>NW_026294458.1:60193286-61583286 GCF_007827085.1 Peromyscus californicus insignis | reverse complement strand
TTAATGATGCTGAAAACACAGAATCCGTTTCTCAATTATTCTCTTTCAAGTATCTGATACAAAATGTCATATTCAAATATAAATAAAACATGCATCGATATATTTAAGCAAAAGCAAAACTAGAAAGAAACTACGTGGTTATAATAGTTAGCTTTAATACTGGGGTATCTATTAATATATGGATCAATTCTATTTAATCAATATTCAAGCATTTTAATAACATGTTTGAAGGCAAAGGAGTTGAGGACTACAGAGTAACAGGAACCAAGAACAATGAATAATAATGAAAAAAGTTGGGAAGAATATTTTTCTTGCTATTATTTGAAATACTTTAGAGAATGGAATTCATCCTATTCTGTGGTTTGCAATGAATTTGAGTGAAATCATAAAACGTGATACTTTCTTCTTCAGGATCCATCTATTTAATGCAATTCAATTCCTTTGAAGTGCTTTTGCCCTGATTTGGTTATTTTACTCTAGAAATGTTTCAGAATTTCACAAATATTTTAATGCTTTAATGGATTACAAATTGCCAAATGGATATTTGCCCTGACATTAAAAAAAAAAAAAAAACAGAGAAGTCATTTCACTTCGTTTATTTTATGTTCATAAATTTATAGTTGCTTCTGGATGTGTGAAAATCTAAATAATGATTCTCAAGGCATGTCTCTGATCTCAGGTTGTAGCTTGAGTCCTTTCTCAGGGCTTTGATCTGATGATTATCTTAGCTGATGGCATTTTCTAGAATTAATTTCATTCTGCAGCTTAAATAAAACCACATAATTATGGAAAAAGTCACAGTCCAGTGACATAGAAACTTATGGACAAATAAGGTGCAGGTGAATTTTTAGTTAAAAACTAGAAGGTGAAACACAACAAAATTCTTGTGAGACAAGGCACTCTCTCTGGGCCAGTCAAATTTAGGTTTTGCTTTTACCTTTATTTTCTGACAGTGATTGAGAGTTCAGGTCCTCACAGCCTCAACTTCACAACAGATTTCCCTTTTCCTCTCTGAATGTAGACATTTTGCACACTTTGTCCTTTCTTTTTATTAATTTTATTAATATTGTAATAGGGTATTTTGATTTAATGCTTGCCATGATGCAGAATGAGAAATAGTTACTTACAACACAAAAGAGTGACTTTCCATTCACAAAAAAAATAGACCAACATGGTGGATTTAGTGAAACTTATAAATAATATTTGCCAAGAGCAATAGTTTCATGCATAGTCATTTGGACATACCTTTCATAAGTTCTTAATAAACCACAAAAACCTTTAATGTGATGAAGATACTAAGCACTAAGCCCTAAATTTAAAATGTCCCAGTGCTGAGGAGTGGCTGAACAGTTAAGGAGACTTGCTGTTCTTGCATGGGACCTGAGTTTCTTTCCTACCATCCCTGTGAGGTGGCTAACAACCACCTGTTACTCCAGCTTCAGGGATCCAATATTCTCTTTTGGCCTCTGCAGGCATCTGAACAGATATGGCATATTTACACTATATTTTAATTTCTTCATATAACTATATTAAATGTGTTGCTATTTCATAACTGTAATTTTTCTGCTGTGATAAACTGTGATGTAAGTATCTGATATACAGGATATCTGATATGTAATCTCCAAAGAAGTCATGACACAGGTTGAAAATTGCTGTTACAAAGTTTACTAAATTCCTTATGCCATCAACCGTCAATCAGCCCTAGTTAAAATTATGTCCATAGGAATTAATTTAGGAATATTAGAATTAAAGAATTCTAATTTATCTGTTATCACCATACAACAGAAAATAATTTTTCTTCATAGGTAGTACTTTGTTATTTTAATGCATTTTCTATTTTCCTTATTCATCATTCTCAAGCACCAAATTTCCTAATTTTTATCATTATGTTTGTTTATCAAAATTTATTCTATAGTTAGTGCTAAGGGGTATTTTGAATAAATGTAGGATGTTCCTCTGAGTTTTCAGTTCTGTTTTCACAATAACCATTAGAAAATTAGAATGCTTTAGCTATCTTATAGGAACAATACATTTACTTATACTCAGAATTTATTCTTTTTTCGCTGCTCTGGAAAGTTAAATTGTAAAAAGCTTGCTAGTGTCTGAGTCAGATATTTTAAAAGTCTTTTTATGAGGTTATTAGTGAAAATTTCTCTATCCTCTCCTATCAGTCCTAAGCAGCTATAGATACCATTAAGACAAAAGTCATCAACTTAGTATTCATGACGTTGTGTGATGGGAAACGAGAAAAAATTAATCAGAAAAGAGCACAACTCGTAAAAATGAAAACTATAAATATTAATCCTCTGAGGCCAGATCCAATTCTTTGTATCACAGTAGGAATCTTTGAATTTAAGGGGAAACTAAGTATTTTCTGCATCATTGAGTAAGGACATTTTCTTCATCATGGAAATAATACAGAACTGAAATCTTAGTATATCTCATCTTATTAAAATAGAGTACAATCAGTAAAATCCTCTCAGGGATCATTCATTATAAATAGTGTTGCTGCTTGGATACTTTCAATTTCAGATAAAAATAATAGAGAAATTATATTCAAATTTGGACCAATACAATTCATGGAACAAACTGTGCACCCTTCTATGAACTGGAATAAGTAAGCCTGGCGCTTCCAGAGGCCAGATTTGTGTCATGAGAACAACTTCTTTAAGGAAGATGCTATTTAAAAGTTTACCTTACAATGTGGAAAACAAGAAACATATGTCAGCCATTATTGTATTGATGACTTTTTCACGTGTTTAATGGCAGCAAGTGTCACTTTGTCATTCATTGGTGAAAATAACAACTACTTCAGATCAAGCATTTTACCCCATTTAATTCAAGAAAGTTTTATTATATAGAGAGTAGGGTTAATCTAGTACATATTAAAAGTTAAAATGAAGATACATAAGGGCCTTATGAATGAAGATGAATTCCAAAAATTTTATGAGGAATTACTAATTACTCAAATATAATATGCTAGTAAAATGGATAACACATTATTTACACTAGGTGTATTTGACTGTTATTGGTATTTTCTGTTGGTGTTGAGCAAAGTCCCTATGCATTCTGTACATATTCTGCATCTCAGTCACCCAATCAATCCGTACACTCGAGTTTTTGGTAACATAAAATATAAATACTATTTTACCACTTATTTAAAATGTGTTATCACAAAAAGAATTCTGTAAAATAAAAAAAAAATCCCTCTTCACTAGCATAAACAATCATCTATTCATTAAGAGCTGGAAAAGTTATCAAAATTATATCTGACAAGTGTTCTTTATTTCCCAATGGATGCAGCACATAATTTGTTCCATAAATATAATTTTGATGTATAGAGCAGAATGATAATATGTCCCACTGACCTCTTATTTACAAGATCAGGCAAATAAAAACTAAGGAAAGGTACCTGAAAACTAATAGGAAATCTTATCATTTTCACTACTGAATGCAAATGCTTGTAAGTTGGTGGTAGATAGGGTCAAAAGGCTTTCCATATCACCAGTCATTAAATCCATGGCAATTCGTCTTAGAAAAAAAAATTGCCAAATACTTTGGCATCTTAAAAGAGATAGGAACATTCATTAATATGTTAAACAGAATGAAGGGAAAAGCAATGAAAATCTGAATTGCTAATAGAAGCAGAGATATAAAACATGAAAACATTGTACAGAAAATTCAACAAGCACACAAAAAATGAATGAAAATGTATAAATAGGAAAACAAGATAGGTTTTCTCTTTTGTTGTTTCCTTTCAATTTATTGGCACTCTTTTTCCTTTATTGAAAATAGATTCTTTTCTCGTGTAATACATCTTGATTATAGTATTCCCTTTCTCTACTCCTCCCAGTCTCCCCTCCCTTTTCTCTCCTCCCTTCTGGATCCACTCAAGTTCTTTCTCTTTTTAAAAAATAACGGGCTTCTGCAACCAAAAATTAAAACATAAAATATAATAAGATGAATCAAAAACTATCATATCAAAGTTGGACACAACAACTCAATTGGTCGAAAACAGACCCAAGAGTAGGCACAAGAGTCAGAGACCCACTCATTCTCTCAGTCAGGAATCCCATGAAAATACTAAGGTACTAGCTCTAATATATGTGCAGGTGATCTGGTACAGACTCTCATAGGCCCTGTGCTTAATAATTCAGTCTCTATGAGCTCATACCTGCCTTGCTTCATTGACTCAGAAGGCCTTGTTCTGATGGTGTTCTCCATCCCTCTGGACATTATTATCTTTCAACCTCTTCTTTGGAGGGATTCCCTGAGCTCTGAGAGGAGGGATTTGATGGAGACATCCAAATTAGATTCTTTCTTCTCATAATGTTTGACTGTAGGTCTCTACCTCTATTCCCATCTGCTGTTGGAGGAGACCTCTCCGATGATTACTGGATAAGACCAGTGCCTTTGCTATAAGTACAGCAGAATAACATTAGAAATCACTGTGTGTGTGTGTGTGTGTGTGTGTGTGTGTGTGTGTGTGTAGTGTTTTGTTTTACCCTAGGTCTCTGGGCTATCTTGTCTCTGGTTCTCGGTTGCCCAAGCATTGTTGGGTAGTGATTCCTTCTACTGGAGTGCATCTTAAGTCAAATCAGACATTGGTTGACTATTCTCTCAAGTTCTGTGCCACCATTATCCTAGCATATTTTTCAGTCAGGACAGATTATGGGTCAAAGTTTTTGGGGCTGGGTTGGTGTTTACCTTTTTCTTTCAGTAGTCTCCAGAGTAACTTATGGATCCAAAGAGACTAGAATATTGGATGAGGACACCATCCAAACACCAGGCCAAATTCTCCATGTTTAGTGAGTTCTGAGGGTGTTGTATTCAACAGTGGGTTCCTGCTGTCAGCCTAAGGAGAACAACACTTTGTCTCAACATCTCCTGGGTTGTTTGATGATTTCCACAGGATCTGCTTGACCAAGAACTCAAATGAATGCCACCCAATCCCATCACTGGAAGCTGCCCCTGGCTACAAGAGATGACCAGCAGATACTCCATGTTCCCCATTACTCATTAGGATCACCTTCACAGAGTCCCAGAACTTTCCCCTATACTAGGTTTTCACACAGTCTCCTAACGCTCCCTAATTCCAGTCATTTCTCTCCAGACTCTCTTCCTCCACTTTGTCCCCCACACCTGTTCCACCCACTCCAGTCTGCACCCAAATCCAGTGTGCCCATAAAATTTTATGTTACCCAGGGACATCCATGTGTCCCTCCAGGAACCCTCCTCTTTATGTAACCTCTCTTGGTCTATAGGTTATAGCTTGGTTATCATTGACGTAATGACTAATATCTATATATGAATGAATACATACCATATTTGTTATTATGTGTCTGGTTTACTTAACTCAGCATGATTTTTTTTCTACTCCCATCTAATTGCCTGCAAATCTCATGATGTCATTATTTTTAACACATGAGTAATACTCTGTTGTGGAAATGTTCTGCATTTTCTTTATCCATTCTTCTCTTGACGGACCTCTAATGGACATAGTTGAACAAGAGTCTTTATGATAGGATGGAGTGTCCTTTGGTTATGTACTCAAGAGTGTTATAGCTGGGTCTTCAGATAGAAGATTTCCAACTTTCTGAGGAACTGCCATAATGATTTCTATAGTGGATGTACAAGTTTGCACTCCCACCAGCAATGGAGCAGTGTGCCTGTTTCTCTACATCTGTGCCACCATGAGCTGTCACTTGTGTAGTTGATCATAGCCATTTTGATAGGTGTAAGATGGATTCTCAAATTAGTTTTGATTTTCATTTCTCTGATAGCTAAGGATGTTGAACATTTCTTTAAGTATTTCTCTGCCATTTGAGATTCTTCTGTTGAGAATTCTCTGTTTAGGTTTGTACCCTATTTTTATTGGATTATTTTATTTTTTGATATCTAGTTTTTTGAGTTCTTTATATATTTTGGATATTAGTCCTCTATCAGATGTGGAGATGGTAAAATCTTTTCCCATTCTCTAGGCTTCTGCTTTGTGCAATAGATGTTGTCTTTTGCCTTACAGGAGCTTTTCAGTTTCATAGGATCCCATTTATAATTGTTGATCTTAGTGCTGGTGCTATTGGTGTTCTGTTCAGAAAGTTGCCAATAAATTCAAAACTATTCCTCACTTTCACTTCTGTCAGATTCAGTGTATCTGATTATATGTTAAAGTCTCTGATCCACTTGAACTTGAGTTTTCTGTAGGGTGATGAATATGGATCTATTTGGATTCTCCTACATGCAGCCATCCTATTTGATCAGCCCCATTAATTGAAGATGATGTCTTTTTTTCCAGTGTGTATTTCTAAAAACAAAACAAAAACTAAAAAAAAAAACCCAGGTGTCCATAGGTGTGTGAATTTATGACTGGGCCTTCAACTCAACACCATCAATCAACCTGTCTCTTTTTATGCTGATACCGTCTGATTTGCATTACCATCCCTCTGTTGTACAACTTAAAATCAGAAATGGTGGTTCATCCAGCAGTTCTTTTATTGTTCAGAATTATTTTAGCTATCCTGGGTACGTTTTATTTTTCCAAATGAAGCTGAGAATTGTTCTCAAAGAACAAACTCTGTTTCATTGATTCGTTATATTGCTCTCTTTGTTTCTATTTTATTGATTCTATCCCTCAGTTTGATTATTTCTTGCCTTTACTGCTCTTGGGGGTGATTACTTGTCTTTTTTCTCTAGAGCTTTTCAGTGTGCTGTTAAGTTGCTATTATGAGAACTCTCCAATATTGTTTTATGTAGGCACTTAGTCCTATGAAGATTTTTCTTAACACCACTTTCATTGTGTCCCATAAGTTTGGGTATACTGCGTATTCATTTTCATTGAACTCTAGAAAGTCTTTAATTTCTTTTTTATTTCTGTCTTGACTCATTTTTCATTTAGTAGAGAGTAGTTCTGTTTCCATGAGTTTGTAAGCTTTCTATTATTTCTTTTGCTATTGATAATCCAGCTTTAATACATGGTCGTCCAGTAGAATGCAGGGAGGGTTTTATGTTTATTTGTTTGTTTTATTGTCTTTTTCAATTTTCTTGTGTCTTTTGAGACTTGCTTTGTGTTTGAGTACATGATCAATTTTGGCAAAAAGTTCCTGGAGGTTCAAAGAAGGTATTCTTTTGTGTTTGGGAAAAATATGCTGTAAATATCCATTAGGTACATTTGATTTATAACATCTATTAGCCCCAGTATTTCTCTGTTTAGTTTTTGACTGGATGACATGTCCATAGGACAGTGGGGTATTGAAATCTCATACTATTAGCTTGTGAGTGCCAAAATGTGATTTAAGCTGTAGTAGTGTTGTTGGGTGAATGTTTCCTTCCTTGGTTTCTGATTCCTCTCTGGATTTGGGGAGAGTGTGATGACTGTATGTTGACTGTTTTCTTGGCCTGTTCAGATTGTGTATTCACAGGGAGTGGCCTCCTGATGTTGGAGACTAGGAAACTTGATGAATTGGGGGAAAGAATATAGGAAGAAGTCTTTGTGTTCTGTTGGGAATGGGATCAGAGAGGAATTGGAGACCACAGTAGATATTCTGCTATAGATCAAGGGATAAGACTGAGGCAGATGGATCTCAGGAGCAGTAGGAAAGTTGTGGGTCTGCCTTCAGCCTCTTGTCCTGGGAAGAGTGGCCCTTGGGTTTGCAGGGGATGCCAGCTGGAGTTGGGTGCTGGGATACTGCAACAAGCAAGGGGAGGGTAGTTGAGAGGGGATGGTCTGTGAGATCCACAGGAGATATGGGCAGGGGGAAGGAATATTGAAGCTAATGTTCTATTGCAGCGCTAGAGACAGGACTGTATGATTAGGTCTGGGGGAAGAGCGAGACAAGATGGATTTTATAAAACCGGTTTTAATATTCAAAGCATGCAATACATTTTAAAATTGAATTTAGAAAAAAAGCAACAGAAATAGACCATCTACAAATCAAAATTAATCTATAGTCATAAATATAGAGATTTGATTATGGGTAGCAGGAAAAACTAAGTCGTTTTTGAGTATTTTCAGGTAAAATATTCTAATTCTTGATTATACTCATGGACTGGTAAGTACACATATTTATTTCAACTTACCTAAATATTATTAAAAGAGTATGTATTCACTATGTAAGTATTTTATATTAATATGATATGTATTAATTAGTTAGTTTCTCATGTTGTTCCATCGTGTACACAATTAACTGAATGAATGTAATTTACTGAAGTGAGAATGTAGGAAACCAATCATGACATCCCTCCTGGACATGGGATATTCAATGACATATATTTCAAAGGCATTTGGTGTGTTTGCCTTTATTTAGCAAAGAGCTAAGCAGCTCCTAAAGCTGAAGAGAAACCAGCACATAAATGTGACAGAACCATCCATTCATCAGAGTACTAGAAGGAACAGAGACTGAAACATTCCAACAGTTGTTCAGGGAAATGAGGATAGTTCAGTAAAGAGCTTTGTGAAAAAAGTGTCTGGTGAGATCATCAGCAACATATCATTTTTTTTTCTTTTTAATTTTGTTAGTGAAAAATGTCAAAAGAAGACTTCACCATCACTACTTTACTAAAACAACCTAATTCCTAAATATTTCTTTTCAAAATATTTATCCTTGTGTCCACAATAAGTACAATTCTCAACCCTCAACAGATAAACTCTCTGCAACAATAAGAAACCACCACAGAAAAGTATACCGGATCAGAATGAAAATCCCAAGTGATCCTGTGGTTTGCAGTCCCAACTGATCTATCTACAACACACAACTGCACTTGAGACTCAGAGAGCATACTGGAAGAGGGAACAGAGGGTTGTAAGAACCTCATGAAAAGATGTCTGCTGTAAGATTCTTCCTCTTAGGAATGTCAGAAATGCTGTACTGACAAAGCATCAGCATCATGGCTGCCTAAATAAGACAGTGCCAATAGACAAACCCAAACAAGGACAATACCAATACATATGCTAAGAAGGAACAGGGAAAGCCCAAGGATGTTAATCCCAAAGAAAAAAAGAACTACAGGCTGTGTGTATACATCCATTTATCTGTTCCTATGTCTGTTTCTTGTGCCTTTTCTAGGACACTTTTCCATGTATGTGTGTGTGTGTGTGTGTGTGTGTGTGTGTGTGTGTGTGTGTGTGTGTGTTTTATTTTGTTTTGTTTTTGTCCTATTTTGATGTGTTAGTTTTATCTTATTATATTATATTTTGTTTTGCTTTACTATTATTTCGAAGAAGCCTGTCTGTTTTCTAATGAGAGACAGAAACAATGTGGATATGGGGGATAAGGGAAGCAGGGAGAATCTGGGAGGAGTAGAGAGAGGGGAAACAGTAATTAGGACATATTATATGAGGAAGAAACTGTCAGAATGGTTAAGATCAATAACACAAGGGAGTGCTTCTCTCCCATGCTGGTGAGACTATGGAATAAGGTGAACATTCATCCATTTCTGGGAGTGCAAACTTTTACAGCCACTATGGAAATCAATATGACAGTTCTTCTGAAAGTTGGGAATAAATCTACGTCAAGATCCAGCTACATCACTCTTGAGCATACACCCAAAGGACTGTTCATCTCATCACAAGAACTCTTGCTCAACCACTTTCATTGCTGTTCTATTCATAATAGCCAGGAACTGGAAACAACCTAGATGTCCTTCAACAGAAGAATGGATAAAGAAAATGTGATTCATTTACATAGTGGAGTATTACTCAGCTATTAAAACAATGACATCGCCGGGCGGTGGTGGCGCACGCCTTTAATCCCAGCACTCGGGAGGCAGAGCCAGGCGGATCTCTGTGAGTTCGAGGCCAGTCTGGGCTACCAAGTGAGTCCCAGGAAAGGCGCAAAGCTACACAGAGAAACCCTGTCTCGAAAAAAAAAACCAAAAAAAAAAAAACAATGACATCATTAAATTTTCAGGCAAATGTATGGAACAAGAAAAAAAAAATCACCCTTAATGAGATAACCCAGACCCAGAAAGATAAATATTACCATATTTATTTGTTCACTTTTTTGTGGATATCAGCCATTAAATACATGATAATCAAGCTACAATCTGTAGATCCAAAGAGATTAGGTATAGAGGAAGGTGCTGGGGACATATGGATCTTGCTGAGAGGGGTAATAGAATAGATTTTATGGGCAGATTGGGGGTAGGGGGGAAGGGAATGGGAGAATCAGATGCAGAGGGGGAGGGGAGGTAGGATTGATTGAGAGAATGCTAGGGTAGACAGGTAGTGTTGAGGGGCATTTTGGGAGTGGTATGGAAACCTAGGGCAGTGGAAACTTCCTAAAATGTATGAAGATGATCCTAATGAAATCTCCAACTAATGATAGAGAAAGAATCCCAACTGGCCATCTCTTATCACTAAAGAAACCTTCTATTCCAGGGCTGGGTTACAATCAATGTAGTTGTTGGCCAAAAAGGTTCTATTGAAATCCCCAAACAATTCAGGCTGCCAAGACAATAGGTTGCTCTCTGCAAATTGACAGTAAGAGCCCGTTTCTGAAGACAACATGCACAACTCATTGAAAATGGAGAGGGCCTGCTGGTGCTTACCTAGTACCTTCACCCCTACATTCCCTTGTCTTTGGTACAGGAAAGTACTCTGCAGGCTGCTAAAAGATAAACATCAATGCAAATCTAGCCACAAAACCTTGATTTATAATCTGTCCTGCCTTCAAAATATGCTAGGGCAGTGGTAGCACAAAGCTTGTGGGAGTCACCCAAGGATGTCTGATTTGATTTAAAGTCCTTTACTCAAGATGGAACCCGTATCTGATACTGCTTGGGTGACTAAGAATCAGAAACTAGATAGACAAGAGACTGAGGGTAAAACCAAATACTACTAAAAAAAAAAAAAAAAAAAAAAAAAAAAAAAAACCAAGTAAGAAAGAGAGAGAGAGATGGAGAGAGACAGAGAGAGACCTTGAGACAGCTCTAAATTGGATATCTCAATCAAATCCCTCTTCTCAGAGCTCAGGGAACCCCCGCAGAAGAAGAGGCTGACAATGTATAAGAGGCAGGGGAGATGGAAGACACCAGGAGAACAAGGCCCTCTAAATCAACTGAGCAAAGCTCACATGAATTCACAGAGACAGAAGCAGCAAGCACGGGTCTGCACCAGTTCCTCTGCACTTACATTTTAGCTTTCAGCTTTGTGCTTTTATGGACCTCCTGAGTATATGAAAGAGAGGGTCTCTGAATCTTGTGTCTTCTCTCTGGGGCTCTTCTCCTTCTGTTGGATATCCTTTCCAACTTCTATGTGAGGGGTTTTGTTTGTTTTAATATAATTAATTTTGTTATGTTTTGTTGTCTCATAGAAATCTGTTCTTTTCTAATGAGAGACAGAAAGTGAGTAGACTTGGAGGGGAGGGAAGTGAGGAGGAACTGGGAGGAAGAGACAGAGAGAAAAAAATTACAATCAATATATATTGTATGAGAAATGAATTTATTTTTTAATAAAAGGACAAAACTTTAAAAATTAAAAAGGAGGAAAAAGAGGGAGGGGAGAGGGAGCAGGTGGAGGATGAGGGGAGGGGGGAGGAAACACAGAAGCAGTCACCGCAGGAGCAGGTCTGCACTGGGGTGAGGGTGGTACTTGTCTGTGAAGATGCACAGTGATTTTATGACCAGCTGGGAGACAGACAAATCAGATGAGTCTATAGTAAGACAAAGCACAGAGGCTGTCCAAATATGATCAGAGCCACAACAGCACCACGGCCTGGCATTGCCTAAGCAAACACAATGTTTGGTTTGGTTTTGTTCTGGCATTGCTGAGGCAAAGGCTATGTTTTGTTCTGGTTTTGTTTTTACCATTTACCTATTAAGAGTGTACATGTGCCACTGTGTCCATGAAGGGAAAGACTTTGTGTAGTCTTTTCTCTCCTTCCATCATGGAGGTTCTGGGGATTGCACTCAAGTCAGAAGGCTTGGGAGCAAGCACCTTTACTCATGACCCATCTTGTCAGCTCTCATAGGCCAATTTTATTGCAATAAAAAAATTGATGTTTTGGATCTTGTATGTCAAATAAATTCAAAAGTAACAAAACCCCCCATTTTTAATTTAAAAAAGGAACAAAAAGGAAAAAGAGGACAGAAGGTTTATATGGAAGAGGTTGGAAGGAGTAAAGAGAAAGAGAAATGACTTAATTTTATTTAATATCAAAAAATAAAATATTAATTCTATTAATGTCAATAATATTGATGGCTCAAACCTGCTTACACTCTAAAGCTTTGAGTATACAAAAGTCAATGTGTCTAAATTACTATTATATCACTAAAATAAAAGTGTTATAACCCTGACAGTGATATGAACAAAACATGATAAAATAGCACTGAAATTTCATGATTAGATTTATATGCAAGAAATTGAGTAATGCTGAAAGTAATGTCACAAATCAGTGGAAAGGGATACTTTTAATCAATCGTTTATACAAAATATTATCAACTAGAAATATATATTTATCTCATGCTGTGCAGAATATATAAGCCATATAAGAAAATGTACAAAATTGGAAAAGATACTAGCAATTTACTCCAATGAAAATGTATAGACTTTATTTCTTACATAAGAATAGGAACAGATGTCATATGAATGTAGGGGAATATATAAGAAGCAATATTAAGGATTTGACTACATAGATATGTATTAACAAGTGTTTTTAGCACAGTGCTATTAACTTTAGATATGTTTAACTACCTACAAAAAGTTACACACACTATACAAAACTGAAAATAGGATTAACTTAAAGAATACAAATTTATTCTTCCATATACTTAAGGGATTGTTTTAAAAAAATCATGCCACTGAGTGACCAGGAAACTCCTTATAGGGCCAGTTTGTAAGGCAATTGTGTTAAATAGGCTTATTTTAAATTTTCCTGAGTATATCTACTTTGTTGTTATTTTACTCTTATAAGATTAAAATACTTGACAACCTGATGTCATTCAACATTAAAGTTTTGTGAAATATCACCATAGCATGTCACCTGTGATCCTGCAAGTGAGCTGATTAGCTCTGGGGTTCAGTTCAGAAGCATATGGTGAATTTTAACTAATCAGCACATGTAATGCAGCAACCAATTTCTGCACATATATAACGAAATTTCTTGGCATAGCCCTATAAGAAACCAGTAGAGGGATACTTCTTTGTCTGTAGATTCCCGTGTTTAGATGTTATGATCAATGTGTGCTGTCTAAAAGGAGTGTGTGAGTGAGATGTGACAAATGTAAACCAAGCAGCAGGCTCAGAGTCTTACCCAAAGAGCTTATGTATACAGCGTATGGCTGGCCACATACTGGGAGACACAGTACAAGATGACATACAATGCTGATGGGATGGAAGTTTAAAAACTAAAAGTATTTTATAATTACAAAGTTAAAAGGATGCACAGAAAAACCTATAAAAATTATAATGCACATATATACTCTAAGATGATTAAAATATTGGACATGTATTTTGGACAGCTGGGTTGCTAAAATAGGCAGAAGAGAGGAAATGAAAGCAAGAAAATTAGAATAAGCTTTTATGGACTATTAACCTTCATTGAAAAATATCACAATTGTATGATACATTTGAGAGATAAAACATGCAGGATAGAAACATAAAAATTTCTCTTTTAAATTAATTCTTTAAAAGCTGCACTTTCAATATTGCTTCATTATCGAATGTTTCATTTAAAATTATTTATATGAATGTGTATGTGTGTACAAATATTAACTTTCTTGGGTTGTTGTAAAGGTGGAATACTTATAAGTAGCATAATTTACAAGTGAGTCTTCTGTGCAAGTTAAATGATTTCCTTGTGATATACCTTAATTGAAATAATAAGTTTTATATTTGTAACTTTTAAGGAATTAATATAAATTAAAAATTGGAGACTGGAGCAATGATTCAGAAAATACAGGTGCCTGCCACCAAGCCAGATTACCTAAGTTGGATTCCTGTAAACAGACAGTGGAAAGAGAGAACCAGCTTTAGCAAATTTCCTTCCACTAATTTGTCCTGGCCCATGCACTTATGTGTGAGCATGGGCACACACACACACATACAAATAAGTATAGTTAAAATTTTATACCTACCTCAAAAATATTCCTAGGACACTTTTGTACCTTTTACCCTGATATTCCCTCTGTTCTTTAAAAACAAAACACATTACCATAAATGTTTCATGTGAGAATGGAAAGTAGAAGATTCTGATGCTGGGAGTAGAGGGTATTCTGTACACGCATATTTAAATTGCAGTTCCTTCAAGTTGTTCCTAGTCTGTGGTAATTCTCCAAAAAGCATTGCGTTTAACCAAGCTTAACTAATCAATACCTCTGTGAATACAAGCTCATGTTGTATTTCATGTGGTTTCTAACTGCTCTTACCAGTATATAAAATGCATATGAACATGTATTTAATAAAACACAAACCTTGTTTCCTTTGGTAGAAAGAATTGTGTCTAACTTACCATTGTATTGGCAGATTCAACTCCAAAGACAATATGTATAATCTGGTCTGTGTTTTCCACTTAGAATTATCCCAAATACAAAACATAACTAGCACTTTCCCTTTGCACTTTCAAATTGCTTTTTCTCTTGTCTTGAACTTGAATTTAGAAATGGCAGAGTCTCTGTAGAGGTAGAGGGTAATTTCCCACAAGACCTGGCTAATTTATAGCTTTCAACACACCAATGACCCCTGCAATTTGGCAGTTGCTTCATTAATTCCTCTACACCTGCTCCATTTATCTTGAAAAAAAGAGACAGATAAAAGGCACAGTATTTTTCACTGCAGCTGTTGTGAGAAGCAATTCTTTACCCAGTCCTGAAGTAAATCGTACCCAGCATCATGGAGAACAAAGGACAGCGATGCAGAGGGACATTTCTTGTTCATCACTGGGACAGAAAAGAAGAGTCTGAAAGGCCAGATACTTGGGGAATTTTTTTTTTCTAGTCTTTAAAAGTATGTCTTCTTAAGGAACAGTGAAGTTTCAGTAGAGACTGACATTTGGTTCCTGTAATTTCAAGAATACAAACAAAATAAAATAAATGTTTTGAGATGCCTTAAGTTTATGTAGATAAACTTCATAGCTATTGGTATTTCTAGCTGTCAATCATATACCTATCTGTTGTTATAAAAATACATACACCAGATTTAGACTAGCTCTTTTTTATATTCATAGTACCAAACAATTTATTTCCACAAAATACAAATTATAATGTGATATCTAAGCAGGAAAAACATGTAATTCCCACCACTGAGAGATAGCATTAATTTAAAACAATACATTTTAATGTTAAGTTAGTAAATCTTTTTCTTGGCTGAAATGAGTATGAAAGAATGTGTTTGCCTCTTTTTATTGATTATAATATAATTTCATTTCTCCCTCCCTCCAAGTCCTCCCACGTGTCCCTCCTCTCTCTCCTTCAAATCTATGACTTCCTGTTTTTCTAATTGTTATTTCATGCATAATTTTGTTTCATTGTTATATCAAGCTTCACTGAGTCCATTAAAAAAGCCAAAATTGAGAGTTTGTTATTCTTTAATGTCAAATAAATGTAGCAATTTTTTCTTTAGTAGGTCATCACTGTGTCTTGAACAATTATAAGCGAGTTAGCTAATGGCACTAAGCAGAGATTTTAAATTTTTTTATTTATGGCATGTGTATGGGTGTACATATCTGTGTATGTATGTATGTGTATGTGTATTTATGTATGTGGGATGGAAAGAGAGATGGCTCAGTGGTTAAGAGCATGATGATTCATGTTTGTGTGTTTAATGGTAATAAGGTTAAGTCAGACATAAATTTTTCCTTCTAATATTTTTATTCATTTTAATATAGATCATGGAGGATTCACATCATGTCAGACATCTTAGTGGATTTTTCCATAAGATATTTATGCCACTGTTGCTAAAAAAATGTTTTAACAATCACAGGAGCTGCATGCATTCTTTTCATTTATGCATGTATCGTATTTCAAACTCACAGGTTGATAACATACCAAGAAGAGGATGAGAAATATCCCCGCTTCTTAATTAATTAAATTAGCAATTATGCTCTTCATGGATGCAGCATGATGATTTCTGTGTATTTCAGTTTATAGTCTCTAGATGCTAAATGTTATAGAAATCATGTCAAATCTAGTGATTCTATAAAAACAATGAAATCCATATTCAGTAAATACTAAATTGTTAGTGAACTACAGTCAAGACTTGAATCTAGAATGTGAAATAAAGATTGGGGTCTTTGTGTTACCTACCTACTGTTGGGTAATAATGAATCTTAAAGTTCAATAGCTTAACCTCTAAAAGAAATAGTTCAATGCTGTTAGTTGGCTTTCTTTTAGTCAAATCATCTTATAGTCTCTTTTAGAGTTGTCTCAATATTTTTTATGCTACTCAATATTAAACGATATCATTCATTCCAGTTGATATAATTCATTGTAGTTACTCTCACCTCCCACAAGCTCTTATCTTCTACCCACTCTTCTCTTTCAAGCCCTCCAAATCTCTACAGGTTCCTTTCCCACGTTTGTGCTTTTTGTTTTGTCTTGACCCACTGATCTTAACTAGTGCTGGTCGTGTGACTATGGATTCTGTGCTGTCCCTTGGAGTTCTCACCAGTGGGTTCACAACTGAAGAAAATGCGTATTCTCTACCACAATCTATCTGTAGCTTCATGAATCTTTGCCTTCTGTGACTGCTATTGACAGAGCCAATCTTGTACAGGCCCAGTGCAGATTAACAGAACTTGCTTTAAGTTAATGATTGCATAACAATGTCATGACCACAAGATGACCTTTTGAAGTCCTCAACCCTATATTTTGACTCTTACAGTCTTCTACATCCTCTTCTGTGGCAATCACTATGGTGTAGAGGGGTTGATATATGTATTGCACTTAGTACTAAGCAATCAACTGTCACATAGTCTTATCACCTTGAACAAATGAGAATATTTTAAAGTTTTTATATTTATTTAACTTATTTATTTTACATTCTGACCACAGTTTCCCTTCCCTCTTCTCCTTCCATTCCCTCCCTCCACTTCCCCTCCAACCCCCCACATCCACTCCTCCCTTGTTTCTGTTCATAAAAGTGCAGGCTTCCCTTGGGTATCAACAAAGCATGGCATATCAAGTTGTAGCAAGATTAAGCACCTCCCCTTCTATTAAGGCTGAGCAAGGCAACTCAGTATGAGGAATAGGTTCCCAAGAGCCAGTCAAGGCATTAGGGACAGGCCCTACTCCCATTGTTAGGAGTCCCACAGCAGACCAAACTACACAACTGTAATATACATGTAGAGGGCCTAGGTCAGTCCCATGCAGGCTCCTTAGCTGTTTCTTCAGACTGAGTTTCTATAAGCCAGGTTAGTTGTTTCTGTGGGTTTTCTTTTGATGACCTTGACCCCTCTGGTTCCTACAATCCTACCTTCTTCTCTTCAGCAGGATTCTCTGAGGTCAGCCTAATGTTTGGCTCTGGGTCTCTGGTATCTGTTTCTGTCAGTTACTGGATGAAGACTCTCTGATGATAATTGGAGTACTCACCAGTCTGATCACAGGAGATGGCCAGTTCAGGTTATGTTTCCACTATTACTAGGAGTCTTAAGTGGGGTCATCCTTGTAGATTTGTAGGAGTTTCCCTTGCATCAGATTTCTACCTAACCCTGAAATGTCTCCCAAGTCATGTCTTTCAGTACTCTCTCCCTCCATCTACCACCTCCAACTCAATCTCTCAAGTTCCCATCCCCACCTTCCCTTAGTTCACTCAGAAGATCTCTTCTATTTCCCCTTCCCAGGGAGATCCGTGTGCCCCCCTTTGGGCCCTCCTTGTTATCCACTTGTGTGAATACATATCATGTTTGTCTTTCTGGGTCTGAATTATCTCATTCATGATATTTTTTTTCTAGTTCCAGTGATTTGCCTTCAAATTCCCTGATGTAATTTTTTTTAACGGCTGAGCAATATTCCATTGTATAAATGTACCACATTTTCTTTATCCATTCTTCTGTTAAGGGGCATCTAGTTTGTTTTTATGTCCTGGCTGTTACTAATAAGGCTACTATGAACATAGTCGAGCAAGTGTCCTTGGAGTATTATTGAGTATCCTATGGGTATATGCCCAAGAGTGGTACAGCTGGATCATGTGGTAGAATGAGTCCCCATTTTCTGAGAAACAGCCATATTGATTTCCAAAGTGGCTGTACAAGTTTGCACTCCCACCCACAATGGAGGAGTGTTCCCCTTGCTCCACATCTTCTCCAGCAAAAGCTGTCATCAGTGTTTTTGATCTTAGCCATTCTGACAGGTAAGATGAAATTTGAGATTGTTTTGATTTGCATTTCCCTGATGGCTAGGGGTGTTGAACATTTCTTTTCTTTTTTTATTTAGCATAATTTCTTTATGAGACTTCAGGAATTTCACATCATGTACCACTCCAATTCTGCTCACCTTCCAGTCCTTCCATATCCTCCCATCTCACCCACCACATTAGTCCCCCAAATGAAAATTTAAAAAAAATCAAACCAAAACGAGCAAACACAAAAAGGAAAACAACAAAACAAAACAACAACACCAAAAAAGAAAAAAAAAAAAAGCTTCCTTCCCTTCTCCATCTTTCCTGCCTCTCCAACACCTCTTCATTTGAGATTCTTCTGTTGAGAATTCTCTGTTTAGGTTGACACCCCATTTTTTAATTGGATTATTATTTTTTAATGTCTAGCTCATATTCACCACTCTTCACTGTAAAGAGAGACCACTCTGATTAAGATTGGGAGTAGAATTTGTCTTTGTGAATGAACATAAATATTTAGAAACTATTAAGTGCCATAGCAATTTAGCTACATAACAGAAGCAAGTTATCCCTTAAGTTCTAAGACCTTATCAGCCATACTTTAACTTGGTTTATAGTATCAAGCTTCAAATCCAAACACAGAGCTGTTGCCAATATTATGTCAGTGTGTCCATATTGCCTGGGTATTTGTTATTATAGTGTGTATGGTTCACAGCTGGGTGACATTATTGATGCCTTTTCTACCCCACCAAATTGCGCATCACCTTCTGTGACTATAAAAGCTATTCTTCCCAGAGTAAATTTCTATGTTAATGTTAACTGGATTTTGCTTTGCCTTGCAAACTGTTTGGTGTCCTTTATCAGAAATAGAGTTCACTCAGCTAATTCTTCTAGGAAGCCAATGGGAATGAAACAAGCATTTATATTCTGGGTGCCTCTGTGTCCTCCCAGACCAGCAACTCATACGATAGTATTCCTCACTTGCCTCTGGATTTCTATTAGAAAAACAGTATATTTTAGGTGCAGCATTTTCTGGCCATGTTTCATAGTTCCTTTCTGACTTTTTAAAAATCATATTTTAAGTTAACTCACAAACTACTTAGGTTTCCATATGACTTGTTTGTGTTTTCTTTTTCTTTCCATATGATATCTGGGATTTGTTTGCTTTGATTTCTAAAAGATAATCTAAGGTAACAACTCCCTTCAAATGGGCTGGGAAATTTCTCACATGTTAAATGTTGTGATTGTGTGTGTATGTGTGTGTGTGTGTGTGTCTATGTGTTTGTGTGTGTGTGTGTATGTGTCTGTCTGGATGTGTGTCTATATTTGAGTCTCTGTGTGTGCCTGTGGTTGTGCATATGCATGTGTGTGTGTGTGTCTGTGTGTGTGTGTCTGTGTATGTGCATGTGTGTGTCCGTCCGTGCCTGAATGTGTCTTTGTGTGTGGATTTCTGTGTGTGTATATATGTGTCTGTGTATGTTTGTGTATCAGTCTGTATGTGTGCATCTGTATGTATCTGTGTGTGTGTGTGTGTGTGTGTGTGTGTGTGTGTGTGTGTGTGTGTGTACCCATGCATGTGCATGTGCAGATGCATTGTATTTATTGGTCATGCTTGATTTTTAAATTTTAAACTATATTCCACATTTTTCTATTTTTATGAATAGAAAACATTTCTTACTTTAAGTAATTGTGAACTGCAGTGGTAAAATAGTGTTTGACTCTAAAAGGTAACATTTATGGGGAAAGTAATTACTGCTCCAAATATCTAAAGTACACACAGATCCAAAGTAACCTCTCCTAGTCTGATGTAAGTCACAGAGCAGTACTATTTTTTTTTTTTTTTTTTAGTCCCCATGATAAGTTAACACAGGGAAATGAGTTTGGATTGTTTGCTTTCCAGTCTTTAAAATAATGGCAGTTCTTAAACAGGACTAAAAGTACTTGGAAATTGAGATGTGGTAGATTCATATCACATTTTCAACAGTTCTTTAGTAAGACAGCTTTACAGAGGACGCTGATATCATAATATAGGATCTGCCTTCTCCTTCTTCATATCTCACAATTGTCTTCATATTAGGATTGAGCTTTTAGCACTCATCTAGGGAGAAAAATTAGATACCAGATTAAGTCAACAAGGGACAACATTCAGCTTTGAATTTCATAAAGTTTTATGTAATCTCATTTTAAAATTCAAATTCAGGCAAGTCAAATTATCTAGCCATGAGGGAAGCAGATCTCCTAACATTATACATTTGGTTATTGAGGTTGGATGTCAATGTTTCTCCTCTCTGACCAATATTTATGGGTCAAAAGAGCATTAATTTCTTCTATTAGCCTGTATCTAGCTATTTATATATTTATTATTATTATCTATCATCCATCTATCTATTTATCAATCAATTGATCGACCATTTATCTATCTTTTATCTATCTATCATATCTCTATCTCTCTATCATATACCTATCATCTATATATCTATAAACTATCCATGTATTATCTATTTATCTATCTATCTATCTATCTATCTATCTATCTATCTATCTATCTATCTATCTATCTATCTATTATCTACCCACCTATTTACTTAGCTCCCTAGTTACTCACATATCTACACTATCATGATTCTTTTATGTTTTTAAATCATTTTCCAGGGACATGGATATTGTTTCTCAGAAGTTTAGAGAACTTAGATAATAAAGAGGAACTTAGATTTCGGTACTTGGTCACTTATTATTCAGAAATATTACATTGGACCTTAAAAATGTATGAGATGCATTTGTAACAGCATTTATTAAAGAATTTAAGACCAAGCCCCATGCCCAAGAGTACATGGCCAACACAAAATGAACCCAATCAGTTTTTTTTGTTTTTGTTTTGTTTTTTGTTTGTTTTGTCTCATAATGCTTTAAATTTCTTTTTCTTACTCTACAGGTCCTTTGCTTATGTATTATGGTTTCTGACTTTGTGTTTCTAGGGGACTTCTGTGCTTGACAATGTGTGTGTCTCCACGTCTACATGTGTTTCATGTTCTTTTTCTTTGGCTCACTGTTTTTCTGCTTATTTGTTTGTTTTCTCCTATTCAGGTTTGTTTTTATTTTATATTGTTTACTATTTTTTCCTTTCTTTTCCTTTTAGATGCCTGTTAGTTTCTAATGAGAGATGTGGATGTCAGCTGGTGGAGAGGTGAGGAAGATCTGGGATGCGTTGAGAGAGTGAGAACCATAATCAAAATATTGTTTGAAAAAAATATATTTTCAACTAAAAAGCAAAGACTCTAAAACATTTTCAGTTTTGTTTTTCCTGAAGTAAGCAGCTTCATTCTAATGAATTCAGGTAGCAAATTTTTGAAAATAAAAAAAATTCTACCACAAAAAGATGATTCATGAAGAATATTTCAATCAATATATATTGATTTAACATTACCATACCATATACTGATTCATTATTACACTAATATGACATGCATCAATTTATTGAATTATTAATCAAAAATGTTTTTAAACTCACTTGAACTATTCAAGGAAAATTTGAAAAGTTTGTTTTCTGAAAAATGGAACAATTTTTATAGGAGTCAAGATAAGATTGCTTTAAAATTATCTGAAATCTACATATCAGTCACGGATTCCCTTGTTCTCCCCCCTCCCACCCCCCTCACCACCCCCAGCCCACCCCCTATTCCCACCTCCTCCATGGCAAAGCCTCCCCCGCGGACTGAGATCAACCTTGTAGACTCAGTTCAGGAAGGTCCAGTTCCCTCCTCCCAGGCCGAGCCTAGGAACCCTGCATAGGCCCCAGGTTTCAAACAGCCAACTCATGCAATGAGCACAGGACCTGGTCCCACTGCCTGGATGCCTCCCAAACAGATCAAGCCAATCAACTGTCTCACCAAATTTTCTCTAATCATATCATAAGATTAAAAAGAATGGAATCCTTCTAAACTCGCTTTGAGCATCTAGTATTATGCTTACAGCAAAATCATATTACAGTTGACAGTTTCCTTATTTACACAGCTACAAAAATCTCTTGTAAGAATATCTTCTATCAATCTGTCTTTGAATTATTTGACTAAATATGTCAAACATAAAAAAATTATCTGAAATCTATAATGCTACATTCATCTAAACTTATCTCAGTACAAGCTTAAACTTT
This sequence comes from Peromyscus californicus insignis, assembly GCF_007827085.1. Classification (NCBI taxonomy): domain Eukaryota; kingdom Metazoa; phylum Chordata; class Mammalia; order Rodentia; family Cricetidae; genus Peromyscus; species Peromyscus californicus. The sequence continues at coordinate 61,560,871 of NW_026294458.1, read as the reverse complement.
TAGTGTATAGGGATATGTATTGCTCATAAGTAGTTTAATGATAAAAATGATGGGAAAATATAGGATCGTTTATATAATAAAGAGTCTCATGGATGGCTTCCAACATATTCACACTTTGTCTCTGTAAGTTGTAGAGCAATAAATTTGTGAAAACCAAGTGTTATGAAATTAATTTCATGGAGGAAATAGAGCTAATGTTCTGAAATCTAAAACACCAGTGAAGGATGATTATAGTTCACAGAATGGCCATGAAGTTCACGAACTTACATAAATTCTGTTTTGAGTTCAAATACAGAATATAAAGTGAAGGTGTTATGGGTTGCTGATACTTTCCTTAAATGCAGGAACAATTATATGAGATATTGTCACAATTTTGTACTTAATTATTGCCACCTCATGCATATGAAATGTAAAATCAAACAAGTCTTTGGCTAATACCTATTTGATACATGAACAGTTAAAACTAATGTATTCAATAGAATTATGAAAAAATGTAAGTTTGAAAAAAATCAATAAACTTCTGAATAAAAGAAGAAAGTAAATTTTCTTTCTCCTTAAAAGAAAAAGGACAGAGATAGCTATACAAATGAATGTCTAGTGCCATGAATAATTTAATAATGGGTAGATTTCAATAAAATAGTAAACATTAAGAATTTCAAGACTATCTCAAGAACAAGCCTATTCTGTTTGTAGTCTCTAAGTTTTGAGGGGAAATTAAATGATATATTTAATAAAATGTCAATCTTATTAATACTGAAATAAAGTACAAATTCTAGTACAGAGCACAAACGAAATGGACTCAACAGCTCTCCTGTTTCTTTTCCACTAACATTGTTGACAATTTCACTCACATGTACAGTGCATTGGGATCGTGTTCACTCCTAAGAATTTCCCTTGTAGCTTTCCCCTCTTACTGAACTTCTTCATATCTTTTTGTGTCTTTCATGAGTACGTGTGTGTGTGTGTGTGTGTGTGTGTGTGTGTGTGTGTGTGTGTGTGTGTGTGTATTTAGGTTATATGCAAAAACTTACACCTGTGTTTGTTCATGATTGCAGTGGCTATGAATAAACCACATCCTCTTGTTCTTGCAGAATGTTCTCTGAGCTGTAGAGGAGGTTATATAGACGTTCTTGTTAAGTCTGCACATTCGACATCCACTCATTATCTGCATCTTGACCAGCTCTAGCTTTGAGAATCTTTATCAACTGTTATATAATTATAACTGCAGAAAGCAGCTTCTCCAAGCAAGGCTGAAAACAACATTAGTCTGTAGTTACACATTCTTAGAAGGCAATCTGACTACATATCCCTTCAGCAAACTTCAGAGCTCTCTTCTTCCTAATCCATTAATTTAAATACTCTCTTCCTGAAAACTGAATTTATATTGAAGAACCTTCTCTTAAAGCTTTGTTCTCTCATTTTATCAAATAAGAAAGCACACATAAATTCAAGAACATGTTCACTAGACAGATACGCCTAATAACCATTTATACATACATACATACATACATGCATACACAAACATACAAATATACAGAAACACACATAAATACATACACATCATGATTAGGCTTAGGAGATATTGCTTGTCAAGAATTTAAACAAAATTAGCTTGTCAGAATATTTGTTAAATTGTGATAACAGCTGGAAGAGCAGGGATAAAAGGGTCTTCCTCGTGTGTTTCTCTAAGTTCAGTACCTTCTCGAGAGGTTTTGGATCGGATCAAATTCAGCCTTCATCAGAGACTATCACACTGTCACAGTGATCTTTGCTGTGTCTTCTTTAGAGATAGAACTTTTACATACACTAAGTGCAAGGATTTTTTTTTAAAGAAACTAAATATTGCGTGGTGTAATGATGTTTACTTTTATTGCCAACACACAAGAGGCAGAAGCTGGCTGATCTGTGTGAGTTACAGGCCAGCCTGGCTACAAAGCAAGTTTCAAGCAGGTCAGGGCTTCATGGTGAAATTTTGTCTCAAGATAATTGAATAAATAAATAAGGAAAAAATGAAAAAAAAAGTAAAAGAAAGGAAACAAGAAAGAAGGAGGGAAAACAAAGTGGATCCTTAGAATGATTTTTGTGAGATTATAATATGGTTATAACATTTGTCCCTTCCTTACTAACTCCCACCTCTCCCATGCACCCTTCCTTTCTTGCCTTCAAGTCCATGACTTCTTTTTCATTAATTATAACTACATGCATCTTTAAAAATGAAAAGTAATATGTCATTAAGCAAGATTTGAGTTATTTTCTCTTTCTGGTTTTATTTGATCCCTTTCTGAAAAAGTTCTCTGGGGCATTATTTTCATATTTTAAGTCAGTTTTCATTTTAAATACACTAATACATCTTTAAATATATAGTGTTTGGACATTTTGACTACCAAATACACTAAGTTTTTGTTACTAGAAATTCAAAGATTCCACTTTGGTAGCACTTAAAACAAGTAAGAAAAGAAGCTTGCACCTTGAGATATAACAAAGAATATTTTAGTAGTGCCAGGATATATCAAAAATCCAGTCCACTGAAGCATAAAATGAATGAAAAACTTTTGAGATTAACTTGTGCAACATTCTTATCTATGTGAGTGTCCAACTGAGTTGATTAGAGGATAAACACTAAAAGCTGCACACATTCAGATAAACTCCACAGGGAAGGACGTATGATAAAAGTGATGCCTCTCTATGTTGAAACTTTGATAGAAGCAGAAAATTGAGCCTACAAGAATGTGATTAGCCAAAAAATAAAAATGATTTATAATTCTATCATTCTCCCCTTTTCATTGATAGAAACATTCAAAACTTAATCACTGCTAAGTAGTACAGTTATGTCTAATTTAATAAAGGACATTTCAGTTATATTTAGAAGTTTCCTTCTGAAAGCGTGAAGTATTAAATATATGTGCATAAGAAAAGGAAAAGGAAGCAAATTTGCATTAGAAATAGAAGCTATCAAAGTTTTCCATTACTGTGCATGAAACAGTAATGTAGCTATGATTTTCCTACTTCACTCTCCCTTAGGACACCATGAATACTTTAACAATGTATTGTTTCTTAAAATTACAATACATAATTGTTCCTTTCAAAGGTAAATAATACTGATGAAAAAAAATGTTTTTGTTCTACACTCCTCAAAAGATTCTCAATTATTATTCCTATAATTGCTATTTCTTCTCTGTATATTACACACACCTATTAATACTTCTCTATCTCTCCATAAGTACTATATAAGCATAGTATACAGAGATAAATAATTCATCAATCTATTCCTCTGGGAAAGCTTTATAATTGTTCAAAATACACAATGCCTTATGTATCTTAATGTTCCCACACACTGTATACATACACTGCACACATTACAGTAATAAGATCTTATCCATTCAGAACACCATTTTTGAACAAAAAGAACTGCCTCCTTAATATATCATAATATAAAAATTCAACATTAAATAAACAAACTTGAAAGCGTTAACAGCACTCACCCACGAAAAGCAATAACTAATAGCAAAATAGACTTAAAATGTGACACTAGGTAGATTAATATACAAACATTTCTAAAAGTGTAACAAGTCTGTACACTGAGGAGGAAAGAATGTTCAGTCTCAATGTATTTACTATCCTAGAGCATATAATTATGTGAAAAAAATTTGACAGAGAAGCAAATAGACAATTTTACTTAACTTATTTTTTTGTCGTTTTAGCTTAATTTTCAAATTTTTACGTAATGTATTTTGACCATAATTTTTGCCTTCACCCAACTGCAGATACTGTTACAATAAACTATAAACCAAATATCACTCATGTACATATATGGCAGGCACACATACATGTGATAATAAAATATTCCAAATGCTAGGCAATCTTAAGCTACGGCAAGAATAGAAAATGAAAGTTTTAAAAGCTGTATATGCACAGCAGTACTAGCTTGGTTTACGTTGCCATGGTAACGACAGTGACCAAAGCAACCCGGGGAGGAAAGTGGTCATGTGTCTTACATATCACGTGACAGTCCCTGGGGGAAGCCAAAGCAAGAGCTGAAGTGAGAGCTGTGGAGAAGGGCTGCTTCCTGGTTTTTGACCCCAAGCTTGTTCAGCCTGCTTTCTCCTACAATTCAGGACCACCTGACCACAACAGATGTCACTGACCCCAGTGGGCTAAGGCTTCTCAAGTCAATCAATCAATCAATCAATCAATCAAGAAAATGTCGTACAGCCTTTCATTCCAGCAATCTCATGGAGGCATTTTTTACAACTGAAGCTCCTCTTCCCAAATAACTCTAGGATTGTGTCAAGTTGGCAAGAAAAAAAGACAAAAGAAAGACAAAACGAGAATAATTGACTCCTTGTCAACTTGACACACCAATACAAGACTATTAAACAACAACCTTTCTTTTCTTGCTTATTGCCAATATTGCATATTAGTGTCAAATATCATAATGTGAAATATTTCAATTTTTCAAAGTCCCACACTCTTTAAATACTTGAATACTTATAAGTCCAAAGTCTCTTATTTAAAAGGCTAAGACTTCATCTGAGTTCTTGTAAAATAAGAAAAAATAACATATTTTCTTCCTCCAATGCAGAAGAAACAGGGCACAGTCACAATAAAAATCAAACCAAAGTCAAACATCTACTGTGTAAAATGTTCAGTATTTGGACTGACCTGTGCTGACCTGGAAGAAACAGCCCAGAACAATTTGTCTCAATGATTCAAATCTCTTAATAACTACAAACTTCTCAGCTTCAACTAACCAGCATTAATTATACTAATGAACCAAAGGTTTCACTTCAGTGGTGCTGGTCTCTTTTTAATTCTAGCTGATTCTTCAGTCCTACCTCACCAACACAACCAATTCTTAACCAAAATAGCAAACTCTCAATTCAAAACATCATTTGAATGGCCCTAGTATAGTCTTTGGCTTCTTCTGAAATAACAGAAGCTACTGTGTATTGTATACACTGCTCTCAACCTTCTTATCCTTCAAGATCTCACAGGGTATATCTCACTTAACATTTAATCAGCTACCTGTGGTTGGTGAAGCCATAGAACCTTGTAGAAAGACTACCACTGCCAGTTTCCTAAACCACTATCATTTCTCGGAATTCTAAACATGTCTGCCATGTGCATAGATAAATGTAGCTCTCATCCCTCATCAAAGAATCCCAGACACCAAGCAGATGTTATGGGAAGCCACAACTAGTCAAATGCAGAAATAAACTGGCAGTAGAATGCTTGACCTCAATCAGTGCATTCATAGCACAAGCCCTACACTTAAGTCTTAGGGCACATTGCTGAAAAAGAAGCAGAGAGATTGCAAGAGCCACGGGACCAGGACACCTTCAGTGAGATAGGCTCTATTTAGTATTTTTTAAAACACAAACATAAAGTGGAGACAACTGGCAGATGTCAGTGGAGTTAGAGGATGGAATGTGTGAATGTGATCAAGTTATATAAAATTCTCTAGGAACAAACATATTATATTATTTTTAAATAAAGAAAATTTATTTCCAAAGGTCCTTTTACAAAGTTGTTTATACAAGTTCTACTAATGTTAAAACTTCCTACATCTTATGAATAAGCAGTTATATTCATGCTTTCTAGCAAAGTTGCATATAGAAATGATTGCATTGACCTTATTGAAAATAGAATGGACAAATCCTAGAAATTTTACATATTGATCAACTGAGAACAGATAATCATTCTATTCATATAACACCATAGTAGACAATAATAGCAATCATCTCCAAATCTACATGGATAAATCACACTTTATCAATTATACCAACTGGAATAGAATAGGAGTGTATACTGCATCATTCCACTTACTAAAATGTCAACAGGTGGTTTGCTTCCATGGTGTAATGACAATTTAGTATGCAATGTGAAGAAGACCACCCTTGGAGTGAAAGGGGGAATGCCTTCATCATTTATGGTGTTGAACCTGAGTCTGGGTTGACACCATTCACTTACTGTTCATTCACCGGCTGGTAAACAAACATTGAATGCTTTTTTTCTGTGCCTGGTTTTCAACATTAAATATTGATATAAGGAGAGTTTTCTCTTAGTCAACTTTGTAAAATCTGAATATGGCTTTATGATTATGCTGTAATGTTTTTGGATGGTCTGAATTGTTGCTGTCTAGAGACCATATTCATCCCCAACCATGGATATATTTCATATAACATTAAGAACAACAATCAACTGGACTCCTGGAGCTCGGCCTGGTGTTTGGCGGTGGATCTCTTTATCTGCTTCCATTAGTTACTGGAGAAGGATTCTATGAGCAAGGGCATCAAGACCATGATGGGGAAACCTACAGAGACAACCAAACCAAACTAGTGGGAACTCATGAAATTTAGATCAACAGCTGTGGAGCCTGCATTGGATTGGACTAAGCCCTTTGCAAAGCGAAACAGTTGTATAGCTGGATCTTCTTAAGGGTCCCCATGGCAATAGGATCAGAATCCATCCATGGTGCATGAGCAGGTCTTTTGGAGCCCACTACCTATGATGGGACACCTTGCACAGCCTTGAGGCAAGAGGAGGGACTTGGTCCTGCCTCTACTAAATGTATCTCCCATGGGAGGCCTTACCTTCTTATAGGAAGGAATGGGAGGGTAGGTTGGGAGGGGGAAGCTGGAGGGGCAAGAGGAGGGAAGAGGGGGATCTTTGATTGGTATATAAAATAAACAAAAAAATTCTTAATTAAAAAAAAAGAATAACAATCAGACTCTAATTCACTAGTACTCTTCCAGCATAGTTTTTATGTTTTACTTCTAATATTTCCGTATGCTTGTTTTAGTTGTATCACGTGATGTCTGGAGTAAAACTGAATTTAGATAAAGCCAAATGTATCCACAGTATGAGAAATATCTGTCCATTTTCAATTTTGTGCGTGTTGGCGAGACATGAATTCTAAAAATATTTAATTCATTTTATTTTGAACTTTCCTTTTAAGTTCTCTCCCTGAGTCCAGGCTCTCTACTTCCTTTGAGGCACATTGTACACCCTTGGGTCTGAGAAAAGCCCCACATGGAAGCTGTTCCCTGGGGAGCCTTGTCTGGAGAATGACTCCTGGATTGTGGAGCACAGTTGGAGTTGTCAGTGGTGTCCAGGAAAAACAACAACCATAAAAATGACTCAGGAACTCTGAAGATTGCATGGAAAGTTTTTGTTTTGTTTTGCTTTTCGTTTATGGCAGAACTTCTTGCAGCCTACAACTGGCTTTGTTCTGTTTCTTCCCCAGGTCGTTGTCCCTCTAATTTCTTGATTTGAAAAATAAATTCACCTTCATGGGGCTCTTCTTCCTAATTTTGCATCCATGGATGTAGACATAAGATCATGACCTAAGCTTGCATTTTATTTCTCTTCTGTTTTATAATAGCTTGAGTGACTCTGAGTGTTTCCTGTTGTTTTATTTATCTGATTGCTTCACACAGTTTTTCTCTATTCCACTATTTTGAGAAAAAGAATAAATATATTGCCACCAGTTCCTGATCTGACAAATGTAAAATCAAACCACGGTCGTGGCTTGTTTTCATGAGAGAAAAGACATAGAAGACAATGTATAATATATTATCAAGCACTACATTATTTGTTACAAGTCATTGTTTTCTGCTTTTAAATTCTCTATTTGATATTATTGTGTATATATAAACAGTAATGTATAATAGTCTAAAAACTTCTATAGCTGAATTTTTCATAGTTTTCAATAGCATTTATTACTTAATTTACAGATAATGATTTCCTTTAAACTAAAATGCACAATTTAAAATTTGCTTTTAATGGCTACTCTGACTGCTATCTCTTTCACTCACCTTTAGTGTGTGACTCCTTTTGTTTTCGAGTGGTTGCAGGACTAGGCAGGACACAGGAATTTTATAAATGGCTGTGGGACCTTGGTGCCGGGTGAGACCAGGAAAACTTTCAGCTACAACTGAGGAAATAGATTTCAAGACCTTCAGTCTTTAAAAATGTCTTATTTACAATTTGCAAACTTTTAGTTTCGACCTCCTGAGTCAAAGTCATTAATGCTTCGTGTACTTGAACTTGGAGGTCAGTGAATGATCTCAGGACAGGAAAGTTGATGATGTCTGCTTACATTTTCACTAAACTGACTCTTTATTTCTATTTTGCTTGAAGAAATGCTTTTGCCTATGTCACTGTGTACTTGTACGAGTAACCATGGGTAAATTTTTGTGACTGTCACAGCGTACATAGGTGCACAGCAGTGGCCACCTGTACCTTACTGTCTTTCTCAAGAAACTTCTTGCTGGCCTCGTCATTACTCTGAAAAATTTATGAAACCCTGTTTTCTTGACATAAGTTGTACCTTTCTCATAGCATTAAACATTTAAAATAACATAAAGTCAGACTGTGATTTAAAGAAAGACAGAAAGAGTCACATGATGCTCAGATGTGTAGAAGCAACAAAAGCAGTCCTTAAAATGGGCCGTACCATGGTCAAAATAAATAGACATAAGCAAAGCTTTAGGCTACCTTTGTTTTAAACAGCAGCACCCTAAGTATACACATGATGGTTTCCTATTGGTTGTAGTAGTAAGGCAACCCCACGTAGTTAAAATGGAGGTTTATTTTGTGGGGTAACTTACAAGTAAAGGGGTAGGTTACAGGGTCCGGGAAAGGTGTAGAGCAGTCCAGTCGTGTTCTCTGGAAAACTTGCTGTCTACCTCCAGTGTCCAGGATCCAGGAACCAAGAGAGCCGGCACATCCAGATCTCGGGTCTTAAGGGCTCCTCTCTCAGCTCTGCCTTGTAGGCATGACAGTTACCGGAAGCCTGAATGGGGATAGTACTTCCAGGTCAAAGCTGGAACAGTTACCCACTACAGTTTTCTTTTCAGGGGGGTTTGCACCTGCTGGGTCTAATTTACATAAGTTTATTGAACATGGTCTAGTATAAAATATTCCTTTCAGAAAATGAGAACAACATTTGACGCAATTTCTCTACTTTGATGATTTTTCTGATTGAACAGGTTTCCATCTCCTTGGCAGGTTTCCTTTTTATTTCATTTACTTCCAGCAGCTTAAAATACAGGACAGTGTCTTATGAGTTATTTTAAAGATCTTAGTCCATCCAGTATACATACACAGAGACATACATACATGCACACAAAACACACACACAATTTGAAATAAATATATGAATATAAAACTTCAACTTGTGAAAGAAATTTTTATTTACTTTTTGCTTTTAGTGATTGTTGCTTGTAAAATTGTTTTCTTACCAAGAAAGTGTTCTCTTAATTACTTGTGGTGTGTGTGTGTGTGTGTGTGTGTGTGTGTGTGTGTGTGTGTGTGTGTATGTGGTGTGCATGTGTGTGTTGTGTTTATGTATGTGCACATAACTGTACAGGTTCACTAATGGAGGCCAAAAGTCCTTGTCAGCTGTTTTGACTATTGTTCTTCACATTTTTTTTTTTTTTGCCACAGAGAATTTTACTAAGCTGGTACATCACTAATTTGGTTATACAGGCTGCTCACCAAGCTCCTTGGTATCCTCCTGTCTCTGCTTCCCCTGCAATGACAGTATAGGCACACATCACCACACAGGGCTTTTAAAATGGTGGCTGGACATAAAACTCATCTCCCCATGCTTATACGATGGACACTTTTCCATTTGGACTGTCTCCCAAGCCCTAAGACTCTTAAACTTTGCATATCATTGTGTGTAGATCTTTTGGCTATGTTCTATAGTTTGTACTATATTCTCCAATATCAAAACTCAACAGTATCCCTGCAATCATATATGATACACCCTCAAAATGACAAAATACCATAAAATAAAATTAGTATATGAGTCTGAGAATGTTGTACTCTAATATAGGGTAAGCAAAGTACAGATTTTATAATTATTTACAAGGAACTCTCCAAACATCACTAATAACAATACTGCTACTAAAAGCTGTCAAAGCAACGTGGCAAGGTTTCAGAGAGAGACATTTGTGTTTGCCATGCAAGCATGCAGACCAGAATTTGAAACTGCAGAGCCCATACTAGCCAGTTTTGAGAGGTTCAACTGCAATCCTAGTATTCCCAACACAAGATGGGAGGTAGAGACAAAAAAATCAGTCATGGGTTAAGGGTCATATTTACTGTGAACAACAAAGACACCCTTCCCTGAACAAGTGAACCTGCTGGCACACAAGTACCTGCATTCACACATGAACACACACACACACACACACACACACACACACACACACACACACACACACACACCATTTACACAGAGAGAAAGATCTTTTTAAAAAGAGCTACAATAACAGTACTAGCTACGCCACTTATTAATAAAGTATCCCTTAGAGAAGACTCTTGAAAAGAAATAGGTTTAACAACAAAGATAGTTATCCTAGAATGGGGTGTTGTCTTATGAAAGATAAAATACAACAGATTTCTTATTGTATCATTAGTATTTTCTTTATAAAACACATGACACTACTGAATAAAATGATGGCCTTTTGAGTCATATGTTTTAAGTTTAATTTAATATCCATTAAACCAAACACAATAAATGGACAACAAGAAAGTATCACCTCTATGTCATTTGAAAGTTAATTATGGGCTTTGCTTAGAATTTAGACTGCAGTTTGGGAAACTTTGAGTTAAAGAGTAGCAATTTTTCTTCTTTAACAAGAGAGGTGACCTCAGCCTTCAGTAAGTGCTTGGAGGAAACATTTAGCACAGCAAAATTGCAAGAGCATCCCAGGAGAAAATGAACTGCCATTGATACCAATGCCCTTTATAAAACAGGAACTTCAAAACACATTTTTACCTTAGTGAAAGAATGGAGATAGGACTGATTAACTCCAAACTAATCAAAGACTTGGCTGAAACACTAAGTGCAATAATCTCAAAGCCTTTCTAAACAAAAGTAATCAGGAAGCTGTACCACACTAATGACTTTTATCATAAGAGCTTAAAATCTCTGTACATTTAGTTAAAGGTGTACGGGCTGTCCGTAGCTTCTATTGTACTATGAACTTGGTGTATATAATGATGATAATGTAGAGTTGGAAGACCTTTATTTCACCAAAAATTATCATTTGTAGAATCTTAGGGGCTGCTAAATGTTGTTAACACACACACACACACGCCCAAATCAAAGTAGAAAACAATAGCAAAGTTATATATATATATTCTCACATTTATTTATTTCATATATCTGCCTGCTGTATAATGCATGAAAACCTCTTCCATTGTCATTTTAAAGCATATTATCTCCAGATTTGACTACTAAAATTTCAGCACAGATTTTGAATATCATTTTACCAAATGGTTATAATACAGTCACTCTAGGGTAAGTAAACATAATACATATAAGAACCTCAGAGAAAATACATTCAATTACAGCTATACAATTAGGCTATTCTTGAGAAGAAATGTTTTGTGCTTGGTTTAAACTGATGAAATTGAGTGTTCCAAGACCATCACTATCCTCTGTAGACTACATAAATAGAAATAAAGCCTAGCAACTCATTGCAGAGATCTCATGGCTCATAATCCAATATTACCTTGTCATGGTCTCATTTTCTATGAATTCTGTTAAGCTGTATCTAGCTTCATTCTAAAATTTTGACATACAAAGCTTCAGAATATTCATGACATTTAAGCCCTTGATGATATTTAAATTACATACTTTTCTTAGTGCCATTATGAAATCCCACAGCTTCTTGATTCCATCAGCGGGATGTGAGTCATCCCTTGCCTCAGAACATCTGTGTTTTTGATGCTACCTACATTGCTTACTTTGTAATCCTCTCATTTCTCACATCCCTTTTCACAGTACTATAGCACCTGTTGTCAAGCAGTTCTTATTTTACTCAGTGGTGGTCTCAAATCACAAAAGAGGCTCTGGGACATAAAATATAGAAAGTCAGATTAATGGTGGTGCTCTGTGGTAACACTGCAAAGAGAGAAAGTTAGCAGAGAGAAAAACAGAGAGCATGCCTCTGGAGTGTGGACCATGCATATCTTCATGTAGCTTTCTGGAGTCTTAGAATGGAAAGGACTCCCTGACAAATAAAAGGTATGAATGAATACTGAATATTACTGAATTGCACATTTAAATGGATAAATAATCCCATCTGAATTTTATCTCAATGAAAGTGTTATCAAAATTAAAAATTAAGTATTTAGGGGCTGTACATGGCACATAGAAAACATCTTCACAAGTGAAATGAAAATAAAGAAAGATTGTCTGCCTCATCCTAGACTAAATATTAGTTGCCTACTTAGGACAAAAGTTTATATATAGTAACAAGAAGATGAAGTTTCAAGGTTATAAATCAAAATCTAAAGATAAATTTGATATTAATCAACATTTCATGTGATATTGATGAGAACATGAGATGAAATAATCAGAATTTCATGAAAGAGGAAGAGCTTAGTTACACTTGGGCTATTCTATCACATACAAGTAAGTAAGCATACTAAATTTTCTATTGGTCTTTTAATCTGTTATGTTAAAGTACTAAACAATTAAACATTAAAAACATTTGTTTAGGCTTTTGTTTAATTGAAATGCATTTTTCTTTTATACCATTTCAAAATATAAATAAATGAAATGACTTTCCATGATAAAAATTATTCTGGAAATTTGTTGTATGTTTGCATCCAATAACATTGTTTCCTCACAAAGTCTTGAAATTCTTGATGTGTGAATATATGCACTGCACCACTGTATAGACACACAAAATCAAAAACTTATTTTATCACACATTCTCAGAAAGCTATATTTCATACTGATGGATCACAGAAGTATGTTTTCAAAATGATGTAAGGAAAACCCAAGGGCAAGTTTGTTGTGATTAAAAGGACAAGGGAGTGCAAAATATGAAACAAGAATCATAGACAGTGGTTGATACACTTTAGAAATGTAAATTCTGCTGGAGTATTGACTGAAATTTGTACAGAATAATTTGAAATTCAGAAAAATGTACTACTAAGAATTTTAAATATCAGCTAAAATGAAAAAGGAAAATTTCATTATCTGAATGTAAAGTTGCTTTCCTGTTTAACATAGACTTAGTCTTTCTAATAACCTGATTTAATTTTTAAAAAATACTAAATATCTATCACCCATATTCAAGTGTCATTTAGAATTTTTAATTGAATTACACTAGGAAAAATATCTGTTCCCATATTTTCAATGTATAACGTGAAGTGATTAAATCTGAAATTGGAGAGTTATGTTAAGTTAGAAACAAACTGAAAAACATCATAAAGCTGGAATGAGAAGCCAATCTGTATGAAAAAAATTTCTAACAATAGGTCACTTTGTATTGAGAATGATATTATAAACTATCACTTGATAGAAACATGTCTTCCTAAAAATATTTGATGACATTTCTTTCTTTCTTTCTTTATTTTTATTTTATATACCAACTGTGATTAGTATAATGACATTTCTTAAAAAATTAAATTCAAGTGTTAGATAAATTTATTTCATGGAAAATTACTTGATTTTGTTATATTCTTCTACGTCTTTTCTTGGTCCTAAGCATTTAACCTCCATTCTGCTAAGCAAGCATTCTACCACTGAGATGTAGTTGAATCTTTCTATTTTTTAAGCTTATGCATGTGAAGTAAAAAAAGTAAAAAATTATTAGTTTCTCAGGCATATTTCGTTATTCAAAATATCCTTATTCATTTTGTGTGATGTGCATTAATTTTTTTGTTAATACTAGCCACTTTCTTACTCAATCAATTTTGTTTCTAATTTTCTTTAAACTCCTGGAATCCAAATTGTGCTGTCAATATAATGTAGTTAATTCTGGGTGTGCAGCTATTTACTGGAGCATTGTTGGCCTACCTGGGATCGCACTCTTAAAGAAAATGAACTTTCCCTCTTTCAGAAGTTGTCAACTACTGGTAACTCATGAGCTAGTTGTGAGACTTTATCTTTCCACACACCCTTCCCCCTGCCATATAATCTGGGATTACATTTGGATGGAGCTTGTGTGGGTCTTTTGCATGCTGATATAATCACTGTGAGTTCTATGGGTAAACATCTTAGTGTATATAAACAACATTGCACCCTTGTGTCATTCAGCACCTCTGACTTTTACAAACATTCCAGTCCCTCTTCCAACATGATCTCTGAACCTTGAAAGAGGGGAGTAACATATAGATATTCCATTTAGGGTTGAACATTCTACTGCCTATTGTTCTTTCCATGTTAACTAGCTTGGGGGTCTTTGTATTAATGACTATCTACTATAAAATAAGCTTCAATAAAAGTTGGGAAAAGCACTGGTTTGTGGATATAAAGATATTAGGAGCCAACTTAATACTGTATCCATTTAGCAGAATAATAGTAGTAGGTTCTCCTCCAAGCCTTATGAATCATCTCTAAGATGGAGGAACATCCACACTACCTTGCGATATTAAGGATAGAGACAAAAGGAACATACATCAGCATAATAAATGATCAGTGTTTGCTGATGCTTGCTAATTGTTGTTGCTTCTTGGTACAAGCTTCCTCTATTTTGATTTCCAGGTCTGGGGTCATTTATTATTGTTTTCCCCCCCCCCCCCCCTTGGTATAGTTAACCTCTTTTAAGTTTGAGTTTTTATATGATATTGTTGAAAATACTTTCTGTGGCTTTCATCTGGATTTGTTTTTCTTCCTGTATCCCTATTATTCTTAGATTTGGTCTTTTCACAGTGTTCTGGATTTCCTCGATGTGTTGTGTGAGGAGTGTTTTACATTAAACATTTTCTTTTCATATCCATTTCTTTTATCATGTCCTCAATGCCTGAGAGTCTCTTCCATCTCTTGTATTCTGTTGGTGAGGCTTTCCTCTCAGGTACTTCTATTTTTTATTTCCATATTTCCTTCAATTTGGTTATCTTTATTTATTTTCTACCCACTTTCAGGTCTTGAACACATTTATTCATTTCCTTCCACTGTTTCTTTGGTTTTCCTAGATTTCTTTTAGGGATTTATTCATTTCTATTTTAAGGAACTCTGCCATATTTAAAAAGGCTATGTTAAGGTCTTTGTCTTGTGCTTCATCTATGTTTCAATTTTCAGGGTCTACTGTGGTAGAATTGTTGAGCTCTAGTCTCTGCATAAGGTCCCAGCTGCTAATGTTTGTGCTTTTATGCTGGTGTCTATGTATCTGGCTTTAGAAAGACTGTAACTCAAGGTGCTGATATATGGTCTTCTCTGTGTCGAGTGGTTGTTTTATTCCTTGCTGTCTCGTACCCTCTCTGGTTCTTACGAGAGTGTGGCAGCTGTGTGTTGCCTGGTAGGGAACTCTTCTGAGATTCTAATAGGTGTTGCCAGAGTGTTTGGGGGAAAGTCTATTCCTAGGTATTGGGATCTCACACTCAGGAATGGTTGTAGGCTGGGAGGGGGTGAGTGGGTCCACAGGAGAGGAAAAGAGTGGGTATTCTACCAGTATCTCTATAGTTCCCTAGGACTAGAGATAGAGAGTGAGGAGAAGCCGCAGTGGGTAGCTTGCCTGAATGCTGGGGATGATACTGGGGAATTGAATGTGGAGAAGAAGAGGGAGAGGTAAGCTTCTGAAGCTTACCACGTGCTTTGCTGGTCTACTTGCTTCTTTATGAGGCTTGGCCGGTGGTTCCCCAGAGAAAGCCTGCTAGAGTTGGGGGCTAGGTTAGCAAGAGTCTGGAGGAAGTTTGGTAAAGATCTGCGAGATCCCATGGAGATGGGATCGAGAGGAGGAGGTTTGTCAAACAGGTGTTCTGCTGCAGAGATGGGGTGAGACTAAAAGAACTGGATTTGGAGGAAAGCAGGGAGAAGTGAAGATCAACAGTTAGCCTATCTGCTTCCCTGGACCAAGGAGACTGTGGGATTCCTAAAATACATTTTAAATTATCTTTGTAGCATCGATGTCTGCTGTCTTCCTGTTGATCCATTTGTGTGAGTGTCCAGGATTCTCAAGTCCAGGCTCCTGTCCACAGGCCTCGTGCTCTCAGCTCACTTTCCAGAGGAGGTTGCCGCAACTCTGTTTGGAGAGTAATTAGCAGAAGCTCGCTGAGAGGACAATGGAAGACATTCTGCCCTTATAAAACAAGGAAATAAAATTGCCACAATTGCCCCATCGTCTATAATCAGTGAGATTGTAACCACCAGTTGAAGTACTGAAATGTCAGTGCTAGAGGAGAAAGGCAATTAGGCAGCTCCAGAGCCACATGTGCCTGTAGGGTTCCTATACGACATGGTAATAACATTTCATGCTAGAGTTAAACTGTGTGGATTCATTTTTGATTTATATTATTGGCCCTCTCTTCTTTTTCCCCAATTACTTTCCTTTCATCTAACAATTGCACAACTGCTTTTACAGCATTTTCCTGTTCTTACCAACATTTTATATATTGTGATAGTGAGGTCAAAAATGCTTAAGCAAATAATCTAAGTTTAGGTAACTCAAACCCAAGTCCTTCGTTCCTCAAACCAATGATATTTTTCAGGTCAAAATATTCTCAGTCAGCACTGAAATCGTTACACTATCGCAATTATTTTGAACTCTCCTTTGAAAGCATAGTTGCCTATGACAGAAAGTGGTGCTACAAACATATCCCTAAACATTAAGTCTCAATAATGTACTAAAATGAGGTGACTCTTTAGAAAACCCAATCCTCAGAGTAGATTTTAATTATTATTCTAAATCAGCATAATTCTCACAATGTATTTTTAATTTGCATTTATTTGATGCTTAAGGAAGTTGATCACATTTCAGTGTTTCCTAGACATTTGCCTTTCTTGTTTTGAGAATTTCCTATTCAGTTACACACCCCGTATTTCAATTGGATAGTTTAGGTTCTTTTCAAATTATTTTCTTTATTTTGAGAACTTTGTTCATGCATAGAGTGAGCTATGATCATATCTATCTCTATTCCCCCTTTTCAGCTCTGCCAAATCCAATTCCCAGTAAATACAAATAGTTTATTTATAGGGTAGAATTGTAAACAACCACCTTTACAACACTTAGCACCAGTTAGAAACAGCCATGGGAGTAAGCAATAAGCCATTTATTATGTATGATCGTAATAGCTTCATGACAGGCTTAAATATATTAGCATTGACAGGATGCAGCTGAAGGATGACATGGGAAGGAAGGCTCAGACTATGTGTGCAAGACAGTATTCATGCAAGCACAAAGTTAGATGTGGTATATCACTCACTGCCCATAGGGAAGAAAATGGTACCCTATGGAGCAGTATACAGAAATGTTATAAATGAAGTATATACTTGAAAGTGAAAAAATGACTTTTTTTACATTTTAAAAAACAAAAATGTTAATAAAACTGAATTTAGAAGGAAAAGCTCATTAGAATTAGAAAACTAAAAAAAAGTGTCAGCAATATAAATGCAGAAAGACATTCTAGACATATCTCATTTTCAAGTGCTCATAAATCAAATACTAAGAGGAGGATCAGGCTGCTTAGTGGAAGTGCATGCCAGACTGATTATAAATTTGGGATATACGTCAAATAAAGAAGAAAAGAAAGACAATTTTACACATAGTTAACTGCATCAAAAGGTCTACTTCTGAGAAATGATATTAACTCCAGAGCAGTGCTTATCACACTGAAAATGGATCACCCAGAAAGCAAAGGGTTTCTATTAGACTGTTTCTGGCACTCAACTTCCAAGTAAGAGGCAGAAATTGCATTTGCAGTATTCCCTAGAGCGTTTCTTACTTCTATCACTTTGGTCTTGGCTGTACTGACAGTGCAGCCTTGCACAGTCCTTTACTTTATGAAAAGCTCGAAGAGGGTAATTGAGTACAAGGAAAGAAAAGAATTCACTTCAAGGTTATGTTCAAACTATTTAGCATTGAATTCCACCAATAAGAAATCTGCTGGTTTGAAGCAAAGTTGAGCTAAGCAAAATAAATGAGCCCTTTGAGGCAGATGGTGGAAGTCTGTATTGTTAAACGAATTTCAAGAATGGTTGATACATGCATACCAGTAAAAAGAATTGATCAATTTAGCCAAAACAATATTCAGTAAAAGTACTGAAGACAGGAAGAGGAATCAAAGAAAGTATATACAAAATAGTCAAAAAATTCAACTAGTTTTATTTACCATCCTTTTACTTTCATGAGTCAGGATCAGGAGACTATTTATCCTATATTCTATATAATAAAGAGAAGTTCAGTGCAATGAGCAGTAATACAGAAGTAGCTAATTGCTACCCTACTGCAAATGTACTACTATTGTAAATACAAGTACCAGCTGTTCTCAGAAAGAATACCGAATGTGATAATTAAGGGAAACAATAATAATAATAGTTATTTGAGGGCATGAAATATCTAAGCTCTCATCAAATACTAATCAAAATGGAATTCTTATATGAACTAAACTCATTTTCCAATTATTAAGCAAAATATTTAATGTCGTTAATTCATATTATTACCATCACTCAAAAATCAGTATTTAAAGAATCTAGTGAATATTAAAATGTAAAGGAAGATCATGTAGTAATTGTTGCAATGTACAATATTATGACTTTAGTGCATAAATAAACCTGAACACACCAGTCCTTAAAGTTTCACATATTTTGGAAGCTATTGTCCAAATAAAATTCACTATAATTTTACTTTCAGAGGAATGAGTAAATGCCAATAATAACTATGCAGATAGTGAGAGCTTTGCAAGAAACAGATACAGAACACCAGCTGTGAGATGTTTTCAAAGACTTGACATCCTAAGGGTGACCCAGTGATCACTGGTACTAAATTGAGCAAATTGAAATAGAAGTACTAGAAAGAATAGTGTGTCTATTACATAAAAATAATTAGACTGGAAATTATAATAACTTTAATTTTTATTTAATAAAGAATTTAAATGAAGGAATTATAATAAATGAGATTTGCCAATGTACAAAAATCCTCAAGTGTTTATGGGGCCTCACAGTTCCTTTGTGGCAAATATTTGTGTGGGTATGTGGACACATTTTTGTGTGTGATTCATAGGAATGTCATAGCTCTTGTCAAAGGACAGCATGAAGAATACCTTACCTTCCACCTTGTTTTACAGAGACTCTTTTTGAAACTTCTCCAAGGAATATTTAAAGCTAATTGGACCATAAGCTTCCAGTTCTCTGGTTCTTTGCAATCTCACTGTAGAATTTGGATGGTACACACTCTTTTTTTTTTCCAGATTTTAAGAAATTCTGGAATTTAAACTCAGTTCTTCATACTTGTGTTGCAAGTGAATTTACCCACTGATCAATCTCCTAAGCCCACAGTTATATATTAACTGATGTATTTCCAGGGAGGTACCAGATCTGTGTGTTCCTGCCATGTACACTGAGTTTGCTGTGCCATTTTGAAAAGTCAAAGTCATTAGTAAAATTTCAATAGTCTATAGTTTGAAGGTTTAAATAACTTCAGGTGAAACAAATTTCCTCACATAGAGAGTACTTTAACTACATTTAATTTAGGATGATACTGGGGAGATAATAGAGGACTAAAATATACTTTATCATGTCAGTCTATTTTTGGTTAGTAACAAAGTTTCAACTATGTGGTATGTTAATCTCTATATCCATACATAGTTAAAAGACTTACATATAAGAATATAATTTGAATTATTCTTTACTTTGTGATGAGAACACAAATAAAGCGTGACTGGAGATCAGAATGCAGAACTAGCCACTAGAGGCCAGGCAGTGGTGGCACACACCTTTAATCCCTGCACTTGGGAGGAGGAAACAGGAAGTGATGTGGCTGGATGGAGAGAGGAAGTGATAAGGCAGATAGAGATGGGAGCTCAGCCCTTTCAGGCTGAGGATTAGGTAGAGGTAAGAAGTCTCTCTAGAGACTGGCTCTTTTACTGATCTTTCAGCGTTTACCCCCAATTTCTGACTCTGGTCTTTTATTATTGAGACCCATTAGAATTTGCGCTACGTTACTTTTTTGGATTTTTTTTATATTGATGAAAGATAATATTTAGATTACATGATCTATTTGATAGTATTTCAAGGAACTCAAACGTGGTTAGGACTCACCATGCTGTCAACAAAGCACTAGCCTGTGCCATCTCATTTGCAGAACAGTCTACAAAGTCTCTGACAGATGTGTAGAAACAGTGTTTGATGGTTGGTGTTAATTTTAGATAAAGTATATGAAAGGAGGAAAACAGTCTTCCCTTTTCACATTCATGAGCTGAGTGTTTCATTAATCATGAAACTATACTTTTTCCCACATAAAAGAATGAGTATCCTCTTTAACAACCCATGCCATGTTCTTAAGAAGAACAGTATCTGCATCTCGATGACACTTTCAGGTCACTCCATTGAGATTTGCCTTTTGTTACTTACAGCGATTAAAGGAGAAGATATGGTATCAAAATGATGATTGTGTTTTTTTTTTATCCATGGGTCTGTATGAATATAACTCATCATATCTGTTAGTGCTCTATGAGAAAGTTTTCATAATGATAACCAAAATGAAAATCAAAGCTTCCTTAATTTCCAACGAAAATCACATTATCAGTATGGCACCTGCAATCCATAACAGTGCCTCTTAAATAAGAAATAAATACAATGTTTAATAGAACAAGTAATTTAGTAATGCATTTGACACTTCCATTTAAGTATCAACTATGTAACTTTGACTGTCTGCAATTGTAGTGCTTTTTAATATTAAAAAGGAAAACACATGCCATAATGTACTAGAATTGTAATAGATTATATAGTGATTGCACAGGTACAGAGTCCTTCGCTGATGTAGAGTGAGATATAGCAACACTCCCAAATATTAGCATAGATCTGACGTCTTCTGCCTCTGCTTTCCTTTGGAGAATCTATACTGTATATTTTATATAGAACAAAAGCAATTGCATAAAAATGTCTAGAGATCTGTCAAGTCAAAAAATAAAAGGCGAAAGATTTATACGATCTGAAGAGAAGCTTTTGTAGAGCAAAGGATACGGTCAACAAGGCAAAGCGACAGCCTACAGAATGGGAAAAGATCTTCACCAACCCCACATCTGACAGAGGACTGATATCCAGAATATATAAGGAATTCAAGAAATTAGACATCAAAATGCCCAACAGTCCAATTAAGAAATGGGCTATAGAACTAAACAGAGAATTCTCAACAGAGGAAACTCAAATGGCCGAAAGACATTTAAGGAACTGCTCAACATCCCTAATCATCAGGGAAATGCAAATCAAAACAACTCTGAGATACCACCATACGCCTGTCAGAATGGCTAAGATCAAAAACACTGAAGACACCTTATGCTGGCGAGGATGTGGAGCTAGGGGAACTCTCCTCCACTGCTGGTGGGAATGCAAGCTTGTACAACCACTTTGGAAATCAATATGGCGCTTTCTTAGAAAATTGGGAATCAATCTCCCCCAAGATCCAGCTATACCACTCTTGGGCATATACCCAAGAAATGCTCAACCACACCATAAGAGCACTTGTCCAGTTATGTTCATATCAGCATTGTTTGTAATAGCCAGAACATGGAAACAACCCAGATGCCCTTCAACTGAAGAATGGATAAACAAAATGTGGTACATATACACAATGGAATACTACTCAGCAGAGAAAAACAACGGCATCATGAGGTTTGCAGACAAATGGATGGATCTAGAAAAAATGATCCTGAGTGAGGTAACCCAGACTCAGAAAGACAAACATGGTATGTACTCACTCATAGCAGGATACTAGACATGAAACAAGGATGACTTGTCTGCTACTCACATCACCAGGGAGGCTACCTGGAAAACAGGACCCCAAGAAAGACACAGGGATCACCCAATGACAGAGAAATGGAATGAGATCTACATGAACAGCCTGGACATGAGTGGGGGTAATGAAAGGCGAGGGCTGAGGGAAAGAGAGCTTGGGGGAGCGGGAGATCCCAGCTGGATCAACAACAGAGAGGGAGAACAAGGAATAGGAGACCATGGTAAATAAAGACCACATGAGAATAGGAAGAAGCAAAGTGCTAGAGAGGCCCACAGAAATCCACAAAGATACCCACACAACAGACTGCTGGCAGTGGTCGAGAGACAGCCCGAACTGACCTACTCTGGTGATGGGATGGCCAAACACCCTAATTGTTGTGCTAGAAACCTCATCCAACTACTGAGGGATCTGGATGCAGAGATCCATGACTAGGCCCCAGGTGGATCTCTGGGAGTCCAATTAGCGAGAATGAGGAGGGTTTATATGAGCGAGAATTGTTGAGACCAAGGTTGGATAAAGCACAGGGACAAATAGCCAAATGAATGGAAACACATGAACTATGAACCAATGGCTGAGGGGTCCCCACTGGATCAGGCCCTCTGAATGAATGAGACAGTTTATTGGCTTGATCTGTTTGGGAGGCATCCAGGCAGTGGGACCAGATCTTGTGCTCATTGCATGAGTTGGCTGTTTGAAACCTGGGGCCTATGCAGGATTGTTTGGCTCGGCCTGGGAGAAGGGGACTAGACCTACCTGGACTGAGTCTACCAGGTTGACCTCAGTCTGTGGGGAAGGCTTTGCCCTGGAGGAGATGGGAATGGGGGGGGGGGGCGTTGGGGGGAAGGTGAGGGGGACGGGAGTGGGGAGAACAAGGGAATCCGTGGCTGATATGTAGAACTGAATTGTATTGCAAAATAAATTAATAAAAAAAAAATAATAATACCCACTAT
This sequence comes from Peromyscus californicus insignis, assembly GCF_007827085.1. Classification (NCBI taxonomy): domain Eukaryota; kingdom Metazoa; phylum Chordata; class Mammalia; order Rodentia; family Cricetidae; genus Peromyscus; species Peromyscus californicus. The sequence continues at coordinate 61,538,217 of NW_026294458.1, read as the reverse complement.
GTGAGATTTATTTAAATTTGAAATCAGATTACTAAGTTTCCATAAAGCAAGTTTCTGTTGTGTGCAACCATAAAAATAAATAGTTCATAATTCCCATGTGGGCCTCTAGTTCCTCATTCACTAATTTGTACTTGTGTATGGAGTGAGTTTAGCACAGAATGTGTCATTCAAAAAGGAAATTTCATCACTGTTTTTTGAGGAACAATATGGAAAAGCAAAAGATTTGTGGGTTTGCAATGAGAAGGCCTGGCTTCCGTTTACTGGTATCTTCTAATACTGAAAAGACATTTATAAAACAGACAGAGTCTACCTACAAGAATGGTGTCTGGAAATGAAATGACCATGATTTTAATAGTTCAATATAATAATGAGTTGATATCCTGATGGTTATACTGGTAGCTTTCCTCAATCTCATACAAATGAAACTTGTTTTACTCTATGATATTAAAAATATGATCCTGCTTTTTATTTTATGGAACATTGAATTCCTAATATACTGCTCATGCTTCTTTCCAGAAAGGGCACATTGTGTCAAGTGTTATAAATAGAGTGTTATTAAAAGAAGCCAAGCCTACTTTGTCATAAAAGCCTTTGTGTGATTGTTGAGCTGTTTAGTGTTTTGAACAGGACAGGGAAGCTGTGTTCAGACTGTCACTACTACAGAGGATATTGTTAGACAATTAAGTGTGGAGTAGGCAAACTTTTTTCTTTAATTTAGAATGTAGAATCCCTGTTGATTTAAAAAAAAAAAAAGACAATCCTTCTACCCTGAATGGTAATCAGTAAGTAATTATAAAAATTCTTCCTTGTAATGTACAAAAGCTTACCAAACATTGTAATTGCTGTTGAATGTCTATAAACATTTTAGGGGGAGGAGTGTTTTCATGTTTATAATTATAAAAGAAGATATCTTATTACATGCTACAGAGATTCTGAATAATTAACTGTAATCGGATCTGAGACTTTAATAATTGGTGTCAGGAGCTAATGCAGTCTACATTGAGACTGACCACTCAGCCATTGAAAGATATATTCCACAAAGTGGACTTTCTAGCTTTGCAACTTAAATTAAACACATGTTTATCACGTAGGATTTATTGGGTTTATACCACGACTAAAAACATGTGTTCAATCCCAAGTACCACAAAAATTACAGAGATTGTAGTATAAGGTGATATCCATTTTTAAATGCACTTTTATAATTATTTCATATTGCATTTCTATTACAAACAGTTTTGGTATACATGGCTATTTTTTAATACTTTATCATGATGAAATAACTAATACAAAAGTTTTGTTGTGGTAAGAAATACTCACACACTATATCACTAACCAGAACTGAGTATATTAAATTTGTTATTTCCTTAGGTTCTTTTTAAAGGCCTAATAATTTAGAGTGTCAAAGCTATGCATGTGCATTTAGGGGGTTTCCAGGTACTGTTTGCACTACTCTCACAAGAATAGTTCTTTAACTGCAGCTAGTCACACTGGTAAAACAAAATTAATTTCATCCATTTCCTTAGAAGCATTTACATCATCTCATGTCAATTGTAACAGGTGGGGAAACAGAGTTTCAATAACAGGATGAAACCTCCAGTTCTTCTGCTACAACTTTACTTCTACGTTAGGTTCAGGTATACTCAACAGAGCTTATCTCTGGTGACTGAATCAACCTTACATTTCCAAAGCCTTTTAATATTCAGTTCCATAGAAGGTGGTCTTCAACCAAATAGAACACCCTTCCAATGTTGGAGTCTAATTTGTTGCAGAAAGATGGTCATATCTACTCAGACTCATAACTTGAGTCTGCTTATACAATAAAGTATCACAGACAAGCTTTCCTTACAATTGTATCTACATTTCAGTCTACAAAGCTCATGCAACTAATTCTTCATTTTTCTTTTCTTATTCATTGAGTGATGAATAGAAAATAACTTTGATATGTTCATATCTGAATACTCTTACTTTAAAAGACTTTTTCTCGATATTGCAAAATTATTTTTTATTTATCAACCATATTTACAGAGGATGGTTTCTTACTCTTTATTCTGATAAAGATATTCTAAATACAGTATTTGATGTTAATTGCCATATTCTATAATAATAATAATAATAACTAGAGAGAGGAGACATCAGTTATTTATTGAAATCAGATTAATTGGTTGATTTTAATGATAATTGAGTATATTCTACTGATGATAGATTACTTAAACTAAAACAAATGAAAATAGAATTTTCAAACTGACTTTTCAATTCCATTTAAACAGAAACTGGGTTTTCATTTTGTTCTTATGTGGATGTATAATATACCCAACTTTTATTTAAGTACCAAACATTTTTGTTATGAATTATTATCACCAGACTATTTCTTCAGATGATCACTATATGACTGTCAATGTTAAAACTAAATTTTTGACTCTTCCAAGCTTTGATGACATATAAGTCCTACCAATATCAGAAATTTTCTTTATCTTAGTAATGTCTTGGCTTGCAGGAAACAATTTGAACAATTTATATCAAACATAATAATTACCTAATAATGTGCTTAATTCACCTAGAAGCATATGTGCACTCCTATAGCTGTCATTTTAGTGTGGAGTTATATATCAGCAGCACCTCCTTCCATATTTCTTAATTGATTCATAAATTTACTGTGTTTAATTACGTTGGAGGTTGTGGTTTATGACCTCTTTTCTATAATAGGTTTCTCTCAGCATCAATTTACATCTTAAGTTCTGTCTTCACATATAACTTGGTGCCTCTTGCAAGAGAGAATTGAGCTCACCTTTTTAGTTATTTAGATGAGTATATTAATGTCAGTCATGGAGAAAACATTTCATTGTTTAGGGTAATTAGCAAAATATACTTACTAGGTATTACTAATGTTAAAGAGGATAATATTAAACATTAGTATGACATGAAAAGCAAACTGTAGTTTGTAGCTTTTAGTTTTAACATGTAATGAACTTAGAAATGATCACTTCTGTGAATATGTCAAACAAAAAAAATACATTCTTGGATTTGTCAGAGTATCAAAGTCACAGGACAAGACACACCTAAAAACCAGGGAGAAGTGATAGAAAGTGGAACCCAGAATATCAATTCTTGGTAATTCTTTTTTTTATTTTTTTTATTCATTTTACATACCAACCTCAGTTCCCCCTCCCATCCCTCCTCCCACCACCCCCTGACTCTCTCCCAGCCACTGCCCAGCCAATCCTTCAAAAGGGTAAGGTCTCCCATGGGGAGTCAACAAAGCCTGGTACATTCTTGGTAATTCTTAATTTAAACAAGACCACAAAGAGTGCTGCATTGACAGAAATAATGAAAAGGAAACCTCACCAAATTGCTGGGGTTGAAATAGGAGCCAGCATGACTGCAAAGCACCTGCAAGCCACAGCTTAACCACTCCTGCACATGGGCTTTAGCTTCAGGGAGTCAATATACTCAGTGGTAAGAACTGAGGAAGATGTCTTGTGTACTGATAAGAAAGAAAAGCGTACCCACTATGAACGTTGTAGTGCTGCTCATAACGAAGACCTCTGACTCACTGGGGACACAGTCAAACCTTGACTTCCCTGCGAATGTGCACTTCCTTCTGCTATTTCATTCCATGTGTATTTCCAATCTCAAAACCAAAATCAAACAAGGAATGACTAAGAAGTATTTTCAGAGACCAGTGCAAGACAAAGATTTATTTATAAAATCACATCATTTCCTCTGCTGTACAATTTACACATGGAAAGGACTCTAGAGTAATATAAGTATGGTTGAACCACCAGGGTAACAGAATTATTCTGTAAATGATACTTATAGTAGTCCAAATTCAATAAGGAAACTATCCCCCCATGTAGCTAGAATTTTCCTGCCTGGCTCACAGTCAGGACAAATCTCTGTCACCCGCCAGTCCCACAGCCTCTTAGACCCAACCAAGCAAACACAGAGACTTATATTGGTTACAAACTGTATGACTGTGGCAGGCTTCTTGCTAACTGTTCTTACAGCTTAAATTAATCCATTTCCATTAATCTATACCTTGCCACATGGCTCGTGGCTTACCGGCATCTTCATATGCTGTTTGTCATCGTGGCGGCTGGCAGTGTCTCTCTGACTCAGCCTTCCACTTCCCAGCTTTATTCTCCTCCTTGTCCCGCCTACACTTCCTGCCTAGCCAATGGCCAATCAGTGTTTTATTTATTGACTAATCAGCAACACATTTGCCATACAGAACATCCCACAGCACCCCCACCCTGCCAAAACTTACAGAATAGCAAACCTTGAGATCATTCTAATTCCTACACAAATTAGCATAAACAAACATTGCTTATCCCCTTTCATTCACAGAGAATGATTGTAAGAAATCCTACATATTGTACCAAACCTTATAAGGGAAGGCCATATAACACATATGTGAGTTTTCTTTCTCTGTTTTTATTTTATTTTATAGAGACAGAATCTCACTATGAAGTCCGGGCTGGCCTGGAACCTACTATGTACACCAGACTGGCCTTGAACTTATAGTAGTCTGCCTGCTCCCTACTCCTGAATGCTGGGAATGAAGATGTAAGTATCATGCCAAACCATATACAAATATCGTACACCAAGAGCAAGATACAGTGGCATGTGGGTGCAACACTTCACTAAGGATGCTAAGCAACAAGATTCACTAATTCCATGCCAGCCTCATCTACCTAGCAGAAACTAGTCTCAAAAATATAAAATGCAAAGTAATAATAAAAAAGGGTATGTTAAATGAAAAGTCCAGTTATACCACCACATGGCTTTTCTTCTTGTTTAAAATAACTATTTAAACTGACACACAAAAGAACAAACATTGCACAAGTTTATGTAGTAATGAGTCATTTACATATACATGTATAACCAGTTGTGGCTCAATCTTCATTGATTGCATCTATTGCACTAAACATCTATCATTTCTTTATGTTGAAAACATTCAAAATCATTTCTTCCCACTTTTTGTAACACATAGCACATTATTATTTTATATAGAACTCATTTACAAAACTTTGGAAATGACAAAAACAAATTAAGCCATAGAAAATTAAAAAAATATTAAAATTCAAAAGTATTCAAAGTTCAGGTGATAAAGATTTTTTTCCCATATAGAAATACTTCCAGAATGTAGTAAGGCAATGTCCCATTGTCTATGGTGGGACACCTTGAACAGCCTTGGTGCAGGAGGGAGGGGCTTGGGCTTGCCTTAACTGAATGTACCAGGCTCTGCTGACTCCCCATGGAAGACCTTGCCTTGGAGGAGGTGGGAGGGCTGGAAGTCTGGGGGACAGGAGGAGGGAGGAGAGGGGGATCTGTGGTTGGTATGTAAAATGAATAGAAAATTTCTTAGTAATAAAAATAAAAATAAAATCTCAAAGAACATAGCTCCAGGAGGGATAAGAGTAGCAGATAGGGCCAGAAGGACAAAAGCTTCAGGGGAGTAGAGATTCTATGGTAGAAGTCTCTCTGCTTGTGTCATGTTTCTTTGTGATCAGGCTAGTAGCCCAAAGGAAACTTCCTTGGCTAATTGCCATGAACCATGTTTAATTTAATAAAGTCACAGCTGCATTGCTTTCTGACAGGGAACTCTCCTGAGTCTGCTTTGCTGGAGGGTATTAATATCCCCAAACCACTGCATTCTCTTGCCTGAACATGAACTTGAAGTAGCTAAAGAATGAATAATATCATGAATTTAGGTACTAGATGTTGTGAGTTTGACTTTCAATGAATATTTGAAAGCCCTCTGAGATACATTATTTCTTTGTCTCATGATAAACACAGTTTAGATTTTGAAACAAAATAACACACTAGTATTTTGCAGCATAATGTTCAGTGAACTACAAATATTCCATCAGGATATACAATTAAATCTTCATACATTCTCACTCTCTAGGTGATCCTGCTGACTCAGCCTCCCAAGTGCTAAAGTTATAGGCATACTCCTATTAGATAATTCTTAATGAAGTGAAATTTAAGAATATGAAGAGATCCAAATCAATATCCATAAAAAAGTTTTTACTCATTCATACTTGCTCAATTCATGTCATTGAAAATTTATTATGAGTAGTAAGAAATAATGAAATTTAAACATATACTACACACAATGAATTTGAATGTTGAAGACTATATTATGATGAAAATACATTAGAAGGTATGATGCATAGCCAACAAAATGGTTTTCAAAAGATTGAAAGGCTTAAGGTGTTCCTTTTATGAAATTTAAAGTTTTTATTCAGTGTGATTACATTCTTTTGTTTCTTTCTTATGTAAAAATTGTCAGAGAAATTTGAATAGCAGATAGTTTTGAAAATGTAGACTTAAAGAAAATTGAGAGAGGTTTTTGTATTCATTTCAAGCATCATATTATCATCATATCTGTTCAAAAGCATAAATCTTTTCAAAATTGTGTGAGATTTGGATCCAGTTGTCCCCACTGCCTTGATTTCAGTGGAGAGTGACGAAGAATGATTAGTACATCATGGGACAACTGAAAGAGGGGAGTGGAGAGGGAAAGCTAGAACAGGAAGACTGGCTGAAATTGATTGCAGTTTTCTAAATGAAGAGTGACTGCAGCAAGACTCATGCATGTCCTAAGTGGATAGTGGATAGAGAAGAGTATGAATATTTGTATAGCATGCTGAACTTTAGAATGGTCAGGGATGACTATATAATCATTTCCTATTAATCATGAATACAGAGAATGAACAAAGAGGCAATAGCAAAGGCCTATTTTACTAATTCCCATGACTTCATAATCTGTAGTATATACTGATGATTAAAAGTTATGTATAACAGGAGCAAACTTGTAGCACTGTTATCTTTCAGAAAATATATAAATTATTTCTAACAGTTGAATGGTGAAACAGATTTCAGTGAAGAATTATATAACTAATATTTTGGTTATATAGACTTTGTACATATAGGACAGTATTACATACTAAGGGTAGTATAATTCAGGGACATAATGACATCAAAGGGTGTCATTTGGGGACATATGTCTGCATTTTAGGCTTTTTAGCTTCAATTTGAGAATCCATTTCTTTGGTTTACAGAAGAGATGAGATATGATGAGTAATTTCAAGTGTTCACTGAACTGTGTCTAGATTACCAAAATATTTGACTAATTAAAACAGTTATTCTCTCAGTATGGGTACATATTGTCCAATCACTGAGTCTTTGAAGAGAGCATAGACTTACCTACCATGAGGATGGAGGAATGTCTTTCTGTATGCTGTGAAAATATGTTGCTCTGATTGGTTAATAAATAAAGCTCTTTGGCCTATGTCAAGGCAGCTTAGAGGCAGGTGGAAAATGCAAACAGATAGAGAGGAAAGAGAAGACAGAACAGAGGAGATGCTGCCAGCCATTGCCATGAGAAGCAAGATGTAAAAGTACTGGTAAGCCACAAGCCACATGGCAAAATATAGATTTATAAAAATGGATTAATTTAAGATATAAAAACTAGATAACAAGAAGCCTATCATGGCCATACTTTAAAGATAATATTAGCCTGTGTGTGTTTATTTGGGTCTGAGTGGCTGCAGGACTGACGGGTGAGAGAGATTTGTCCTGACTGTGGGCCAGGGGGGACACAGCAAAACTTTGAGCAAAACTCAGCTACAAATGGTGCCCAATGTGGGGCAAGAGTTTCCACCTAAAACCTAAGAAAGCTAAAGAAGAGATTATAAATATAGATAAGAGAACCTTCCTAATTCATGTCTCTCATGGCAGGCCTAGGTACAATGATAGCTCCCCTGGCTATGATGGGTTCATGGCATGTGGACTGGAGCTACAGCATGGTGGATTCCTGCCAAATTACACAGAGTTTTCTGCAAGATGCACAACATGGTACGTGGTGGATATATTTTTTGCTACTTAAAAAAAAATTCTGGGACATATACTACTGGATGGAGGCATAGACCCACTGCTTCCCAGAATCAGCAGTGAGCATGGTACCCAGAGCTGGCAGTAAACACAGTTCTGCCATCCTGAGAAGCTGAGATGAGCAGAGCCAGCAGCCAAAGCTGCCATTTCAGTCCTAGTCATTCTACAGTTTAAAACAATAGATTCACAATAAGTCAGATTCTGATTAAATAAACCTCTGAATGGTTTATGGTATATATAAAAATGTATATAGGTTTGGAAGAGGGAGGAAAAGAAATATGGACAGTTATATAAAGAAATAGTTTTAAAACTTTAAAGAGACAATAAAGGTAACATAAAAAATAAGCCACGTAAAGATAAATATTACACAGAGAATCTGGATTGTGTTGTCTTTGGGATTTTTAACTGCAGAAAGACATTTGATTGTAAAAGCTGCTGAGATAAATTAATATGTATATTTTAAAGATATCTTGATTTCAAAATCTATTTCTAAGGATACATTGCTTGGAAAAGATGTTCTGCTTTTGTTTCCACAGAAGATGAGAACCTGTGGATTGCTTCCAGGCTAACATTGTTGGAGCAGCCAAGACCCCCTGAAAGGTTCCCAATGACACCATGGCCCAGATCATCCAAAATCCAAAATCAATTTCAAGGCAACTGGTTCAGAGAATACAGCCTCACAGACTACTCTAGTCAGGACTTGACCATAATCCTAAAATTTTCTTTCTGTCCCCATTAGATTACTAGCACCCTCCATCAGCAGGAAGTAGCCTAGAAAACTATGCCCACAATTCCAAAAAATGGATTATGGATGTTTGCCTTTGCTCAAGTTGTTGGTTCCAAATTGTTATTGGTCATAGTCAATATCTTTCTAAAAGAAGAAAGGGGGATATGGTATGGAAATATAGGATATACATATGAGAAGATAAAAAGGGTGGATTGTTGAACCTACTTTTAAAGAGCAACTTGTTTAAATTATTTTACATTGATTAGATTTTAATTTATTGATCAAATTTAAAGTTAATTTTGTTATACTGTATATATATATATATATATATATATATATATATATATTTACTCTCATTTAAGGTATTATGTTTATGTAACTCATTTAAATTGTAATAGATAATTAAGAAATACAAATTAATACTTAGTCTTCTATGATAGTCAAACTTATAGTCATGTTAAGTTTTCTAGGTATACATAGATATATTTCAATTAGGTAGGTAATCTTCAAACACTAGACCTACAGAATATGGCTTTTAAAATGTTTTAAAAACTTAGACTTTCTGGACAATGAGCCATGTCTGTTCCTGGCAGCACTAATTTACTTCAAAGAGAAAGATGGGCATTGAAGACACTCCATATGGAGTTTATCTTCTTTTTGGCAAAAATGGCCATTTGGGCAAGAAACTGTTCTTGTCTGGACTGTTTAACAAAATGTTGTATCGGCTGGACATGCAGGACCCACAGGAAGGTTACCAGTGAACTTTGCAAGACAAGATGGTCCTTCAGGTTCCTGCTCCACAGAAGAAACTGACAGACATTCTACAGAACACAGAGAGGAACGACTGAGAGACTCTAGGCTTGTAGGCTAAAGAATGGATGCCCCAACATTGCAGAAGGATTTTGGGTAACTGTCCAGATAGCCATCTGTCTCTGTCATTGTAATTTTTTGGTATTTGCTTACAATACTCTTCCTGTTTACTTAGGTAATATTATGTCCTTTTGAGGTCTTTGATGAAGTTGAAGACTAGATAGTAACAATTGTGGTTTTCCTTGATTATGATAAGAGATAAAGTAGATATGAAACCTTAGACTCACAAATACAGGATAGATCAGATATCTTCTTTAATTTTTGCCAAATACAAATAGACTAGATATTGCAACTATAATTCTTGCTTGATACATGTAATTTTACTAGGTTAAAGTTAAAACCTTTCTTTAGTTTAGAAAGAAAAGGGGAAGTAATGGGGGAATGTCTTTCTGTATGCTGTGAAAATATGTTGCTTTGATTGGTTGATAAATAAAGCTTTTTGGCCTATGGCAAGGCAGCGTAGAGGCAGGTGGAAAATCCAAACAGATAGAGAGGAAGGAGAAAGACAGAACAGAGGAGATGCTGCCAGCCACTGCCATGAAAAGCAAGATGTAAAGGTACCAGCAAGACACAAGCTATGTGGCAAAATATAGTTTTATAGAAATGGGTTAATTTAAGATATAAGAACTAAGATATAAGATAACAAGAAGCCTGCCATGGCCATACTTTAAAGATAATATTAGCCTGTGTGTGTGTTCATTTGGGTCTGAGCAGCTGTGGGATTGGCAGGTGAGAGAGATTCATCCTGACCTTGGGCCAGGCGGGACAGAGGAAAGCTTTCAGCTACATCATGATGAACTGTATTTCTTGGAACTCTGGGCCAAAATATATCCTTCCTTACATAAACTTCTTTGTCAGGTATTTTATAACTCAACAAGGTAAATACTACTATAACATGTGTCTGCAAGCAGGAATGAGAAAGGGTTTAACCTAAAGCATGCTTATATCATTCTACTCTTCTTTAGATCTTACTTTTGGCTTCAATAATTTTGGCTTCAGTAATGTCTGTCTCTAATTTGATCCTGCAGATCAATTTTCCATTATTCCATTCTCTTTTCCCCCTATAAATGAAAGCAGGAACAATTACAGATTGTTTGCCACAGTAAAACAGATATATAAAACTTTGTGGTTCAAGGAGGAACCTTATATGTCCAAGTGTGTGGTCAATTGTTTTAAAGGAGACATTTTTAGGGAATAAAACACAACTATATAAATGTATCTTTATTTACTTGAAAAGGAATAGAAATTCACAATTATCAAACATGTTTCTGCTTCTGATATGTGGTCTGTGTTTATGTGGAGGAGGGATATGGTTTGGAAATTATGTGGCTCCAAATGTTTTCTGAGTTTTTCACTGTTTGTCCTAGTCCCGAGCTCCCACCCCTGTGGCTGTAATAAAATACTCTGATATAAGTAACATGTTGGAAAAAAGTTTTATTTAACCTCACAATTCAAGGTACAGTTCATCATGGAAAAGAAGACCAGAAAGCAGAAACTTGAAGCAAATATCAGGAAGAGGGATGAGTGCAAGCATGCTATTACCAAGTTTTCTTTCTCTATTTACACCATCTAAGATCCAGTCATGAATTTGTGCAGGTATTTGTAAATGGACATTTTCTGTCACAACAACCTGGTCCCAAATAGCCGACTCAGAAGCTGAATGTGAACTGTAAATACTCAGCCAATAGCTCAGGCTTATTTCTAGCTAACTCTCACACTTAACCCATATTTCTAATTATGAATTTCTACATGACTCATGGCTTGTTAACTCATTTTTTTCATTTTTCTTTATTAAGAAATTTTCTACTCACTCCACATGCTATCCACAGACCCCCCCCCTCCGACCCCCCAGCCCTCTTTCCCAAGCCACCTCACAACCCCACATCCCCCAAATCGAGGTCTCCCATGAGGAGTCAGCAGAGCCCAGCACACTGAGCCTAGGCAGGTCCAAGCCCCTTCCCACTGCACCAAGGTTATGCAAGGTGTCACACCACAGGCACCGGATTCCAGAAGTCTTTCCATAGACCAGGGACAGATCCTGATCCCCCTGCCTTGGTGCCCACAGTTCGAGCCAAACAACTGTCTTCTGTATCCAGAGGGCCTAGTCCAGTCCCATGGGAGCTCCACAGCCACCAGTCCACAGTTCATGGGCTTCCACTAGTGTGGCCAGTCATCTCTGCACGTCCTCCCATCATGATTTCGACGTCCCTCGCCTGCAGTATCTCTCCTCTCTCTCATAGATTGGATTCCCGGAGCTCAGTCTGGTGCCTGGACGTGGAGCTCTGTATCTGCCTCCATCTGTTACTGGACAAAGGCTCTATGATGACAGCTAGGTTATTTGTTATAGAGCTATAGTAATAAAAACAGTTTGGTATTGGCATAAAAACTGACATGTGGACCAATGGAACTGAATTGAAGACCTTGACATTAATCCGCACACCTATGAACATATGATTTTTGACAAAGAAACCAAAACTGTACCATGGAAAAAAGAAAGCATCTTCAACAAATGGTGCTGGCATAACTGGATTCAACATGCAGAAGACTGCAAATAGATCCATATCTGTCACCATGCACAAAACTCAAGTCCAAGTGGATCAAAGACCTCAACATAAATCAAGTTACACTGAACTTGATAGAAGAGAAAGTAGAAAGTAGTCTGGAACGAATTGGCACAGGAGACCACTTCCTAAATATAACACCAGTAACACAGACAGTGAGAGTGACAATTAATAAATGGGACCTCCTGAAACTGAGAAGCTTTTGTAGAGCAAAGGACATGGTCAATAAGACAAAACGACAGCCTACAGAATGGGAAAAGATCTTCACCAACCCCACATCTGGCAGAGGGTTGATCTCCAAAATATGTAAAGAACTCAAAGAACGAGACATCAAAATACTGAACAATCCAATTAAAAAATGGGCTACAGAGCTTAACAGAGAATTCTCAACCGAAGGATCTCAAATGGCTGAAAGGCATTTAAGGAATTGCTCAACATCCTTAGTCATCAGGGAAAAGTTACCTCATATTTTACACATCCTGCTTGCTGAAGATCTGGCTGGGCTCTCGTGACTCTGCCCTCCTTTTTCTCAGTTTGGGTTTTCTGCCTAACTTCCTGCCCAGCTACCAGCCTGTCAGCTTTTTATTAACCAATGAAAGTAATACATAGTCATAGTGTAGAAAAGGATTGTTCCATAGCAGATCTTCCTACCTCAATGAATGTAATGAGGATAATTCCCCAGAGTATGCCCAGAGACCCATCTCCCAATTGATTCTGTAATGGTTTTAACAAAAACCATTACATGACTTTAACATATAACTATAAAAAGTACAGGGAAATCATTCACAATGCAAGCTTCACTTCCATACTTTTTATTCAGAATTTGCCTCCGGATGCAACGCCCAGACAAATATAATCCAAATTTCACATTACAACTTAAACTACTCATACCAGTATCCCATAAGTGCATGCAGGGGAGAATTTCATATTTCCTTGTAAATAAAGCCTTTATTTTTTACTGCCCGTCTTTCTTTGAATAATATTTTATATAAAACATTATTAATTCTATGAGTTTAGAATTCAAAGCTTCATCTTTAAAACAGGTAATGAGTCATCCCTTGTATATACTCTATCAGTTCCTTTAGCATAAATATAAAGTGATAATACATAGTGTAAATCTCAATCAGTTCTCAATGGAGGAAACATGGGTATGCATTAACCCAAAATGGCCAGTGTACTTTTGGACCTTCTTAATGTAAAATAATGCTGCCTTGCCTCTGGGTGAGTACTCTGTTATTTTCAGACCATTCCTATAATTTCTCTTCTTGTTTTTAACACTGTTTTCACCTTTCATTTCTTAAATGATTCCCAATATATCCTTCTCCTTTCTGCTTTCTCATATAATAGTTTGACAAAAGTATTTCTAGTTTTTATAAATAAAACGTGTAGATAATGCACATATTTTCACACAAAACTATACACTAGTAGGTACTGTGGCATGCTGGAACGCTTTAAAATTTCCACGAACCCAGGAGCAAATAGTAAAAATAATGACAGGATCTCAGATGTAAGTTATATGTAATGTCAGATTTCAAGTGGCACATATCTCACCCTGAGAGAGTAATGGATTTTTTTTTGCCAAATTATCTGAAATTGAATCATGAAAATAAGATACTTTTTGTCTTAAAATTTTTGCACTACCTAATCCCATTTGGAATTATTTTTCTCATTAAATAAAGAAAATGTAAGTATGTAATGTGTACCTTTATAAATCTAGTGAATTCAATTTCCAATATTTGAACGTCAATTTGAATGTGCTTGAGTCTTGCAGACATAGAGAGTGTCTTTTAGTATTTAATTTTTTCAAATAGTTTTCAATACGCTTGGCTAGCTAAAGCCATCCACCTAGATATATCCTATTAAATAATACGAACAGAAACCTTGTATGAGTCACAATTTTAAGATAGAAAATGACTTTTAAAAAGACATTAAAAATCATACTTTTCCTAGTTTAATCAACAGTGCCACCAGGTGGTTACATTAATGCAAAAGTAATGTTGTTTACATGATTGAACTTTAAGAAGTGGTTTGGGGGCTTATAAATCACAACAAAGAAGCATAATTGCAACATGAGTACTTGTAGCTAATGGTAAGCTGCCTAAATTTTCTTGACCTAACTACTTCCCTTCATAGAAAGTCATTATTGATTCTCTAAGTTCACAAAGCTTTGCTAAGCACAGAAAGTGAGTTGCGTGCATTCCCTTCCCTATTAGTGAGCACAGTTCTTACTTCTGTCACTTCTGTTATTTCAAATAGTCCATAGGTTGCAAAAGCTCAAAATGGCCCATAGGTAATCCATTGAACAGGTCAGTAATGGTGTAATATAGGTCATTATACTTCCTACCATGTTCCCAAAACTGTACCTTAGAATCATTCACAATCTTTTAACTTAAATGGGATTCTATTTCCTCAAGATTAACAGTGACTTTATTATGTTATTATCAATTAATGTTGTGAGCTGTGCTTATTTCAGTATTTTAATGTATTTCTTACCTTCGTTGCAGGCATGTCTGATCATTGCTTCTATTTTTCTGTTTCTATGGCCTCTGGTCATTAGTGTCATTGCTGTTGAATCTGCTGTTCCTCTACTAAGATGAGGACTTGAAATGATCATTTTCACATTTTATTGACTATGTAACTGAGAGTGAGTATTTCTTCTCCTTACTTTTCTGAACGGGACCTCTTTTAGCAGAAGAGAGACTTTGATTTTTCTTGTCTGGGGGAACTAAATTGGCCTTCCACTAATGTTGATTTCTAGATCATTAATATGACCTAATTTTAGATACCGTAGGAAACACACACAACATGAAACTGAGGTATATTCTGCCACTTAGTATTTTCAATAATAGCGTAATCTTTTCTTGAAAATAACACTTTATTTTTATTTCTAGTTATTATTTTATTTAAGAATTTTTTCACTTTACATATCAATCACAGATCTCCCTCTTATCCATCTTCTCGCTCCCTTCCATCCACACACACACACACACACACACACACCCTCCATTCTCTCTTCAGAAAGGGTAAGGCCCCCCATGGGGAATCAACAAGGCCTGGTATATTCAGATGAGGCAGGACCAAGCTCCTACCCACTGCATCGAGGCTGAGGAAGGCGTCCCACCACTGGTAATGGGCTCCAGAAGTGCAGCTCGTGCACCAGGGATAGATCTTTCCTCATACATTCCTTTGTTTACATTTG
Organism: Peromyscus californicus insignis; assembly: GCF_007827085.1. Classification (NCBI taxonomy): domain Eukaryota; kingdom Metazoa; phylum Chordata; class Mammalia; order Rodentia; family Cricetidae; genus Peromyscus; species Peromyscus californicus. The sequence goes on along the minus strand of NW_026294458.1, from coordinate 61,522,961 downwards.
CTGTTCCACACAGAGAAACAAACCATATTTCATGAATGTAAATGAGTGAATGCGTGTTTTATATGCATTGCTTTGGGAATGGTCCTAGGTAACAATTGTAGTATCCTGATAGAGGATTAGGGGGGAAAGAAATGGTGGTTTTTTGTTTTTTGGTTTTCGGTTTTTGGGTGTTCGCGACAGGGTTTCTCTGTGTAGCTTTGCTCCTTTCCTGGAACTCATTCTGTAGATAAGGCTGGCCTCAAACTCACAGAGATCCGCCTGCCTCTGCCTCCCGAGTGCCGGGATTAAAGGCGTGCGCCACCACCGCCTGGCTAGAAATGGTGGTTGTTTTAAGGCACGGAATAATTCCTACTAAGAAGCCGACTAGAGGAGAAATGAACGGGAACTGGGTGAAATGGGGAGAAAGGCTTTCATTGGAGAGAAGAAAGGAGGTCAAAAAAGCAGGAGAGAGAAGGATTAAAAAATACCAAGGATGTTTGAAAAGCTTTCAAGGTATAAAATTATCTCATATTGTTAAAATCGCAAATACATTATAAGCACATAATGTCATATTTTTAAGGTTTTCATGTGAAACTAAACACTAATAGTTGTTGTGGCACAATGAAATGCTTTAAAATATTGACCAATACAGGAGTAAATAGCATAGACCATTTAAGAATCTCAGATATAAATTGTATACATATTGTCACTGTGAATAAGCAGGCCACTCTGGCCAGGAAAGTAGGTAGACTAGCTGCAGATCTTCTCTTCTCCTTATTTCCTCCAAAGCCAGATACATAAAAACACAATAACAGAAAAGACAACATGTCTCCACTAGAGCCCAGCAATCCTGCCACAGTAGACTCTGAAAACTGCAACATCGAGGAAGCACAAAGACCTTAAAACAGCCTTTATGAACATGATCAAGTTCCTTAAACAGGAAATGAATTAATCCCCTAAATAAATCTAGGAAAACACAAACAAACAGGGTAGGAAAGAAATAAAAGAGTTCAAGACCTGAAAGTGAATAGATAACAAAGAAAGGGAAATCTGGAAATGAAAATTTTCAGAGTCAAGCCTCACTGACAGAATACCAGAGATAGAAGAGAGAATCTCAGGTATTAAGGACATGGTCGAAGAAACGGATACCTCTGTGAAAAAGAAATGTTAAATGTAAAACTTCCTGGCACCAAACATCCAGAAAATCTGTGACACTATGAGGAGGAGGCAGAAAGATTGTAAGAGCAGAGGACCAGGAAGTCTATTGGGAGTTCACGTCTCCAGGAAATGATAGGAAGCTACACCCATGATACATCAATGATATGCCATCTTAAACATGCCCTGAACAATAGCAACACCCCTGGAGGCGGGAGAAATCATAGCCTGTAAGAATGGAAGAATTAGTCTTTTCCAGGGCTGAGGCCCATAACCAGTTACTCAATATCAAATGAAAAATTTTTCAATCACATACACAGAAGCAACCTTAAACTAAGTCAACAGGTTCTATTTATATAGTTATGTGTATATGTATGTAAACATATATATGCAACAATAATCAAAAAAGAGAAGTCATGGATTTAAGAAGGAGTGGAAGGTGTGGGCGAAGAGCACATTAGATAGGTTGGAGGGATGAAAGGGAAAGAAGGTAATTATGTAATTATATTTTAATTAAAATATAATGAATTAAAAAGTATATAATCACATATTCAGATGTTCTTGAGGGAAAGAGATTAGGCATCATGTCTGCGGATTAGCAAAATGAACTGGCCAAGTTCTTGATTTCTTCCATCAGCAGGAGCCTGTGGGATCTTGCTACCACAAACCAATTTGTAAGGGACAAAATGATCATTAGACAATTATCCACTGTGAAAAATAACATAAAAAGTTTCTGTAAAGAAAGAATCCATAGTTTGTCCCGTTAACCATCGCACAGAAAATGGAAGATTCTAAAGAGAGATAGAGTAACATGGACAGTCTCCTGAAGTCCCCGAGAGAGAGCAGTCAGTATTATTTCTGAGATATAGCTCGAGTAGGTATGTATTGTACCTGCCATTTTCTCTGTCTTCCTTGCTGACGCTTTATTTTCCCTCTTTTTATGTTTATTAACATGGTCCCCTAAAATTTTAGCCAAGCTTTGTCTCAAACACACTTCCATAGACGCATTCTGTAAAGTAAAATTATTTCTTTATTAATTTTCTAAATGTACATGAGAAAAATCCAACAAAAGCTAAATTTAACTCTGTACTTTTTACAAGATGATACTATAAGAGGGTTACAAGGAGTATGAAAAATTGGTTGTTACCCACGTATTTGAAAACACTGTTTTCAGAATACAGAATCTTATGGGATTCCCCAAGTGAGGACAACATGAGGTTTTTGTTTGTTTATTTGTTTTATATGTGTTTTAATAGCTAATTTGAAACTTAAGTAATGCAATGTGAACAGTAAGAGCAGGTACTAAAATGTATCATATGCCTGATGAATAATTACATATGGATAATAGACCAAGATATATATGGAGATTTTGAGAATGTCATGTTCAACATCCTATGCCAGGGAGAATTTAAGATTGTCAATGAGAATGAACTGGGATCCTTTCTTGTGTCTATATCCTTTCAATCTTAAAAAAAAAAAAATTATGAGATTGCCCAGCATAGCTTTTCTTTATTTCTGCAAAATGTACTGAACTCATATATCTAGTATTAGAGAGGCTAGAAATCTGGGAAATTTATATCAAGAAAAATTTCAACAGCAAAAGCAACCAAACATCATTTCAGACAAAGTAAACTTAATTTCTCCTTGGCAGAAATTTATTGACATAGAATCCTGAGCATATCTTGGTTGTGTACAAATTAGAGTGAAAATCAGAAGGAAGGATGACTTGATAATAACATATTATGACATAAATAGCACAGAGCATATGAAATATCTATGACCAAGATCTCAGAGTAACTTGGAAGTTTGCCCAGTGATACATTAAAAATAATAGGAACAAATTGCAAGGAAATTTGGGGAAAAAAGAGAAACTTAAAGAAATAAGAATTTTGAATGTAGGAATGACTCATTCAAGAGATTATGACTCTAAACTAAATTTTAGTTCCAATAAAGCAAGGCAGGATCATATATATACCTTTGAAGTAATACCAATACTCACCTTTGAAAACAGACTTTCACGTTTCTTTTTTTTTTCTTTTTTGTTTCTTCCTGTTTTGCTTTTGTTTTTGTTTTGTTTATGGTTTGTTTGTTTGATTTATAGAGATAGGGTCTTACTATGTATCTCTGGAAGTCCTAGAACACACTATGTAGACCAGCCTGGCCTAGAATTCACAGAAATTGACCTGCCTCCCAATTGCTGATATTAAAGGCTGTGCATCATTCATAAACTCCTAACAGATTAGTCTAAAAAAACAGATCAGTCTTACCAAAAAACAATATTAAATATTATCTAAAAATACACATAAATTTATTTATTTCATTTGAATGAATATTTTAACTGACTTTGAAAATATCACTTCCTGCTTATTTTTATGAAATATTTCCAATAACACTGATCATTGAAATTACCAAAAAATTTATCTTAGTTATCAAGAACATTAACTATTGATTTCAATGAGAACTAGCTTCATTTTAGAAACTTTGATAACCAAATAAGGCTAGATTTGTAGCTCATAAGTATTCTATAATTTCAAAAAGTTTAATCCAATATGAATTTTCATATATTGTGCATCATTGGAAACAATAATAACCCTATTGACTTCATAAAGACCTTCCAAACCATTAATGTAAAAAAATTAACAATAGACATTTAACACAGACCTGGAGGGAGACAAGATGGTTCCTGCCTAATTAGAAGAGACCTGACCCTATGTGATAATAGATTTCATTCACATTTTAAAATAAACACATTCTAACTTAAACTGATTTAATGGAGCTCATAGCATGAACTATTACAAGGAAGGAAGAGTCAATGAGGGGTCAAAACTCTGAAAAATGAGAGAGTAAAACAATAATACTGTAACAAGTACACAACTGGCCCTTTGCTGGTCCTTCTGGGATATAGAACTTACTTTTTGCTATATGGTTCAGTGTTTATGAATGATAAAACATTACAAACCAAAATTTGAGCAATAGAATGAGGCACAAAATATAGAAAGCTAACATCTAAGATAGTTCTAAGTGAAAACAGATAATTCTTTAGGAAAATGTTACAAACAAAAGAACACTGGAGAAATGTGTTGAAGTTTCTTACAGTCCTTAAACATAAGAAAAAATGTTTAGGAAGACACTTATAAAATGTGTGAATGCATGTTAAAAATTATTATCCTAAATAAAGTAGATACATCAATAGATACATTTCCAAACATGTAAGAACTGCACCATATACCACCTTCTCACTGTGTTCCTCAAATATTAATTGCCAAGTTTCCCTCTCAAAACTAATAGTGCTTCTTTCTTTGCATTCTGAAAAATGTGGTTGCTGTTTGTTCTTGAAAATCTGATGTAAAAATATGGATAGTAACCTGTTTATATTACTGTTTTTTCAATACTGTGAGTGTTTTTATTGGACACTTTATGACCATTTTCATAAGGTTATTTAAGTGATTTAAAATTTTATTGAGGTTTGTCTTCCATAGATGGCAAGAACAGTTCTTTTCTCTAATATTAAACTTCTAATAGACATCCTGAATAATAGTATGCAATATACTCCATTTTGCAAATTGTATTATGAAGTGTGATTTTAATGCATACATTCTATAGCACTACAGACTGCACAGAAATAAAATCCGTTGCATACAAACAAAAATCAGAACAAAAGCAACAAATGTGAAAGTATTACAATATATTTTAGTGTAAAAAAGTGTACAGACAACAAATGACCTTATAGATTCAACACCCAACATAACATAAACCTAAATGATAGTTCCAAAGGAAAAGTGACCATTGAGGGCAGTACAAAATTTCAGCTGTGTAATTGACTAGAAATCTCTCTGTTTCTTTTATATTTTTGTTCAAAGAAAACAAATTTTATCCATATTATCATTAAAACCAAGAGACTAAGGCAATGGCTCATGGAGATTTTGCATTTGGTAATAATGTGTGTGGAGTGATAGAGGCAGAAGCACTGCATACTATTGAATAGAACACCAGTTTACTAAAATATATACCCAGACATATGAGGCACAGTTACACTTTTAATAGAAATTGCTTTTCTTAGGAGGAAAGAGCTGTATCTCCAAATGAAGCTGGTAAGGAATCATGACAGCCTCTTCCTCATTCTTGGTGTAAGCATTAACATTTGGAAATTGCTATTTGTTTTAACTCAGTACTATTAAACACCCTTTAAACATTATTTTAAAGATAATATGAGAGCTATCTATTATCTCATAAATTTATAATTAAGATGTGTATGGTAGAATATTATTTTAAGGTATATTATTTTTATTTATGTTGCATTTGTTAAACTCTGTGAAGCTGTGTTACTCTGCCTGTCAAAAACAGCTGATGGTCTAATAAAGAAGCGAATGGCCAACAGCAAGGCAGAAGAAAGGATAGGCAGGGCTGGTATTCAGAGAGAATATATAGAAGGAGACATCTGGGAGAAGAGAAATCTAGGAATGAGAGAAAGAGGACATCAGGGACCAGTCAACCAGCTACAAAACCAGCAATGGAGTAAGAAAGGAAGGCATACAAAAATAGAGAAATATAAAAGCCCAGAGGTGAAAGACAGATGGAGTAATTTAAAGTTAAGAAAAGCTGTCAAGAAACAAGCCAAGTTAAGGCTGGGCATTCATAATTAAGAATAAGCCTCCACGTGTGGTTTACTTGGGAGCTGGTTGGTGGGCCTCCAAAGAGACAGAGAGTAAGAAAACAAACAGCAATAGATGTAAGCCAGGATTGCAGCTGTTGGAAACTTTTGAAAGGTCTATTACATAGCTTTGGCAGAAGGCCTTATTTCCTTCCTATACAACTGCCAACAATGTTGCTTGAGTGTTTCTGTGGCATGAGAACAGTGTTACAGGGACATGAGTTATCCAAGAAAGTAAAGAAGACAAGGGCCTTGAGGTCTTCCATGCCCTACTATTCATGGTAGTATGATGACTCATTGACACATACAACATTACTTCTCACTTACTCTGGTGGTACATACATTTGGACAAATCCAGGCAATAAGCAAGGTTGTGGGAATGACATTTTACTTTTAGGAAAGAATAGTTGCGAGTTTGGAAGGTATATTTTAAAACCAGGAAGGAAGACAGTACAGTAAAATTTCATATATGTAAAAATGGATACAGTACTTCTGTATTATCAGTGAGACCCAGTGGTGGTTTGCCCAAGTAATCACAATGGTTGTGAAGGCCTTTTTAAGAAGGCATTTGGCAAGCAAGCATAGCAAGTGCTGGTCTCATGTTTTGCTGTGTAATAATATTAAAGTAGTGATTAAAATTTAATTGTTGAAATTTTTAAAAGATAGTACAGATCAGAGACTGGAGATGATTCTTTTGGTAAAGGGTTGCCTGTGTTGGCATAAGGAACTGAATTCTGATCTCCAGAATGCATATCAAATGTTGAGCATAGTGGATCATCATTTTCATCCTAGCTTTGGGGAATGGAGACAGGAGGATACCTGGAAATGGCTAGGTGATTCATTCCTCTGGCCTCCACAACTGCAAGCACATACATGTGTATTCACCTGTACAGATATTTGGACATATATGGGATACATAAATACTCATTACACACACACACGACTGGAAAGGAGTTTTGCGAGAAGGCTCAGATGTTTAAATTGGGTGTTGTTCTCATAGATGACCTGGATTCCATTCCTAGAGTTCACGTGTAGTTGGAGAAGACCCTGCACCCTCTTCTCGCCTTCACAGGTTCCTGCACATAAACTCACATAGGCCTCCACACATAAAGACACTAAGAAAAATTTTACAAGGTAAAGTACAAAGCTTTTACTATTGGTAAGTAATATCTTATAAATCAATCATCTTTGAATCACCAATCTATCAATCATCATCTCTCTATCATCTCCTTACCAGCTTTCTGTTACTAATCTATTCATCCATCTGTTGATGTTTGAATATGAAATGTCCTTTAGAGGCTTAAATTAAATAGTCAGACCACAGCTGATGGTATTATTTTGAGGCTGTGACATCTACAGGAGACTGAGCTGATATGTGCCATTAGCTCACGTTACTTTTACTGTACATGCTTGCCACTGATGCTTGCCTCTTTCTCTGGCTCTCGTTGTGCAGCACTGTGGGTATCTACTACACAATATTGTTTTCATGTCCTCTCCATGAGGGACCAAAAATTTTCTGAAACAACCTCCAAAATAAAAATCTTTCCTTTTTTTTTTGAGATGTTTCTGTCACAATAATATATAGATTTCTAAGACATCATCTACATATCCATCTATAATATGTCCTTATTTAAAACAAATTTTGACATACCATAAGCAGTATTATCCAGAATTACTACAGATTAATTAATTTTCATTGTATTATTTTCTCTCTTTTTTACATATATATAGGATTTCTAGCCACACCCCCATGTGCTGTCAAGACTCTTAGTCATTTCCAGGGGCCTTACTTCCTACATAATCCATAATCTGTGATCTGTGTGTTGTGTGGTCCTGTAATTTGCAAGCAGCATGATTATGTAATAGATGCTCATGCATAGCTTTGTAAGCCCATATGCGCATGCACAGGGAAAGTCCATAAAAGGCAAATCCCACATACCCTCCCCCCTCTTCCTGCACAAGTCTTTCAGTAGGCCTAAGCATATCTTTTATATCTGTCCCTTCTTCTAATACACTCTTATAGTGGGTTTTGTTGTGCCTCATGACTTTTCTCACATGGTAAACAACACAGTATAATAACTAACAATATTCATGCATGGTATGTACATTTGGGCACATGTGTGAGTGTGAGGCTAATGATTGCATGTGCACATTGGGAGATCAAGTTTGAAATTTATAATTTACCCAGATCACTCTCCACCTTATTTATTGAAGCAAGGTCTGCCACTGAGTCCTAAGTTCAGCAATTACTGCTAGTCTAGCTAGCTAGCTAGCTTGTGTAAGACCTCTCTCAGCCTTCTGAGTACTAGAATTATAGCTCAATTGTCAAACCTAGCAGGCATTTATATGGGTTATGGAATTTAAGCTGCAATCCTTAAACTTGCCCAACAAGTGTTTTATCCACTGAGACATCTCCTCAAGCAGAATTCACACATTTAAATGTGAATCTGTATGTTTCACATCTCATAGTTTGGAAAGTTACTATCTCTTAATATCAATTAGGTAATCAATGCATTTAGGTTTTGAAAGAAATTAAGCAGTACATAACATGATGCAATTATATTAAGGTGAAATAGATGAATTTAGTAGTAAAATTTATAAAATATATAAATATATTCATGACTAAAGGCAAAGGGATTCAGGTCAGGTTTCTGATTCACATTTTGGCAAATGTTCATAACCTTGTATGTCCTAATTAATTCCCTAAAATATTGTCTGCCGTATGTAACCTTCTTCTACTCCAGGGTAAATTATTTCCCTGATCTTTTGCTATTGGACTGCCATGTCCTTTGGTAGAGTTTTATCTTGGATATGTTAGGCATTGGTACTTGGATCCTTGCTATGGGACTTCCTTGTCTCAAGTTCTTTGACTCTCTTTGAAAGTGACAAGTTGGGAAAGTCTGCATAATTAGGATTACTAATTGCAGATTATGCTGCATTTTCTTTGTATGTTTATTTTGACTGAAAGACTGAAAAGTTATTGGCTCAATTTTAACTGGAAAAAAAAATTTGTAATCTTGAGAACAAGCATTTATATTCTATCAATTGCTAGCTCTAAAATAAAGAACCAAGAGTCTGTGAAGCTAATCATTGCAAGCAAGTCCTTTAAGTGAGAAACCCACTTCACAGGAGTATTAAAGAAATGCAACACCACAGGGTTATCACTCCGAATAGAGACAACATTTTTCCAAACAGCAACAATCGCTGAACATTTTATTTTTCTACTCCTTAATTGATATTTTAAATGAAGTATCTGTAGATTATTTTATGAAAGGCCATTATCTAATGCATGAAGAATATATTTACACTAAGGAATATAAATCTTTTTCAGAACATATGCTCATCGAATTCCATAGAAAAATAAGAAAGATATGAATATTTGAAAGAAAAAAATCTGAATGCCATTTCTAAAAATACTGAACTCTAGATTAAGTTTACTCAGTGAAAGTAGTCTCCTTCCATCTCTACATGTGGCATATTCTATACAATCTTATCCATTTCCTTGTTATTGATAGAAAGTTAGATTAGCATCAATGATGACAACTTTGAATGACATGTGTGTCTATCTACACTCCATCACCTTATTAACTAGGGTGCTGTCAGCTAAGGGAACAATGAGGAAGCGTGCGCATATGCATGTGTGTGTGTGTGCGCGCGTGCGTGTGTGCGTGTGTGTGTGTGTGTGTGTGTGTGTGTGTGTGTGTGTGTGTGTAGAGAATATTTTGTTCTGTGTGGCAAATCTTCTCGAGCATTTTATCATTAAAAGTCCCAGTCTAGTGAAGCACCTCAGTGAGTGCAATGAGAGACCAATTGCCTAGCATATGCTTTGGGTTCATTGCAAGTACCACCAAAGAAAATAAGGAAGAAAAGAGTAAGGTCCACAGTGGGCTCTTGGCTGAAGATTCGTATGAGAGCAATGTCCTAAGCCCTGAAACCGGAACTATTCAAAAAGAAACATTCTCGTTAATCTTCCCCATACTTCCTTGTAATGAAATATTTGTTTCTGCTCCTTGAGCACTTAATTGTCCAGAACAATAATTAGCTCTTCTAAAAGTGACCCTGTATCAGTATCAGGTTGGTTATTTCTAAAAACCATAGTATCATGCTGCTTGAATTCTGTATTTCATATTGATTTGTTTCTCCATTTTGGAAGAAATTTATTAAAACTACTTAGATTAATCTTTAAACTATTCTCTCCTTGTTAGTAGAAAAGTGTGGTTTTAGCTGAACAGTTTTCTTTTCAGACTAGATCTGCACTCAGATATATCATATCATAGGATGCTTTGAGTACTTGTACTAATTTTTCTTTTCTTCTACAGACCATGTAGGTGATCTGATCCCGTGATGAACCCTCTATGTGAATGTAAGAGTATTTTCAATACATTTGCCCCGTCTAGCATCTAACATTTGATGGGGGAAGCCAGTTCCATCTTTGATTTTCACATTATATTCCCTATATATCCAAATCCACAGTCACCAAGGTACTTAGTGGGCACAGAGAAATTACTTTTTGGAATAAACAAGTTTCATCTCCATGACCCATGTACAATTATTTATGGCTTGTGAACAACATTTTGGGCTTCCAACTCTAATCCACATGCTTCTCTTAAACGAAGGCCACTACAGGAAATTACAGCCAATTAAAATACAGAGTTGTAGAGCCTAGTTCCAACGGATACATTCACAAAACTCTCCTGCACCTAAGGCTCAGGGACATTGTATGAAATTTTGTGGATATATTTATCTTAAACTTCATGAAATCTATTGCTAATTTTATGTGTTAATTTAATTGCATATCAGGTTTCCCAATATGGTTCAACATTATTTATGATGTATCCATGAGTCCCTCTGCGGATGAAAGTAGGATCTGAAACAATAGAAGGAAGGGTTCACTTTCACAGCTGTATCTTCTCTCTTCTTTGGATTGGGACTCAGAATCATGTCCCTGGCCTTTGGGTGAGGAAAGACAGCAATGGAACAATGAGCTCTCTTGTTCTCTGATTTGCAGATGTCCCCTCATGATACTTTTGTGCACTTATATGAGACATATACTCATAGTAATTTTTGTTAAATGTATAAGAGCTATTATATATTTTTCTCATTTTTTGTACCTGAGTATAACCATGACTTATACAAGATAAAAAGATTAATTTTCAAAGATTCAATTATAACATTTTCCTTGTACATTTATGTTAAATTTTTATTGTACCTCAGACTTTAATGTCCTACTGAGTGTGGAAGCAATGTTCAATACACAGACTCATGTCCAGAGTGTCAACTGAGCTGAGACAGATGTAATGGATCGTGACCTTGAGAAAGCAGAGATACACAGACAATTTCAATGTGATGCGAATCTTCAAAGTACAAAATCAGCCACATGCATGGGGTAAAAGATGTGAGATATAAGAAAACAGCTAAAATCACTGGGGAAAGCTCACTTTAAAGTGCATGTATGATAGCTTATATTATGAATTAAATTAAACCTTGAATGTTATATCTTTTAAAGGGGGATGATTGCAGACAGTTTAGACTATTGACATTTATTTCTAAGAATCTCTTCTATCTGAAACTCTAGTAAAAGTGTTCTTTCTTGGTAGGCTATAAAGCTCACTATAGTAACTTGGCCTTTATTTCCGATTATCTTGAGAACTTACCTTTTAAAATAGTAGATGATCAAAGAACTTGCGCAGTTACTCATTACGTATGTATCTTCATATCTTTCTGTATAAATACAAAGGGAAAATAGCACATGCTCCGGATGGTTTACATTTCTTTTCTTCCTTTTATGGATTCAACCTTATTTCTCATGGCTAAGACTGTGAAGAGAATTGACATTTTTATTTCCCAAAGATAAAGACTTTCAAGTAATTAATGTTACTTTAATAGAATATTTTCACCTCAGACCTGTAAACTTTCTGCCCATGAGCAGCAAAACCTAATTCAAGCATTGGTGAGAATAACAGAGTAGTTTCTCCTGCACAAATGTGAATTGTCGTTGTCATTGTTTTGAGGCAGGCTATTACTGGGAAGCCCTGGATAACCTGGCGCTAAGTCTCTCAAACTGGCTCAGACTCACAGTGATACCCCTGCTTTATCCTACAAGTTCCTTAGATTACAGCGTGTGCCACATGCGTAACTCACGAATTCAGAATATTAAGCACTATTGAATTTCAGTACACGTGACTCAAAAGGGTCGCTGATTTTTCTAAATTGAAGAAAAACTTACAATTTTCGTTAACAGAGAATAAGTTCAAAGAAATTGTTATGTAAGAAATCAACAAATGAGCGAGGAGCCTGTAGAACTGGGAATTAAGATTAACCTATAAATTTGTAGAACAATAATGAATAATAGAAGCAAAAGAAAAGGAAATGCTTGCCATAATTATAAATGGCTTCTCTCAGTTTTGTTACTAATCATATTAATATCAACCTGTGCTGTTTGATTCTGTCTATAATCCCATATTCTAAAATTTTATAATTGCTTAACTAAGCAATTCACTGACTTAGGTCTCAGGGACTATTTCTCTCTTTCGATGATTTCAATATTCTGCTAGCCCTATCAAGTTTCTTGTCCTCGGTTATATCTTTTCTCACAAAGAACAACTGTGTGGTCTTATTACAACCATCATTATTACAATTCATGCAAATGATAACATAAATTCATATTTGCATTTTGAGACCTGTTGTTTGTATTTTCTGAAAGAATATCATATGGACAAACAGACTAAAATGTGGTAAGGATACTTTCATGGCTACATTTCAGTTCAAATACTCAGGGATTCCCTCTTTCATCATATTTTCTATTAAAAATTCACTTTTGAAACCTTTTAAAATACTTTCTAACGTTTCTAAAATAAACTCGAAATTTCTTAAGTAAATGCTCTACAATCACTTAGATCTGTTTCTACTCTATTTTTCTTCAATTTCTATCATCCTGACCATTTCTAAGTGATAGCCTCAACTTAGCAACAGTTCTCTGTTAATAGAAATGTTAATAATCACCTGAGATTTAGTGATATACTTTTTGAGGATTCATAAATTATATTTTGTTGTTGATACAGTAAGGATAAATGCTAGCAGATAATATTGAGATATCTGTTTCTTGAAAACTAGTTTTCCAGGGTGGTGGTGGTGCATGTCTTTAATCCCAGCACTCAGGAAGCAGAGGCCAGTGGGTCCTTGTGAGTTTGACGGTAGCCTGGTCTACAGACCAAGTCCAGGACACTAAGAGAAAAAAAAAAAGAGGAAAGCAGTTGCCTTATTTTTTTGTGGGAGCCCACAGTGACTCCAGCTTGTGGCTTGATTCCATCTTGACTTAAGATCAGAGAGTTCAAGCTTGTCTTTGCTCTTCAAGGCTGGATAAGAGGATGATTGGCCAAAGGGGTGGTTACCAGACGTCTTGAGAATTAAGGAGGTATTTAAGTTTGTTTGTTCCTTGAACTATGGTGTCCTTGAGAAGGGAAGGTTGTCGCTAGAGTTTTCCTGTCTGGCCCACAGTCAGGACAAATCTCTCTCACCCGCCAGTCCCACAGCCCTCAGACCCAACCAAGTAAACACAGAGACTTATATTGATTACAAACTGTATGACTGTGGCAGGCTTCCTGCTAACTGTTCTTACAGCTTAAATTAATCCATTTCTATAAATCTATACCTTGCCACATGGCTTGTGGCTTACCGGCATCTATCTTCACATGCTGTTTGTCATCATGGCGACTGGCAGTGTCTCTGACTCAGCCTTCCTCTTCCCAGCTTTATTCTCCTCCTTGTCCCGCCTATACTTCCTGCCTGGCCACTGGCCAATCAGTGATTTATTTATTGACAAATCAGCAACACACTTGACATACAGACCATCCCACAGCAGAAGGTCTTTTCCCCCCACCTTGCTTTGGGTATAAAAAGGCTATGAGAAATAAACTCAGAGCTGCTGTGGTATTTACTCAGAACCCTCCTGAACCTATCCTGTGTCTCTGTCTTTTATTTTACATTCCTGTTTTTTCTATCCATTTTTTCTCAATTCCCAATCCCCTATTCTAGACTGTTCAACAGGTCAAGCAGGACCCGACAATTTTTCATGAAATAGTTTAAAACATTAAGTCTTAGGTTATAAGGAGGAAAACTCTTTTAGAAAACCAATACTAGCAATAATGAAAAAAATTGAAATTAATATTTGACATTTATTAATTTGTTTAGCTGATGTGTCTTTTAAGTTAAATATAAATTTTATCCATTTTTTTCTTAAATGTGGCAGTGAATGTTTCTTTACTCTGGTTCTTTTACCTTTATATTATGATTTTTTACATAAAGGCTTTGCTTTTTGGTTCAATAGCATTTCCAAACACACTATGAAATGCTCCTGTTCCAGAGTAGAATCAGTCTCTTCCTCAAAGTGTGTTAGTTCAGGATTATTAGGAAATGATATCCTGAAATAATATTTTCTCAATTTGTGCTTACTACTCATTTATGGATAGAATGTAGAAATTTTTTTTATATTTATAAATCCAAACACACATTTGTCACCAAAGATTTAGCTTATGAATATAAAGTGTACGGTGAAAAATGATTTTCCAATTTTTCTAGCTTTGAAGTCACTTAAAGTCTCATGAAGTAAAAACATATTTTGAAATTCACACTCAAATATCTGTAAACCCAAGTGGAAATTATGATTCATGGTTTAGCTACAGTGCACTCCATAAACAACTCAAATTCACCTCTCAAGGTTTATGTCATTTGGAAGCAAAGGTGAAATACAATCTCTTTTCCAAATGAAGCCTCTTCATATCCTAAAGGGTTTTTACAAGTCTGACTAACAGACAACCTTGAATTTGTGGTTTAAAATTTATTGTCTATGCTTGAATCAGTTCCTAGACATTTGAAATCAAATAAATGATTTATGATCAGCTGAAAACTTGTGAAGAAACTTTTAAAGGTAACAAAGTTTTCTTTTTTTTTTTTTTTTTTTAGTATACATGTGAGGGAAGAACAATATTAAAGACTTATATATCACCTTATTAGTATTCTTAAGAATTTCAGTTTTTGTCTATATTACAGTCTCAAGTAATGTTTTCTTATGATGTTAAATTTGGTTGAAAATCTGACTTAGGTTGAGGGAGCTGCCAGCTGACACATTAGTAATAATCTCCTTTGGGTGTTTTCTATTTTCTCAAGTTTAAAAGTAGCATGTTTTAAAGGCATGCTATTTTTATCTTATATATGATGAAAACTTCAATCACTCAATCATAGGATTTTCCCAGAAATTTAATTGTTCATAGCTTCTCAGAAGAAGCTGTATTTGTTCTGTGTCTGTTGTAATAGAATACCATGGCCAAATGCAACTTAACAAAGACACAGCTATTTTGGCTTATGGCGGGAAGTCATTTGCATGGGTGTAAGAGCAGGAAGCTGAGAGCTAGCATCCCGCCCACAATCATAAGCTGAAAGAGCAAACTGGAAGTAGGGCAAGACTATGAACTCACAAAGCAATAACGTACTTCCTCTAGCAAGGTCATATATTCTCAAACTCCCAACAAACAGTGTCATCAACTGGGAACAGAGGTTTCAAATACCTAAGCCCATGGAGGAAATTATTTTTATTCAAGTCATCATTAAAGTTCTCAAATACACACAATTATAATAAAAAATTAATTGTTTATAACTTAATTTATATGATATTTAATACATAGTACTATTTCATGTATTTCCTTTAAATATAAATCCAGTATAAATGAATTAAAAGTTTCAAGGTACTTGCATTTGTGGTTATAAGGATTAGTATTTAGCATGTAGTTTGGAAATATGCTGGTTTAGTAAAGTAGCAGTTATAGGTTCTCCTCCAGGATCTATATGTTAAAGATCCACATTAAGAAAACCAATACCAGGAACTTGAGACAGAGCAAGATGGGTACATGGAAACAGTAGGAAGGAGAGAGGAAAAGCTGAGAAAATGATGTGTTTACATTTTAATTTAAAAGTTTTCAAAATGTAAGTATTTGTTTGCGTGTTTTCATAATGCATATTATTAAAAAATAAATGTAGGCTCTCGTGCCGGGAAACCTGGTAAATAGATGTACTTCATTTATGTGAGTGTTATGAGTTCATAGAATAAGCAAGCTGTAGTTGTTCACATGGGGAAAAGAGCAAGGCATGGAAGAGATGATGCCCTAGATGCAAGAAATTTTTATAGACAAATGGTAATTATAAGTTAATAAATTAACAGAATCATTTCAAATAGAAATGAAGTTGTATCTATACAGAAAGTAAGCATGATGTTACATTTAAAAATAAGTGAAAGCTAAGCTGGAAATTCAGTTTTTAAAAATAGCAGATGATATAGAGAAAAGTGGACATATTAGCATTGGATACTGAGACTGACTTTGCTTATGTAGCACAAAGAAGTCTCAAATACTGTTACTTTATGGTGGGTTTTTCTTTTTCTTTTCTTTTTCTTGCAAGGGAGTTTTCTGTTGGCCAAAACAGGATGCCATTTTATATGCTGCTGTGGAGAACACTGGACAAAATTCTGATTTGGAAACTTTTAACTTGAAGACACCTATGAAACATTTAAATGGAGTTACCAAAAAGGAATTTGGCAGTAAGTCTGAAGTTCAGACTCATTGGAAGTATAAATATGTAAATCTTCAGCCAACTTAGAATTATAAATATGTAAACTCAATTCATGAGCTTCCTGTCATGATAAGAACACATCCATTTCCCTACACAAGCAGCATCAGAATATACATGCAGAGCTAGAAATATGGATATAAAAATAAAAAAAAGAACTAAATATATTTTGATGATCTCTAACACAACATAAATTGTTTTTTATGCACTGAAAAATATAACAAAAACATAGCTCTTGGCATTGGGGAAGGAAATGTTCAGCATGTGCTGTATTACATTCCAGGAGAGCAGAAAGAGTAAAGGGAAATAAGGATGTACACAAGGACACAAGGTCTGGTCCCCTGGATCATTTGTCGCCAGGCCTCTGATCTTGAAAGGCTGCTGAAAAGGAAATGCTGACAAATCCCATGAAGATCAAAGAGGAGAATGTACCGTGTAGACGTGCACGAGGAATTTCACCATAAGCACTGCTGTGTATAGAGGGATGAAAAGAACAGCAGACTAACACACATCAACTCAAAAGCAGGAAGAAAGCCAGTGCAATCCTCAACTAAAATACAAAACTCATTCTGAGGTCAGATAAAGATTTTAAGCAATTTGATGCAAGATGGATTTGAAAGATACATGAAGATCATTACAAGTTGAATCGTGAGAGTCGACAGAGTGAGGAAACAGCTAAATAAGTGGGTTAAAGGAAACATGTAAAATGAATATTGCTAATAGTTCTCCATAATAGTTTAAAATCCTGATTTCTAATATGGAAGAAATGATTGATAAGTTAAACACTAGAATAATATGTTACAATACATTAATTCTGTGAGATAAAAATTATGGAAGAATTCAACAGACAAAGAAAAACATAACTCAGATGACTGAAATGTGGATCAGTATTTTTGCAGTGTAGGAGAGGGATTGGATTCAACTCAATTGAAATAAATATGAGAATTCTGAACATTGGAGTGAACTGTTGAAATTACACCTACATGTGTTTTAATTAAGAATTTATGTAAAAACACATAATACAGCATTGGTCTTCATCCACCTGTGTCACGTTCCTGTAACAAAGAGCTGTACACTGGTTAGCTGGTAAACAAATGCCTTCTTGGGTGGCTATCACTTCCTTGAATGAGGATCAGATGACTTTTCAATTTCTGGTAAAAAAATAAAAAAAAAGAGCCTTCTTACTATGTTTCTGATGCCTTAAGAGACAAAGGTTCCATCTCTTGTCTCTTTCATTAGGACATCAAATCTTTCATGGGCTGATTTTGGATCTCCAACAATCCTACCTCTTAGTGCCATCACTATGAAAGGTAAAGTTGGATCACAGAAGTAAGAGAATGCCACACATTTAGTCCATTATTACACTTATTTCTCATTCATATGTCTAATTTCTAAAACTGGAAAGTAGGGCTACAGCTGTACCTAAGAACAGGCAATTAATTATTTTGCATATTTCATTTTTAAACTGACTAAAAGATTAAAAGGGAAAGCAAAATATAGAAGACAAAGAAAATAGTGGATACATATTTATAAAAATGTTGTTGTAAGAAAAATGTATATTTGGAAAAATCAAGAATGCATGACCTGATATGGAAAGCTCTAGAGAAGTATTTTAACACAGATGTTAAAAAAAAAAGACAGGACTAGAAAGGACTTAAACTTCCTGTAACAATAACCAAAACAGGAAAATTACACTAATTGACAACTTATTATTAAGGGCCTAATACAGGAAATCTGTTTCAGGAAAAAAAAAAGATGATAAATATTTTCAAACACTTTTGATATCTTCACAAATACTGTGCTAAGGAGCTAGTGTAATGGTAACCATTAATATCTCCTCTGGGGAATGAATAAAAGCCAACCCTTTGATGACCTCATGCTGACCTGAGTGAAAACCATCAAAGTGAGAAGCACATGACTTGATGAACTCCAGAGTCAGAAAACAAACTGCCTCGTTTGAGACAGACAAATAGGAAATGTGGGTTCTAACTAGCTCGGAAGCAATGGTCACACTTCTGGGTTGGACAGGCGGAGGCGGGCACAGATTTTCTAGGACAATCTTTGAACCCGAAACAGTGAGGAGCCATTCACCACCTTTCACCTATAAACTGACTATTAGTGAAGAGAGAGGGAGTGCTAAGTGAAAGGGGGAGAGGATACCAGAGTGCGTTTCAAATTAGGGATATAAAACCAAAGGAAGGACGGTGCACATGAAAGAAGAGGACCAGCAACACGGAGGAAAAGAGATTGAAATGAGCAATGTGGGAAGAAACATAGAAATACAATTACATAAGCAGGCAAATGTCACAGTGAAATCCATTACTTCGGATATTAATAAACAAGTCATAAAAAAGAAAAAAGACTAAAATCTCAATTTAAAAACGCTAAATAAGTATTAACTAAAAATGTTTTTATACATTATTTTTAACTAATATTTGAAGACACATATTGTGCAAACTGATTCAGATACATTTCAAAAGTAATTTTGTAACTAGTTTATCAGTCCATTTTAGGAGGGCAGGGCAAGAAGCAGGAACAGCAATGTATTCACCCAGCAAACGTTCCCTGTGCAATCATTTTGAGAAGGAAACTCTATGAGACACTGGAAATATATCAGATATACAGTTTAGTAATCTAAAGCCTATTTTGTGTTTTTAATTTTACCTCTAAATTAAGAGCTGTAGAATGTATGGATAAGATTCACTGCAAAAAGCGAATGGCAGCATCTGTTATATGCAAATTAATATGCAAATCCATGCCATAGTAGTGGGAGGAGGGGAACCAGAGGAGGTGAGGGTTCTGAGGAAGAGGAAAAGGAACGCTGAGGATGAATAAATCCTGAACCAGAAAGGAGGATTCCAGAATCCTGATGAGAACACCTGGGCTGAGTTTTGCTTTGTGTCGCTGTTGATTTTCCCAGGCTTTGCAGGGTTTCAATGAGCACACATTTCTCTAAGCTTTTATGCTTCATCTCACCTCACAAACAGACCAGTGGAACTTTTGCTGTCACCTCCCATGACTGCGATGACTGTCATCTGCAGAAGCCAGCATTTCACATCACTCGTTCCCATCCTCACGCTCTTAGGACATTTTTGACTTACCAGCCGCTGTCTCTCAGCAGTTTAACGTGCCTGTACCCTGCACTAGTTACCCACTGCCAAAGGAAGGTTTTTTGACCATGTCCTAGCACAGGACATTTTTATTACTTCTCTAAACTTTTGAGATTATAATATAACTATATTATTTCTCCCTTCCCTTTCCTTCCTCCAAATCCCACAAACCCCTCCTTCCTCTCTTTCAAATTTATGGCCTCTTTTTTGGGAGGTATTAATTGTTATGTACATGTGTATATATATATTCCTAAATGTATCCTGTCCATTCTGCATAACATTACATTTATGTATGTTTTCAGAGCTGACTATTAGGTGTTGGATAACCAGTTAGTGTGCTCCTTCCCGGAAGACACTGTTGCTCCTGGTCTCAGCGTTTCTAGTTACCCCTCTTTGTTTGTGTAGGGATGAGGCCTCCAGGACTTTCTCTGGCCCGCTTTGGCCGATCTATTAGTGCCATCCTGGTTCAGCTCATGTTTAGGCAACATGTTAGTGAGAATTTATGGGTGTGTGACATGACTTGGGGACACCATTTCACAGCACATACTTGGGTCCTTTGGCTATTACAATCTTTCTGCCCCCTCTTCAACAATGCCCTGAACCTTAGGCGCCGGAGTTGTTTTGTAGATGGAACCATTGGAACTGGGTCCCACAACTCTGCATTTTGATTGGTTGTGTTTTTCTGTAATGGTATACTTTAAAAGCCCAAATGCTTAGAAGGTGGTTTGACTACACGTTCATTTTAAGTGACCTCTATAGGAAGGGAAGGGAATATAGGATATAGTGTAATAGATGTCACTAAATAATTATTATTGTAGATTTTACAACTATCTCTGCGACCAAGACTATAATGTTTTGAAATATCTACTTCTTTCGTTTTTCTCTCCTAATTACAAAATCCCTGTCCACCTTCAAATATCAATGCTCAGACCAACTTAGGTTATTTTTCTCATCTGCTGGGATTGCTATCAGTAGCTAACTCTCCATGTCAGTGATACAGTACTTAAAACAGGGGCAAATGCAAAGCTGATTTTGATCTGACTTGTGCTTGTATCCACAGCTCAAGGGCATTTTCAGGACTATTGATGAACACGAAATCTATTCTTTGTTAAAATTAATTTCTAATATATCAGGACACTGGATCCACGCCGACAGTCATAAATAGATAATCTGGTCCTCTTCGAATGTGTCAGTGGCATATTTGAATTAGAATATTTTGCAAATGTACTCTGTGACCTTAAATGCTCACTGAAAAATATGAGCAATTTAATCATTTGTAAGAGAAAGTCCATTACAATGCCAGAAGAGAAGCCACCGAGAACTTTATGTGAGGATAATGCATGTCTTAAATTGAACATGAGCATTGAGCAAGTAAGTACAGGCAATGGAGCGATTATGTAATGTTCTCAGTTGGAATGATAATCAGGTCTCCATTTACATTCATTCACAGCCAGCAGAATATGCACAGTATTTACCAGGGTCCTTAATTGGTCTCAGAAAGTCTCTGGGCAATCGCCTCCATCTGGATCATTTGCTTTTGAGCAGACACCTTCCTCAGTTCCTTGTCCCAATGTCATTTAATGTGTCTATAAATAGGACAGACATCTTGCATTGAAAATTATCTGGATTTAAAGTAAGTACTTAATTATGTTCTTCTCATCATTGATATCATTTAAAGGTAACACACATTTTCAATTGAAATAACTAGAGTTTTATAAAGTAAATAATTCCAACTGTATTCCAGAAATCATCAAAAGAAATCACCTTTCTGTCGTTTGAATACCTTGTCTACTTTTTAAAGAGTCTTATCTCAATGTCCAAAGTGGAGCCTAATAGTAAAAGATTCGCTACACATTTTACTTAATGAATGGTGAATTATTCAATTAAAAAGTTCTCAATTCCACTAAGAATGTAAACTAGTGTTAAAAAATAACAGTTCATCATATTAAAATTTATAATGTTTTCAGCTTTATACTTTTATGAATATGCATGTAAATATTAAAACTTCATCTAGAAATTATCATTTTTGTTCGGACAAAAATATTCATAACATTTTATTAGACATTTCTGGTTAAATAGCTTTGAAAATAGTAAGTTGAACACATAATCCATTTACAAGATAAAATTTGCATGGCTCATATAGGTAAACAGAATAATCTCCACTAAAATGTACACTTTGTTCAAAATTGTGTTCTCATTCTTAACTTTAGATGAGTTCTTTCATGGGTCTGTTCTATGCCTGTTCCACTGTGTAAAGTAGTCATTACCCCCTTAGAGCAAATGATTATCTCTTAAATTGTAAAAAAAAAAAAAAAAAAAAAAAAAAAAAAAGCAAGATCACCTAATGTTATGACCCTGAACTATATTCTTCTTTAAAATAGTTTTGAAGAATAAAGCCACACACTATACCTTGATGGTCACATGAAAACATAATACTTCAACTGACAGAAACAAGTATAACAATGACATTTAGATTATAGCTTTCATTTGGTTAATTAGTGCTTAAGATTTTAATCCAAGTTTCCTTTTTGATGCAAAAATTTGTCACACCTTTCACAATTAACATTAAACCACATGTATGGCCCTATAGCCTAGTTCCTTTTTAGAATTTATATATTGTCATTGTGTTAGACATATGAAGATATAATTTCACTTTTGCGTATATATTTTCATGCAAGTAACAATCCTGAATTATTCTATAGAAATAGTCTCATGATCGATGAATAATTATAGCTTTACTTTTTATTTTTAATTATCAAATCATTTATATTTTTAACAAAAATCGCCATCAGTATATTAATAAGTGAAAAAAAATTGCTCTAATTTTAAAAGAAATTTTAATATTTCAGTATCCAGAATTGGAGATTATAAGATTTAGTCTAGACATTGATTCATTATAAAGGATACTTTTAAATATTTATAAATGACTATTGAATTTTATTAAATCATTTGTTCTAAATCTAATAATAAATTTAGTATATTTTTCAATATTAAAATGTTTTCATGGTCAATTGTCATCTGCTTTAAGAAAAAGTTTCCCTGATGTGGGCTCAGTTGAGAGATGCACAGTTCTATGAGCAGAGTAATACATCACTAGTAGTCATTTTAATGCCATGTCTGTTTAGCAGAGTAATAGTAGGTTGTCTAATAGGTCTTATCAACTAATGGGTTCTATTTCATGGAGCAAGCCATAGACCCTTTACTGGCTCATTTTGTATGTCAATTGGACACAAGCTAGAGTCATCATAGAGGAAGAAAACTTAGTTAAGGCATTGTCTCCATGACATCTAGCTATAAAGCATTTTCTTGATTAGTGATCAGTGGGAGAAGGCCCAGACAATGGTGGGTAATGCCATCCCTGGGCTGGTGGTCCTGGGTTCTATAAAAATCAGCATAAATACAACAGTAAGCAGCACCCTTCTACTGCCAATGCATCAACTCCTGCCTCCAGGATCCTGCCCTATTTGAGTTCCTATCCTGACTTCCTTTGGTGATGAGCAGCAATATAGACATGTAAGTTAAATAAACTCTTTCCTGTTCCAGCTCGAGCATCCCATTCTCTCATGTTCTCATCCCCCATCCCCATCCCCTATTGCACCCTCCCTGTCCCTAGTCCCTAGTTTACTCAGGAGATCCCATCCATTTCCTCTTCCCAGGGCGATCCATGTGTCCCTTTTAGGGTCCTCCCTTTTATCTAGCATCACTAGAGCTATGGGTTGTATGTCTGGTTATCCTTTGCTTTACATCTAGTATCCACTTTCCAGTGAGTTCCTACCATGTTTGTCTTTCTGAGTCTGGGTTACCTCACTCAGGATATTTTCTAGTTCCATCAATTTGCCTGAAAATTTCATGATGTCATTGTTTTTTACAGATGAGTAATACTCCATTGTAAATATATACCACATTTTCTTTGTCCATTCTTCAGTTGAGGGGCATCTAGTTTGTTTCTAGGTTCTGACATTTATGAATAACACTGCTGTGAACGTAGTTGAGCATGTGTCCTTGTAAAATGATTGAGCATGCCTTGCGTATATACCCAAGATTGATAACATTGAATCTTGAAGTAGATTGACTCCCAATTTTCTGAGAACTCACTATACTGATTTCCAAAGGGGTGTACAAGTTTGCACTCCCACCAACAAAGGAGGAGTGCTCCCCTTGCTCAGCTCTTCTTTAACATAAGCTGTCATCAGTGATTTTGGTCTTAGCCATTCTGACAGGTTTAAGATGATATTTCAGAGTCATTTTGATTTGCATTTCCCTGATGACTAAGGATATTGAACAATTCCTTAAATGTCTGGAATAGGAACATAGTGGGAAAGCAATGAAAGAGATATCTTGATAGAGGGAGACATCATGGGGATATGGAGAAACCGAGTGCTAGGGAAGTTCCCAGGAATCCACAAGGATGACCCCCAGCTTAGACTACTAGCAATAGTGGAGAGGGTGCCTGAGCTGGCCTACCCTGGTAATCAGATTGATGAATACCCTAACTATCATCATAGAGCATTCCATCCAGTAACTGATGGAAGCAGATGCAGAGATCCACAGTCAAACAACAGGCCAAGTTCCAGGAGTCCAGAGAGGGAAGAGGGAGTCTATGAGCAAGGGACATCAAGATCATGATGGGAAAACCTACAGAGACAGTCAAACCAAACTAGTGGGAACTCATGAACTTTAGACCAACACCTGTGGAGCCTGCATGGGACTGGACTAGGCCCTCTGCATTTGGGCGACAGTTGTGTAGCTTGGTCTGTTTGAGAGGCCCCTGGCAGTGGGATCAGGATCCATCCCTGGTGCATGAGCTGGCTTGTTGGAGCCCATTACCTATGGTGGGACACCTTGCACAGCTTTGATGCAGGGGGAGGTGCTTGGACCTGCCTCAACTGAAAGTACTAGGCTTTGCTGACTCTCCATGGCAGGCTTCACCATTTTGGAGGAAAAAATGGGGGGTGGGTTGGGGGTAAACTGGGGGGTAGCAGGAGGAGGAATGAGAGGGCATCTGTGGTTGGCAATTAAAATGAATAAAAAAAAATTCTTAAGAAAGAAAAAAAAAGTTCTTCCCTCCCCAACTTGTTTTTGGTCATGTTGTTTCATTGCAGCTATAAAAACCTAACTAAGGCAGACCAAATCAGAAAGTTATTGGTTATTCCCATAATATTTATACCATCATTGTATTAGTGAGCATGTCATTTCAAGGCAGTCATGCTTGTATCTAGCTGGGTGAGACTGATGGTTAATTTTTTTTTTCATTCAGTACCATGGCTATCACTTTCTAGTACTATGAAAGTTATCCAATAGAAAACGAAGCTTCCGAGGACATACTGAGTTGATTTGTCCATGTTCTTTGAGTCCTGTGTGTGTTGTTTCATTTTTAAAAGTCTATTAACATGGAGATCGTCAATGGGCCAAAGTAAAGAGATAAAGCAACCATGGAATTCTCAGCCCTAAACAAAACAGTGCCTATCATATCACTCCTTTCAAGACTCAAGGAAGAGAAGTCAGAATGTTAGTGAGAATCAAGTGAAAGGTGACTTAAGACACAGTATTTTCTGAATGAAGCAGGTCAGCTACACATACGGACTGACAGCCAATGGGATGGCATGTATGAAGCTACAACAAGGTCACATCCAACAAAATCATAGCATGGAAGCCAGAGTAGAAGTGGACAGGTGTGCAAACTTACCATCTCCTAAAGTATAACTGGCATTTGGTAACTTCAGGGAGAGGCAGAATCAGTTTTCTTTAAAGACATGTGTTGTGGTAGGTTGACCACACTAGGGCAAGCTCACTCCCAAGGGTAGTTGGAAAACACCAACTAAACTTAGTGTGTGTGGGGAGAATGGACCAAACTCAAAGCTGGATGGGTAGGGAAGTAGGGATAGAGATGGTGGATATGGGAGGAGTTGGGGGACAGTGGATATAATCAAATACATTCTATGAAGTTCTTAATTAAAAAAATATATAATCAATGTTTCTTTTATAATCTATTCTTAATTTTATTATTTCCCAAGGGAAGCATTTGTTCTATTAATACCACGAAGGCATAAAGCTGAATGACATGATCTAAACATACATGCAAATTTGCATTTGTATCCTATTTTATGAGATGCTAAAATTAATGAATTATCATTGGTCTTCTGGGAGAGCTGTTATTGCTGGTTGTGGTGGTTTGAATATAAATGGCCCCATATGCCCATATTAGGGGATGGCTCTACTTCATAGGTTTTAGAAGGTATGGTCTTGTTGGAGTAGGTAGGACATAGTTGGAGGAAGTGTGTCACTGGAGGTGGGCGTTTTGGGTTTCAAATGCTCAAGCCAGTTCCAGTGTTTCTCTCTTCCTGCTGCCTGCTTATCTGGTTGTAGAATTCTCAGCTACCTCTCCAGCACCATGACTGCCTGCATGCTACAAGCCAGTAAGCGGCATGCCTCCATGGCTTCTGCATCAGTTGCTGCCTCCAGGTTCCTGCCCTGCGTGAGTTCCTGAAGCACTGCTTTTGATAATCAACTGTTATATGGAGCTGTGTGTGAAATAAACCCTTTCCTCCCAAGTTGCTTTTGGTTATGGTGTTTCACCACAGCACCACTCACCCTAAGTAAAACACTGATACTAGGCAGTTTTGAATCCAGTCTAAGAAAGGCATATTCCTCAGCCCTCTCTATTTGCTAGTACAATGGATCACTGAGACCCTCTTTCATGTGTGCCTTTCTGGTTTATTCAGGGTCTTACTTGTAGCCTATGGTCTTGCAGAGCTTGAGGCATCATTTCTGGATATTCATCTGCTGAAACATCATCCTCCACTTTGTTCTCATTACATACATAGGAGGTAAAGCTTCACCATCTGTTTGCCAATATGTTTTCCAAGTATTTTTTCATTGTAATTCAATGAGGAACATTTTATTTATATTTTATTTTATTTATTTTATTTTTTTTTTTGGTTTTTCGAGACAGGGTTTCTCTGTGTAGCTTTGCGCCTTTCCTGGAACTCACTTGGTAGCCCAGGCTGGCCTCGAACTCACAGAGATCCTCCTGCCTCTGCCTCCCGAGTGCTGGGATTAAAGGCGTGCGCCACCACCGCCCAGCCAATATTTTAATGGCTAGGTTTCTAAGTAATTAGCTAGACAGACAGACAGACAGATAGATAGATAGATGGAATTATTTTCATTATTTACAATCCTTAAGAGGCAAATGAATTAAAAGAGAGTGAAGAGCTGTAAATGAGAGTGTTTGAGGGGAAAAAAGGAAGAAATGTTGCAATTGCAATTATATTATAATCTCAAAAATTAAAAAATAAAATGTATTCTAAAATAGAAAAATATGTTAGTATAAAAAAATATCTGAGCACCAATTTCTGAGGAACAAAGGAACTGTTGTTTTAGACACTTGAGAATTTTGAACTTTTCCATGTTTAATGGTTTAATAAGTTACAGTTTATTAACATTTCTTACACATGTATGGCTGTTAAATACTTCATTTCTATTAATAAGACTCTAAGAATAGAAATACTTCCACCATAAGAAATTGATCCCTCAGGATATCGCTCTGCACACAGTAGTGAAAATACTTAATTCTTAGTTCACATTTAACTACAAACTTTGTTATTGCTGATAATAAAAAAATGGCCAAAAATTATTCAGGAAAATATTTAATTTTTTTTCTTTTTACAAGATTTAAAGGAGAAAATACATATCGAAATTCAGCTAACAGTTAAAAGGGAATTAAAAATAGTTTTCAGAGAATGTTAATTTTATTTCCATATTGTTAATTATTTTATTATGTTTCCTTATGCTTATAACAGTTTGAAGGCTGTAAGTGAGTCTGCAATCTTTGTTTGACAGTATTGTTTTAAAACACAGAGAGTATTTTTGAATTAAGAAAAGTGACTGGGCAAGAGACATGGCTCATTGGATAAAGGTTTGCCATGCAGGAGTGGAGACTAAGAGTTCAGAGTCCCAAAACACATGTATGCCTACCATAATTCCAATGCTCGGAATACAGAAGGGTGTAGCATGAATCTTAGAGAGTCTTATTAATAAAATCAAACCTGAGCCAGGTATTGGGCTGAACTGGAAGATCAGAGAACCAGAACAAGCCACAGCTAACCTCACCTGGCCAACTTCTCAGCTGGTCTTGTTTCCTCAGATTGGAAGCTTCTGTGTCCTCATCCCAATGGCTCTCAGCTGAACTGCTGCTCGAAAGCCTGAAGGTTAACAGGCTAAAAGCTTAACCAGCCAAATGCTTCCAGTTTCTGGTCCTCACGCCTTACATACCTTTCTGCTTTCTACCACCATTCCCTGGGATTAAAGGCTCGCTTTCTGGGATTAAAGGCATGTGTCACCATGCCTGGCCGTTTCGAATGTGGCCTTGAACTCACAGAGATCCAGAGGGATTTCTACCTCTGGAATGCTAGGATTAAAGGTGTGAGTGCACAATATTTTGGGGAACACAATACCACCACAGAAGGAGGATCCCTAAGAAAGCTGGCTCTCTAGGTTAGTCAGTATGGTCGACTTCTGTGTCCATATGATAGACCTTGCCTGAATATGGGGGCCCACAGAAGCTCTCTAGTAAGGCCTTATTCAAGGTCAGAAAGTCAGAGCTTGCTTTGCCCAGCAAGGCTGTATAATGGGATGATTTGGCCAAAGGCGTGGTTACCAGGTGTTTTGAAGGGGCTATACTTGCCACTTTATACCTCGACCCTCCCCTTGATGATGTATGAAAAGCCCATCATGAAGAAAGTTGAGGCAACTGAGTATTGACCTAGAGGCCTCCCTAAGTTATCCTATGTCTCTCTTCCTTGTCGTCTCTATCCATATTTCTATCTAATACTTCCTCCCTCCTTTCTCCTCCCTCCAAGAACCCTTGGACAGGTCAGAGCTCGCCTCTGACACCTGAATGAATAAGGGGGAGACTTATTAAGGAAGACGCCTAATGTCATCCTGTACTCACATGCAACACACACACACACACACACACACACACACACACACACACACACACACTCACATGCAACACACACACACACACCACACCATGCCACAAATGCACATTTAAAAAAGAAGGTGAGTGTGTGTATGTTTTAACAATCAGTTTGTATTAAAAATATCCAACTGGAAGTTTGTGCCTTTGAAATTTTCTAGATTATTTTACTACAATGACTTCAAATGTTTCTTTCCTGGTCTTCTTTTATTTGAAACTCTTAAATCAAATTGCTAAAATAACAGTAAAATTAACCAAAGCATCAAAGTATCATTTCAATACCTGTGTAGCTCAAAATTAGTGAAAAAGTGGGAAATTTTGCAAATAATAAGATCATAAGCTTTAGTGAAGAAAACTTTCATACATACCAATTTTAAGAGGCAAGGATCCTATCATTGTAATTGACCATATAGCTCATACAGAAGCACTCTTGGTCTTCTCTGAAACATTGTACATTTCAAAAAATTCTATTCATCATTTTCCAACTTTAAAATCATCTGATATTAGTTTCTCATAATAAAATGTAACAAATGTAAATGCCATTTTATATAAAGAGCTTAGTCTGTTTAATTGTTTATTAGCATGGATATGACTTCCTTGACTCTTATTTTGTGAATTTAAATGACCTTCCACCAAAGATACTGCACTTTTGAAATCCTGATTTTTTTTTTCTGGGTGATTGGCTATTTTACCAATCTATTTGTAACTTGGAAAATTACCAGGTATATCTTTGCTGAAAAATATTATAGTTGTACAAATGCCACTACAGAAAATGGATAAATTATTCAGACTACATTTTATGTGTGACACATTTTGACTTGAGCTTTCCAAGCTTGTCTTACTGATGCTTCTGTTTCCAATTTATTTTTTAGTACAAAAAGTACTTACATTACAATGAAATATTACAGAATTAATTAATATAATTCTTTCAGAGGAATTGTACTCTCATTTAACATTATCAGTGGGTCGAATTTTTTGTCATCAACCATCTTAAGAGCTCTTTCACAGGTTTAACATTTCTCCAAGGATTAAAAGCAAATGTAAACTCAGTGAACTTTTAAGTCCTTGTGGATCAGATTAACAGTTCCAGATTATTCTTGCTGTACACAACATTGAGCAATAATATCTCCATTCCAAAGACAAATTCCATATGTAATTTGGAGGTTAGGAAAAATGATATAACGGTTGCCAAGAAACCCTAAATGTCACCTTACCGTTAATCATCTTGTATTTAGTATATAGGAATAAATTAGAGAGTGTATCACTGTTACAACATTCACATAATGATGTATTCCCTAAAGATGGAGCCACTTGGAGAAGCAAACAAATCTTCGACATTGTCTATTTCTGTATTTTACTGTTAAGAAAACAAGACATGGAGTTGTTTGATGTTTTCCGCAAATATAAGTAATGATGTCAAGAGACTCCAGAAGCCTAAGAATATCCAATTAGAACTTTTTTTTTCACTTGAACAACAAATGTCACAGTCTTTTATAAACCTACCTCTTGTAAAACCTGGTGTCACAAACCTGTAATTATAGTGTTCAAATATTAACAAAACAAACTTGATGCTAGTCCCATTTGCCAAGGGTGGGACTGAAACAGAGAAACAGATCAAAAACATTACGTTTAGTTGGAAATATATGTGGCATTACTATTTCCTTATATATAACCTCTACTGTGGTTAATTTTTTGTCAACTTGGCACAGCCGGAATCATCTTGAAAGAGTGAACCTCAGTGGAGAAAATATCCCCATCAGACTGATTTGGAGGCAAGTTTGTGGAAAAAAAAAATTTTTCTTTTATTAATGATGAACTTGGGAGGGCCCAGAACACTCTGAAAATGCCGCTTGACAGATGTTCCTGGGTTCAATAAGGAAGCAGGCTCAGCCATTCATGGGTAGCAAGCCACCAAACAGCATTCTTCCAGGCTCTTTGCTTCAGTTCCTACCTCCAGTCTCCTGCCTTGTTTGAGTTTCTGTCCTGGCTTCCCGCAATGATGACTTTGATTCAAACAAGTGGTTTTGGGTATGGTATTTATCATAGAAATACAAAGAAAACTAGCATATCTATTCAACGATCCTATTTTGTCTGCCAATAAAAGGAGACTTCTGATATTAGAAATACGAAAAAAATCAAAGAACAGAGGAAATACGCACAGGCTACAAATAACATCGGGGTTACTCACAATGCAATGTTGATTGACACTCTTAATCTTTTTCCTGGAGGTAAATATGTGTCTGATTTCTATTCTATTCTTCTTTTATTTTCAATGCTGCTTCCAACAGATCTGTCTCCATATTTCATACCCATCCTTTACCAATGGTACTAGTTATCAGATTTGATTTTCTAATATTTGAACACTGTGTGCATGAATTCATTTTTGTCATTCTCTTGTTTTGTTTTTATTTCTTGCTATGTACATTAAGGCAATCATACAGTCTGAATGATTTACTTTTCAGTACACCATTGTCATCTAAGAGTACCTATTGAATTTCTGACAGAGTTAATATGAAACCTCACCTTATTATGTCCTATAATGAAAACAGAAAAGTTGAATGCTGTCTGAAGCACTTTTGATTACCCTCAAAGTGTTTTCCTATCACAGCTTCTTGGGTCAAACTATTAAATATCATTTCCAATATTTAGGTCCTATTATTAAAGTCAAGTACTTGGAGCTTCATCAGAGCTTTGCTGTCTGCTCTTCATGGACATTTATAATCAAAATACACTGAAGAGAAATGTTAATGCTTTACCATGTAATGAAGCTTTTGCTTCACAGGCTCATAACATTTTGCTTGTTGTCCTAATGCATGACATGCTTTACTAAATACAATTGGAATATATATATTGCTCACCAGATTAAAAATAAACCACCTTAAAGGAATTTAAAAAAAGAAATAATAGGCAGATTAAAACTCTCTCCTTATTTTCTACTGTAATGACAGTAATTCTATTTCTTTCATTCAAAAGTTCATGAAGAAAATTATAGGTTTACCCTAAAAAACTAAAAGATTGGTATTCACTGGTTAAGTTAGACACACTGTTCCTATGTATTTCACTGAATTCTGACTTTCTCTAAATATAACTGAATAGTCACACTTTAGATTGCTATATACTACTCTTAGCCGTTATTTTAAATTCAAGTATACATATTTCTGTGGATAAAGTACTTCCCCTGCAAGGCTGAACTGGGGTTTTGATTCCCTACTTGAGAGCAACAACAACAAAAATTATATTTTAGCTTATAGGTTAATGTCCCCTACATGTTCATGAGTTGAAACCTAAGTTCCAGCATGAGACACTACCGCTGGGTGGTAAAACAAAATAGAACCAAACGGAACAAATTAAGTCATGAAATAAATTCTCTTGAAGAGTGTATTAAGGACCTTATCAACATCCTCCTGCTTTGACTACTGTCCATCATGAGTTAAAACTCTTTACTAATCCACCACATACTTCCTACCATAGCATTTGCCATGGGTAGAGAACCAATGTAGCAAGAGACCATAAACCAAATTTTTGGAAAACCGAAGCCAAAAACCAAAACCAAAACCAAAAGGAAGTCTTCCATCTTTTAAGTTATGCCACATAATTTTTGCATAGTGATGCAAAATTAACACTTTATTAGTTAAGACTTCTTAGTTTGCAAATATCTACATTCCTCAAAATTTTCATTTTTTTTTCAGAGTTAAAAGCCCAAAAGGTCAGAGCAGTAGCTAAGAGCTAAAACTTAAAACTGCCTTCTTACCCTTCCTGCCACTGCCGTCCTTCCTCTCAGCAAGAGACCTAATTCCTATGTATCTGTCTTTTTATTGACTTTCTGTTCTGCCTTCTCATTGGTTGTAAACCCAACCACATGACCTCCTCGTCAGTGCCTGTTTATACAGACCTCCAGATCTTCTATGGTTGGTATTGAGATTTAAGGCATGTGTCTCCATGCTGGTTGTATCTTTGAACACACAGAGATCTGCCTGTCATGTGATCAGGATTAAAGTTGTGTGCCACCACTGCCGAGCTTCTGCTATGGCTTGCTATTAGCTCTGACCCCCAGGCAACTTTATTTATTAACATACAAATAAAATCACATTTCAGTACAAATAAAATAGTTATAGTTAAAGTTTAGATAGTTATAGTTTTCCTTGTTAAGAATTTTAGAGAAGAAACTCACTAAAGAGTAAGTGCATAAATTTGAAAGAATTTATAAGATAGTTCTGTTAATAATATAAGTTAGGTTAGAAAGTGAATCAGGCACATTTTGGACTTACCAAAATAGGATAGATAATGGAATTATTTTCTCTGAATTTGTCAAATGCAAATGGACTAGACATTGTTTAGGTATTTATTGCTTGTATATATGGTATATAGTTACTGTACTTTTGTATATGGTTTTTCTTATATTAGTTATAATTTTTTTCCATTTTTCTTTTTATTTAAATAGAAAAGGGGAAATCAAAATTTTCATTTTTAACAAACCAGAAACTATTATGTGTTCCCCAAGATCTTTTTTGTACTTTTTAGGCAATTGGACCCGCATTTTCCAGTACCTACACACACAGGTAAACATGAATATTCTATACTATTCCATATTTGATATAAAAATTTGTTACCTGTCTTATTTATTTTTTCCAATTGATCTGATAAGGCACGACGACCAAGGCGATTTATAAAAAAAGAAGTTGAATTGAGCTCACAGTTCTGGAAGAGCAGTCGACGGTAGAGTGAAGCCATGAACACAGGTAGCTGAAAGAGCAGCTGAGAGCTTATGTTGCTATTCACAAGCAGGAGGCAGCCAGCTATCTGGGAATGGCACAAACCTTAACATCCAACTCAGTGACACAACTGTCCTAACAAAACCACACCCTGTAATGTTTCCCAAACACTTTTACCGTCTGGGGACCAAGTACTCAAACATATGCATCTATGGGGGCCTTCTTACTCAAACACAGTACCTAAGCTACTGACTTGTTTTGTGACTTAATTTTCAGCCATAATAGTTATTCAGTTACTATGAAAATTTGCACTTAAAATATGGAACACTGTTTAACATTGGTGCAAAGAAAAAGCTACCACTGGATCATTTAATTTTAAGGACAGTTTAGGAAAGGTTTGTTGTGTGATTTTTTGAATTATTTATTACATGCTTGATATTATGATATAATTATATCAACTCCTTCTCTTTCCTCCTCTAAAACTTACCATACACCCCTCCTTGCTCTGTTCTAAAGTTATTGTTCCTTTTTTCATTAACTGTTGTTACATACATAAGTGTGTATGTACATAAATACATAATGCACAAATTTATAAATATACCCTGCTCATTCTGTATAACATTACTTGCATGAATGTTTTTAGGGCTGACTATTTGATATTGGGTAGTCAATTACTGTGCTTTTTTCCTCTGGGGACAACTATTTCTACCACTCTCAGTGTTCCTTAGAGACCGCTAGTTCTTTGTATAGGGTTGAGGTCTCCTGGGCTTTCCCTGTGAAGATTATCCTGTCTATTGTTGTTGCCCTTTTCTGTTCATACTTAAGCATTCATGTTGGTGTGCAGTACAGTGTAGCTTCTGATACTCCCAGGAGGCAAAATATTTATTCTGCACATTTACAGTGCTGGGTTCCCTGACAGTGGGACGGCTGGCAGGGAAACAAATGAGCAAATGAAGTGTGGGTCAGCATGACTTAGTTGGTGCTGGGTCAAAAACTTCTGCAGTATGAGCAAGTCGGTTTCTGTTGTTGCTGTTGTTTTTGTACGTTTAAATACAGTAAAACTTAGGAAAATGTTTCCAGGTGACAATGATCACAGCAAGGCTTTAGGCATGGCTACATTGAAACTCCTTTGCAAAGGACATTTCTTTAGCAAAGCTCCCAGTGACCTTCCCCACAAGAATGGATTCTTTTTTTTTTTTTTTTTTTTTTTTTTTTTTTTTTTTTTTTTTTAATTTATTTTAATTTATTTTGCAATACAATTCAGTTCTACATATTGGTCACGGATTCCCTTGTTCTCCCCCCTCCCGTCCCCCTCACCTTCCCCCCAACGCCCCCCCCCATTTGTGTTGTTTCTTTTTTTTTTTTTTTTTTTTTTCCCCTTTTCTATTTTAATAAAAAGGAAAAAAAAGAAAAAGGTTATAACTAACAAAAGAAAAACTATATACAAAAGTACAATGACTATATACAATATATACAAGTAATAAATGTCTAAACAATGTCTAGTCCATTTGTGTTTGACAAATTCAGAGAAAATAATTTCATTATCTATCCTATTTTGTTAAGTCCAAAATGTATCTAATTCACTTTCTATCCTAATTAATCTTCAACTATAACTAACTAACCTTCAACTATAACTAACTAATCTTCAACTCCCTCAGAGACCCAAGAAGGAAATAATATTAGCTAACAAAAATAAAAACAGAAAGTGCATGCAAGCAACTTCCAAAAAATTTGTGAGTTGACAGAAACAGCCAGCTGCCTGGACAGTCACCTGAGGTTTCTCCACAGTGTTGGGGCATCATCTTCAGCCTATAGGCTTAGCATATCTGACAGACTCATTTGTGAAGTAGGATGTACACAAGGTCGACAGTTCAACCTCACATTGGGTGAGAGCAGTCCATGTACCAGAAACACCTGAATTCCACTAGTGTCATGTCATGATTCAGGATTTTAAATTCTGGAAATTGTTGTTGATTTTTTAATTCAGCTGTCCATTCTTGGCTGTGTATATATGGCTTCATCTTAACATCCCGTTCTTCTCCACATCCCTCTGTCAAATGCCAGATTATGAGACATGTCGGCTCCTGGCAGTACCAATCAACTTCAGAGAAAATATGGGCATTGAAGAAACTGCATATGGAGTTATCTTTCATTGTGGCAAAAGTTAGCCACTGGACAACAAAGTATCCTTGAATCAACTGCTGACAAAATGGACAGACAGGACATGAAACAAAGGACTACTGATTCTTGCCAAAACGAGTGTGGTTATGGCTTTATCAAAAGGCATCTTCTGAGGCCAGGACAATATGGCACCATCCCTGAAGTGGCCTTCGCAATTTGGAAAAGGTACAGTGCCCTTTTCTTCGAAGGCAGCTGAATAGGCAGTGGGCCGATGGCTTCTGATGTGCAATGGAACAGCAGCTGAAACAGTTATTCTTGAAGAGTAACTAAGCTCACGCCTCGCAATAGTAAGAATGGATTCTATTGACTGAGAAGTGCTCAGGAGGCTGAGGGATTCCATGAAGGATGGCTTTACAGATAGCAAAGATTAGCAGGAGTTAACACATCTGTTTACAATCCTCTGGATGGAAAACAGGTGTCAGTTTCTTCTATTGAAGAAAATAAGTCTGAGTGGTTAGCACTGGGGAGGTGAAATTCAGTTTATTTAATTTTGATAATTTGTCAGTGTTCAAAATCTTAGCAGTGAAGAAATTAAATTCCATTAAAGATAGTAAAGGATGAAGTAGCAGCAAATTAGAGTCAGTGTACCAGGAGACATTTGGTACAAAAAGAGTTTGAAAAAAAACAATAAGGATTAGAGCTAGCAGAAAAATTTCAAGTCCTTTTTTAATTATTCAAAGGCTTAGTTACTTTTCTATTGCTGTGGTAAAATGACTTGATTAAGGCAACTGAAGGAGAAGAGGGCTGATTTGGGCTTCCAGTAGCAGAGGGATACAGCCTATGATGGTGAAGAAGGCATGACAACAGCCAGTGGATGTAGTTGGATGTTTTTCTGTGTCCTGTCTGTTCCACAGCCACTCAGACCCAAGTAAACACACAGAGGCTTATATTAATTAAAACTGCTCAGCCATTAGCTCAGGCTTACTACTGACTAGCTCTTATACTTAAACTCAGCCCATTTCTGTTAATCTATATGTTGCCAAGTGTTCCATGGCTTTACCTGTGCCAGTACATGCTGCTCCCTGGATGGCAAGCTGGCATCTCCTAACTTGGCCTTCCTCTTTCCAGAATTTTTCTTGCCTGCTTATCCCACCTGTACTTCCTTCCTGACTACTGGTCAATCAGCATTTTATTAAAATGGTGTAAAAAAGCATTATCCTACAGCAAGCAGGACTAGAGCAGCAGGCTGCATGGTCATATTGTATCTGTGGCCAGGAAGCCAAGAGTAAACAGAAAAGAGATCCTAGGTATAAAGCCTCAAGGCCCAACCTCAAAAGCCCACTTTCTCCAGTGAAGTCACACCTCCTAAAGGGTCTTCAGTCTTCCCAAAGAGCTGCATCTAGTGACCAACCATAATTCAAATGCTCAAACAAATGAAACAAATGAAGCTGTGGAAAATATTTCACATTCTAATCACAACTGAGCAGACTGTGGTCCAATACAATGTCACTCCCCAAATCTACAGTTTCTTTCTTCTAGAAAAAGCATGCCACATTCCTGCTTTTTCTCAGTTACATATGGATTTACAGCATGCCCTGAGTTAACACATTCCAGCTCAAGGCCTGGTCTAGGCAAAGCTTCAACCTCCAAATGTCCCCAACAGGTCCATTTGACTTTGAGGTGGGTTCACATAGAGGGTTCTTCAAATCCTAATGTTGAAAATGGTAACTAAATTTGAGAAATCCTAAAGATTAAATGACTTCTTGGTGAAGAACTTCCACCCTATGAGATGTGAGAAAACAGTAAAATCACAGTGAGCTAAAAACCACAGAAGTTTTGGGCTTCCTTACTTTAGTCAGTAGCTCTGAAATGTTTGCTCAGCACCCATTGCATATTCTTAGTAACCTCTATTCTAGTTATTTTGGAGACTCTCTTGTTGTTGACCTGACCCATTGCTGCTTCAGAAAATATTATATGACACTGTATTACAAAGAAAAGAAATTTTATGGTTGAAGAATTTAGGCCATTTATTTCCCTCAGGAAGTGCTAAGAGTATTTCTATGCTTTGGGTACTTCTATGCATTTATGCTCCTAAGCCCTCTTCTCCAAACATTGTATGCTGAAATCAAATCATAGGTGTCACTGTATTATAAAGGGAGACTTCCGTAAGAGTTTGCAAATTCATGAAAGCAAAGTGGTCACTAATAACATCAGTGTCTCTGCAAAATGCCAGACAACGATGTACCTTTTCCACCAGGTGAGGCCACAGCTCAGTGGCACTATCTATGGAGCATGTATTCATTCTTCACTAGTAAGAATCTGATAATACTTAGAGATCCCGGCCTCCAGTACTGTCGTAAATAGGTGTCAACTTTTTCTGAAGGCCTTATTTTATGATGTTCGGTTGAAATGAAACTAAAAGAAAAGGCACATGCTGTACTCTACCTTTAGTGTGCAGTTTCTGTAGTCTGTGAAGCCACTCATGTGTTCCAGCTGGCACACGTGCCTGCTTTTCTTTTCTTCTGCTCTGATGTAGATCCATTTCAACGTCTCTCCCTTCTTCTTTTCTTTCCTCCAAGCTTGTGACTGATCCAAGAGTTAACCCAGAGATATAGCCTCTCTTCTAATGTCCTTTCCTCTTAATCTAAACAACCCAACCAAACTAGTGGGAACTTATGAACTTTAGACCAACAGCCGTGGAGCCTGCACAGGACTGGACTAGACCCACTGCATAGCGAGACAGTTGTGTAGCTTGGTCTTCTTAATGGCCCCCCACTGGCAGCAGTATCAGAATCCTTCCCTGGTGCATGAACTGGCATTTTGGAGCCCACTACCTATGGTGGGACACCTCGCACAGCCTTGAGGCAGGGGGAGGGGCTTGGACCTGCCTCTGCTGAACCTACCAGGCTCTGCTGACTCCCCATGGGAGGACTTACCTTCTTGTAAGAGGGAATGAGGGGTGGATTGCAGGGGAGGAGGCTGGAGGGGTAGGAGGAGGGAAGAGGGGGATCTTTGATTTGTATGTAAAATGAATTACAAAAAACTTCTTAATTAAAAAATTATTTTAGTAATTTTCTTTGGTATTGATTATTTTCTGAAATTATTTCATCAATCAATCTTAGTATTTACTGAGTAAACATGTAATTAACATCTTATCTGTTTGCTGCTATATTTATAAAGTTAAGCTAGCATGATAGTGACACAGAATTAAATACAGAAGGGGGATAATAAACATTTTTAAATGAGTGAAGTAATTGAGTATTAAGAAAAAAGTGTATTAGAAACTGTAGTTTGAGTCTAATGCTGATTCCGGGATTCCCCAGGGTTCTTGTGTATTGTATATTCATCTACTTAGTGGAAAATGCATCTTCTTTAAAAAATATTTATTTTTATTTCAGGTGTATGAGCATTTGTCTAAATTTGTGCATGTGCACTTTACACATGTCCATTGTCCATTGCCCCAGTAGGCCTGAAAGTGTTGGAGTCCCATGAAATGGAGTTACAGATGGTTGTAACTCACTGTGTAAGTGATGCAAGCCAAACCCATGTCTTCTGCAAGAATATCAAATAGTCTTAACCACAGAGCCATCTCTTCAGCCCTCCAATACAGGTTTGTTTTCTTTTAAGGTCCAAAGTTTCAGGTTATAATCATGTCACTGTTTCTTAGATATAGCCTGTGATGGCTAATTTTATGTCAACGACACAAGCTAGAGTCATTGGAGAGGTGGAAGCCTCAAATGAGAAAATATCTCCTTAAAATTGGGCAGCAAGAAAGCATATAGGGCGTGTTCTTAATTTGTGATTGATGTGAAAGAGTTCAGGCCATTGTGGGTGGGCCACCATTGGGCTGGTTGTCCTGAGTTCAGTTAGAAAGCAGGCTGAACAAGCCATGTGAAGCAAGTCAGTTAGGAGCATCCCCTCCATGGCTGCCGAATCAGTTCCTGCCTACAGGCTCCTGCCCAGTTTAGGTTCCTGTCCTGAATTTCTTTGATGATGAACAGTGATATGGAAGTGTAAGTCAAACACAACCTTTTCTCCCCAAGTTGCTCTGGTCATTATGTTTCATCATAGCAATAGTAATCCTAAGACACAGACCTTAGCAGAGAGAGACAGACAGAGAGCCACACACAGAGAGAGACAGAGAGAGGCAGAGAGCAACACAGAGATACACAGAGAGACAGAGAGACAGAGACAGAGAAGCAGAGAGACAGACAGACAGAAAGAAAAGGAATCAATATGAGTCAAAGAGACAGAGAGGACAGCAAAGGAACTGGAAAGGAGGAGAATGAGGTCATTCTATCGTAATTCTGCTGAACACAACAACAGCTTGTACAAAGACGACTTGTTGATCAACTAGTTCTGTGAGATTGGGAAGGAAAGAAAAGGACACATGTAACAACCCTGATGAATCTCACAAAAAGCAACAGTAGCAGCAACAACACTGTGGTGGGCAAAAGAAAACAACAATCTAAATTCTGTAATTTTTTATCACAATATACATATTAATAGTCAAATTTTATATGAAATACTCACAATGATCCATTAATATTAAAGGGAAATCTCAGTTTATACTAATATACCAATATTTAGCAATAAAGTAAATAAATTATTTAACTTAAAATTCTGAAATTTATTATGTATGTTTTTTCAGGACAAAACTACTATTTTACAGTTTCATTTATTTCTAGTTTCTAATTGAAATAGCCTCAAGGCTTAGGAGTCACTTTAGAACTCTTTATACAATTTTAGGTAATAGACACTTAACCATATT
Organism: Peromyscus californicus insignis; assembly: GCF_007827085.1. NCBI lineage: Eukaryota > Metazoa > Chordata > Mammalia > Rodentia > Cricetidae > Peromyscus > Peromyscus californicus. Next base: position 61,482,865 of record NW_026294458.1, on the reverse strand, counting down.
GACAGTGTACCTCACTAGAAATGTGCTACTTCATGTATATTTTAATAATTTATAAATACATTTTGTAAAAGCCAACATAAGTACTTAAATATGTCATTTTAATATATATAAATATTTTATATCTGTATATATTTAACTATTATATAAGATATAAAATAAATAGCATAATTACATATAATAATTACATTTTAATATGTATTAAAATGACAAATATAAGGTATTACAAAGTCAGGATATATATGTTGTGCCATGTTAGTTGAAGTCACACACTTCACATACTTTTGTGGTGAAATGTCAATAAAAGCAATCTGGAGATGCTTACCTTCAATATTACAGGTTTTCTTCTGACTTACTTCAGCCTTCATGCTTTCAGAACTTGCCAAGGTAATGACTTTAAGCTCTTGTTTGGTATTGCTTACATTAGGACTCCATAGCTCAAATTCTACATGGATTGGCGTCTGTAACAGATGCTTTTTAAAATGCCAAGGTAGTTTGCAACTGCAATCACTGAGTCAGAGTTTAAATCCAACATCTGGCACTATATGTCAGCACCTGAAGTAAATAACACTCCTACTGATGTAGTTGTCTGGCCCAATAAATGTATTCATCTGAAAGTGTCATTGAGAGATGTCATGATTTATTACAGCTCAGGCATCTTCAAAACACACTATCGCCCTCTTTTCAATAGAATATTTACACCAAGAACAATGCTGGCAATTCCCACATCGTGTTTTCTGTAATCCAAGTATGGGAAAGACAGATAAGGACATAGGGAATTGAATAATGAAGTACAGATGCTGGAAGAAGGGCAGTTACTTAATGACAGAGAAAAATAAAGTGACAGTCAAGCCAGACTCTGGTTTCCACTGCTCCTGAACTTCCTGTAGTTTCAGTGTGGACCCAGTCACCTAGTCTGACTTAAATGACAGGTTATTAATCCAGTTTACCAGCAATCTTCTTGTAAAACCTGTAAATCTTTTAGGAGTATTTTTTTTTCATGAAAAACAAATTCCAGAAATAAATGAAATAGGAAAATTACTTCTTCTAGTGGCATGATTGACAGAATACAATACATTCAAATGAAGCAGCTTGGCAAAAGAGCTAGCCTAAAACTCACCTTCACAAGCCAAATAGAAATAATAGCCGAGCGATGAACAGTATATGGACAGGTATTTGTTCTTAAAAGTACACAGTGTTTAAACAAATAAGTGACCGCAGTGTTTTTTACTGTCATAAAATGGGACAAAAACAAAGAACAATACTTTACTAGACCAACCTGTTGAATACGGGGATTTTCTCAATGATTCAGGCTGGGATACACTTGATATGTTATTTTCTTATCATTTCATTGAGACTGCTAAAATGTGGCATTTCTTTATTCATCTGATTGCCTCATAATTCACAGATAAGATTCCTTCATAGAGGAATTTTGAAAGCTAATATGTATTCTTAGTTAAATATTTCCTGAGAATAATCAGTCTAAAAGATGACAATATATCTGTAGTACTATTATAACAATGCTTCTAGGTTTGCCAATGAAAAAATCTTGTCAAATGTATAAAAATGCAGTTACTTAAAAATACAGTAGACTTAAACAAATTTTGTCTTGTTAAAAGAGTAAAGAACAGAGCTATCTATCACATACTTGCATCAAATTGGCAGAAATTGCAGTAATCAATGCCTAAACTAATTAATATGTATAATGACCATTGTGCTTATTGAATGAAATGATATTCTTTTTACTTCTGTAGATTATTATTTCTGTCAAATGAGCAAATGTTTAGCATGATTGGATGAAACTATTAGACAGTTCATATACATATAGACACTTGTTATGAAAAGTTATTAGTGAACAACTGAATATTTATACTCAACCAACAAAACGAACCCCAAGGAATAAAATGATGGGTTTTTGAATTAAAACTACTTCTTAACTATTAAATATATTTAATTGTGACTGCTGGCCTTAATTTAAACACCGTTATCACTTAAGGTGAGTGTGTTTTGTGTGTGAGTATGTTCAAAGTACAAGTTAGTAATCTATTTTAAGTTTCATGCATAGAGTAATGATTTTTATCAATGCCTGTTTTGATTTTGAAATAGAATTTCAATACTCCCTTGTCTCAATTCATCATGTTTAAATCATTTTTATGGCCTTGATGAGCATTGAAAGAAGACATTTATTTAATCAATGATCATCCATTAAAAGCCATTAAAGTGTATGGCCAGCTATATTTTCTTGGAAGAGTTCACTATAATTTCATATCTAGAAAGCTGTTGCAGGATTATCTAAGTGCCAATGAGTTTTTAAAAAATAGACCATGTGACTTTAATACCAGAAGTCAGTAACAAAACTCATGGAGTTATGAAAGGCTTTTCTTATTCCATGATCACATATAAATTCATTGCTATTCAAAGTCAAGCATTCATGTGGGAGCAAAGACTCTGAAATATACCTTTGATTTTCAAATCAGCCTGTTATAAACTGTGTAGGCTTCAACACAAAAACGCTAAATTTCTAATCCTGGGACTAATGCTCTCCTACATTACCAAATTATGAAAAGTAGATCATAATGGATCACTTTTTTTTACATCAATGTGAATATTTCTTATTCAACTGAATTGCAAGGATTGAAAGTATAAACCTTTATTATTGTTATTTAAAATATTTACCAACTGTGAGTGATAAGAACTAATACTTTCCTAAAGTATTTAACACAACACCATACCATTAGAGAAATAAAAAGGCTTAGAAGTTTGGTTCTTTTAAGTTGCTTTTATATAATGAAACTGCTTAGTATTGGAAGTTAGCAACATAAGATACACAGTAGCTTTAGAGACCTTCATTGTCTATCTACTTGTTGATGTTGGTCTAGGGGAAATGGAGCATACTCTGATCTTCACTTCCTGGAGTGAAGTCTGGACATATGCTCCTAGACTCTGGTGAATGCCTGGAATTACAGGTCGTAAAAAGTTCTACATATTATGGTTTTCAGTCCCTGTATTCCTGCAATATTTAAATATAACATTTGAGTTCATCTGTTTTCCTTTTTTATAACCTAATGTCTCCTTTGCATCTTTATTCTATTCCCCCACCATGGCACCATTCTTCAATAAAATAGTTTTCCCTTGAACTATTTGCTGAAATACAACTAAATAACTTGTAGGAGAAAGTTAATTAATAACTAATGGGATGCACTGAACAAAAGGAATATTTATGACCTAGCTGAAAACAATGGACTAGTTGAAGATTTCATTGTAATACTCAGAATGACATTCAAAATAAAATCTTTGATTTTCTGAAAAATTTCGTTTAATGTTTTCAAACAGTAATTTATCATAGGCAACTGACACTGTAGTAAACAGCTCCCTAGAGAGTAATAAAATTCTCACTGAGGACATGTGCTATACATGTAGATGAAGGCACATTGACCTGAAACTTCATGTCCAAGAAGGGGGAAGAAAGATGGTCAAATAATGTTAACTAAAAGATTGTTAGCTGCAAATTACTCATTAGACTCTATATTTTTACCAATCAGCCAAGATCACTTTTAACTTGACAGATTTTCTGCTGTTATCAGTCTAATCTTATTCTATTGTTTCCTGGATGAAATTCTACATTCTTCAACCTTATGAAGTAAAGCATGCATGGTTAATTACTCCAGGTTTTTCAGAATTATTTGTCTGTGGTGTGTGTGTGTGTGTGTGTGTGTGTGTGTGTGTTTCCTTCAAAGTGATAATCACTGGAAATTCAACAGAACGCTGGTGGGGGTTGGTTAATACAACTCCTTACTGAATTTCACAAGATCAGTACAGCAAAGGATAGGAAAGTGAGACACCAGACTCATATACAAGAAAGAAGTATGATGTGAGGTCTCATACAAAGAGGGACTTGTACAGTATAGAATCAGGTACATAAAATGATAATCAGTAGAAGAAAGACTCAAGTAATTCTGCTGTAGACTTCAACTTTATTTTGGATACCATTTCCACGTTTGAGCAATTGTCCCTCCCATATATCTTTACTCCTCCAGGTAAAATGAGAATTATTCAGGGTAGTCTCCTGTACATCTAGATTGAGGGCATAGATGATCTAGAACTCTCATTAAGAGACCCATCATCAAAATTATAGATCAGTACAAGGATGGTTAAAGAGATATTGATTTTTATTTTTAATATCTCTTTTATTTTTGAGATTATAATTACATAATATCCCCTTTCTTTCTTTAAGCCCCTCCCATAAACCTCTCCTTGTGCTTTCTCAAATCATCATCTCATTTTTATTAATTATTGTTTCATACATAGATGTACATACATATATATTCCTAAATGCATAATACAGCTTGCTCAGTCTGTATAATATTATTTGTATGTGTGTTTTCAGGGTTGACCATTTGATACTGGCTAATTGATTGGTGTGCTTGTCCCTGGAGAAGATTATTTCTTACACTTTTAACATTCCTTAGTTGCCCAAAGCTCTTTTTGTAAGCACATCCATTGTCCTTTATTAGCTCATGTTTAGGTAGTCATGATGATGAGACTGTGTGGGTATACCTTCTGACAGTACAAGGAGACACAGTATCATGACAAACTCTCTGTTCCTCTGGCACTTACAATCTTTTTTTTCCCTTCTTCTGAAATGATTTTGGAGTGTTAGGTGTGGGAATTATTCTGAAAATGTATCCACTGGAAATGGGCCCCATAATTATTCATTTCTATTGGTTATGGTTTTCATGTGTTGCAAAGAACTTTCTTGATGAGGGGTGAGAACTACACTTATCTTTGAGTATAAGGATATTAAGATTCTTGTTAGGGATTATGCTGTTTTACTCAAGGGTAGTTGTACTTTCTTCTCCATGAACCATGAGTTCACTAGCCTTGGGTAGCTGGATAGATACCCAGTACCAGGCATGATTTCCTCTCCTACAGATTGTCTTGAGTCCAATTAGAGAGTTGTTGGTCACCACCAAAGCATGTGTATCACTACTGCGCCATTAGGGTGATCATGCAATGCTGGTCCTTGTTTTAGTTCATAGGCACCATAACTAGGTTGTTTCCTTCCATTGGAAGCTTGCAAGAGGTCTTCTGCTACCATAAAAACTAGTCTTCATGAGGGAGACATTTAGGTCAGTCCAGCTCAGGGAACTCTGGGCCCTGTGTTTGAAGTACAAATTGTCTACAGCAAAAGGGACTTACATCTCACCTCTGTGGGGGAAACAAAGGACAATGGAAATAGACTGTGATGTTTCAAGAGTCTCTTAGACCACCCTGATCTACAACTCAAAAGCAGGCTTGATATTTTCACTTGTTATATATTCTTTGCCTGGAGTAAGATGGAAGCTTACGGATGATAGTGACAGAAACAATGAACATGATTTTCAATTTTTGGTGACAACAGTGGCACGGAGAGAAAACATGGTCAGTTCTATAAAGCTAGTCATTTGTGTCTCCTGGTAATTCTACAAACTACCCAATAACTTTTAACAAATTGCTTTTGGATGAGGCTAAGTAAACATAATTATGGTTCTTCATTAAAGAATATTCTGCACCACAGAAGACACACAGATGGTGAATAAATATAGAAAAAGCTACCCTCTGTTTAATGTCATCATGGAAAAGCACATTAAAGCAAAAAATTAGTTATATCCACACACTCATTAAAATGGGTAAAATCAAACGGATAGCACCAAATGCTGATGAGCATGTTGAACCAGGAGAACACTCATTATTTGCTTGTGGGATGCAAAATGGCACCACCATTTGGAAGACGATTTGGCAAAGATTTTAACAAAACAAAACCTGACTAGCAGTTGTATTCCCTGGTATTTATCTCAAGAAGTTAAAAGTATATCCTCACCAACAGACCACATAGGCATGTTTAGAGAAGATTTTGTTCACAATTGCAACTATACTAACTTTCAGTAAGTTAGTGGACAATTAAGTTGTGGTTTAATAAAGAGATAAATATTATTTGGTGCTAAAATGTCTTCCCGTCCACTAATTTAATCGTGTAAAGGAAATGTACATCTGCATTATTATTATAAGGAACTCATCTTAAAGAGAGGCATATTAGTTGATTTCAGCTTTTTTCAGACATAGTTTCACTGTGCTCCATGTTAGTCTTCAGTTCAAGACTCTACTGCCTCGTTATGGAGAGCTGAGATTACAAGCATACACCAAATCTAGAAGTATGTGAATTGTTCTTCCAAATGAATGAAGATGTGCATCTGTAGGACTGAGACTGACAATTATCTAGACTTACTTCGGATCATTTAGAGTGGCTTTAAAGTTACAAGTGTTTAACCTATCTTAAAGAAAACAACCTGAGGACAGATAAAGCAAGGTGTAAGTATAGATAAACTGAGCCCTCCCCAATCACAATACAAGTGATCCAGTCAATCAAATGCAGTAAATGTGTCATTTCTCAGTCTCCTGTCAAAACTGAGATTACAGGAGAGGATATGAAACAGTAGTAGAGCTCTGATTGGCATGCTAAATTTCTTGGGTTCCAGTCTCAGCTTGGGAAAAAAAAAAACAACTCTCAAAATTTTAGTTGTTGCAAAAATGCAGTTGAGTTTACTTCTCTCACATTTCTACCATTGTTGATGCCTAACAACTTATAAGAAGTACACAGAACAACTCAACAGGGGAATGCTGGAGCTACTGAGGTCATAAATCAAATGGACCTAACAGATATTTATAGAACATTTCACCTAAACACAAAAGAGCATATCTTCGTCTCAGCACTTAATCTAACTTTCTCCAAAACTGAACACATGTTTGTATTCAAGGAAGCCTCAATAGACAAAAGAAAATTAAAATAGCATCATGCACCCTACTTGACCACTAAGAATTAAAGGTGGATATAAACAACAACAGACAAAATAGAATGTTTACAAATTCATGGACACTGAACAACATAATACTTAATGAAAGATGGGTCAATACAGATATTAAGAAAGTAATTAAAAACTTTAAATAACTGAATAAAAATGAAACCAACATATGCCACTTATGGGACAAAAGGAAGGAGTTCCTAAAGGCAAGTATAGAGCACTAAGCGCCTATATGAAAATAAAAAAAAAAAGTGAGAGCTCTCATTTTAGTCACTTAACAGCGTTTCTGAAAGCTCTAGAACAAAAAAATTACAAATCAAACCCCAGCAGAGTGGATGACATGAGAAAGTCAAACTCAGGCCTAAGAACAGTAAAATACAAACATCACCAACAATAAAAAACACACATAATCAATGAAAACAGATGGTTTATTGAGAAAAATCATTAAAACTGGCAAAAATCTTTAACCAAATTAACATAAAGGCTGATAAAAAGATCCAGATTAACACAATTAGAAACAAAAAGGGGTGTATAACAAAAGACACCATAGAAATACACAGACTCATAAGCACAAGCTTTAAAAAGCTGTACTCCACCAATTCAGAAAAAAGAAAAAATTTTTTAAAAAAGTGGTTGGATAGTTTTCTCAGTAAATCCCACCTACCAAAGATAAATCAAGATCTGATAAGCAATTTAAACAGATCTGTAGCTTCAAGTGAAATATGAACAGTAAATAATCCCCCTCCCCCAAAACAGCCCAGGACCTGTTGTGGGATGTTCTATATGTTAAATGTGTTTTTCTGATTGGTTAATAAATAAAATACTGATTGGCCAGTAGACAGACAGGAAGTATAAGACAAGGAGAGAAGAGAATTCTGGGAACAGGAAGGCTGAGTCAGGAATCGCGAGTCAGACACAGAGGAAGCGATATGTAAAATTATCCATAAGTCATAAGCCAAATGGCAACTTATAGATTAATAGAAATGGATTAATTTAAGATGAAAGAACTAGATTACAAAAAGCCTGCCACGGCCATACAGTTTGTAAACAATATAAATCTCTATGTGTTTACTCCATTGAGTTGGGTCTGAGCGGCTGTGGGACTGGTGGTTGAGAGAGATTTGTCCTGACCATGGGCCAGGCAGGACTGGAGAAAACTCCAGCTACAAGGACCGGATGACTTTTATATGGAATTATACAAGACTTTCAATTAATTAATGGTAATACTCCTCAAATTATTCATTAAAATAGGAAAAGAAGATTGCCCAAAGTCTGTAGTTATCCTGCTATCTAAACCACATGAAGTCCCAATAAAGAGAATTACAGATTAATTTCCTTAATGAAAATATAGCCAAAAGTTTTCAATAAGACACTTGCAAACTGAATCCAAGAAAACATCAACAAGATCATTCACCATGATCAAGAAGGCTTCAAGAGATTCTTAGATTGCTTAAGATACCTAAATAGATAAGTATACTCCACCATATAAACAAACTAAGATAAAAACCACATCATCTCTTTAGATAAACAAAGGACCTTTGGCAAAGTTTATCACCCCTTTGTGATAAAAGTCCTAGAAAGTCTAGAGATAAAAGGAATAAATAATAAATAAAAGGTGAGTTACAGCAACCTCATAGCCAATATTAACCTAAGTGGAGAGAAACTTAAAATATTTTCACTAAAATCAGGAATAAGACAAGGTTTTCCTCTCTCTCCATATCTCTTCAATATAATTCTTCAAGTCTTAGCTGGAGCAATTAAATCAACAACAGGAGATGAAAGGGATACAAAAACTAAGAGAAGTAAAAGTATCCTTATTTGTAGATGATATTATAGTACAAATATTACTCTGTAAATCCAACCAAAAATATTCTACAGTTGATAAACACTTTCAGGAAAAAATCAGGATATGAAATTAGAACAGAAAAATGTATACCCTTCCTATATACAAATGACAAACTGGCTGAGAAAGAACTCAGCGAAACAGCACCATTCACAACAGCCTCGTTAAAAAAAAAAAAACCAATCTTGGCGTAATTTCACCCAAGCAAGTTAAAGACTTGAAGAAACTGAAGATGTCAGAAGATGGAAAGATTTTTCCATTCCCATGGATCTGTATGATCAACATTGAAAAAATGGCCATGCTGCCAAAAGCAAAAGCTATCTACAGATTCAATGCAATCTCCATCAAAATTCCAAAATGGTTTTTCACAGATCTTAAAAGATTTTCAGTTTCATGAAGAAAAAAAAAAAAACTACAATAGCTAAAACAATCTTGAATGACAAAGAAGTGCTGGAGGTCTCACCATTCCAGATCTCAAATTATATCACAGAGTTATAGTAATAAAAATATATGGTATTGGAACTAAAACAGACACATCTATCAATGGAATTTATTTGAAGGTCCAGACACAATTCCATACTTAAAGACCCTTAGCTTTTGATAAATAAACCAGAAATACACACTGGAAAAAAATTATACATCTTCAACAAATGGTGGTGGTCAAACTGGAGGGCAGTATGTACAAGGATGCAAATAGATCCATACTTTTTACCCTTAATTCAAAATTGATCAAAGACCTTGACCTAAGGCCCGATACCTTGAATCTGATAGTAGAGAAAATGAGGAATAGCTTCAAACTCATTGGCAAAGGAAAATACTTTCTAAACAGAGAAGCGGTAGAGCAGGCACTAAGAACAACAATTAATAAATGGGACCTCATGACACTGAAAAGCTTCTCCATGGCAAAAGACAGCACTGTTCAGGCAGAGGATAGTTACAGCTTGGAAAAAAGAGTTTTCCCAACTACCCATGAAATAGAGGCCTCATATCCAAAATGTATAAATAACTCAAAAAACTAGATATCAAAAAACAAATAACTGAGTTTTAAAATGGAATATAGATCTAAAGAGGGAATTTTTAAAATCCCTAAGAAACACTTAAAGAAATGTTCAGCATCCTTAGCCACCAGAGAAATGCAAATAAAAACCACTTAGAGATTTCATCTTACACCTGTCAGAATGGCTGAGATCAAAAACAAAAGTAACAACTCACACTGGAGAAAAAACGGAGTAAGAGGAATACTCATCCATTGTGGGTAAGAGTGTAAACTTGTACAGCCACTGTGGAAATCAGTGTGGTGGTTCCCCAGGAAGATGTGGGACTATCCAACCAGTATCTGATTTGATTTAAGGCCCACTCCATAATATCAAACATATTCCTGACATTGCTTGGGTTTCTAAGATCCTGAGACTGGTACATCGCAGAACTAGGGGAAAACCAAATAAGTAAGTTTGCAATAAAATGACTCTTAATGACAGCCTGCTATACTCATAGATCACTGCCTTGCTCAGCCATCATCAGAGAAGATTCCTCCTGCACATGGGAACAAATACAGAGACCCACAGCCAGACAATGTGAGGAGAGTGAGAGACCTTGTGACATTGGCCCTAAATATTTCCCTCAAATCCCTCCCCTCAGGGATCAGGGAACTGAGCAGAAAAGGAAATAGATTGTAAGAGGCAGCTGGATACGTGGTACCAAGGAAACAAAGCTTCTAACCCCAGCAGGAACTGCACATGTAAGCTCAGAGAAACTTGTGGGAGATGCAAAAGTCCTGAACAAGAGAAGAGATGTGAACACATGACCCCATCCTTAACCCAAAAGCTATCTTATAAATGAAAGATTAATTTTCTCTTATGAAGCCTGCCTGGGGAAATAAGCCATTCTTAAGGGGGGGGGGGGGCATACCTAACAGTAGATGGCCAACACAAAAAGAACTCGAAGATGTCCTAGGAGGTTACAATGTTGTGTAGGAGCATTTTCCTTTTTTACTTTACCTTATAGGTTCTTTGTGTTTATATTATGTTTCCAGCTTTGTGTTTTGATGGGACTCTTGTGTGTGAGAATGTGTGTGTGTGTGTGTGTGTGTGTGTGTGTGTGTGTGTGTGTGTGTGTGTGTGTGTGTATACATCTATATTTCTTTCTTGTGCTTTTTCTTTGGCTCCTTTTCTTCTGTTAGTCTGTTTAGACATTCCAATCTGTGTCACCGTTGTTGTTGTTTTGTTTTATCTTATCTTGTCTTATCATTACTCCTTATATGCTTATTTGTTTTCTAAAGAGAGACAGAAAGGGTGTGAATCATGATGGTAAGGGAGGTGGGAGGAACTGGGAAGAGTTGGGGAAAGGGGAAACCTTAAGCAGAATATATTAAACAGAAGGTATGAAAAAATACATTTGCTTATAAAAGAGAAAAGACGTAACCATTAGAGATTCCCAAGAATATAATCAATCAGTGTAGATAATTCAGATTTTATGCTTTTCTTAATTATCTGTTATTATGCTTATGGTTGCTCCATTTTAGTGTAAGAAAATTATAATTTCTGTAATATTCCATCCTATTAATATTGATGAGAAGTGATAGGATATGCAAATCTCATTCATACTTGTGCTACAAAATGGCAGCGCTAATTAACTCATGGACTGAAAATCCCCATGTGCCCTGCAGCACTTTCTCTAGCGGAGCAGATTGTAGAGGCTGTCTACTCTTATTGGCGCAGTAACACAAAATGCAGATGGCTGGTCACCACTTTAGTTTCACACGGTGCAATGTCTGCCTGAGGTATTTATTGCAAAAAAGTAAATGAATAAAAAAAAATGAAAAAACTGGTTTGTTTTCTTTTTTTGGTTTTTCTTTTGGGTTTTGTTTTCTTTTGGGTGGAGGTGGGCAGGGTGCAGGGGTGGAAAGTGGGGAGAGCAATGGGAGCAGAAGTGTAGATGGGTAGGATCGGAATGCCTAGTGTGGAGTCTACAGAGAATCAATAGAGGTTGAAAAAGAAATAAACAAGGAGGAGGACATGTGTGGTGGTATTGTGTTCCCCAAAATATTGTGTACCTTAATAAACTTATCTAGGGTCAGAGAACAGAAAAGCCACAATATACTTAGGCTAGAAAATGTTAACACATGCCTTTAATCCTAGCATTCCAGAGACAGAAATCCCTCTGGATCTCTGTGAGTTCAAGGCCGCATTGGAAATAGCCAGGCATGGTGACTCACACCTTTAATCCCAGAAAGCAGCCTTTAATCCCAGGGAGTGGTGGTAGAAAGCAGAAAGGTTTATAAGGTGTGAGGACCAGAAACTGGAGGCATTTGGCTGGTTAAGATTTGGCTGGTTAAGCTTTCAGGCTTCTAGCAGCAGTTCAGCTGAGAGCCATTGGGATGAGGACACAGAAGCATCCAGTCTGAGGAAACAAGACCAGCAGAGGAATTGGCAAGGTGAGATAGCTGTGGCTTGTTCTGTCTCTCTGATCTACCAGCATTGACCCCAATAACTGGCCTCGGGTTTGATTTTATTAATAAGAACTTTTAAGACTCATGCTACAGATATGACTACTCCTAAAATATGGAGAAGATTTTTACTGTAGATATAATGGAGAAAGCAGGCAGAGGGAAGAGTCCAGACTGAACATGGCTGGCAGACTAAACTGGACCATAAGAGGAGAGGGTGAGAGGGAGAGCAAGAGAGGAGCTGTTAGCCGGGCGGTGGTGGCGCATGCCTTTAATCCCAGCACTCGAGAGGCAGAGGCAGGCGGATCTCTGTGAGTTCAAGGCCAGCCTGGTCTACAAAGCAGGTTCCAGGAAAGGCGTAAAGCTATACAGAGAAACCCTGTCTCGAAAGTTTATAATCTAATTGTGTATGTTGTCTCCAAGAGGTTAAATTCATACTAATATCTTGATATAAAACATGACATGACTTTAAAAGTCATACAATACTTAAGAATTTCAACATTTAAAAGTTCAAGTTCTCTTCACATATCCAATAACTCTTTAAAATTCCCAAGTCTCTTGACTGTGAGCCCCTGTAAAATCAAAATCAATCGAAAATACTTTCTTATTCCAAGAGTGAAGAAGTGGGATTATTTTACAGTCAAATCACAGCAAAACCCAAATTTAACAATAAAACGTTCAGTGTCCAATATCTATGCTTCTCCTACAATCTTCTGTAGTCAAAGGACTTGAGATGCTCCTTTTCTCCGGGTCTGCCATCCAGACACATTGAACTTCTTGCGTAGGCTCAGGTCGTCAGCTCACTGTATACCTGCTACTGTCCTTGGAAGACATGCCATGGTCTTAGTGCTCTCCACTTGGTGTAAGGATACACATTCACCAATGGCCTCCTGACAGCTCTTCAGGGTCTCCAATACTAGCAATGGTAACACTCAGCTTCTCTCTATAACCTCTTCAATCCTGAGACATCCAGTGTAACCAAAGGGCATTTTCACTAGTGACCTCTCCTGGACTCTCACAGAACCAGTCCTCAGCTTTTCACTGTTCTCCATGATCATCCAGTCAGTCTGCAGCTTTCATGTCTTCAAAATCAGTAGCATATGGGAGACTTTTACATATTCCCAAATTCATCTATGAGTTTGAGTTGCAGCCTTGGCCTGCTCTGGACCACAGCTTCTGTGTGCTGATCCTGAGTAAATATTCCCAGATGATTTTACCTCAGAAATGCTCATATCTTCTTGATAACAGCTGGTTTCTCAGCAGCAGCAAAAACATCCATTGTCTCATTAAAGCAAGTATTACATTTCAGTGGTGCTGTCTCCTATTATTCATAACTGATTCTTTACCCCAAGACCAGACCCTACACATTCTCAATTCAGTGTTTTATATAAAAGGCCCTGATAAGTATTTGAGACTCTAACACTTTCCTCTGAAACTTTGCAAACCAGGCTTCTGGCATCTGTATTGTTCTTAGCCCTATCTCCCAAATACCCGTAACAGCTCATTAAATTCTGAGCACTCAATGGATTTTCAAGTCAAACGTTGCAAATACTTCCACAAAACTCTCTGAAACACCGTGATTATGCCTGTCACAACAATACCCCATGAACCCGATAACCATTTCTTTTCTGCTTCCTATTGTTCTATTGTTGTAATAAACACCAGAACCAGTTTAACTCAGGAGCAAAGGGTTTATTTTGTTTATACTATCATGTCGCAGTTCATCACAGAGGAACTTCAGGGAAGGAACTCAAAGCAAGAACCTGGAGCACAAGGTAAAGCAGGGGCTGTGGAGGAAGGCTGCTTACTGGTTTGCTTAGCCATGCTTGTTCAGCTTGCGTTTTCATAAATCTAAAGATCACCTGCTGAAGGGATGCAATACCCGTATATGCTGGGCACTCTACCAAAAATCATTAATCAAGAAAATGCCCCCACTGACTTGCCTACAGGCCAGTCTGATAAAGGCATTTTCTCAGCTGAGGTTCCCTCTTGACAGATGATTCTAGTTTGTATCAAGGTGACAAAAAAAGTACCAGGCTTTGCTTTGTTTTCTTGGGGGAAGTTCACTGTCTGGATTTGTATAGTTTAGCTCTGCTTGTATTATGATGTATCTGACCGTATACCTTTGACCACTTCAGAAACTTAAAGCTTAATTGTGTTTTCTATCTAAAAGAAAACAAATCTACAATGAAAATAAAAAAGATTCCATCCTGTACCCCCTTCTTTGCCATAAATGTATCTTTATACATATAGAGTGGACTTTGTTTTGTAAATTCAAATAAGAGCACATTTTTAGTACTCACTTATGATTGTATTTATAAAAAACAATCCCTGGGGTCCTATAACAAGCAAAAGCAGATATTTTTTCTTCTGAAGGCAGTTTGCCCTGGATACACTTACACTGGCCATCTAAATGACTACTGTTCATGTTATATAGAGTGAATACATTGACAAAGGTCGCGTTCAAGCATCTCTTTCATTACACAGCCCATTAATCAGGGAATTGCTGCCTAGTTCTCCTTGAAGGCTCCTGATGTTATGTTCTTTTTTTTTCTTTTAAATAGGAACTTATGGCTCTTCTTGCTTTTGTTTGTTAGTTGTTTTCATATTTTTAGACTTGCCAGTCCTTGATGCCTGAACTCGATTACATGTGTGTATGAAAGCTCCTATTTTTCTCTGCCATAACCACATGCTTTCAAAAGATATTATCCAGAAACACTAAAACCATTGAGCAACTAGAATGCCTGGCCAGCAATTTATCTCTTTGTGAACGTGATGCCTGTGATACTGGAAAAAGAATTGGTCCTGCAGTGCTCTCGCCAGTTTATGAGCTTTGTTTTGATGTAAAATTTTATTTTTACATTAAGCCATGACTTTACTTTTAACTCATTTGTTTAATTTCTCTGTTTCACAGATAAATATGATAAACTAATCTCTTTCATAATACCCAGGCTACATACAGTTATGTAAGGTAAAAGAAGTCATTGTTTTCTCTGCGTTGTTATTCTGGAGCCTTGTTGTCTTACATCTACTTTTCTCTAGTCTGATGCCCTATACTTTAATTTCATCTTTCATAATAATGTATGTATACCCCTAAAATCTTGTACCTCCTCAAGAACTACTCTTTGTATATTTTCTTATTTCTTATTTTGGAAAAAAAGACTGAAAATTATATAAATCATTGGATAAATTTTCACTGTAATTGAAAAGCTATGTGAAATTCCAGGCTTATAACAAAAATTGTGCAATTCCATGTCACTTTGCATGGGAATTACACAGCATTCTAATTTCCAGATTGTATAGATAAGCATATAACTAAAATATTTAATTTTTCTTGTCACTTTCTTAATAATTTAAGTCATCTATAAACATTTTTTTATGAGTTGGGAAATCATATTTAGTGGAATATTCTTTGTTTAAAATTTTGAATTTTGGTAATGTTGCTCGTTTTATATCATATTAGCTTCTAAAAGAAATTGTAGTACAGTTCATAATTTCTGAGTATAAGATATATACTATGGTTCATTTACAAATTAAAATTAAAAACGCTGACTCATGACCTTCTACATATATAATAGAGAATCTAAATGATATAAAGCACAACCAAATAACTATTAAATAGATATTTATAAATACATAAGTGTTTCATAATTCACATTTGTATATGCTGTGTAAATATGTCTGAGTCCCTAAAATTTATGTTTTGAAATTAAACTTTAAATTGATATAAGGAGACAACAGCTTTGCCAGTATAATAGGTACCCAAACAATTATGTGCCTTTACAAATGATTCTTAAGGAAGCTTGTTTATTTCTGACATATTACCTTGTGCAGCCATCATGAAGGGCATCTGTCTGTGAACCAAGCAGGATCTCGCTCATCAGAATGTGAATCTGACAGGGACTGGATGTTAGAGTCCATCAACTTTAGTCTTAAGAGACAAATATTGAATTAATTTCACATTTTAAAAGTATTTTCTAGTCTTTTTTAATTTAACTTGTCCTTTATAATTTCACATGTATACATAATGCATTCTGTTCATGTTAATACTCTTAACCTTTCCCTAGCTTCTCAATCTAAGACATTTTGTTAATATACCACAAACAGCCTGTGTTACGAATAATCTAGTGATCTAGTCTGTGTATTTCCTAGACCATAATATTAAGAACTGGTGGAACATATAAAGAATTAAAACTTCTATCAGAAAATTATGTCCAAATTTCCCAGTATCTTACTGAACTTACTCAGGTAGATTAGTTTTGTGAATCTAGGACAGGTAGTTATATGCCAGAGAAGATGCCCAGACTCACAGAAGGGTACAGTTGGCTGGTCTAAAAGGTACCAAGATAAACAAGAGGTAAAATCCAAATCCTGTGGCCCAGTTTCCCTTTGGGAAGTCACTGGGAACAATATATAGACTGTGAGGAATGAATTTGAATTCCTCCTTGGACTTGTAGGTCTCTTTCTGCTGCTTTTACCATAACTTTACATGACACTAGACAGAAAGTAGAAATACAGCTTGAAAAATCTTGTCCCTGGAATTAAAAGTCATGTGCGGAAAGCACAGATGGAGGGGGATGATTTACTTCTAAATCATCTACCATTTACTGGAACGTGGGTTCAATTTCCAGCACTACAAGAAAAAATAATGTAAAGGAAAAAAAAGATGTAGATGACTGGATTTTACATTAAAAGAAAATAATTCAGCAACTGACAAATAACAACCCAAGAAATTTATTGATGCAACAGGAACAAGGTCTCCAGTCGTTGTCCAAAAACACAGTTTTCTCAACCCAGCTACTATCAATCTAGCACTAAAGCAGGGGTGTTCTTCAGTCTTTGGACATGGATCTCAGTGGCTACTCTACTTCCCATGGAGCAGTGTCTGTGGTGAGCTGCAAGCCTCAGTCCAGCCTCTGAGTATGAGGCAGTATTTGTAATAGTTAGATTTTTTCCCCTTATTTATATTTATGATCTGTAATAGTTTAGTAAAATTCTCTAAATATATGTATTTTTATTGGAAAGAATATTAGATATATAAAAAACAAATTTTTAAAGAATGTTTATGATATTTTTCTAAAATGAAAAACTGGATCTGCCTGTCAATTAACAATATTTTCCAAATTTGTAAAGATAAACAGAAAATTAGTATAGGCCAGAGCTCAGCAACTTAGGAAAAATGTTATAGTGTCATATTGAAGATAAAATATATTTATATTTTTCAGAAAATCGTCTCTTCAGTTATTTTACTGATTTATATAATATTTCAATATGAAAACTTACTTCAAACTCTGCATCTAATATTTATCATATATATGTATATACACTCACATATGTGTATATGCACACATATATACGTGATTATATAATTGTTTGTGTTGTATAAGATGATATAAATCTTTTCTTGTCCAAGCAATATGGAAAAACCTTAGAGCATTCTGTGATGGAGCTTTCTAATCCACTAGTGCTATCTGGAATCAACACCCATACAAAACGGAAATATCATGCGCTATTGGTTTAAAAGCATAGAGGATTCTGGGATTATGCTGGTGTTTTACAGAGCTTTTCTGTGCTTGCATGTGATTCAATTGTCTTCCTCTTGCCTTAGGATATACATGGTATTCACCCAGTTAATATCATAGTCAACAAAGGCTCAGATGAATAAAAACTGATTTCTATAAACAATGACCCAAAACTAAATACTCCATTTATATATTACATACATATTTTACCTAAAATATTTACTTTTCAGTGGGAAGAAGAGATTGTTTGGTTAGGTTGATCCAGATATCAACCTTCAAGTAGAGGGTGGGGTTTATCTAAATAATTTAGTGCAAGCAGCAATGGAGGATAAAGGGATAACAATAATATCATTTGAACATTTTATTTGAATATTGATTAAAAAGTAACTATTAGTTTTCTATTTTTATGGCATAATATTCAAGACAGATCAACTTAAAGAGGAAAGTTTTATGTTCATTCATAGTTTCCATCAATAATTGCTTTGTCCTTATATTGGGACTATGATGGCATTCATAGGTGAAGCACATGGTCAAAGGGGGCCAGCTGCTGACCTCATGGTGATCAGAGGTAAAGAGAGAAGAAGGAAGAGGCCAGAGTCCCAATATTCCCTTCATGGAAACACCCCTAATTACCTAATGTCCTGTACTGGGTCTCACCTTCTAAGACTTCTACCACATCTCTATAGCACCACCAACTTCTTGACTGACATGTAACACATGGGACTTTGGAGGATATTTTGGATACAAATTTTGGCAGTACTGATTTAAACAAAAAAAATTCACAAATAAAATCAAATCTTAGTAGAAGAAAAATTTTATCCTATCTCATGAAAAATCACCAGTCAATACCATATAATTCACTTAATATATTGATTCTAGGGTTTTTTCATTGCTTGTTTAAACAACACTGTAAGAAATGAAACATTCAAATTGCTAGAAGAAAATATGTGTACAATACTTTAAGATATTGGGATAGGCAAAGACTTGAACAAAATAATTCTGTAAGCACAGTAGTGCTGTGGGATGGTCTGTATGTCAAATGTGTTGCTGATTGGTCAATGAATAAATCACTGATTGGCAGTGGCCAGGCAGGAAGTATAGGCGGGACTAACAGAGAGGAGAATTGAGAGAACAGGAAGCTGGGTGAGAGAGACACTACCAGCCGCCATCAGGATAAGGAAGATGTAAAGTACTGGTAAGCCACAAGCCACGTGGCAAGGTACAGATTAATAGAAATGGATTAATTTAAGCTGTAAGGACAGTTAGCAAGAAGCCTGCCACGGCCATACAGTTTGTAACCGATATAAATCTCTGTGTTTATTTGATCGGGTTTAAGCGGCTTGGGACTGGCGGGTGAGAGAGATTTGTCCTGACTGTGGGCCAGGCAGGAAAACTCTAGCAACAAATGGCGTCCAACATGGTGGCAAGAGTTTCCACCTAAAAACTGAGAAAAGATTCTAAAACGGAGCTAAAAACAGCTTCCTAATTGTCTCTCTCAAATGAGCGGCAGCTGCCAGTTTGAGCTACTGGTGGCTTCCTAGTGTGCGTGCTCGACCTGCAGTATGGCGGGAATGAGGCCTCTGCAAGTGGCACATTAAGCTGTGTGGTGGATTTAGCCTTTGCTAGTACAAAACAAAACAAAAAAAGAGGTTTCTGGGCTACATGCTGCTTGGATAAAAGCATAGACCCACGATAGCTCCCAGAGCTGGTGGTAAAGTACCACGCCATGTTGGGAAGCTGAGGTGGGCGGAGCCAGCAGCCACAGCTGCTGCAGCTTAAAGCAATAGATTCACAATAAGACAGATTCAGATGTAATAGTTTAAAATATGTGTAAAATATACGTAGGCTTGAAAGAGACAAAAAAAGGTGATATATACAGTATAGAAACAAATACATGGTTTTAAAAAATAAAGTCTTTAAAGAGACAGTAAAATTAATATAAAAAATAAGCCACATAGAGATGACTATTACACAGAGAGTCTGGATTGTGTTGTCTTTGGGATTCTTAACTACAGAGAGATATTTGATTGTAAAGGAAGCTGAGTTAAACCAGTATGTATATTTTAAAGATACTGTGACTTCAAAATTTTGATGTAAGGATATGTTGCTTTGGAAAAGAGTCTCTTTTGTTTCCACAGAAAGCAAGAGGCTATGGATTTGTTCCAGAGTAAGATACATCAGGTTTGACCAGCCAAGACCCCCTGAAAGGTCTCCGATGACACCATGGCCCAGATGATCCAACATCCAGAACCGTTTCAAGACAACTGGCTCAGATGATACAGCCTCACGGACTACTCTATGATCCTAAAATTTTCTTTGTTTCCCCAGAAGATATAGCACCCCCCTCCAGCAGGAAATAGTAAGAGAAGCTACGCCCAAATTCCCAAATATACCAAGCTGACTTTGGAGATGTGTAAAGGTTAAAAGCTTCCTTTTTAAGAAAAGAAAGGGGGAAGTGCTGTGGGATGGTCTGTATGTCAAATGTGTTGCTGATTGGTCAATGAATAAATCACTGATTGGCAGTGGCCAGGCAGGAAGTATAGGCGGGACTAACAGAGAGGAGAATTGAGAGAACAGGAAGCTGGGTGAGAGAGACACTACCAGCCGCCATCAGGATAAGGAAGATGTAAAGTACCGGTAAGCCACAAGCCACGTGGCAAGGTACAGATTAATAGAAATGGATTAATTTAAGCTGTAAGAACAGTTAGCAAGAAGCCTGCCATGGCCATACAGTTTGTAACCAATATAAGTCTCTGTGTTTACTTGGTCGGGTCTGAGTGACTGTGGGCCAGGCAGGAAAACGCAAACTACACAGTAGTAAATCTGTGTTTTGACAAATGCTGTCACATGAACTTAGGCTTCTACACAGAGAAGGAAACAACTCTTAGGTACCCTATCTGTGTGTATAGACGTGTTCAACTTTACTGAACAGCTCAAATCTGATTTCCAAACAGATTAACCCAACTACCATCAAAACAATATCATAGTGATTTACAAGTACATTGTGCATATATTGTCTTAAAATAACTTTAATAGTCATATAAGAGCAGAGAGAGTGAGAATGAGCTTTTCATGGATGTGTGAAGGCAGCATGCTACTAATGAGAAAAATCACATAAAAAATAATATAAATAACAAAGCAAAGCCAGAGTTAGACATGGTCATGCATGCAGAACTCCTTCTTCTCTACTTAGAAAGATTTACACTGTATTTTAGGGCACTGTAAACATTATTCAATTGTCATTAATTGATATAGAAATGACAATCATATTTTAATATAGATCAATGACAAGTACAAAGTGACAATTAAAATAACATATCCTAAAGCTTATTTCAAACAACTAGACAAACCACTACTCTCTAGGCACACTGTTAATTAACTCATCTACAGTCTCAGTAGGATGACTCTGGGTTCAAGCTAATAGAAATGAATTAATAAAATTAATCAACTGAGTTTATATTGAATCTTTATTCATCTGGGATATTTTCCTTTATTGAAGATGATGTTCATGTCTGACAGTACTATTACAAATTCAATTTAGCCAGTCTTTCAACATAGCTCAAAATTTAAACTACATGTACCTATAAAATAAGGGTGTGTTACAAGGAGGAACTTCTTTGCAATATAATTTAAATTTAATATTTCAAATAAATAATATTGTAACTTATACTATGATTATTTTTAAATCAATAGTTGCAATTCAATTGCTTCAATGGAATGACCATGAAATAGAAAACTATTTTAGTTATGTTTGTAAGGCTCTGTGAGAGTATCTAACAATGATTCTACATGACTTAACATATCAGTCTCTCCTTAACTCCTAAGTAATTATATTACAGTGATTGTGTACTGTTATGCAGCAAATATTCATGCACATGTATGTATATATATATATATGTATAATTTAAACATATATGTGTAATTTAAAATTTAAAAATAGAGAAAATTATGAAGAACAGATAGTCATCCAGCAGATGATTTTGAAAAGCAGATAAACAAAGCAATCCCTAAAATATTTGATGAAAGACTCTTTGGAAGGTATTCATGGCCTTTTTTCTTATACTAATGACTGCATTTCACTTTCACACTTTCCTGAAAATGCCTTTTGGTTTGATTAATGAAATGGAATATAGACAACCTGCAAGCCCTGCTTAACCATAAAAGTCACTTGTGAAAATTCCACAATGAAGCACTCTAGAGAACAGTTTTTCTGCATTTTAGTGGAAAATTATGATGCAACAAGAGACAAAAGTATTTTCTAATTATATTCATTTTTATTTGATTTAAAAAATAGAAAGATAAGACCTTAAATTTTAGAAATGTCAGCTCTTAACAGCAGGGATGTCTTCATGGTTAATAGGGTTCACCACTCTTACAGAAAAATTGAGTTCGGTACCCAGAACAATCTTGGAATTCCATCTCAAAGTGATTCCATGTACTTTTAGTCTTCCTTGACATACACAACCACACAAACATAATTAAATAAGCAGATAGATAACAAATTATGTCTTAATAAAACAATATTAGACCTTACTAAAATAGAATGCGTATGTATGCAAAAGGTAATATGTCATAGAATGCTTCCAAATAAGCTGCTCATCCTTGTCATCTGTTTCTTCCTGTACATGTCATTATATTTAACTTAATGCTTAAAAACAGTGGCATATGGTGAACACTGGAAATACATAGTCTTCTGTGTCTAGGGTACCACAGCTGTGGTCTACAATGTATTTTTCTTCTCAGAGTCAAGTCCCACTCTCCCTTAGTGTTGTTGTATGTGAATAATTTGGTAGAAATTAATTTATGTTTTTTTTCTCCCACTCACAAGAATGCCTTCTATAATTTCTGTTGCTTTACCTTCTGTGGTGATATTGTGTTTCTGAAAATATTGTGTACCCTAATAAACTTATCTGGGGTCAGAGAACAGAACAGCCACTAGCTACAGAGGCCAGAAAATGGTGGCACACATGCCTTTAATCCTAGCCTTCTGGAGGCAGAGATCCATCCAGATCTCTGTAAGTTTAAAGCCACACTGGAAACAGCCAGGCATGGTGACTTGTGCCTTTAATTTCAGGAAGTGATGGCAGAAAGCAGAAAGGTATATAAGGCATGAGAACTAGGAACTAGAGCTGGTTAAGCTTTTAGGCTTTTGAGCAGCACAGTTCAGCTGAGAAGCATCCAGGCTGAGGAAATAGGATTAGCTGAGGAATTTGCAAGGTGAGGTAGCTGTGGCTTGTTCTGCTTCTCTGATCTTCCAGCTTTAACCCAATACCTGGCTTTGGGTTTAATTTTATTAATAAGACCCTTTAAAGATTCATGCAACAACCTTCTTTTCTTTATTTTCTTGTTAAGTACTTCAAGTTTTATGATAATTTCTCTGGTTTTGGTGTGGACACCTTGCCATAGCAAATACAACATGCAAAAAAATACAGTCATGGGAAGAGGCTGGTTTTGCATGTTATGTGGGATAGACAAATTAAAATTTCAGTAAGAGGAAGTACATCTAAATATGAGAACATATAAGGTTAATCACCAATCTCATACTTTTAGCAAAAGTAATTAAAATACGATATATAGGCCTAAATGTGAAATAAAAATAGTGGAACTATAGAAGCCAGCACAGGAGATAATCTTGGTGTCATTGGCACAATATGAATTTGTGATACAACAAACATGTCATCCATAGAAAAAATAAAATTTACTCTCAATTAAAATAAAAATAGACCTTCGTTTTGAGCAGCTGGAGCTATTCTTAGCCACTAAACCTTCTCTTAAGCACCAACTGGTATATTTTAAGGCAGTGAAGATGCTATGGATAATACTGTAGTCCAGGATATGTACCCCTATGCTATATATTGTTCAAACAGAACATAAAATATGAGTAATCTGCCTAGGTTTCCAGTATTAGGCATATTTTCTCTCCTGTGGAGTGGCCATTAAGTCCAATTAAACAGCTGTTGGTTGCCAACATGGGAGTGATATTTCTTTCACTTTATGCATATCTTGCCATGCTCATAATTGTGTTTCATAGCTGTTGTCTCTGGGTAAACTGTTTAATTATTCCCCTCCTTTGGCACCTTACAGGTGTATTTCTGGAACAGGGATAATAGACCACAAGAAAGAGGCTTTCAGGTCAGATCTAGCTCGAATCATCTGTGTCATGTGTCTTAACTGTGCAGTGTCTTCAGCAAAGGAGTCCCAACTCAACCCTAAAGGCAATCAGGGGCTACATTGATAATCCATATCGTTTTGGGAACCACTTGGACTATCTTGACCAGTCATTGGAAAGGATGCTTTTTGTACCTGGTACTTAAGTATTTGTTACTCCATGAGGACATGTGTATGAGAAACAAAACTGTTACCATCACTTTTTCAGATAAGCAGAAATTCTTACTATATTTTAAATATTATCCTTATAACCATAATAATTATATCTACTATTGCTACATGACTGCACATGCACTGTCCAGCAGCTAAGCAAGAGGCTTAGTCATCCTGGGGCCTTACATTCTACATAGTTCGTGCACTGCATGGTCACATTAATTTGCATGCAGCATGATCATGTAATCTATGCACATGCGTGGCTCAACTATGTAATCCCATATGCCCATGTGCGGGAGAATCCTTAAAAAAACGGGTCACAGATTCCTTGGTCCCTTCTTCTTCCTCTCTCTCCATGAACAATCTTCCATAGGCCTAAGCATACTCCCTTCTGTTCTCTTTCCCTGAATAAACTCTTATAGTGGGTTTTGTTGTACCTTGTGGCTTTTCTCACATAGTAACCAGCACTGCTTAATGAAGAACATAGCGCCGCATAATAATAACTAACATTGGTGCCAAGATGAAGCAGGCCCTCCCAGTCGTCTGCATCTGGGACCCTGTACCGAAGTTTGTGTGATCTACAACGGCCCACTTTTTCTGTGCCCGGCGCCAGACCACTTTGCACAACACCTGCTGCTTCAAAGGGTGAGTTCTCCCTTTCCAGCCAGCATAAACCAGCTTCAATCTCTGGCCCATGACTGTAGTCTGAGATAGTGTTCTCACTGTCAGACCCCTGGGGAATTCTCAGGCTGCATAGGCCACAACTCATTCTCTCTTGACCAAGCACTGAATGTTGTCGGACCCCCAGGGGTTCTCTGGCTACACACGTGCCCTGGCCCTCACCCCTCTGCTTGATGAGGCAAAGGGTGACTTGCGCCAATCAATCACTGATCCTCATTTGATCTTGCGGATGCCTGAGATTGGAGTCTTGGATCATGTTTGTCATTTTAGTGTTTTTATTTTTTTTGGTTTGTTTGTTTGTTTGTTTTTTCTCTTGGATGCAGTCATGGGACATAAGGCTTCCTCCTCTTAGTCTCACTCCTCTGAGAAATGCCTTAAATATCCCTTAGATAACAATAAGAAATGGCCGCCTAATGGCTCCTTAGACCCCAATATTTTACAGAAATTATCTAATTTCTGCCAGTGAACAGGCAAATGAAAAGAGTTACCTTATCCCCAAGCTTTGTTTACCTAAGCTTTTTCCTTCCCCCCCTTGATTCCTCCTCTCCTGTCCATGTGCTCCTAGTTATGCAACCTGAACCTGAGGAATCTCTGACTCCAATAAACCTTTAGCACCCTCCTCCTCTCCAGTACCGGGCGGGTCCTCCAACTGCCCAACTCTGACTCCCACCAGCACTTATCCTGGTGACTCTCTAGCTAGAGATCAGTTTATAACCTACCTCCTGGCAGATCTTCCTAAGGCTGCCCTCAAACCAGTAAACTATAAAAAGCTAGAAGATATAATTCAAGACAAGGAATAAAATCTGTCTCATGTCTCCCAGAGCTTCCCTGATATCAGGACTAAACCTAAGCATCTGGAAAGGGGGCCCCTCCCACAGACACCCAAAAATCATAACTAGATACAACTCATGCATTAGCAGATTGTGAAGAGCAGAGGCCCAGGAGAGACATCTACTACACAGCTCTTGAATCCACTAAACAAGATCACAGGAGAGGGGGCAGAATGAATGTAAGAGCCCATATGAAGAGGTTTCTATTGTTTTTCTTTATATCTGTGACTGTCTTTTAACAATAGCTGTCCTAATCAGCAACTGCAACTCTGTAGCTACCAGCAGCTTAGGCAGCAAGGGCCATAGCCTGAGGGAATTCTGTCCCCTCAGGCACAGACTCTTTCAAAGCTACTAAAGGAACGTATCTAAATCTCCATCCTTCTAAAAAACTCAAAATTCAAAGGTTGGAATGGAATTCTGCTCACTCGGAGAGGCTGAATAGTATGTAGCTAAACTTCTCCCTTTGCTTGTGTCTTCCAAAAACCCCAGCGTCCTTCTCTCAACCTCCACTTAAAAATCCTTGCTCCACCTGGTTCCTCTTCACCACTCCCTGTCAGCTAGTTGCTGACTCAGCCTCCTGACCACATGTTAGTTTTATTTAATCAAACAAATGTAGCATGTCTTTGCATCATTAAACAAAGGTGCCACGGTAAAAACAAATGTAACACATTTTAAAATAATGTTCTCCAACTGATGTCTACCATGAGCAGTCTCTCCTAGAAATGGCTGCATAAAGAAGATTAAAAAAATGGCATTATCAATGAACACTAATGTGGAAGGGGGAAATTTAGTGGGGTCCCACCACTAGACAAAGAATTACAAGCAGCTAATGACTACTTGGAGGAGAACAATTAGACTTTTCTAGAAATTAGGGCCATTATTGGTTATCCAATATAGAGTCATCTGCCTGAAATGATATATCCCAAACAACAAAAGCACACTCATAATGCTGTGTGTGTGTATGTGTGTGTAAAACAATAATAAAAGAAAAAGAAGCTATTAATTTGAGAGTAAAGGAACATTGGAGGGGATTGAGGGAGGGCAATTTTAAAGGTCTAGAGGGAAGAAGTAGTAGGGGGAATAATGCTAATTCTATTTTAATTAAAACTATATTAAAATATGTAAATAACCGACCCAAGTGAATCTATGATCTTTTAACACAAGGCACCCAACATTATTTCCTCAAATTTAGAAAATATCTTGGCTTAGTAAGTGGATGGGAGGATGGGACTAAAATGATCTATGAAAATGTTCCACACTTCCTCTCTGGTTTCTATAGCCTCACAATTCTGAAGCTAAGATCTTTTAATATAATAAATTTAATATTTTATATACAACCAATAGTTTATGTCCTACATATTTTCAGTGCTAAAATTTTATCTTGCATGGAAATATTCCTAACAGAAAGAGAATATATATTCTAATGATTTAAAATATGAAAGAATGGACTTGAATGTTTTGGAGTTTGTGAATTTTTTTTTGTCACCTGAATGAAGAAGTACATAGAATCTTGGACTGAATATGGTATTAAAGATATGCCTTCACAGAGTAGCTGGCACCAGGAAAATAAGCTTTTTATAGGTATGACCATGAAGTCATGTGATTTTATAAACAATACAGTTATCAAACTATTTGTCTATATAGCAAAACACTGACTCAATTCCTCTTCTTGAGGTTTACAGACTGGTGATACACACTACAAAATTATGAGTGTATTTCCAAAGATAAGAAATCAATAGAAACAGTGTGAACATTTTACATCCTGATTTAGATAAAACAACCTTTGCAGGCAGACATTTCTCTCTCACAAAATGCTCACAAGTAACCACACAGAGGCATAATATTAATTATAAATACTCGGTCAATAGCTCAGGCTTGTTACTAGCTAACTCTTACATTGAAATTAACCCATGTTTCTTATCTACACTTTGCCATGTGGCTTGCTACCTTTTCTTAGTATGGCATGCCCACCTTATTTCTGTCTGTATCTGCTGGTTATTCCTCTGACTCTATCCTTCTTCCCAGCATTCTCTGTTTGACTCTCCTCCTAACCTTATCCTGCCCAGCTATTGGCCAGTCAGCTTCTTTATTAAACCAATCACAGTACCATATATTTACACAGTATAAAAAAAATCCACATTTCCTCCCTTTTTGTATAATTAGAAAGGAAGGTTTTAACTTTAACATAGAACAAAATAGTTATTAATTAGGAATTACAGTTACAATATCCAATCCATTTGTATTTGGCAAATTTAGAGAAAATACTCTATTGTTTATCATATGTTTGTGATTCTAAAATTTTACACCTAATATACCTTTTATCATAACTAAGGAAAACTTTAGCTATGACTATCTTGTCTTCAACTTCATTAAAGAGCCCAGAAGGGTGAAATATTCCCTAATGACAAGGACATCTGGCTACATGGACAGTCATCCTAGGTTCTTCTGTAATGTTGGAGCATCCGTCTTTGGCCTACAGACCTAGTATATCTGATAGACTTTTCTGAGAATCAGGAAATTTTGAAGGACTATCTTGTCTTGGCAAAATTTGGCAGTCACTTTCTTTTTGTCCCGCTAGTTCAGTTTGGACAGTATACTGTCAGCAATTGAAGCAAGAGCAGTCTCTTGCTCAAATGGCTAGCTTTTTCCATGAAGAAAGTAAACTCCATATGGAGTTTCTTTGATGCCCATCATCTCATCTGAAGTATATTGGGGTGCTGTCAGGAGTAGAGGTATCTCCCTGTCAAGAAAAGCCTATGTTATTAAAACATTTTAAATGTCATATTCTGTAGGTCTTTGAAATATTTGTAGGCCATTTATCTATCTAAATATATATATGACCTTGAAAATATACCTAACAGGACTATCAGCTTGACTATTATACATAGCTAACTATTAATCTGTATTTCCTAGTTATACATTACAGTGTTTAAAGAGTTACTCAAGTACAATACCCCAAACAAGACATACATATAGTATAGCAAAATAAACTTCAAATTTGTGTCAATAAACTAAAATCCATACAAATGCAAAATATTTTGAAATTAATAGTTGTTTGTTGGATTAATGCAGATTCAATATTCTACAGTTTTATCTCATCATTTCTATATCATAAACCACTTTTTCTTTTAGAAAGGTATCTTTGAATTTAACACCTTTGTTTAATTTTCTTTTTTTTCTGACTATGACCAATAACAACTTGTAACCACCACCCCCTAAATGATAATAAGCATCCATAAACCTTCTTTTGGGAATGTAGGTTTTGTTCTCTAGACTACTTCCTGTTGTTTGAGAGGTGTTGGTATCTTTGGAGGAAACTGAGAAAATTTAGGATAATGGTTAATTCTTGGCTGGAGTAGTTTGTGAGGCTAGACAATCTCAACCAGCAGCCTTGAAACTGTTTTAGTTGTAGAATGCTGAGGAGACTGTAACAGATGCTATTTGAGATGCTGGATCACCCGGGCCATTCATTTTCCTTGGTGTCTGGTGTCCTTGCTCTGAAAACACATAAACTTTTAAAAAATAATATGGATATTTGCATTCATATAAGTATAGATTGTGTGTTGTGCACAAGTTAGCCAAACATGATTTTTTGTTTTATGTTTGAGCACGCAAAATATATGTTACATGTTTTGTAGTTTTTCTAGGTTTATTTCTTTATGTTTTTAGACAAGATTTTCAGGGCTCTTTCTCAATCAAACCTGATCATGTTTAACCTGTAATGAATCTTATATCCTGTGGAAATAAAAGCATAACCTTTCTCCCAAAGCAACACACATTTTGACTTCAGCATACTTTTAAAATATATAGGTTCAATTAATCTAGCAGATTTCATAATCCAGTGCCTCATAGTAGCCAAAAAATATGAATATAACACAGTAACATACAGGATCCAGATTCTCTATATATTTATCTGTATTTCTTATCTAAGATTTGCCAGGTGTCTTGGTACCTTTTCTCAGTGTGACATGTCCATCTTGCTTCTCTTTGTATCTGCTTCCAACTCCTCTGAATCTATCCTTCTTCTTCTCAGCATGCTCTGTTTGGCTTTCCCCCTAACTTTATCCTGTCCAGCTATTGGCCAGTCAGCTTCTTTATGAAACCAATCACAGTGATATATATTCACACAGTGCAAAGGAATAGTCCACAATCCTTTGAGTGAGGCATGGTGTTGTACACCTTCAAATCTTAGCAATCAGGAGAGACAGGAGGGTATCTCTGAGGTCATGGCCAACCTGATCTATATAGCAAGACCTTGACTAAAAATAATACTTTGAAACATAAGGCTGTACATTTGATTTAGTCTGGACTGTCTAGGACATAGTATTATTCACAGGAGATCAAAATAACAAAATTAATCATGTAAACCAAATTATATATGAAAAAATGGCAAGTTGCCTAAGATTTACTTTAAAATAATCTACTAGTAAACATCATAAAGGCATTATATGAAAGAAGAGTTTAAAAGTACCTAAAATACATTGATCATTGCATTTTTTTCACTTTAGTCAGTTTCCAATTTCCTGTTATAAACTGTGTGAGTAAAGAATAACTCCAGAGTCATAAAGCACTCTATCATTGAGTTACATTTCCACACCATAAAAATTGTAAAGAAATGCTTTTAAAAACTTCCATATTACATTAGAAAGTTTAGATGAAACAAACCATTTTTTAAATAAACCTGTTAGAAAAGTTGACTCAAAAGAGGCAGAAAAGCATGAAAGCAAACAATCTTTAAGATATTAAAAGCACCTAATTGAGGCTTATAAAATTCTGACAAGAGCCAGACAATGGTGGCACATGCCTTTAATCCCAGCACTTGGGAGGCAGAGGCAGACGGATCTCTGTGAGTTTGAGGCCAGCCTGGTCTACAGAGTGAGATCTAGGACAGGCACCAAGAAATACATGGAGAAACACTGTCTCAAAAAAAATTCTGATGAGAAATATCAGGTAAATATTGATGCAGTAGGTTTTCAAGTGAGATCTACTGACTATTAAAGGAATGAGATGATCCCTGACAGATTGAAACAATATAATAAATTCAAAAACATAAGTGACACATATTATGTGACTTATATTACCTTGATATTAAAATAATACAATAGAACAGAAGAGTTCAGAGCATTTTAACTTAAGGATAATATTTTTATTGCCTTTATAGAGATAATTCACATTCTGGGAGCATGAAAGTTTGACTGGAAAACAAGGAAATACATACGCAAGGCATGCTACACACACAGCCTTTCCCATGTGGAAAAAAACCTGATATTTAGAGTGCTAAAAAATGAGTAAAATCTTAAATCCTGTGATAAAAGTATTGATACTGGTAGGAGGCTGGGAAGCTGGCAAGACTCATACAAAATAAATGGAATGTCTGAGTGGCTTGGCTATTGCAGGAGTCAACATCAAGCTCTGTAACACAAATAATCTAAGCAGAGAAGACAGGTTTTTCACCCATGCCTCTGTTTCTGTGTCACATTGAGGAAGTCTCTCCCAGATAGTTTTCTTCATGTCCTGTAAATTCAGTCCATGCAGCCTTTTCCAAGCAGCAATAAGGATTGCGCCTTTGGGGGTGATTTTAAGAGTGTAGGAGAACAAAAAAGATTTACCAAAGAGGACATTAATAGATCAAGAGACAGAAGCAATGTTATTTAAAATGGAAACTAAAATCCCTGTAACACAAATTTCTAATTCTCTGATCTTTAAGCTTTCACCCCAATATCTGGCTCTGGGTTTTTTATTAATAAGACCATTTAGCAATTTGTGTTAAAAATCCCCATGTGACAATTTAAAAAATGGAGCACAATATGAAATTACTGATTTATGACTCACTTATATAAATTTAGCTACACAGCTGTATTAGTCAGGGTTCTCTAGAGCCACAGAAATTGTAGAATAGATCTCTCTCTTTATCCATATATATTCTCATATGTATATGTATACAGAGATGGGAATTTACTAGAATGACTTGCATGCTGCAGTCCAACATTGGCTAGGTGTGAATGGAAAGCCCAAGAATCTAATAGCTGCTCATTCTTGTGAGGCTGGGTATTCCAGCTGGTATTCTGTATATGTTGGAATCCCAAAAAAGCAGGCTCCAATGCCAGTGAAGGAATTGATGTGCTTACAAGACTAGGGTAAGCAGGAGAAGAACAAACCCTTCCTTCTTCCATTGTCCTTATATGAGCTTCCAGTAGAATTTGCAGAACAGATTAAAGGTGTGCCTTCAAGCATCCAGGTCTGGATTAAAGGCTGTGTGTCTTCCCACCTAGAGTCTGGATTAAAGGCCTGTTGTCTTCTTGCCTCAAGATCTAGATCACAAGTTGTCCCTCCATTTCTGGATTATAATTCATTCCAGATACAGTCAAGTTGGCAACCAAGAATAACCATAACAACAATATCTGAAAATATTCACAAATATTACAAAGCTTTTGCTTCAAAGAGGCTTAGAATAAATCAGTCATGGATTATTTAATTCTAAGAGCTATTTTAC
Source organism: Peromyscus californicus insignis (assembly GCF_007827085.1). Lineage (NCBI taxonomy): Eukaryota > Metazoa > Chordata > Mammalia > Rodentia > Cricetidae > Peromyscus > Peromyscus californicus. Next base: position 61,450,894 of record NW_026294458.1, on the reverse strand, counting down.
ATGGGGAGGTAGATGTGTTTCTGAGCTGGATTGGCAGTTGGAAGGATTCCTAACAACTATAATTTTAGGGTATTAATGTTTTAGCTACTTTTGTTACTTCAAAATTATTATATTAATTTAATGTTATTTTAAACAAAACATACTTTTAATACTTTCAAATTTTTGGTGTTAGGTAATTCATTGTGCCCTGAGGAATTCTATTTTTCTGCTTTCTTTTCTGGGTGATTAGATTTAATGCATTCATTGTCTCTCAGGGACCTAAAACATGTGGTGTGGGGTCCTGCCTGGAGAATGTCCCAGACAGAGAGAATGTCATATTCAAATGGAACAATGAATTTACCTGGCTTCAGTGGGTATGCATGTTCTGGAATTCCTGTTGGTTAAAAAATCCAAATTGTTCATTAATTCTGTGCTGTGGACTAAATTTTTCTGGGGTCATTTTGAGAATTAAAGAAGGTTTAAAGTTGCAGAAAAATAAAACAAATGTGTTTGCAACAGAGTTTGAACTTCTAGTTTATTATTGAATAACGTCATTAAATTTCATGGCAATTAGTATTTTGTCTTCATGGGTCTAATAAATTCAGACTTCACATGCTGAAGCTATACTCAAAAAAAAAAAAAATTTCCAAAGCAATAGATAAAGTCAGACATTCAAGGACTACACTTTAATGTGAGTATCTAGTATTTATAACTAAGAAAATTTCATATTTACATAGCTAAAAGTACTGTTACTATAAAATGAAAGTTATAATTAGGAAATACTGAAAGATATTCAGACATGCTCATTATCCCAAAGGGAACCTGAATACTGTCAAGCATAATATGAATATGTATACATACACATACATATAAATATACATATTTGAATATCCTTGAATATCAAGTTCTCTACTTTTAATGGCCTAGAGCTTTTAAATTTCATGACAAAGTAACCAAATTTATTTTATATACAGGATTTCACAAAACAGAAATATTATACATACATATATATAAATGTTTTAAAAGAACATCTACAAATATTACATTAAGAAAAATTTTAAGATGTGCTGCATTATTCTAAATATTGGGGAATGTTACAGTGAATAAGAAGTAAACTTTTATTTTATTTTTTTTTTTTTTAGGGTGAAAACTGAAAGATCAGAGAAGCAGAGCAGCCAGCCACTAGAAAGACTTCTTACCTCTAGGAATCCTCAGACTCAAAGGGCTGAGCTCCTGTCTCCACCCCACCTTATTATTTCCTCTTTCCACCCAGCCATATCAATTCCTGTTTCCTCCTCCCACATGCTGGGATTAAAGGTGTGTGCCACCACTGCCTGGCCTCTAGTGGCTAGCTCTGCCTTCTGATCTTCAGGCAAGATTTATTTTTTAAAGCATAAACAAAATATCACCAATTTCCTCTTTTTTGTCTAAACCAAAAAAAGATTATAACTAATTTAAGAGAAACTATATGCAATAAGTACAATAACTACATACAATATATACAGGTAATAAATGCATCGACAATGTCTGGTCCATTAACATTTGACAAATTCAGAGAAAATACTCCATTATCTATCCTGTCATGGTGAGTCTAAGGTTGTACCTAATTCATTTTCTATTCTAACTCGCATTACCAAAACTATCTTTTAATGCCTCTCAAACTTATACATTTTACACCTCTTTAGTGAATTTCTTTTCTGAATCTGGTAACAAGAAAAACTATAACTATAAAGTCTTCAACTCCATCAGAGATCCAAGAAGGAAATAATATTACCTGAGTAAGCAGGAAGTGCAAGCAAGTGACTTCCAAAAAATGTATGAAATGACAGAAACAGCTGGCAGCCTGGAAGTCACCCAAGGTTCCTTTGCAATGGTGGGGGATCTATCTTTGACCTACAGGCATAGCATATCTGACAGACTTTTCTGTGAAGCAGGATATTGAAATGGCTGTTCTATCTTTCTTGGTAAAGTTCAGCAGTCCTTTCTTTTGTGCCTTGCTTGTTCCATTTGGACAGCATACTGTCAGTAGTCAAGGCAAGGGCAATTTCTTGCCCAGTGGCTGACTTTTGCTACAGTGAAAATAAACTTCATACGGAGTTTCTTCATTGCCCATTATCTTCTCTGAATGAGATTGGTGCTGCCAGGAGCAGACATATCTCATTGTCATAAAAAAATGAACCGATGTTATTAAAACATCTTAAATGCCATATTCTGTAGATCTCTGAAGTGTTTGAAGATGACTACCCTATCTAAAATGTATCTCTATTTGATCTTGATAACATATCTAATATGACTACAAGTTTAATTGTAATAGATGACTAACTACTAACCAGCATTTATTTATTATCTTAAATATTTTGCAATAATAACTTTCAAGGAGAAGCAACTTGTATTATATTGTAAAATAAGCTGTGTAGGTACAATACAATTGAACAAGATTAGAAAAGTATGTACAGTATGTTCTAACAAAAATAATATCAAAGTTGTATCAATATACAAAGTTTGTATACAATATACAAAAATCCAATTCAATGTAAAATATTTAAAACTAGTAGTTTCTTTTTAAAAGTAGATTCAATAATCTATCTTTTTAATCAAATCATATCTATATTCCCCTCTTTTATTTTCAGAGTAGATTTAATAATCTGTATTTTGTTTGTTTGTTTGTTTGTTTGTTTTTCAAGACAGGGTTTCTCTGTGTAGCTTTGCGCCTTTCCTGGGACTCACTTGGTAGCCCAGGCTGGCCTCGAACTCACAGAGATCCGCCTGGCTCTGCCTCCCGAGTGCTGGGATTAAAGGCGTGAGCCACCACTGCCCGGCTAATAATCTGTATTTTTATCCTATCATATTAATATCCTCCCTTTTTTCTTTTCGAAAAAAGAACCCTGAATTTAATCTCCTTTGTTTGCTTTTTTCTTCACAATTACCAATAACAACTTGTAACCAACCACCATAAATAATGGCAAATATCCATAACTCATAGAGTGACCAGAAGCCACCCACTCCACCTCTTGGGAATGTAGGCATTGTGTAAGAAAAAAATTTAAAAAAAAAAAGAAGTAAATTTAAAAGCATATGGACTTATATAATAATTGATGATTATGCTTGTAGTTTATCTGCCTTCTCTGACATCTTTCTAAAATTTGTCTTTCTAAATGCTTCTTTAGAAATACCTGGACATGCAGACTTGGCAAAATAGAAAATCCTAGTTCTGGAATGGTACAGTTGATTCTATTTGATAGGAAAAGGAGACTTCAAGATTCATTCATTTCCTAATCTCTCTATTTTATTAATTAAACTTATTCAATTATTTTACATCCTGACCACAGTATTTCCTCCTTCCTCACTTCCCATCCCCCCCACCAATCAACACCTCCTATGTTTCTGTTCAGACAGGGGCAGGCCTTCCATGAGTATCAACAAAGCATGGCATATCAAGTTGATGTAGGATTAAACTTCTCCCCTCATGTTAAGGCTCGGTAAGACAACCCATTATGAGGAATAGGTTCCTAAAAGCCAGCCATAGTGTTAGGGATGGCCCCTGCTCCCATTGCCCCTTAACACTTCCTTTGCCTTTTGGGATGGTCTTTAGTAAATGATATTAGGTAACTAGAATATTCACATGGAAAAACATGAAATTCATCCTTGTTGTACATGCACAATGTTCATTTGAATTGTGCAATCACTTACATATAAAGTCTAGTCACAAAACTCTAAGAAAAAAAATCTCCTGGGGATTGATCTTAGTAATGATCATTTGTAATGATATCAAAAGCCTAAGAACAAAAGCAAAATAAAATGAAACTAAACTAGATTGAAAGAATTCTAAAGAAAAAAATCAATCAATTAAATATAAAAGATGTCTAGACTTTATATCTGAAAGAAGATACATTTCATATCAGTTCTATCTTATGTATCTATCGATGATCGCCTCTCTACTTTTCTCACAGAATTTAAAATGTACAAGTCTTGAGTAGAGTATAGTTAGACTTTCTTGGGACCACCAGCTTCTACATAATGACACGGAAACTTCTTATTAAGTAGGAAAGCTTGGCCTTAGCTTAGGCTTGTTCCCAACTAGCTCTTATAGCCTAAATTAACCCATTTATATTAATCTATGTTCTGCCACATGGCTCATTACCTTTCCTCAACATAGTGTTCGTCCGACTTCCTCAGCATCTGGCTTGTGAAATCTCTGCCTCTCAGATTCTTCCCAGAGTTGCTATCTCTGCCTGGAAGATCTGCCTATCCTTTCCTCCCAGCTATTGGCTGTTCAGCTCTTTATTATACCAACCAGAAGATGCCTAGGCAGAGACACATCTTCACAGTTTGATCAAATATGCTGCAACAGTAGGGATTCTTTCAAAGAAGATCTATAGGATGACAGTTACATGGCAGAGTGATAAACATCAGCAAATATCAGAGAAATAAAGTAGCAATTATCAATATTACAAGGAACAGCTAGGGCTAGTGATAGTGTAAAGAAAATAGACCTGGGGTTGGGGATTTAGCTCAGTGGTAGAGCGCTTGCCTAGCAAGCACAAGGCCCTGGGTTAGGTCCTCAGCTCCAGAAAATTAAAATTAAAAACCAAAAAAAAGAAAAGAAACCTATTATATTCATGCTCAGAATGTGTATTTTTATAGCATTTTTGGAACCAGTATGGATGCTACATCTTAAAAATTGTTGTTTTGGAAACCTTCTACTGTAGAACCTTCTGAAAATATATCCATATATGAAAAGAAACTTAGTGGAGTCACCAAATAATCGGGAAGATAATGCCCCAACTAGACATCTTATGACACCAGGTAAAAACTTCAGTGCCATGAATGAATGAATCTTGTTGAATCCTTGACCAAAGGGGGCTTATGGAACCCTCCAAACATCAGAGGCTTTGCCAAGGCTATCAGTTAATCTCCACAATCTGATAAGGCAGCTCTATTGCTGAAGACAACACTTAATATGTGTCATCAAACATGGGGAATTCAAGCTGGTGACTGACTAGAAGTCTCACCACTACTGACTAATATTCATGACCCTGGAAAGTACGAAGCCCTCCGCTACAAATTCTGTGACCTACAATAGTGGCTTACCTGCAAGATATACTGGCACACATGCTTTTGGGATAACCAAGCACTTCTTTTTATTGAGTTTAAGGCCCATTTGAAGAGATGAAACCCACACCACTTAAGTGATCAAGAGCCCAAGATCAGACAAGCCATGGGACTACAGGAAAACTTAATACTACTGTTTGACGAGTGGAGCACAGCAATAAAAGGACTCCCAATGACATACTGCTGTCTCCATAGATCAGTGCTTCAGTTAGACCTCATCAGGGAAGTTTCTTTTGTAGTACATGGGAACTAAAAGAGAGAATCAAAACTAAATAATGTGGAGAGAAGGCTACACTTTTGATCACTCAGTCTTAAATGGGATATCTTCATCAAGTCAAGGCTCAGAAGTCAATGCAGAAAAATAAGTAGAAAGACTGTAAGAGCCAGTGGTGGTGGATGATTCCTAGGAAACAGTGTCCTTAGCCACAAATTGACTAACACATTTGAATTCATGGAGCCCATGGCTGCACAGACAAAGCCCACACAGTTTCAAACTAGATGGGGTTCTAGCACCGAGAGGGGAGAGATGGAATAAGTCCCAACTCCTAACCATGAAGCTATCTCCAACTGAGACCCACTGGCAAGAGAACAACAAAGTTTCTCTAGTGGAATCTCACTGAGTATATTAACCACAATTCAGGGGAGGCCACATGCCCAGGAGTACTTGGCTGCCACAAAGCAAACCCTGTGATATTTTTGTAAACTGTTTATCTCAATTGACTTTGCTTTGGCATATTTTGTCTTATTGATCTTTTATTTATTTATTTTGGTTTCTGTTTTGTGGAGTTGTGTGTGCATGTGTTTCTTTATTTATTTGCTTATTTGTTTGTTTGCTTTTTGTTTGTTTGAGAAGGACACAGATAAAAATAATATAATATTGGGCAGGTAGGGGTGTTGGGGGATATGGAAGGAACTGGAGGAAGGGATAAGCATGATCAAAGTATATTGTGAGAAATTTTTTTCAATAAAAAATGTCATTTAATCCAAGGCAACAATAATCAATTACTTTGTGAGGATACATTTATTGCTATGTATGCCAAAGAGAAAAAATAATGGAAGATTAACAACTATCAACTACAAACTAAAAGGTAAATTTTATATTATATCTCAATGAAAAATAAAGGAATAACTCAGAGTTCTGTACTTGTATATACTTTTCAAACAATTCCTTAAAAATACCATGTCAAAGGCTGAGGATATAGCTCAATTGATAGAGTATTTGTTATTATAAATGAAGCTCTGTGTTCTATTTAAAAACCCACCTAAACCCAGGCATGTTGGCATACAACAGCATTCTAGAGGCAGAAACAGGTGGATGAAAGTTCAAGGTTATCTTCATCAGCAGAAGGAGTTGAAAGCTATCATTGTTTACATGAGGTCCTGTCTCAAAACTAAATGAAATAAATAACTTAATTATTTTCACTTCCCTTTTAAACATGAACACTTATTTTAAAATAGTGAACTACTTTTTTTTAATGATGATCATATCAATGCTGCTTACAGTAGCCGATTATTAATGTGTTTAAGTGTAGAGTAAGCCTCAGAGTGCTAAATAAAATCCTAAAACAGATAACTAATATTTCTCAGTGTTACTTTCTTTTATATATACAAGATAGATGAGATCAGATGAAGTAAATGCTAAATATATTAGAGCTTATATGGTATATAGCTTCATACCAGAAAGACAAAAGGGGAAAAGTAGCAAATATTGTCAAATCTAAACACCCAAAAGTGATAACACTTTTGTTGCCTCAATTTAAAACAGAATACATTTTTTCTCAAATAAGACCTTCTTATACTTCCATTTTTTTAGTGTGATATATTTCATATTCTTAAATGTCAAATTTTTACCATTCTGATGGGAGCAGAACTATTACAAACCTCTCATCTGCCAAAAAAAATCCTTGTTTTCACAAGATGTATTAAAAGTTGTTTAGCTCCAATAAAAGGCTAAGACACTTCATAAGATTGTTTTTGATTTTAAAGAGAGAGAGAGAAAGAGAAGACAAGCCTCAGGGGCGCCATCATAGAGTTCTGCTTTTTATAAATGTACTCTCAGCATTCTCATGGGCTTCTGATATGCACAGATTTATTCCAGAAAACTCTCCTACTGGTAAAAAAAATCACACTAACAATTTAGTGGACACAAGGTGACCAGAAGCCATCTTTCATATGACATAAACCATATGCATATTGTGACTTATTATTGACACTGGGGAAAGACAGAGTATAGGTCAAAACGAGGAACCTTTATTCTATACTAAAATGCACATTTGCACTCCTATTACAGAATGGAAGCTTCACGTGCTGATTATAACTAGCTCCACGTGGACATACTGCTAACCCACTTTTCTGTGTTGAATTCTATCCTAGTTGACAACCCAGGATAAATGCACAGAATAAGCAATGTCATGGATCTTAGCGACATGGGTCGTCACCAGATCAGGAGGCCATGATGTATGTGTGGGATAACAGATGCCCTTGTTTCACATATGCCTACATAATCTGCTACTGAAGATGATGTGTGAGGTTGATCTTCCAGGTCTGTGAAAGCAACCTAATAGGAGGCTTCCAGGCTATTGCTCACTTTATTTCTCCATATTTACAATTCAATTAAGTGGCATCTTCAATAATAGGATCTTACTATAACAATCTAGATGCTAAACATGAGCAATATAAATGGCCTGTAATGTTTAGGATGGGGACGGGTGATGGGACCCATTGGCCAACAACACAGGGCTAGTAAAACCATTCCTGGTATGGGAATTTTTATTTGTGTAAAAGCCCCATTCTTACAAATATTAGGGTATTTTTCTATACTACAGGATAATTCTGTTTAAAGTTGTATGTGTATGTATATAGTTCAGGAAGCTTCTACTTTCTACTAGGTTTCCATATGGCTTTTTTTTTTTTTAAAAAAAAGCTTTTACTGTTGATTGTCACTCCCTTCTCCTCCTCTACCCTTCTTTCCCTTCCCAACTCCTTGATTTATTTTTGTTTGGTCAAAGATAAACCATGTATCAATGCTATAATCAGCCAGTAACATGCTTACCATGAGATATTTTGTAAAGCTTGCATTTTAGAAAACATCAAATGATTCTACACATAACTGGGTTAAGGCAAAAATAATTTCAGACTATCTAACCTAACCTATCGTAACCCCATGAGTAGTCAGCCTAGACACACGGGCTGTAAAAATAGAAGGTCCTATGCTTTCCAGACCCTGAGAAATTTGTACTTCCTGATTTGACAGATGCTGTCTGAAGATGTTGTTTCAGATAAGACTGTCTGTTTTGTACTTTGCTTTTTCATCTTGGACATTTAATAGGGAAGTTAAAAAGAGATCCAGGGCTCTGATGCTTGCCAAATGACTTATATAGTCAATATGCTATGTAAGTAAAGAGTCTTCCTGTTTGAGAGAGAGTGCTGCTGAAACCTCAGATGTGCATTCAACTTTTACTTCCACTGCCCCCACAGACACTATACCTGCTCTTTGGGACCTGAACCCTGCTGAAGCTGGACTTTGACACTTATTACTAAGTAATACAAATAGTAAACAAGTTAAGAAACTATATTACCTTGGTTAAATTTCAACAACTACAGGTCAGGTTACTCTCATAAATAATGGTTCCAGTTAGCTTCTCTATTGTTATGATAGATGACCATGATCAAAAGTGACTTAGGAGAGGACAGGGTTTATTTTGCTTCTACTTCTGAGTTAATTGTCATTATGGGAGGAAGTCAGGACAGGAACTCAGGCAGTATCTTAGAGGCAGGAACTGAAGCAGGGGCCATATAATAGAAAGCTATGTTTTGCTTTGTATTTTCTTGCTCAGGTGGTTGTCTTATATACCCTAGGACCAAGTGCCCAGGATAACACTGACCACAGAGAGCTGGGCCTTCCCACATCATTTGTTAATCAAGAAAATACCCTAAAGACATACCCATGGGATAATTTTATTGAGGCAATTCCTTAGTTGAGGTTCCATTTTACCAGGTTACTCTAGATCAGCTGTTCTTAACCTGTGAGTCATTACCCTTTTGGTGGGTCCCCTCTCACATATCCTGCATATCAGATATTTATGTTACAATTCATAAAAGTAGCAAAATTACAGTTTTAAAGTAGCAAGAAAAATAATTTTATAGTTGGAGGTCAGAACATGATAAGGGACTGAATTAAAGGACTATATTAGCATTAGGAAGGTTGAGAAACACTGCTCTTGATTGTGTTAAATTGACAAAAAAACAAGCATAGTAAGTGAATAAAATCACTTTTAGAAATGTGGAACACTGTTTTCCTTTAGTTGAGGGAAATAGGAATAATAAAAGCAGGAGAAGCAGAGTCAGTGAGTAGTACATGGACTCTGACATCTTAAGACATCACAATGTCCATTGGTCATAAAAGGTTATTTGCATACTCCACTGTTAATAATGGTAGGAAAAACATTCTTCAGCACTTGAGAGGTGCTAATGTTTTTGTTTTGTTTTGTATGTGTTTTTTGTTTTGTTTTGTTTTGGTTTTTTGTCCTTACAAAAATGACCTCATCTCTGTAATTACAGTTTTACTTTAAATTGCATGGACTACCTAAATAAAATCTGTGAGCTTACTCTGCATTACGCTTTACCCTAAAATGTGACTGCCCGCATTAACAATTAGAGATTACCTCCAGATCATTAGAAACCACTAACTTCTCTTAATTTACAGGCTGTTTATTCTCATTGTTGTAAGGAAGTCTCCTCTGAACTGAAATATTCATTCCAGGAGGCAGGGCTAGGTTCATGAGTGAGACTCAATAGTCACATGTCTGGGAAAATGGAAACCCTCAAGAGTCCAAAGCACCCTTCCCTAGAGTGGTAGAAGCAGCAAACACTTGCTGGGGGTGGGGTGGGGTTCGTGGTTTGTACCCATGGGACCTGTTAAGCTGCAGCCAATCATGCTGTGAGTTCCAGGGATGCAGCTTCCCTGTGTCATTGCCTGTGTTGGGGTCAGCTTTTTATAGATGCTGCTGTTTTTGGTGCAGTTGCTCCTGTAAGTAACCCTAACCTATTGCCTATACTCCTGTGAGTAACCCTGGTAAAGTCTTATTACCTCGCTAAACTGGACTTTGGTCTGTTGCGGGTTGTTGTTGTTGTTGTTTTGAGACAAGCAGACGTGTGTGTGTGTGTGTGTGTGTGTGTGTGTGTGTGTACGCGCGCGCGTGTGTGTGTGTGTGTGCGCGCGCATGTGTGCATGTGGGAAAAGACTCATAAAACACTCATTTATCAAATTCAGGTGCTAAAAGTTTCCCTTAGGACATTGCATTCAACAGATCATACTTTAAGGAGAATTTAAAAAATATAATAATAATTGGAGCAAAATTCTCCTCAAGCTTGAAGTCAACTGAATGTTTTTAAGAAAAATCTGCCAACAGTCATAAAATTAGGGACTGGAGTGGTTTCTCATTCAACAAACTATTTGCTGCACTGGCCTGAGGACCCAGGTTTAATCTGTAGCACTTGTGAAAAAACAGCTGTTGCACTGTGCACCTGTCACTTTAGCATTGAGGGATTAGTCATATCCCTGATCCCATTGGAAAGCCGATATAACCAAGTTCATGAGCTCCAGGTTCAGTTGAGAGGCCCTGTTTCAAACACTCAGGTGGAGAGGGAGGGAGACCTTGATCTAGACTTCTGGTATCTGTAAGCATGTGTAAGCACATCTCTGTATATGTAACCGTCTTATTAAATAAGAAACACGGAGCCAATGCAAAGATGAAAGCCCAAGAGGTCAGAGGGATAGCTAAGAGCTAAAAAACTTACCCTTCACTGCTCCTGCTATCTTCCTCAGCAAGAGACCTACTTCCTGTCTGTTTATAGACTTTTTATAGACTTGTCTTTTTATAGACTTTCTATTCTGCCTTCTCATTGGTTGTAAACCCAACCACATGACCTCCTCATCACTGCCTGTCTGTATAGACCTCCAGGTCTTCTGTGGTTTGTATTGAGATTAAAGGCATGTGTCTCCATGCTGGCTGTATCCTTGAACACACAGAGATCCGCCTAGCTCTGCCTCCCAAGAGCTGGGATTAAAGGCATGCACCACCACTGCCCAGTTTCTGCTATGGCTTGCTATTAGTTCTGACCCCCAGGCAACTTTATTTATTAACATACAAATAAAATCACATTTCAGTACAATTAAAATATCACCACATTTCCCCTTTTCTATTTTAATAAAAAGATGTAGAGAGCCATGCACGGCTGTGCCTCAAAGATGGCACCGGCGTCCGGCTTCTGCCTTCCCGATGGCAGGTGCTCCCTATTTGGCTAAGGCTAGGATCTGGCTTGCTTCTATACACCTGAACCTAATCTGGCTTGCTTGCGTATGTCTGACCCTATTGGCATTGTCCACGTGGCACTATGGGGTTGATTGCCCAGTGGCTATAAAGGGCGTGGGCTGGCTTCCCCCGGGAGGAGATCGGAGGTAGAGAGAGATCGGAGGGAGAGGAGATATAGGAGATGGGAGGAGATAGGAGATCGGAGGAGAAGAAGATCGGAGGAGAGAGCGAGCGAGTGAGAGAGAGAGAGTGAGAGTGAGTGAGAGTGAGAGAGAGAGAGAAGAAGAAGATGGCTTTCCCCGGGGTCAGAAGATTGTTCAAGTTTCCTGAATAAACTGCTTGGAGAAGAGCCTGGCGTCGCGTCTTCCTTGCTGGTCGAGGCGGACGCGACAAAAAGAAAAAAGGAAAAAGGTTATAACTAACATAAGAAAAACTATATACAAAAGTACAAAAACTATATACCATATATACAAGTAATAAATACTTAAACAATGTCTAATCCATTTGTATTTGACAAATTCAGAGAAAATAATTCCATTATCTATCCTATTTTGGTAAGTCCAAAATGTATCTAATTCACTTTCTATCCTAACTAATCTTCAGCTATAACTAACTAATCTTCAACTATAACTAACTAATCTTCAACTCCCTCAGAGACCCAAGAAGGAAATAATATTACCTAATAAAAAAATAAAAACAGGAAGTGCATGCAAGCACCTTCCAAAAAAATGTGAGTTGACAGAAACAGCCAGCTGCCTGGATAGTCACCTGAGGTTTCTCCACAGTGTTGGGGCATCATCTTCAGCCTATAGGCTTAGTGTATCTGACAGACTCATTTGTGAAGTAGGATGTACACAAGGTCACATTTCGTGAAAGCAGTCCATGTACCAGAAACACCTGAATTCCACTAGTGTCATGTCATGATTCAGGATTTTAAATTCTGGAAATTGTTGATGTTTTTTTAATTCAGCTGTCCATTCTTCTTGGCTATGTGTGTGTGTGGCTTCATCTCAGCATCCCGTTCTTCTCCATATCCTTGTATTAAATGCCAGTCTACTATTGAAGAATAACTGTTTCAGCTGCTGTTCCACTGCACATCAGAAGCCATCAGCCCACTGCCTGTTCAGTTGCCTTTGAAGAAAAGGGCACGGTACCTTTTCCAGCTTGCAAAGGCCACTTCAGGGATGGTACCATATTGTCCTGGCCTCAGAAGATGCCTCTTGATAAAGTCACAACCACACTTGTCTTGGCAAGAATCAGTAGTCCTTTGTTTCCTGTCCTGTCTGTCCATTTTGTCCTGTTTGTCAGCAACTGATTCAAGGATACTTTGTTGTCCAGTGGTTAATTTTTGCCACAATGAAAGTTAACTCCATATGCAGTTTCTTCAATGCCCATATTTTCTCTGAAGTAGAATGGTACTGCCAGGAGCTGACATGTCTCATAGTCATAACAAAAAGAAAAATTTTCTAAGTTATTAAAACATTTTAAATGCCATATTCTGTAGATCTCTGAAGGGTTTGAAGATGACCTGTCTATCTAAAATATAACTGCTTGATTTTGAAAACATACCTAATATGACTACAAGTTCTATTATGTCTAACTACTAACTTTCATTTCTTTATATCCTAATAGTTGGTAATAATAACATTCAAGGATCAGAAAATTGCGTTACATTGTTAAATGAACAGTATAAGTATAATTAGAAATATACATATAACATTTCCTAACAATATCAATTTCAATGTATATAATTTGTATATAATATAAAACAATTCAATCCAATGTAAAGTATTTAAAACTAGTAATTGTCTTTTTCTTCTTTTATTTCTTTCTCTTTTTTTTTTAAACAAGAACCTTAAATCTAATCTCCTTTGCTTAGCCTTTTTCCTAACCCTTGACAACAACTTGTAACCAACCCTCCAAACAATGAAAATTATCTCAGACCCAAAACCCATTAAAAGACCAAAAAACTACCGGACCCACACCACTCTTTGGGAATGTGGGCATCATATTCTTAAAATTGCTTCCTGATAGGTATGGGCAAAGGTATCTTTACCCTGAAAAGAAAAATTTTAGATTAATTGTCAAATTCTAGGAAAAGCAATTATATCCTTCATTATCCAGTCTGTGTATAATGCCAAAGTTCAGGGTTTATCTCAAGTCCTTATTCAAGTAGTCTTTGAGACTGGATCATCTCAGCTAGCCCTCTCAAAATTGCTCTGAGCACTTTGTAGTTCAAAGCTGATCTGTAGATGATGTTTGTCAGCTTAGTGATATTATTATTGTCCACGTGGAATTGTTGTTGTTGTGGGGCCCCATCTTCTTCCTGCAGACTTCAGTTGATGTTAGGCCTGGCCATGATTTCCTGCAGAAAACTGACAAGAGACTTGAACAAAAAGACATATATATGCAGCTAATTGAAGCCTTTTTTCTAGAATTAGTTAGAACTCTATATGACCATTCATATTTTAACAAAGTTTATTTGTAGCTGGAGTTTCCTCTCCGGGTTCGCCAAGCCCCAGCAGTCCGACAGCCCACATAAAATAAACACACAGACGCTTGTATTATTTATACTGTTTGGCCTAATGGCTCAGGCTTCTTGCTATCTAGTTTTTCTATCATAAATTAACGCATTTCTATTAATCTATACTTTGCCACGTGGCTTGTGGCTTACCAGTACCTTACATCTTCCTTGTCATGGCGGTGGCTGGCAGCGTCTCTCCCTCTGCCTTCCTGTTCCCTTAATTCTCCTCTCTGTTAGTCCCACCTATACTTCCTGTCTGGCTACTGGCCAATCAGTGTTATATTTATACAGAGCGATATCCACAGCACATTTCCAAATACATGAACACACACACACACACACACACACACACACACACACACACACACACATCCATAAATTATCAATGAGTAGACAGATTACTTGATATATGACATCACTGGCATTAGGGTGCAAGAAGGTAACAATCAAGATGTAAGAATTCCTTCAGAATGTCTATTTTAAACAAAGAAAGGAAGGCAAGAGGTAAATAAGCATGCCATACAAGTTGAAAATGTAGATACAATTATCTCCTTAAACTGCTTAAGAAAGAATATACCTTGAAGTAGCATATGCTAAAGAAAGTTGTCATATTGCTTTAAAAAAAACATGAAAGCTTTTGCACTGAAAGAAATTGTAACATTGCATTTTCTGGAGTTCTCAGCATGAAGTGAAATAATCAAGTGTCTTAAAGCATTCAGGGAAGAGAGAGACTTACTGCATTTTCAAGGTCCTTTCCAAGCCTGAAATTTTATGAATACTTCATTAGATATAATCAGATTAAATAAAAACTATCATAAAACAAAAATTCATCTCATAATCATAGAAGTTCCATTTTTAGCCAAGAAACTTCTCTTCTAATAATTTCAGAAAAATAGTTAATCACACAGTTGTATAGAAAAAAAAAGTATCAGTTAAAATTAATAACATTTAAAATTAACCAATAGCAAATTATGGTCCAAAACTTGACATTAACTTTACATAAACTGAAATCTCTAATTGTATTAGAGAAAAGATACAAAAAATTGATCAACTATGTGTATGTATATATATAAATAGTTTGATTTGACTAAAATTCTTATTTATATGTAGATTTTATTTTAATGCTGCTTTTTCTTATTTAATTTTTGAGATTATACTTTAATTACAAACGTTATCCCTTATCTTTCCTCCTTCCATAAACTCCTATATATCCCTGCCCTCTCTCCTTCAAATTTGTGGACTCTCTCTCATAATTTTTTTTACTATTATTGCATGAAGATAAGTCTCTCTATACATAATATATATTTCAAAATATAACTTGTTCATTATATTTGTATGTATATTTTCAGCTGACCATTTGGTGTATATATATATATATATATACATATATATATAAATTATTTAATTTCACTAAAATTCTTGCTTACACATAAATAGATTTATTTTAATGTTTCTTTAACAAAGGCTTTATAATGCTTTGCAAGCAAAATGATTTTACTTATGTTTACACAGGCAGATTCTTTAACCCAATTTTTTTTTTTTATTTCTTTTTTTTTTTTATTAATTTATTTTGCAATACAATTCAGTTCTACATATCAACCACGGATTCCCTTGTTCTCCCCCCTCCCGTCCCCCTCACCTTCCCCCCAACCCCCCCCCCCCCCCATTCCCATCTCCTCCAGGGCAAAGCCTTCCCCACAGACTGAGGTCAACCTGGTAGACTCAGTCCAGGTAGGTCTAGTCCCCTCCTCCCAGGCCGAGCCAAACAATCCTGCATAGGCCCCAGGTTTCAAACAGCCAACTCATGCAATGAGCACAAGATCTGGTCCCACTGCCTGGATGCCTCCCAAACAGATCAAGCCAATCAACTGTCTCATCCATTCAGAGGGCCTGATCCAGTGGGGACCCCTCAGCCATTGGTTCATAGTTCATGTGTTTCCATTCATTTGGCTATTTGTCCCTGTGCTTTATCCAACCTTGGTCTCAACAATTCTCGCTCATATAAACCCTCCTCATTCTCGCTAATTGGACTCCCAGAGATCCACCCGGGGCCTAGTCATGGATCTCTGCATCCAGATCCCTCAGTAGTTGGATGAGGTTTCTAGCACAACAATTAGGGTGTTTGGCCATCCCATCACCAGAGTAGGTCAGTTCGGGCTGTCTCTCGACCACTGCCAGCAGTCTGTTGTGTGGGTATCTTTGTGGATTTCTGTGGGCCTCTCTAGCACTTTGCTTCTTCCTATTCTCATGTGGTCTTTATTTACCATGGTCTCCTATTCCTTGTTCTCCCTCTCTGTTGTTGATCCAGCTGGGATCTCCCGCTCCCCCAAGCTCTCTTTCCCTCAACCCTCGCCTTTCATTACCGCCACTCATGTCCAGGCTGTTCATGTAGATCTCATTCCATTTCTCTGTCATTGGGTGATCCCTGTGTCTTTCTTGGGGTCCTGTTTTCCAGGTAGCCTCCCTGGTGATGTGAGTAGCAGACAAGTCATCCTTGTTTCATGTCTAGTATCTTGCTATGAGTGAGTACATACCATGTTTGTCTTTCTGAGTCTGGGTTACCTCACTCAGGATGATTTTTTCTAGATCCATCCATTTGTCTGTAAACCTCATGATGCCATTGTTTTTCTCTGCTGAGTAGTATTCCATTGTGTATATGCACCACATTTTGTTTATCCATTCTTCAGTTGAAGGGCATCTGGGTTGTTTCCATGTTCTGGCTATTACAAACAATGCTGATATGAACATAACTGAACAAGTGCTCTTATGGTGTGCTTTAACCCAATTTTTAAACCTGCATTTCAAACTGTCCTTTAATTATCTCCAAATTGTTGGCAGCCACCTGAACTGGCTGTTCATGTTAAACTCATCTATTAAAATGTACCTCAATTTTCTCTTGTATAGTTTTAATTTTATACTATACATTGCATTTTATTTACCGAAAAAGCATCTTCATAAAAGTTCATCAACTCTAACTTCCTTAAAATGATTCATAAAATTACCAATTAAAATACAATTTAAATACATAACTATTACAATGACAGGTAATGCATCTTCTTAAATACAAAGCTAAAATACTGCATTTTTGTAAGTAAAATCTTCATTTCATGTAGCATAAATTGTACTTTTCCCCCAAAGTGCTACACTACAAAGGATTATGGAACTCTGAGCTTTTATGCATATCCTATTTTACATTGCTATTTTAAATTGTTGCTGGTATTATTCATGCATTAAACTCTACTAGAATACTGGATTTCCAAGTCAATGTATTTCCTACTTTCCATTATTTCATAATTTAAAGAAATTTCTGTAGTTTTCTTTAGTATTTAGTCTTACATGGTAACATTTATAATGATATAATAAACATCACTAACTTGAAACATTGTCAATATTTTATGAGATAAGTGAAGATGGCTTTAAATAATTAGAGGAAAGCCTCAACCTGCTTCATTTCCTGGTCAATCAATAAGAATTGGTCTGACCAGGAATGAGGTGATTCTTGCAGTAATTATGCTGATGTTAATGAAGTTAGACAATCTCCATTCAACTTAACCTTATGATGGTATTAGAATTGATTATGTACTAAAAATTTGCCATTACTATTTAAATAAAATGCCTTCATATTTGGAATTGAAGTAATCTTTTAATTTCATCCTCTTTTTAACATTCAGGTCTCATTTCTTTTTCTAATGAAAAGCTACAGTAAAGGTTGAAATACACTGAACAAAGAGAAAAATAGAAGACGATGTACAAAGGGATTATTGTAAACAAATCTTCATGTGTAAAATATGTATCATGAAAATATAAAGGCAACAATACTCTTAATGCTATTTCTGAGTTGTGGTGGTTGTGGGTTTTGTCTGTTCTTTAGAACTGTTGTGACTTAGCAAACTTAACTGTTCTTAGGGCATGTTGAAGACTGGCTTAGGTCCAGTCCCATCTCTTCCACATTTAAAATGATACGAGAGTTGGTTTAAAAGGGGTGGGAGCAGTTTGTGATTCATCAAGCTCTGTTAACGAAAGAATGCCACGCCCAGCTGCTTTTAGTGAAAAAGGATTAGGAACAGCATCAATGACCAGTAGTCTTTGAGTATCTACATCAAGCTGGCTCAGGAAAACACAGCAGAACTGTAGGTATAAAATATTGATTAATTTCCAACTCTAATGAGAAACAAGTTAATTTTATGTAGGTGAGAGCTAAGTGTGAGCTGCAGATTCAGTGAGAGACCCTCTCTTACAGAATAGGGTGGAAAGTCATGGAGTAGACCTGATATCCTTCTCTGACTTCCATGTGCATAGGCATGCACACTCTATATACATATGCACACACGTACATACTCACAGACACAAAATTTTCAGAATGAAGTTTGTAAATTACCAGATGTATTGTTGTAGACTATTATTTTAAAGTGTGTTACTTTGGTTTATGTTACATTTGTTTAATTCTGTGAAGCTGTGTTACTTTGCCTGTGTAAAAACACCTGATGGTTTAATAAAGAACTTAAGGGCCAATAGCAAGGCAGGAGAAAGGATAGGCAGGGCTGGCAGGAAGAGAGAATATATAGAAGGAGAAATCCAGAAGGAAAGGAGAAGTAACCAGAGAAGGAAGAGGACTCCAGGGACCAGTCACCCAGCTACACAGCCAGCCACAGAGTAAGAGTATGATTTACAGAAGTAAGAGAATGGGAAAAGCCCAGAGGTAGATGAGGTAATTTAAAGTTAAGGAAAGCTGGCAAGAAACAAGACAAGCTAAGGCCAAGCATTCAGAATTAGGAAGAAACCTTTGTGTGTGATTTATTTGGAAGCTGGGTGGTGGGCCCCCCAAAAGAGTGAAAACAAACAACCACAATGTATCACTTTTTTTTCAACTTAAAACGTAACTGCAACTTGCACAAACAGAAGTATAATCTGGAAAAGAGGCATGAACAGAGAGTAACCCCCAAACACAGTGTACATTTCTGTCTCCTATTGTCATTCAGCAACGCCTTCACTTTCTCACAAGGCCTTGATTTCTACTCTTTTACAGGCAGAGTCCATGCATCAACTATTATAGATCTTGCTAGTCCTAATTGTGCTCAGGTCTGTGGTTGGTGTTTACAACCATAAGCACATTATGGTCCTTCAACTCTGCCTGTAACCTTTTTATTTCATAATTAAAAACTATACTAAAGGATTGGTTATGAGAGTATAGTCGTTCCATTAATACCACAGCTGAATATTTTGGGTATTTAATCTTGAATAATAACATTTAGAAATATTTTTGTAATTATTTACTCAAGTAATTAAGATCATGTAATACCTTAAAGTCTTTTTTATAATACAATTTTTTTAATGATTTATTTTTATGTGAGGGTTGTTGGATCCCCTGGAACTAGAGTTACAGACAGTTGGGATCTGCCATGTGGATGCTGGGAATTGAACCTGGGTCCTCCGGAAGAGCAGTCAGTGCTCTTAACCACTGAGCCATCTCGCTAGCCCCAATATCTTAAAATCTTTTGGCAAAAAAGTTAATTCTTATATATTGTTACTGAAGATTCTGGAAACATTGCTACCTGTAAGTTTACCCCCAAATGAGAAAATACATGGACACTGATTATAATAGTTCACCTTCCATTGGAGGAGGTAAATGACAGTGAACAAGGATTGATGATGGGGTGGTAAGTGTTGAAAAATATACATTTTAGAGGAAAACTGGCACATATGTACAATGCACTTTCCTCTTGCCTTACAGGAACACTTATAAAATGCAAAATATAGCCCAGTGGGTAAGACCACTTGCTGCCCTTGCAGAGGACCTGAGTTCAATTCCCAGCACCCATGTGACAAGGTTCACAAACTGCCTGTTATTCTAACCCCAAGGCTTTTAATATGCATTTGGTGTCTGTTAGCACTTATATGTACATGAACCCTCAACACATATATAACTAAAAATCAACAAACTTTAAATGTACAAAATGTATGTTAGCAAATAGAGCATAATAAATAGAACATAACTAATGATATATTGAAAACAACAAGAGCATTCCTTTGGAAAAATTATTTAAATGGATTAAAATACACCACTGTCCTGGCTAATTTTATCCCAACTTGACACAAGGGAGGATAATGTGGGAAGAGATACTTTGAGTTGAGAAAATAGTCCCACTAAATATTTTCATCCAGGCAAGTCGACAGTGCACTGTCTTAATTAGCGATTGATGAGGGAAGACCCAGATCATTAAGGTCCATCAGTGGTGCACAAGAAAGCAATCCAAGCAAGCCACAGGTACCAAAGAGTAAGCAACACTCCTCCATTGTTACTCCAGCAGTTCAGTTCCTACCTGTAGGTCCCTTAACTGATTGAATTCGTGCTCTGAGTTCTCACAGTTAGAGACTGTTACATGGAAGTGTAAGATGAAATAAGTCCTTTCTTCCTCAAGTTGCATTTGGTCATGGTATTTTATCACAGCAATAGAAACCCTAGCAAGACACCCAAGAAAAATAATTGAAAGTGATTAGATTTTAATAGTTATTTCTTCCTTCATGTAAACCCAAGCAAGTTTTACAGTAAAGTTATCTAGAAGGAACATAGGACTTCTTTTTCTCTGAGATTCTATTTTGTTCTATTTAGTTGTCTCCAAGTACTTCATTTTGGACTTGATCATATCTATATCATAGGCAGACATGACTTGGTAAATATCAAATCTCTGCTTCAGCAGATATACTCTTACTCATGACACGATTCAGATGTGCTAGAGAAACGTGACTCCATCTTACACGTGGTCCTTGATTTTCCTCCCTACTATTTCCTATTTGTCATTTTTATAAGAAACATTTTAAAGTGCTATATATTATATTTGTTGATTAAGAGAAGGTGGTGATGGTATAGAGAATTTCTATAAACTCTTCTTTCAATTAAACTTATTATTAATGTGTTACTGATACTATGATATGCTAAAATTAATAAGGCAAAATTTGATGCATAATTATTAAAAGTTTAGACATCTCTTTAATGTCCTTCATTTTTACATGATACACTTTTTTGTTTCAGTTATATCTAGAATAGTACCTGTCATAAATTGTCACCTGACTTTAGGCTCTTGGCTATAACTTTTTTATCCAAACTCTTCTTATTTTTCATTATATAAAAGTTTTGACAGTTTTGAGAAGCTTTTTTGAAAAAAATGTCCTTAGTTAATATTTGTCAGCTAATTGTCTCATGATTGGACTAGGTTAACTGTCATTGGAAAAAAGCCACAAAGATGGGATCATTTACATGATATAATATTATATCATTGACATATTCCATCATATAATGAACATGATTTATAGCCATTAATCTCTAATAACAGCCTTACAGAAGTAGTGTCTATTTGATTTCTCTACTGTTAAATTAGTCTGTCATCTCCTATATTTGAAAAATACTGTTATAGGGTACTCGGACAATAACTGAAAGTTATACTTCCATATTTTTAAACTTGTTCTCATAACTTGACAATATTACTCGGCTGTGTTCCATTAGTGAAATTTAGGCCGTGTGATCATGACATCCATAAATGAGGGTTTCTAACTACTAACTCATACTTAGCAAAACTGGAGACCACTACAGCAGGCTTCAATGAGCTTAACAAGCTGCAATATATCTGTACCTATAGTACTGTTATTCTGTGACAAAAGGAAACAAATAAGTAAACCAAGAAAGTTAACTGATATAACCATCTTCAGTGCATGTTGTTAAGTGGAAGAAGCCACTCTCACAAGGCTATATATTCAGTGACTTCATTTACGTGACATTCTAGAGACAGAATAAGGTTTAGTTGTGGAAACACAGTACTAGATAATAGATAAGCTCCACAGAACTTCATTGTATGAAGAATGAACGTTAATATGAATGTTATTAAAATCAAACCTAAGAATTTGCACCTACTTTACCATCTAGCTGAATACACAGCCATCCAAATACTTGGATTTTTTTGTTATTTTCCAAAATTCATTTAGGAGATCAGAAGAATAGAAAGCAGTATATTCAAATAAAAAAACTGTACAAAATAAACTCACTAACTTCTGGGAATGAGTAAAGTTTGTAAAATTAAAAATGTGGTATTTTTCATTTATAAACACTGTATTATAGTCCCTAAAGTTGTTCCCATGAGTGCACTTGTTAAAAAATAGCTCTATATATTTACAAAAGAGTTTAATAATTACCTTAATGAATGATGGATTTTGGAAGCTATGTCCCTAAAAATTGGAATGTGAGGTTATGGGACAGCTGGGGAGATGGAGTAGCAAAGCCTTTAGGACAATAGGTCTGAATTGGATACCTTAGTATGAACTTATGCTTATCATAATGTGATTAAAGTAATTAAATATAGGTGTAGTCAGAAATTTACTTAAACAGTGAATGAATGCACATGCATATTCATCTAATGTCATTTATTCGTTAGCTGCCAGGGATTAGAAGCAATGGCTAGTCAGTAGCATCCAGCACACCTACTGTGCTGAATCATGATTTCTAACACAGTTCTCTAACAAAGGAACTAGGGTCCATAGAGAGGTGGAAAATTCTGGGCGAGAAAGTTCATGAAAGTTTAGAATATCTTATGGAAATTAAACTGAAAAAAATGATACACATCTTCCTTTGTTTATTTGCATATTTTGTTTTGCTTTGTTAAGGAAAAATATAAGCTTTTAAGTTATTACAGGTACTAGGAAGGTAGAACTGGTACAAAGATATTGAAGACAATATCGTCAAATCTGTTCTTCATAAGAAGCACATCATTACACAGTAATTATGGTTCATCTCAAGTTCCCACACATATTCCATATATTTCTCAAAAACCTAGATATTTTAAAGCAATATTTTCTATCCTATTCTTCTTGTTGTTGTCATCTTCTACACAACCCTTATTAAATGCTCACAAATGTTGACATTTACCTTTTATTTCATCACAATTAATCCAACCCCACTCCTAGGAGGAAATAGAAATGGAGAGAGAAGAGTGGGAGTAGGAGAGAGGGGGTGGGAGAGCAGGAGGGAGGGAGAGGGAGAGGAGTGTGGAGAGGGAGAAGGGGAAGAGTGTGGGAGGGAGAGAGAGAGAGAGTGGAAGAGCAGGAGGGACAGAGGGAGGGAGGACTGTGGGGAGGGAGAGAGAGGGGGTGGGAGAGCAGGAGGGAGAGAGGGAGAGAGGAGTGTGCAGAGGGAGAGAGAGAGAACATCAGACAAATAGGAAGTCTAATATGGCTGGAAGTTTGAAAGTAATAGAAAGATTATCTTTGGAGGAAGCTGGAAACTAGGCTGGAGAAAAGCTAGAGACTTTTCAGCTGACTGAACGTGTGTATAGCTTCAGCAGTTAATAAATCTACACAGACAACAAATTATGTTTCTTGGATGGTAGATTACTCAACTTTAAACCTGTGCATTTAAGAGACTTTAAGAAACTTAAATAGCAGTTACTGTAAGACATAGAACATTTAGGCCTGTAATTTCAGGGAAGTTAATGAAGTACAGTTTAAAGTTGTATATGTAAGAGTCACTGTTCTTTAGCCATAAAATTGAAGCCAATTATATATATTGGCTTATATATATATATATTCTTATATATTCATTATCATATTTCAGATCCATTGGTTATTATTTCAATTACTCCATAAGGTAAAAATAAGCAGTTGATCTTTTTTCATTTCTTTTGTTTTTGACATTAAAAAACAAAAATAGGTAATTTTCCTCTTCTTGTTCCTCTTCCCAAACCCTCCCACATACCTCTCCTTGATCTTTTTTTTTGTATTCATGGTAACAGTTTTTTTTTTATTATTGTTACAACATATATGCATATGCACCCACTGATATGTGTACTAAATACATAAGTACAATGTTCTCAGTCTGTCTAGTGTAATTTGGATATTGTTTTCAGGGATGACCATTTAGGACTTTATAACAAATTAATGTGCTCTTCTCTTTGAAGACTGTCTCTCCCCCTATCAGAATTTCTTGGCTCTCTTTAATTCTTTATGTAGGTTTCAAGCCTCCTGGCTTCCCCGTCTCCACCCCCTCCCATCCACTTTAGCATGTTATTGTTGTGACACACTAACCCAGTGTTGTGAAATTTGCTTTCATTCATTGTGTAATCAAAATGGCCCATTATTTAATATTTATCCATTTGGATTTTAATCCTGTTCAGTTCTTCTTGCCTTATTGCTCTGATAGAGCTTAATTCAATGCATTGCCTTTCCTGTACATCACTTTCTTCCGTTTTACTCATCTTCAGTTTTCATCTCTACTGTGCAGACTGCACAACAGCCACTTCAATATATTCATGTATGTAGTTGCCGCTTAATAATAATATTATTAATGTTTTACCAATCAGATACTTGTACTATCCCCTCTCGTATAAATGTGTTTACAAAACAAAACATCAAATGCAGCAGAATATCCAAAAAAGTTTATTACTATAAAGTGCTCTCATAATTATTATTTGTCACTATTGTTATAGCATTTTTAATGTTAAATTTTCATCTCTGTGTTTCCTTATTTGAAGTGTAAATATCTTAGAAAAATCATTGACTTAATGACTTTTCTTTTAAAGATTTATTTATTTATTACACATACAGTGTTCTGTCTACGTGCCAGAAGAGGGCACCAGGTCTCACCATAGATGGTTGTGAGCCACCATGTGGTTGCTGGGGATTGAACTTGGGACCTCTGGAAGAGCAGCCAGTGCTCTTAACCTCTGAGCCACCTCTCCAGCCCCGATTTTTTTCTTTAGTCCAGGTGATAAAACAAGAATTTACAGGACTAGTTTAGGGGGAAAAGGAGTTCTACTATAGGATGACCTGAATCTTCTCCTTTAATATGCTTATGTATCTTTTAAATATGAATGTTTCAGTGTCAATAAAAGAGTAGTTAGTGTTGGAAAAATATTTACTCTGTCAAAGAAGGGAATGATTATTTTCACTGCAAATATTTCTTCCAGATGGCTTATTTCTGAAGTATGGAAAAATGACACATGCAAATTATCTTCACAGTTAAATCAAACATTGCATTGGTCTGCTCAGAAGTTAAACAGAACAAAAACTATTGTTCTTCATTTATTTAACACAGGAATCATAATTGTTAAGGCATATTTAGACATTTAAAATTTTTATTTAATATCTGAGAATTTAATATATATGCACCATGAAATATGGTCGTACTTACCCGTTTTCCCGGCATCTACCTCTGGACTCTCACAAATTTATGTCCTGTCATTGTTTTTGTCTCTGTTTCCTCTCCTCTCTGTCTGTCTGTCTGTCTGTCTGTCTGTCTGTCTCTCTCTCTCTCTCTCTCTCTCTCTCTCTCTCTCTCTCTCTTTCTATCTCTCCTTTTAGAATAATCTACTAAGTTTTGTTAGTACTGCCCAGGCATATGTGTGTTGCTGTGGGACCATCTACTGGAATATGGGAAGTCTATCAATGACTAATTGGAAAATACCTGGAAAGGAATGATTCTCTCTCTTCTAGCAGCTCTGAACCACTAATAGTTCCTCACTGAGGAGTGGAACACCATGAGCTCAGCCCTCATTCATAATGGCAGGCTTGACTGTGTGCAAGTCTTGCACAAATAGCAGATCTGATGTGAGTTGTGCAGCAAACATGATAAGCCTACATATTTATCCAGAGTGAATATCACTAATGGATATTTTCTCTTTTACAATTATTCACAATTTCTCAGCCTTTGTTCATAACTATATAAATAGAGCTATGAAGTAAAAAAAATGGAGGAATGTATAAAGAAACAGAGAAAAGTAGGTAACAATAAGTTAAGATAAGAATATCTTAAGGCTACTATGTTTTGTCAATAAGCAAGTTTTCATTGTTTCTAGAAAAATAAGATAACAATAAGAAAAGTAGGTAGCAATATAAATTACAGGATAAAATCAGGAAAATTATCCCTAACATCCCTCACACTGAGTTCTATACTGTTTTACACAAATACATGTAAGTGCTATGTATTTTGGGGTATGTACAAAAAGTTTAAAAACATATTGTTTTAAAACTATGAAACATATGTTTGTTCTGTTATTTTTTTTCTCAATGAGACTGAACTAGAAGTTCAACATTGACATTCCATTTAGATAACAGAGGGTAGGGCATTTCAAAGGCAAAATCCCATCAGAGAATACAAATTGCTTCTAAGTCTTCAGAGTTCAAATGTAATAACCATTTACAAGAGCAATGTAGGGAATATCAGCTGCCATTGAGATTGCATTCACTTAAGGAGACTATCAAAGGAAACTACAGTTCTTACCCCTTCATGATTTATGGATTTAGCTCAAACACTTATAATTAATTCCTTAGCACAAGAAGATGAGTAAAGATGCATGTGGCAGCATGCCCAAACCGGAATTCCTAAAAAAACAGGGTTTGAAACTCAAGTTCTTATTTCTGATGATTTTAAGAGTAATATAATAGTAAGTAGGTCCAAATGCTATTTCATGCCTCACATACAAGGGAAGAAAATTATATCACAAAGGCTACTATGTTTTATCAATAAGCAAGTTTTCTTTGTTTGTAGAAAAATACTTAAGAAAAGTTTTCATGAAATAAAATTCTATTGGCAAATTTTATCAAAATAAGGGAACTAATTATTTCTAAGTAAAAATAATACTAGCATTTTTAAGATGCATGTAATTTTTGTACATATATTTATTTGGGGGGAATGCAGGTACTACTGCATCTGTGTTGAGGTCAGAGAACCACTGTTAGGATCAGTTGTCCTCTTCTACCATGTGGAGCCCAGGGACTGAACTTAGGTCAGAGGGCTTGGAAACAGGAAGAATCATTACCCACATGCTGAGCTATCTTGCAGACCCTAGCATGAAATATTCCAAATACTTTGGTGTCTAGTAACTAAGGATATATTAATCATCTTGAAGTTTATTAAGGAAGAACCACCCCCCCCAACCCACATATACAAAAGAATCAGCAGTTTGTAAAACCAGGAACTGAAACAGTGGAATTCTGACTACCAGACAACACAACAGAACCTGAGTCCTCCTTCTAGCACACGTGTTCTCAACCCATAGGTTGCAACCCCTTTGAGGTTGTATATCAGATATTCTGCATATCAGATGTTTACATTCCACTTCATAACAGTAACAAAATTACAGTTATGAAGTAGCAACAAAATAATCCATAGCATGAGGAACTTTATTAAATGGTCACAGCATTAGGAAGGTTAAGAACCACTACTGCTAGATGGAAATATAACATTCTAATTAGCCTTGAATATCAGAAGATCTCAGTTTAGCTAAAGGCTTTCTGGTAAAGATCAAGGACATAGCCTGTCCCCTCCTGGAATAAGTAATTCAAATAAGCCTGTCAAGAACCTTGACAAGGTAGTGCTCTCAGGGAAAGGTGCCTGCTCCAGAGACTCAGAATTATACAAATAACTCCTCAAACATAAATCAACTCAACAGTCTTAAGGAGTGAGAAAGCGCTGCTTTACAATGGTCCCTTTGGTCACTGTTTACTCTCACCACTTGAGAATGTGCCACCAGAGTCTGTACCTACCTATCTTCCTCACCCAGTCACTGTGTGACTCATCTCAATTCTTTCAAAGGAGATAACAAGGAGTCTGAGAGGAATACAAGGAGAGATTCTGGTTACAGTGGACTATCTCCATGAAATCAAAATCATAATCTTCGTTTTCTTCCCATGACATATAAAATTAGAAGTAGTAGGAAATTCCCATTTTCTTTCTTTCTTTCTTTATTTTTGTCTATCTAAAATGTATTAAAGGTAGAGGCTGTGTAGGTGATTTTTACCACCCAGGTATAAGAAAGTAATCATTTCCTTTTGTTCCAATTTTTGGTAATTTATTTCTGCCCAAACTCTACAGCAATTAACAGAAAGATAATGGAGAAATCTACATAATTAGGTTTGACTGATGTCTTGGAGTGATTTTAGTACTTGAAATTCAACCATGACTTATTTGTTATTATTTATTCTCCAGTTACCTACTAATGTACCTGAATAACATCACATTGGAAATCAGAACACGATACTCTAACCTATGATGTTTTGTCGTTCTAAGTGCTTGGAATTAAAGATTACAAAGACCTTACAAGCAGTCTCCCCGGCATCCTCCTGCCCTGCACACCCGTTTCCTTCCCCTCTTCATCCTTTAAAGTGAGACACAGAGACTAAAGTTCTCTTCTTTAAGGTAGAGCATAGAAACTAAAACTACTTTCTGCAAAAGCAAACCAAGAAAGCAGAAAGGTCAGCTCTCTTCTTTCTCCCTTGGAGACTTGCTGCAGCAGGTCCTGACTGAGAGGAAGGTATGCTGCACATGTAAAACCTTTGCAAGTCTTCTGGGATCACACTTTCTTCACCCTGATGCTATTAGGTCAAACCCTTCTATGCAGTTACAATTTTTATGTGTCTGATTATTTTTCATCAATACTAAGTATAAAAAGACCCCTTTTTTTCTGAGTCTGTTGCTCTTCACTTCTGAATCCTAGCATAAGATTTTGACTAAGTGAATTTGTTATGCTTTTCCCTCATTAATCTACCTTTATTTCTAGGATTGTCAAGTGTGAACCCATGAAAGCTAAGGAATGGTAGTGATCTTTCCTCTCCTACAGTAGTGAAATAAACAAGAATAACAAGAGTAACACCTTATAAAGGTTAAACTGTGCATAGAAGTACTCAACATGTGAATGTCAATTACAAAGAAAAGTCTGATGACTAAATTGGATGTTGCTCTATTTATCTGCTCTGGCCATGAAGCCACTATGATTTCATCTTACACTTTCCTAGTACAAATCACTCTTTAGTTGTGTTCAGCTCCACAAAGATCTGACTTTCTCATCTTAATTCACATTGTCTTTTAATTTCTGAGATACTAACTCTAGATAAGGGCATGCATTAAAATGCAAACACTATATAATGTATTGCACATATATGCTTTCATAAAATTGTTTGTATCAATGTAATAGTGTATTCATATAAATTATTATATAAATTAAACATGTTTTATTATTATAATACTAATGAATGGTTCTAGTGATATTTTGACTATGGTATCCTCAGTCATTGTTATTTAATAATACATTTCATTTACTCTTTGAAAATTTTATACATGCATGCAAGGTATCATGAACATATCTAGCTCCCACTAAATCTGTCCATTTCTCCCTTGAGCTCACCAAACACATATCTTTATTTATTGATTTTATCCTACTGATTCCAAAAAGAAAAGAAAAGAAAGCAAGCATGAAAACACTTTGCACATGCAGATGGCTGTGTGACAACTTACCTTACCCACCAAGGAAAATAACTCCTCCTCCCCCAGCAGCCACAGCTACCAAAAACTGTTTCAGCTAGGAGTGGAGTCTTATGAGACCCTTCTCACTCATGATAGTATTTTTAACTGGTTAGTCTTATCAATACTTTGAGCAGGCAACCGCAGCTGCTGTGGGATATTTTATTCAACAGCCATTGCAACCACCTCCCCTCCCTCTTCCAGTTCTTTCTTTCTGACTCTTCTTCCTTGATGTTCCATGAGTTTTAGGGGGTGGAGGGGAAATTCATAAGGACGTTCCATCTATGGATGAGCACTCACAGTTGCTTATTTCCAACACCTTGAACTATTAGGTTTTTGTGCATTATAACCACTCTTCAAAAGGTTGAGAGCTGCAAAAGTCTATGGATATAGGCATAAATACTAAGAAGACAGTTTATTTAGCAACATTACCATTTAGCCAAACAGCAATAGAACTTCTTGCCCTTACTGGTTCTCCCTAAAGCCTATGATCTCCCTGGTCAAGGAATTTTGTTCAAGTTTTCAGTACTAAATGTGAAATTTCCCTGTGGATCATACCTTCAATCCAATCAAGAAAGCAGTTAGGTAACCCCTGAAACATCCATTCCACAATTGCACCAGTAGTCACAACTAGAACTAGAACATTATTGCTAGGATGGTATTGTAGCATGCAAGGTCCAGAGCTGGGTAAGACCTTTGATTTCCTTTCTCTCCCAGTAGCTCACATGGGACATACCAGCACTGTGAAAGCTAGCCAGCAAGGAGAGAGTTTCCTGATCTATTGAAGATTGACTTGCCTAGGTCCAGTGATGAAATTGTGGGGTGTCTTTAGCAACAAGGTCAACCTGCAGCTAACGGTGGGCACCTATAGTAATGGTAATAGTCTGAATTGTTCTTGATGTTTCTTTTCCCCCACCTTGACCAACAAGGAGGTATAATATGCCTGACCCTGATATTTTTCATTTAAAACCAAAATCTTCTAGGAACAACACTGTTCACCAATACAGAATATTCCTATTCAGACTCCTTTTTAAAAACTACACTTTTGTTAAAAAATGTTTTCACAGGCTTGTTCATCATAAATCTTTCGTTTGGGTTACCATTTCCTTTCTTCACCACCCCCCCCCCCCCCCGTCCCCTTTGTCACCTTCTACTTAAACCTTTGGTTGGTTATTAGTAACTCAAGACTGAAGGAGACGAAGAAGGAAAGGGGCACGAACGGAAGGACTACTGACACCCAGACCCATTCTGCAGCTCCCTTAGCAGCACATAACATGATTAACGCCTTTGTTGTGGTAACTGTTTTGTTATTAAGGTTTTTAACACCTAGTTCATTCCTTATGTGGTTGGGAAGGCGTGTGTGTGCATATATGAACATCGCACACACGCGTGGAGGTCAGAGGGCAATAGAAAGGGGTTGGTTCTCCCCATTACTTTGTGGGTTCTGTGGATGGACCTCTGGTCCTCAGCTTGACAACAAGCACCTCTACCAGCTGAGCCATCTCACCGTGCCCGCCCCATTCATTGTTTTCAACATTCAGAATATTGAATATTCAGAACTAGTTTAGTTTACAGTTATTGATCATTTTTTTACTATTTTGCAGTGAATTCTAAGTCTAGATATCTTTAAATGTAAACATATAGAAAAACAGACTGGAGTCTTTAAAAATCTTTATCAGTGCTTTCTTTCTTTTTTCTTTCTTTTTCTTTTTCTTTTTCTTTTTGTAAATGATTTATTAGCCATGCCAGGGGAATCCATCTTTCTTCCTTCTGCTTTCTTTGTGGTATAAAATCCAATAGAGATTCCATCCTGGTCTCCTCCTCCCATTCCACCTAGTTACAGGCAGAAACTCAACAGGAACAGTCCTTTCATCCTGTCTTTTTATATTTGTCTGACAACTCTCATCACCCATTACAAACCGCACTGGCTTACTTTACAAGCACTTCATATCTGAGACCTAGTATATCAAGGAGATTGAGCCACCATCAGAATGGACATTTGTTTCTGCTGTCCATGAGTCACTCTCTCTACATACCATATTTTTTATACTGTACACGTTGATACCAATGCTACTCATCTGCCTTCAAGCTCAGAATAGAGAAGGGAATTTGTTTTATTTAAGAGCTGCTCTAGGAAAGTGATTCAGACATCATCCTGGAGAATGATTTCCTAGATTCTTACCTTTGAACATTTAAACTTTCATATTGTACTTAATATATGACCTCAGGAAAATCACCTAAATTAATCTGTTTGTAAGATGTGAGCATTATAATATTCACCATAGGATTTCTTATTATTAAATTATATAATCTTGTTTCATTCTGGCATATTAGACAGCACCTAATACAAACAAAGCTTTGAGTATGTACTTGCTATCAGTTTTGTTGGGCCACATAAGTTCCCAGGGATGGCCAGGTACTAAGGAAAGAGCAATGTGTTAGAACTCGTTGTTTCTGCCCAGGGAGTAGGGAGCAGCTCAGTTGGTCCAGGGCTTTCCTGCACAACGTTCTGCCTTTGAGGCTCAGATTCACACAAGCCTGGCATGGTGCTGTACACACATAATCCAGCATGGGACAAATGGAAGCCAGGGTAGTTCAAAGTCATCCAATGCCGCACAGTGAGTTTCAGGCCAGCCTAGGATAAGAGAGGCCTTCTTTCAAACAAAGAAAATATAAACAGAGGAACTCTATGTTTCCTCCACAAATTACATATTTATATTCTCTCTCTATGTGTATATGTATCTATATTTCTACTCCACTTTTATTGACATTTAATGTACATTTCTCATGAAAGTAAAGGAGTTATTATTTAAATAGACAGATTTGCAATAAAATTGATTAATTAGTTAATCAATATATACCATATCTCTATTACAGCTATGTAAATAATTCTTTTTCAAGGACATTTAACCCAGGATAAAATAAATGTGGTTTTTTTTCATGTCCCATAGTAAAACCCTTCTTGTTGTTGTTGTTTTTTTTCTGTGTAGCTTTGGCACCTCCCCTGGAACTCACTCTGTAGCCCAGGCTGGCCTTGAACTCACAGAGATCCGCCTGCCTCTGCCTCCCGCGTGCTGGGATTAAAGGCGTGCGCCACCATCGCCCGGCGTAAAACCCTTCTTAACCTTAGGTTTTCAAGTAGTAGAGATGAAGACAGATCTTTACGTCTTTGCATAAAAAAAAACACTAGTACAGTAATGAAGGACTGAAGATTCAGAAATCTTGGCTTGAAAACTGATTATACAAGACTACTTTGCAATATCTTTATCCCTCTCCTCCTTTTCATCCATTGTAGCTAGAATTTTCCTGCCTGGCCCACGGTCAGGGTAAATCTCTCTCACCCGCCAGTCCCAAGCTGCTCAAACCCAATCAAGTAAACACAGAGACTTATATTGGTTTCAAACTGTATGGCTGTGGCAGGCTTCTTGCTAACTGTTCTTACAGCTTAAATTAATCCATTTCTATTAATCTATACCTTGCCACGTGGCTTGTGGCTTACCGGTACTTTACATCTTCCTTATCTTGATGGTGGCTGGTAGTGTCTCCCTCACCCAGCTTCCTGTTCTCTCAATTCTCCTCTCTGTTAGTCCCGCCTATACTTCCTGCCTGACCACTGACCAATCAGTGATTTATTCATTGACCAATCAGCAACACATTTGACATACAGACCATCCCACAGCAATCCATGATGAATACACTTCTACCTAGCATAAAAAATTTTCATGACATTACATAAAATATTTTGGAAGTATATGTTTGTGTATGTGTGTATGTGTGTGCTACAATAACATGGATAATTGTCTTCACAAATCCATTTGTAAGAGCTTAGTTCCCAGTACAGGGGTATTTGAAAATACTATAA
This sequence comes from Peromyscus californicus insignis, assembly GCF_007827085.1. NCBI lineage: Eukaryota > Metazoa > Chordata > Mammalia > Rodentia > Cricetidae > Peromyscus > Peromyscus californicus. The sequence goes on along the minus strand of NW_026294458.1, from coordinate 61,417,823 downwards.
ACATTTCAAAAGGTGGGGCATTATAAGAGGTACTAGATCTGTTGTGCCCAAGTCGAGAGACCCCCCCGAAGAGACTGCCAGAGACACGAACTCACCAAAATGAAAATGCAAGGTTTATTGGAGCAATTCAAGCCATGGCAGGGACCTTGTCAACACACCGACACAGCACAGGCTAGAGGACGTGCTCCTCCCTGAGCGTGCACGGTTTTTAAAGGCAAAAACCATAAGGTTACCACATTAGGGGGGTTTCAGTATGGGTGCAAATCTGACTGGCTCGTGCTTAGGGACTTTCCAGAAGTCTGCTGGTATCTCGTGTTCAGTTTAACCTCTGTTCTTTTTAAACCCTTATCCTGAGCTGTCTCCGAATTGGGACATTCTGTGGTTAATCAGTTGCTACCAGATGGCTGGATGGCCATTCCTGACATCCTGATTTTTTTCTTTCTGGTTCCTGGATTTATGTCAGCAATACTGAGAACTCAAAACCTAAGCCTGTTGCAAAATGGAGAGGCTTACAAGATGGAGGGGCCTTGGTTCTTCAGATCTTTGGAAGTCTTTCCATAAAAGAAACTATAGAACTTTACCAGCACCTTCTATTTTTTTTCTCCCCCTACCATCCTGACTCAAGATGACACAACCTTTGGCCCTGATATATGTCCTCACTTAGATGTTACCCTCAATGTAGGTCCAAACCAGTGATGTCACTCTACTTGGATTGCATCCTTCAAATTGCAAATCGCGTGCTCCATAAATTTTCTCTTTGCATACATTAATTGGCTCATTTCACACTGAGTCTAATACTGTTTAATATAGAACATCCCAATACTAGCAGGAAAAAAAGATACGACAATGTTGAGGATACAACCAAATGTTTTAAAGCATAATCAAACAGAAATGTTTATGCTGATGGTTTTATAAGTACAATTCTCATAGCATTTCAAATAATATTGAATTGTTTACAAAGACTAGCAGAACTGAGTTATTTATGTATATAATGCCTCACTTACCTAATCATTGTAAATGTATCCAATTATTGCTAAGGGATACATTGCAATTTTATTGGACTTAGCTGTTTAAATTTAACATATCCCTGCATAGTGAGATCTATAGAGGAATATGCGTATTCATATCTTTTGTGCTTCTTGCAAGAGAGCTGCCTTAATGAAATCTCTATGAAGTTCACATACTTATTAGTTGGAAGCACAATATGAATTTCTCATGGCTTTCAGTTACTTGTTAAAGTGATAGAAATATGACCCTGAAATGGATGTACTGTCAGTGCATATTATGATGACTCTGTCACTTCCAAGACATTATGACTCTGATGGTGTTTAATCATTTAGTTAAAAGTGGGAAAGATAAAACCTTCCTCTTTCACCTTGACAATGAAAGTATGATTAAAAACTGATTATATAACAAGGACCACAGAATCAATCATTTCTTAGTATCCGCTTTCTGGAAGAATGAAATTATCATTTAAAACCTACTCAACAGGTTATTGATGAGTAGAAAAGATATGGAGAGCAAAGTTTGCATAGTTTAGCCTCATGTGTTGACCTTTGGTGCCATGCCACATGAAACATACTCATGATTTCTCAATACTACAACGCTTGCCTGGTGAGGGAATATCTACCTGATTTGTGATGAAAGAAATAATCCCAAATTTCAGCAGTGCAAGCAGCATGCCTTTTCCTTTTGTAGAAAACAAGTCATTTAAAATATCTTTCCTCAGTTTCAGAAGGTCCCATTTATTGATTGTTGCTCTCAGTGTTTATGTTACTGGTGTTATATTTAGGAAGTGGCCTCCTGTGCCCATGCTTTCAAGGCCACTTCCCACGTTCTCTTCTGTAAGGTTCAGTGTAACTGGATTTATGTTGAGGTCTTTGATCCACTTGGACTTGAGTTTTGTGTATGGTAATAGATATGGATCTATTTGCATTCTTCTACATGTAAATATCTAGTTATGGCAGGACCATGCATTGAAGATGCTTTTTTTTTTCAATTGTACAATTTTGGCTTCTTTATAAAAAATCAGGTGTTCGTAGGTGTGTGGATTAATGTCAGGGTCTTTAATTTGATTTCATCTATCAGTGTATCTGTTTTTATGCCAATACCAAGCTGTTTTTATTACTATAGCTCTATAGTAGAGCTTGAAGTCAGGGATGATGATGCCTCTGTGAGTTCCTTTATTGTATGGGATTGTTTTGGCTATCCTGGGTTTTTTGTTTTTCATTTTTTTAATTAAGAAATTTTTTATTCATTTTACATACCAACCACTGATCCTCCTCTCTTCCTTCTTCCTGCCCCCTAGTTTCCTCCCACACAACCCACCCTCCATTCCCTCCTCTGACAATGTGAGGCCTCCCATGGGGAGTCAGCAGAGCCTGGTACATTCAGTTGAGGCAGGTTCAAGCCCCTCCCCTTGAGTCAAGGCTGTACAAGATATCCCACCATAGATAGTAAACTCCAAAAAGCTAGCTCATGTACCAGAGATGGATCCTGATCCTACTGCCAGGAGTCCCGTAAGCAGAGTCAGCTATACAACTATTGCCCAAATGCAGAGGTCTTAGTCCAGTCCCATGGAGGCTCCACAGCTGTTGGTCTAAAGTTTATGAGTTCCCACTAGCTTGGTTTGGTTGTTTCTGTAGGCTTCCCCATCATGATCTTGATACCCTTTGCTTATAGAATCCTTCTTCTCTCTTCTACTGGACTCCTGGAGCTTGGTCTGGTGCTTGGCTATGGATCTTTGCATCTGCTTCCATCAATTACTGGATGAAGGCTCTATGATGACAGTTAGGGTATTCATTGATTTGATTACTGGGATAAGCCAGTTCAGGTACCCTCTCCATTATTGCTAATAGTCTAAACTGGGTCATCCTTGTAGATTTCTGGGAACTTCCCTTGCACCAAGTTTTTCCCTATCCCTGTGATGTCTCCCTAGATCATGGTATCTCTTTCATTGCTTTCCCACTCCATCCCTGTTCCAGCTGCACCATCCTATTCCCTTATGTTCTCATTCCCATTCCATTACCCTTCATTGCCACCCCTCACCCCTAGTTTACTCATGGAGATTCATCTGTTTCCCCTTTTGTTTTTCCATAGGAAGTTGAATATTGTTCCTTCAAGGTCTGTGAAGAATTGTGTTGGGATTTTGATGGGGATTGCACTGCATCTGTAGATTGCTTTTGATGTGATTGCTATTTTTACTATGTTGATCCTACCTATCCAAGAGCATGGGAGATCTTTCCATTTTCTGGTATCTTTTTCATTTTCTTTCTTCAAAGACTTAAAGTTCTGGGGAGGCTGCATGGGACAGCACTAGGCCTTCTGAATGTGAGTGACAGTTATGTGGCTTGATATATTTGTGGGTCCCCTGGCAAAGAGACCAGGACTTATCCCAGGTATACAAACTGGATTTTTAGAGCCCATTTCCTATTTTACAGTGCCTTACTCAGCAGTCATGCAAGGGGGAAGGGCTTGGCCCTTCTCCAACTTGGTGTGCCAGCCTGTGTTGACTACCCAAGGGAGGTCTTACCCCATATGAGGAGGGGAAGGGAGTGGGCTAGTGGGGAGGTGAGGAGGAATGGGAGAAGGGGGAACATGGGTTGGTATGTAAAATGAAAAAAATAATTCAAATAAAATATCTTTCCTAGAGAAGTTCCTCAAAGTGAACCTTCTTCAAAATAGTGACATCAGTTCTGTGACTGTGCCTGCTACCCATATCAGTTTAACTCTATAAGGCTTTGCAGAGGTCTGGAGGTCATGATTCTGTGGGGGTTTGTGGGGTTAGGAGTGGAGTTAGTGTAACTGGTTTAGAAAAAGCCAAGCTTATACAAGTGCCTGGAAATTGTCACTTTCCAATTTTGTTGTAATAGAAGCTGAGAAATGGGTCTTCCTGATTTTCCTGTGAGACCTGGGTATAAACAGAAGGAAAGTGACAGTATTGAAGTACTTTTGACCTTGTTTTTCAATGATGACCAGATCTGAAAATATGTTTGTCATTTATTAGGTATGCTTTCAAATAACATTAGAAAATGTAACTATCGCTATTTCAGTCACTATTATAGTTATGAAAACATGCCTATTTTCTTTATGTTTTAAATGTAAGTAAAACTATTAAGAATTTAAAGTATGACAAATGTCTTGGGGATTATATCTGAATTATCAGGGCTGTATTAACCCTTATTAGCAGCTATTTATTCCCTATCAATCACAAAAAATAATCTGATTGTTATAGCCAATGGTTTTTTTTATAACGAACAGCCCTGTTAATCATTTTTATAGTTAATATTTGAAAAAAATTAAAATTTAAAAGATAGATATAAAGCAGGTTTAATTATCCCTACTCAAGAGTCAGGGAGATTGCAAGTCTGAGAGTTACTTAGGCTATTGAATGAGATCAAGCTACCTAACACAAGGTGCCACCACGCCACTATTGATCCTTTCCAGCCTTTATGGTCTTGTTGATGTTCATAGGTGTCACAGCTGGCTAGAATTACAAATTATTCCCCTTCCCTTGGCAGCTTACATAGTACATTCAGGAAGTGTTGAAGCTAGACAGCAGAAAGGAGGCTTTCAGAGTGGGTCCAGAAAAAGTAATCTGTGTCCTTTGTCATAAGTATGGGAAGTCTTCAACAATAGAAGCTTACTTTCAAACTCCGAGAAGCATCCAAAGACAATAGTAATAGGTTGTGTTGTTTGGGGGTCACTTGAATAACTCAGAACAACCACTTGGAAGAAAGTTCCTCATGATTGCTACTGGGGCTTTTGTTAGTCTATGGTTCTTGAGGGGAGTGTTGTCAACCCAAATTGAATAACTTTGCTAGGATATATACATGTATATATATGTGTGTGTGTGTGTGTGTGTGTGTGTGTGTGTGTGTGTGTGTATGTGTGTGTGTGTGTGTGCATGTTAATTTAAATTTTAGGTAAATATAAAATAATATGATTCCTTGAGGCTTTATCAAATAATCTAGGTGGTATTTTTCCTTCCTTAATTCTCCTTCTGTATTGAACTCCCTCCCTCTCCTCAGTTAGGATGCCAAACTTCATTTTTAAGTTCTATTGCAAAACACTAATAGGATTGTCTCAGCTTGGAGCCCTTTTGAAGGGGAGAGTGTGCATCATTTGCAGCACAGCCTAATTTTGAAAACCCTGTGTAGCCATGGATTACCTTGACCATCTGATCCTCTTACTTCTACCTCCTAAATAGTAGGATTAAGTGTGTGATCCATCATGCCTTAATTATAGGATGGCAGAGATCAAACACAGTGCCTTATGCATGCTTGGTAAGCACTCTACAAGTTGAGCTATATTCCCAACGGTCTAAGTTTTTGTTTTGAGGTATTTTTGTATTAATACATTCAGTTTTGTAGTATATTCTACATTTTGTTATTTTCTTTGAATTATTACAACAAAATACATATTGTATTCATATATTTGACCTCTATCTTAAGATATTTGCAATATGCAGAGTGTCTGGATGCCTACACAAAGTCAGACATTGCTCATTTACTGTTTTGCTTCTAGTCACTGACTGAAAATATCAGTGAATAACATGAATATGGTTTGTAGAACTTTGAAGTATGTAAAACTTTACAACCCCTCTAGTAAATACAAATGAAAAAGCATTTTATAATCTGATACAGTTGACATCTGATACCATGATAGGATGTCATTTGACAGTTATTAAAATCATTTTCTGAGTCTTTATTTTAAAACATTCACTGGGGTTACTAATATCTCTTTTCCATATATTTTCACCTTTTTAGAAGATACCTTGATTTTATCTTCTACTTCTAGCTTGGACCTTAGTCTCTCAGATTAACATTTTAGTATGTGCCTTTTGTAAATATTGGTGTCTGCTCCTTAAGGGTGCTCCTTTCCATGTAGATTGTATTTTGTTTTACTTTGGAACCTTGGGGCTTTGATGATTTTTGAGACAACTAAAGCATGAGCTGTATTCTGTCTTATGGAGCGTCACCCCAAGTACTCAATCTCATTTCAAAGAACATCAAAGCCTTCTCTATAGATCATGAAAACTGGGAAAGGCAGATCCACAGGGTTTAGTTACCACTCCACCTTGTAGAATGTTTCTATCATTTAGATTTTCAGATGCCATTTGTTTTAGGCCAACAACATTAATATTGCATAAAATATTCATATAGGGAATAACTAGAAATATTGAATACAGGAAAATATTAACTGAAGTGTTCAGCTTCAGTATAGTGGTAAAAAATGAGTTTGATTATGACAGTCACATAATAGAGTGATGAAATAACAGATACAAGCCAGAAAAACACACGTACAAACATGCCCGAATAGTCTATAAAAATCATATCTTCCGTGAGGAAAATGGAAAACTATTTAATAGAGGGGAAACATGAAGAGATATTTTGTGAACACTGAAAATATATGAATCATGGAATCACTTTCAATTAATTTTATAGTTGTATCCTCCAGGCTGCTGTTAATGTATCTGATAAAACTTTAAAGGATTTATTATTAGCTAGAAAGAAGAAAACACATTTTCTAAATGCTGATACCAAGCTGCTCTGTGAATGATAAAATACAATTATAAGCTTCCTTCATAAGGTGCTGTTTTCAGCCAATACATTGTTTGAAATACAAAGAATCCAGTAGTTGTGACCTAATCACAACCTGTCTGGATATTCAGTCTGTAATTTACATCTGGAGAATTTTTAAATGAAAATTTTTTTTTTTTTTTTTTTTTTTGGTTTTTTTCGAGACAGGGTTTCTCTGTGTAGCTTTGCGCCTTTCCTGGAACTCGCTTTGGAGACCAGGCTGGCCTCGAACTCACAGAGATCCGCCTGGCTCTGCCTCCCGAGTGCTGGGATTAAAGGCGTGCACCACCACCGCCCGGCTTAAATGAAAATTTTTATGATCTATTTTTTAAGGCTTAAGACATTTACTATCTGTATAATCATATATCTTTTGAAGCCATGCCTTTTTGGTATTAGAAAATTTAATTTAGTTCAAAATATATACTCTTTAAGAGATGTGAAATCATTGTTAAAGCTTGGAATCATTGAAATTTGAATATAAATCTTAAAGAAGATTCTAATGGAAACATTTTTAAAATTTTAAATCTATTTTTTAAATGTTTTTTTTTAAACTTCGAGGACAAGAGTTTTGCTACTCACAAACTGTCTTAGTCAGTGTTCTATTGCTGTAAAGAGACACTATGACCACAGCATCCCTTATAAAGGAAAACATTTATTTGAGGCTAGCTTATAGTTTCAGAACTTTAGTCCATTATGGTCATGCAGGAAGAATGGTGGAACACAGGCAGACATGGTGCTAGAGAGGTAGCTGAGAGTTCTACATCTGGATTCACAGGCAGCAGAAAGAGACACTAGGCCTGGCTTGGGCGTCTTCTGAAATCCCAAAGCCCACCCTCAGTGACATACTTCCTCCAACAAGACCACACCTACTCCAACAAGGGCACATGTCTTAATTCTTTCAAATAATGTCACTCTCCATGAATGTATGGAGGCCATATACACACAAACTACAAAAATGAACGCAGAAGTTTTATTTGGGTTCTGTGTTTGTATAAATAATAATCAAAGAAAAGAAACTATTAATATGAGAGCAGGGTCTTAGGGAGGACTAGAAAAATAGGGGACATGGGAAGACCTGGTGGGAAGAAAGGGAAGGAGAGTGATGTAATTGTGTTTTTACACACACACACACACACACACACACATATATATATATATATATATATATATATATATATAGTTCTTACAGTAACTGGTATGTCTAACTACATTAAAGCAGAAACTCACATTATTCAAGTTTTGATTACTGTTTATAGAAGGCTCTTTTAAAGAAATATTAAGTACATGATAAAACTTCTTACTTAAATAACATAAATTTTATGTGTACTTGAGTCAGGATTGATCTATCTTATCTATATAGGAAGGATGTAGGGACTATTGTTGAAAATGTGAAAGTACTGCCTAGAACCTGACCCTAAAAAAAAAAAAAAATCACGATGGTTAAGTAAGTTTCTTTCTAGTAAACTGCTGATAATTCATGGATTCACCATCACTGTCATATCTAAAGGATATAATCTCAGAGCAAATGTCTTAATCCATTGGCTTTTACAGTCTTTATTCTATGATACTTGCTGAACTTTAAGATAGAAGTCATGTGATGTGAAGTAGCAGTTGGTGCTGAGTGACCCAGAGTTGGTCACTATATCTGTACATCTTCCCCAGGATCTCTGTGGTAGCCTGAGCCTGCTCAAAGAAGGAGATTGTTTGTGGATCTGTGTGGTGGGCTGAGCCTGCTCAAAGAAGATTGTTTGTGGATCTCTGTGGTAGGTTGGGCCTGCTTAAAGAAGATTGTGGATCTCTGTGGTAGGCTGGGCCTGCTCAAAAAAGATTGTTGTGGATCTATGTGGTAGGCTGGGCCTGCTCAAAAAAGATTGTTGTGGATCTATGTGGTAGGCTGGGCTTGCTGAAAGAAGACTGTTTGTGGATCTCTGTGGTAGCCTGCTCAAACAAGGTACTTTGATGAGGAATGAAAACTATAGTACTTGTTGGTACAAAAATAAGTTATATATATATATAGGATGGTATACAAATACTAAGGTCAAATTGGAAGCTATATTTATTTAGAAAATGGCAATAATAGACTCTCCTCTTTCATTTATGACCTTTCTAGCCAATGAATAGTTGTCTAGTTGTATAGTACTAGGCATGAATTCATTCCAAGAGATTGGGTCCAATGTTCAAATGTTCAATTAGACAGTTGAAATATATATCATATTATAAGGGGACTTATTAGCATGGTGTATAGGATGTGGTCCAGGTAGTCCAGTAAAAGTTATTTCATGACAGGGAACCCAATAATATAGTAGATGATCAGGACAAGAGGCTTGATGTCTCAGCAGTCCCAATCTGGTGCTGAACTCCAGGAGGGTTTCTGGAGAGCTTTGGGTCCTCAGACAAGGAATCCTGAAGAAGTTGACAGTAATGGGAATGAGAGTTACCAGTGAGAGTGAAAACAAGCAAGCTTGATGTCATCTCCTTCTTCTATGTCCCTTCATCTCCTCTGCCACAAGAAAATGTGGCCCAGCTTAAAGGTGAGTCTTTCTGCACTAAATATTCTGAGTAAGAAAATCTCTCATCTGAGTGTCTGTCTTTTTGATTTTAGTGGACTCCAGATGAAGTCAAATTGAAGAACAAAGACACAAACACATGGAAAAACTGGCACCAGATGGACTAGACTCTCTGATGAAGAAAATGTCTGATCCTAGTTAAATGTCATTTCCCCAAAATCTGATGGCTAAACAAAAGCCAGTATTCTGGGAATTTATGACTTCCTTGCCAAAGGAGTCATTTCCCCTATCAATGGTAAAAAAGGACAAATGTCTATTTGTTATCTATTAGCATACCAAAGCACATGCAGGTCTCCAGACTCTCTCAATGTCACAAGTGCCTGTTACAGAGTTTATGCAGGCATCCTGGCTCTTCTCTGTCCCTCCACCCACCACTTACCTTAAACTTCCACCAGCTCAGGAACTTCCTGCCCGCAGCTACTCATTTCTCCCTATCACTCTAGCTTTCTCTTAGTTCTCTTGGGTCTCTCTTTATCATCCTCTCTCCCTCCCCTCCCTCCCTCCGTTCTGCTTCTGCTTCTCACCTGGTCAGGCCCAGTCTGTTGGCCATGTTCACTCTACTTCTTTCCCTTCATGCTCTTGAATTTCCAGATGTCCCTGGCTGTTTTCTCCCTCATCTCTAAAATAAAAATGTTCCCCTTAACCATTGCAATGTTAACAGTTTATACAGAAACCTCAGAACTCTGGAAGCTCAGCATGTTTATCATACAGAGTTGAATGGAGGGACAGGGTTATTATGTACAGCTGACAGGAAAGGGGAGTTAGATACAGAAAAACAAGGAGGCTGAATTGGTATATACATCAGAGTAGGGAGGCAGAATAGGCTAATTTGTGTAGGAATAGTCCCTGTTTTAGAGCAGTTGTTGGGCTATAAATATCTTGAAGATGGTAGTGAAAGCTATGGTGGACATTTTCTAATCATATAATCAGCACCCACATATAGACCTGAGAAAGGCTTTGGCACCACTCTGAGCTTCAGCTCTGCCCCCAACAGAGGACTTTGCTATTGCCAATGAGTCCTAGGCACTGGGTCCTTGACATACTTATGCCCAGGCCAAAAATGTACATTTTCTCATGACTTCACTAATTTAGAGTTTCTTAAGCATGCATTCATGCACGTGCACACACACACACACACACACACACACACACACACACACACACACATACACACACACACACACTCAGAAGAGAAGATCAGTAGTCCAAGTGACAGGGGGATTGGAAAGAATTTGGAAGAGAGAAAGGAGAAGAAGAAGAAGAAAAATAAGGCAATTATATAAATTTAGTACACTCATAATTGTAATTGTTTTAATTTTTAAAACAAATTAAAAACAAATAAAAACCCTTAATATTGCAATGTATATACTGTATCTAATGCCATCTTGTAAAGCAGATACCTCATGCTCCTGCAGTTCATCCTCTCTTTAGAAACTACATCCACTCACAGGTGGAGCCCTGCCTTCCACATCTTCCTAGTCCTGATTACCTCATTTACTGCCTCATCTCCACAGTTTTCTAATTCTCCTCTTCCCAAGTCAGTATTTACAGCAAACCTTTATCAGCATTTAGAAAGAATCAAGATGTTACCAAAAACTCTGTTGGCTTTCTCTGACATTTTGACAGAAAGAACTTTGCTTTTCTCATTGATTCCAGGGATATATAATGTTTCTAAATATTGGCACCACAAGCTTTCTGATCATAGTATCTGAGTTCAAATCTTAAGTGTGATTCCTACTTCTGGTCTTTATACTTGAGAATTCATCTCACTTTTTATATGTTAGTGCCTTAGTGATATATGCTTCTCTCATTTTGTAAATATTGATTTGCTACCTATATCACACTTAAGAAAAGCATTTTGAGCAGTAAGCTATCTCACTAATCCAATGAATAACATCACACTACACACTACACACTACACACACACACACACACACACACACACACACACACACACACACACACATTCCAGAAGAAGCTAGATTACACACATTTGCTTCTTAAATGAGCATCCAGAAACACTTAAAGAAAATGACTTGTTTGTTTATTATAACACTGCCTTTAGGTGTAATGCAATAAAATGAGTTGTTGGTATTGCTAGACCTTTGGCAAAAATACTCATGAGCTAAATGGAGATAGTACGACAATTAGGATTATTCATTTGGCTCTGGGCAATAGAAACCAAAACGTGGAGATACCAGTGTTTAATGAGAGGAAAATATCATTAGCAAGCAAAAGGAAAAATCTGCTCCCTGGGAACTGTTTAAGGCATAAAGCATTGTGTTGTGAATTCTTGATTACCATACATTTATTTCTCTCTCCTACATAAATTGTCTTCTTGTCCTTACAAAATGAAATATGAAAAGTTACCTCAAATATTTTTAATTAAAAAAAGAATTAGATGACAAACACAAACTTAAGCTTTCATGCTCATTATATGAGAGCGCCGATTCCTAACCATTAGACCACCAGGGAGTGACATCATGCTCATTATATGAAAACATATATAGTATCAGTAGCACCATTTTATGATTTTCAAGTTCTGTATTAGGGTTCTCCCGAGAACCAAAACAGCAAAGGAGCTTTACCAGGGAGGTTAGGAAGTTTTACATTCTTCCCTCTTCATGCTGAAGAGCAAAGGAAGCAAATGGTGGAAATCTTGAAAACTAGAGGAGTCAATGATGCATATTCCAAACTCAGGTGCTCTGACTAACAGATCTGTGATATTTCAAATCAGCAGGAGATATTTTCCAGTTTACCCAGCCTTAGGAGTAAGGAAGTGGGGAGGGAGAGAGGAAGAGAGAGAGGGAGGGAGGGAGGGAGGGAGGGGGGAGGGGGAAGGAGAAGAGGAAAATCTTTCTTTTCTTGTTTATCCTAACCCACAAAGAAAGTAGAATGGAATATGTTTTCTCAGTAAGTATTCTGTATCCCATGTTTTATCATATTTGAAGAAGATAATATACCATATGTAAAGGATTCACTGCCATCCATAATTTCATATAGCCACTGTGGTTTACAAGGGCTAGGTTTAGATTGTACTCTTAAGTAAAAATAAGGCTTACATTCACAACTTCTAGAACATCTTGACTACAGTGTTTTAGTAGAGTAGGAGGTATGTGCTAGCTCGGCAAAGTGACCGGAGCTGAGAAACCACCTCTTCTGTACTCACACACTCAATTGCTTCTGTAATGTTTTCAGCCCCATCTTGCTCCACTTCCTCTCAGCATCCCCTTGTGAATTCTTTCTCCCATCCTTGGGTATTTTACTCTTGAAGGAACAGCTTGCTCGTTCTTGCTGGCTTCCTTCACTCAGGAGATTAAGTTCTGCATTGCTTTGCTAAGTGAATTATCAGGCAATTGACTATTTTCTGTTTTCTAAATAGACACTTATAAATCTGAGAGATTCTTTTCTCAGTCTCTTTTTTTTTTTCATGATTGGCCAGCATAGAAGAATACACACAAGTAACATTTTTTTATGCTGACCAACACTCTAAATAAGATAATTTTTGCCTTTTATCCATCCACTAATTCCAAGATAGGAGAAATTCATAACTAAAGTCGAAGGGTAAAAAATATTCTTCCCGCACTATCATTGTTCAGATTGAATAATAAATGTACATTCAGAAAATTTTCATAAATGAAAAAAATCCTTTATGATTTCAATGTGACTATTTTGAAAAAGAAATTAACATTTCTCTCAGACTCATATAACTAATCACATTAGCACTTTTTAGTTACCTTATCATGTTCATGCCAAGCTACTGTTAGTCCTGCTTCAATCTTATCTTCTTGTCTGCAATTTATAATAGTATCATATTTAAACCTTGCAAACTAAGACAACTTCCGTGGCAAGCCTGAGTCTGGCCTGTTGTATAGCATCTAACAACTTTGCATTAAATAAAAGGCCCAATTCTTTTCATTTTCTCTGTAATTTATTAAGTATATTAGTTATTCTTTAAAAAAAAATCCCCCTTAAAATTTTACTCATGAATTTCTTTTATCTTGGAATTAATGGATGAATAAATTTAGTAAGTAAGTTTAGCTATGATTGGTTATGTCTATGCTCAGTTTATAAACTCCACGGGGGTTTCATATCAGATATCCTGCATATCAGATATTTACATTATAATTTACAACAGTAGCAAAATTACAGTTATGAAGTGGCTATGAAATAATTTTATACTTGTGGGGTCACCACAATAGGCTCACAGCATTAGGAAGGTTGAGAACCACTGACATAGAGAATGTCCGGAGATGAAGAGTAAAGACTAATAAACACGGGTCTCTTTGTACTGCAACAAAAAAAATGTCCTAAAATTAGAACTTGGTGATATTGCTCGTCCTTGAGTAGAAAAATACATATATGTTTGAAAATAATCAACAGTGTAGTACATGAGCTATATTTCAATAAATGAGTAAAAAAGAGATTCTTTGATTAATTTTCTAATTATATTATTATATGTTAATGTTTTCACTAATGTGAAGTGAAATTTGCACTGTGTTGCTGGTCTCATTTCTGTGTACATTGATTTGATACTAATATTAAGTAAAATGAATCCTATAATGTATAATTCCAGCAAACATACTCACCCAATTGTTCTAAAAATGTAAAGAGAGCAATTTATTCTAAATTCCATTTAATTTTTTAAAAATTTTTGTGAGAAATAATTTTGATTTCTTTAATTTCTTTAATGTAATAGTTACTAATTTTCATTTCATCAGGTACTGGAAACATGGCATAATGTGTATCTAATTCCTCTACCATGCCACATATAAACATGCAAGCTATTTTAATTTATCAAATTGTTGAGTTCTTAGGACAGAACTTTGGTTTTATTCATCACAAATAACTAAAACCTGGAACATTATTTACCATAACAAAGACCTAAGTTAATGTTTACTGAATGAAATATTATTCCTTTGTACCAAGTATCATTATTATCTTTCTAGCCAATTAGAAGCATAGATGGATTTTCTTGTATATTTTTCTTAGGTTTTTCAAGTTTAACTTAAAAATGTTGTCAGATGTCTTTAAGGACTTCCAGATCCCAAGCAATGACATGGAAACTTCTTATTAATTATGAAAGCTTAGCCTTAGCTTAGGCTTGTTTCCAACTAGCTCTTATAACTAAAATCAACCTGTTTCTATTAATGTATGTTTTGCTCTTCACCTCTCCTCAATACCGTGCATCCAACTTGCTCCACATCTGGCTTGTGAAATTCACATGCCTAGACTCATCCCCTTGATTCCTCTCTCTGCCTAGAATTCCAGACTAACCTCCCCTGCCTAGCTATTGGTCATTCAGCTTTTTATTAAACCAATCACAACAACATATCTTTATACAGTGTACAAATATCTTGCAATATTTCCCCCTTCCTGTCTACATAAAAGGAAAGGGTTTAACTCTGACACAATAAGACTATATATAATGAGAACAATTATCAGGTAAATATTACATTTATACTGTCCAGAATATTTGTATTTGGCAAATTTAGTTTTTTCAAGAAAGTTTCTCTGTGTAGCTTTGGAACCTATCCTGGAACTTGCTCTGTGACCAGGCTGCCTCAAACTTATAGAGATCTGCCTATCTCTGCCTCCCAAGTGCAGGGATTAAAGGTGTGCATCGCCACCACACAGCTGCTGCTTCTTCTTCTTCTTCTTCTTCTTCTTCTTCTTCTTCTTCTTCTTCTTCTTCTTCTTCTTCTTCTCTTCTTCTTCTTCTTCTTTTCCTTTTTGTTTTAGTTTTTCTTTTTTTTGAAATTACTCTAATTTCTGTCATATCCAAAGCTTTATACCCATTCTACTTTCTATCATAACTTGTATTACCATTCTAAAAAATATTTTTTTAAACGTTAAAATATTTTCTTAGGTAAACAACTTAGGCTTTTGAGTCTCTCAACCTTACAAATTTTACATCTCTTTTGTAAGTTTCCTTTCTGAATTTGGTAACAAAGAAAATGATATAACTATCTAGTCTTCAACCCCCACCAGATTGTTAAGAAGGATAAAATATTACATGCGTAAACAGAAAGTGCAGAACAAACAACTTCCAAAACTATAGAAATGACAGAGAATGATGGCTGCCTGGGCAGTCTCCCAAAATTCCTCTGCGAATTTGGGGCATCCATCTTGTGCCTACAGGATTAAAATATCTGACAGACTTGACTAAGTAGCAGAAATTTTGAAGGATTGGCCTACATTATCTTGGAGAAGCTCAGCAATTGACTTATTTTGTGTCCTGCTTGTCCAGTTTGGACAGCGTACTATGAGCAGTTGATTCAAGGGCCATTTCTTGCCCAGTGGCTAACTTTGCCACAAATAAAAGCAAACTCCATATGGAGGTTCTTCAATGCCCATTATCTTCTCCAAAGTAGATTGGTGGTGCTAGAAGCAGATGTATCTCACTGTCATGAAAAGTCTTATGTTATTAACACATCTTAAATGTCATATTCTGTAGATCTCTGAAGTGTTTGAAGATCATCTATCTAAGATAAATCTGTTTGACCTTGAAAACATACCTAATAGGACTACAAGTTTGATTGTTATAGATGTCTAACTCTTAACCTGCATTTTTTAATTACCCCAAATAGTCTATAATAACAGCTTTTAAGGACTAGAACTTTACATTCATTAGATTTTAGATTTTTAAATGAGCTTCATAGGTACAATACCTTAAGCAAAAGTGGAAACATGTATACAGTATGTTATAACAAAAGTAATGTAATTCTACATCAATATCCAAAAATTCCAACCAATGTAAAATATTTGAAACTAGTAGTTACTTTTTTGTTTAAAAGTAGATTCAATAATCTACCCTTTATCTTATCATTCCTACATCATATATTGCAACAAAAATAACCTTAAATTTGTATCAATATCCAAAAATCATACCAATGTAAAATATTTGAAACTAGTAGTTACTTTGTAGTTTAAAAGTAGACTCAGTAATCTGCCCTTTTTATCCTATCATTCCTATACCCCCCCCCCTTTTTCTCTTCAGAAAGAGATCCTTGAATCTAAGTTTGTATTTAGGTTGTTCTTAAGATTTATTGTTGAAACATCATTGTCTTACAATTCAAAAACATTTAAAATGTTTCATATAGCTTTAAAAAGCTAGATTCAAGGATGAACATTCATATTCAGAAGTACATAAAACCTGTGAATACATTCCCTCCTCTGTACCTTTAGAAGGTGAAAAATTGTTCACTTCTCTATTTCTGGCACTTCTATCTTTCACATTCTGTTAGGGTATAGAACGATGGGAAATACAAACCAGGCAAGATAATTATCTAGTGGGAAAAGAAAGAGATGATAAATCTTCCATTTCTTGACATATCTTTGGCTCTGAGGCCAAGTTGCTGACAGTGATGTTTGATGCTGGGAATGAATGGGAAAGATTGGCTTGGCCATGTTATGGTGTCAGGCAATCAGAGGCAGAGCACAATTTTTTTTCTCTATGAAGTGTTTATCAGCTGCAAAGTTCAAGTACACTTCTGTCTCCCTCTTTCCAGCCTTTGAGATTTTACAATAAAGCAAGCCCTGAGTTGCCAAAAGTTAAAAGTCTTCTGTTCTTTACATCTTAGGCATCAAAGGTGGTAGATTTTTCCTTAGTGCCTGTGTCTCTTGTAGATTTTAAAGTGATACTATTAGTTTATGCTCTCATGGTGTAACAGAAGCCAATTATTATTTTATTTTATTAGTTTTCATTATTCCATTGATTACTTTTTAGTGTTCATTTTTGTTTGCTTGCCTTGTCTTTTTCATATTCTTATTATGATTTACATTATTAGCAAAATTCATTACAGATAATAAGTAAATGAAAAGAATGTTTATATACATTTATTTATGTTGTTTATATATTTTCTAGGAAACACCAGACTATGTCCCTTTCATTTCAAATTAAATGTTCTCTCTCTCTCTCTTTTATGACACTCCCAAAATATTGTTATAGTTACCATCAAGGCCCATAAATAAAAGTCTTGGTGCCCACTGGGCAGTACATTCTCTCCCTTTTTAAAATAAGTTTTAAACTTTTAAGATTATACTTATGTAGCATGAATCTTAAAGAGTCTTGTTAATAAGATCAAACCTGAGGCCAGTTATTGGGGTGAATGCTGGAATATCAGAGAAACAGAACAAGTCACAGCTACCTCACCTCACCAGTTCCTCAGCTGGTCCTGTTTCCTCAGACTGGAAGCCTCTGAGTCTGTATCCAAATGAATCTCAGCTGAACTGTGCTGCTCGAAAGCCTGAACGCTTAACCAGCCAAATGCTTCTAGTTCCTGGTTTTCATGCCTTATATACTTTCATGCTTGTTGGCTGTATCCTTGAACAGATGGATTTCTGCCTCTGGAATGCTAGGATTAAAGGCGTGTGCTACCACTGCCTATCCTAAGTATCTAGTGGCTTTTCTGTTCTCTGACCCCAGATAAGTTTATTAGGGTACACAATATTTTTGGGAACACAATACCACCACATACTTATATCATTTCATCCTTTCCTTTCCTTCCACTATACATTTCCATGTAAACTTTGCCATGTTGTCATTGAAATCCATGGATTCTTTTTAATTTTTTTTTAAATTGTTGTTACGTATGTGTGCATATATTCCCAAATATATAAATACAATCTGCTCAATATGTATAATGTAGCTTGTACATATGTTTTAAAGGCTGACCATTTGGTATTAAATAACCAGTTGGTGTGCTCTTTCTTGGGGGAGAATATTTCTCTTGCTCTCAGTATTCAGTAGTTGCCTATAGTTCTTTTTCTGGGATTGAGGCTTCCTGATCTCTCCCCATTCTTCATTAGTAAACTTGCTGTCTTAATCTGGGTTCTACTGCGGTGATTAAACACCATGACCAAAGCAACTTGGGGAGAAAATGGATTATTTTGGCTTATGCTTCTATGTCCCATTTCATCATCAAAGAAAGTCAACACAGGAAAACAAGCAAGGTAGGAACCTGGAGGCAGGAGCTGATGCAGAGGCCATGGACATGTGCTGCTTACTGGCTTGCTGCCCATGTCTTGCTCAGCCTCCTTTCTTATAGAACCCAGGACCATTAGCCCAGAGGTGGCCCCACCCACAATAGGTTTGGCCCTCCCCCATCACTAACTAAGAAAATGCCCGACAGGCTTGCCTGCAGCCCAATTTCATGGAAGCATTTTCTCAATTTAGGCTCCTTCCTCTCTGATGACTGTAGCCTGTGTCAAGAAGACATAAAACATGCCAGCACAAGTGTCATCCTTGTCCATGTCCTGTCTAGGCGGCCATGTTAGTGAGATTTCAGGGCTGTAGCTTTTCTGACATTTCAAGGTCATAGTCTCACAGAAAACTTCCTGTTCTGGCTCTTGCCAATCTTCCCTCTACTCTCTCCTGTAATGGTGCCTGATGACACTGTGCGAGAGCTCTGTGGTAGACTCTGCTACTGTGCAAGAGCTCTGTGGTACATGTAACGGCCTCTGCTTTTGAAGGGAGGAAGGAAGACTCCAAATTCTGTCCAGTGATCTCTCCCACTTTTGCTTTATCTTTTCCAGAGGCACTGACTAGGAGAAGGTGATAGAAAGCAGTGTCATGAAGGCAGTTGTCTGGAATGTTTCTGTATGTCCCTTGAGAGTTTTGCTTAAAATTAGTAGTAGTAGTAGTAGTAGTAGTATAATAAATCCTACAGGATGGTAGAACAAAAGACAGGATTTTCTGATTTGGATAATAACAACTTATTCTATGGCAAACTCTAGGTACATTTGCTTTATAAAATTGGGAGCTTTTTGGACATAGCGATATTCAGCTAGAACACAAACCCACAATTTGTTCAATTCCATCTTTTCACCTTTTGCATGGAACTTCTGAAGCCAAGGGAAACAAGAACAACTTAAAGTTCATATTACTGTTGTCTTGTGATTAACAATGTTATTATCTCTGATCCAGGAGTCTCACATTTTCTGGAAGGATCCACGCAAAAAGGTGGTATCTTAAACCTCACTGTTCTCACCAATTCTTAAGATGACTGCTGGAAAGGATACAGACAGTTCTGTGACCTTATAAAAGAGGAACACATGATCTCATTTGTTAAAGAATTAATTCTTTAGGAGAATTTAGTGTACTTTTTGCTGCTTTTGTGCCTGAAGCAGTAGTAAGACTTGGTAGGTTATATGCCTTTAGTTCATTGGATAAATGTGATCATGAAAAAGATGCAAGGAGAGAGGGGCTGTCATTATATAGTTGATAAGAATATTTCAATAGCTTGCAAATTAGAAGTAGCATTCTCCACCCTTCTACTCACAATGTTACCATACTTCTGTCAACATTTAGGAGATATGTAATGGCAGACTATGCAAGCACATTCATGGTTTTCTGCCCACCACTAGAGGAAGAACAGCTGTTTCTTGAGACTCTTTCTATAAAAGAGAGAATGACACATTGTTATCTATTATACATATGGAACTAGGATTCATATTTTGTGACTGACCACAGCAACAGGACATGGCCTGCCGCCCAAGATGCTCTATGGTGTAAGAGACCTTGGACTTCCCTCACATGAGTACACCTTTTCTGAAAACTACATATTAGCAGGCTTCTGAGCTTCTCTTGGAAACAAATGGCTAGTGACTCACATAATTTTAAACCAGATACCTCCCTTTTTCTATAGTAACCATTAGATTTCACAATTTACAGGCTAGAATGCGCCTAAAATGGAAATGCTATGTTCCAGAACATAGCTCCCTGACTCTGGTGGCATCTTGGCTTTGTGTTTATTTTGATTCTCTCTTTGGGGTATTTATGGGTATTTTATGTCTCACTATATTTAGTAAAACAAAGTCAATCAGACCCTGAGGTTTAAGAATCAAGGACATCACCCTCAATGTAGGCAGTGATAGTCTTACTGATGGCTTGCTATATAGAAGTCAGATGTACTCCAGAATTTGTTCAACCTAACTTTCTCTTATAATGAAACCAGAAGATGATAAGGTTATCCCTTTCAGAAGATATGAATATGACTCTTGTATTTTGACAATGACTTATACGTTTGAACTACCTCTTGGAAAACTACAAACATGCATTTGAAGACGCTGTCTTGAGAGACAACTAAAAACTTAAAAGAGAAAACTGGGGATGACATCCAATGAAAGAAGTATTAATTTTAAGTGAACCTAGATACAAGATGATCACCAATCTCTAAGGTGAGTAGCATACAGTGAAAATAAAAATGTTTCTGTGTGTGCTGGGAACAAAAGACAACAAAAATGTGTAAGCTGCATGGTTAATATCCAGCAGCGTGAAATACTAAGATAGAACTGCTTCACAGTAAGCCCTGAGTACCATCAACCAGTGGGAAATTGTGGTTTAATACCAAAGGAGATTGTAATCACATTAGTAATGTTAATTATTACTGCAGCTATACTACAATCTGGGTCATTTAACAAGAGAATTCAAAAATTTTAAAATAAAAATGCTTTGTTTTAAAACATAATTGAAGCCATGTATTTCAGGTTCAAAAACTGTCTATATTTATTTACTTTCCTGGATTAAAAGGACCATTGGCTCACTTCTGCATGACATCAATCTGCAAAGATATCAATAAGGGATTATTAAAAACTGGAAGATACATCCTTTAAAGTCAAGTTGTTGTAATGGGAAGTAGATTTATTCTTTCATATAAAAATACAATATAATTCAAGATGCTTGAAATAATGTTTTTCAAGATGTTGGAAAACAAGCTATGAAGTTTAATAGTCCCCAAGAGAAAAGAAACAAATAAAATGAGTCTTTGCAATTAGTACAACTTAATGTCCAGGAAAGAATCTAGGCCACATAACTCATCTGAAAATCTTGGCAGTGACCCTGAGCAGAGATGGGATTCTTCAAAGACAAAAAAAACTATCACACAGAGAGCAGAGTATTAGAGACAATAAACTCTAGGGTCACTTTTAGAAATCTATGTAGTACTGTTCATGTGGGGAAACCCAAATCCAAGAAGAGAACCACCCAGAATTGTTAGAGAGAAGGGATAAGAACCTCCATAGGCCAAGAAATTGTGTACTTTATGTAACCTGAGCTGGATCTGAGAGTGGTTTGTTACAAATAAAAAAAAAATGTTTCTAAGAAGCTTAACATTTCCCAGATGAAGTTGATAAAACTTCTTTTAAATGAAAACATCTACTATTACACAGAATACAAACAAATGCCTTACATCCAAATAGAAAATACTGGGCATGAAAAGCTGCATGAAAATGTGATCCATCATTAGGAGACTTTTAGCATACTGAAGCCATCTCACTGATGCTAAACTTGGGACAAAGAACTGGTAGCCATTGCTTAAACTATACTACTTATGAGAGGAGGGAAAGGCTGAGTGTATTCTGTAGACATGTTGAAGGGGTGAAGCTCAAATTAAACATTTACAGGCAGGCAGTATAGTATCTAAGAAGAAAAGCTAGGTTACATAGGGTTAACAGCCGATTATACAATTAACAGTAAATATTTCAATAATAACAAAAAATGAAAGTAGAAATGATAAAAAATAAAATAGTAACAACTTTGAAAGACCATAATAAGCTATAAGGCAATTACAACGTACCTAATATATAAGGAGTTGGAGTTCTTAAAAAAAATCAGAAACAAATGAAATATTTTAATAAATGATACACAAATACTTTATCTTAGATAAAATTAAAAATTCATATATGTACGAGTTTGAATGAATTCCAAGCTCAAGAAACATGTAATAAACCTCATAAAGCACATCTTAAACAAATTGCTGAAATCTATAATAAATAAGAAAACTAAAAAATAGCTGTTAAAGAATAGATAACATCTATTTATGAACATTAATGTTTAGAATCATGTTGTTGTGTGTGCATAGGTATTTGTGCATGTGAGTACAAGTGTTTGCATATTCCACAGAGGGCAGACATACTCCCTGAAACTTGAGTTACAGGTGATTCTCATCCACCATACATGAGTGTTAGAAACTGAACTCAGTTTTCTGCCAAGAGCATTAAATGCTCTTAACCAGTAGGCCATCTCTTGAGTTCCTGGAACCAGTGTATTTGCTTAAAAAAGGAATGAATTATACTCTGTATATTGAAGATAGGAATAAAATTATATGGAAGTTTAAACTTCTATTACTATACAAATGAAAGAATGTGCCTAGGCAATCATATTTCCTGAACAAGAACTAGAAGTTTAAAGGAAGCTATATTTTATAAGATAAAAACTACAAAACACAGAGCATCAAGATTGAGAAGAGGGCTAGGAGCACATAGTTGTGAAGTTTCCATAGGGTGTGCTGAAACGGGAAATCCAGGGTCCCCTCTCAAAGTTCTTAGTCTCATTAAAATAAAGAATTAAGAATGTAATCAAAATCTCAGCACTTGGGAGAGGCAGGCAGATCTTTCTGAATTGGAGGCCAGCCTGATCTATAAAGCAAGTTCTAGTACCAGCCAGGACTGTTGTTACACACATACACACACACACACACACACACACACACACACACACACACACACACACAAAAAAAAAAAAAACAAAAAAACCTGTCTTGAACAAAACAAGAATCAAAACAAACAAACAAACAAACAAATACCCAGAAAACAACAACAAAAAAAGAATCAAATGGAAAAACAAGGACAATTTTATGAAAGTTTAAAAAGAACAAGCCCAGGACGGGCAAGCTGTGAGCCCTCAGCAGCTGCCTGGAGGAGGTGTGCAACTGAGTGAGGAAAAGCCCATAGGCATGAAGCTGGTCTGCCCATCAGACTCATGACAAGGCAGCATCAAGGCAGCATCCACATGACAGCAAGAGGGGCTTTAGAGAAAGATTAAGAAAACTCAAAATGTTGGGAGAAAAGTACAAATGTTAGATAAAGCATTCTGGAAAAGAAGGAAAGAAAAAGTTACATTATTCCAAATAATTCAAAAAGTGGACTGACTTACGATCCCTATATGGCTGCAACCATTAAGCTTGTGACTGACAGGCAGGGGTGTGCATAAATGAACACACACACACACACACACACACACACACACACACACACACACACACACACACACACACCACTGTAGTTAGACTTTGTTTGGACCACCAACTCCTGAATAATGACAGGGAGACTTCTCATTAAGTATGAAATTTTGGCCTTAGCTTAGGCTTGTTCTCAACTAACTCTTACTTTTTTTTTTGGTTTTTGTTTCTCTGTGCAGCTTTGTACCTTTTTTAGAACTCACTCTGTAGCCCAGGCTGGCCTCAAACTCTCAGAGCTCCACCTGGCTCTGCCACCCGAATACTGGCATTAAAGGCATGAGTCACCACCACCCGCCTTCAACTAACTCTTAAAACAAATTAACCCATTTATATTATTCTACATGCTGCTATGTATTTCATTACCTCTCCCCACTAACGCACATCTAACTTCGTCCATGTCCCACTAGCAAATCTCTGCCTTTCTGATTCCTTCCCAGAGTCTGCCCAGAAGTCTCACCTATCGTCTCCTGCCTAGCTGTTGTCTGTTCAGCTCTTTATTAGGCCTATCAGAAGGTGCCTTGGCAGAGACACATCTGCACAGTCTACTAAAAGATTATCCAAGACCACACCACACCTCAGGAAGTTTTGATTTGGGATGCTATTTGGAGAAGAGGATGACTAGTTAATCAGGTGGAGTTCAGCTCGGCAAACTGCACAGAGAACTTTTTTCAAATGAGAAATAAAAAGGTAGTCTTCCTTACAGCTTCAGTTTTGTCTCATTTGGATATGGAGGGGGGCACTTGCTTCATGTGGACTTGATCAACTGATAGGCTCAGGTTGGCTGAAGCATGGTTGCTGTGATTGACCAACAACTGAGACTTTCAGATGTAATATAAAAATTCACTCATATCATGTATTTATTTGTATACTAACTCAAATTACAGAAGCATCCCATCTCATTTTTTTGTTTAAAACATTTTAAAAAGGTTTCCTTTAAACAATAACAAAATCATCAAAGTTGTTATAATCAGTAACACAACACAGGTAAGAAAAGAAAATGTCAAATTATCAATATCTATTCAAATGAAAATACAGAAAGAGTCAGGAATACAGAATAGATGAGTTGAACAGAAAAAGCAATGTCAACTTAATAAATTTAAATATAACCTTGTCAAGAGTCTCATTAGAATTATATATTCTCAACCGTGTTAGCCATAGTCCTTATTCTAGAGGTTTTCTTCCTTCATGTCTTTTCTGGTACTGTCTATTCTATGGTATAAAAGATATTATTCACTTTTTGAATCTCTCCCTCATACAGGGGCCCAGCATGGTATTTGTTTCAACTCTGTTCTTTCTATATTTCACACAGAAACAGATTAAAGTTTCATTAAATATATATCAAAAAAGATATTTGAAGCATTATAAGACATTATAAGAGACAGAATAGCCACTTGAGTCTCTGAAGATCATTGTGGAAAGAACAAATCAATACCGAAACAGATTCTAAGAGTCCTTGGTATAAGAGAAAGTGACCTAAAAATAGAGGTGAAATAAATAAAAATGAAATGTGATATACTCTTGTAACATTAACTTATATAAAGGAGACTTTTACTCAAGGCTTATCATCCACAAGTTGGAAGGAAATGGGAAGTATGAGAATATATACCACTGAATATGGAGTTTCAAAGATTAAAAATAAAATCTCTGAAGAAGTTCATCAGAGAAATCCATGAAGCAAATGACTACAGAAGTAAAAGTAAATGTGTACTTACAGATAGTTTATCAAACATGACCATTTCATCTCTTTCAAATATCTCACTACAGTCAAGTGAAGATTTATTTTCAGTTCTTTTAGGAAAAACATGAAATCAATACAAGGAGTCAATACTGCATTATCCCCATCTGCCTTAGCAATAAGAGACTAGTTGAGGTCTTATTCATTCGTGTAAATGAGTCCCTTATGTTAACTCCCGTAAAAATCGTTTCCTCTGCAACTTTGTGGCCAGCTTTTTTGCTTGTTTATTCTTTAAATCCATGCAAGAAATATTCTATTGTTATATAAGTATTAAATATTTTTAAAACAGTTCAATTAACTTTCACAGTCAAACATACAAACACACACATCATTCTTATAGTTTCTATAACTTACCATATGCTTCTTTTAGCAGATATCTCAAATTGAAAACTTAAAGTTGAATGTTTAACTCCTTATGATGTTGATAAAATAATTCAAATTCTCTTGAATACAGAGTATTGTGAAAACACTTAAGATTCTCTGCATTGAAAAGATAGGCAACATTGCCCACAAGAATCTCTTGTGTTTTATGCTTCTTGATGCAATGCAATGTTAGCAATGAGTGCTAAAGCCATGTGATTTCACACAAAAATGTCTACATCAGGTACAGTATTTATATGAAGATTATATATCACTCTACAGATTATAACAAAAAACTCTGATAAAATATATAAGACCTAAAATACTAGACACATAAATGTAAAAGTATATTATAATCACATTTGATTCTTAGAATAATTTGTGTTTGATTCAAATCAAATCTACTACTGAATTCTTATCTCACTATGAAGGATTTTGTGGTCCTGAGCTCACTGTATAAACTTGGCTGGCCTTGAACTTACAGAGGTCACTTGCCTTTGCTTTTGAGTTCTGGCATTACAGGAGCTACCACGAAACCAAATCTAATCAATAAATTCCACCTGCTGTGAAAATTATAGCTGGAAATGAAAATATTAGTTTGAAACAAAATAGTATCTACATAGAAAATAATGTACAACAGAAATAATAGTAAACATACATTTTTACCATTCATTCTTAAACCAGCAATCATGTGTTGCATGATGGCTTTGTTTTGAGACACGGTCACCTATGTATCCAGCTCTCCTTAGGTTTGGCATCCTCCTTCCTGTTTTCCAAATTCTGGGACTACAGGTAGATATCACCACACTAGTGGCACAAGTGAGTCTTACTCTATTTTGATAATTCAAACAAAATCATTATTGAACTAAATTTTAATCCATTTACTCTAAATGGGAATAAAATTCTTTAGCTTCATTTTTTCTGACTTATATATCTTAAGGTAACATGTATAAATACATCTTACATGGTTTTGTGTGCTCTCTATGAGCTATTTGATGGAACTCCATAAAAGAACACCTTACAAATCACTATCTATCTAATGCACTGTTACATGGGCATATTTCATTAATTTTGAAATAGCACAACTCTCTTAGAGAACTGGTAAAGTATCACAAGTGAAGTTATTCTGGATAATGAATGACTTGTAGCAAATGATAAAGAACACAATGCTTAATTGTCAGATTAGAAAATAATTAGAGTCCCATTGATAGTGTTTATGAATTTATGTGAACCTCTCAATTCCCTTCCACTATCCATCCAAAGCTGCTGTCCCCACCCACTGATTTTTCCCTCCATTTTCTGCCCACCTAACTCTTCTAGTCAGCAAGTAGTCTTTTGTGCTCACAGGGATCCTTTTGAAGTCCCTGTTAAACCTCATTCTCTAGCCTTTTCCTGCTACATTTAGCCTCCAAAACCTGAGTATGTTACTTCAACGATTATTTGGTCAGGAATCCATATCTCTCTCAGGGTTCACTTCTTGGAAACACAAATTAAAAGAAGCAATACCATTGACCATTCTTTCCAAGACTGTAGTTCAGTGGAGTGAATATTTTGTGTCTCAGGTGACTCAGTAGTTTTTCTTTGGCTGCCTCTTTTAGGCATAGCCCTGCTTAGGTGCTGGGCTCTCTCATGCATTGTGCGTTGACTGGCATCACCAGTTTTGATGGCTCAGGTCTCCCAGCTTTGATCTCTGTCTGCTCTCTGACAGGCTGAGACTTGGTTTCAGCAGATAACAAGGAAAAGAAGGGAGAAAAGTCTTAAAACTCTTTCTACTTCACTGCTGACATGTTTGGTTGGAAAAAGTAAGTCAGAAGTCAACCTACACTTTGATGAACTGAGTGTGAAGATGTGTCTTATGTTTGAAACTTTTTCTTTTCACTCTGCTTGTTCTGCGTTTTGCAGAGAATATCTTCAAAATGGGGAAAAAATACTGGGTTAAATGGAAATGTACTCTGAAAAGACACCCAGAGCATGATAATGTCTTGCATGCTTATCCCTGTGACTACAATTGATAAATTTCTTCAAGGAACAGATCAGCCTTATTCATTATTGGATTGAATTTGCTCATCATTTGAACTTCCATTAAATTCCAATATATACCCCACACTCTACAAAGCACTGGGAGTTTAAAGGCAGTCCATTTTTGCATGTGTACTTTTCTTCTCTATTTTGTCTGTGTTTAAACCCACTCTGATTTTCTTCCTTTGCAGAGATGTCAAATTCTTTTGCTCTCAAAGTTTTCAAAGTTATCTTGCAAATCTCCCTCTCATCTGGATGTGCTCCATCTTGGCTGCATTTGAACAGGCTTTTTAAAATTCAGCAGTCATATTAACTGACAAGGCCTAGGCAGGCATAATTAGAGCATGAAATGTATACCGTAGGGTCACCTTATAGCTCCAGTGTAAATCACATTTCAAATAACTCACTTCATGTTTTGACAGGAAGGCTTCAAATAACCTCCTGATTGAGGCAAGTTATCCTTTTGTAAGTAGAAGTTGTGCGCATTGGCAATGTATAAACAATATAAATCTATATTGGGCACCATGTTTGACTATTTCTATCCTTCCTTAACATGAAGAAAACTGTCTACTCTGCACAATATTTTATTGAAAATTCACTTTGGTAAGTTTGGCTTTTTAAGAAGAAAAGACTATCCAGTAGCAATTTGATAAGTGTGTGGGAGAACTTGAAAAGACATGATATTAAATAAGATGAATCAAGAAAGTTCCTATTAACTGGGGAGGTCTCCGCTCTCAAAAACAAAATTCTATTTTTAGTTTAGTTTTGAGGGGAACCACAATCCTTTTTTCTGAACAATCTAAATGGCTGAAAATATAATGCCTTTGTCCTAAATTTTTATTTCCTAACTCCAGAATAAACATGGGAAGAATAGTTATACTAAAGTAATGCTCCATAAAAAAAATATATGTTATAAACCTCCAGAAGCCCTTGAAACCAGATAGGAGGGTAAACTTCGAGGTCTAATGTTTCTCTTATATACATCTAGACCTATAGTAAAAGTTAGCTTACAAATTAGTAATAGTATCAGATAACTTAGCAACAATAAAAATGGGGCAATTATAACTATCCTGTGATAAAAGTCATTTTAAAAGTATTAATTATTTATTTTTGGAATTTTTCAGTTAATATTTCTGGGCCTTGTTTGTCAATTCTTAACTGAACATAAAGAAAGGAAAAATTTTAAAAAGTGGGTGCTGTTGTATTCCTATCCAGCTAGCAGTTACACATTAAAAACACTGACCTCTTAACCACAATAATTTCACAAAAATCAGATTGGAACTGTTTTGATTTTTCTACCCTGAAATGAGATTTTCCAAATTAAGTAAATTGTTACTACTGTTTGTTAAAACGTATCCTAGCAACCTTAGTCAATGCAAGCGATTAATTCCCAACACAGAATAAAGAGAAAACAGAGCTCTAAATACACTGAAGACTTGAATGAAGCATGTTTTTGATCCTTCGAACAAGTGGGTGAAAACAGAGTCAGAGTTCACCAGAGCATCTATCTCCCCTTGGGCATAGTGTCTTAAGTCTGTTCATTGTTTCTGTCCTCCACTCTATTTGAAAGAATATGGAAATAAAAAAAAGCTATAAAGGAACTGAAACAATACAAAAGAAATTATTAAAGTTGGTGAGCATGTTTCCATCATTTTCAGTGGCCTTTGTTCTAAAATGATGAAATATCAGAATGACACTCAAAAGTGCACAACCACGTCACTTTTAGGACTATTTCTTTTCTTGTATGTAACTGTGTCCTATCATAATGGGTAAAAATAACACTGGAGACATACTTTATGTTAAAATACTATTTACTAGGGAAATTATTTTAGCAAGTTAATAACTTCCTAGGTTTGCCCTTGCTTAAACTCAGAAGAACTCTGTTTGTTTGAATAAGCATAGTGAGATTATTGCAAAGTCAGCATCATGCTTTACTAAGAAAGAAAGGAAATATTAATTAGGATTTAATTTCTAGTGTAGAAGGAAACTATTTACCATGATTTCATTGTCAGAAAATATTACAAAATGTACTTACAAATTTATGGAGACAGAAAAAAATGTTAGAGAAGCATGATACATGAAAAATTATTCCTAATATCATTGGAATATGTCTTATCAATTTTGATACTTAGCATGTTTAAAACATATAGTTTAAATGAAAGATTTTCATGTATTTATTTGTTATTGAACAGACAGATCCCTCAGTCCCAACCTATGAATTAAGTTTTTCTTATTTTCACTCTATGAGGGCACACTCAAGACTTATATAAGCAATCATATAGAAATGAAAACATTTTGCCTTTCTTGTTATATTAATTTTATAATTTCACATTTATAAAAATCTTTTGGCATTCTAGAAATATTGAAATAATTGAGAAATGTGCTTGTAACAATTTTATATGTTGATAGACATAACCGTACAGACACTTTGTTAAGTGACGATATACTCATTCATCAATCATCTCCAGCCATCTTAACACCTTCTAACATGATTGTGAAGTGATATTCTTAGTGACATTCAATTGAGAATCAAATAGAGGGGGATGGAAGAAAAAATATAATCTAAACCTGGGAAAGAAAGCTAGAAGGCATCTATTTATATTATGTACTTTACAGTCCTAATAACAGGCACATACCTGGATTAGTTTACTGTGGTGGTATTGTGTTTCCCAAAATATTGTGCACCCTAATAAACTTATCTGGGGTCAAAGAACAGAACAGCCACTAGATCCAAAGGCTAGAAAATGGTGGGACTCACACCTTTAATCCTACCATTCCAGAGGTAGAAATCCCTCTGGATCTCTTTGAGTTCAAGGCCACAATGGAAACAGCCAGGCATGGTGACACACGCCTTTAACCCCAAGAAGTGAGCCTTTAATCCAGGGAGTGATGGCAGAAAGCAGAAAGATATATAAGGCATGAGGACCAGAAATTGGAAGTATTTGGCTGGTTAAGCTTTTAGGCATTTGAGCAACAGTTCAGCTGAGAGCCATTCAGATGAGGACTCAGAAGCTTGTAGTCTGAGGAAACAGGATCAGCTGAGGAACTAGCGAGCTGAGGTAGCTGTGGCTTATTCTGCTTCTCTGATCTTTCAACGTTCACCCCAATACCTGGCTCCAAGTTTGTTTTTATTAATAAGAACTTTATAGATTCCTGCTACACTTTACTATCTTGAAGAACTGATTTTCTTTTTGACTTTGTGTCACACTGAAGAATAAAAAGCCACTGGGAGTTTGCAACCCTACTTACAAATCTGAACTGGAGAAAACATTCCCAATGAATTTATTGACCTTTAGAATGTAAGCCTGCGTTGTATTCAATGTAGTGGTCTCATTTCAATATTTTATATGATTATCTCTAATAAATATAAAACTATGTGCTAGACAAATATCCTAAAATTAATCTTTTTGCTATTTCTCTGGTCATTACTTTACAAATGGAATGAGATCTTTAATATATATTTATTCTATTTTAAAATATAACTTTATTAATTCTTTGAGAGTTTCAGGCAATATATTTTGATCATATTTCCTCACACCTATCCCCACAGCTTCTCTTAGATCAAATTCCCTTCTCCTGACACCTTTCCAAATGTGTACCTTCTTTTGTGTTTTTAAATTATCCCTCTACTCTAAATTTGTGCTGTCCATATCTCATGAGTATGAGAACTATCCTCTGAAGCATATGAACCTAATGAGGGCCATACCCCTAAGAAAACTGATTCTCTCTTTCCCAGAAGCAATAAACTCTTGATGGCTCTTTCATTAAAGATAGGGGCTAGGCACTCATAAGTCATACCTCCATCCACCATAGCATATTGGCTAGCTGGATCTCTTGGGGGTTCTATGTAGGCAACCATTGCTGCCATGAGTTCATAAGTGCATGGGTCCTGCCGTGTCCAGAATGCATCATTTAACTATGTTACTCCACAATCTCTTACTCTTGCAATCTTTCTACTTTCTTGTCTTCAATGGTCCCTGAGCCTTGGTGGTGACAAGGGTGGCATGGATGTTCTGCGTGTGGCTGAGGAGTCCTCCTTCTTCTCTGCACTTTGATCAGGTGTGGTTTCCTGTTGTGTTAGCCACCACAAGTCACATTCTGGAACTTATCCAATGAGATCTTAGAGTAGAAATAATCTGTGTGTATAGAGATATGACTTGATACTGTGTCCATTTAGGAGAATCATAGATTTGGTTCACCCTTGGGAACTTGGGAACTCCCCAACTGTATGTTTGTGGCCAGATTTACATTGCCAGATATGAAATCCCTTCCACTGAACAGACCTTAAGTCCAATTAGAGAACAGTTAGTGACTCCAGTAACATTTATGATATTATTGCACCTACAGCTATATCTTGCTATGTTGGTAATTATTGTAGTCCATAGTTGAGTAAGTTTGCTGATGACATTCTTTTCCCTATCAGCCTACTTAGCATCATGTGGTACTATAAAGAGTAGCCATGGGGTGTGGCGGGGGGGGGGGGGGGGGGGGTGAGGAAGCTTGCTAGTCATTGCTGATTAGATTTCTCCATGTCCAGTGATGAAAGTGTATAACATATTCAGCAATAGGATCTTACCATTCAGATCTGTTGGGCAACAGAGAACTGGTGGGAGTCTGTATTGTTTGGGGAATCATGTTGTGCATTTGGAAAATTACAGTTTGTTAGAACAAATTTCAAAATATACATGAATGCCTATGTTAATTTTGATTGTCAGCTTGGTTTGATTAAAGGCTTCTATGGTATTAGTACACAGCATGTCTGGAAATGTCTGGGAGGACATTTGCAGAGTATCAAAACAGGTGGGAGGAAGTACCTTCTGAGAATGTCAAATCAGCAATCGCACCCATGGCCTGCACTCTGGGATCCTAATAAAACAAGAGAATAATGAAAGAACCAGATACTCTTAGAGTGATAAAAGCGTTGAAAGGGGACATAATGTTACGCTTTGGGTCAAATATTCTTGTCATCTGACATAGAGTGAGTATGAAATTCCTCCTGTGTTTGAACACTTGGGCCCATCTGGTAGTGCTATTTGGGGAGGTTACTGAGGAAGATAGACATTGAGGTGTGTGTGTGTGTGTGTGTGTGTGTGTGTGTGTGTGTGTGTGTGCGCGCGCGTTGGAAGGAGGGCTGTCCTTAAGACTGCAGAGCTCTCCTTTACTTCCTGTCCTCAATTTTCTGTTATGTCAAGATGAGATGTGAGCAACCATTTGCTCACACACAACCTACCACCACAGAACCGTGCACAGCCATGCCTTCCCTGCCAACATAGGCCATAGCCCTTTACACTGTGAGCCAAATTAAAACTCTCTTCACTTAAAAAAGGAGGGGGTAAAAACAAAAAGAAAGAAGGCTCTGTGGCTAAGTGTTTGCTGTGAAAAACTGAAGACATGATTTCTGACCTATAAAAAGCCTGGCATGGCAGCATGCAGTAGTAAGCCCAGTGCTGGGAGAGCAGACAGGTGGATTTCTAGAGCTAACTGGCCAGCCAATCTATCTGAAATGGTGAGTTCCAGGTGCAGTGAGGGACATGATGTCAAAGATGAGGTGGAGACTGTCTTTCAGACTTATAGTCAGTTAAGTACTCACACACACACACACACACACACACACACACACACACACACACATCATTCACACCCACACATACTCACATTCACTCATACTTACATACAAACACAAACATACACACAGAGAAATACACACACACACACACACACACACACACACACACACACAAACACACACACACACACACACACAAACACAGACATACACACTCCCTATGGGGTTGAATACTGCAGCTCAGTATTACTGCTTTGCTGTTTCTTGAGTCCCTGAGTTTCCTGAAATCACCTGCCTCACCTTCCAAGCTCCCATGCATTCCAGCCATGATACAGCACATCCTCTCAAACAGCTTGGCAAAATAAACCTCTTCTCTCTGAAAGCACTTCTCAGGTGTTTAGGCATAATGACGAAGTAAAGCAATGATTGCAAAGCCAAAATTAAAGTAGAAATATTACATTTTGCTTTTAGAATTTAAACACTGCCTTAAAGGAAAAACCTACCTGTTTTTAGTTGCTTTTGTTTAAACTTGTATTGATTTGAAAATTAGATGAAGTCTCATTTGGATTACTGTTATTTATCACATAATACTTTCTAGTGTCATAATCATCTATTTCTCATTGTTACATACATTAAAAAAATTCTCACATCCTATCCTCTAAAACAGAGAAAGAAAAACACCTTGAAAAGAGGAGATAACTCTTGAAAGAGTGTGATTGCTTCTGGGAAGTGAAGTGCAAGTCAGACTGTGAATGTAAAGTGCTGTTGGCTACAGCTCCTCAAAGCAGTATTTCTTGTTCTGTCACAGAAGTTCAACAAGGTAGAAAAATTATGGACTACCTAGAGGCTTGACTTGTAAAAGATGTTTACTTGTAAGGCCATTTGACTGCACTTAGTGTACCAAAGAACAATCATTTGACCTCCTGACTGCTACAAGAGGGACAGAAGGAAATGTTACATTCAGAAGACTGTGAAAGGCAGAGGCAAACAAGGCCTAGAAAACTCACTGCTAACTTTACATTTGGTAAGTCTGTAGTGCAGACTGTAAGGTAGAGGACAAACAATGAGTCATACAATGGTCCAAAGCCTATGGTTTGCTTTGAAATGATGGAAAGGATTGACTAATAAATTTATAAACTGTTTACTTATTGTATTTTTATATTAAAATAGTCTATTTCATCTGTGGAGAGAGGCCACTTATACTTATTAATTGGTGTCTTTGAAATATAATTCTCTAAGAGCAGATTCAAGTGTTTCAAAAATATATTAACTCTAAATCATTTACCTTAATTGAAATTCACTTTAAATTACTACATTGATTTTAAGATGTATATTCACTATTATGCATCTCTAAAATTGAGTCAGTTATTGAAATTGATAAAATATTAAAAATTCATTAGCAGTGTTTTGTCATGATTAAGACTATGGTGTATAATGGTATTTAAATAGTGACCTCTTAGCTTTAATGTTTGACAATTATTAATTAATGGAATTTTATGTCATAGCTCAGAACTCTTGAGAAAATTGATGGCATTAATAAGAATTATGCCAAAAGCATAAACAACAACAGATTTCATTATAATTCAACTAGAACTTGTAAATTGTACAAGAATACTTCAATATTGATTTCATGCAGCTGTACACCACTCCTCTTTCCTTAGCATGTTCATGTATATAGATATCCATAGCCTATCCAAGGCACCTGAAGGAAGAAGTATACCTTAGGGGGAGCTCACAGAAACCTCTCTACAGCTTTTATGAGGAAAAGCTGTCAATAATACATCTATTCTGGATGTCTAGAGAAATATCAAATAGGTTCATAACATATTTCTTTTTTTTTTTTTTTTTTTTTTTGGTTTTTCGAGACAGGGTTTCTCTGTGTAGCTTTGCGCCTTTCCTGGTACTCGCTTTGGAGACCAGGCTGGCCTCGAACTCACAGAGATCCACCTGGCTCTGCCTCCCGAGTGCTGGGATTAAAGGCGTGCGCCACCACCGCCCGGCCATAACATATTTCTTAAATGATACAAATATACTACTTATAAACTTGTGGACATTAACTTCTGGTAGTAAAAGCATCTTGTATTTAATCAACATTTAGTTATTTATTCATTAAAATGCACATATATACACACACACATACAAGAATTTTAACATACACCAACAATATTTTTGGGAGAATTAATGAATTTAAGTTTACAGAAATGTTCTGCCTATGTATTGATGAGTTGGGTGTCAGAAAAGAGGAAACTAACCTTTACTTGAATCATTTAACTAAGGCTTTAGGATCAAACTCAGAGGTTCAGAAGCTAAACATTCAAAGCACTAACAAGCTCAGTAGTGTGTATTGCCTTATAAATATAATAATATAGTATAGAAATGTTTCATCTCTTACCAAAGCTGCCAAAGAGTAACTTTGAGTAGCTGTAACAAGGATATTGAGTTAGAACAATCCAGATGTTGTTACAAATGAGATGTATACATAACTGCTAGCATGAGAAAAATTCCTGAGATTTTGGTTTATGTTTTAAGATTTATTTTAATTATATTTCATGTGTGTAAGTGTTTTGCCTGCAAGTATGCATGTACTAAACATTTGTGTCTGATGCTTGTAGATGCCAGAAGAAGGTATCAGATCGCCTGCAACTAGAGTTACAGATGGCTTTGATCCTCAAGGTTGGTGCTGGGATCTACACCCAGACCCTCTTCAAGAGCAAAGAATCTTCTTAACTGTGGAGTCATTTCTACAGCCCATTAAATATTTCATAAATAAAATCACTTCCCAGTTTTGCACCCTGTGAATCCAAAAATAAGGCGCCAGCAGAAACATTATTAGTGTATCTGATATTTGAAGCCATGTCCTCCAGATGGAAGACAATGTGCACACATGAAGAAAAGACAGAAGACAATATAACCATGCATGTCCTATTCACAGTGGCATTAATCTATTAATATCTAATGATCTTAAAAAATACCACATCCCCAACCTTCAGTCCTGTGAAAAAAATTCTCAACCCACAAATATTATGTGTACATTCATAGACCATAGCAAAGGCAAGAATTCAAATATCATTCACTAATTAATATATACATTATATGAGAGTGGGACTCAACATTCATAGCATAAGGTATATTAGTAAAGAAAGGTACAATGACAAAAATAAAAACAATAATTTTCTTAGGAATATTTGTATAGCCAAGAGGAGATCTGGGCTTTGAAAAACCTCACTGAAATTATGAGCCATGACTAATGAGAATTTATTTTAGTTGTTCAGATATCTCATGAGACATCTCTTATGCAAGGGGGTTCATCTGCATATTTATGTTTTTATTTTAGCATTTCTAGTAAGGACACAGGAAAAAATATTAGCAGCATGATAAAACTGCCATTTCTTACAATATTACTGATTACCAGTTTGTACCTGTATTTTCTAGCTTCTAACACAAACTCAAAACATTATGGAGTATATCATTAAAACTAACTACAATTTAAAAGCAAATAAAGTTTTATTAAGCAAATGTTTCATCTCTCAAACTAAAATTAAAGGATGATCTCAAAAATGGATTACTCTTTGGGCTACATAAAGAATGGCAGGCAGTGTTTTTAAAACAATCTGTGAAAGGTTCATTAGATAGACCCTACTCAGATCTTGCAACTGAAATACCTTAAGTGTTCAAAATTTTATTACTGGTCCTTTCAACTAGCTTAGCTCACTTTCTTTACCTATAAAACTTGATAATAATAGTAAATACTTTGAGTTGCTATTGGTGGAATAGAGGAAGTAATGTCTTTGTAAATGCTACAGCGAAGCTGGCCCATATCAAGTCCTTGCTATTAGATATTCTTTCTACCAGAGACTGTACAATGCTGAAGATAAACAAGCTTACATTTTATCAACACCTTTGTCATAATTTTTAGAGTAAAATTCTCTTTCTTTGTGATATATTTGTGACCCTTGTTATTTATATCTAACTTTAAATCACGTTATTAATAAATCTATGATTCTTAAACAATAAATATTATGTTTCCCTTATATGTAATGGGAGGCAATTGTTTATAGTGTTAGATAAAATGATTATTCTATTCATTAATAAAAATGGTTATTTTTTCAATGTTTTTTATAAATGATTAGAATGTACTATGAATTGAGAGAAAAAATGGAGACTGTTGAGTCTGATATTAGATAAAACAAGAGTTTGAATTAATGTATTATCTTAAAATTATCTATTAGCCTATTACGTATTACATTAAAAATAAAATTATAGAAATGTTCTCTTTTCAGAAGAAAAATATGTGATTGCCAAACTTCCAGTGTGGTGATGTACACCTAGTCTCCTGGGATGGATAAGAGATTTCATGGATCTTCACTCACTAGCTCTTAGATCCCAAGTGTTCTCACCAGTAGTATGTTTAAAGAATAGGCAGATATTTTTTAAAAAATAAATGAAAGAAAGAAATGAAGCAACTTGCAACAATAAATCAACTATCTCCCCCAACATTAGAAGTAAAGAACAGAAAAATTTTGTGTGTATTTAATTCATAAAATCATGTGTGTATACTCATAATAAAGATGTAAGACAGTACAAAATGTCCATACATAATACTGAACTGATTCAAATGCAGAACAGTTGTTTCCTGGTTTTACAAGTCAGTGGTCCATCTTGAGTCTGCTGTGTAATTGATTCTTTAAAAAGAAGAATAACTTTTGAAACATCTGTATGTTAAATACACATAGGAGAACATATACATGATCACAAGTAGAAATACTTTTGACTCCAGATGGACCTCAAATCATGTTTATTTATTGTATTTTTCAATATGTTTTCATTTTTTATTTTACAAGTTCTGTCTGAATTTTATTTTTCTTTATTAAGAAATTTTCTACTCACTCCACATACTATCCACAGACCCCGCTCCTCCCTCCTCCCATCCCCCAGCCCTCTTTCCCAAGCCACCCCGCATCTCCACATCCCCCAAATTAAGGTCTCTAATGGGGAGTCAGCAAAGCCCAGCACACTGAGCCTAGGCAGGTCCAAGCCACTTCCCACTGCACCAAGGCTGTGCAAGGTGCCACACCACAGGCACCAGATTCCAGAAGCCTACACATAGAACAGGGACAGATCCCGATCCCCCTGCTTGGGTACCCCCCAAACAGTTCAAGCCAAACAACCGTCTTCTGTATCCAGAGGGCCTTGTCCAGTCCCCTGGGGGGGCTCCACAGTCACCAGTCCACAGTTCATGGGCTTCCACTAGTGTGGCCACTCATTTCTGCATGTCCTCCCATCATGATCTCGAAGTCCCTCGCCTGCAATATCTCTCCTCTCTCTCATCAATTGGATTACCGGAGCTCAGCCTGGTGCCTGGCC
Organism: Peromyscus californicus insignis; assembly: GCF_007827085.1. Lineage (NCBI taxonomy): Eukaryota > Metazoa > Chordata > Mammalia > Rodentia > Cricetidae > Peromyscus > Peromyscus californicus. The sequence goes on along the minus strand of NW_026294458.1, from coordinate 61,379,610 downwards.
ATCGATCTCTGTATCTGCCTCCATCTGTCACTGGACAAAGGCTCTATGGTGACAGTTAGGTTATTTGCTAGGCTGGTCACCAGAGTAGACCGGTCCAGGCACCCTCTGGACCACTGCCAGCAGACCAGGGTGGGGTCAACACTGAAGACAGCTTATGTTGGAGAGGATATGGAGAAAGGGAAACACTCCTCCACTGTTGGTGGGAATGCAAACTTGTACAGCCACTTTGGAAATCAGTATAACAGTTTCTCAGAAAATTGGGAATAAGTCTTCCTCAAGACCCAGTTATACCACTCTTGAGCATATACCCAAGGAATGCTCAATCTTACGACAAGAACACATGCTCAACTATGTTCATATCAGCATTGTTTGTAATAGCAAGAACCTGGAAAAAAGCCTAGATGTCCCTCAGTTGAAGAATGGATAAAGAAAATATGGCACATATACGCAATTGAGTACTACTCAGCAGTAAAAAACAATGATATCATGAAATTTGCAGGCAAATGGATGGATCTAGAAAACGTTATCTTGAAAGAGGACACCCAAACTCAGAAGGACAAACATAGTATGTACTCACTCATAAGTGGATATTAAATGGGAGGGAAGGGATGGCCAGACTGCAACCCACAACTCCAGAGAGTCTAGCTAACAGGAAAAGACCCTAGGAGGGACACATGGATGATCCTGTGAAGGAGAAGTAGATGAGATCTACATAAGTGGACTGGGTGTGTGTGGGGGTGGCAGAGGGTGAGGAGTGGCGGATGAGAACATAGGGAAATGGGAGAGTCAACCTGGAACAGGGAGAGAGTGGGAGGGCAGGGAGGAAGATACCATGATAGATGAGGACATCATGGGAATAGGAAGAGGCAGGGTGCTGGGGAGGCTCTCAGGAATCCACAAGGTTGACCCCATCTTGGTCTGCTGTCTGAATTTTAAGCATTATAATCAATTTGTTCCTATATTAGTGCTTGTTTTAGTGTACTGAGCCAATACCAGACATCATAAAAGTTGATTTCTGACCAAAAACCTTCATGACTTTACCATTTTGGTCTTAATTCTTATATATTAATGTTTTCTTCTGTGTTTTGTGTTTTTCTTTATGCTAATTATCTTCAACTTAAGTGAAAATATACATGCACACATATGGCTCTTAGGTTAAATTCATCTTCTTGTGTCTTAAATGAGTCCTTTCTTTTTTTTTATTTCTTTGTCTCATCTTTCATTATTTTCTTTAAGTTTTGGTGCATTTTACATTGCAAAGTTCTAATTATATTACCATTTGCAGTATATTTTGACTGCCATCTCTTATTCCAATATGAAATTATATAAAACACTACATTCTCAGCTAAACACAAGACACAGGGAGACGTTCAATGGTTATTACAGATAGTTCTATTAATGGCTGTTATAATCTTCTTTTGTAGATTGTCTAATGAAGCAGCATTTTAGAGGGAAGTGCTCAAGGTTAGATCTGAAAAGAATCAATAGAACAATAGATCATATTTCTATAGGTATTATTTAGCAGCACAGGAGAAGACTGAAATCATTTTAACAAGTTTTCTAAGAACACTGAATGATGAAAATCAATCCTAAACTTCAAGACAAGACAGCATTCAAAGGACAGTTCAATTTTCAGATCAAGATCAAGGTATGGGACATGTTTGCTTTTATATGGTTCTTTTAAGCATCTGATAACTAAAGAAGTTTAAAATTGACCAGACAATGAACTAGGAACTTAAAATTGTATGTTGAAATAGGTATTCTTGTTAAATCACACCATAATATATACTGAAAACAAATGCTTAATAAAATACATTTATTTTTATTATTAGATGAAATCATATTGTAGTTTTATACTCTGATTATTCATGAACAGAAAGAAAATCATTTAACCGGTAGAATATTTAATACCCTTTTGTATTAAATATCTTATCTTTTTCAAACTCCTTTCTATGTAGTAATGTTAAGTCTATTGGGAATTTTTGTTCTGAAATTATTTACTTTTTAAATATAGCTTATAACTGGCACTTTATATCTAACTACTGAGAATGTAAAAATGTCAGTCATCTTTGTTTTCTTTTGCTAGAGTCTTATCTTTGAATCTGATGAATTGTTAAATTATTTATCATTAGAAATTATTCATTTTATCAGCATGTGTCAATCAATCTTTTCACATCAGTACAACATGAAAAGCAATGAGCACTCTCAATATTAAGCTACAACTATACATTTAGTTCAGTGATATATTCTTCAAATTGTTGTATTATTATTTATTCTTGATGTGCCCCTTGTCATCTTTTAAAAACTCCTATTATCTTTCTGATAATTTTTCTATGCCCCTTAATTCACCCTTCTTGCCTTGCTCTTCTCATTTAGCACATTAGTGGTACTGGGTGTATTTTCCTAAATAATTAAACTAAGTTAGGTTCATCTGTCTCCTCCATTAGTTGTCTTTTCTGTGATTCATTCAAATGTTCCATCTTATCGTTTTCTCTATTTTTTTAGAATCTTTCATATAACCAATTCTATTTTCCAATTTCTTAGAACTTCTTTATAATGGATGAGAATCTTAGAGCCTTGAAAGCAAATGTTATTCCTTTTCTGGAAGGGTGTGAATTAAGGAAAGTTTTTTATCACTCTGCTGACAGATGATGAGGTCATTATGATTTCTCATATTTGTCTTTCGAAACTTCTTGGGAGTGAAGGATGAGTTTACAGATACTGAGTCTGGCTCACCAAAACAAAGATTTAGGCCATACCATTGGGGAAAAGCCAATCTTTAACACAGACTTTTGACATTCTATCTATCTTTCAGATACCAGGAATCTTTAAATACAACAGGCAAATTAGAGGGAAGTCATGCAACACCAAGCTTTTATTTGCAAGAATGAGGCAACATAGCTAATTCCATTTGTTGACACTATTGCCAGAGCGCTTTAATATCGAATCACTACAAAATTAAAGAGAATCATTAGTGCTAATAGTCTAAATTTAGTCTAAATTGCCGTGAAAATGTAAGTCTGACTAAATGCGATTGCTGACTTGATGAAAATATTGGATAGTTTGACATAAAGAGGTTGACTTTTTACCACTGTAGCAGAGCTACATTTTATTTACATAGTAAGATTTGAGAGCCACCATGTGGTTGCTGGGAGTTGAACTCAGGACCTCTGGAAGAACAGTCAGTGCTCTTAACCACTGAGCTATCTCTCCAGCCCCTACATAGTAAGATTTGAAACGAATGTTTCTTCAATAAGGAATGGTTATGAAGAAATGCATGCATTCAAACTCTCAGCATTATGAGCATTGGTATCATGGTATAAATGATACTTAATCACAACAATGTAATTGATTTTAATTTTGACCTCTCTTCTTGTACATTCTTGGAAGAGATTGCAATATAGCTATAACAAAATGAAAATAAACATTGTTTCTGATTTAGACACTCACTTGAGTTTGTAAAGAGACACTTAACCTATACGTTCATTTTGTTTCTGTAAAGTTATTTGTTAACTTCAAAAAAAAGGAAGGAAGGAAGGAAGGAAGGAGGGAGGGAGGGAGGGAGGGAGGAAGGGAGGAAGGAAGGAAGGAAGGAAGGAAGGAAGGAAGCAAGGAAGGAAGGAAGAAAGGTACTTTCCCATTTGAAAAAATAAAAAAAATAAAATAAAAAAAAAAAAAAAGAATGAGGCAACAAAGTAAGTGGATGATGAACTTGAGTGAAGAAAATTGAAAACAAGGATGAGGCTTTACTCATCGTTGAGGAAATATGTACAACATATGAAAATTGGAAAATGAGCTACAGAAATTGACATCGTACCTATAAAAAACTTCTAATTTTTGGCACAAATGATGAAAACTATGCTCATTTGTTGAATTTGAAAATAAGCAAACAAGTGCAACCTGATGTGATATTTATGATTCTGGCTTTGAAATAAAATAACAAACACATTTCTTGACGTTTAATAGATAGAAGAAACACTATATGAGTTTGGTAAAGTTGAAAATAGAATGTACTGCTAGGAGCAAATTTGTCCAGAGTGGAAAATTCAAGCACTCATCTAGTAAGCATCAAAAAGATGACAAAATAACTAAGAAGTTAATATGATAATGATTATTAGAAACTTCAATTTTTTTCTAAAAAAAATAAATATTTATGATTGCATTTATTTAGTCAATTTATATTTTATGTCTTTTCACATTAATGAACACTCTTTTGAATCAACTGAAATCAAATGTGAAGTAGTCTTTTCCTTCAATAAATATAGTCATATAAATAATTACTGTGAGGCAAGAGAGAAAAACAACCTGGAATGTGGCTTTGTCACATGGGTAGTACCTGTTCCTATCCTAAAACAGTGAAGAACTTTTAATTAGACAAAGCCCTAGGGATTTCAGGAAGAAGTCACAAAGTAAATGATTATGCAAGAAATAGGACACTATTATTGCAGAAGTAATGCAAACACTTCCCTGTACCAAAATCTAAAGTATAAAGTAGGGGTTGAAAGGAAAGTCTGGATAAGTAAACACATTTAAAATTAATAAATGAAGTGTCAAAAAGCTTGAAAATTCTAAACAGTAAGCAAGAAATATGTAACATTTATATATTTTGCTGTTGTTCATGCTGACAATAACATGGCTATATTTTTGTTAACTTATTTTTTGGTTGTTACTTAAGTGGCTTCAAAAGAGAAACTGAAAATAGGAATTGGATGATAATTACAATTACTTGAAAAAGATGTTATATTGAAATTTTATAACTTGAATAGCAATGTACTGCTTATTTATATATTTATATTTTCATGTTTTATATGCACATATTTGTTTGCATATATTTACATATTAATTATTAGTTTGCATGTTTTTTATTTGTTTGTTTGTCAAGTTGATACAAGCTCCCATCATCTGGGAAGAGGCAACCTTAATTAAGATAATGTTTCCATCACATTGGCCTGTAGGCAAGTCTGTAAGGCATTTTCTTGATTAATATTTGGTATGGAAGGGTCTAGCTCACTGTAGGTGATGTTAACCCCTGGCCAGGCTTTTCTGTGTTGTATAAGAAAGCAAGGGAGGAGCTTATTCCTACTTCAACTTGATATGTCATGTTTTGTTGACACCCATGGGAAGCCTGCCCCCTTCCTGAACAGAAACAGAGGAGAAGTGGATGGGGCAGGGGCAGAGGGTAGTCATGGGGTGGGGGGAATGGAAGGAGAGGAGGGAGGGGAAGCTACAGTAGGGATGTAAAGTAAATGAAAATTTTAATTAATTATAAAAAGAAAGAAAAGAAGCAAATTGAGAGAGCCACAGGAAAAAGCCAACAAATAGCTTTCTCCATGGTCTCTTCTACAGTTCCAGCCACCAGTTTTCTTCTCTGCATGAATTCTTGTAGACAGGATTATTAAGAACAAACCAGCTTAATTTTTAGCAAACAAACAGTTATCCAATAACCTTGAAACCTGTTAAAAACAACTATTGTTTACAAATATTAAGTTCCTTATCTCCCTGGGCACAAAAGATGTTTATACCTTATTTCTCTGAAAGTCAATGTGGTAAAACACTTGTTTGATTAGTAAAATGAATGATAAATGCAAAATGTTTCCTGGAGAAAGCAAATAATTGTTTCAATCCCAATACTATAATTAGTCTTATGTATTTTCAAACACCCTTCTACATAGTGATGTTAAGTGTCACAATCAATAAGTTGTTGTGAGTTTAAGACTTGAAAGTCTTTGTCTACTGTTTTAACCAAATAACTTCCTGCTTATTGTTACTGAGTGTTAGAATATTATTGTAAATATTATGACAAGTGTTTAGCCATGAAAATGTTGTTAGGCTTACAAAGATACACATAGTAATCTCAGTAAGAATGTTTAAGTGACCTTATGGGAGCAATAAACCTGTAGTTCATCTAGAGGTTTAAAGTATGCTATGCTTTACAAGAAGCATGCCTTTAGATGTCTACTCTGGATGAACTGGAGAGAAATTTGAAAAATATATGTAGAGAAATACAGAGTCAATATAAGGTGTAATCTATGGGGTTAGAGGAACGAAGAGAACACAGGAAAGTATCCACTAAAGGGAGGCAGACAGCAAAGAAAAGAACTTGAAAGAAAGGGAAATGATCAAGAAACAATTTTATTTAAGATTAAGAAAAAAATGATAAGGGGCACAAAGACTATAAGCTGAAAGAGGTAATCTTCAGTATCTTGGAATTTTGGGGGATAAAAACCAGAGAATTAAGTAAAACAAAAGATTGTGGTGGTTTGAGTAGGTATAGCCCCCATAGATTCTTGTGTTTGAATGCTTGACCCAGAGGGAAGAGGCACTATTAGGAGACCTTGTTGGAATAGGTGTGATCTTGTTGGAGGAAGTGTTTACTGTGGGTCAGGCTTTGAGGTATCATGTATGCTCAACCTACTCCCAATACACAGTCTTTCCTGCTGCTGTCTGTGGACCCATATGTAGAACTCTCAACTCCTTTTCTAGCACCAAGTATGCCTGCATGCCACCATGTCCCACCATAACAATAATGGGCTAAACCTCTGAAACTGTAAATCAGGCCCAATTAAATGTTTTTCTTTATAAGAGTTACCATAGTCACAGTGTCTCTCACAGTAATAGAAACCATAACGTAGACAGAAATTGGTACTAGGGACTAGAGTATTGCTGTGATAGACCAGATGATGTTTCTGTCAGAAGGAATATGCATTTTGGAAAGATGGATTAAAAAAGCAGTTGAAATATTTAAGTGGGGCTTACTGGGCCATTGTAGTAGGAACATAGAAGACAATGGTGCTGAGGGTGATATGAACTGTGGAGGCCTGGATCAAGAGGTTTCAGAAGGTAAGAATGTTAGTATGTAGTCTAGAAATTTTTGTTGTAATATTTTGGTCAAGAATGTTGCTGCTTCTTGTCCGTGTCCAAAAAGCATGCCTGAGGCTAATGTGAAGACTTATGGATTAATTCCATTGGCAGACAAAATCTTGAAACAACCTAGTGTTGACTCTGCCTTAAGATTATTAACATTTATTCTTATGAAGATCTATAATGAAAAGGAGCAAGCTGAGAAAGTAAAAATACAAAATGTACAATTTGAGGAGAAAAGGGGCACCAGGAAATGGAATGGAGCTAAATCCTGTGTTCAAAGAGATAAATAAATTAGGAAATGGAATAAACAGAGTGGTGAACTCAGGGCAAGACCCTATGCAGCTAAGCTTCCAATTTATGAAAAAGAATTAAAGAAAGATTTAGCTTCAGGCACAGTGATATGCATCTTTAATACCAGCACTCTGGAGACAGAGGCAAGCGGATCTCTAAGTTCAAAGGCAACCTGGGCTACAGAGCAAATTCTAGGACAGCCAAGCTTAGGCAGTAAGGATAACCATTGAAATCAGAAAGCTGGTGATGATATAATTGAACATGGGGATCATGTTGCAGCCCCAGAAAGCAGCAGAACTTGGCAGGTTCAGCCACATGGCTCTGGCTTTAGAGTCAAGAATAGAAAAAATGAGTTATGGAATCTCCCTCCACAACTAAAACAAAAGCTACCGAGGCCAGGTGTGTTGCAGGGATATCCCTGCATGGAGGCTCAGAGAGGTCATTGTGTGTAGCTATTAAGGTGAAGCCTCAGTTGCCTTGGAGACCCCAAGATGTTGGAGATGCCAGAGTTGTGGGATACCGAGAAGCTGCTAGCAGGGAGTAGATTCAGCCCAAGAGAAAGAAATGTATTATAGTCAAGAAAGCTGAAATGAGTTGGAGATCTGAAGAGCATTTTGACATTAGACATGGAGATGCAGATGCAGAGATTGGATCAGCTGGTTTTCCGTTTGACTTTGGTCGAGTATTTCGTTAGTATGTTCCCTTTCCTCCATTTTGCAATGGTAATGTACATTATGTGCCGTTATAAGTTGGAAGTATATTATCTACTTTTTAGTTTGATTTTTACATGGGGTTACAGTTAGAAGATTACATGAATCTCAGAAGAGACTTTGAACTTTGAAGTTTTAAACGTTGTTGAGACTGTGATAAACTATGAAGACTTTTGTAGTTGGACTAAACACATTTTGCATTATGTTGTGAATATAAACCTATGGGGGCCAGGCACTAGAATGTGGTAGTCTGAATAAGTGTGGCCCCTATAGACTCATGTGTTTGAATGCTAGGCCCATAGAGAAGTGACACTATTAGGAGTTGTGTCCTTGTTGGAGTAGGTGTGTCCTTGTTGGAGGAATGTGTACTGTGGGGGGGGGACAGACTTTAAGGTCTCATATATGTTCAACCTACACCCAGTACACAATCTCTCCTTCTGCTGCCTGTGGATCAAGATATAGAATTCTCAGCTCCTTCTCCAGCACCATGTCTGCCTGCATGGTGCTATGTCCTGTCATGATAATGTACTAAACCTCTGAAACTGTAAGCTGGACCAAATTAAACATTTTCTTTTATAAGAGTCGCCACACTCATGGTGTCTCTTTACAGCAATAGAAACCTTAAGACAAGGATTTAGGTAAGATGAATGAGATATCAAGCTATGTTTAGCATAGATATTTATGAAAACATTCTAAGGGTTGCAATGAAAATCTTAAGTGTAAGACAACAAGAAAGATATGTAATATTAATACAATAGTGTAATATAAATATCTGATATGCGTGATATCTGATGGGACACCCCAAAGGCATCAATCTCCACAGGTTGAGAAACACTGAGAGATCAGATTCTATGAGTTCCTATGAATGATCTAAGAGAAAAATTTTAGTATTTTCAGCCATGAGACTATTGCAAAGGAAAAACAAGTCAAATTTTGATTATGCAAATAAATAGTACATAATAAAAATAAAATTAAAAAAAAACCTCTCTGGGGTATTTTGGTAGGAGTGAGGATGTTAATTAGAAAGATGTGGAATGCTGAACATTGAAATGGAAAAATTTGCATAGACTTTGCTATAGGTGACTTTCATAATTAGCCCTAATCCTTGCAAATTTATGTCAAATGAAGATTCTCTTCCTCTGACTAAGTGTGTTGGCACATTTGCTTTAAGACTGTCCCATTGGAGGTTGGCCCCTGTCAGGTGGAAGCTGGTTGCATTTCTGACTCACAGTGTCATCTATTATTTTGTAACTTCCTGACTCTGAAGTACATACTCAGGATGTTCATAGATATTGGATGGTGAATAGTTACTTGAGAAGAAATAGAGTAGAAAGCAAAAGATTTTCTACTTTTTCCACAGTATACCAACTAACACCTGGTCATGGATGTGGGAAAAGTATCACAAATGGTTTTTTTTTTGTTTGTTTGTTTGTTTTTGTTTTTTTGTTTTTTTTCAAGACAGGGTTTCACTTTGTAGCTTTGCGCCTTTCCTGGAACTCACTCTGTAGCCCAAGCTGGCCTCGAACTCACAGAGATCCACCTGCCTCTGCCTCCCAAGTGCTGGGATTAAAGGTGTGTGCCACCACCGCCCGGCACAAATGTGTTATTTTAAGGAAGAATGTCAGACCATTACACTGTGTTAAATGACTAACGTCGGCAATACCTTTTCGGGGATGAGTAGCTCCAATGATGTGCATGGCAGACTCAATGCAAACCTAAAGCAAATAAAGGTGAGATATAAACTTAATTCTACTTTACACCAGGAGAAACGTGAAGCTCTTTATCTAGAGAAGCTACCTGCAATGGCTTTTACCGTGTGTTATTCACTGATCTAAGCAAATTTGATTTTGAAGAAGAGTGAAGTATATTCCTTTCATGAATGAGTGAGGATAGCAAGAGAAACTTGCTCCAATACCAATTAGCTGAGAGATAAGAAGAGCATTGGCATGCTTAGGATGGAATGCCTGCTTGTCACAGCCTGGTAAGACAGCCTTTCTACATTTGGCATCCTTTACTTCCACGGTCTGCTGTTGAATAGTTGTATAGGTCAACTAGCAACACTTAACATGTACCTGAAATGGGTATGATTGGCAAGGTCCAGAGAAAGATCAGAGCAGTATTGTGTGAAGTTCGACCCACAGAGCCTTGACATTCTAACAACTGTTCATAGTGCTTTCAGAAAATCCACTAATGTGTTTGTTATGAGCCAATTTTACAAAGTTTAACTGCATTTTCTTCAAGTCCTTTTTCTGGGATTGAACCTTGGGCCTGCTTCATTCTAGGGAAGCTCTTTCCCAATGGATTATATCTGCAGAATTTTATTTACTTATTATTTTGCTGTATAAAGTTTTTATCTTAGGATCTCATTAAGGTGTCTATGCTGACCTCAAACTTACTCTGCAGCCCTGGGGAGTCTCAAACTTGTGATCCTTCTGTCTCTGATTCCACTGAAGAGAGGATCACAAGCCAGAGTCACTAAACCAGGCCAGAATTCCCTTTTATTATATTTTTCTACTTAGGGTAAACAGATAATCAGTTGACTAATTGTCAAAATAAAAAAGGCTGGTCTTGAATATTATACTTTCAATCTTCATTTATTTTCTCCAAATATTTAGTGACCTTTAGAAAGGAAATGTTAAATTTCATAACTCTACAGGATGATTTGACCATTATTGTTAGAGGCAATAAGAGGAACTGTGAGTCAGTTTATTCTCACATGATTTCAGCATTCTTTAACTTTTTTTTTCTGCTTGTCTGCCTGTGGACTTTGACCCCACATTACACAGCAAAACACTCTTGGGAAGACTGACATGTAATCTCCACAATTCGATAAGTTATACCTTATAATAAAGGCCCTAAGGTCTTCCCCACCTCTGATATAACCTTGATGAAAATAAAATAAATCAAGCAATAAGTCTGCAATGTACATTGAAGTTGAAAAACAAAACACACCCACGCAGGAGCCATACACTTGAAAAAAAATCCTCTGAAATAGACTGTCAAGAGCTTCCAAACTGCTCCACAGTTGTGAACCAGTAATGAAGGAAAGTTCATGTTCCACAAATCATAGCCCTTTGACATAATCAAAATGCTGTGCATGCAATATAAAAATATGCAATAGAAATTATGGCAGTTACACAATTGAAATAGTTTTTCCAGATTGTTTTCAAAGGGATTGGTGAACATATACAAGGTAACTTTGTTTGAAAAGGGAAATATCCAGACTCTTTAAACATTACTCATTATGCTAGCTTTCAATCGCCATGAATTCTTAATAACCCAAAAGGCCACAGAAGTCCTTTTCTGAGTGTGGGCTTTAAAAGGTCAGCTGAAAAGTGAATGTTGGCCTGAAACCATTTGTAGGTAGAAAGGGTGAATCTGCAAAGTTAGACAGGAATTTTCCCCTCAATTTTGAATTCATAGTTAAAATCTTTATGCATCATAGCCATGGAATGCCCACGTTGCTTTCCTGGTATATAGAGCAAAAACTATTATGCTAAGAGAAAGAGAGTACAGTCTTCTCAATTTCATTTTGTTACTGTGAGAAAACACTGACCAAAAACAACTCAGGAAGAAAGGAAATTGTTTGGCTTCTACTTTAGGTCACAATCCCCACAGAGAAAGGTTGGTGCAGGAATTCAAGAAAGCCAGAAAAGATGGGGAGCTGCTTTCTCACTGACTCTGGTTTGCTCTCTGGCTGACATTTAGCTAGCCTTATTATATAATTCTTGACCGTATGCCTAAGGTTGGTACTGCTCACAGTTTGCTGAGCTCTCTTACATCAATGAATACTCAAGACAGTCTCCCACAGACATGCCTGAAGGTCAATTTGATCTAAGCAACTTCTCAGTTGGTGCTATTCTGCCAGATAACTGTAGACTGCATCAAGTTGACAATATATCTAGGACAGACTCTGATCCCATTTTATCCAGAAAAAAAGAGGGAAAAATATTTCATCTATAGTACAATCCCAAGCAATTATACCAGTCTCAAGACTTCAAAGACACAGAAATAGTGAGTTTTTACTTTTTCTCAACTTAAGAGACTATTGGGGCCTGTGAGGAAACATCAGTACAGAGAGTGGAAGGGAGTTTGAGAACTTGATGTGAAATCACCTTCAGTTGTACCAGTTGTTTCATATGCAGGCTATATACTGAATCAAATAATATGAAGTTCAGTCCCTGCCGCAAAGGAATTCATCTGACAACTACCTTTATCTTTATATTAACTACCAGAAATTCTTTTTACGCTATATGGAGGACAGCCCACATTACAGTATGATCATAACAATGTGTCACCTCTGTTTTTGTCTTGTCTCAGTTTTTCGGCCATCCGCGCAGCATTGGTCGTCAGTTAAATTCAATGGAGTGGACTTTAACTCAAATCGGACCTTTGTTGGTTACTCTCAGAAGTTTTGTGCTGCTTTTGCACCAGGTCACCATTGTAGATCAAAGGGTTTGTAGCTGGGCGGATGTTTACATTTCTCCTTATGTAGTGTTCAGATTAATTGATCCGACCATGATTTTTGTTGTTGCTGTTACTTGTGTTCTTGTTTTTGTTTTTTGTTGTTGTTTGCTTGTTTTGTTTTGTTATTGTGGAAACATTTTGAGACTTTGGGATGTACCTTTCTGATCTTATTGAAGCTTTGCTGTAGGACCCTGGAACACAAAAATGTTGAAAGAAATGCAGGTGATTGGGGCCTGCCTTGTAAAGTTACAGAAGGATGCTTGAAATGTCCTCAAATATTCTTACTATGTCTGTTTTTGTGGTACGTTATTTAATAAGAATCTGTAGATCCAAAACCAAATGGCCAACCTTGAAAGCATGTTTTTAATATGTTTTATATATTATGATAAATATGTTTATTGTATATGTCTATATTTATAATAGCAATTAATGAAAGAAAGAGTCCATGAATACCATGTGAAAGAGAGCAAGGAAGGGTATATGGAAGGGTTTGGAGGAAAGAAAGAGAAATGATGTAATTACATCATGATCTCAAAAGTTAAAGAAAAAATAAAGGGAATAACTTTATAAAGAAAGTCTGTAAAAGTGAAACCTCTGTTTTACTGACTGAGACAATGGATGCTGGTTTTCTGAAGCTGAAACCACTGCTGTGATAACAAGAGATGAGTGCTGCTGAGGTGAGATATTTTGGGAATATTTTTCAGGGTCAGCATACAGAAGTTGTGGTCCACGGGGGCCAAAGCTTCATCTCAAACTAGAAGCTGGATTTGGAAATGGGTTTAAGAGTCTCCCACATGGTACTGGAAAGGAAAGCATCAGGCGTCTTGGAGAGCTGAGGCTTGGCACTGCATGGCGGAGGTAGAGTGCTCCTCAAGAAAGGCAAGAAAAAGCCACTGGTGAAGGTGCAACCTTAGTTATAGTAGAACCTCAAGGTCGTGGAGAGAAGCTGAGTCTTAGTATCATGTGCCAGAGTCAAAGTTCCTAAAGGGAGGACTAAGACAAAATAAATAAAAATAAATAACAAGTGGCTTTGATTTAGAAGTCTGTCTTCTTACATTACAAAAGAATTCTTGGAAATCTAAGCTTGGAAAGGACAACAAACGTGTTGTCTTCATTCCATGCTTTCAATATTAGTATTTTAGATTTACTCATATACTTCTAGTAGATGGAAACCATTTTGTTAAAGACCGAATATTCATGAGCTAATAATTTCACTGAGCTTAGTCTATAAAACAAAGAGCAAATGAACTACATGACTGGCTCAAACACACTGGTACAGTTGATTTGTTTTTAAGACCTTATTGGCATTTCCTGAGCATTATTAAATGTAGTAATAATCAAAATCCAGTAACCTTTGGTTTATAATGTTAGCAGCAGTTTCTCTTGATTATCTTATTTCTATCTTTACTCCAGGTTCATTATGAACCCAGTGCTGTAATATTTCACATTTTTATTTACTATTTATTTTTCCAAGCACGTAAAGCTCCCATACCAAAGTACCTTCTAATATAGATGGTTTTGTGAACTTTATGCTCACTTTGGAAATTTCAAGACCTGTTTCTTTTAGTATCATGATTACTAAATTCTGATTTTCATTTGTACACTAAACATATCTGGAATCCATGAGACTTTAATAAACCATAAATAAAAATAAGGATCACCTTCTCATTATTCACTAGAACCAAGGATATAAGTATCTATCCTTTATTTTGGAATATTACTGTTGTTAATTGTAGTGAATTCAAAATATTTCTGAAGCAATACATTTTACCAACACTACTAAAAATTTTATTAACATACTCAATATGAAAAATAAATACATATACATAAAATAAGATGCTTTATATTATGTAATAATTAAAAGTCTAAAATGTTAATCAATATTTATGTAGGAGACAGATTAAAAAAAGACAAAGCACTTATGCTTACTTGACTTACTGCCACCAAGAATCGTCTCTTTTAACTACTGTAAACAAGTATATTCTCCTGTATTTATGTTATCATCCAGAAATGGTAGTGAACACTTATAAACCTTGCACTTAGGAGGCTGAAGATAGTGGTTTTAAGGCTAGCTAGAGCTACATAGTTAGACCTTTTTTTGAGAAAAATGAGAAATGTTTACTGGAATACTCCCCATAGCTTGCTCAACTTAGTTTCTTAAATTAGCCAAGGACACCTACCTAAGGTTGGCACCATCCACAGTAGATTGTTACTATATCCAATCATACGTGTGTGTGTGTGTGTGTGTGTGTGTGTGTGTGTGTGTTTGTGTGTGTGTGTGTGTGTGTGTTGGAGTTTCCATTGCTGTGAAGAGACACCGTGACCAAGGCAACTTTTATAAAATAAAACATTTAATTTACAGTTTCAGAGATTTAGTCCATTATCATCATGGTGGGCAGCATGGCAGCATGCAGGCAGACATGATGCTGGAGATTGAGCTGAGAGTTCTACATCTTGATTCTCAGGCAGCAGGAGACATCTGTGTCCTTCACTGGGTATAGCTTGAGCATGTCCAAACTCAAAGCCCAACCCCACAGTGACACAATTCCTCTAACAGGGCCACCCCTACTTCAACAAGGCCACATCTCCTAATAGTGACACTCCCTATGTGCCAAGCATTCACACACCTTAGTCTAAGGGGGCCATAACTGGAGAGAGAGAGACAGAGAGACAGAGAGGAAGAGAGATAAAAGACAGAGAGAGACAGAGACAGAGAGATAGAGGGGGAGATTAAGTCGTGCACAATGAAAAGTTATGTAATTCCAGAATCAAGAGAAAAAAATGGAAGTATAATTATGCCATTTTATATTTCTGGAAGATCAACACAAATTTTTTTTTTATTCCTGTTCCTTTGGCCAATCTGATGGAGAATACTACTTCCTAGCACATGATGTATATACTGTCTCCAATGTTTGATGGCTCGGATGTGATTGATAAGAACTCTGAAATAGCCAAGTTCTACTCAAGTTCTAACCAGCCTGTTTACCAAATGTTGAGAAGAAGTTTATAGTCTGTGTTAAAATCAAATGGCTTCTTGTTCATCAAAATACCAGTAGCCCAGAGTTTCACTATGGTAGAAACATCAATTCTACACCAAAGGTGAATCCTAAGGAAACATATTCTACAAGTGTGTTATAAACTACAGAAGACAAGACAGAAAGACTGCCAGAGTAAGAGGAATAGAAGTTTGTGTTGAGATTGTATCTCTTAGAAATGTCAGAGAAGATACATCCATGAAGTCTCACTAGCATGGCTGACCAAACAAGACCTGAACAAAGACAATAGCAATAGACAGGGAAACATAGAATGAAAAAGCCTCACAGAACCTTAGTCCCAGAGAAATAACTATAAGGAACTAAAGAATGCAAAGAGCAGGAGAAATGTCTTTCCAAGGGAAGTTTACAATAACTGGTTATCCAGTAACAAGTGATTGACCTTCTTTGAGTCATATACATACCGAACAGGTTTATTTATATATTTATATATTTTGGAAAAAAATATATATTTATAAATATAAACAATTAAAAGAAAAGAGGCCATGGATTTTAAAGAAAACACAGAGGGTATATTGGATCTGTTGGAGGGAGGGAAGAGAAGAGGAATATTATATAATTATATTATTATTTGAAGAAGTAAAAAGAAAATTATTAGGAAAAAACGTTTAATGTAACAAAACACAAACACATGTATATATATATATACATATATATATATAATATACATATATATCCAATATATAGTCACATTACAGTCTAGTCTTTAATCTCTCTAAGAATTACTGTATTGTTTGCTTTGCCATGTGCCCTACAAATATATCCTTTCATTTGATGAGAAGCTGTGAGTAAAGAACTGTCAGGTTGATATAATTAATGAATATATTTCCAGCATTTAACACAGTGCGTATCTGGCAAGATTGTGCCAATTAATAGTGTGGCAGAAACAAATTAATTCATGTATGTATAGGTCTCTGAATTTACTACATTGATTTTTGTTTTGAAAAACTCTCATAAAAGATTATGAAAATCATGAGCTCTGTGTTGAGAGCTAGTCCTTGTACTGTTCCCAGTGTGTATGCAGTACAGTGCCTGATGTGTGTTAGCTTCTTACTAAAACATACATAGTTCTTTACATTATAAACAATGCCTTTGTATTTGAGATACTAAAAATTTAGTTAGCAGCTAAAATGTGTTTCTATACTTCATGATATCATTTGAGGAAGAATTGTATCTTCTTTTACTTCACAGGACCTATGCATGCCCTTTCAGCATTACTCTGAGCTTTAAAATAAATTTTAATAGTATTGCATGCCAACTCTTCTATTAATATGTGTTTGTGTGTGTATAAATGTATATGTATGCGTGTTATGTGTATGTACACATATATGTGGTAGCTAGAGGTCAAAGTTGAATATCTTTCTGGCTTTCTCCCTTACTTTTTGATACAGGGTCTCTCCATGAAGCTGGGAGATTTAGCCTTATCTGGTTAGTGAGAGCCTGGGATGTTCCTTTCTTCTTTGCCCTCCAACAATACTATGGTTCCAGGTTTGTGATGTCACACCTGCCTTTTTACGTGGCTGCTCAGACCTGAGCTCTGATTCTTTAGCTTGCCCAGAAAGCACTCCAAGTGAGTCGTCTCCCCAGAACCTTGGTATAAATTTTTTTGGTAAAATTAATATTTTAATAGAATAAATCTGTTACAAAAATAACCATTTAATTATTATAGGATAGGAAAAACAATATAAAGAGAGAAGGAAAGAAGGAAGAAAGGAAAGTTTATTTTACACAGGGGAAAAAATATAAGAATTGATAGAATAAATCTCAAACTCTTGATGGCTAGCAAAGCACAATAAGAAAACAGGACATAACTAAGCCTGGAACTAGATTGGCTTGCTTCAGCCACATAACTACTTCCTAGAAATCAGGCTGTGACACTAATCGATCAGGGATAGATGGCTTGTTATGGAAAAGAGAGAGCACACAGAACAACTGAATAGATACATTCATCGCCCTGATGAGGTGAGTACTATGATCAGTGTGGTGTTGCGTAGGTGACACTTTGGTAAAATCTGGGTACTTAGGAGGAAATTGAGACAGGTTCTCATTAGGTAACCCAGACTCACTACAAATCACAAACTCAAACTTCCAATTACTGTAATTATTAGCAAGTCCCACCACACTGGGTCTGTGTGCCTTGTAAGCAAGCAGCAGGCATGTAGCACTGGGAACTCTTGTTTTATAATTTATGTAATGTTACATTGTATATATTTTATAAGCTTACTTAAATACTTATATTTATATACTTTATAATATATATACATATATGTATACATATTTTAGTAAGATTATAAAATAATATATTGAGTCATGTTATTTGTTTCTGCCTCTTCCCCTGTACTTCCCTTATCATGCCCTTCCAGTTCAGTTCTCCAAATTTTCTCATGACCTCCTTCATAGTGCCTGTCTCCTACTATCTCCTCTAGAGTCCCTTCTGGCAACTACGTCCCTGTGGCCACTTTCTACTTGTCTGGTTTCTTTGGATGCTTCAGGTTCCATACACAAACCTAAAGGAACAACTATTTGAACAAGTGATAAGCAGCTTAACTGTCTTATCAGTCAAGAAGCAGGTACAGGGAAGGCACACTCCCCTTTCTGCTCAAGGCTTTGTCACCTGAGTCCCAAACAAGGAAACCTCTCAATGTCAGAAGCCAGACAAACCTTCTTGCAGCATAACATAGTCAACAAGTCCACACTGAGGTTTGCTACCCTAGAGAACAGCCTGGCTCAAAGGGGGCTTTGGCCATCACTTCTTTCAAGTAGCATTCGCTCCAAATACATTTAAGTCATGTTTTCAATGGCAGATTAGTCAGACTACTGAATATTCTCCAGATCTGTTTGTGCGAATCTTTAGAAATCCCAACAGCTTTCGTGGCGCCTCCTAGGCTGTCGGCTGTGTCAAGATGAAGCTGAATATCTCCTTCCCCGCCACCGGCTGTCAGAAGCTCATCGAAGTGGACGATGAGCGCAAGCTTCGCACGCACGTTCTACGAGAAGCGCATGGCCACAGAGGTGGCTGCCGACGCCCTGGGCGAAGAGTGGAAGGGCTACGTGGTCCGAATCAGTGGCGGGAATGACAAACAAGGTTTTCCCATGAAGCAAGGCGTGTTGACCCACGGCAGAGTGCGCCTGCTGTTGAGTAAGGGGCATTCTTGTTATAGACCAAGGAGAACCGGAGAAAGGAAGCGCAAGTCTGTTCGAGGATGCATCTTGGATGCCAATCTCAGTGTTCTCAACTTGGTTATTGTAAAGAAAGGAGAGAAGGATATTCCTGGACTGACAGATACTACTGTGCCTCGTCGGTTGGGACCTAAAAGAGCTAGCAGAATCCAAAGCTTTTTAATCTCTCTAAAGAAAATGATGTCCGCCAATACGTGGTCAGAAAGCCATTAAACAAAGAAGGTAAGAAGCCCAGGACCAAAGCGCCCAAGATTCAGCGTCTTGTTACTCCACGTGTCCTGCAACACAAACGCCGTCGTATTGCTCTAAAGAAACAACGAACCAAGAAAAACAAGGAGGAGGCTGCAGAATATGCTAAACTTTTGGCCAAGAGAATGAAGGAAGCCAAAGAAAAGTGCCAGGAACAGATCGCCAAGAGACGTAGGCTGTCCTCTCTGAGAGCTTCTACTTCTAAGTCTTAGTCCAGTCAAAAATAAGTCTTTAAGGGTAACAAATAAATGATCATACCTTAAAAATAAATAAATAAATAAAATAAAAAAAAATCCCAACAGCAAGCCCACTACATCACTTAAACAAAAATACTCTACTACAAGCCCATCCATCATTGCCATCTAATCACTCTCAGGATCTGATCAGACATTTTGTTGGCAGCTTCTGTCTTCCAAGGGAGGTCTTATCACCATGGCGTATTTTCACTGAGAATCCAGATAGCTTAGGTCAGCCATAATTTTATTTTCCTGACATGTCCCCTTAATATTTTTCCATCAACTAACCTCTATTGTGCTCCTTGCTGGAGTCCCATTTCCTCACTCTGTACCCAGAATTCATCCCAATCTCTCTACTTTACTGAAGAATTCCACTGCACTCCCTCTCATGTTAAGTCTATCTTGTGGCCTCATGGAATTATTTTTGTCTATGTCCTCTCTTAGAATTTTCAGTGTATACTGAAATCAGAATATTTAACTGTTTATTTTTATAATTCAATACTGTTCAAAACAGTGAAGCTCTATGGCAGTGGTTTTCAACCTCCCTAATACTATGGCCCTTTAATGCAGTTCCTCATGCTGTGGTAATTCCCAACCATAAAATTACTATTGTTGCTACTTCATAACTTTGATTTTGCTACTGTTATGAATAGAAATATAAATATTTGCATTTTTCGATGGTCTTAGGTGACTCCTGTGAAGAAGTCATTTGACCCTAAGGCTGCTCTATGACATTAATGACATCAACATCAACATCTCAATATTCTGAAATATTAATAATTGGTTTTATATATATATATATATATATATATATATATATATATATAACTGCTTCTTAGATCCTAACAAGTCACCACTTGTCTCCATCTAAATTAATCAAAACAGAACATTAATCTGTACCACTAATTCTATCTTTGCAATACCAGTTGATAATAGGGTAGCTGAGCCTTCAAAGTCACCAGTAGTATTTTTGCACAATATTTAAGGTAATTTAATAATTTAGGGCAAGTGATGACTGTTACATTTAAATAAAATATGCTAATTTTTCAAAGTGTTTTAATGAAGTATTAATTGATTTATGTCCACATTACACTCACATAATTGTAGTCTCTATAATTGTTTCTTGATTGCTCACATATAACCATCATTGCCAACTGTTAATTACAATATCACAGCTCAAATCACCTGTATGACCATGACCTGTCTCAGGTCTCATACTGGTTTTCATAAAATCCATTAATGGCAACTGATTTTTACCATATCCATTTACAAATGATGAAAACAATCAATGCTCTCTGTTGTTCCATTTAGGCTGATGAGTAATTGAGGAGCTGCCTGGTATGTCTCTAACACAGCTTATCTAGGTGATTCTCCCATTACTGTTAGACAGCTGGAAGGCACACTTATCCTCAGCTGGTATAGTTCATTTGTTAAAGTAGAAAACAGAAACAAAAGCAAAAGCTTCCTTTTGGCTAAGAGATTAGAATCTCTGACCTGGATGAAGACATGACATTTCAGTTGCAGAGGATCAATTGCCCTGCCTTAAGACAGTCTCCCACTCCAGGAAGGTGGGCTCACCTTAAGTCATGGTAAAGAAACAGGTAGAATAATGAGGCATTGACTGAGATACTGTACTTTTCCTTCCCAGAATGCCTACCACTGATAAACAGGATAGCTTACCAGGACATAGACACACAGCTTGATAATCGCCACAGGTTTCTGAGTTTTTCAGAAAAATATAGCTTCTTGTTTCCTTTTTGAGCATGAGCTCCCAAATACCTTGAGCTTCCCCAGCATTCTGGAATTCCTTACTCTTTTTCTAATGCCTCTCTCACTGCCATACTGTTGCTTGTCTGCCATGTGTCTGACCTGGATCCCAGCTTTCAAGGCTTTTTTTTCTTTTCTTTTTATTTCCCTCCTCTTGGCAGCTCTTGAGATTTACAGCTTGCCTGCTCTGGGGTTTACTTTTTAAACCTTAATGAAATTGTCTTTAGGCTCCTTTTTGAGTCTATTCTTTTTTTTTTTTTTTTTTTTTTAAGAAGACTAAGAACATCCAACGTGGACCCTCGATGCCCTCTGTGTCGTCAGGCAACCATGAAGAGATTCCAAATTTCCAGTAAGATATTTGCTGGAAAATGTGCAACGACTAATGATTTGCTTAGGAGATGGCGTGTGGTAGGATTAAAAAGCATGGCATTTTAGAAAGGCAAGTTGTTATGCACTATCATGAAGACTTCAACATTTAAGAAAACAACCTTCCTGAGTAAGTTTTAAGATCTTGAGCCCCCAGAATCATTTCAAAACAAGGCAGGTAGGCTTGGCTAGGAATTTTTAATTTTGCAAAGATTATGATAAATTATGTTTATTTCACAGCCATAATGAAAACTTAGCTCATTTATTCAGGAATTTGATTAGGAAATGAGCTCAATTCCAATAAAAATATTTAAGACAATTACTAATGTAATTATTCATTAGATAAAAGGGAAAAATCTACAGTTCCCATCTCAAAACCAAAACAACAAACATAGGATTCAAGAAAAATAGCAAGTGTATGAAAACTAAAATGATAAATTACATGGAGACGTTCTCTTTCTTTTTTTTTTTTTTTTTTTTTTTTTTTTTTTTTTTTTGGTTTTTCGAGACAGGGTTTCTCTGTGTAGCTTTGCGCCTTTCCTGGAACTCACTTGGTAGCCCAGGCTGGCCTCGAACTCACAGAGATCCGCCTGCCTCCCGAGTGCTGGGATTAAAGGCGCCACCACCGCCCGGCGACGTTCTCTTTCTTATACAACTTCACTGGATTGTTCAGTTCTTAGCAGAATCTCATCAATTTTTGTCTGTTTTATGCAAAGTATTTGTTCAAGTTTAAGTATTTGATAAAAGCTATTTGTTTGTTTTGTGACTAAGCCTCCTGTAGCTCAGGTTGTCCACAACTTATTATGGTCAGGACATCAAGTTCCTTACTCTCTTGTGTCCACCTGCTGAGAACCGGGCTAACAGTCACATGCCAGCTTACCTGGCTGAGATTGTTAGCCTTAGTGGCATTTTATTCTAAAACTTAATAGATATTTTATACCAGGGCATTGATGCAAAGTTATCAATGGTAGTGATTAAAAAAAAAAAAGACTTACGTTAGGTAAACAAATTGTATCTGCTGGAGAAATGACTCAACAGTTAAGATCAGGTACTCCCATTTTAGAGGACCTAAGTTCATCTGTTTCAGGGCCTAAAAGCTACCTGTAACTCAGCACCCTCTTCTAGACTCCCTGAGCACCTGTGCAAGCATGGATGCGTGCACACACACATACATGCTCATGCAGGCGTGCTCACACTTACACACACACATATGCACATGCACGCACACACACACACAACTAAAAACAAAATTAAATCTGAAAAAATAACCCTGCTACAAACAGATTCACCTAATTTATAGTATTTAGTTGCAAGGTATTAAAAATCTTATGACTGTTTTCTTCCAGTTATGTTTGCTCAGAATTCATTTGGATAGTCTCAACAAATCACAGGCAAAATATTATGTTCCCAGTTGATTCTGGTCTTATTTAAATAGCAATGCCAATATCAAATGTCAATAATATCTTGATTATGATGCAAAGGAAATGAAATGATATATTTGATTCTGTATCATGTCATTATAAAACTTTTGTCCACTAACATAAAAAAATTTAGCTGCAAACATCATTGGTAACAGACCATATGGACTGCCTTATTAATTTGAAGAACAGATCTTATTAACTTCAGCCCCATGAGCAATTACTTACACTCCAAGAATAATCATTTTTGTTCATAAACTTCTAATATGGCAAAAAGTAATTCAATTAGTAACATTTTTCTCCAGTGTCATCATTGACGTTAATAAGAATCATAAAACTGTAGTAAATCCTGGTGAATATTTTGTCTGCTATGATCAGTAAGATGCAATGATTCTCTCTGAATGTGACCTTTGGTTCGTTTCACTCGAAAATGTAGTTCTCAATATAGTTAAAGTAAAAGAATAACTATAATGCAATTTTTATTCAGCTATATAGAATTATTAGTTCCTATCAAATAGGAAAGTGAATTCAAATAATTCATTTTATGGCATTTTGTTTTAACATTATGGATTTCTGGAGAAGCTATCATTTAAAACAAAATTTAGTTTAAAATTTTCATACATGCTCTTATTAGCTATTAAAATTTGTAATTAATTTTATTTCAGTTCCATTAATATAGTTCACATTATTTTCAGACTATAGTATAGTAACTTTGACTGATAAATAAAATTATCTGTGCTTCAATCAAACCTTGAAATGAACAAACCGCAGGCAACCTACAAAGATGACAAAGGAAATGTCAGGGACTGATTATATGATGATGTCCAGAAATGTCATGCATCAGAACTTGAAGATAATGACACTGATGTGAATGGGGATCATTAAGTGTCTTTTTACTTCAAAGAAACTCTTAGCTTAATATTCTTTATTATCTTGACCTTAAGCAAAGAAAGAGTTAAACAAGAATTTCTGCAAATATTGAAGAACATTTTAAAATAAATGTTTATCAAATCTATTCTTTTCTGTCAATAGACCACATATAACAGGACAGCTTCAAATTTATCAAGTATATGCCAGAAAAAATTCTATAAAGTAAAACCTTTGAAGTGTATATACTTGAGTTGATAATCAGTGCCCCTCCATTGTTAACTGTAAGAAAATAATCAGTGTGAGGAATGTGAAGGGTGAATTTTGTTTGGGACATTACTTATTGAATCATTTGATCCTGAGATATATTATTAACAATACTTAGAATGAAATGGCACCTCATAGTACAAGTGAAATATAATAATGAATTTTAGTAAGGGAGACAAATATTGCAGAATAAGAGTGATAGCTTCCATTTACCTTCTTGAATTGGAGATTCTATACCTGCATATTTAACCAAACACAGACTGCACACTATACAAGTAATCAGGTCAGTATTGAAAATACACAACTATTTTCTTGTTATTATTCATTGAACAACACAGTGTAACAAATGCTCACAGCATACTTACATTTAGGGTATTAAAAGTATTTATAAATAATTTACAAATTTGTGTATTGGAATATGTGTACGTATTACATGTAAATGCTATATTATTTTATGTAAAGACTTTGACACTCATGGAATTTGGAAACTTGGTGCACAGCAGAACCAATCTTCCCCAGATATGAAGGGACATGTGTTTTAATACTAATGTAATAATCAATTATGCACGCACTGTGGCTTGAAACAACACACAAGGACTATGTAACATATCTCTCGGGAGAGAATCTGGTTGTCAGCCAGCTATGTTCTCTGTCTTCCTGTATCAGTGTGCTAAAAATCTGTTAGGCTGTGATTATGGCCACAACAGATAGTGAACTGAAGAAGAAGCTGTCTTCAAGGTCCCTGTTGTTAGCACTTCACATACATCTGTCACAGTTTCATTGAGGTTCCAAATTTCCTCGTACATGGTAGACAAGGGCAGTCCCCAGCCTCTGTGAGCCATCATCCCACCATGTGGGCCTTCTGTTTAATCCTTTGTGTGATAGAGAAGCTTTCTTCTTATAACCAACAACAAAGAAGAAACCCGTAGCTTTTAAGAGTTTTCATCATAACAAGAGCCAACCAAGGAAAGTGACCCTGCTAATGAGCCCAGAGTTTATGCAAGATGTTATTACATCTTCAGACCCATTCCCATTTGTCTCAGCCTCTTATTAGAAGCCTGTTATGTCTAGACATTGTGCTATGGAAGTGTGAGAATCACTGGGTTTTCTTTACATCTGGCTGTCAAATACACATGAGAAGATCAAGCCTATTCTATACCCAACTTATTCTTGCTAAAAAAAAAAAAAAAAAGAAGCAAAGGAACAAACAACAAAACAGGGAAGAAATGTCTGGGAGGTCACAGTAGATAGAACATGCCTTCAAGGTTAGATAGAGTAAAGTGAGTTCTACCTTTTAAAGTTTGTCCAAATGATTACATGAATATTGACAACAGACAAGAGCATAACTGATGTTCCTTAGAGTTTTTCTTCCTATGGGAGAGCTTCTTTGCTCAGAATCCTATCACTTAATTTAAGAAATATAGTATGAGGGAAGTGAGAATAATATGCAGGCTGCTTCGATGTATATTCACTATTTTGTTGAAAATTTTATACTTAATTATATGACTTTCCCTCTAAGACTTTAAACTCAGCCCAACAATAGTGACCTTTAACCCTTTTCCTTAGAAGAGACATTTTCTTTTCTCTGCAAGAAGCAACACCATACAAATAAAATGATTAAAATTTTCAGAAGCCCCTCACTGCAATTTTGAGAGCAAATAAAAGTGTTTTATTAAGCCCCATGGGGGGAACACAGTGTTCTTATAAATTAAGTTTGAGACATTATTAAATTTTTTTGAAGCCAACGTAGTTTTGTCCTCCTTTTTTTCTTGCTAAAATAAAAAATGTCTCAGCACATTGGAAAATGGGAAAGAACTTTCAACTCTTTCAGGTTAAGTTATTCTCATGCTGCATCATCCAGGGGCAATATCACTTGAGCCAGGAGTCACTCTCGCTTGATACCCATCTGCATTAGTGATGAGATGGGCAGCAGCTGGTAACCAATTCCTCCTTTCCAAAAGTCTGTATTGCAGCCAAGCTTTTCTAACACCCAATTCCTACCCCCAGAGATTAAAGCTAGGAAACAAAGTCACGTAATTGTATGATCAATTTTGCCTTAGAAATTCTCAATGAATTTAAATTCATTTGCACCTTTAGATCAATAAGGACCTAGGAAGTTGCTGGGCATTGTGGCTCATGATTTTAATCCCATCTCCTGGGGTTCTGGGGAAAGAAGGTCACTGTTAGTTCAAGACCATCCTGTTCTACATAGTGAATTCTGACCAGCCAGGGCTACATAAGGGAGACTCTCTCAAAAACAAACACAACAAAACAAATGAACCATAGGAAGTAAATATACTTTCTATGCATCAATTCTATGCTAGACAATATTTTGGATTATAATAGGGAACTAGAAATGTTTTATCTTTAATATCTACTGATAAAGAGACTCATGAAGTATATTATATGCTCATATTAATAAATATTCAGCAACCATTACTATGTCATCTTTAGAAATCATAATACTATTTTCCAATCTTAATTAAAATTAATTAGAAGTTAATATGATGAATCAGTGATAGGACTCCTATCATGGGGATGCCACTTAACAGTTAAAATTAATATGTAGAATATCATATACATGGGTGAGTATAGTTGGGTATGTTAGAGTACAGCATATATATGCTCAGACATCACACTTACTCTGATACTGCTTTTTCCAGGATGAAATCAGGAGTGCTGCATATTGCTGATATTGGTATTGGAGGCTTTTCATTACTGTGCACAGGAGCATAGATGTACTACACAAAGAACAACTCACAGTCTGGCCAGAGCTTCCTACAGAATGTGGGAAGCCTCCATGGACATGGAATGTAATTGTTAGTAAATACAAGTTCTGTGGCACTAGAATGAGATCTGCCCTCCTAATACACTCACTGCTTTGATAAGTTAAAATATACTGGAAATTGTTCACTTTGGGAACAGTGTTAAATAGTTCTGG
Organism: Peromyscus californicus insignis; assembly: GCF_007827085.1. Lineage (NCBI taxonomy): Eukaryota > Metazoa > Chordata > Mammalia > Rodentia > Cricetidae > Peromyscus > Peromyscus californicus. Next base: position 61,352,934 of record NW_026294458.1, on the reverse strand, counting down.
CCACAAAATTCAGTTTGGTAGGTGAAAGGTCACTTGGAAACTTTACTCTTGGCATCTGATTGAGAAGCCTAAGTCAGGTGCCAACTAATCAAAAGTAGTCAAAAGAGCTGCTTTGTTATTTTTTTTATTTATTTATTTATTTATTTATTTATTTATTTATTTATTTATTTATTTATTTAATTTGCTTTAGCAAATTATGATCACCACCATGGGGTTGGTGATCATATTTGCTTCACAGCAAAATTCCAAGGAGGTTTATATGCAATTTTGTTTACTCACTACGCAAATGCATATACGCTCAATTACCTTTGGATATTCATTCTTCATTCTGATAATTCAGACCCAGCCAAGAAACCAGCTACAAATAAGGCAAAAAGATGTTCCATAATTTTTACCACCTAAAAATGTCTTGTAACCTCCCATATACCAAGAATAATTTAATTTCCTCTCATTTTAAAAATCTCTTCCTCCTGTTCGTGTCACGATACGGAAGGCATTTGGGTGCCAACTTTCTCCAGAACACCTGGTCCATCCTTTTCTGCCAGATGGACCTGCTGATGCAGAGCAAAATGAAGCGTGGTAATAAATATGTCTGTGGGGGATGTTGCTGGTAACATTACTGGGTGAATCTGTCCTGCCTGAGAACTGTAGCAGTACATAGCTTCCATTTGTCTGTCTACAACCAGAAAATTGCTCAGAGGTTTCAGAGGCAGAATGATATAATGAAAGGGCATCCATCTATAAATCAGTAGATGGACAATCTGTGCTACTCACTTTATTTGGGGGCCTCCCTGTCCTGTCTCTAATAGGAATGTGTTAAAAATTGACACAATTGGATGAGATATTTCTTGTACTTTATTCTGGCTTGTAGTTCAAAATCACAGTTTGAAGATTGCAGTCTTTGTCATTAGAAAACAAGACTTTTAATGGGATAATTTTTTAGAAATAAAAAAATGTAACCTTTCTATATCATATGCACTTAAAAAAGATAGAAAATATTCATATTTTAATAAATGGATTTTAACAATCTCTGGTATAACAGTATTGCCAATGGTGGTTATTCATTTTTTTAAACTTGAATGTTACCCATGTTACATATTTTTTATTGATTCTTTGGGAATTTCATATCATGCTCCCAAAACCTGCTCGTCCCCAGTCACTCCATATCTGCCCTCACCCTGTAACATTTCCTCCCAACCAAATTAAAAGAATATTAATTAAAAACAAAACAAACAAACAAAAAACCCTTTTGCTCCTCCATCTTTCCTGCCTCCTCAACAACTCTGCATTCATCTTACTGGATTTGGGAGATACAATGTGTCATGCAGTATATCCTATTGTCCATTAAGCTTTACTTGCAAATATTCAGTTCAATGAGTTGTTGGTCTGGTTCAAAGCCTCTGGCTTCTGGTATAGCACCAATACTTGATCCTCATCAGAACTCCTCTCAAGGTATCCTGCTGTTGCCCCAAGTAATAGAGAGTCTGATGTTATGGTTCCATGGGACCAGTCCCTTCACACACTCTGCAGTTCAAAAGTCATAGATGGGGTAGATGTTGGGGTGGGCCAATTCAAAGCCTTGGATGTGGGTGTAGGTGAAATCTAATTTTGTCAGTCTGGGCTACTGGGACTGCCCCCTTCAGACTAAGCATGGAGCTCGCTTTTCTGTACCAATCCCATCAGGTCCAGCTCTCCTGTGCCCATGGTGAAGGATAGGGGTGTTTTCCCTGTAGGTGGGGCCAGCTCTTCTGCTGCAGTGACCATCTAGGAAAAGGGTCAGCTCTCTCAGGGCAAGTGAAGTGTGTTACTGGCTCAGCACAGCCCATAGATCTCAACATGCATAATTCCTATGTCACCCTGTGGTAACATGGTCCATGGAGATCTACACAGACCCAAGCTGCATCAGGACCACGGTCCTAGACATGGCCCTAGGCAGTAGATCTGGCTCGATGCCACCACGGCCCTGGTGGAAGCAAAGGCCACTCAGGTCAGCATGGTCCTAGGATACCAACATGATCACAGGTGGCAGTCCTGACCTCACACATCTCTGTGGTATTTGGTAGAAATACTGGCTACAGACATCAAGGCAGACCCAGGCTGTGGTAGGACCATTGACCCAGACATGGGCCTCAGCATCAGCCCAGACTCAGATGTCACCATGACCCCAGGAGGCAATGCAAACTACTCATATTGACATGGCCCCAGTGTCAGCATGGCCCTCAGATACCAACCTTGCCCCAGGTAGCTCCCATCCTGGACATTCAGAAGGTTTTCTATGGTAACAAGAGCCAGGGACATCAACACAGACCCTGGCTGCAGTAGGCCCATGGACCCAGACATATCCCTGGGCTGCATCTCAAGCTGAGACATCACTAGGACCTCAGTAGCAGCACACAAGGACACTTTAAAATGAGATCATTTTTAAAGGTAAAAATGTACTTTTGTATATCACATGCATTTCAAAATGAGAGGAAATATTCACATTTTAGTAAATATATTTTTGCGATCTTTGATAGAAGACTATTGCCAATGGTGTTTTTTTATTTACAGTTGAATGTTACCATGTGTGCCAAGCACTGTGGCAGAAGTGGATACCCTATTAGCCCTACTGAGAGGGTCTAGTAAATTATAAAAAAATACACCTTCACACCTAATGGGCAAAAGAAGAATCTTAGATGGTCAGGCTTGCTAATGGAAGATTTCTGAGGAGTGTAAACTGAGTAAGTTCTTACTTGACTATAAGGAGATAGGAAGCATAGGAGTTAATTGAAAAGGATAAAGTTGAGAGACACTAGATTTAGATGAAAGTGAAATTATGCAACATTTTCTTCAACAACTCAAAAACTGCTAGTAGATAAGAAAATGTCAATCATTGGACAAAAATCCTGTGACCAGAATCAAGGAAACTCCAAGAGGAGATCTGACATTTAATCAGTGTTTATTCAAGAGCTTCTCATTCTACCTGCAATATTGGAAGTATTAGATGTTATCGCTTTTGTCTTATAACAAGAGGTGGTTATACCAACTGAAACCTGAGGATGTGGGTTGGTCATAACAGAAAATTAGTATTTCAGGCCAAACTGATACACTGGAATCAGATTCACAAGGATACCATGAACTGAAGTTCAGATCTCTCCACTAACAGATGACTGCTGGAGCCAAAATGGCAGAAACACATCAAGAAGATACATAGAGCATGCTTTTGGAATCAGAGTGGGCTAGCATAAGAATGACTAATACACACTGCTGCTGTGGGATGTTCTGTATGGCAAATGTGTTGCTCTGATTGGTTAGTAAATAAAACACTGATTGGCCAGTAGTCAGGCAGGAGGAAGTATAGGTGGGACAAGGAGAAGAAGAATTCGGGCAAGTGGAAGGCTGAGTCATAGACACTGCCAGCCGCCACGATGACAAACAGCATGTGAAGATGTCGGTAAGCCACGAGCCACGTGGCAAGGTATAGATTTATGGAAACGGATTAATTTAAGATATAAGAACAGTTAGCAAGAAGCCTGCCACGGCCATACAGTTTGTAAGCAATATAAGTCTCTGTGTTTACTTGGTTGGGTCTGAGCGGCTGAGGGACTGGCAGGTGAGAGAGATTTGTCCTGACTGTGGGCCAGGCAGGACAACTCTAGCTACACACTGCAGTTTTCTGGCTTGGGAAGAGTATACTATGACTTTTCTCTCTAGAAACTCATAACTAGAGTCTGGGTTCTCCTAAGAGTGCTGATAAGAGAGAGGAGAATAGTGTAGTTCTTCTCTACACTACAGCTATTCTGTTCTATAGGATAATAGTGGTTCTCAACCTTCCTAATGCTTTACCACTCCACTACAGTTAGTTCTTCATGTTGTGATGACCTCCAACCTTAAAATAATTTTTTGTTAATACTGTTACTTTGTAACTCTGCTACTATTATGAATCTATGATATATGTGCTATAAAGATATGATATGTTGGATATCTTACATCCAACTCCTGAAGGAGTTGTGACCCACACAGGTTGAGAACCACTGGTCTTAGAGAAAACAGTGAATGGGACCCGATGCCTTGGGAAGACACATTTCCTCCACTCAATGGCTGCTGGACTTTCTGTCCTACATACCAACAACACAAAACAACTGAGTTATCTGACAGTCACAGCATAAAGAAATAAGATTCCCTGAAATTAAGAGATCTGCTCAAAAGGTTGTGTAGAGTGCTTCCTTACCATACAAGTTATCTTCACACCAAAGTAATAATGGGTTATGGCTAACATAGTGATAATGGGTTATGGCTAACATAGTGATAATGGGTTATGGCTAACATAGTGATAATGGGTTATGGCTAACATAGTGATAATGGATTATGGCTAATGTAGTGATAATGGATTATGGCTAATGTAGTGATAATGGGTTATGGCTAATGTAGTGATAATGGATTATGGCTAATGTAGTGACAGCCTGTAGACTCTGAAAACAGTTCTGCCAAGATCCCGAATCTACAGAAGAACGTAGTCAAAATTCAAGAGAAATTCTCTTTATTGGTGTTAGGAATGCTTAAAAAATAAAAATTATTGGAAGCAGATAAAACACCACATTTCATGAAGATTTATTTATTATTTTTAAATGTTTCAGATTTCTAACTTTATACTGTCAATTTCATTGTCAGAAATAAAACAATAATGTTGTCACAAGAGGGCCAGCCACACTGCTTAAAATAAGGTGGTTGAAATGTTAAATTAAAAAATAACTGTTAATTCTTTAAGTTTTCTTAGAACTCTTGTCAAATCAGTTGCCCAGACTGTAATGGTATATTTCTTAAATTTTAATTATGTTTCATTGAGTTTTCTATGTAAATTTGTATTTATGTTATATGGGATGTCTTATTTAGGTGATGCTGTAGTCTTATTTGAAATGAAGCACTATGTGTTAGTTGGTGTGTTTAATTTTGATCTTTTACAAACTAGTTTTAACTTTTCAAACTCTGGAATTTCCATACAAATTTAAGATCAGCTTGTCAATTCCATAAAAATGAAGAAATTATCAACGATTACTTGAATACATGGATACATTTCAGCCATATGTGATTTAAAAAATTATAGTCCTTTTTTGTCATAATGTAGATTATGGAGTATTCTGGAAAAAATTTCAGGAACATATGAAAAAATATAATTGTTTTTGAGGTATAATATCAATTTGTTTGATGGTATGTTTTTCTATGATTTCCTTATTAATCTATTTTACATACCATTAAATAGATCTTAAAGTAGTTTATTATTTTTAACATTACTTTTTCTTACCTAATTGGATTTGCTTCATACATTTTTGACATTGTGGTATTTTTTGAATAGTGCTGTTGGGTAAATGATATGTATAAGTTTGAACACTTATAGATCTTTGGTTTCCTAGTAATCCAATTGATTACTCATGATAAAATGGTTTGCTTTGTTTCTAGTAAGTATTTCTGAGGCTATTACTCCTATGTCAACTCTTCTGCTTTCTTTACTTATTTCTTTTGATATTATATTTTAATTGCAACATCTCTCCTATTCTTTTCCTCCCCTGAACCCCTTAACCATAGCCTTATGGTTCTCCTTCAGACTCATGACCTCTTATAACCAATTGTTATTGCATACCTATATGTACACACACACACACACACACACACACACACACACACACACACACACACACATATATATATATATATATATATATATATATATATATATATATATATATAAAACCTGTTAAGTCTATATAGTGTTACTTGTATGTGTATTTTCAGAGCTGAGCATTCAGCACTGGGCAACCAATTGTGTGTGCTCTTGCCTGAGTAGGCCCATCTCTCCATCTCTTGTTTTCCTCTGTTGCCTGTAGATCTTTTTGTAGAGTAGGCCTTGTGGACTTTTCCCCATGCAGTTGGCATATTCACTGATGTCCTTCTCATTCAGCTCTCATGGAGGGTCATATTGGTAAGAATTTATAGGTGTAACTTTTCTTTTTACTAAGAGACCCAATCTCACAGCAAAGTTCCTGGTCCTCTGACCCTTACAGTCTTTCCATCTCCTCTTCCCCGTTGTTCCCTGCACCTTTCCTGTGGGAGTATTTTGTGGATATATCCATTGGGACTGAGCTCATTAACTATGAGTACGAATTTGTTGTAGACTTCTATAGTGGTCCCAGTCTGTTGCAAGGAGAATATTCCTTGGTGGGGGAGATTACACTTATCCGTAGCTAAAAGGAAAAATGTTTAGATTGTTGCTAGTGATTAGGTGGGTTTAGTAAATTAGTGGCTGTAGATTTTCCTCTAATAACCATGATGTCACTGGTACTGACTAGTTAGCTAGGTTTCCAATACCAGGACTGATGTTTCTTTTGTTTAGTGGGTCTTTAGTCCAATTAGAGAGCAATTGGTTACAGCCAAGGTATGTGTGCCACTACTGTACAATTAGGCTTATAGTGTAATAGTGGTCATTGATGTGATTCATGGACATCATAGTTGGATAAGTCAAAGTTGTTGCTGGCCTCACTTGTTTGGAAGTTTGTATGTGTCATGAAAGATGGTCCTTAGGGAGAGGACATTCATGTCAGTTCCAGCTCAGAAGCATCTGGGCCTATTTATAATGTCCATGGTATCTTTGGCAATAAGGACTTACCTTTCACTTCTGGGAGGCTATTTTACATTTGACTTTGTTTTTCACCTTTAAATCAAGAATCAAATCTTGAATATATTATTCTATGAACAGTACACTATTTGATATCATTTAAAAATCAAAATATGCAGGGGGGTGGTAGCACACACCTTTAATCCCAGCACTCGGGAGGCAGAGGCAGGCAGATCTCTGTGAGTTTGAGGCCAGCCTGGTCTCCAAAACGAGTTCCAGGAAAGGTGAAAAGCTACACAGAGAAACCCTGTCTCGAAAAAACAAAACAAAAAAAAACAAAGTATATTGTATGAAAAAATATTTTTAAATAAAAGTTAAAAATGCATTTTTCAATGTCTATATTTTATTGGAGTGATTAATACATTCACATTAATAAGTTTAGTGAAAAGAATCATTTTAATTTCTACTGTCCTGTGATTTGCTCTTAATGTCATCTTTTTTTGTGGTTTTCATTTTTCTGCACCCTGTATCTTCTCAGTTTTTAATGGAGTGTCATTTTATTTTTTAAAGTTTCATTTTGTTAGATTATACGGAAGTGTCTCTGAATCCCTTAAATGGAGCACTATGTTTTGATTTATTATCAATCAACTGTAACAATTATAAAGTTAGCTTCAGTGTAGATGTACATACAAACATGATTTCAGATTAGTTTTATAGGGCTCCTCAGTTAAATCTCATTACTTTGATTTTTTTACTTTGTTTGGTTAGGCTTGTATTTTCCTAATATTCATCAAAGATTTGGGTAATTGCAGTATTAAGCAATTGTAACTATCTATCTATTATCTTTTTTCTTTCTTTCTTTCTTTCTTTCTTTCTTTCTTTCTTCTCTGTCTGTCTTTGTTTCTTCTGTCCTTCCTTCCGTTCTTTCTTGCTTCCTTTCTGTCTTCTTCTGTTTTGTTTCCTTTCATTATGCTTGTGTGTTTTTATGTATGTGTGTGTGTGTGTGTGTGTGTGTTTTTTGGTTGTTTTCACAGAAGACAATCTCTTCTATTGAGCAAGAGGAAAGATTGGGGCATCTTAGGAACAGGACCTTTGTAGAGTTTCAAGATTACTCTATCATCTCAGCTGACTGCTCCTCTGCTGTTCCTGTTTGTTTGTTTCTGCTTTTGTTGTCGTTGTTTTATATTTCATACATACTGTGGCTGAAGTGATAATGAATTTATAGACATAAAAACTAAATAGGCATTTTGGTTAAGGATGGGAGCTTGTGTTCACTTCCCACTCTCACTGTGACTTTGTCTCACTTGAACCTGTAAATACTGTCACAGTTTCTGTGAGTTCATGTCTGCATCAGTGCAGTACTGTTGCATCTGGACGTTACTGTTTCCTTGGTACCTTGCATCCCTTCTGGTTCTCTCATTCTTTTTTTTTTTTTTTTTTGGTTTTTGGTTTTTCAAAACAAGGTTTCTCTGTGCAGTCTTGGTGCCTGTCCAGAATATTACTCTGTAGACCAGGCTAGTCTCGAACTCACAGAGATCCACCTGGCTCTGCCTCCCAAGTGAGTGCTGGGGTTAAAGGAGTGCGCCACCACCGCCCAGTGGTTCTCTCCTTCTTTGCACATCTGCTTCCACATAGCTCCCTGAGGCCCGAGGAGAGTAGTTTGCTGTGGACATTCCATTTAGGACTAAGTGTTCCAAGGTTTCAGTCTACATTGCTCAGCTGTGTGTCTCATTGTTAGTTAACCTCTAATGCAAGAGGAAACTTCGCTGATGATGTAGACCTCATGATTAATAGTCGATGGTCAATACAAAATTATGTCAATGGCATTGTTGTACATGTTTTATCTTATATTGTTTTGAGGGTCTGTGTTTGTGGGTCTGTGTGTTACTGTTTTTTTTTTTAATCTTGTACATTATGGGTTCTGATTTTGTGTTTTTTGTTTGTCTTGTTCCATGCTCTCTCTCTCTCTCTCTCTCTCTCTCTCTCTCTCTCTCTCTCTCTCTCTCTCTCTCTCTCTCTCCCTGCGTGTGTGTGTGTGTGTGTGTGTGTGTGTGTGTGTATTGTGCTTTGTTGTTTATTGTGGTTTGTATTTTTATACTTCATTTTATTGAAAGTACACTTTTTTCATTTGTTTCAATGCCTGTTTGTTTTCTACAGAGAAGGAGAAAGAAGGTATAGAATTGGGTGGGTAGGAGGTGGGGAAGATCTAGGAGCAGTTTGGGGAAGGGAAACCATGATCAAAATATATTACATGAAAGATTGTTTTCAGTAAAAATCTATGCAAAGAAGAAGGCAGAAGCATAAGGGGGTGGGCTAAAATGCTACCAAACTCACTGTTCTCAAAGATATTTAGCAATTTTACTTTCCTAACTAAGAAATTATATTATGAAGTTAAATTCTTTGGAAAGAATAATTAGAAAATAAAGTGTAGGGGCCATAAAATGGCTCAATTAATAAAGTGCTTGCTGTTCCAGTGTGATAACTGGGCTTCATATTCCCAGCAACTATTAAAAACAAGCATGACACTTAAGGTATTCTGTCTGCAGAACAACAGCCTGGGAAGCCAGGGCAGAGGGTCCTGGAGGCAACTCGGATGCTAGTCTAGCTGACTCAACAAAGACAGAGATTCTGCTTCAGTGAAATAAGTGGAGCGTGACCCCTCTGTCCTCCATATACACATGTATGCCAGTGTGCCCACACATATGAAAATAAATACATATATAATGTACATATCCACATGTGTACATGAAAAACATTCCCCATCAAACCAGAAAATAGCAACAAACTTTGTTGCATTTTGAGTGGATGTGTTCAAGAAATGGACGTTTGAAAGCCTTAATAAAACTGCTTGTACAACACAATAAAATGTTAACAATCATTGTGTTAATTCTGCAGAGAGAATTCCAGATACATGACTGTGGCTGTGAAATTAGCATGATATTGTGTCAGATCTTTGGACTGCACAATAGTTCAATAATTTTCAATTCCTCATCTTTAGAAATGAGTCATCTGATAATTCTGCATATAATTATCCTATTGTATACTCTATTTGAGATAGACATCAACTACCAATTGAAGGAACATAACCAACCTGTTTCAATGTTAAACTTAAAATTTTTAGTCTTCTGTTCTCAGTCAAAAGAGGAAGAAGGTAAGAGGAAACTAATTCATGTTAGGCAGACGTCATGAAAATACTTTAATACAGAAATTGCATTTATAGGTGAAGATTTAAAAGAAAAAAGTCAACATCAAGTAAATATAAACACTTAATGAATTTGAGATCTAAAATTACAAATGATAAAACAATTAAGAGAGCAGCTGATTTGTTTTCTTCCTGTCTAGTAATACTTTACCTGATGCCAACTTTTTAAAGGATTTTGTGCTATTTATGCAATTATCCTGTTATTATTTTATTTGTACATAAGAAAAAAAACTAAATGAGTAGTTTTTTTTTTTTGCTGTTGATCTGAGGGAGAGAGAATTTTTCCAATTTTGTATTGCTGGTCTCCTTTTGAACTTGTTAATAAATACAGTGTACAAGGAATCCTAGTCATTTTAATATGTTTTATAAAGAAAAATAATCTATAATTTTCTTCTTATTCAATTACCCAGCTCTAAAAGAAAATTTATCAATACTTCCAAATCTAAAAGAAAATTTGAAATCCAAATTGCCAGTAAGTTTGACCTGCTATGATATGGTGTTATATATATATATCTTGGTGAAGGAGAAAATGTCCCTAAAGAGAGGTGAGGAGCCAACATCTCTTTCAAACCAGTTCATATAAACCCAAATGGTAGGAGGTTTACTAAACACAATAATATTCATTTTTCCCAAGAGACAAGCTTGATTTTTCAATTAGCCCATACTTAACTTAGAACTAGTCTTCAATTTATGCTCTACATAACTTAAGTGACACATGCATTAAAATAAATATTATTGAGAAGAAGGTATGTTCTTTTGTGTTAGGGTAGAATGTCCTGTAGATATCTATTAAGTTCACTTAAGTCATAATGTCTGTTCCTTCCCTTATTTCTCTGTTAATTTTCTGTCTGGCAGACCTGTGCATTGGTGAGAGTGTTGTGTTGAAATTTCCCACAACTAGTGTGTGTAGTTTGGGGGGACCTTACCTTGGAGGAGGTGGGATGTGGGGGAAGGCTGAGGGAGGGACAAGGGAGGAGAGGGGTATCTGTGGTTGGTATGTAAAATAAATAGAAAATTTCTTAATAATAATAAAAAAGATTAAACAAGAAAAATTAAATATTATTTTATTCTTTGTGTAACAGAATATACAAAGATTAAAATCTGTGACATCAACAAACACACAGGTATATAGGGCTATAAATAGCAACCTTTGGTACTGCAAAATTTGGTCAATAAAATGGTCACTAAGAGAATTATAACCTAAGGAAAATAAAAATAATCTCTATGGCAACCAAAAATATTAATAGTTATTGAAATTATATAAAAGAATACAAAAAGGATCTTAAATTTTCATAAGAAAAATAAAATAAAGACCAATTAAATCTATAATGTGGATAATTATTAACAAGTCATTCTGAACATATTCAAAATTAACAAAATATCAGACTTGTATGTATCTTAGATTTTAGATTACTCTCAAATCAAAAGATAGAGGTTGGTAAAGGGATAAAAAGAAACTATGTCCAACTATAAATATAAAGGACTCACTTGATCCCCAAATAGAAATACACTGAAACGGTAATGATGAAAAAGACATACAATATGCAAATAGCATCTAAAGACATACCATATGCAAATAGCAACTAAAGACATACCATATGCAAATAGCTGAATTAATACAGGATAAAGCAGACTTTGAGGGGAAAATTATACTAAAGATGAGCAAAGAAATCATATGAATAATAAAGACAAGGAAATATATAACTATTAATGAAAATATTAATGCAGCAGAAATATGCAAAATTATAGATAAAATTGAACCTAATCACTAACCACTGAAATACATATATCAAAACCTGGAATATTGTTTAAAATATTAAGGCAACCCCACATAGTTAAAAGGCAGGGTTATTTTCTGGGGTAACTTACAAGTGAAGGGATAGGCTACAGGGTCTGGGAAAGGTGTAGCATAGTCCAGCGGTGTTCTCTAGAGAACTCTGCTCGGTCTACCTCCAGCATCCAGAGTCCAGGAACCAAGAGAGTTCCTCCATCTGGATCCCGGGTCTTCAGGGGTTCTCTCTCTTGGCTCTGCCTTGTAGGCGTGACAGTTACCGCAACCTCAAAAGGGGTGGTATTTCCAGGTCAAAGCTAGAATGGCTACCCATTACACTGGAAGAAATAGGTTGTTGTATGAAAATTGCAAAACAAATTAATAGCCCACTTTAACAATATTTACTGTATTTATTATGTATTTGTGTGTGAATGTCCTGTGTGTCTTAACACAATACAAAAATCTGGGTAAAATGGCACAAGAAAAAAAATTGTTCCAGAGCAGTAGCAACAACAACAAACAAAAATCCATTTAAGAGAATTAAATTTCACGATGACTAAAAGTCTAGTTCCCCAGGCACAAAAGTACCTGATATCAGCATTAGATATTTGATATACATGCATTTCAGCTTGCAAACTAATGTAAGCAACATTGCCTTTCTTATCTTTCGCAAGCATATGATCTGTACATGAAATTATTGTAGAAAAGTAAAGAAAGCTATGAATAACTCTTTATGTAGTGAAAGAAACTGAGCTAAATTACACCTATTGTATTCATTTTTCTCTTTACTTTTGAGATTATAATATAATCACCCCACTCCCTCCTTTTGTCCCTCCAAGCCCTCCCACATACTCCTCTTGTCTATATATATATAATTTCTAATTATAATCTACTCACTCAATATAATGTTACTTTTCAGGGATGGCCATTTTGTAGTACCTAACCAATTGTGTTCTTCCTTAGGGAAGATTCTTTCTCCTACTCTCAGCATTCCTTTGCTTCCTGTAGGTCTAAGTGGAGAGCTGAGGCTTCAAGTTTTTCCCATCTCCACTTTGGCATGTCTATAGTTGTCTTGTTCAGCTCATGCTTAGGCAGTCGTGTTAGAGAGACTTTATGAGTGTAGCTGCTGCAATTACTAGGGAATACAATCTCAGAGCAATTTCCTAGGTCCTTTAGCTCTTATACTCTTTCCATTCCATCTTCCACAAAGTTCCCTGAGCCTTAAGTGTGGGAGTGTAGTGGGCTCCAAAAAGCCTGCTCATGTACCAAGGATGGATTCTGATCCTACTGCCAGTGGGCCCCCCAAGCAGATCAAGCTACACAACTGTCTCACCATGCAGAGGGCCTAGCCCAGTCTCATGCAGGCTCCACAGCCATTGATCCAACTTTCATGAGTTCCTACTAGTTTGGTTTGGTCATCTCTGCAGGTTTCCCTCTCATGATCTTGATGTACTTGCTCATAGAATCCCTCTTCTCTCTCTGATTTGACTCCTGGAGCTCTGCCTGGTGTTTGGCTATAGATCTCTGCATCTGCCTGATCAATCACTGGAGTAAAGCTCTGGGGTGACAGTTAAGATATTCACTGAACTGATCGCTGGGGTAAGCCAGTTCGGTTCAGGCACCCTCTCAACTATTTCTAGTAGTCCAAGCTGGGGTCATCTTTGAGGATTCCTGGCAACTTCCCTAGCACTGGGTTTCTCTCTATACTCATGATATCTCACTCTTCATGATATCCCTTTCATTGCTTTCCCACTCCATCCCTGTTCCAGCTCGAACCATCCCATTCCCTTATGTTCTTATCCCCTATCCCTTACCCTCCATTGCTCACCCCTCATCCCCAGTTTACTCATGGAGATCTCATCTATTTTCTCTTCCCAGGGTGATCCATGCATCCCTCATTGGGTCTTCCTTGTTAGCTAGCTTCTTTGGAGTTATGGGTTGTTGTCTGGTTATCCTTTGCTTTACATCTAGTATCCACTTATGAGTGAGTACATACCATGTTTGTCCTTCTGAGTTTGGGTTACCTCACTCAGTATATTATGTAGTTCCATCCATTTGCCTGTAAATTTCATGATGTCACTGTTTTTATCCGCTGAGTAGTACTCTGTTGTGTAAATGTACCACATTTTCTTAATCCATTCTTCAGTTGAGGGGCATCTAGGTCGTTTCCAGGTTCTGGCTATTATGAATAATGCTGCTGTGAACATAGTTGAGCATGTCTCCTTGTGGTATGATTGAGCATTTTTGGGGTTTATTCCCAAGAGTGGTATAGCTGGGTCTTGAGAAAGATTGATTTCCAATTTTCTGAGAAACTGCCACACTGATTCTAAAGTTGTGTACAAGTTTGCATTCCTACCAACAGTGGAGGACTGTTCCCCTTGCTTCACATCCTCTCCAGCATAAGCTGTCTGCACCTCATGTAGACTTGAGACAGGGGCAAGGGTTTGGACTTGCCTCTACTGGATGTGCCTTCCCATGGGAAGCTTTGCCTTCTTGTGGGGAGGAGGGGGAGGTGGGTTGGGATGGGGAGGCTGGCGGCGGGGCGGGGGGGGAAGGAAAGAGGGGATCTTTGATTGGTGTGTAAAATGAATGAAAAAAAATTTCTTAATAAAAAAAGAAAGAGATAGTAGCCTTATCAGGTACATGACTTTCTAGTATACAGACAGTTCCATGCTATACGCAGACCTTCATTAAAATATTCCATTAAAAAAAAGTGTGGGAGGATACCGTAGATGTATCCACAGCTCTTCCTTTCGACACCTGCTTTCAAAAGGCAGTCCTCATTCCATACATTGCTTCATGTTGTTTTAATTTAAATAACATAAGGGCAAGAAAGAAATAAATTAAAATTACTTGAAAATTAACAGGTTGGAGAGATGGCTCAGGAGTTAATAGCACTGGCTGCTCTTAGAGCAGAGCTATTCGATCCTGAGCAGCCTAGGGGTGTCTAACAAGCACCCGTAGCTCCAGTTTTAGGAGTCTGATACCGCTTCTGGCCTTTGAACACACCAGGCAGGCACACGCACAGTGTACATATAAATCTGTATGTAAAACACCCATACACATAAAATAATAGATAAAGATAGATGATAGATACATAGATAGATAATACATGGTAGATGATTGAAAGTTACAAGTTATATGACAATAAATTTATTTTTTATGTATCTATAATAATAAACATATATGAAAGCAAAAGTTTATAAGTTATGAAAATAATTTTTAATAAGCCAACTATTCTAACAGCCATATTTCATAAAAGTATTTTAAGCATAATTTGGGTTTTATTTTTACGGATTCATGTTTTGTATTGTTGGATGTTCAAATCTGGTCCTGGTTTTGAGCTTATGTAAAAAGGAGTAAAATTACATTTAATAAGATAAATGACACCTGGAGAGTTTTCACAAACTGAGACGCTATCCTCACTGCAGTGAAACATTTTGTTATTACCATTAGATTATGTCAACAAAGTCCTGTTTAATGGGTCTTGCATTGTTAAGTATTTTCTACCCAAAGTGAATGGCATTATATATTGTTGTACAGCTTTGTATTTAAGGCAAGTAAATAATATAATTCTAAAGAATTTAGATTCTGATATGTTGTATTCTCATTGTGTTCAAGGCATGCTTCATTGTGTGAGAGACATGAAGCTCAGACTCTGCTTCCACTGGAGTCTGAATTGCATAATAAAGAGATCATATAAAAAAGACATCCATGTCCCTGAGAATAGGCAAGGATAAGAATATTTAATGTAAGTATCATGAGAATTTGCAGGATAAAGAAGATGCCAGTCACCCAGAGAATGTGTGACAACAAATTGAAGAAAAAAGAGGCTTTATTTTGCACCAACTAAACAACAAATTTACCTGTCAGAAGCAAAACACAAAAGCCTGAGCTTTCTCCTGTGGTCACTTATTTAAACAATCACTGTTCAAATTCAGGAGAGGACAATGGTGTTAACACAGTTACCTTACTTACTGCTCAGATTTTGCCTATGACAGTGGATCAATGATATAGCTCTGCCTTTCACTCTTATAATTTAGATACTCAGCCGCCAGCTGGTGTCTACCATAATTTGAAGATAATTTATTGTATTTGTAAGATAAATAGAAAGAGGTAAATGGAAAAATCAGTCTAACACAGCATGACCTATTTGTTTATAAGGTGTGTTTATTGCAGAAAGTCTACTATGACACATAGGAAGTTATTGAGTTTTGTCAAACCTCAACTTTATCAAATAAAAAAAAGGTAAAGCTTTTCTTTATGATTATTCCTGGTGGGTACTGCTATTAAATGAGAACAGTATATGCACCTGGTAAGTCATATTCAATGTTCTGTGTTTAATTTGATCCTTGAATTTACTGTGACTCTCAGCCACCTCCATGATTAAACTTCATATTCTTTTACTCTGCTTATACAATGGGATAAAAGTGCACAATATTTATGAGATGCAGAAATCCTGGCACCTTTCAGTCAGCATTACTGCTATTTCTGCCATTATCTATTTCTGGCCATGACATTTCCCTGTTCACTTGTTTTGGTTAAAAATACATATGTAAATGTAATTATAATGTTTAAAATAAAGAAAAAATAACCATTAAATGACTTGGATTTTCTCTTGCTCCCCCTTTTTTGAAAACAGATTCTATTCTCATGCAGTGTATCCTGATTCCAGGTTCCCTTCCCTTTGCCCCTTTCAGTTCTTCCTCACCCTCCTTCCCATCTGGAACTGCTCCCTTTCTGTCTCTAATTAGAAAAGAACAGGTTCGAAGAGTTTAAAAAAAAAAAAACATAAAGACCATCACATCCAATTAGGACAAGGCAAAAAAGTCAGAAGAAGAGCACCAGAGGAGGCCTAAGAATCACAAACCCACTCTTTAAAAACCCAAGAGTCACATAAAAACATTAAACTGGAAGATATGTTATATACACAGAGGATTTGGTGCAAACCTGCAGGCCCTGTTCTTGCTGCTTGAGTCTCTACGAGTTCATGTGAGTTTTGCTCAGTCGATTTAGAGGAGAGATGGGATTGATGGAGGGGATTCTTGGAGAGACAGCTAGAACTGAGGGGTATTTGTGGGGTTGTATGGAAACCTTAGAGCAGTGGAAGCTTGCTAAAATATATGAAAGCAATTCTAAAAATACCTTCAAATAACAGAGTAAAAACTGGCCATCCCTTGTCATCAAATGAAGCTTACAGTACTGAGACTGGGTCATATCCAGTGGAACTGTTAGCCAAAGGGGTCCCATGGAAATCCCCAGACATCTCAGGCTGTTGTTAAGACAGTAGCTTGCTCTCTGCAAACTGACAGCATGACCCTGCTGTTGAAGACAAAACCCACACAACTCTCTGAACTGGTGAGGTTAAGCTGCTGAGTATATAGAACATTCACTCATATTCTAGTGTCTTTGTAAGGGAAGATATTCCGCAGGCTATCAAAAGAGAAACATAAACACTAACCCAGTCCCAAACCCTATGGCAGACAATCTGTCTTGCCTGAAAAATATGCTAAGGCAATGTTGACACAAAGTTTGTGCAAGTAACCAACCAATATCTGACCTGACTTCAGACCCACACTATACAAGATGGAACTCAGAATCAACACTGCTAATATAACCAAAGAGTGGAGGCTAGATAGACCAGAGACCTAGGGTAAAACCAAATACTACTGCTCTTAAAAAATAAAAATGTAGTGATAAAATGACTCTTAATGATATTCTGTTATATTCATTATTTGGATTTTCAACAAAAAGTTCTTAATGATTACTAACACCATCTCATTTCTATTGCTATTCTTCATCCACTTAAATATTTTCTACTGATTCCTAGAAACTCATGCTTTAATTATCTTTGTTTTACCACTAATTATTGCATAAAGGAGACAGTTATATAGCTTGGTCTGTTTGAGCGGCCCCTGGCAGTGGGATCAGGATTTATCCCTGGTGTATGAGCTGGCTTTTTGTAGCCTATGCTCAGTCTAGATGCAGGGGAGAGGGGCTTGGTCCTGCCTCAAATAAATGTACAAGGCTTTGCTGACTCCCCATGGGAGTCCTTACCCTTTTAGGGAAGGGGATGAGAGGGTGGATCGGGAGGTGGGAAGGATGGAGGGGAGCAGGATGAGGGATGAGTGGGGGATCTGTAGTTAGTATGTAAAATAAAAAAAGTCTTAAAAAAAGAATCATTGACTTTAACTATATTATTTACCTTGTTTGAGTATGATATAACCCTGATTAAGTAGCCCTACTTGGAAATTTTTACTTTCTTACAATGCCATAATATTACTGTTAAATGTAATTAAATTGAGTCTGAAATTAATTTAATTTCATGTTCAGTAAATTTAAATTTTTTAAATAAAAGAAATCAACATAACTATTTGTAAATTTCAGAGGTAACATAGTTTAAAGTTTATCCTAAGTTATTACTTGTGAATTGTTCCTTTATAAAAGTCTTGTTGAAATCTTGAAAAGCCTGTGTGAAAAACATACCTCGGCACTGTTTTCTGAAAAACCATTTAATTGGTACTTTCATCCTAGATATAAAATTTGAAAGCAAAGTGTTACTAAAGAATTCCAAACAGCTTCACAAAGAATTTGCCGATTTAGGTAATTTAAGTAAATTGCTAGTTTATGTAAATATCATTGTGCTATTTAATCAAAATTTATTCTATATGGCATTATAATAGGGCCAGTAAGATGTTTCAGGAGGTAAAGACACTTTCTATCAGGCCTGATGACCTGAGCTTTATCACCAGGAGCCACACAGTAAAAGACCAGAATTGACCCCCACAAGTTGTCCTCTGACAGTCACTAGAAGGCCTGGGTTATTTCTACACACTTCCAAATTAAGTTACTACATGGGACTTTTTATGTTATTATTATTATTATTATTATTATTATTATTATTATTAAGCTTAGGAAGTTTTTTGGACCTATCGATAGCCTTTTCTTGTCCCTTTGCTGAGGTAAAGATTGTTAACTTGATTTTAGAATTTTCACTTCCCTGTGTAATACAGCTTCTTATTAAATAATCTTGTAATAAAACTTTCATTAATTCAATATTTTTGATGTAAAACCTGGACTTCCAAAATTCAGATGTAGCAGTTTCACCTGTATTATAGTATTCACAAGGCTAAGGAAGGAGGCATGATGAGTGTACAAAGCCATCCTGAGCTAAATAGTGAACTCCTGTAGGTCAGGCTGGGTTGTAGATGGATATCTTATTTTGACATACAGACACCTCATGAGTCGTGAAACAAAAGGGAGCTCATCCTCATTTCTATGCTGCTACTGAGCAGTTAAACCAATCTTGAACTTTCTCTCTCTCTCTCTCTCTCTTTTTTTTTTTTTTGTTTTTTTTGAGACAAGGTTTCTTTGTGTAGTTTTGGTGCCTGTCCTGGATCTGTAGGCACCAGGCTGTGCCACCACCATGAGTGTGTCTTCTTGCCTCTTGGGTCTTCCTGGAAGAATGACCTGAAAACTTTAGCAGATATTTAATAGCATAGCATATCATCCATGTTCTATTGTAGAAGAGTAAACAGACTTGGCCCAGCACCTTGGATATTATGCAGGCTTGAAAAATGTCTGTCAGCACTCCAGTAGAAGTTCTGAGACAGGCATATTCTCTCAGATTGGTTCTGAGTTCAGAAATATGACAATGCCTGTAAGTAACATGAATGATGGAATATAGAACCAAATTATATCTTTAGAGTAAGGCTTTCTGAATTCTGGAACTATTTATGTTTCAGATCAGATAAGAGTTTGTTTTCAAGGTCTGCTCTATGTATTATTGACTTACCAGAATCTCTGGATGCAATGTCCTAGAAGCCAGTAGTGTATCCACCTACTGTAACAATGATAAAATATCTCAATATATCCCCACTTGTCTTCCGGTGGACAAAATACCTTTTCACATATGTTTTCCTTCAGGTAAATGTTTTAGAGTAGATATACTAACAGACTCCAGACCGTTAGCCTATTAACACCACTGATACTTGTATATTAGTCACTTTTCACATTTCTGCTATTAAATATTGGATAGAGAAAAACTTAAGAAAGTAAATATTTGCTTTGGTCTGTAGATTAAGGAAGAAGACATTTGTCTTAGGTAGGGTTACTTTTGCTGTGGTGAAATACCATGACCAAAAGCAACTTAGGGAGTTCCAAATAACAGTTTATCATCAAAAGCAGTGAGGGCAGGAACTCAGCAGGGCAGGAACCTGGAGGCAGGAGCTCATGCAGAGACCATGGAGTAGTACTGTTTATTGGCTTGCTGCTCAGGGCTTGCTCAGTCTTCTTTGTTATACAGCCTAGGAACACCAGCCCAAGGATGACACCACCCACAGTGGGCTAGCCATCCCCTACTGATCAGTAATTAAGAAAATGCCTTACAGTTGGATCTCTCTTTTCTGATGACTCTTGTGTAAAGTTGACATAAAATTAGCAAGGACAGCATGCCAGCTACAGTGTGAAGCTCCCTGTCCCTATCTGGACAGATCATGGAGTACAAATAGGTACAAATAGATGCATGCTGCCACTTATCTAGTTCCCATTCCCCTCCACATTTTAAAAATTATACATTAAAGGGTTATACCCCCTTGGGATGCTACTGCCTACATTAGATTTAGTCTTACCTGTAGATAGAGAGTTTTCTCTCTGGGTCCCACCAAGCCCCGGCAGTCCAACAGCACACTTATAAAATAAACACACAGATGCTTATATTATTTAAACTGTTTGGCCTAATGGCTCAGGCTTCTTGCTAGCTGTTCTTATATCTTAAATTAACCCATTTCTATTAATCTCTAAGTTGCCACATGGCTCATGGCTTACCGGTACCTTACATCTCGATTTTCATGGTGGCGGCTGGCAGTGTCTCTCTGCCTCAGCCTTCCACTTCCCAGAATTTTCTCTCTTTGTCCCTCCTATAAGTATAGGAGGATACTGGCCAATCAGTGTTTTATTAACTAGTCAGAGCAACAAATTTAACATACAGAACATCCCACAGCACTTACCTCCTCAGTTAAATTTCCCTGGAAACACGTTTAGACATATACATCAAGAGGTGTGTCTTACATGATTAGAAATCCAGTAAGTTACTAAAGAAAATCAGCTATCATAATCTTGTAGTCTTTAAGCCTTCATAGGGCTTATCCCCCATATCTCAAAATAGTGACTGCAAACTGTTACTGCCTCCTTTTTATGACAAGGTAAGGAATGCATTTATTATAATTATTATTCTCATCTCAGATTTTTTAAAGGTGACTCTGATATTTATCATATACCTTTAATGTAGTTTTGTTTATAATTTATTATTTCAGAACTGAGTAGTGGAATTCAAGAGAATTCTATGTACTTTATCTCCTATGATAGTCTAATCTCACTCACCAGCAGATGTAAAGATTTTGTAAAGTACCAAGAATTCCTCAATGCCATGTCATGATTAGGGAACAGAGAGAAAAATGTTCATCAAGGGACTCTGTCCAACAAGTAGATCTGTTGAGTTAGCCATGGGCCAGGCATACACTTTCTGCATTGGTTCTCATAGACATCATTATAAAAGGGAGCTGTGTTAATACTTCCCAGGCAAAATGTGTCAGAGTGGACCTTGAGTTCATCAGGCTTCAAAACATGGAGGCACTCTTTCTTCACAGTTAGGTAAAAGTCTCTAGATTTGCCAGTGGAGGTACTGGTTATATATTCTTATTCTTGCACTGATATTATCTATGTTGTAGAGAATATGACTCCCTGGCCCTATCAGTGGATCCAGATCAGAGGACTGGCTCCAGTCATCAAACTATTAAGTAAGGAGGGGAGTCAGTATTACAGTGAGTGTGAGATTATATGAGAACGTTTGAGTTGCTTTTCTCTTCTTTCTGATTATCAATTGTGATGTCTTCTAGTATAAGGAATGTGTAAAACAGTTGCACATCTGTCTGGACGCTGGGAATACAATTGTCTAATCATCAGGAGAATGCAGTAGGTTGAGATGATAGATAAATGAAGAATCAAATAAATACATACATGAACTTGGCAATTTTTATAAGTACTAAAGAATTCAAAGAGTTGAGATTTTCCACCTACCTGGAGCTGAAATGTTCGAACAGCAGAACATGCAAATTCCAATATGAGTTTCTTTAGTTCTCTATCAAGTTCTGTTGTTTATATGACTTAAGGGCAGCTTCAAACTGCTCATCCACTTATTTGTCCTATGACTATAAGAAATGAGCTTTTGTATATCATGCCACAGCCCTTACAACTTTTATCACCTAGACTTTATATGTCAATGTCACTCAGATTGTTGTTATATTTTCTCATACATTCTCATACATAAGTATCTACCTGAAATAGTCAGATAATTCTATTTTTTAATATCACTTACACTTGAACACATATATGATCATTTAATCCCTGAGTATTTTTTATTTTGTTTTTGCTTTTTGGTTTTTCAAGACAGGCTAGCTCTCTGTAGCCTTGACTGTCCTGGAATTTGCTCTGTAGACCACCAGACTGGCCTCAAACTCATAGACATCTGCCTGTCTCTGCCTATTGAGTACTGGAATTAAAGGTATGCTCCAACACTGCCTGGCTTTCATTCATGAATACTGTGCATGAGCTTCTCCAAGAAAATTGTTTATTCCCTGTGCTTTATTTCATATATGATTTATTACCACTGAAGGGTGTTTCCTACCATTATTTGACCAGTGGGTCACAAAGCTAGATAATTTCAACTTAGAGAATACTAGTGACATGAACCCAAAAGGGACTCTGGAGCCTTGTTCTTCTAGCCTCTCTGCTCCTAGGCTGAAATATGACTATTGTCTGATCTCACTCCTATCACTGCCATCTAACACTTTTACAAGAGACTAAAGTCACTGCAGCTATCATACCTTGGAAGTTGAATCCCACAGCTGTATCAAGAAGGTTGTTATACCTCTGGACTTGATGACCATTCTCTGTAAAGCAAGAAAGAGCAACCAATGAAAACAGGAACTTTCTAGAAGCTCTTCCATCATTATCCATGCAGACACATCATTGGCCATTAAAACGTTTCTTAGTTTGGGTTTCTAATGCTGTGAAGAGATACCATGACCGTGGCAGTTCTAAAGGAAAACGTAATTGGGGCTGGCGGGCTTACAGTTTCAGAGGTTTAGTACATTGTCATCATGGTGAGAAACATGACAGTGAGCAAGCAGACATGCTGCTGGATCCACAGGCAGCAGAAGGAGACTGTGTACCAAACTGACTAACATGAGCATATGAGACCTCAACACCTTCCCTCATAGTGACACACTTCCTCCAACAAGGGTACACCAACTTCAACAAGGTCACATCTCCTAGTCGTGCCACTCTTTATGGGTAAAACATTCAAACATTTGTGTCTACGGGGGCCATTCCTATGCAAACCACCACAAAGTATCAGAGAGTCACTTGTCTGTCACAGAATTTGAACAAGTTTGTGATTTTCAGTGACTACCTTTCTTCCCAGGGAAAATCTGCAAAATTTAGCTTGAATAAGTAAAAAACTAAATATTAGGTAGGCAGTCATGCATCTTTGCAAAATTACCTGCAAAGAAATCTCAGGTGCATGACAGGGACCCTCTATCAAATTTCTAGGAAACGTCACTTCTAGTATCCAGTTGTTTCCCATTTTAAACTAGACACTTACTGATTTGTGTGATAAATACAATTCCCTATAAATTTAACTGGGTGATACCTGAGACTAGACTGTAAAAAACATTTTAATTTTTGCCTTGAAACTTTTGCAAAGATTAGCATTTATTTTCCAGTAAAATGTTAGAAAATAAATATTTGTTCATGAGTGTGTGGATTAGAGCTCAGTGGTAATGTTCTTGCTTAGATTATACAAGCCTGGAAATTGATCTATAAGTAAATATAATTGTGAAAGATCCCTGAAACATATTCAGATATTATGGATCATACACTTTAAAAATGCTCCCAATAGTCTGCCTGGTGATCATACCTGTGGAGAATTTTCTGATTGGTGATTGACATGGAAGGGAGCTATTGATGTAATGGGCAGTACCATCCCTAAGAAGACGATCATGGGGGATACAAGAAAGCAAACTGAGGAAGCCAGGCAGAGCAAGCAAGGGCACCTCACTCCTCTATTGTCTCTGCTTCAGTTATCGCCTCTAGATTCCTGCCTTGAGTCTTTTCCCTGCATGATTGATTGCAACTGTAAAACACTTCTATTCCCTGGTTGCTCTTTGGCCATGGTGTATTGTCACAGCATTAGAAAAGACTGTTTTCTCCCTCTCTTCACAGATTGTAGGAGCCAGAGGGGTCAAGAATATTACAAGAAAACCCATAGACACGACTAACCTGACTTGTAGGAACTTACAGCGACCAAACCAACAACCAGGAAGCCTGCATGGGACTGACCTAGACCCTCTACATATGTGAGACCATTGTGTAGCTTGGTCTACTTGTGAGACTCCTGACAATGAGAGCAATAAGGGACTGTCCTTAATGCTGTGGCTGGCTCTTAGGAAACTATTCCTCATACTAGATTGCCTTGTCCAGCCTTGATATACAGGGAGATGTGCTTAGTCTTATCACAATTTGATGTGCTGTGCTTTGTTGATATCCATGAGAGGCCTGCCCCTTTCTGAACAGAAACAGAGGAGATATGGATTGAGGGGGAGGCAGAAAGGAGGTAGGGGGAAGGAATGAGAGGAGAGAAGGAAGAAGAAACTCCTATTTATTTTAGGATGTAAAATAAAGAAAGAAAGAAAAAGAAAAATATCTTTTCTATTACATTATATTAATGAATGATTTATTTAAAAATATTCAATTTTGGAATGCTTCATAATTTGAAAGTACTTCTTTGAATGTTGATGTTCAAAGGGGATAAATATTAATTACATTTGTAACCTGAGCAAATAACATTTCAAATAATTGGGATTATAAAAAATGGGGAGATGTCAAGTATTTTCAAATTTCAAAATATTTTTGCAAATATATTTTGAATAACAACAAAAAATGTGTGTTTGTGTGTGTTAGCATGGCATGGAATATAGACATGTCATTTATTGTGTTCATCTGTCAAAAAGTAAAGCGTTGAGACATCATTGCAACATGTTCAGAGAATGAAGAACTATATACAAGAGTTGGGGGAAGAACGGCAATATTTGAATGAGAAAATGTTTTAAAAGTTTTCAACTTGAAACATCAGAGTTTGAATACTATACACTGTCCCTGGATATCCACTTTTAAAATGTGTTTGTTAGTATTTTAGTCTGACTATCATTTTATATTTTAATAGGAAAATATTTTAAAATTGTAATAAATGAATTAATGGAAAATAAATATGTTACTTTTGAATATGTTAATGTTTTTAAGTCACAGAGATTTATTAAGTTTATAATAAACAATTTTAAAAAATGACTTTATCTAAGCAAATATTTACTGGAAATTTAAGTGTATAATTACATTTACTTTCAATCATTTCCAAAAAGATAAAACATGTTCTTATTCACCTCTTTTTAGCTTATTTAAAAAATGCATGTGTATGTGTGTTTGTGTGTGTGTGTGTGTGTGTGTGTGTGTGTGTGTGTGTGTGTGTGTGTAAACAGACACATATGAATGCAGGTGTCTTCAAAGGGCAGAAGAGGCCACTGGATCCCTCATAGCAGGAATTACAGGTGTGATATATGATATATAATATATGTGCTAGGATCTGAACTCATGTCCTCATTGTTGACTACGAAACACTTTTAATCACTTAGCCATCTCTCTGTCTCCTATATCTATCATCTATCTATCTATCTATCTATCTATCTATCTATCTATCTATCTATCTATCTATCATCTGTCTATTTAATTGTAATGTGGGTCTTCTACAGGTAAGGATACTCTTAACTTCTGACTCTTTTTGTCTCTATCTCCCAAGTTCTGGAATTTCAATGTGTGTCACCCTGTCCTAGCCTAAATGTGATTTTTCAAAAAAAATTTCTGATGATTTTAAAGAAATCTTTAAAATAAGATTGTATGAATTCTAACATATAATATAAAAGGTTTAAAGATCAGACAACAGAATTAAGGACATATGACATAGCTTTCAGACGGGTTGCAAAACATGCTATGATATGATCAGCATTTGTGGCTGATTCTCTGTTTACAATAAAAGTTAATAGAAGTTATAAATGGGTTATATGATAGTCCCACAGCTTGGACATCATGAAAACATGTATCTTTAGGAAAGGCACCAAGCTACACAGAGAAACCCTGTCTTGAAAAAAACCAAAAAAAAAAAAAAAGACCCTATATCTCAAACAGTCCCATGAGCTGAAGACCAAGCCTTCAAACACAGACAAACACACACACACACACACACACACACACACACACACACACAAAAAAAAAAAAAAAAAAAAAAAAAAAAAAAAAAAACCATGTATCTTCACTTCACCCAAGAATTTGGTAGATTGCTATCACTTGTAAAATAATGAGCCAAAAAAGTAAACATGTCAAGTTATTTGAGATGTTTGGATTAGAAACATATAAAAAGTCTTGCAAGATTTGGGATGAAATTAAAAATACATAGTGTTGTAATTAAAAGAAATGTAATTTATACATGTCAAATCATAGAAGACATGATAATTGTAGACTTTAAATTTATTTTCAATATTTCTAACTCTAAACATTGCATGACACAAGATAACAATTTATTTAGTTTTGAAAACTTCAGATATTAAAACAAGAGGTATTTGAATATATACTTATATTCATATGACTGTAACATATGACCAAAGTTCAATATTAAAAAAGTCTTTTGGAACAGGTTGAAATTCTAAGAAGAACTTTATTAGCTTGAAGCTTATTTCAGGGGAAGTTTAGGAAGAGTTTTACAAATCATTTTCTTAGTTTCAACCAAACCTTCAAGGCTTGAATTTAATTGAAAATGTTAAAGTTTCATTTCAGGCTTCAGAGATCAGATCTGAGAAAAAGGGCGCAATTTACAGACAATTACATCCTTTGCGATGTAATATGAAATAATCCTTATTTTCAAATTACGGATTTCCATATTAGATCACGTCAAGATTAGTGACTGGTAAATAGTACATTTCTGACATGAATACTTTCGGGTACCTTCAAAGTAGCTGTAAGTTAATCAATTCCCTACCCCATGCTGGCTTTCTAATGAAGAATGATGTTTTTCTTAAATTCAAAAGGGACTTAGTGTTCTGACCCTACAGATTGATTCTAACAATAAAACCATTTCTCTCTGGAGCACAACTTCAGTGATATGGAAGCCCCAGATTTAGTCTCAAGGCTGTCACAATAAGCTTGCACTGTTAATCTAATGCCTGCTTTCTCGTGCATCTTTCATTTAACCATGTGGACCCCATTACCTCCAAACACAGTAGGAATAATACTTCTACTGTCTTTTCTTTGGTGGGCTCTATACATTTCCAGTCCCATTTTGCTTCAGTGAATGGTTTCCAGGATGAACATATATGATGATGCATATAGTAACAATTTTAAGATATCCATTCCACTAAAACATTTAAAGAATGAGTATTTCAAGGATTAGACATCTGCCCTAATAAGTTCAGTATGATTAATTACCACAGGCTAATTTTAGAATAGGCTAGTAATTTAATGCATCAAATTGGTTGTGCCATGGTATATTTAGAAATATGGAAAACAAGAAAGTTATATTTAAAATATGTGGATTTATAGCTAAACAAATTTAGGTGCATAGTATGTATGAGCCACATCCAATTATTAAAATGCAGAATAGGACAGACTTTGGACTTGATCTGTAAAAGTGTAGTGAGATACTTTAAATTAATCAGTGGCTGAATGGTAACATTTGATATTGTTGCAATTTAAGCTGTTTCCCCAATGTGATGCAGCGATTTTTCAGTTTTCTCTCCTTTGTTGATTTCCTTTGGCCACTTGATCAGTATTACTATTTAAAGACTGACAACTACATTGTCAGATAAATTTACATCTTCCTCATATTCTGACTTAAATTTACTGTTTCATTTTAGATGCCTAACTATTTTAAGATAGCTAGGTTCAAAATTCATTCATGGCTCCCCTCTATACATATTAAACTCAGAACACTCTCAAATTGAGGAAAAGGTAATGTATTTTTGAACATGAATACATCTTGCATAATAATGGAATACATATGCATCCCACTAGCATTTCATGTTATATCAATGCAGTAGTATATTCGTGATAAAACTGTTCTCATCATGCCACTGATTATCATCCTTTTCTTTTTCTTATATTGTAAATAGTCATCCTCATATGCACTCTATGCTAATGACCAAAAATTCTTGAATTTAAATGCTTCTTCTCATGTAATTATTTTGAAATCCGTGGTACATCTCTAAGTTCAACATCCAAATAAAATATTAAGTTTTGCTTTTTTTTTTTTTTTTACTGTTTTTGTAGACATGACTGTCATCTATATTCTTTTCTTGGAGCATTTTCATTTCATTTCAATTATCTTCACATAAGAGTATGATGTATAATAAGTGGTAAAAACGTTGGTATTCTCTTAGCATTGTCTGTGAAGTAATATGTGGCTTTCATATGAAAGTTTTTATAGTATAAAATTTAAATTAATAGATAAAATATAACCCTTATGCTTTAGGAAATGATGCACCAAAAGTTATAAATATTATGTTGTACAGAACAATGGTGGTCTGAGTTTGGGATCTACACCATCCCAGGACACAGTACTGATCAATGAGACATCATGAATTAATTCATTTTAATGGCTTATCTCTAGCACTAAGATATTCTGGAGGCTTTGGATATTTGTAGATGCACTAAATAGCATGAAAGTTATAAAGGTTTATTTGTGCTTACCAGTTAAAGCTGATCATGTGTAACTTTAATTAAATGTGGGAAAATGTGTTTTCTTAATGCTGCAGGGTAATTGGAAAAGATAAAAGAATGTTTGATAATGAAATGTGTCCTTTTTTTTAACCTGGAGACAAATGCAAAGTATTATGACTCACATTTTAATATATTTTATTCATTTTAATAGAATATGGCCTGGTGTACTCTTAGCTACAAAGATATTAATAAAAACTTAATTTCTACTAAGTATTGTATATTTTGATATCAGTATATTAGTAATTATTGGTATAACTGGCATATATATAGTATAATTAATAGCTATCATAATTAAGGACTAGTTTATTGTCATACTCAATTTATTATTTTAAAATACAGCTGAGTTATGCAGGATTTTCACCAAAAAAATCTCATTTTGAAATGAGTGCCTCTAGATTAGCTTATGAACTTTAGTTCTACAAACATACTTATTTTTCTTTTTAAAAATTTTATTGATAATTTGATTTAGTATTTTTTTATCATATCATAACATATCTCAGTTTCTCCAAGACTCCTTAATCACCTAAGTTCATGTTCTTTCCCTTTCTTGAAAACAAACAAGAGAAATAAAAAGACACTAGAAGACATGGAGTCCAATTTGCATTGACCATCTACTACTGAACATGGGACTACACACTGACACTCCATTGGAGAAAACTTATTTTTCCCCTACCAGCAGCTATCATTTTTTTCTTGGTTAGCAGTGGAACCTTGTGTCCTCTCCTCTTACTTTTTACTGGATTTTTTTTTTTTCTGATTTGAATTTGTGCATTGTATGTACAAACATATGCTGTGGGATGGTCTGTATGTCAAATGTGTTGCTGATTGGTCAATGAATAAATCACTGATTGGCAGTGGCCAGGCAGGAAGTATAGGCGGGACTAACAGAGAGGAGAATTGAGAGAACAGGAAGCTGGGTGGGGGAGACACTGCCAGCTGTCATCAGGATAAGGAAGATGTAAAGTACCGGTAAGCCACAAGCCACGTGGCAAGGTATAGATTAATAGAAATGGATTAATTTAAGCTGTAAGAACAGTTAGCAAGAAGCCTGCCACGGCCATACAGTTTGTAACCAATATAAGTCTCTGTGTTTACTTGATCGGGTTTGAGCGGCTTGGGACTGGCGGGTGAGAGAGATTTGTCCTGACTGTGGGCCAGGCAGGAAAACTCTAGCAACAAACATATGCCTTGTTGTGTCTGGAAAATGATGTATCCTTAAAAATGACCACCATCTTTGACTCTTAAAATCTTTCTGCTTCCTCTTACACACAGATCCCTGAATACTGGGTGGAGGGGTCTGATAAGACATCCCATTCAAGACTAAGTACTTCAAAGTCTCTCATTCTGAATGTTTTTCCAGTTGTGGCCTCTGTATTAATTGTCACCTACGGCAAGAAGAAGTTGCTTTGATGAAAGTAAAGCAATGCACAGACTTATGGGTATAACAATATGCCATTATGAGTCACTTTATTGCTATGTTCACTTAGCAAAAAACAGTTGTAGTAGATTTTCTGCTGGGAGCATCATCTATCTAGTCTAAAGTTCTTGGTCTTATTAACAAGGTCAAACATTGGATCCATTTCACGCAGTAGACCTTAAGTCCAATAAAACAATAATTGGGTACCCCTCTAAAATGCACACCACTTTTGTGCCAGTAGGCATACCTTGCATGTAGGTTGCTATTATAGCTCATAAAGTTCTTATCTAGGTTGAACTGATACCTGTGTTTTTCCTCAGGCAGTGTGTATAGTACTTTCTAGCAGTATGAACTCTATCAGTAGGGGTGAAGCTTCAGGTCAAGTCAGCTTGATGTTATATGCCATAAGTATGTTGTATCTTCAAAAATTACGTCTTATCATGAAATTGTGGAGAGTAACATATACCTTAGCAATAGCCTATAGTGTTTAGGAGGTCTATGGCAAAATTTTGGCCAATGAGTCAATAGGATGTAATAGCATCCCTGGTGCTGGGGGTTTTAAGTATCATATGATGCCTAGTTATGGTTTTGTCTTTCTCAATATGTGGTGGCTTCATTGAAATTCATTTTATATATGCATGTATTTTAGGATGCTTCTATAATCATGGATTTCTGCAAGTCCTTTCAAAAGTACTTTAGTGTCAGCTTTCATTCACATATGCCGTTATCAACCCTGCCCTCCATCACCCACCTCTTTAACTCCTCTTGTTCTAACTTTCTCTCTATCTTTTTATAAAACTATTGTCCATATCCCACCCCTTGGATGTTCTTCATCTCCCACAGAGACCATAATAGCTATATAAGATCCTGAGTGTTATAATGAAAAACACATATTTAAAGCACAAATGCTTATTATCCATGTATAAAATGTGTAATGTTCATCTTTCTTGATCTGGGTTACCTCACTCAGGATGATTATTTGTAACCCCACAAATTGGGCTGAAAATTTCATTATTTACATTTTCTAACAGCTTAATAATATTCTGTTATGTAAACGTATTGCATTTTCATGAACCTTTCAGTCCCTCACAATGGGGAAGACACAACAACAAGATCATAAGCTTCCCTGGGGAAAGCAGAAAGCAGACAGACAGTAAGCCAACCCCTACAGGAAAGGAGAAAGGGAGCAAGTGGAACCAGGCTATAATGTCTCAAAGCTTGCCTGAAGGGTGGACTTCCTCTCTCAACCCCACCTGCTTAGATCCCATAGTCTTCCCAAATGATACCACATACTGTGAGCCAAGTGTATAATACATGAGTCCATGGGGTACATTTCTCATTCAAGCCGTCACATTTATAATCAAAGGATATTTTTCTCCAGTGTCAATGATTATTTACTTGAAATAACTTTAATATGAATATTTATAGTGATATTCTATTATTATATATGTTCTTGAAGTTGGTGGAATTTTTTAACCAAATCTTGTGACCTTAACATGATCAACTTTTGCATCTTGATTTCTAGAAATAGTCTATTCAAGCCAACCTGAAATATATGCTTTTTTTATGCATCTGAAAATGCCCTTAGCCTTTGCCCATTGTTCAGTTCCAAAGCCATTTATACATTTTTGTAGTTATTTATTGTTGGAACACCACATACCATTGCCAAAATCAATATTAATTATAGTGCTCCAGAGAAGCAGGACCAATAAGAAATGGATTTAGATGTCAAAATTTAGAATTCAATTGTTATATAGGTAGAAATATCAACCAATTTACTTTAAGGAATGGACTCCTACAATTTTGTGGGACATGCAAGTCTGAATTCTGCAGTGCAGGTCATCAATGGAGGAAGAAGTTGATTTTAGACTTGAGACAGAAAGACTTCTACTTAAGAGACCTCAATTTTTGCTCTATAAGGTCACAAACCATGCCCCAAATTAATTTCTATCACCTAGTCATACTTCACCACAATCATAAAACACTGTTTAAGAAACTCTCAAATCAATGTTTGATTAAGTAACATAGGCTAATGAGGCAGGAGAGATGGCTCAGTAGTTATAAGAGCTCTGTTCTTCCCAGGGACCCAGGTTTGGTTTCCAGGAGGTACACAGTGACTACAACAGTCTGTATCTCCCATTCCAAGAGCTCTGACACCCTCTTCTGTTCTCCACAGGCACTGTGTGCACATTGTGCACAGGTCCACATTCAGACAAAATACTCATACACACAAATTAAATGAATAGATATTTGAAAATCATCGGCTAAACCATTCTAGAAAAGCTGATAAAAATATCCTCACACTGAATATATAATTTCGTCTTTCTCTAATTTTATACAGATGAGTGTTTTATCTGCATGTTTTTCTGTGTACTATGTGCAGGCAGAAAGCACAGGGCATCCTGAAGGAACAGGTTTTCTTTTTCTACCGTGTAGGCTCTGGGTCTCAGAATTGACAGCAAGCAAGTATCTGTACCCATGTATTACATATTTTAAAAAGTTGTTCATAACACATTTTCACATAGTATCCATGTTCAGAAAAATTAAAAATCACTATAAAGCTAAAGCTTACTACATGTGGTATATTCTTTTTGCATCTAAAATTAAACTTATTTACAATGTGGCATTCTTTATGACCTAAGCCTAAATGTTGTGTATATTTTCGTTTACTATACTTGAAAATTTGAGCATGAATGATTCCCCATCCAGGTTACTCCTGCCTTTACCATTCAAATTCCTCAGTTGTGTCTGGTTTTAAATCTCATGAGCTGCCCAATCAAGTTAGTCCCTCCTTTGTCTTTCCTAACCCGCAGGTACAGGTCAGTCAAAGTTTAGCCCATTTTACTTTCTGTTATGTTCTTAAAAGTTCTCATATTATTTTAGTATTAAGGATAGCTCTACATTATTTTGATCACCTTTGGATACATGATAACTATAAATGAAGTTAGGTTATGAGCAAATACTGAAAGATGGAGACATTTTATAACTATTTCATGTAAGTATTTTAACTAGTCTCTACATGTGTACTGTGAGATACAGTGGTATGTTCTGGGTGTATCTAAAATCATGGAGGTTTTAGTTTAGGATTATTTGGCTAGGAAAATATTGGATAGCAGGAAGCTATTCTAAACTAAAGACAGTCACTTCCCAGATTTAAAGATGTTCCTTATTTTATTTAATACATGTTCATTCACAGATATTGCTTGCAAGAATCAGTGGTTCTGTTTATCTGAATTTATATGTGCTATGAATTGTGGAGTTTGAAGCATTTTACAGAGTGAAATATGCAAATGATTAATGGATTTTCATTTGACCTTGCTACTTTTCTAATTACTGTACCTGAGGTAATGAATGAGTAAATATTAATCATTTCACAGTCAGGCGCCTCTGTGCATAACACGAACTGCTTATTTCTTCACAAGTAAAATAGATGGGATGTACGGGGAAAGTTTCTAAAACCATGGCTGGGCAGAGCCATTATAGCAATACTACTGTTGCACTTTAAATCATACAATGATAAAATAAACATAAACATAATAAATAAGTGCAAGGAATCAGTAGACCTCTGCATAAACACTGAAGAAGTCTCATAATTATGTTTGTTCCTCGTGAATGGCTCTGATGATATTATAATGCTTACATCAATATTTTGCTGTTAATAACTCTCATGTATTTATGCGCTTGCCTCATCAGAGGAACATTCATAAGCTGCAATCATTTATTAAATCCCTTCTAATGTACTTAGGTTGGCAATAACTCTTATTAAAGATATAGAAATGTGCTTTTGTAATAACTGGGGAGGTAATATATTCCAGTGGTTGTCTTTAGAGGAAAAGAAAACACAAAATATTTCACTCCACTGAGTTGGCCAATGTACTTTCAGACCTCTACTCTATCAACATAGTAATATGCTCAACCACTTCAGCTTCCACATTGGCTTAAGGAAATAATAATAATGGCAACTTTTTATTGATAATGAAATGAAATACACATGATGTACAGAGTATACTCAAATTTAGCTTCCAAATTATAACATTAAAAAGCACGTATTTTTTTGAAAAAAATAATTCCCATCATCTTCAAAATACTTTTTCAAATTCTTCTTCATGTTGTTTTACTCCTCAGTAATAACCTCTGCAGTCTTGGCAGAATCTCCAGTTTATTACAAGGCAAAATCTAAAATGATCATAACTTTATAAAAGAACTCCAACTAACAACCTCAAATTAAATGTGTTTTTTTTTTATCTATACTGTTTCTGTCCTAGACTTCTATTCATTTACTATGAAACCATTAAAACCTCCCTTTGTACTACAGATAAAAGGCCAGTGTCAGAGAGTACAGTTCTCTCTCTACTACAAATACACTTTTTAATTTAACTGCTTGTTATAATTACTTCATGTATAATCCATGCTTTCATACCCCCCCTCCCATTTTACTGATAACTAATATTGGAGATCTACTTGTGATTTCAAATGATATGGTCTAAATTTTAACTGCCAACTTTGCACAGCCTAGAGTCCTAATGAGAAATTACCTAGACCATGTTAGCCTTTGGGGATGTTTGTAGGAGAATGTCTTTAATATTAAATAAAATGGAAGACCATATAAAAATATGGGCAGCACCATTTCAAGGACCAGATTCTCACCTTCATAAGAATGCAGAAAGTCTGTTGAGCATTAGCAGCAGCAAGGAAGTATGCCAACATTCTCTCCTTATTCTTGACCCTGAGTATGATATAATTAGCTGCTTGAATTCTCGCCTTGATTTACCTAAAACAATATACAATGACCTGAAATATATAATTCCTTTCTTCTCTAAGTAGATTTTTGTTAAAGTATTTTATCATAGCAGCAAAAAGAAATGAGACTGGAATAGAAATTGTCACCAAGAAAGAGGGTTGTTGCTGCAATTAACCTGACTATATTGTTTTGGGGAACTAATGTGGAAGATTTTTTAACTTTGCGATGGGAAATCCATTGAGTGTTCAAGGCTTAATGGAGTGTTCTCTGGAAACTTTGATGATGAGAGTGCTGAGTGAAGTGGACATTAGAGGCTCAGAAAGGATGGAGACTTTGTCCTTACGTTGCCCAGGAGTTATTAATGTGATATTTCAGCTAAGAATCTGTGTATGTTGCTCATTATTATGGTAAAGAAGCAGCCATGATTGTAAAAGAGAGCAGCAACACCAAGGTGAATGTTTCCGTGCTACATGGGAACAAGTGAAGATATCTTTGAAAGGTCAGCACAGAGAATTTGATACGGCTATGGTTCAAGAGGGGTAGGCTACACCTTAAACCTGCACAGAACATGCTGCTGGTTTTGAATGCATGGAGGGGTCGTGGAGGGAATCCACAATTTGGTTTCTTTCGGTAGGGTAACATTATGCAGAAAGGCACCAAGGGGCCATGTTTGAAGGTGAATCCTCCATGCAATGGAGACCTCAAGACCCTTGAGATGAAGAGGCTGTTGGATAGTCTAGGGTTTTTCATTTGGTAGTATATGATGTCTAGTTGGGATATTGTCCCTTCTCATTCTATATCAACTCCATTTAAATCTGTTTCATACATGTGTATGTTTTAGGAAGCTTCTTCAGTAGTAGGCTTTGCCTATTGGCTAGAGTATATAGGACTAGAAGGTTTTATGCACAATACTGGAGGATGAATACAATTAGCAATGTATCCCAGCTATGAGCCTAGTGAGCATTAATACTTACTTGCCTGAAAGGCCTGTGCTTTGGGGCAATAGTGGTACAAATGGTAAGGAAGTAACTAACCACTTTATGATTAGATATAAGAGCTGCTTCATGAGATAGAACCCATAGCTGATACTTTTAATGAGAAATCTGAATCTAGATAGGTCATAGGCTTAGAAGGAAACCTACTACAGTTATTCTGATAAGGTAACATAGCAATAAAATTATTCCTAATGGCATAGACTAGACCTGTAGATCTGTAAATTGCTCATGTTGCTCAAACCTCATCAGAAAAGCTTCTTTTTCAGAAGAAGGTAATTATCACAGAAATTCACAACTGAGCATCATGCAGAGGATGAGAAATTTCTGAGTGCTCACCCCTTGGTGGGATGTTTTTTTCACACTCCATTCTCTCAAGACTCAGAGATCTATATGGAAGAAGAGGTAAGAAGGCTGTAAGAGCCAGTGGGGGTAGACAATATTAAGTAAACGTGGTTTTCCAACATAATAAAGCATAAACATATGAACTCAGAGAGATTCTGTCAGAATCACAGGACCTGCATAAACTCAAGACAGACAAATATCCCAGCAGTGAGGATTACAAGTGGTCATAAAGTCCCACACCAGCTAAGAAGCCATTTACACACAATAGCTGTTGGGAGAAGAAAATCCAGCTTTGTCCATTGGAGTGTTAACCACAGTCGAGGGTGGTTTCCATTTTCAGAAAATATTTATTAAGAGAAATCAGACTCCAATTTTTATTGGCTTTTTTGTTTTGCTTTGTTTTGTGTGTGTGTACGTGTGTGTAGGAGAGACAGAAAAACCTGAAGTTGAATGAGTAAGAATGAAGGATGATCTCAAGGATGATCTCACAAGAGTTGGGAAGCAAGAAAGAATATGATATAAATATACTGCATAAAATTCACAAAGAATATCTAAATTTAAATACAATAATAATTTAAATTAGGAAAATAAAAAAAAATTAAAAGTTTGTCCATTTTCAACTGACATAAAAGGAAAACATTTTAAAACCCCCCAAACCCTATCAAAGCCAGTATCAGTTCTAAAGCTTGGATCTCACTAGATGTGGTGGCACAGACTTATAGAAGAAATGGAAATACAAGAGAACTGCAGATAAGATGTCAGAAAACCAGGGCAAGCACAGTTGACATTGAAGGGAAAACACGGAAGCTAATGTAATAAATACCTTTTTAATGTATATTCTGTAGGTGAATGAGAATCAGTTGTTTGATGGCAATTAAGACTAAAATAGTACATTTCTGACTAAAATAGTACGTTTCTGAAGTAGAAGATGTCAAAAAATAATGTTTAAGGTAATGGAATGGATGATAACATTGAACACTGAATAGATATGGCTTGGAGACAAGAGAGGAAATGATTGAGAGACTTTGATGAGCAAATGCTAAAGATGAAGAGAGGGAAAGGAGATGCGAAATGCTGCTGGATGCAGACAAGCCAGAAACTTATATATTTCTTCAAGTTCTAAGGATAATGTGGATATTCCAAAAAAATAAAACTGAAATGTCTGCCATAATGAACCTCAGTAGCACAGAGAATGAAGGGGACCTTTGGCAAAAACATAACAAGAAAATTATATGAACAGGATATCATCATGTCTCAATTAAGACAGGAGAAAATGTTTTGTGAGAGGAGCCTGAGCTCAGTGAAGAGTTCTCTGGTTTAGGGAGAAGAATGCAAAATTAGGAAGATCCAAGAAAGAAAATTAACAATGAAGTAAGAAAACCTTAAAGTATAAATCCACACACATGATTGGATAAAAATCACTTCATGTTGAGACAGAGAAAGCTGGGAACTAGGCAGTGCTGAATTTAATTCTGAATTTGCCTTTAACAGATCAATTACTCAGAAACAGAGAATTTACTGGGGTTATAAACATGGACTGATAGTTTCATGGAGTAATTCCATTTCCCCCAAATGTCTTATTCCCTTATTTTTTCAAATTTTCTTGTTTTCTAGAAAGACTAATTTCTTGTCAACTGAACAAAGCGTCATTAGATTGTTTTATGTATATATCTATATATCTACTCAACACAATATTGCCAGTAACAGTGATATCATCTATTTCCCTAAGGAACTATTTAAATGGTAAAAGTCAACAACCACAGAAGATACTGTTCGCAAGAGTGGATGTGCTAATCCCTCTCCATTTTATCCCTGTTAGTATTTTCTTCAGTCTCTTTTGATGTATGGTTACATGATTTATTACAGTGAACCTACTCATCTGTTACTTATCATTCTCACTGTTGTAACAAAGTATCTGAGAAAAAAAGGAACTTAAGAAGGAAAGGGTTTTGTTTGAGTTATGGTTTAAGAGTTCTGTCCTTCATGATTGGAAAGGTCATCAAGGTCAGTTTGTAGCTGTCACAACAAGAATATAATCTGCTAGTCCATATCTTGGTGGGATAGGAAGCAGGGAAAGAATGCTTTCTCAACTCAAATTTCTCCTTTTTATTGTTTAGGTTCTGGAGAAGATCCCAAACCATAGGTTGATGACTATCACATTCAGGGTGAGTCTTCTCTCCTTGGTTAAATCTCCTTGGCAACATCTTCAAAGACCTCTCAGAGAAGTTACTCACACATGATTCTGAAACTAGTCAAGTTGATAATGAAGAGAATCCATTGCATATGATAATACTGTGATATAACAGAGACTCCAAAAGAACTTGCATACTAGGACTCTCAATTTGGAACTCTTAGGATTCTTTATAAATAACAGTGGTGGTTTAAATGAGAAAGACCTCCATAGGCTCACAACTTTGAATAGTCCTGAGGTCACAGTGTCCTTGATCTCCCACACTAGTCATCAGTCAGGACAACTTCTTAAATAAATGACCACAGGCTGGTCTGGTCTGTAAAATCCCTAAGTTGAGACTCCCTCAAACTCTAGGCTGTGTCAAGTTAACAGAGGAAGCCAACTAGGGCGGAGAAAGGCTTATCTCCTCTTCAGTAAGGAGCGACACAAAGCTGAAATGAAACATGCCTGCTATGGTCCTGAGACCAACCGGTTTGTCACTACCAGCCACTTATTCAGTTATTTAGATCCCTCACGAAACAGCTGGCCTACAGACTAACATCACCATAAGAGATAACTCAGTACACTTAAGACTGTTATTCTTCCCAGATGGCCTGAATAATCAAAAACTAAATAACATAGGTGCTTTAAGCCACTAAATTTTGGTAGACTGTACAGAAAAATTGGGCTGCTAAAATTTATAATATAGGAAAATGCGTTACAAAATTGTTTTGTTTTGTAAACACAGTTAACATCTGTTTTTCTTTCCATAGGTTGCATATTTTAACTAAAGTATAGGAAACATGTAAAACAACCTTTAAAAATAAGAACTCTTTAAAGGATATC
This sequence comes from Peromyscus californicus insignis, assembly GCF_007827085.1. Classification (NCBI taxonomy): domain Eukaryota; kingdom Metazoa; phylum Chordata; class Mammalia; order Rodentia; family Cricetidae; genus Peromyscus; species Peromyscus californicus. The sequence goes on along the minus strand of NW_026294458.1, from coordinate 61,313,983 downwards.
TGAACACAGAGATTCAATATTCCTTCTGGGAATAAAATATAAGCCCTTCCATACTGACTTTTTCTTTAATTTAAAGAAAGATAGCAGCATAAAAAGTTTTTTTTGTAGCAACATAAAAATTATTGCAACAATACATTTATTACTATGGAATGTGAAATAAATCTAGTAAAATGATTTGGATACTAATTGTCCATGTAATATTAATCATATGTAAAATGTTATAGTATTCTTAGAGAAATTAATTATACTTGAAAGTAATAACTAATGTAATTCGTTAAACATTTGTAGATAATATTTTTCCATTATTCCTCTAAAAGAAACCACAACAAAACTGAGACTATATATAAAGCATTTTACACATTTATTTGTTTATTCAGTTACTTTTTTATCCTTTCATCACGAAGAACATCTTCATTATTAAGCATAATCTACTGCATTGATAATACTGTAGTTTTGTTATCCATAACGAAGAATAGTCGACAAATATCTCAAAGCATCTAACTATGTTGCGTAATTACAAAAGTTGATGTGAAGATCACAAGAACTGTGTACAGTGTAATTTAGTATTTAGAACTTTGGATAGAAGTTTTGGGGACAAAAATTCACCCAGTGACAGTATATTGTCAGAGGTGTTCTTTCCACCTGAAAATTTTATTCCAAGAACTGTCATTTAATACTAGTCTACAACTGCCCCAAAATCCAGTCTCTTAACCGCATTGATACCTAGAGAATGATACTCTGCAGATGTGCCTTTTATTTGTCATGCTGAACAACTTGAATAGAAAATAGAGAACCTTAGAAGCAGATTCAGAATAGAGCCTTTCCCACTCTGTCTTGCTTGCTCCTTCACTCAGGCTTAGGGAAGAGAATGTCTGTCATGACCTAAGGTGACTGGAATCCTGGCCTGTCAAGAAGAAATAGTTTTTCTACTGTATCTATGCTTCCAAGGCATAAATTCACATGGCAAACAAAAGAACTGAACTCGGTCAACACACCTGGATACTGTTTGTTGTAAGTCATTGTCTTCTCCTTCCAGGATCTTTTACAGTACAGTGTCAGTTTAGTGAGTCTAATGTTTCACCCAAGACCGCGATATATTCCCCAAGACCACTGGATCCACCTACAATAGTTTACTATTCACCTGACATGACTCACTTTATCTTTCCAGATAAAAAGGTGCACACAAGTTTCAGAATCATGTTGGGTATAAGATTATCATGTTTCTATGAGCTCCTCTTCTTGCAATTGGAATGTCATATTCTATTCATTTTCTCACCTGTCATTCATTCTATCAAAATTTCAAAGGAATCTGGGGAAATCTCTTTTCCTTTATATTACTGTTTAATAAGTAGAAGAAATGCAGCTTTCACAGAGAAGAAAATATACTATTTCAAAAGAAAATACAATCTTGTCAGTACCTATTATCTGAAGGAGACAGAAGAACCTGTGGGTTGTCTGAAACAGAAAACAGAAAGTATCATCAAAACAAGTAAATCATAAATTTGGACATATATCACATATTTATATTCATGTATGTTTATCTCTTCCATGAGTGAATATGATTCATTATATTGAACAAATTAGACATAAATTAAAATATAAACATTAGAAACAACTAATAATCAAATTAAATATTTTAAATAGTAGTATATGATGCAATGATTCCTCTCTATCTTAGAGTATCTCCTTTTAATTTACTCATTCCTTTTCCTCTTGTGATGACGTGGAATGACTCAGTGTCCTTATATACTAAGAGCTAGAGGGGTAAATGACAAAGCATCAATACTTGACATTACATAATAAGAATTCATTCAACATAATACAAAAATAATGTCACTGTCAATCTAATACCCAAACAGCAGATGGAATTCACAGGAGAAAAGAATGGCTCATGTTATAGTCAAGGTAGACTCCATCACATTACTCAGAATGTCAGATGCATAAAAATTATAAATACTTATCTGTAGCTAGAGTTTTCCTGCTTGGCCCACAGTCAGGACAAATCTCTCTCACCTGCCAGTCCCACAGCCATCAGACCCAACCAAGTAAACACAGAGACTTATATTGGTTACAAACTGTATGGCCGTGGCAGGCTTCTTGCTAACTGTTCTTACAGCTTAAATTAATCCATTTCCATTAATCTATACCTTGCCACGTGGCTCGTGGCTTACCGGCATCTTCACATGCTGTTTGTCATCGTGGCGGCTGGCAGTGTCTCTCTGACTCAGCCTTCCACTTCCCAGCTTTATTCTCCTCCTTGTCCCGCCTACACTTCCTGCCTAGCCAATGGCCAATCAGTGTTTCATTTATTGACAAATCAGCAACACATTTGCCATACAGAACATCCCACAGCACTTATCTCTAAATTTTCCATTCTATATTGTGAGAATGTAGGAGCCCACACTGAATGTGAGAACCTATAAATGAAGTGGATTGCAAGAATGCTTGAACGCTTTCATATTATTCTTGTATAAGGGAGAAAAACTACAATATGATCATGTATGACTCTGGTTAGCAATCTTGGTCTAATTAGGTTACAATAAAATGAAATACAATTATTTCTGCCTTGTTAAAGAGAAACAACACAATAAAAATTTTACTTGTAATTTTACCCATTATTTTTGAACATTACAAATGCAAACATATTTTAATCATAAACTTGAATTTAAAAAAATTATTTCTTCACTTGGGCAGTCAAATTAGCTGTTCTAAAATATTCATTAAAATATTGTCTTGATGACATACTTTTAATTATAATGTTTTATTATTTATATATATGTATGATTTAAAAAATAATTTGTTACTGATTTATCTTTTAATAGAGAACAATTGCCCTCATTATTTTACTATTCTAAGATGAAGTTTACATACATGTTTATTGAATATGGAAAAATATGATAATTCAAACAGAACCTCTCATATTTCATGTAATATTGCAATTTGTTGGTTTACTTATTAACCTTTCATTAATTTTCATCTCATATTTGTCTTTGTATCCCTCAGAAAACAAAAATTTCTACAGACAACATGTTTATATTAAAGTAAAGCTAAAATAGAAAATTTACTAAAAAACAGCAATGAAGATAACTCCCCTTTTTCTTGTGAGTATTCTTCATTGGAAATGGTGATTTTATGCTGTTATAGAGGAAGCCAATATTTTCCTCTATGCTCTGAGGTTTCCTGGCGAGACCTGAGGACATAATTTGTGTACAAAATTAATAAGAGAAAACACATACTTAATGTAATTTACATTGGAACTCTAAAATAAATAAGACAAAAAACCAGCAAAACAACTACTTTTGTTAAATTGAATACAGAAACTGTATTTTGTAACTGCTCTCTCTGAGGCTAAAGGAAGGGATTCATTTGAGCAATGTCTGTTTGTCTAGAACTTTCTTTGTTATGACTTCAATAGAATTTTCTTTCTCCTCGGGTTCAGGGAGCATATCACTGATATTGGAGAGTTTATCTCCATTTCTTTTACGCTTCAAATTATATTTTTAGAGGAAGAGAATTAAAAAATTTTCTTCCATCTGCCATCATTCAAGCATGTAACTCAAAATAAACTTTATGCAAAAAATGTTATATTTTCAGGGATGTACTCTGCCACTCCTCTTTGAATGTGCTGGTGCTTTTGAAATAATTTTTATTTTATCATTTTAGTAACTGAATGCACGTAGAAGCACTGTTCAAAAATGAGGTGTATTCGTTCCTTTGCAATACTGTAAAGAAGAACTGGCTTTTGCATGCAGTCCATCACTGTGTTCAGGGAAAATGTCCTTCAGTGTTCTTCCCTTGGACTTCATATCCTGTGTAAATACAGCCATTTTGCCTGCTTTCATTAACTCTGCTACCTTGTGTTATAATACATCCTTTTTTGAGTGTTTAAATTCTAATCTATTGTATTGCAGCACACAATCTTATGCTCCTCAAGAAGAAAAGCCACTGTCACCCTGAAATGTTCAAAGATTTGCAAAAGACAGTCAGCAATTAAATAAAATATATTATTTTAATTCATTTTATTAGTTGTAATTAAAATGTAATTATGTCACTTCCCTAGCCTCCTTCCAACCCACCAAACACCCGAAATCCCTCTTATATTAATTCCTACTTTTTTCTTATTATGTTTATATACATACAATCATAAATATTTAAATATAAGCTGGCAGGTCCACTTAGAGTGGCTTGTGTATACGTGATTTCAAGGTGGTTGAAGATGCAGAGATCAAAGGATCATGTGGAGCCCTGCGTCAATGGTTACATCTATAACAGAACTCCTGCATCTAAGGCCTAGGGAAGACTGCAGAAGAGTGGGAAGAAATACGTAAGAGCCAGCAAACAAGGAAGTCTCCTGTTGGACTGTGCCTCCGAGAAATGAAGTCAGAGCTACACCCATGATACCTCAACCATGTGGTTCCCGAAATAAGATATAAAAAAATAAAAATAGTAATAATAATAATAATAATAAATATCAATAGACATACTAACTCAGAAAGGAGAAACTCCATGGGGTCCCAGCCCTATAGAAAGAACTGTAAACAACTAATAACTGATGTGATAAGAAAAATTAGTACTTCTCTAGGGTAAACCATGGAATTGGTTATCCAAAGATAAGATAAAACATTGATCAAATATACTATCTGTTTTTTTTTTTTTTTTTTTTTTGGTTTTTCGAGACAGGGTTTCTCTGTGTAGCTTTGCGCCTTTCCTGGAACTCACTTGGTAGCCCAGGCTGGCCTCGAACTCACAAAGATCCGCCTGGCTCTGCCTCCCGAGTGCTGGGATTAAAGGCGTGCGCCACCACCGCCCGGCGTCTGTTTTTTTTTAATTGGATTATTTTTTAAGACCATTAACATTTTAAATGTCCATGGCAAACAAATATATGAGAAAATGCTCAAGATCATTAGTTATCCAGGAAATGTAACTAATACTACATGGAGCTTTCATATCACCCTACTTATGATGGCTATTATCAAGAAAAGCATGTGCCTCCCCCTGGGAGGCCTTGCCTTCTTGTGGAGCAGAACGGGGAGTCAGCCAGGAGGGGTCAAGACGGGGGGGGGGGGGGGGGGGGGAGGGAAGAAGGGGATCTCTGGCATGTAAAATGAAAAAAAAATTAATTAAAAAAAGGAAGTTACTAAATGGTGCCTAAGTTACAGGGAAAATGATTATCAATTGCTGGGTGGAATGTTAATGGTACAGCTATTCTGGAAAACAGTACAGAGAGTCATCAAAAAATTCAGAAAGAAAAAACCAGATCTACTGAGTGATCTAGTTATCCAGTGCCTGGGTAATTATCCAAAGGAAGCTAAATTAGCATATCATATATCTGCATATGTATGTTTCCTGCTGTACTAGTCACAAAAGCTAAGAATCTAAACTCAGACAGATACTATCAATTGATGAATGGAGAAAGAAGATGTGAGATATATAATATATATATATATATATATATATATTATATATATAAAGTATTATTCAGACACAAGAAGAATTAAATTTTGCCATTTTCAAACAAAACAGGACTGCAGAGCATGTTAAGTGACTAATCCACTCAGAGAAGGATAGGTGACTCATGACTTCTCTCATAATGTATCTAAAATCTTAGACATATCTTAACTTAGTGATCAGTAAGTACTGAGAAATGAGGTAATGGACACAGAAAATGTTGGATTTAATCAGTAGAATCTGTGTGCATGTTGGGAAATATAAAGTATAATAAACATTTATAAATATAAAATATATAAAAATAAAAGTATAATAAAGAAAAAATTAAAATTAAGAATGTTTAATCAATATAAATAAAACCATAGATAATAAAAATATATGCACAGAAGGTAATGATTATCTGCGCCTTTTTAAAATTACATTCTTTTCTCTCTCTCACTTGTGTGTGTTGTGTGTGGTATATTTTGTGTGTATGTGTGTGTGGTGTGGTGTGTGCACTGTGTGTGTGTGGTATGTGTGTATAGAGTGTGCTGTGGTGTATGTAGTGTGTGTGTTGAATGTGTGTGATGTGTGTATCTGTGTGGTGTGGTGCATGTGTGTGTGTTGTGTGTGTGTTGAGTGTGTGTGGTATGTGTATTTGTGTGTGTGTGTGTATGTGGTGTGGTATACGTGTGTTGTGTGTGTTGAGTGTGTGTGTTGTGTGTGTGTGTGTGTCCATGTGTGTGTGTGTGTGTGTGGTGTGTATGTGTGTGGTGCATGTGAGTATGAGAGTGTTGATTCTGGTTCTTCCTTAGGCATAGACCAGACAAGAACATTGGATGTCTTCCTCTATTGTTCTCTTCCATATTGGCTCAAGACACATTCTCTTCATTAATAGTGACATTTATTTCAATTAGGTTATGTGTCCAGTGAGGTACTGGGATCCCCAAGTCTGTTCCACCCAATTCTGACATTATAGACACCAGCAACAACCTCTGGCTTTTTACTTCAGTGCTAATGAGTCACACACTGATCTTCAGGCTTATAGAGAAAATATTCTTATGCACTAGGGCATCTCTCAGCCCCCACTGATTTGTTTTAGGTTGATCATCTAAGTGCCATCTCCTCATTGATGTGATATTGGAGAGAGTGTCGAATTTGAAGTTGACATTCATCTAATGACACTAAATTCAGCATTGTTTGTTGATAAAATAAGAATCAATCAAGGCATGACTTTAGCATAATTAATGATATTCTTGTTGTTCTATTACCTGCAATGTAAATTTAAATATAGTTCATTCATAAAGTGATCCAATTAACTGCTATGTAAAATTGATAGCTAAATATTAAACATGCTACTGCTTTATACAGAAGCTAAATAAGCTTTGTGAGATTTATGTTTTTGCTAGGGTTATTTAAGAAAGTTAATCTAAAATTAAAAAGCCAACAGCAGAGTGATGTGGCAGAGACAAGGTGGAAAGGATTGTACACACCTTTGAATTGGTCTTAGCATGAGGTTCATGTTAGCTTCAAAGAAGTTTTTTACTCAGATCTGCTCTGCAGGATATAGAAGCAGAGAGGAACAGCTGGCTACCCACAAGGCTGAAATTGATGACCAACTGAGCAACACGCAACTCTAGCAAGTATGCTGGTGTTATGCAAAAGAAATGCTTATTTAAATTCACTTTGTAGTTTTAGAGCACCACAAATATTTTCATGGAATGGAACAAAAGATAGTCTATTTTTTCCAACTAGACCAGTTGTTCTCACTCTTCCTAATACTGTAACCCTTTCAGTTCTTCATGTTGTGGTAACCTCCAACCATAAAGTCATTTTTGTTGTTACATTGTAACTGTAATTTTGCTACTGTTATGAATTGTGATGTAAATATCGTTTTTTTTTCAGATATGACCCTTCTAAAAGGGTAGTTTGAAACCCAAGAGGCTGGGACGCACAGGTTGAGAACCACTGAACTAGACATTCAATAATTTCATAATTGTATATTCATTTGCAGTAACAATACAATAGACATATATAGTGAGATTTCATAGTAAACTTCATGAAAAGTAAGTGCAAAGCATTAAATATCCCTTATCTTAAAAAAGATGTCTACTTGTTTATTTACCTTTGCAGTTTAAAATATTTAAGAAAAGTTTGGCTCCTAGCTATAAATTTTCTATCTTATATCTAAAATAGTTATCTGGGTGTGGTGGTGCACACTTTTGATTTCAGCATTCAGAATGTAGAGGCAGCTAGATTTCTATAAGTTTGAGGCCAGCCTGGTCTACATAGTTTGTTCCAGGCCAACCAAAGCTCTTGTCTATTATTCAGCTATGGTAGGTAAATCCTTCCAAAAAAAAATGTTTCAAATTCAGTTAATTGTGTTGACACTGTCTCTGCTTTAGGTAGCAAAATAAACAAGGACCAGCAATGACTTAACCATGTGCCTTGGTAACCATACTAAACACTTTTTTATTGCTGTTAATACAGTTGTTAAACACTGCATTTTCACGAATTTACACATTTACAGTAAGAAGTTCTCCTGTCCTCTGGGAACTCTTCGGCACTTGCAGAATTGAAGATGCCAGTCATGCCTCCCAGAACTAGAAGCCAGAGGATTAGTTTGCAGCCTTCCTTTTAATCTGGGCACATTACCTGGCTCCTTTGATGTGTTCAGTAGGTGAGATGTTGAGGGAGAAGGATGAGAAGAGTTGATAATGGGCAATATTCATATAGATAACTCTCTTTCAGAGATAGAGTAGAAGAGACAGAAGTCATCAGCACTGAGTCTCCAGCCTGAGTGATGCTGCTATAGATGCAATAGAGTATTATTTCTAGTTGACTAGTTTCTATGAATGATTATTAATCACTATGAGGTAAGCCATATCAAATAGCTTTGCACTGTATTTATTTTCTGTAGACAAACTACTATAACTTTGGTTTGATTTTTTTTATAGCTAAGAGAATGATCACATATACAAGACTTTATGTCTACTCAACCCTTCTTATTGTACAGAACCAAAAGGTGGCATCAAGAGATTGATTGCATGTTGCAAGTAGTTTGAGCCTAAAATGTCCCTTGTAAGGTCCCAAATTTGATACTTGTTCCCAAACTTGTAGTGTTGTTTCGGCAGACAGTGAGACTTTCAGAAAGTGGAGTATAGTTATTTGAAGTAGAACACTAGATGTAGGATTGGATGCCAATCGTCTCTCCCTGATCTTTGTTATATCCTCTACCGTCTGGTCCACTGCGATGCCCAGAGACTCCACCACATGCTCAGATACTTAGAACTGAGTCAGTCTCTGTGCCAGTCCATACACAGTAGATAGAAATGGTAACTCAAAAGAAACCTTGGCTACTTCCTTAAGGAGTTTCTAGATATATTGGTCATTGTGACAAAACAGTAACTAATACATTTTAGAGAACTAAAATCAGAATTGTATCCCTTTGTCTTTCAGAAGCAAATCATGCCTAGCCCCAGAAAAACACTACATACTTTTAAAGTCCCATGCATACATAAATATGTGATTATCATACATATAATTTCAAAGAAAAAGTCATAAATTTGTCACTTTATTTTGTCTTGTCAATAAAATGTGATATGGAAACATATCTCTTACTTAAGAGACTTCCCATATTTCCGATCAATTATGACAATAGGAGAGTCTCATACTTCTGCTTGTTTGCTATAGAAAGATGCAGTGAAGACTTGCTGAATCGGATATTAAGTAGAGAGATATGGGGGATGGGAACTCTACTTTCCCATACGCTCTGGGCCTTTTAAAACATGTTATGGTCAAACTACCCAAAAAATGTGTCAAATGGGTCAATAGTTACTATGCTTTAAAAATACTATTTCTTTAAAGAGAAATGATGATCTATAGGATACTTTTTTATAGCCTCAAATCATCGTTCTCTATAAAATGTGTCTTGTTCCCCTGACCTCAAGGTCAGTTGTCTTGGGTCTCTTTATAGCTATGAATGACCGAATTTTTGAACTAAGAATCATATTATGTTAAGCATCTTTCTCCTTGAATACTTCTCATTCAGTTCTCGGCTCCTTAATTCAAGGAATATTACATTAGAAACACTTTTAGAAATACTCAAAGGTTATAGCTGCATGTGTGAAGAAAAATGGTCTTAAAGATAGTAAAGGACTAAGCCACATATCAAAACTAACACTTGCTATGCTCTGTGAAGCAAAAGGGTTGCCCACACACTCTTTGGAGCTATAATATAACTCACAGGGGAGGCATGAATTTTAAAAATCACATATATCATGGCCATAACAGTCCAAAATGTCCTTTTACGATTTCTCCGGAAGTTTGTATTGCAGGAATTTATTCTTGAGATTTAAGTTAATGGAGATTTTGCCTCTTAATGTTTAAGTGGATAATTTATAATATCTGTATATTGTGGTACGGAGGTTTGCTTATTTCTATTTTCTTAGCTAATTATTATTCATTTTATAAATATGTATCATGATTTGATTCTTCAAGGGGCCATTTAATACTATGATACCTGTGTAAAGTTGTGTACAAAAGATCCTTATTAATGAATCGTACCTGGAAATCATACTAGAAAAATAAAAAAAAAAGCCTGGGAAAAATCATTAATATGGAACAAACATGAAAGAAAGCATTACAAAACACATCAATGTATACTAAATAGATCATATCTATTTAATAGCTATTTTATCAGATGTAATATTTGAGCTCACATCTCAATTGTTAGTAGAACTAAGAAGAAAAATGATCAAACCTGTCTCAGGAAAAGGTCAGGCTCAGAATGTACCATTTGTCACAACTTTGAAATTTGGTGAATGTGCCAAGTACATGTTTTTCTTTTTAGTTTGGTGTATTATACTCTATTATTTCACTGCAGCAACATTTTCAATCATTTTCTTCCTTTTTTTTGCTTAAATATTTCTCTTTCTTTGGTGGTCAGTCACACTGTTGTTATGACAGGTACAATCCAGCAAAAAAAAAAAAAAAAACTCCATCTTTTCTCTTGGTCTAACTCCAGACAACAAATTCCATCACATGTTCCTTGAAAAGCTATCACAGCAGGCTGCTCTTCCGGTTGCCTGATTATTTTCCATTTTTATCATTTGCCAGTTTCATACATGTATGTAATGAATTTTAATCATTTGTATTGGCCGCATTCCTCTCTCACACACAAGCCCATTTCCTCCTGAAATCTTGATTCCTTCCATCAAACCCCCTCCTAATTTCGTATCCTCTTGTGAGTGTGACTTGGAAAATTTAAGACTTTCTTGAACATTTATTCTTTCTCTTTTCATCTTTTTCCCTTCCTTCCTTTCTTCCTTCCTTCCTCCCTCCCTCCCTCCCTTCCTCCCTTCCTTCCTTCCTTCCTCCCTCCCTTCCTTCCCTTCCTAATATTCTGGCAGCCAGAAAATGTTTGTTGTTCTTCCTTTTCACAATTTGTTTTAATATGATTTTATATAACATATTTTAATCACATCCTTTCCTTTCCTCCAACTCCTGCCAGATACTCCCTCCTCACACACTCAAATTCATTTTAATTCTCTCTGTTAACAAACACAAAAGAAAAAATACGTAAGAGAAAGAGGTGACAGATGATATTAAGGAAATGTTTTTAGACACAACAGGCTCCTGCAATACGAACACATAAATACATAAAAACATAAAAACACATACATAAGATATGCCCAAGCTCAAGCCAGAAAAAAATCTTAGCATAGAGAAGAGGAAGTGGGCACAAAGAACTCCCCTCAGTCAGGAACCTATTTACAATTCACTGGGATATGGAAAATCAATTTTCTTAAATAGAATGAAACTGGATTTATCAACCACATTACCAGACAGGCCTTCTTCTGCTCAGAGGGAGTTTTCCAAAATTAAATGGACTCTCTGTATTTTTAATAGACTTTTTATTTGGTCTTGTATTTTTTTGTTTGTTTGTGTTATTGGTTTGTTTGTTTTTTAAGAGAAAGAAAGATGAACATGGATGGGAGTAACTGGGAGGGGCAGAGGAAAGGAAATAATATGATCAAAATATAAGATTATAAAAAAATTAAAAGAAAACATGAATTCTGAGTTGTGTCAGCCAACAACTACTGAGCATGGGACTTTCTCTGAAATGTAGTTGATATATTCAGTCTCATTCTATTGAAGAAAATTGGTTTTCCTTATTTTAGCAGCTAAAATTCTTGACCAAAGGAAGGACTCTGTGCCTGTTTCTAGTCCTTCATGCTGAGAATTTTATCTAGATTTGTTTGTGAAGATCTTGTGCATGCTGTCACAATCTCTGTGAGCTCCTAAGTGTACCTACCAGTTTGTGTCTGGAATATTCTGCTTCCTTAAAATAATCCACCACCTCTGGCTCTTCTGGTCTTTCTGTCTTCTCTTCTACATAAGTAGCTGAGTATTGAAAGGAGGTAGTATTACAAAGACACTCCATTCATAGCTGAGCACACCAAAGTCTATCACTTTCTTCATATTGTCCAGTAGTGGGTCTCTGTGTTAATTGCTATCTACTACGAACACTGACCTATAGATATAACTATATATCATTAGGAGTCATAGCATTGCTATGTACATTTAACAGAATAATAGGAGATTTATCCCCTGGGTCCATGACTTACTTAGTCTCTGTTTTTTAGCCTCATCACCAAGTTCAGGTAAGGGTTCCATCTTTTGATGTGGGCCTTAAATACAATTAAAAAAAGTATTTGTTACTTTTCTCACATCCATGCCACATCGCATCTGTGGATATATCTTGCAGGGAGGTAATTATTCTAGCTCACAGTATTCATGCTTATCTGAGAATGATGTTTTCTTATCTCCTCTGATAGCATGTATAGCATATTCTAGCACTATAAATTCCAGTTAGTGGATGAAAATTCCAGTTGAGTACCAGCTAAATTTTCCATGTCATTAAGCTATGGAGGGTAACCAATAACATTGACAGCAACCAGTAATGTTTGGGGAAATCTATGAGACCCATTTGGCCAAAGATTCAAAAAACATAACCCATTTCTTGTACCTTTTAAAAAAATGTTAGCAGATGATATCTAGTTGGAGCATTTTCCCTCATTATATGGTGACTCCATTTAAATTCCTTTTATGTGTGTATATATATTTAGGAAGTTTTTTCAGAAGTAGGTTTCCATATGGGTTTCCAAGAGCCTTCAGTGTTATTTATCACTTCCCATTTCCCTTCCTCTACCCTGCACTTCCATCCTTCACTCCTGTTAAGTCCAATGTTCTAGTTTCTCCTTTATATTTTTTATTCTCTCATATGTTACATCCTGACCTCAGTTTCCCCTCCCCCCACTCCTCTAAGTCTCCCCCACATACTTCCCTCTTCACTAGATCTATTCCTCCTCAGTTTCCCTTCAGGAAAGAGCAGACCTCCCAGGGATATAAATTGACTTGGCATAACAAGTTACAATAAGACTAGGCACAAACCCTCATATCAAGGCTGGAGCAGGCAACACAGCAGGAGGAAAAGGGTCCCAACAGCAGGCAAAAAAGTCAGAGACAACTATGGTGATATTTTATTTGTATTAAAATATTATTTGTATGTTAATAAATAAAGTTGCCCGGGGGTCAGAGCTATTAGCAAGCCATAGGAAAGCAGGGCAGTGGTAGCGTACGCTTGTAATTCCAGCACTTGGTAGGCAGAGCTGGGTAAGTCTCTGTGTGTTCAGGGATACAGCCATTATTGGATACACATGCTTTTAATCTTAATACCAATCATGGAAAACCTGGAGGCCTATACAGACAGGCTGTGAGGAGGCGGTCATGTGGTTGGGTTTACAACCAATGAGAAGGCAGGACAGGAACTCTATATAAAGACTTTAACACAGGGGTAGCTCTGGTTCGGAGAGGTAGGACCACCGCAGGAGGAAGGGTAAGGTTTTAGCTCTTAGCTCTGACCTCTTGGCTTTCTTCTTTGCATTGGTTCTGTGTTTATTATTTAATAAGAAGGTTGGATACATCTACAAATGGCGTCCAATGTGGTGGCAAGAGTTTCCACCTAAAACCTGAAAAAAAAAGATTCTAAAACGGAGCTAAAAACAGCTTCCTAATTGTCTCTCTCAAATGAGCAGCAGCTGCCAGTTTGAGCTACTGGTGGGTTCCTGGAGTGTGCGCTCAACCTGCAGTATGGCGGGAATAAGACCTCTGCAAGTGGCACATTAAGCTGCATGGTGGATTTAGACTTTGCTAATACAAAACAAAACAAAAAAAAAAAAGGTTTCTGGACTACACGCTGCTTGGATAAAAGCATAGACCCACGATAGCTCCCAGAGCTGGTGGTAAACGTAGCCATGTTGGGAAGCTGAGGTGGGAGGAGCCAGCAGTCACAGCTGCTGCAGTTTAAGGCAATAGATTCACAATAAGACAGATTCAGATGTAATAGTTTACAATATGTGTAAAATATACGTAGGCTTAAAAGAGACAAAAAAGATGATATATAGAGTTATAGAAACAAATACATAGTTTTAAAAAAATAAAGTCTTTAAAGAGACAGTAAAGGTAGTATAAAAAATAAGCCACGTAAAAATGGATATTACACAGAGAATCTGCATTGTCTTGTCTTTGGGACTTTTAACTGCAGAAAAACATTTCATTGTAAAAGCTGTTGAGTTACGCCAAAATATATATTTTAAAGGTACCTTGACTTCAAAATTTAAATATAAGGATATGTTGTTTTGGAAAGGAGACTCTGCTTTTGTTTCCACAGAAAGCCAGAGGCTATGGATTTGTTCAAGATTAAGATACATCAGGTTTGACCAGCCAAGACCCCCTGAAAGGTCTCCGATGACACCATGGCCCAGATGATCCAACATCCAGAATGGTTTGAAGGCAACTGGCTCAGACGATACACCCTCATGGACTATTCCATAATCCTAAAATTTTCTTTGTTTCCCCATAAGATACAGCGCCCCCCTCCAGCAGGAAGTAGTAAGAGAAGCTACGCCCAAATTCCCAAATTGTATGTAATTTTACTTTGTTAAGGTTAAAACCTTCCTTTTTGAAAAAAAAAAAAATGGGGGAAGTGCTGTGGGATGTTCTGTTTGGCAAATGTGTTGCTGATTAGTCAATAAATAAAACACTGATTGGCCATTGGCTAGGCAGGAAGTGTAGGCGGGACAAGGAGGAGAATAAAGCTGGGAAGTGGAAGGCTGAGTCAGAGAGACACTGCCAGCCGCCATGATGAGAAACAGCATGTGAAGATACCGGTAAGCCACGAGCCATGTGGCAAGGTATAGATTAATAGAAATGGATTAATTTAAGCTGTAAGAACAGTTAACAAGAAGCCTGCCACGGCCATACAGTTTGTAATCAATATAAGTCTCTGTGTTTACTTGATCGGGTTTGAGCGGCTTGGGACTGGCGGGTGAGAGAGATTTGCCCTGACTGTGGGTCAAGCAGGAAAACTCCAGCTACAGACAACCCCCACTCCCACTGTTAGAAGTCCCCCAAGAACACTAAGCTATATAACCATAACATATATGCAGAGGACCTAGCTCAGACCCATACAAGCACCCTGATTGTGGCTTCAGTCTCTATGAAACCCTATGAGCTCTGCTTAGATAACTTTGTGGGTCATGTTCTTGTGGTGTCCTCAACCCCTCTGACTCCTACAATCCTCCCTCTCCCTCTTCCTCTGGGTTCTCTGACTCTATCTAAGGTTTGGCTGTGGGACACTGAAGAAAGGCTTCATAACTTTGTCCCTTTATATCACTATATCCCTTTTTATTTATGTATTTATTTTTGTGTGTGCATGAGAGAGAGAGACAGAGACAGAGACAGAGACAGAGACAGAGAGAGAGAGTTTGTACATGTACATATGTGTATCTACAGAGGACAACACAAGGTGTTGGATCCCCCTGGGTGTGGAGTTATAGTGAGTTGCCCAATGTGGTTTCTGGGAAGTGAACCTCTGCTCTCTGGAAGAACAGCAAGTGCTCTTAACTTTTGAGCCTTTTCTCCAGATCATCCTTCAATTAAATTTTACATTAAAAGGAAGAGATCCAAAGAAAACGTTTTCAATCTTTCAATTATATTTTATAGTAATTACTATAACTATTAATTAGAAACTGTACATGCTACATACACTTTATTTGTAAAATACTTGCAAACTTTCCTGATGAATATGTTTTTTTCAAATATTTAGGTTGAACTTTTGAAAATCTCATTTTACAACAAGTTGAAATGTATAGAATACACTTCAAATTCATGATTCAGAATTGTGTTTATAGACCATTCTCAGCACGCACACAAGTGAATTCTTAAATAATTTATAGCAGCAGTTAGATGGTGAGAACAATTGGAGAATGAAAGCTGTTTTCCTACTCAAATTGCTTCTACTGAGGCAGAAGAAAGAGCTGCCAAGGCAGCAGTCCGATACGATTTCCTTTTCAATTTGTAAGGGACTGTGCTTTCCCTCATCCTTGAATATCTATTCCTTTCTCAGTTCCTATTTAAAAAACAGATAAAATTCAGCTTCAAAGAAGTACCTGAAGCTTTTGTACTATGTGAAACGTTTTCACTATATAAATAGATGGAAGATAGGTAATCTTGCTGTATCATTCCGTTCATTCAATATTCCAATGGGATGGATTAGGTCCCAGATTAGGTTGCCAGAACTTTTTATACAGCTTACTAATACCTGTATTACCTTTATTGAAAACACTGACCTTGACACACTTTAAAATGATTGATAAAACATAGAGACCAAACTGACATGTAAAACTGACCATCGCACTGAATAATTTGTTGTTCTCTGTTTGTTTTGGTGATGTGGTAGAGGTACAAGGCAGAAAATACATAATGGTTTGGAAATGTTTTCAAAGTCACAGTTCAGTAAGTAAATATAATTATATTTCTAATATTTCAGTAGAAACATTTTGTAAATTAAAATACTAGTAGAACTAGCTTAGTAATTAAAATTTGTGTTTTAAAGTATGTAAAAGACAAAGTAAAGCCAGGCGGTGGTGGCGCACGCCTTTAATCCCAGCACTCGGGAGGCAGAGCCAGGCGGATCTCTGTGAGTTCGAGGCCAGCCTGGTCTCCAAAGCGAGTTCCAGGAAAGGCGCAAAGCTACACAGAGAAACCCTGTCTCGAACCCCCCCCCCAAAAAAAAGACAAAGTAAAAACATTTCTAGAAATATTCCATATTTGAACACCAGAAAATCTGAAATAATGACATTAATTCTTTCAAAACATGAACTGTAAAACTTGCACAGAGTTCCTGTCTATTCTACCTCTGCATAATGAGACAAATTTTATTACTGGCCCAGGTTCATGTCTTTAGAATGACTGACCAAACACTTTTTTTTTTTCTGTTGGCTTCTCTAAATCGTGGCCCATCTTAAAATGCTTCTCTAAAAGACCTTAACTAACAAAGAACTGACTGCTTGCTCAGCCAAATCCTGGATCTCAAAACTTTTGCCCCATTCTTTGTGAATTTATGTTAGAAATTTTATCATAAAATAATCCTTTCTCCACCCACTTGAGGAATATTTATTTCCTACAACTTAGCAATATAATCCAAGGATGTGGGTCCCAGGTTCTACTTTGGTTCTCACGGGATGATGAGTCCATGACTTTGAGGAGAGTTTTGCCCTAGGTGCAAAAAGAACTCTTGTCATATAAATTTCTTTTCTAGGAAAATATGTGCCAAGGAACAAAACTACAAACGTATCACTTAGACCCATATAGTTCCCTTCAAGTCCTGCAGTCCTTTAGTCCTTCAGTCCTCTGTATACCCCACCGTTAACCCACCCTCGTTAATTATTTCCAAGGAGTTGAGTTTCATTTACATTGAAGAACATCTCACCCATGGCAGCTATGTGAATAAAATGTGTTGCTATTATATGAAGTGAAGTAATTCCCCTAGTCACTTATATACTCAATGAAATCCTAATCAAACATCTCAGGAGGCCTTTTCATTAAAATTGAAATTGTCTTATTAAAACATTTTGAGAAGTAAGAATGATTTCAAATACAGAAAATAAATAAAATTGAGTACTAGTTGCATACATATTACTTCTAGTCCTACAGCTATAATGATATACATGAGAAAGCAGTGAGGTTAAAACTCTCCCTCCATTTCCAAAAATTCCCTACCTACCAGTCCAGTGTGGAGTCTCACTGGGCCTTCACTGTTTCTTATTTCCTACATTCCTTGCTGGCTTGTTGACCTTGGCATACAGATCTTTACTTTTAGAAAAAAATGAACTTATGTGTTACCATTTGCTATTGAACACTGGGAAAATTCTTAGGTTTCTACAGCTGTGATAAAACACCATGACCAAAGGAACTTTGGGAAGAAACCATTTATTTTAGCTCTTATCTCCATGTTACAGTTCATCAAACTTAGGGAAGACAGGAAAGGAACTCAAACCAGTCAGGAACATGGGGGCAGGAGCTGATGAGAGTGTGCACATCCATGGGGATGTGTTGCTTATCTCCTTGCTCTCCATGGCTTGTTCAGCCTGCTTTCTTATAACACCCAAGACTAACACCCCAGGAGTGGCATCATTTATGGTGAGCTGGATCTGCAGACATCAGTCATTAACCGTAAAATGCCATTCATACTTTCCTACAAGCCAATCATGAAAATATTTTTTCTTGATTAAGATTTCTTCCTCCAAGATGATCTTAGCTTTTGTCAAGTTGATATAAAAGTAGCCAGCAGGGCAGGGCAGTGAATCTTTACTGATAACCTAGTAAGAAATTGAAACCACAGAAGTATAAGCTAATAAAACCTATCTATTGGTAATATTGGGTAGCACCTAGAAATTGTATGTGTTTCTGACAAATATATGAAATGGGTTGAGTACTCTGAAAACAATACTGTGACATTTTCTATTATACGTATACTTACAATATGTCCCACAAATTTTACTCCATAAGATTTACTCTAAAAATTATATATATATATATATATATATATATATATATAGTGATTTATAGTGTCATAATATATAAACAGTCTACTCTGGTCCTTTGTGAATGGTTAACTTGTGGTATATAAATATAATGTATCTCTAAAAGAATACTAAGATATGAAGAAATATTAATGTTTAGACCCTTCTGATACTTGATAGAAAAAAGGACACTAAAGTCACACACTATATTCTTAATATATTTTAAATCTTAAAAAGGAAAACACAATTCAGTATTAGAGATTAGAAGTGCATCTGTAGTTGCTGGAAAACGCAAAGTAGGTGAAGAGTAGGTGACAAAATGAAAAAAAAATTGTTCATGTGAAAAATATACACAGCTGTGCAGTTCATTGCAATGTATGTTTAAATTAGGTCCATTTGATTGTTTGTAGATTAGAACTCTATACACTTACTTAATAATGTTATTCAACAAACACATCCCCTGGACTTGTAAGATGGGTTGCTATATCATAGGGTTTATAGTTGATTTTTTTTGTTGTTGTATTTAGGTACTTTCACTGCTTGAATGGAACCATTTAGGGATACTTGACGAAATAAATTAAAACTCCAAAACTAGAAAAAAAAATCCACTACTCTCCCCTTATTTCCTACACTGTCTGGTAAATGTTTGGAAGGAGTCTGGTGGAAGATCCACCCCTGCTCCCCTCTCCATCTCTTTCCCTGGTCCCGCCAATTCAGAGCCTGCCAATCACAGCTCCTCCCCAAACCCAACCCTTCAAAGACCACCAAACACAGCTCCTCCCCCAGAGAGGCTCAGGACAACTCCTACAGAGGATATATAAGCAGCATCCCAGAAAACAGACTCCTCATTCTTCCAGTCTTGGGTTCCATTTCCTATCTGTGGGCTAGGGAATTGGCCAGGACCGCTTTACCCATTAAACCTGGATTTTCCAATTTGATTTGCTGCATTGGCGGAGAGGCCTTCAGGTGGCCTAAAACTTACCAGTAAATTATAACCAGATGTTTATTTGTGTTTTCCCCAGAGACAGAATTCATGTATCACAAATTTCGAAACAGCAAACCTAGCTCTTGCTGTTTCCTCCTCTCTAGTGTGCTCCTTTCCTGGATAATGGAAAGTTCTTCTTCAGAATTTGCAGACCCCAAACTGCGATTTATCCTGTGTCCTTTTTGCCTCAGACTTGAACAAATCTTTGTTCAATCCTTGAACAAATCTTGCTTCTATCTTTAAATATTTTTAAAGACCAACTAACTTCTTCCTTTTTTGGGAGACCTGGTCCATGTCGAATATTCTCAACTGCACTGTTGCGTAATTTCTTTTTACTCAACAATTCACTTCTCAACAAGAAGGTGGATTGATCTTCCTAAAAGTTCAGCCAGAACTCACCATTCCCTTGCTTAAAACCAGCTCACACTGACAATAAACTCCAGAATTCTGGCTATAATTTTCCAGTCATTAAATGATTGCATTCACTGTTAACTGTGGGTATTTCAATCCTAATATCTTCTGCTTGGCTCATTCTGTGCAGACTTTTTTTCTGTGGCCTTATCTCAAATGTTTCAACCTACTTTTTTTTTTTTTTTTTTTTAGGTTTTTCGAGACAGGGTTTCTCTGTGTAGCTTTGCGCCTTTCCTGGAACTCACTCTGTAGCCCAGGCTGGCTTCGAACTCGCAGAGATCCGCCTGCCTCTGCCTCCCGAGTGCTGGGATTAAAGGCGTGCGCCACCACCGCCCGGCTCAACCTACTTTTTATCACAGGAAAATTGAATACTTCCTTTGGAATCTTCCCTTGCAGTACGTCTGTTTCAATTTGCCTCCTGAGCTCTTTACTCATATAACATCTGATCACTAAAATGTTGATGCTTCTTCAAAATACTATGTCATTCTGACACTTCTTTTCTATCTTCCTATACTTTGTAATCTTTATAAGATACTGGAATATTTGCTATTGCTATAAGCAAAATAAGCTTATAAATATTTCTAATATAACCAGTGTTCTATAATTAGTAGCTAGTCCTAAACTGTGTGCCTATGTATCTGGTTACCTCATTGTTCACACCTAATATTTTTTCTAAAATCTACAAAATTTCCCAACTTTCATGTAAATAATAATAAGCC
Organism: Peromyscus californicus insignis; assembly: GCF_007827085.1. NCBI lineage: Eukaryota > Metazoa > Chordata > Mammalia > Rodentia > Cricetidae > Peromyscus > Peromyscus californicus. The sequence continues at coordinate 61,293,512 of NW_026294458.1, read as the reverse complement.
ACATTCTTAATGGATGATATCATTTATCTAAGTATGTCCATTTCCTATAACTCTGTCTAAAGGCAACAATATTAAAGTGCTTATCAAAATTTGATCATATGGTGAACTGGATATGCATACAACAAAATTTTATTTTCCATTTACTTATTGCTTCCATCCATCAAATATTCACACCCTTGTATCTGTCTCTACACTGGAAACTGAGCTTTCAACCTATCATCATTTTAAGGCACCCTATCTAAAAAAAATGGTAAATATCAAACAAAATATATTCTCACTAAACGAAAAAGAGAGTTTGAGCAACAATAACAGATGAAATCTATTTACATAAGTATATAAAAATATGAAAAGAATCTTAAGGAACTAAGTCACTAAAACAGAATGTTCTTAGAATTTGAGACTGTAAAAGATACCTTTGTATAGGAATTATACCTTTGAACTTTATAAATTGTATATGACAAAGCCAAGATATTAAAAGTATGGTTACAAAATAAAATAGTGGCTTTGGAATTTGTAATCAACAAATTAGTAAACAGGCTAGTAGAGATGTCAGTGCCATAAAATTATATTAGATTACAGTAATAGAATTTATATATACTTAATGTATAATTGTAGGAAGCAGAGCACATAGTCAATTATGTTAACACGTTTTCCAATAGAAAATATACCCTGGAAGTATTTTGAAAGTTCAATACCAAGTAGATACTTGTCAGGTGTTTTTACACAGTACAGAATAAATCTCTTCTTTGCCAGACAAGAATAAATATGCTGGCTCTTTTGTATTTTGACTTTTAAGTTTGAGCCAGAAGTGCCACTGAAATCAGCTTCCAACGAGAGGAGATAAAATAAACTCTCCAAAGAGCTGAGCCTGTCAAAGTCTATGAAAAAAACATCTCTCTCGATGCTCAAATAATAGATGCTGAATCCATAAGTAAAATTCAAGAGACGGCTTGGTCCTTCTCACATTTAAATTAAGTTTTCTTGTTCAAGCCAATGCTGGATTTCAGCATCTTCATTTCATCACTCTGGGCAGGAAAACGACAGTGGGATCTATAAATATTAGAGTTTTTAGTGATGTCACTCTCAATTTCTTTTGACTATAATGAGACTGATTCCAGTGGGAAAGAGATGAAGGAAGAATACACAGGACTCAGTTGCTATGGAAACCTGCAATGTCTTTTTCCTCATGATTAGACATTGAAGTAACTGATTTTTAAATTTTTTTGCTCTTTCTTTTTTTTTCTTTCTTTCTTTTTTTTTCTTTCTTTTTTTTCTTTTCTTTTTTTTTTTTTTTTAGTATAGGAGACTATATCCCAACACTTTTTAAGCGCTAAACTAATAATCTAGCAAGTTATCCTTTGGGGCAGAATTCTATTTGCTTTATCAGAAGTCCCCGAATTGCTATCAGATACATAATAACTAAACTTTCCCAACCATTTATATGATAAAGGAGAGTTCTGAGTTTGTGTTAATCTCAAGATTGCAACTGTAAATTGTTTGCATAAGAAACAGATAAAATGAAACATTTTTCCTTTAAAGTAAGTTCTGACTATTGATTCTACTTTGTGTATCTATTGTGGTCTTACACATGGGTACTACACTTTTATTGTTCTTTTGTTTTGAAATATTGATTTTTTTGTTTTGCTTTTGAAATTGTAATATAAAATATCATTCCCCCTTTCAGTACCTCCCTCCAAAGTTTCCCATATACCTCTTCTTCTCTTCTTCCAAATTCCTGCATTGTTTTATTAACTGCTATTACGTGTATTTTGACAAGTCAACATATTTAACATGCCAGATTATAAGATAAGTAATGTGCATGGAGGGCCACAGGATGGGGAAATAGTTAAGATCTCCTGGGTAAACTGGGAGTGGGGTGGGAGAGGGGATGGGGGATGGGAACATTAGCGATCCAAAAGGGCTAGTTGGGGGAGGGACAGAGGGGGAGGGCAATGAAAGAGATATCTTGATAGAGGGAGCCATTATGGGGTTGGGGGAAAGCTGGTGATAGGGAAATTCCCAAGAATCCACAAGGACGACTCCAGATTAGACTCATAGCAACAGTGGAGAGGGTGCCTGAACTGGCCTTCCCCTATAATCAGATTAGTGACTACCCTAACTGTCATCATAGGACCTATATCCAGTAACTGTTGAAAGCAGATGCAGTGATCTACAACGAAGCACTGGGCTGAGCTCCTTGAGTTCAGTTGAAGAGAGGGAGGAGGGATCACATAAACAAAGAGGGTCAAGATTACCATGGGGAAAAACCACAGAGACAGCTGACCCAAGCTAGTGGGAGCTCAAGGACTCTGGACTGACAGCTAAGGAACCTTCCTGGGACTGAACTAGGCCCTCTGAATGTGAGTGACAGTTATGTGGCTTGATCTGTTCGGAAGGGGCTGGCAATGGGATCAGGACTTATCCCTGGTGTATGAACTGGCTCTTTGGAGCCTATTCCCTGTTGTAGGATACCTTGCTCAACCTTAATACTCGGGGGCGGGGGGTGGGGGTGGGAGCTTGGCCCTGGCTTAATTTGGTATGCCAGACTTTGTTGACTCCCCAAGAGGGGTCTTATCCCTTCTGAGGAGTGGAATGGGGGGAGTGGGATTGGGGTAGAGATGGAGGAGTGGGAGAAGGGGAGGGAGGGGGAGCTGGGAAAAAATAAAAATAAGAAAAAAAATATAACAAATAAAGAAACAAAACCTTGCCCAATAATGTGGACAGTCTCTGGAAATTTTGTATATATATTATTCAAAACTTTTAAAGACAAATCTACAACTTTCCTCTAGTGTTCCATTCTGCATTATAGGGGATCATTAAATCTATAAATATTCATAAACAGTACTGTGATTGCAGTACTCTAGTTTAGCCTGGGAATGTTTAAAGTGATTTTCAGGAATAAGCAAGCGTAGTTCTAGTTAATACAATCTTTATGTATTGCCTGAAATAAACTATTAACAATAACAACAATATGGGATAAATTCAAGATAAATAAGATAGCATATATTTTCATTTATAGCTTTCATAATTGTAGTTATGTCTCAAAGATACTAAGTAATATCAGATAAGATCTTTTTCTCTTCAGAGCTATTCCAGCATTTATCTAGCCTCAAAAAAATAAAACCCAACTCTGCTCTCCACTTTCAGTTTCAGTGCTAGCTTAGATGGGCTGACACTCATCTCCCATCTTACCTTGAAGCAGAAGTGAAACATCTGTGTAATAGATAACCATGAATCTGACAAGCTTTTCTTCTTACTAGTGGGGCTGATGTCTTAATGTAGAAATGATTTTCATGCAGATTTACCTCTATCTCACACTGCATATAAGCCATGAGTTAGTTTTCTTCATTCAGAAATATATTTTTTAGATGCTTATAATGAATACATGCGTATAGAAGCCCCTCTCTTTTCTCAGAGCTACCTGTAGTTGTTATGTTTTCTATCATACTGGACTGACTCATTTTGTCTTTTATCTGGTCTACTACTAGGCTGGACTGTTTAAAGAACACTTTTCACTAGGAGCAATCTGATTAAAATGCTTTATTCCCCCCTCCTAATTGTTGTTTAGTCTTCAATATTAGTATTTTATAAAAAGAAAAAGATCTATTATTTATTCAAATAAAATTTTATATAATGATATATAAGCATAATTAAGTACTTTTTTATCTTCAGGGATCTGTTGACATCTTTAATATCATTTTTGTTGTTGTTTAACATAGATTCTTCTCTCATACAATACATCCTGACTGCAATTTCCCCTCCCTCCACATTCTCAAGTTCCATCCTAATCTATCCTCTCCACAAGATCCATTCCCCGTTTCCCTTAAGAAAAGAACAGGCCTCCAAGAGACAACAACCAATAATGACAAAACAGATTACAAGAAGTCAAGACGAAAGTCTTCATATGGAGGCTGGAAAAGACCAATATATAGGATAAACCCTTACATCTTGGACATCACCAATATAGACCTTTCATCTTCAAGTTATAGTATCTTTTATCTTGGGGGGGGCATTGTACATATGTGTTGTGTGCTTGTGTACACACTCATGCATAGGCATTTGGTTAATTGATTCAGGAGATTTCTGCATTTTCCAATATGGAAGGAAATATCTACAAAATTGATGTTTTCCCTCAATCTCAGTGTTCTCTATCAGAATTGTTAATCAACTTACCAGCTTCAATTTTCTGATGTTACAGTTTATGTCCATGCCTCTTAAAGGTTTAATGACTTTAAAAGTTTAGTGTCCTTAAAAATAAATTCATAGCTAGATAATAATTGCACATTGTTTCTACTTGATAGAAAAAATAGATCTGAAAAATTTACTCACAAGAAAGAAAAGGATGACACTTTCATGTATTAGCCTGACGAGCATTACCCAATGTCTATGTATGCAACAAGTCATCATAAAATATCTTATTAATGTAAATTTTTAAAATTTAAAACAAAAATTAAAAAGTAAAGATAATTTTATACAATTATTTTATGCTTATAGATTTATTATCCATTATAAAATATAATACGTAGTTAAATAAACATAAAATATATCTAAATTTCCATGAATACCTAACTCCCTTAAATAACATTTTCCAGGTTCTTATAAAAATTAGTCATTCTATTAATTTAATCCTAAATCTAGTCTGGTTTTATGAATTCTTTTAACCAATGTTTGGTCTAGAGAACATCTGAAGGTCTTGCCACAGTAGTGACAGTTGGTTGTTTCAATAGGTCTCTGCAGCCCACGTGTAGAAGAAGCTCAAAATATCCCCTACTTTGACAAAGAAATAGTTGAATCTTCCCTTACCTGTGTCTTACTTGAATCAAAAGCCAGTCACATAGAACAAGGCAGAACTGCCTGCAATCTCATGAAAGCCTGTGGCAGGTCATTTAAAACCAGATCATGAGAAAGGTATTGTCAAATGAAAAATTTCATTGAAATAAATTGAAATCTCTGTAATGGGGTAAGGTTTAAATAACAAAAAAGCATGTATATTACAAAGAAATATCATTAATTTTGAACAATTAATTTCCTCTAGGATATTTCCTTACTGTAACTAACTCTAGCAGACACTTAAAGCAATAATATCTACTAGGAGAATATAACATAGCTACCACTTTATACATATTATTACACACAGAGTTATGTAATTGCATTAAATTATGATAAAATTAGGATATATTGTTCACATTCCTAGTTTTATATCTACAGTGTTCCTGGCTCACAGTTGTATCTCAAATTTGAACAATCTTCATCAATAATAAGAGCTACTTTCTTGCAAGTTTTAGCATAGAAAGGCTAAAACACTTGTTGTTTTTATCAGATTTATTTTGACTCATTAATATTCCCTGTCAGACAAATTTTGTAGATAATCTTTTCAAGTAATTAACTAAAGTAAATAATGTTTAAGTCATAAATCAATGCTTGACACCTGTCATTCTCTTTGGAGATGACCTATCTCTGAACTTAAGGTGTTGCACAAATTATTCTACATCCCAGAAAACAAACAAAAATCTAAGACTCTAAAAAGTTCTCTAGCTTCTTCCAAAGAAATATTATATAATTATATGAGTTTTTTCCTCCATAACTCAATGAAGAGATCTCTCTTTTTATGTCTAAGCTAACTCCTTCCTCTGATCTGTTGCATTATGTAGTGGGTAGCCATTCCAGCTTTGATCTGGAAGTTCCAACCCCCATTGAGACTTCGGCAACTGTCACGCCTACAAGGCGGGGCGAAAGGAGGCACCTGGGGACCCGAGATCTGGATCGGCGGGCGCTCTCTCTGTTGCGGGACCCTGGACTGGAGAGGTGTACCAAGCAGAGCTCCAGAGAACACCGCTGGACTGCGATACACCTTCCCCAGACCCCGCGACCTACCTATCCCTTAATTTGTAAGTTACGCCATTAAATAAATCTCCTTTTAACTACGTGGAGTGGCCTTAATAATTTCACCAATACATTAACCTGAATTTTTTAAGTTCTTCTCTCATCCACGATACTTTTGCTGTATTAACTTCATACATGATAAATATATTTTATTAAACAATATAGATTTCCCTGTCCTTGTTTCATGACTCATCATATTTTATGACTTGTACCGTCCCTTAATAATGACTTCACCTAACTCCAACAAACTTTGATAATATTCACAAATGTAGTATCACATGATTTCCACAGAAAAAGCATGAAACAATTTGTGTAGGAGTTTAGTTACGTTTGTTCTTTAGATTTTAAGGCATGAATCTAAACATACAACTTTTAGCAACATCTTTTCTTTGACTTATTAACCTACCTGTCATTGCGATCTCAGTGTGGTGTGTTTCATGTACTCAGTGAAGCATGCAGAAAAGCAGCCCTTTGTATAACTAAAGTTCATTCATGTCCCAGTATAACTTCATAACTACCCAGGGGATCATGTGTCACCACGTCACAACATAGATTAGAGTAAGTAAGAACATTGATTAGAGGCATTAGTTAAAGTTGAAAAGTATGACAGGATTAGAAACCCTTCAGATGCAGAATGGATCATTGGCACTAACAAATCACCTACCACAAGGAGAAAGTTCTGCTTCCTAGGTGGCAGGAAAATACAAGATAGAGGATACCTGCTGCTACCCATGCATCCCTCTAATGCAATACTGTAGACAATTATCCTTCCAACACTTAGGAGCCAAAGCTTATTTGCAATCAACCACAAGCTCATGTACAATGGCAGGAGTAGGCCAGTGATACTCAGTTTATTTTAATAGAAAACACACACACACACACACACACACACACACACACACACACACACACACACACACACACACACACACACATCATTGAGTCAGCTGCATCTCAGGCAGTCTTTTGATGGGTAATGTCGTTCTGTAGGCTGTGAATATGTGTTGCTCGGATTGGTTGATAAATAAAGCTGTTTGGTCAATGGTGAGGCAGAATAAGGTTAGGCAGGACATCTACACTAGAGAGAGAGGAAGGAGAAAGACAGAGCAGAGAGACGCTACTAGCCACCACCAGAAGAAGCAAGATGTAAGGGTACTGGTAAGCCATAAGTCATGTGGCAAAGTATAGATTCATAGAAATGGGCTAATTTAAGGTATAAAAACTAGCTAGCAAAATTCCTGAACCATTAGACCATACAGTTCATAATTAATACAAGCCTCTGTGTGTTCATATGGGTCTGAGCAGTTGCAGGACCAGGTGGGACACAGGAACTTTATAAGTGGCTGTGGGACCCTGGTGCCAGGCAAGCACAGGAAAATGTCCAACTACAGTCTTTCATGACCTGGAGAAATATTTTGCCTGTCATGCAGGTTACATTGCTCAAATATGCCCTTTCTAGCCTCCCCTTTGCATCCAGCCTGCCTAGCCACTTAGCTAAAGAATAACCCAGTATACTTAAGTATTAGTATATTTGGAAACATCATAGTGTATGGAATATAAGATGTTTAGGAAATGTCTGGGATTCACGAAAAGGATCAAAAATCCCTTTTCTTTTCTTTTTTTTTTTTTTTTTTCGAGACAGGGTTTCTCTGTGTAGCTTTGCAGCCTTTCCTGGAACTCACTTGGTAGCCCAGGCTATCCTCGAACTCACAGAGCTCCACCTCGCTCTGCCTCCTGAGTGCTGGGATTAAAGGCGTGCGCCACCACCGCCAGGCAAAAATCCCTTTTCTGACCATGTGCTAAAGGAATTAAGTTTTTTTTTCACTTATTTTTGGTTAAGATATACTATTGGTAGAATTTAAAGACAAATAAGTAACATACCTAAATAATTGTGGTTAAAATTTTTCTGAAATCATACATAGTCATTGGTTTTGTTTAAATGCAAATTTATGATTCAAATGTAGTGTTTTCTTCTTTTTTAAGCTGAAAAAATACACATTTTCCCTGTATAATATCTCACTCAAATAAACCTTCCAGATACAAGGATGTGGCCCATTAAAAGCAGTCTCTGTGAAGACATGATCTACCTATCCAGTGAAGTCGCACTTCTAAAGGAGACACAGAAGAAAGGGTCTTGTTACCTACTTTTAAGATGCATTTAACTTTTAAGGATTTCTGCTTGTAGAGAAGGTTTAAGTCAAGGATCCTTGAGCTCCTGAGATACAAATCATAAATCTCACTTCTCAGATGATTATGGTGGATTTTCTAGAGAACAGTCTCAGATAACAGTTACAACCTCCATAAGATCTCTGAGCCTATAAATAAGAATCTTCAGCGTTACACTGTTATCCTACCATTGCACAATGGTACCAACTCTTATATGAAAACCGTTCTGCTATATTTGTTAAGTACACTTAAATTCCTAACTCTTACTGGAGAAGCCTAACCTAATTCTAATATTCCTTTATCAACCTTTTTCACTGACTTGTTTTGTAGCCATTTGTACCTTCACTTCTTAAGCACTTATTAATTTAGAGTCATGGTTTTGGCCAACTTCACTGTAAAATATTTTCCTCAATGTAGTGTTTTAATTCCAGAAATGTTTGTTGTTATTTACTTAAATCTGTACTTCATCTCAAATTCAACTTATACATGTCTCGTCACTTCTCTCTGTGATATTATTTTTCTCATTTTTTTTACAAGTATACAAAATGATAGTGCAGAATTCTTCATTTTTGTTTAAATATCATTTAATGATTCTAGGTGGAGAGTAGTTTTATGAATTGCTGTTTGTTGTCATTTGTTAAGCATTTCCTTTCTTATTGCTCAGGGACATTGAAGTCTAAGATGCCTTGATTTTATTTAGTGTGTCAAGATTCTAGTCTCAATCTCACATCCCAGTGATTAAACTTTTATACTTTGCTGTAAGTTGAGCATGTGAATTTAATTTGATTTTTGTTACATTTGTGTTTATACTGCTATCTTCTGAGGGTGATTGAAAATTAAAAGATTATTTCAATTAATTGTGAATGACAAAAATCTCTACAGAGGTTCTCACCTCTACCATGAGTCTCTGAGATAGTGTAAGGTGACAATGAAAACTTAAGCTATCAATTTCTACAAAATCATTAGCATTTCAATTTAATGTTTTAATTATTGTGGCAATATTTTTCATGACGCTCAAAATTTCTCAGAAGAAAATGACTGATATTCTAATTCACCCCTACTTGTACAATTTGTCTTGAAAAGACTGCTAAGAGCAGATTCATATCACTATCATATTATTTCATAATCTTGGATTCTTTTTTCTTGGTGTAGGCAAATTTAAATTTCTCCTAAGAATCATTATTTAGTAGGTCACACGGAAGCAAAAAAAGAGGTTGGAAAGATGGCTCAATGCCTGACATCTTCCATATGACTTGAGTTTGATTTTCAGCATTCACAGTGTAACTCACAACCACCTGTAATTATAGTTCCCTTGTAATGGTACCACTATTAGAAGGATCCATATCCAGATGGCAATATCAAGAGTGACTAATAACTTAATACTGTCAATGTCACTGTAACATTGAACACTTAGACTGTAAGTAAGCATTGTTTACACATTACAGTCAAGGGTGTCTTCTGGTCATTCACAAGTACATATTTCACAGATTATCAGTAGATATTTTGCAGTATAGAACAATGTCTAGAATGTTTCAATTCAAGCTTATGGAAGGTTTTCTTTGTATACAGAAAATCCAGGAAGAGAAGATGAGAGATTTAAAATGTTCATGAGAGAGTAAGAGAGACCAGGTACTTTTAATTGAACACTATTTTAATTTGCAGCTCTACTATAATGGAGCTGCTAAATGTGCCATGAAACTGTATTGGGGAACATAATTAAGTTGAGTGAAAGCACTGGCCACATCATCTAGTTGAGAAAATACTACATTCAAGGCTTTGACTTGTGTTTTCCAACTGAACAGTGAGATGTAAGCTATCCCAGTGAACTATCCTGAAATATTCTTCTAACGGAAAGTGCACATTCAACACAGAAGATTTTTCAATATCACAAGTTAGTTGTAACTTGTTGGGCTAAGTCTTTTCTCACTTGGTAGCCCAGGCTGGCCTCGAACTCATAGAGATCCACCTGGCTCTGCCTCCCGAGTGCTGGGATTAAAGGCGTGTGCCACCACCACCACCCGGCTATTTTTTTTTTCCAGAGCTGAGGGCTGAACCCAGGGCCTCGTGCTTGCTAGGCAAGCGCTCTACCACTGAGTTAAATCCCCAGCCCTTTTAGTTTAACTTCTTATACCTAGTTTTACCCTGGTTTCTCAAGATGGCTTAGTTCCCTCATTTCTAAAAATGAACAGCATTTTTTTTTTGTCATTTTATTGAGTGAACTGAGTTTCAGGGAAATGGCATTGTTTTCACAGACTGATTATAAAAAGTAATTAAAAGTATGGCACTAAATACTCAGTTTTAACTGAATGCTATATGAGTCAGTTTATAAGTGTCTGACATATTTTATCAAGTTTTGTTCTAGCTATAGTCCCCAGAGAAAGGCACTAATAAAGGGTGAACTCTGAATGTCAACCATGTGAGTCTGTGGTAAAGCTTATAACTGCTTACACTGAAATAAAGTTGCATAATAAACCCATAGGCATAAAATAATTGTTAAAAATTGTATCTGAGTTTTATTTGCTGTTGGACCAGGAACATACTGCTTTTCCTACCTGGACCTTGAATTGTTTCTCTGTGGTACTGATGATCATTCACAAATACAGAGATATTTTTCATCTTCATGCCACTGAGTGTTTTAGCTCTGATGATTCTTCCTTAAAAAAAAACATTATTGAAGCATTCATCTGCATGATCTTTTCAAAATGGTCATCATGTCAGTCTCATAATATCATATCATAAACCTCACAATGATTTACAAATTTCTTGAAAATATGTAGTGGTCATCAGAAGTTCATTCTTGCTTACTGTTTTTCTACTGAAAATTCTCTTTCAAACACTATTTGAATATCTTTTATTACATTTAGAATTCAAATACTTCTCTTTTCTTCTTCCATTCATTTAAATTACTGTGTCACTGTTCTTAATGTTGTTTGCCATTTTCTTTAAATGGGTTTGTGCTGCTTACTTATGTGTTTAGTATCCATCCCCCAAATGTGACTATCAATTCTTAGATGTTGCTTTCCAATTGTCATTTTGTCCTCTCAACTTTCCCCACTCCCTTTATTCAATTCAGAGCCAAATCCTAGACACTGTCATTGCTTGAAATTAGAAGATGATAGAGTGATTATTTCAGATATCCCCCTCTTAAGTGATCTCCACCTCTTCCTTAGCATCTTACTCTCATGACCCTTTAGTTGAAAACTGTCCTTTTTCCAGTCTTCCTAACTTAGCTATTGTTCATATTAACTCCAATAAGACTTAAAACATTGAAATTACTGTCTTGAAACTTAGCTTTGTGTGTGTGTGTGTTTGTGTGTGTGTGTGTATGTGTGTGTGTGTATGTGTGTGTGTGTGTGTGTATGAATTGTCAGTCATTCCAAATACTCAAGCTTCAGTTCATGATGCTTTCTTGTTTTCTGTTCCTATTACAACCTATTTGTCAATAAAAGTGTGTTGTTTTAGAATAGTTCAATTTCATAGTTATTACATGCAGTTTTCATCTTCTTTGATTTTTCTAACTTCTTTCAAAAACAGTATTTGATACTTATGTCTTATATGCTATTCATGAAGAATACCAGTAAATACCAGATCTCTAAGAACTTAAAATGTAGTGACATATAAATAATAAAATTCATGGGATTCATTAGAGGACAGCCCACACAATGGACTCATAAGATAAATTTCCTTAAATTGCCAGTATAGTACTAAAGGATAGCATTTTATGGTGTAATGTAGCTAGAGTTTTCCTGCCTGGCCCACAGTCAGGACAAATCTCTGTCACCTGCCAGTCCAACAGCCGCTCAGACCCAACCAAGTAAACACAGAGACTTATATTACTTACAAACTGTATGGCTTTGGCAGGCTTCTTGCTAACTGTTCTTATAACCTTAATTAATCCATCTCTATAAATCTATACCTTGCCACGTGGCTTGTGGCTTACCGGCATCTTCACATGCTGCTTGTCATGGCAGCAGCTGGCAGTGACTCCTCCCACCTTCCTGTTCTCTCCATTCTCCTCTCTGTTAGTCCCGCCTATACTTCCTGCCTGGCCACTGGCCAATCAGTGTTTTATTTATTGACCAATCAGAGCAATTTGACATACAGACCATCCCACAGCAGTGTAGTCATGTGTCATTGAGTTAACCTTGAGAATATATGCACGGAAGATGTTAGAAAACCACCCTTTGGTATTTCTTCTTATTTCAGCTAAAATAACTTTATGCAAATATATATATATATACACATATATACAGATATATATGTATATATATATATATATATATATAATTTTATATATATATAGTTGTGTGTGTTTGACGTAACACTTTACCCTAAGGAAGATACAACTCACAATTAATTATTCTGTGACTCTCAGCCTCCGAGTTCATGTTGACAGCTCTTATATCTGTTTCTCTGGAAGCAGGAAGAAGGGGGTCATGAAAGGCCTTGTGAGAAGGGCCTATCACCTAGCACATTAGAGCAACTTCCGAAGGTTGCCAGGTGGCCATATGCCAGATGACCAATTACACATCATCAGTCTGGTCTGTTCTACAGAGATTCCTGAGTTCATGATAAGCTTGAAAAAAAAAGTGTGGATATCTATATAGTTATATCTTTCCTCTTACAGTGAAATAAGACACGTGTTGCCATTAGAAGGCAAGCACAAAGTCCAGCCCTAAGAACTTTATGGAATAATTGGTAAAGGAATAAGGAATCAATAATGATTTTAAAATTTAGTAGCAATAAGAATAAATAATAAAGAAGCAGGCAGGGTACGAGAATCATAAACAATAGAAGTCTTTACAGTAAACTGTCTCATTTTCAAACAGATATAAAACCTGTTTTGTAAAATCATAATTAGCTCCAGTCAAAGTTATTTGGAAGGTAATTTACTTTTGACAAAGTATTATCAAGGACAAACCATCTTTAATCAATAATAAAGTAAAAATTCAGATTGTACCTTGGAATGATTTTCTAACAGTGCTCTAAATAAAGACTTCAGAATTTCAAACAGAAAACACTCTCCATCTCTTTCCCATTCATTATCAGGTGTGACTATTCACAAATTATCAAATGGGTATGTTAATTTGCTCACTTATTTTCTGTGATGGCCTAAGTCATTTACAAAGCAATATAAAATGTACCTTAAACGTCGTGGTACTTATATGTCAATTGAAGACAAATTTCCTTTCACACTTGTACTGATTTAGAGATGTATTTATAATAATGGCAGCAAGTGACTTGAGGTTTTATTTAGAAGTTTGAGATAATTTTTGATTTAATAGTAATCTAACACAATTTTATATGATTTATGGTTCAAATGGCAGGTATTTTTAGGTAATTCATTCTTATAGCACATTCTTGCTCCTGAAGTTTTGTAATGTCAAAAATAAATCTTTAACACATATTTCTGAAGAATTGCAAACCTATCACTTAGCCCTTGATCATGTCTTGGTGCTCCGTTCACATTCATTGTAAAAGTGAGTGATAGAAAAAGTGAATGACAACCAACTGTTTTGTGAACCTAAAAGAAAAGGTACTGATCGTATGAGTGCTGGAGAAATAATAGACAAATATTTTCTACTGCATTCTGGGAAATTTTTGTTAAACATATTATCTTGCAAAAGGTACACTTAAGATTTAAATAATGTATCTTACATCTGCGAACATTAACTTGAACCACACTCTATATTTCATATCTATGATTCCAAACATTCTCAGAGAGTCACCTTGAAAAAATCCCCATCATGTGAAATGGGATGGTCTGTTCATGAGGTTTTCTCCTTTCTCAGTATGATTTATCCTAATTATCTCTTAATTGGATGTTTCAATAGGATGTCACAGGAAAGTACACTTCTAAAAACTTAACTCATTAAAGGTTTCACTAATTACTTTGTCCTTCATGACTTTTTAAAAGAACCTTCTCTTTTTTTAAACATCTTTAAAAAACTTTAAAACACAGTGATCATAAAACGATGGCAAATCTTAGAAGATGCATGAGTGTATATTTCATTGAATGTAGGTGTACATTCACAAGAACTTCAGAAGCACTGGATGTATTTTCACAAGAATTGAACTTAACTGATGTCCAAAAGTTCTTGTTGATGATGGATCCCATTTAGTTCTTCCTCATTTTCACTTTATCTTAGTTAAAAAAGAGTGTGCTGTATCATAGAATCTTAGCTATGGAAATACATTATCTGGAAATTTAGACCCATAGTTTTCTAGTGTTTAGTGATTTTAGTGCTTTTTGTATTAAGCATTTTTGTGCTTTGAGTTTCAATAACTAAAAATAAATGTATGAAGACAGTCTGATTATGAGGTAATAAATTAAAACAGACCATGAAAAATATAAGTTGAGAGGTGGTGACACACTCTTTTAAAACCATCACTCAGGAGGCAGAGGCAGGTGAACTCTGAGTTCAAGGCCAGTCTAGTCTACAGAATAAGTTCCAAGACAGACAGGGCTATAAAGAGAAATCCTGTCTTGAAAAAAATTAGAAATATTGGCTTAAATATGCATAAGTAGTGACATACTTGAATAGACAGTGTTATAAGATTAAATCAGGATCATGTAATTTTAGTTATTGGAGTGTATATTGAAATCTCAGAAAGTAATGTGATAAAATATAGTGATGAGTACAACAGTTTCAACAGAAGGCAAAAACATGCCTGACTGTACTAATTCTTAACAGATAAGTTTCTATCCCAGACTTGTAAACTTATAACAATATCTTTAATAGTAAAATATATGAAATTAACAATAAAAGTCAGAATTAAGTTAAAGATGTATTTATATTTAACCTATGTATCTTAGTTTACTCAGATAAAATTTTAACTTATGTTAACCAGGGGCTGGAGCCAGAGCTCAGTACTTAAGAGCAGATGCTCCACAAGCAGTCTCATGAGGGACCTGAGTTCAGTTCTTCACACCCACGTGGCAGCCGCCAATCATCTGAACCTCCAGTTCCAGGTAATCTGAAACTCTCTCCTGTACTCTTCTAGGGTCACTAGGAATACACATGGTGCACATATCTCTGCAGGCAAAACAGTCGACACATACAATAAGAACATTTAAAACAACAAACACTTTTATTCTTACATATATGGAATTAGACGTAATTTATACTTTTAGAAAATAGTTGTGTATGTTCCCTTACAATCTATAAAATTGGCATCTATTATAATAATTGAGTTTTATAGCGACTGTAAAGATGTTTATAAAATATTTAATGCATACAATAATTAAAAATAAAATAATAAATGAAAATGGATTACTTGCAATGTGAATACATGATGCTATGAGGATTTTTCTAAGTTCTGTTTAATTTAATTCAGATAAGTTTTGTTGTAATAAGATACTGCAATTGTATTAGATACAAAATCTTTCTCAAGGATTTAGAAGCCAAAAAACAATTACTTATTAAAATGTGATATGGGCACTCGGGAGGCAGAGCCAGGCGGATCTCTGTGAGTTCGAGGCCAGCCTGGGCTACCAAGTGAGTTCCAGGAAAAGGCGCAAAGCTACACAGAGAAACCCTGTCTCGAAAAACCAAAAAAAAATAAATAAATAAAATAAAATGTGATATGGAAACACATATCACATTGTGAGATTTGCTGTAATATGTTTTAAAAAATCAATATATGTTGCAAAACAAATAAATAGCCACATTATACTTCTAAATAAGAAAAATCCAGATCTAGATAGGTATTAAATTAACCAGAAAAAAAGACGAATTCTGATATTTAATATTTCTTAGGTCTAAAAATTCACATAAACATTGTGAAAGGGAATGAACAATGAGGTAGGAAACAGCACAAAAGTTTAACAGACCTAGTCCAGTATCCAGGGAGCCCTGTGAATGCCTTAATATTAGCAAGTGTATTCTAGTTTAAAAAACAAACAGACAAAAAACCCAGAAATTATTGTTCCATGCACAGGGAACAGCATGTGGTCAAAAAAGGAGGAACGTAAAGGCTGGCATAAGTAAGGAACTTGAACGATTTTTTTCATCAGAAAAATGCAAAAGAAATATTGGAGGAGCAATAGTAAAGCCGGATGAAACAAAGAAAAACTGAAATCCAAGCATATGGAAATAGGCATTTGCACTAAAGAGAAAGGATTAAGGAACAGTTTTAAAGCAACAAGGTGCTATGTCACAGTTGGGTGGGAAAAGGCAAGTTAGATGTGGATAAACGGGAAAGAGGTTGTGTCAATAGTGATTTGTTTTGAAATTGAGAAAAAAAATGAACATTCACATATATTTAGAAATCAGGATACAGAAAGCTTGTTCATTAAGTATATGTCTTTACTTTCCATGATGGCTTACTAAATGGGTAGAAGAAAGTATAGGAACAATGGATTTCAATTATCTACCAACATAGCCTCTCTCATATTACATTTGTTTACAAATTCCATATCCATCTTGATTTCACACAACTTTTTACCAGTAACTTAAAATGTATGAGAGAGAGAGAGAGAGAGAGAGAGAGAGAGAGAGAGAGAGAGAGAAAGGCCAATTGCAATCTTTTTTCTCACAGCCTGGGTCAAGGCGACCACCACACCATGTAGAATGGTTGTGCCCAGAAAGATACAGTGATCATTTCTGAGCTTTAAAGATCAATATCCCATTATTTGCGAGCAATCATGTCTTTTCAGGTTTGTCTTTCTGCAATTTTCACTATAACTGCTTTATAGTCTTATTGGGATTTCCAAGCTTTCAATCTGTCCCTTAACTTTTGATCTATTTACAACTTCTTGATGTCAATTTCTTTTCTATCTAGCCTGATGCACAGCCCATCACCGCAAATAGTTCTGTTAGAAATGGGTAGGAGTGGCTACTGCGTGGCTGCCTCAGAAGCTATGGTTTTACTGTGCTCTAGGTGAGTTATACCACAAATCCATTCATTACCCAAGAGTTGAAAATGGCACCTTTGGGACAGGTTTAGTTAGGCAGGATTAACTGCCTTAACTATAGAAATAAACTGTCCCTTTTGCCAGTGTGAGTGGGCCAAACAGAGTCTTTACACACACATGGACAAGCAGGGACACACATACATCTCACATACACATGGACACATAACGACAAAAATGTACCTTATGAGCATACAGATACACCCCCTCACATGTGGGCATTCACACGCTTCACTCAATGGTAACTTACAAATAGAAAAAAAGTACAAAATAGAGATATAGCACAGGAAAACTCTAGCTACAGCACATTATCATTAGTTTATACCTATGTGTAAATTAATATAATTCGTGTATGCACATACCATATAGGAGGGAATATTTCACAACTGTACATATTATGGAGTTCTCTGAAAAAATCATTAATTAAAATTAAATAGAAGAATAATAATAATCATTGAAGTATGCTAGATTTTAGAGAGCATGAATAGAGAATAAAGTAAGTACTCCAACGTTTTTATTTGGTTTCTGTTTTTTTGTTTGTTTGTTTGTTTGCTTGCTTGTTTTGGGGGTGGGTGATTTTTCGAGACAGAGTTTCTCTGTGTAGCTTTGCACCTTTCCTGGAACTCACTCTGTAGCCCAGTTTGGCCTCGAACTCACAGAGATCCACCTGGCTCTGCCTCCCGAGTGCTGGGATTAAAGGCATGGGCCACGACAGCGCGGCCTTGGTTTCTGTTTTTTAAGTTTATCATTTTATCATCATCTAATGCTATAAAGCAAGGTCTACAAGATTTCTTCCATTGTGGTAATGAACTATTCATACTGAAGCCGAGATGTGACCTCAAACTATATCAGAGTTTAAAAGCATAAACAGCCGCTTAAAATTCTGTTTTAACTTTTAAAAATTCCTGTATTTGCTTATATATTTATCTATATAGTAAAGTCAAGACTTAGGAAATAGTTATTTGAACATTTTTTTTAGTTTTAAATAAATATATTTTAAGTTAACTGAATTCTTTAGAATCTCAGCAGTACTTTTATTCATGTAATTTAATGCCCTACTATGAAGTAGGTCCAGAAAGTATATCAAATGTGGTACACAATCACTGCACCGGCAGTTTCTATAGCTGCAATATACATTACTCCAGGGCTTACACCACCATTTACTTTAATTTGATCGGTTTAATTAAATCAAGTAGTGTTATAATCCTCAAGAGAGAAATTGCTCCACTTAGGATAACTCCATTAGAAATACTTGAAATATGAGTATTTTTATAGTATGTGGCTGGCTGAAACGTGATGTTGGAAAGAATTGAACGATAAAATACTGGTAGTTTTAAGCTTTAGTTAATCAACAAAGTGAAAAGGAAGTGAGCTAAGTAAATAACCATAGTTAATAAATGCTATAGTAGAATGTCACTTCACACACTAATGAGCATTTTTAGTACATCAAAATAAAATGTGATTATATAGAAAATGCTTACTTGGGACCAGTGGCAGCCCCATGGTTTAGCGCAACCTTTCCATTTTTCCAGGTGTCCTTCAAAGTCATCCATTGCTTCACTCTTTGAGTATTTGTTGAACACACAGTGTTTAAGCACAATTAGGTTGAACTTGTTCTACCACTCACAAGGAACTCTGTCCTATAACATTGGAAGGGCATTAAGAAACTAGGACAAGATATTTTCCTTAGTACTGTGATGTCATTGGTGTATGCCCCACTCAGACAACAATGAAAAGTGATCTGTGTGCCTATTCATATACCTCTAATGGAATTATTGGTGTCTATATTGTACTAAGAGTTTCTATTGATGACTGAAGCTCCAATAAATTACCGCACAAACTTATCAAATTTCCTCTTTCACCATTGTAACTTGCAACGCCAGCTAAGAGAAGGCTACTTCCCACAGGTACTATCCATTTAATTACATGTTTAATTTCAGTGTATATGTATAGAAATTTCCTAATTGATAACCTGTACACTTGTGAGGAATAATGCTTTTTTTGCAAATATTCAGTTTTTGTGTGCATTTCACTTATGTTTAATCTTATATATACCATTCATTTTAAGTTACATAAATGAGTAACTTTTTCCTTATCATTTTATCATCATCTAATGCTATAAAGCAAGGTCTACAAGATTTCTTCAATTGTGGTAATGATCTATTCATACTAAAGCAGAGATGTGACCTCAAACTATATCAGAGTTTAAAAGCATAAACATCCGCTAAAAATTCTGTTTTTTTTATACCTGTCAATGGGATGATTTCATTATAACAATCCTGTTTTATAAATAAATAGTCTTACCATAATACCCCAAAAATATGTTCCTCAACATTTATGTAAAATATTTGAACATATGTTCACACCATAGAAATCTGCCTGAAAATATTTATACCATTTTTTTTTTGGAACTTACCCCCAAATCTCTGGTTACTTCTCTCTAGAGTGCTTTTACTTGGAAATTTTTACCTAATTATGCCAATTACAGGCATGTTCACTTTCTGTTGTTTAGGTCAAATATCCTTCTTATTTTGTCTATACTGTGAAAAGCATTAACTACCTTGAATAACTGACACTGAAGAGTTAAATGCATTAAATATAGATGTGTGCAGTATAATGACAACCATGCTGCAACACTTGCATTCTCATGCATGCATTGGATACCAATTCTGCTTATCATGATTTCTAGATGCATCCTAATGTTTGTTTTGGTGTAAATCAACTGCCCCTTTCTCACTTTATGCACTAATTCCTGATGATCCAGCTGTTCTCTGGCTTTCTCTATTCTGGCAAACCCAGCATAGACGGTGACACTCTGTTTAGTACATGGAGGGACCAACACAAGGTGTGGCATAGACAGCCTTTTTTTGGCATCTTACATCATGAACCAGTATCCTTGACAGTTAGATTCTAAGTTTTATTCTTTTCATTATTATGTGTCAGTTTGCTGTACTTGAAAACAGCGTATTTACTTAGTAGTGAAAGAATTGTCAAAACTGTTGTTCAGATTCATGGAAATGTTAAATTAGTTCTTCAGTCATCACAAATATCTCAATCATGATTAGAAAACAAAGAGGTAGAAGAAGCCACAAAAGAGCTCTTTTATGTAATCAAACTTAGACTGATATGAATAATATAAAAACTGAAACAAAGTCTTTTGAATTTTAAAAATGAATAACTCTTGAGACTCACATCTATACATCAGGCACCTTATGTAAGTATAGTATATGGCTTTGTAAATAATTGTGTTATAGTAAGGATACTTTTCTTTTAAATCACCTTGATGGTTTTGTTGACACATTGTTTTGAAGACAAGTTTTGTTTAAAGTGTGAATATACAATACAAAGTTGGATATCCTGAGACAGGGTGAAAAAGCTAAAGAATGGAAAAGAGACTAGAAATTAGCACATTTCTGTGTATCAATAAGGAAAGTGGCCAAATTTATGTACTAAATCTTCATTGATAAGTATTGTGCATTGCCAAATAACTAGTTAAGCATTTACTACGTACTCTGGATGTGGTTATTAATTTTTATTTTAATAACCAGAGGACACATGTATGAAAAGAATTTAAATGAAGCTATCTTATAATGGAACAGCAGTGTACCTACTAGATCATACAGGCTTACAAATAAATAGTCCAATGCCAGTGTTGTGTTTAAACTTTCTATTGTTGTGGAATATTACTTTAAGCATGCAAAGATGTGCTATATTTGTTTATGTTGCAGAATATTATTTAACTATGTAAAGATGTGTTACACTTGTTTTGCTTCATTTGTTTATTTATGTAAAGATGTGTTGCATTTGTTTATGCTGCATTTGCTTAACAATGTAAAGAAGTTTTGCTTTGCCTGCCTAAGGCACCTTAGTAGTCTACTAAAAAGCTGAATAGCCAATAGTTATGTAGTAGTGGGATAGGCAGGGCTGGAGGGCAAAGAGAATAAATAGGACAAGGAATCTAGGCTCAAGATGAGAGAAGAGAGAATGAGGGAGAAAAAGAGGGAGACAGCCAGGGCCAGCCATGCAGGCAGCCTCCAAACAGACATGGAAGAAGCAGTGAAAGTAGGACATACAGAATGTAAGAAAGGTAAAAAGCCTTGAGGCAAAATGTAGATGAAGAGGAACAGGATAAATTAAGTTGTTAGAGCTATCAAGAAATGAGCCTAAGCTAAGGCCGAGCAGCCATAACTAATAATAAGTCTTGGTGTCATGATTTGCAAGCCGGTTGGTGGCTTCAAAGAAAGCCTGCTACATTCAGTCTTGGGGGAAAGCTTCTTGATGCACTGGATGTTTACAGAGAGGTAAAACAACAGGCTATTCTAGAGAGGGGTAAAATGTTTTATCCTACGAGGAAGCTCCTTAAGACAGGAAGTAAACAATTAAATATAGCTCCAGGAATGTCCCTGAAACTGACCAAATTCATTAGGTTCCTCCCTTCTTAAGAATGTATAAACAGCCGGGCAGTGGTGGTGCAGGCCTTTAATCCCAGCACTTGGGAGGCAGAGGCAGGCAGATCTCTGTGAGTTTGAGGCCATCCTGGTCTACAGAGTGAGTTCCAGGAAAGGTGCAAAGCTACACAGAGAAACCCTGTCTCGAAAAACAAAACAAAACAAAAGAAGAGTGTATAAACAGTTAAGGCTATTGAGGGGGTGAATTTCAGACAACTTTAGCTGCTTAGAAGAGGATCAGACCAGGATGGTAAGAAGAAACAGAGACCAAAGTGAGCATCCTGCAGTTGTCTCCGACCAACTGAGCTACAGCGAAAGGATTCCATACAACCTGCAGAGTTGTGTGTATTAGGGTCATGGAGAAGTTCCACAAAAAAACAAATAAATAAAATAAAGTAAATAAAATAAACACCATTCATGTATGCAATCACCAAAAGGGTTTATTATTCCAGCACAATGGGGCCTACAATCCTACACAAAGGCAAAATGACAACCACCTTGAGAGAAGCTTGCAGACTCCTTTTAAGCATAGCTAAGGGGAGTTCCTAGGGCAGTTGAGTCATCTCAGATATGATTGGCTTAAGTAAGTGGTAATCAAATTAGTACATTCTAATTGGCTAGGGTTAGCTTTTCCCTTTTTGGGCTGGCCTGTACAAGTCCCAGGCATTGTCCTTATTTGGTTATTACCTTCAGTTACTGACAGGGGAAGCTGGCTGGCCTAGCACAAGCTGACTTGGGGTCTGGTTCAGGCCTGGTTCACACTATTTCCCTCATCCTAGCTGTCAAGGATGCTGGAGATTGTCCTTTGTTCATGGCTTTCACAGAAACTGCCTGCTCAGTTCCAAGAAGTAAGGACCAAGGTCTAGCACTTAAATGAGATATTAGTACAGGATAGTTATTTGCCTGGCCCTCTCAGTGGGCAGCCATCTCTGAATTATTTCTATTCCTATCAGTAACCCACTCACCCATATTTTTAAGCAACCACAGAAAACTCATTGGTTCATTGAGTTATAATATGTGATGATATTTTATTTGTGTTGAAATATGATATTTTATTTGTATGTTAATAAATACAGTTTGCCTAGAGATCAGAGGTCATAGCCAGCCATAAACAGAAGTCAGGTGGTGGTAGCACATGCTTTTAATCCGAACTCCTGACAGGAAGAGTCTCTATATGTTCAAGAACACAGCCAAGCATGGTGACATGAGCCAACCACAGAGACAGGTCTCTGTAGACAGGCAGTGACAAGGAAGTGATGTGGCTGGGCTTAGAGCCAATGAGAAGGCAGAACAGGAAGGCAATAAAGGCGCAGGTTAGACAGGAAGAAGCTCTCTCTGAGTAAGCTATGGTTAGTCGGTGGCTATTCGCTATTTCTCTGATCCCTTTGGCTATTACCCCTGTATTTGGCTCTGTGTTTCTTATTTAATAAGACTGTTTAGAAATTCATCTATAATATACTTTTGTCTGTTATCACATCCATAAGTGAGGTTAGTAGATATTTGTTTACATCTCCCCAGGTATGGTGACACACAATAGTCTGGAAGGCATTAACTCTTTTGGAGTTCATGACAATTTGGCCTCATAGATCCCAAAACAACACAGGATCTTACCAATGTTCTCAGTTATACTCCACACTCTATTGCTAAAGATGGCACATACTTAACTCGGGAAAAACTAAGAAATCCATCTGGCACTCACCTGCAAGCATCTCTTCTACTGGGTTGCTTTCACAGTGCTGGTAGGTGCTTTCTAGGCTGCCAGAGCAGAAAAGTAATCTCCAACCTTGCCCAGCTGTGGATACTGTGAGCTGCAATAACAATTATCCTGGCAAGGCATGGCAATTGAGGCAATGGTGGTACAACTGTCAGGGAGTAGCCAAACGGTATCTGCATGAATTTAAGGTCCATCCCACAAGTTGAAACTCATGCCTGGCACCTATATTAGGGCCAAAAAACCACGGCTAGACAAGATATGGGACCTAGGGGATAAACTGAAAGGACTTTGGCCAGAGTGAGCATGGTAAGCATAGCTTTGGCAGACCTTGCTCTTCTCTCCCATTTCCTTTGCTTTGCTAAAACCCATTAGACTACATTCCTCAAGCTAGTCACCAAGGTCTATTCCCTTATTTGGCCACTTCCTCTTTTTGAGGCTGACGACCAAAGTCCAGCTATAAAAGTATTGAAGTTGAGCAATTGGAAGCCCCCTTTGGCTCACCTAAATAACATGACCAATTAAAATTAAATGCCTCATCCTAACACGGGGTTTCTCCTTGTATCTTTATAAACTGCCGTTTTCCTATGTGCCGCCTCTCCTCTCTACCCAGAAAGGTAGTCTTTGTCCCTCCAGGAAAAGTATCCCTGTACCTCTCCCTTGTTCCCTTCCCTTTCTCTCTTGTCCTCTATCCCTGTCTTTGTCTCTTATCCCTCCTTTTTGTCTTTCTGGGGCAAATAAATCTCCTTTGTACTGAGAATTTGGTCTTAAGTGTCCTGAGCTGATACTGATACTTTCAGAATCTACTGCTCCTTCTTTTATCTGTGTTCTTCATCTGTGCCTGGGATCAAGGCATCAATGTTAAACAAACTAAACAAGACTCTCGAAATGACAGCACAAATCCAGTGCGCCATCAGAAACATCTGGACAGATAACCATTTCTTATTTCTAGGTTTATAATGTAATATTTATAAGATAGAGTATAAATATTTGTATTTCTATCAAGGTTGCAGATAATATTGTTATTCAAGAAAAAATCAGATTTAAAATCACCTATTTATAATTGTTCCAACTTTAAAGTGGTAACAAATCCTACAAAGAATCTGGTAAGAATTATAGTGGAATTTATAGAAAAGTTAAAGAGATATCCAATATGATATAAATTTATAACCACCAGGCTTCTAAAATACTAGTTTCTAAGTGATGTAACCTTTTTTCTAATGAGTCAGGAAACCAGGAGAAGTAAATTAGATAAATAAGGCATCAGGTAGAATTCTCCTGTCTATACAGAAATATACAAATAGAGATTTGGATTTCAATTCAATAAAAAATGACCAGGAGTGAAAGCTCTTGCTGTCATTAAACCCCTCATTGTTAAGTTACAGAGATAAAAAACAGACAACTACAACAAAAAATTAGAACAGGATCCAAAATCTGAATTTGTAGTAACCTACATAAATGTTTAGAAAGAATGTAAGCTATTGTATGAAATCTTTACTAATAAGCTTATGTAATTTTACAAAATTACTAATATTTTTCCTTTCCTCTTGTGAATCAGTTATATTGTGTCATAGTGAGCAGAGTAAGTACGGAATTTTTGTTACAACATTATGTATTAATGTCTTTGCTAATAAAAGTCAACTGTCCTTTTACTTACAATTTGCATTAACAGCTCATCAATATAAACGGAAATGATTTATTAAAATATTGCTGAGTGGAGACTGAATGACTCAGGGGATTGATTGGTAATGGTATATGTAGTCTTTTATTTCTAGGTCACTGCTTTAAATTACATTTTGGCAGGGAGTAGAGGCCATTCGGTGACATATGGTGTGTGGAACGGGCTGGTGATGTCAGTCTTATTTTCAGTAAGTGCCGTCCATTTAGGTTTCAATATTTCAAGGAAACTGAACTTGATGGTAGAGCATGTCCCTATGGAGTCAAAACATCATTATATATACATACATAAACCCAATCCTGAGAGAGTATAATGTTATCAAGAATAAGAAAAATATTCACTGAAACATTTTTATTGTGAAAATACTTTTCATGACCTATGCAGGAGTTTGACAAACATGAGAATGAATCTTTCTAATGATTTAAGCTAGTTTTTTCCTAATTTTTTTTGCTTCTTTCTAACTTATATTTGAAGCTTATTTTTCTATAATATGGTACTTAGGTATTTTAGAGAGATAAAATTTTGAGAGATAAAAGAGGTATTTTAGAGAGATAAAATTTTGATTCACAGTGTTTTGTACAAAGAACATAAATAATAAATATTCTTATCAGCAACCAATAGAACTTTCTCCAAAATAGATCACTACAAGGACACAAAACAGTCTCAACAAATGTAGGAAAACTGAAATAAAATTCCACATTCTGTCTGACCACAGTGGTACAGCTGGCCATAAATGGCTCTAGAAACTACAAAAAGTATATAAACTCTTGGAAACTAAACAGCAATAATTTCAACCAGGAAGAAATCAATGAAGAAATTTAGGAATTTCTAGAATGGAATAGAAATGAAAAGAAAACCCACCAAAAATCTTGGGCCACAATGAATACAGTCCTGAAAGGGCAGCTTATGTTACCAACTCCCTGCACCAAAAGATTTGAGAGATCTCAACTAAACAACATAATGATACACCTAAAAGCCTTGGGAAAACATGAACAAACAATCTTGAAAGTAGAGAGCAAGAGACAATGAACTCAGGTTTAAAGCTAACAAAATAGAAATAAAAAACAGTAATACTAAGTATCATTGAAATGAAGAGTTTACTCTTTAAAAAGAGTAGCAAGCCGGGCGGTGGTGGCGCACGCCTTTAATCCCAGCACTCGGGAGGCAGAGGCAGGCGGATCTTTGTGAGTTCGAGGCCAGCCTGGTCTACAGAGCGAGATCCAGGAAAGGCGCAAAGCTACACAGAGAAACCCTGTCTCGAAAAACAAGAAAAAAACAAAAAAGAGTAGCAAAATACCCAACTTAACTGAAAGTTAAGAGAATGTTCAAATTAATAAACAGATATTAAATAATAGATGATACAACAGACAATAATAAAATATAAAAGGCTTTAAGCACATATTTCCAAAACCAAATTGGAAATATTAGTTTCTTTTTTATTATTTTTTTTAATTTATTTTACATACCAACCACACTTTCCCCTCCCTCCTGCAGGTTCCCTAGCTGTCAGTCCAGAGTTCATGAGCTCCTACTAGCTCGATCAGCAGTCTCTGTGGTGTTCCCCATCATGATCTTGACCCCCTTGCTCATATGATCCCTCTTCTCTCTCTTCAGCTGAACTCCAGGAGCTCAGCCTAGTGCTTGGCTATGGATCTTTGCATCTGCTTCCATCAGTTACTGGATGAAGATTCTATGATGACAATTAGGGAAGTCACCAATTTGATTACAGGAGAAGACCAGTTCAGACACCCTCTCCATTATTGCTAGGAGTCATCCTTGTGGTCCTGTGAGTCTCTCTGGTACCGGGTTTCTCTCTAACCCCACAATGTCCCCCTCTATAAAGATATCTCTTTTATTACTCTCCTCCTCCATTCCACTCCCAACTCAACCATCCTATTCCCATCTCTCATCCCCCTCCCCTCTACCCCACATCCACACCCAGTTTACCCAAGGGAGAACTCATCTATTTCTCCTTCTGAAGGTGATCCATGCATTCCTCTTAGGGTCTTCCTTGTTGTCTAGCTTCTCTGGGACTGGAGATTGTAGTCTAGTTATCCTTTCCCTAAATGGGGTATAGATTTAAACCAAGAATTCTTTACAGAAGAATCTCAAATGATCTAGATACATTTAAATAATTGTTTCACATCCTTAGCTATCAGGGAATTGCAAATCAAAATGACTCTGAGATACCATCTTAAACCTGTCAGAATGGCTAAGATCAAAACACTAATGGCAGCCTATGTTGGGGAAGATGTGGACAAAGGGGAACACTCCTCCACTGCTGATGGGAGTGCAGACTTGCACAGCCACTTTGGGAATCAGTATGGCAGATTTTCAGAAGATTGGGAATCAATCTACCTCAAGACCCAGCACTACTACTCTTGGACATATACCCAAAAGATGCTCAGTCACACCATAAGGTCACTTGCTCAACTATGTTCATAGCAGGATTATTCATAATAGCCAAAATCTGGAAACAACCTAGATGCTCCTCAACCGAAGAATGGACAAAGAAAAGGTGGTACATTTACACAAGGTAATATTACTTGGTGGAAAAAAACAAAACAAAACAATGAAATTGGTAGGCAAATGGCTGGAATGAGAAAAATCATTCTGAGGGAAGTAACCCAGACTCAGAAAAACAAACATGGTGTGTACTCACTCATAAGTGAATATTAGATATAGAGGAAAGATTAGTTTCTTAATGCCTATGGCAAAACATAGTTAAGCCAAAGAGATTAAAAACAAAACAAAAACTCAAATAACCTATATTAGAAAGGTACCAGAACAAGATAGATGGAGCAAGCCTATAAGGGGTGGTCTTCCATGGATTCTGTATCAATGACTGCCTCAATGTTGTTCCTGACTGGACTGTCATCCTTACTTCAACCAAAGATTGCCTATAGCCTATGAAATAAAATAAACAATTCTCCCCAATGTTGCTTTTGATCATGATGTTTTACCACAAAAAAGAGAAACAAACTAAAACAATGAAAGAGATGTAAGGCACATCTGAAATGGTCTTTTTAATAGAAAACCCAGAGCCAGATATTGGGGTGAAAACTGAGAGATCAGAGGAATAAGACAAGCCACAGCCAACCTCACAACACAAACTCCTCAGCCTTCAGAGAGAGCTACTTCCTGTATACTCACTCCTATATCCCTTCTGTCCCTGCCATCTCACTTCCTCTTCTTGCGTAGATGCATCACTTCCTCTTTCTGCTTAGCTCTATCACTTCCTGTCTGTCTGCACTAACCTGTAGACTAGTTAACCTCTATGGTTAACTAGTACTGGGAATTAAAGCTGTGTGCCACCACACCTGGCTCTGTTCCCAGTATGGCCTTGAACTCATGGAGATCTAGATGGATCTCTGCCTCCTGAATGCTAGGATTAAAGGCATGTGCTACCATTGCCTGACCTCTATGTTTAGTGGCTTTTTCCTCTGATCTCCAGATAAGCTTCATTGGGGTGCACAAATAAAATATCACAACAAAGAGATGTAGGAATGATTAGACATATATAACTCAATCAAGTTAATCCACCTCATAAATAAACTAAAGCCTAGAAACATGGTCCTCTCAGTAGATGAAAAACAGACCTTAACAAAAATATCCCACAATGGTAAAAGTTCTGAAAAATCTAAGAATGTAGGGTACATATCTCAACATAATGAAGGCAATATGCAAAAATACCATAGACAATACCATGCTAAACAGTGAAAAATAGAATTATTTCCACTTAATTTAGGAGCAAAGCAAGGATTTGCAGTCTTTCTTCAATAAGTGCTTGAAGTTTTTGCAAGATCAATAAGATAACTGAATTAGATAGAAAATAAGAATAAGAAGTCAAAGTATCCTTATTTGTCGCTGATGTAATACTATATATAAAATCTCCAGAAAACTTCTACAGCTAATAAACATATTCAGTGAAGAAGCAAGATAAAATTTCACAAAAATTTCACACTAAAAAAATTTACTAGTTTATACCAACAACAAACATTCAGGGAAGGAATCAGAGAAACTATCTTATTCACAAGAGCCTCAAAAATAAAATATCTTGGAATAACCTTACCAAAGAAAAGAAATACCTATGCAATTAAAATTTTGAGACATGAAAGAAGGAAATTAAAAAAGGATATCAGAACAAGAAGAGATAAAAAAGCTCTTGAGAGGAACAAAACTGCTAGAATGAATCTACATGTATTAAAAGGTATTTATTTGAGTGACTACTCATAGACTACTGCATGACTAATCCAAAAGTGGTTTCTCCTGATAAGATGCCTGAAATATTTCATAGTTGCTAGTCAAAGAAGCTGGATATTTCACCTGGTCTTCTGTTTACGTTCAACTCCCTAAGAAATAGGGAAGAAATAATCTCAGGGAAGTAATGACTCCAGAGAAGGATAAATGACCTTGACAGTGAGAGTGAGGGCAAGCAAGGAAAACCATTTTCCTCCTTCTTCATGTTCTTTCACGTGGGCTGCCACCAGAAGGTGAGTCTTGCCCTCTCAAATGACCTGGATGTAAGGTGAATAGTCCTACCATAAATAATCCAATCAAGAAAAGTTCTCTCACATGTGTGTCTAGCTGCTTCAGTTTTAGTTAATTCCAGTTGTTTAAAGGTGGCAAGCAAGATTAGTCATCACATATGATTATCCTACCAAAACTAATCTACAGACCCATTGCAATTCCTACTGAAATTTCAGTATAAATCTTCATAGAAACAGAAAATAAATCAGAAAATGCAACTGCTAGCCTAATGGACCCAGAATAGTCAAAACAATTCTGAGCAATGAGAACAGGGCTGCAGGATTTGCCTTTCATGGTTTCAAGTTAAACTATAGAGATGTAATAGAAAACAGCATGATACTTTCACAAAACTGACACATTGACCAATGGAACAGAATTTAGGACCCAGATATGAGCACAAAGCACCCCTCATTTATTTTACAAAGAAACCAACAATATGCTTTGGAAAAATGACACCATCTTCAACATTCATGTTTTCAAAACTGAATATCTATATGTAGAAGAAAGAACAGAGAACTTTATCACACTAAAAATCAGTAGTTTATCTTCAAAAGAAAGAATCCCAAGCCTAAAAGCATTAAGGACCTTATCATAAGGCATGATACTCTGACACTGTTAGAGAAGTAAGTATAGAAAATGCTTCAATTTATAGGTACATGAAAGAACTTTCTGCATAGGATCTCAGTAGCACAGGCATTAAGAACAACTGACATATGGGACCTCTCTAAACTGAAACATTCTTGTAAGTCAAAGACCATCATCAATCAAGTAACCTGGCAAGCCTATAGGATGGGGGAAATAGTCTTTATGAGCTCTACATCTGACATATAACAAAGAATTTGTAGTTGGACTTTCTTTGGACCTCCAGATCCAAAAATAATGACATGGAGACTTCTTATTAATTATGAAACCTTGGGCTTAGCTTAAGTTTGTTACCAACTAGCTCTTACAACTTAAATTAACCAGTTTATATTAATGTATGCTCTGCCACATGGCTCATTACCTCTTCTCAGTACAGTATGTCTGACATCCTCTGTGTCTGGTTTGTGAGTCCCACCTCAGATTCTTCTCAAAGTTCTGATATCTACTTGGAAGTGCTGCCTATCCTCTCATGCCAGGCTATTGGCCATTCAGCTCTTATTAAACCAATCAAAAGGCACCTTATGCAGATGATATGAAACAGACACATCTTCACACAGTGTAATTAAATATCCCTCAACATTTCCCCAATTTTGTGTAAATAAAAAAAGAGTTTTTAACTTTAACACAGTAAAAGTATATACAACAAGAACACTTATCAAGTAAGAATTACATTCTTGGAGAAAGTACTCTATTATTGATCCTATCTTAGTGAGTCCAAAGTTTTGTATCTAAATCATTTTCTATCATAACTTGTATTACCAACATAAAAATATCTTTTTTGAACTTAAAATATTTTCTTAGATAAACAATTTAAACTTTTATGTTTCTAAACCTTATAAACTTTACATCTCTTGTAAGCTTCTTTTCTGAATTTTCTAACTAGGAAAACTATAGCTACCTAGTCTTCAATCCCCATCAGAGACCTGACAAGGATAAAATAATCCCTGAGTAAACCAACAGTACAGAGCAAACAACTTCTGAAACTATAAAAATGACAAGAGATATCTATCTGGCTGCCTTGACAATTACACAAGGTTCTTCTGCAACATGTGATATCCATCTTTGGCCTATAGTCCTAGAGTATCTGACAGACTTATTTGTGAAGCAGGAATCTTGAAGGAATGGCCCACTTGGTCTTGGCAAAGTATGGTAGTTGACTTCTTTTGTGTCCTGCTAATATACTTTCAGTAGTGGAGGCAAACACAGTTTTTTATCTAGTGGCTAGCTTTGCTACTTTCGATGTAAACTCCACATGAATGTTCTTCATTGCTCATCATCTCCTCTGAAGTAGATTGGTGCTGCCAGGAGCAGATGTATCTCAATGTCATGCCTTATATTATTAAAACAACTTAAATGTCATATTCTTTAGATCTCTGAAGAATTTGAAGGCCATCTACCTATCTAAAATATATCACTGTTTAACCTTGTAAACATACCTAACATGACTACAAGTTTGATTGTTATAGATGACTAACTTCTAACCTGTATTTCTTACTTATCCTCTTATCCTAAATAGTTTATAGTAATAGCTTTCAAGGACTAGATATCTGCATTACATTTTTAAATGAGCTGAATTGGTACACTATCTTCACCAACAGTAGAAACACACGCATATACACATATATGTATATATCATGTGTTATAAGAAAAATATCCTCAAATTTGTATCAATATACAAAATTTCATGCCAATGTAAAATATTGGAGAATAGTAGTTGCTCTTTAGTTTAAAAGTAGATTCAATAATTTGCCCATTTATTCTATTATTACTATACCATCTTCTTTTAACTAGATAGGAAAGAAAGAAGGATAAAAGAAAGAAAAAAAACAAGTTCCTTAACTAACATTTTTGTTTAGTTTCCTCCCTGACCATGACCAATAACAACTTGCAACTAACCTTCGTAAACAATGATAAACATCCATAACCCACAAAATGACCAAAACCATCCAGCCTATTTCTTGGGAATGTAGGCTTTATGTTCTTAAAATCTCTTCCTGTTGGGAGCACAGCATCTTTAGGGGACCCTAAGAATATTGGGATAATAGTCAAGTCCTGGGGGAGCTTGTATCATTTGTTGTTCAATCTCTTTGTTAAGGGAAAGTGTAAGGCTTAACTGAAGTCCTGGCTAGAGTAGTCTGTGAGGCTGAATTATCTCAGCCAGCAGCTTTGAAGTTTTTTCTGGATGTGGATTTTGAGGAAACTGCAACAGAGGCATTCTGGGAGGCTAGATTCCCCTGGGTTACTTGTTTTTGTTGGTTGACTCTTTTTTTCTGAAAACACACAAACTTTTAAAGGTAACATACACATCTGCTTTAACACAATATGGAATGTGCAGTGTGCACAAATCAGCTTATAATGATTCTATTTCATTTTTGAGCAGATAAAAGGCATCTGTCAACTTTATAAGTCTGTTTGGACTACATGACTAAACTGTAATATAACTATTGATACATGACATATGAAAGGATGGTATGTAATAATAGGTCATTAGAACTCTGAAGCCAACATAATTTATTAGGTCTCATTGTCTCAGAGCTGTTCCTATTAAAGAAATCAGCATATACATCACCAGTCTTATAGTGTTTCTTGTTTTTAACCTTCATGTCTGAAGCCTATATTTTCAGGAAATCTCCCCTGGTTAAATCTGATCTTTCTTAATTTGGAAGGAATCCATAGTTTTATGTTTCCTGTGGAAAAAAGCCATAACCTCTATCCCAATGCAACACATTTCCAGAGTTCCATTCTGAAGTTAGGCATCTTTAAAATATGTAAATGCTGGTTTAATTCAATAGTTTTTTTTCCCACAATCCAATGTCTCTCAACAGCTGTTGATTTTGTTCATTATCATTTAAATTCTCTTAAATTAATAAAGCACTATATAGGTTCCCAATGCCCTGTGTTATGGTATTTCCCATCCTTATATGGCTTGTTCCTTTACATCACTTTATTCTCTCTCTTTAAAGACTTCATTTTATTGTTTTCAAACTATTTTTTATGACTGTCTATCACCATTTTATTTTATTTTCTGATTTTTTTTTCAGCACATGAGCACATTTTCAAGCACACTGTACCTATGCAGAGGTTTTCTTGGTCTGGACCTGGATTTCTGCATGCTGTGGTTCTGGGAAAATGTTACAAAGTCCTTCTGTGAGTCTACAGGCTCCTTTATGGATCTGCTTAGCACACGGCATTGGTGGCTTGTTACCTCTTCTCAGTATGGTGTGCCTGACTTTCTCTGCGTCTAGCTGGTGAATTCTGCCTCAGATTCTTCCTGGAATTTCTATCTCTGCCCAGAAGTCCTGCCTATCCTCTCCTGCCTAGCTATTGGCCATTCAGCTCTTTATTAAACCAATTAGAATATGTTTTAGGCAGGCAAGAAAGAATAGAGACACATCTTCACACAGTGTGATCAAATATCTTGCAACAAGAATTGGTGTCTAGAATACAGAAAGTACTAAATACCAAACACAATACCGCAAATTAACCAATGAAAAAAAATTGGGAATGGAACTTAAACAGAGATTTCTCAAAAGAAGTACAAAGAGCTAGAAATTTTTTCATTTATTAACTTTATTATTTAAAAAAACTTGCACATAAAAAGTCACTCAAAGAGATTAAACAGACCCAAAGTCTATACATCTCAATACGTGTGTGTATGTATATATATATATATATATATATATATATATATATATATATATATATATATATATATATATATAGTGTGTGTGTGTGTGTGTGTGTGTGTGTGTGTGTGTGTGTGTGTGTGTGTGTCTATGTGATAGAACATAGATAAAATAAAACTGGTGTTTATCTGGAATCTTCATTCATGCTAGTGAGCTTGCATAGTGTTGTAAGGTTCTATTCATGCTACTTGAGAATAAAAGTAATTAATAGTCTTATTTTTCAAGGTTTGAGCCTTAAAGAATACAATAATAATTGACCAGCAATGCATTTCCACTGACCCAATAGTGGCACAGAACTTATGGAAGTAACAAGCCCTATTTTGATTGAATTTCAGGGCAGCTCGTGAAGGAACACATGCCTTCTACAATTAAATAAGCTCAGAATCCATTGCTTCCTAGGTCACAGGACTTCTCAGATCACCCAATAGTATTTTTCTGTAAATGGGCATGCTATTAAATTATTCCTAAAGAACTTTTCTTTATAACCATAGATCACTACATCTCTTAACACTCACCAGAGAAAATTCTTTTTTTACAGTAGATTGTGAATAACACAGGAACTCGTCACTGGGTAAAGAATAAAAGACTGCAGAATGCTAAGCTCTGTGAAAGACATCCATTCACTTCCCTTTCCTAAGGCTTGGTGTCATTGAGGAAGAGAAAGCAGAAAGACTGTAAGATCCAGAGGGAGTGAATGTCTACAGTAAAACCTTATTTGCTTGGCAAGACTCACATATGCTGTGACTCACGACCTTCACAAAATCAAAGCAGCCAGAATCCAGTATTTGATTAACATACACTTAGGAGTGTGAATGAAATTCTCAATCAAAAGAATTAAAAAAAAAATTAAATCCCTTGAAAACAAGCCACAGGTCAATAAGATAAAAATTAGGTTTGGGAAAACTGACAAGTCATTATTTTACAGATAAAACTGAAAAGAAGAATTATTGTTTTTTCTACTCTTCCCTTCGGTGTTTAGAAGTGTGAGAGGATGTGGGACTTAGAGGAAAGATAGTGTAACTGCAAATGTGTGTAGAGTGTCTTTATGAAGAAAATATTCTAAAAATTGACTGTCATGAGCACACATTTGATAAGTAGACTAGAAACAATTGATTTGTATATTTAAGTAGGTTTGTGTCATAAACCAAATAATAATAAAGCTTTTAAACTTTTTTTTATTTGAAAATTGGGAAGATAAAATAACTTTCTAATTTCTGTGAGTTGCCTTGGGCTAGAACTGAAGGTAGAACCAGGACAAAGGGCTTCCCACTGCCTCTTAGTTAAGGCAGAGTATTAATTCATTAAATGAACATCAATCCCCACTCTCTCGGGGCAAAGTAAAGCCATGAAAAATATGCTAATACAGTTGAATGGAAGTTTCTGAAAGGCTCAGAATTGGATGTGGCACAAATCTAAATTCTACTAAGATATTAAAATGGCAATTCAATTTAGCAAGGTTATTGAGTCGTGTTAACAACAATGGCAACTTTATTTCTACATATAAGCAAAAAGAATGTAAGAAACGGTATTGGTGATATAGCTCTCTGTTTAAAAATCACATGATGCATAAGCCTATGGACTTGAGTTCAAATCCTCAGCATTCTTATAAAAATCTGTAAGTGGCCATGCACACCTGCAACCACAGTACTGTTGAGGTCGAGACAGGCATTTTATTGGAACTTTCTGACCACTTACCCTAACCCCAGGTTTAGTGAGGGACTGTCTCAAAGTAAAAAGGCAGACAGGTATAAGACATGGATATGTAATGTCCTCTTTTGGCTTGTGGAAACAGAAGTCTATGTTTTATATACACATGCATTCTCCAAAATGGGTCTTTTGACTTACTGCATTTTTTTTCATCTAACTCCAGTGTATTGAGAGAGGAGGCGTATACCCTATATATTTTAATATTATTTTTTCAGAAATTCAATGAGCAACATAGAGTAGACGGAAAATTATGCTGATTCTTTAAATCATGTGATTTATATGAAAACCACCCAGATAATTTCTTGTGATCAATGAAGTGCAATCAGGTGGACATTTTTGTTTGCTGAGAACAGATAGGACAGTAATGCTTTCATTGATGAATCCTAAATTTAGTTGAGATGACTAAGAAATATAACAATTTTACTTAAGATGTGGTCATTCAGAGTGAACACAATGATATGTGATTTTTACGTTTACTTGCCAGAGAAAATGTGTTAGTTACTTTTCCGTTGTTCTGATAAAACTAAAACGCCATGACCAAAACCTCTTTCTGAAAAATGGAAGGGTTTAGTTTGTTTGTTTGTTTGTTTGGTTGGTTGGTTTTGTCTTAAGATTCAATAGGAATAGTCCATTATGGAGAAGGTGATAAGTCACCTGGCAGCTGAGCAGCTAGATGGCTGGTCACATCTCATCATTCAGGAAGACAAGAACAAACAGGAAGTGAGGTAAATCTGTAAGTGCTCAAAACAGGCTCCCAGTGATGCATTTTCTCATTGGGGATCAAGTATTCAAATCCATGAACGTTTTGGGGACATTTGTCTTTTAAACCGCCATAGTGAATATGAAAACATCCCATTCCAGTCACAGTTGGGTACCTGGTAGATGATGTTAGAGGTCAAGGTAACTTGAACCCAAAATAATGAATAATAAGATATATATATATATATATATATATATATATATATATATATATATATATAAAATTCCTAGATACATACTATTTATATATCTGTAATATATATTCACGTGTGTATATGTGCTTGTGTGTGTATATGTGTACAGTGAACTATACTCTGAGCTTAGAGAGGTAGCACATGCTTGCCATCACTGCAATTAAGAATTCAAGGCCTGCCTCCACTACATAGCTGCATAGTTCAAAACCAGCTTGCAGTAGAGGACCGCTATGATATAATTATATAGGTGTGTTTATAGTGCTTGGAATTTGTTATGAAATGTATTTCTAAGTGAAATAATGCATGTAATAAAAACTCTACTATAATCAGTACAGACTAAATGTTTTTTAAGATGATGAAAAGTTATAAGAATAAGTTATTTTTCATGCATGGCATTGTCATTATGAATAAAGAAAATCACTTTTAAACTATATATAGTGGATCACATATATGCATATATACATGTATAGATATATACATATATATGAGCAACTTCAGAAATGGATTTCAATTAATTCTGAAGTTTAGAGCTCACTTTTTCTATGAAAAGATACATTTAACTTGGTTTTCCATTAGTATTTCTATGAACAAGAATAATTATTTTCATTATAACAAAAGTTCCTTCTTTCTATTAATTATATGCTCTCTGTGTGCTTACTGTGTCCAATTTACAGAAAGCAATTTTCTTCTTTATTTAGATTTCTCAACGGTGTACATATTAGTATAATGGGCAGCATACTGTGATGTTAATGGCCTACATGTGAGACTTTCCTTATTTCTCTTAATGCCTAAACTATTTTTTACACATAACCTAATTCACTCAAATTCTGCTATGATGATTTACGTTTTTCTGTTGATAGTAATACTGTACAGCTAAAAATCCTTAAGAAATAGTGTAATAAAAATATTCAAATATATTTCATATGTACATAAATATTATATATAATTGCCTAGAATTTTATTTATCATCCACAGTAAAGCTTAAAAATTACGTCAAAAGCATATATAATTATCGATAGTATATTAGTGTCATTTTACTTAAAATTTCATTTAAATTTAATTTCAAAATATATTTTAAATTTCAAAGTAACTGTTAATTTTTGACTATTCATCATGATCTGTAGTTTTTCAATACTGACCTATTTTGTTAGCAATAATTACTAATATTTTTCTTCTCTTTTTTATTAAGAGTTTTTTTATTCATTTTACATACCAACCACAGATTTCCCTCTCCTCCCTCCTCTCACCTCCCAGCATTCCCCCCCAACCAGCCCCCATTCCCACCTCCTCCAAGGCAAGGTCTCCCGTGGGGAGTCAGCAGAGCCTGGTACATTCATTTGAGGCAGGTCCAAGCCCCTCCTCCCTGCAACAAGGCTGTGTAAAGTGTCTCACCATAGGCACTAGGCTCTAATAATATAAATAATACTTTATTTCACCCATTATTTATATCATCTATCACCATTTTACTTTCATAACCACACTAGGTACATTTATGATTTACTAAAATTTCATGTACTAAATTTAATTTTTTGAGATTAATATTTATGTATAATTAAAGATAAAATGCAACACATTCTTCAGCTAAACCTCCAGTGTGTAATCAACCATATTACAGAATCCATGTGAGGAACCTTATATGCAAAGATTTCAGAATCTTGCTTATTTGGTTGTTGTCTAGTTTGTTAGCTTGAGAGAAGGTTTAACCGTGCAAACTAGACTGTGATAGAAATCCTTATGTGAACGAGGCTAGCCTCCAAGTCCATTAAGGCTTCATTCTCCCTAGTGAATCTCATACATACAGTCACTTATCATCTTTTTTAACTTAAGTGAATATCAGTAAAAAAAAAAAAGTATATTGGAAATATTTAATGAGAAATCATATCTGGAATATCTAATATAAATGTATTGTAATTCAAATCATAACTTCAGTTTTGTTATTTAGGAAATAAATATCTCCAGTAATCATCTGCTAGTGAAATTTTTTTGCCATGATTATCTGCGTTCATTTGAAAATATGCAACCACATTTTAAGAAGGATTCTTTGTGAATTTAGAGCTCTAACTGAATTATAAAATTGTATTACCAGTACCCTTCTTTAAATAGGGTGTCTCACTGACATAGACAGAGCTAGCTAATTTGATCATTCTTTCTAAGAAGAAAGCCTTAGTGATTCCTGTCTCCTCTTTCAGGATTGTGATTACAGGCCTGTACTGCTCTGTGCCACCTTTATGTGAGTGCTGGGACTTAAACCCAGGTCCTCAGGCTTGCATGCCAAGCACTTTAACACCTGAGCCATATCCCTGGCCCCCACTTCATCAACTTTATAATGTCTAAAAATGATTTTGTATCATTATATCTCAGCTAATAGTTGAAACAAACCCCTGACCTAAGCTTTTATATAGTAGCCAGTGAACCAAGCCTAGGAAACATAAAATAAAACCACTATTCAGCAGATTGATCCCACAGCTTGGCCAATGGCAGGAAAATAACAAGAAGATGTGTTAAGAAGTCCTTATCCTAAGCTATTTTTACCTTGGAGAGTCCCTGACTAATCTAATTACAACTCTCCGGCATGAGGTATGTTCTCAACATTGAAATGAATTTTGCTGTCTTCTTACAAGCTCGCTTCAACAGATATGTCCTCTAACCATCAGTCTAGTGATCAGAAAGAACAATTTTTGGAAGAATACACTGAATTTCACTTCAAGCAGAGTTGTATTTGTTGAGTCCCTGGAAAGATGAAGATTTAAGGAGTATACCTGCCAACTCAGCTTCTAATTATTATTCTGAAACAGAATTCTGCTGGCATCCTCACACTTGCAGAGAAACTTAAAAGCCACCAGACATTCTACATTTACTCACAACCCTGCTTGAGGGCTCGTAGATTGTCCTCTCAGTATCATTTCATGTCGATGTTGGTAACAGCTGTTTTTAGAGAACGACAGGAATGAAAACTTTATTTAACCTTAGGCCTGTGCATTCATCTTAGCAGAAACGCTTCATTGGAGATATATGCAAATAGGTAATGTTTAAACATAGAGCTGTATCCCAGCCCAGCCATTGTCAATTGGGTAGTACCAGGAAGTAGAGCAGGATAATCAGCAGCATTATAATACTTAAGAAAATTAGCTACCACTTAATTTAAATAACATTAGCAAAATGTGGTAATTGTTTTGAAACTTGTAAGCTCATACTTAACACTTAAATCATGTGGTTGCCTATATGCTAGTGAATATAGATATTGCTTCTTTAAAATATTGTATTGTACTTTAATTATGCATTGTAGTCTGTGTGAGGGTGAACTGTATGTGCTTGTGCCTAGAGAGGCCAGAGGTACAAGATCACCTGTAATTACATGTGCACAGCTACCTTGTATGTGTTCTGGCAATTGAACTGGATGAGCAATATGTCCTCTGAAAGACTGAGAATGTCTTCAGTCCCAGATACAAATATTCTTTCAGAAAATAGTACTCTAGCAGATGATTAATAGTCATTATTTAGGGGAATTTGTCATGCATTCCCCTAAAAGATGAAGCTAATATATGATAGGTACTACACAAACAATCAAGCAAAAAAAGCAGTAAATAGTTTTATCCCACTGTTAAACCCAAATCCCACTGCAATGTTAAGCCTAAAAAGATACCGTAAATGGTGAAACAATGTCACTTATATCTTCAGAGAAAACAACAGCTGTGTGAGTAGACTTAAAGACTGATCAATAGGGAGGAATTCATGTCTGTTATTGTAAACTGAACCAACTACCCATGGCTTGAGTGTTCATGGTCCCTAAAGAAGAAACTACTACTACTATTTTCCTAAATCAATATAGCTTCTAACTTTATTTTCAACACTAAATTTTATGATCAAAGGTAAGTGTAACTCTTACCTCTCACCAAAGAAACTTCTTTTTGCAGCAGGTGGAGGCTACTGCAGAGATCCACAATTGGTCAAAATGCAGAGAATTGGTGCCATGGAATGCCCTACGCCAATCGGTACATATACAATGAAACCCCTAGGGCTCTGGATATTTGGTGGACACTTTATTCAAGATAGGTTATCCTAGACATGACAGGGAAGTTGTACCATGAAACATTTGCAACATGATTGTCTGAACAAGACCTACATTATGACTATGCCAAGCAACATGTCAATGTAGATGGAGGAAAATTTCACAAGGCCCCACCCTAGAGAAAAAGCTACAGGCTGTCAATGGGTGCTCAGGGAGGGAGAGTCAGTTTTCTCCACTGATAGGCTTCCTGAGAGTTTATACCATTCTGAGTGTCAGCCCTATCCATGTACATAACAAAAATAAGCATAGAAGATATCAAAAATCTGTAAAGGAGTGGGGGAAGATAGAAGAGATTGAAGGTGAGAGAAAGGTGTGAAGATGATATGAATTCCAGGTATTCATGTGAGAAATCCTCAAACATTACTGTTACTCATCTCCAAAAAGAAAAGAAATATAAACATTACTCCAATCCAATACACCATGAATCTTTAAATGTAAAAATTACCTGAGTATTTCCAAGTAAGAGTATGGTCCAGTATATATTTCTTTCTACCCTTTCTTTCATTAAAATGTTTCATTAAATAATAGTTTCTGTAGGCTGTATCTCCAACCTCTGTTCTTTTTCTAGATCTTGACTATTTACTAAAAAGAAAGAAATGGGTATAGATGCTTCTCTTGGTCTGACAAATATAACATGTCATAAGTGAGTTTTTTGTAAGAATGGGCACAGCATGAAAGAGAAAGGAGCAATATGAGACAATCTACCCAACAAGCACTAAACATTGAGGAAAGTGGCAAACAAATTAGCATTTATGTTTAGTTTATTACATAGGACACATTTATTGTTTGTTTTATTTGGATTGTGTAACTCAAATCAAAATTTAACTCAGTATCTTGTGTTTTTATATGTGCAGTCTGTCAGTTCTTTTTATGTAAACTGCAAAGTTCAATATAATAAGCTTCCTATGCTTAGAATTCCTCAAAGATGATGTACTATTTCTGGTTTCAGTTTTCTGATGCCCAGGTTTGTAATCTTAGATTCCTTTCACTGGAGTCATTCAAGTTTACTTCATCCTGATTACATGAAGCAGACAGGACATCCGTGTAGTATTGTAATAATAAGATACACATGTTCCCAGAAGGTTTGGGAGTTTCCATTCATGAAACAATAATGCATCCCACTTCTGTGACCTATGAGTACAAAGCACTTTCATACGTTGTTTGACAATGCTAACATGTATACATGTGCCATGGGTTATTAAAATTGCAAACTAAGCTTTGCACAAAGAAAGTTCATCATGGAAAAGAACATCATAAATGTCACAAGCCCAAACTAATCATGATGTCACAGTTAATATGAAACTGCACAAGGCCTCATGTTTGATTGTCATCCAAGCCCCTCACTGGTGAGTGATGGATAGCTTTTTCAGCAGAAGTTGCCTCATATTCTTGTTGAAGTGTTTTCTTAAACTGGAATGGTCCATTTCCCTCTCTTGGCTCATTACTTGTTCCAAGTGATTCTCTCAGTAATTACTTATTTTTAAAAATAATATAGTTTTATTTATAGTATTTCTTCATGAATAAAGAAAAAGCAGAAACATTATCGCCAATTTTGTGCAAAAGTTTTACTCATAATTATTTTCTCATGACGTTTGAGCAAGCTTTATAGTGTAGATACTTGTGATATTTAGGAAAACACTGTTTCTTGCCCAAGTGTTTATTGCTGGAGAGTTGGGAAAGAAAAGAGAAAGAGTTGAAGATACCCACAATATAGCTGTTTGATGGTTGTCAAATAACTATAATTGACTAATCAGCAACACATTTGCCATACAGAACATCCCACAGCACACTTTGAAAAATTCCATAGTTTTCTATTCTGCGTTAAATGTCAAGACAGTTTCATTTAAAACTACAAGGTTAAGACTGCTTGTGGTTTTTGAATGCAAAATGTCATTGTGGTGAAGAGAAAAGGACCACCACCCCAGCAATAGCCTACAGTGAACATCATTTTTGTTCCAGGTACACAGTTTACATTAGGGTTTGTTCTTGATGCTTTATAGTTAATGTATCTTGAATATGTACAATCACATGTGTTTAAGATATTGATATAATATAGTAATTTATTATCTTAAACACATTTGCCCTCTATCCATCCCTACCTTTCCAATAATTTCTTTCAATCACTGGTTCTATTTATTTATTTATTTATTTAATTTGATTTAATATTACATTTCAGCCATGGATTCCCCAGTCCTCCCTCCTCCCGCTCACCTCCACCCTCCCCCCAGCCCACCCCCCCATTCCCATCTCCTCCAGGGCAAGGACTCCCCTGGGGATTCAGCTCAATCTGGTAGATTCAGTCCAGGCAAACAGATTCTATTCTTATTGCCATAATTTTACCTTTCAGGATTAGAGAGTGTGCTGGCATTTTCCATTCTGCTGTTCATTTTTCAGTAGGCATTTATGTTTCCTCAAAAGAATGAAGGGAGTCTTTGCATTTTAGTGTAGAGCTCTCTTCTTATGTTGGGAGAAGTACTATGTGATGGCGCGTCTAGGTTATTTGTAATTGTATATTTAGGGCAAAAAAAAATCTAACACAAAGCAAACAATATCTGAATGACAGAAACAACAAAAATATGTTGAGACTATCAAAGAGGATATAAATCAATGGGGAGATGTATTCTAAGTTCATGATTAATAGGAGCTGTTCGCTGCAAAGAGAAGTTTCTTGATCAAAGCTGAGGACAGCTTTTGTTTCCGACTTCTGAGAATAAATAGATTTGAGTCTCGTTTTTACATCTTAATATATGTGAAGTTTTTTTCTTGTTTCTCTTGTATACTTTATCTTGGATCTCTGGAGCTGGAATCCCTAATGGGTCTACAGA
This sequence comes from Peromyscus californicus insignis, assembly GCF_007827085.1. Lineage (NCBI taxonomy): Eukaryota > Metazoa > Chordata > Mammalia > Rodentia > Cricetidae > Peromyscus > Peromyscus californicus. Next base: position 61,250,300 of record NW_026294458.1, on the reverse strand, counting down.
AATATACATTTTAATTTTTCATTATATCATTTTGAATATTTTCTTCTTGATCTTGGTTATTAATTTTGCTTCAAATATTGTCCCTGATTGCTGCTTCTTTGAGAAACTTTATTGTACATACTACACCATTTGTAATTTTGTCACTGTTCATGGATATGATTTTTTTTCTCAGTACTTTTTCTTTTACTTTGTCAAAAAATTCTGTTGAAACCTCAAACTCATAGATTCCAATGTACAAATATCTTCATCAAAGCATTATTACTTTGTGCTCCCTTATTTAATATTTTCTACTCCTCTTTCCTTATATTGCTTATCGTTTTTGAAAAATTATGGAATGTTTCTTCCTTTTGAATTTGTGTGTGTGTATGTGTGTGTGTGTATGTGTGTGTGTGTGTATGCGTGTGTGTGTATGTGTGTGTATGTGTGTGTGTGTATGCATGTGTGTGTGTGTGTGTGTGTGTATGTGTGTGTGTGTGTGTGTGTGTGTGTGTGTGATGCTGAGGATTAGTCATTATTGATGGAGCTTCAGCCATGTTAGACAAGTCCTGCACCACTGAGAAAAACCACCATTCACACTTACATGGTCTTGATGTTGTCCTGAAACCTTTTAAGTGACTTTAGGACAGTAATTTTAAATGCTTTTTATTACAGTTCTGACCATTCCAACATCTGCACATATATGAGTTTGATTTTGACAGTCGTTCAATATTTTCAAACTATGTTTTTTGTCTTTCTGTAATGCCTTATAATTTATTTACATGATGATCAGGTATTATTTATTAATTGAAGTAAATGTTCTAAATATAATTTCAGTCACATGGAGGTCATGTTTAGAGTAAGGAAGCACTCTATACTCATAGTATTGTTCAGGTCCTGGAGAAGTCCCATAAAAGACCGCCATCCATGAACACAATCAACAAGAGTGTTTATTATCTCAAAAAAGATTCCAGGATACTTTGGTGGACCATTCTACACAAAGGCAAAATGACGAAGACCCAGAGAGGGACCTGTGGGTTCTTTGTAAGCATAGCTAAAGGAAGTTCCTAGAGCAATTAGGTCATTGTGGATATTTTTGGCTTAAACAGGTGGAAATATATCAGTATTGGCCAAGGCTAGCCAGGGGCTGGATAAGGCTACAGTTTTTCCATTTTTGGACAAGCCTGGACAAGTCACAGTCTCTGTCCTTGAGCAGCTGTGGGGGCTGGCTGGCCTAGCACACACTGACTGTGTGGGCTGGCTCAGTGGCCCAGGCCTGGTGTGTCCTGTCTTCCTTGTCCCTGTGGTTAGGGGCACCAGTGATTGTCTTTTGTTCGTGGCCCCCTCAAAAACTGCTTGTTCCGTCTCAGGAAACTGAAACTGAGGCCTGATCTCTAAGAGAAGACTGTCCTCTCATTATCAAGTCTGGGTCACTCTGTAAGCTATGCAGGGCACTTCTGGACCACAACAGTCACGGGTGCTCTTCAACTCTTCTTCAGTTCGGTATAGACAGAACACCGTGGTGAGAGCTGATTAATTCACTTCTCCCAGGATAATTAGGTTCTGAAAATAAAAGCAAGTTTTAAGGCTCAGTTAAAAGAATTCAAGCTCAACTGAAAAAGGCCTGAGTTATTTTCTCCTCCTGTTGTGAGATGTGAAGATTTTTCTGTCCTATCCACAGTGAGGACACAGTAGAGATTCTAGTGGGGACACAAAAGTGTGTTGTCTGATTGGAGGACATAAAACACATATCTATGCATATATATCATAAACCTGTCTTTTTTGAGCTTTCCCCATTCTGCCAATTACTTGGTGCTGTTTCCTGAGCAGGATCCCATTTATAAGTTGTGCTTTTGGCAATTCATGTTTGTATTCTGATAGACTGAAAGAATCTCTAGTCACCCCAATTTAGGAGGCAGAATTTAGATACAAGACCCCATTTATTTAATAAAGTGTGTTTGTTCATTTTTTTAAATTTATACTTGTATGAGGACTTCTGAGGTCTATGTATGTCAGCTCGAACATCAGAATTCAGAACGCCTCTACATATGTGTTTATGTCTTAGATATTTCATGTAATATAAACCAACTTTTCTTCTTTCTCTTAAAATAAGATATATGAAGCATTAAGAGAAATAATGATTTTAATCACTGAAGCTATTTGAGGAATATGTTTTCTTATGTATTTGATGAAAAGTCATTTCTTTCACTGTGATGGGGAGAATTAGAGCTTATTTACTGGCATTCTACAAATGCAAAATTGCTATACTTTGCAGACATTAGTTAATCTTTCATTCATACTGTGGATGAAATGTATGTCATTAGAGTACTTTTTGTTTGGAAAATGAAACCCTGTGGTATTAAAAGCATTGATCAGCATGGGATGCATTTATAATATTTTATTTTTAACAGGAGTCATAAAGTTACACAATTGTACTTGAATTTGTATTAATATTAGTTTATTTTTAACAACATCTGAAAATAAGTATGGATGGAAATAAAATTATTTTTGAATGATATTAATTACAAATAAAATGCAGGCTTAAACTAACCTACATAGTTGAATTATAAGCATGAAAACAAAAAATACAATTTGAGTAAATGTTTACTTACTAAATGTTGTTTTCATTTTCAATTATATACATGATTTTATGATTTGGATGCCTGGTGGAGATATTCACAGGAATTATCTATAGGCTGCTATCTTTCAAGAGAAAAATTATGATATTTATTAAGTTTTGTGCTTCCTTTTTCCACAAATTAAAATAAAAAGGAAATAATATAGTGGTTATATAGGCTTGTTAGTCAACAATTATTTAGCTTTCATAGAGGTTATAAATTTTCAATGTTGATTTTCTATGTTTCATGAGTTTAAAAAAAAGCAATCTTGCACAAACCTTTTAAACAGCCACTATTTCAATAGGTGGTTTATTCAAATAAGTGCTTCCTAAACTATCTTTCTATAAAGAGGCTCTGAGAAACTTGAGCCACATATTAGTTTAAATTAGAATAGAATTTTAAAATAATAAAAAATAAAATCATTAATTAAAGCTAACTTAAAAGCTTCATGACAGTTCCATAGTAAATACAACAGCAGTTTAAAATGACTATAGATATTTCTTTTTTCAAAAGAAGATGCTTGGAACACCATCAAAAACTGCTCCAGAATAAAACAGCTGCTGCTTATAAACTATGTGTCCATTTATTGAGTACATATATATTGTTGCTATATTTTATCTGTACTTGATAAAAATGTGACTAAGAACATTGTGATAAAATCAGTTTCTGAATATGCTCCTTTTAAAGTTTTTTTCTTTTTAACTTTGCTTTATATTGAACCCAGGGTGTTGGGCAATGGGTACTCCACTCTTCTGCTACTGATCTGCAGTTTTAGCTTGTCAATGAACTTATGTGAGTCTAATAACAATGCATTCAATGCAAACACTTCTCTATTCTGGCTTGTAAATAGATGCAAAACTGTTTTCAATGTCTACTTTTTTATTTTCAAAGACATAGGCTACAACTATATTAAAGTCATCTAATGATAAGGATTTTATTTTATTATTATTATTATTATTATTATTATTATTATTATTATTGGTTTTGAGACAGGGTTTCTCTGTGTAGTTTTGGTGCCTGTCCTGGATCTTGCTCTGTAGTCAGGCTAGCCTCCAACTCACAGAGATCCGCCTAGCTCTGCCTTCTGAGTGCTGGGATTAAAGGCATGAGCCACCACCACCTGGCTATGATAAGGATTTTATGTGTAGTGGTAAAATATAAGGTGTCCATTTCGGGGGGGGGGGGTGTTCATATGTGCACAGATGCACCTGTGTATAACACGTGTGGAGGTGAGAGGAAAAACTCAGGTTTCATTTCCCAAGAGCTCTTCACATTGCTGTTGGAGACAGGATCTCTCTCATTGACCAGGAGCTTGTCAGGTAGCAGAGAATAGCTGGCCCGTAAGCTCTAGGATGCTCTTGTTTCTACCTCACCCACACTGGGATGAAGCACACTTGCTGCTCTGTCTACAAAACAAACAAGCAAACAAACAAACAATTCCAATCTTCATGTTCACAAGGTAAGCACTTCACCTAATGAGCATTTTAATTAAAAATATTTAATATTAGTTTAAATGATGCATGTATATACACGCATGCATGCCACAGTGCATTTGTGAGCAACAAATAATTTTACAGATTTAGTTCTCTGATTCTACCTTTATCTGGGTTCCCAGGAATCTAAGTTTTATTGTCAAATTCAACAACTGCTTTTACCTTCTGGGTCATCTCACTGACCCAAAGATGTCCATTCAGTTTTACAGAAAGAACTAATTGTAGACTCAGAACCAAAATGTATATTCACTACTGACTGATGCAGCTGGTGTTTATAAATGTAGAATCATCAATAATTTGTTTATAGTGATTTAAAAAGATGGCTGAAGGAAACAAGGAAGCCTAGTATATACTGGTTGGGATTTCTGTGTTACCATAAAAATGCATGTGACATGATACAATTTTAAATCAATTCTACACAATGACGAAGAAGCTACAACTATTTCCAGTTAAATAGTACATCTAGCAGCAAGACCACCATGCTGGTCATTATTCACAATAACTCATGACAGTCAATAATAATTTCATTATTTGAATTTGTACTTAAAATCAATTGAAATATTTATGGCAGATGATTTTTTTATGCATTTATTTACTTCATGAAATTTGACATTAAGTTTTCTTATAAACTTTTAAAGAGACAGTTTATTCACAATAACAAAATACATAGTGCATCTTAAAAACTGAACAGATATTTGTAAGGAGTAAATTGCTGAACCACTGATGAAAGTATATATTAATTTATAAATGGACAAACATAAAATTTTGGTAATACTCCATTTTGAACCTCTTTTTTTTTTGGTTTTTCGAAACAGGCTTTCTCTGTGTAGCTTTGCGTCTTTCCTGGATCTCACTCTGTAGACCAGGCTGGCCTCAAACTCACAGACATCCACCTGCCTCTGCCTCCTGAGTGCTGGGATTAAAGGCATGTGCCCCCACCGCCCGGCTTGAACCTCTTCTCTATGCCTATTATTATTTTACATTTTAAATTTGATTTTATTTCTATGAATATAATTAGGGTTCCTGAGTGTATGTGTGTATTTCATATATTGTACTAAGAAGAAAATCATAATATCAGAAAGTTAATTAGGTATATTTGATGCAGAATTAACACTCTTAATATTTATGTAAATAACTTTAGCCAAATAGCATTGAATCCAGCATTAAATTTATAATGGTGATGTAAATATTCCTTCCAGCAAAGGAGAATTTAAATGTTGGCATAATTTTATAGCAATCAAAATTCAAACTTAAAACAAAATGATGAGCCAACAAATTACAAAAATTCAGAACAATCCAATGGAAAAAAAGAAAATTGAAAATTGTGTTAAGACACCTGGCAGAAACGAAATCAGACAGGAATTTGAAAAGTCACCAAATTGTGAGATAACATTATGCAATTATCTTTCTCACTGGAGAATTAGGAAGTTTATACATTTTTCCAAAGAATAAACTTTTGTTTTGATCATTTTCCCTAGCGTATGCATGCTTACTGTTCCATTAAATTCTGTTGCCTTTAGAAGTCCTTTCTTTGTTCTATATAGTAAACAAATAAAATTATCTGTAGATGTGAAGGCACAAGGTACATATCTACTATGTAAGAAATTTCCATAAAATTAATGGCTTAAAATGGCATCTTTTTATAAGGAGACAATTTCATAAGTCAGAATTGTGGAGTCCAGCACCACTGGGGTCTTAGTATAGAGACCCACAAGACTGAATTGGACTCTGGTTGTCAACTAGGTTGTTACTGCTACTGTATCTGGTGGTGGAGCTGTCCCCAACCTCCTCCTGCTCCTGCTCTTCTTCCCCATCATCCTTTCCCATTCACCCTCTTCTCCCTCAGTCCTCCTGTTCATTCCCAACTCAGGCCTCTTCCCTGTTTCCTTCTCCTGCTCCTACTTTGCTTCTTTACGGGCTGGCTGCCTCCAATAACTTCAGATACTTGAGTTTTGATGGATAATGATTCTTCCCTACTGTTGTGTATTAGCACAGCCACCCTTGGAAATGGCACAGGAACTTCTTAAAAATAAATAACAGATAAATAAGTAAATAAATACATCGAATATGCTTCACTTCTACTTTAGAAATTCATTTTAACTGACATATATAATTGTGTATATTTATGAGATAGTGTGTGAAAATTGACATGTATACAATAGACATTCAACAAGACCAGTCATTCCATCTTAAATATGGTTTATAAATCTCTGTGATATTCAGTATTGGCACAATGAACATTTCCATTTACTTGCTGAGTGGCATTTCCAGGTCGAAATTGGCTCCAAAGACTATGTTCTACTTGCTAAACGATTTTTGATCTTACAGTGACAAGTCCTCCCCTCTGACCTTTCAGTCTTTGGGAATTTCTGGAGGCATTCCCTCGAACATCTGATGTGAGTGTCAGCAAGATGGCTCGGGGGGACAAGGGAGCTTGCTGCCAAGCCTGATCACCTGAACTTGATCCTAAGACCCACATGGTTGAAGGAGAGAACAGACTGTCATATGTCTGCATGAGCTACTCGCATGCATGTGCACATGCGCACGTACACACACACACACACACACACACACACACACACACACACACACACAATGTAATTTAAAAATATTTAAAGCCCCTCCTGTTAATATAAGCATGCTCAGGATCTACCCTTTCACTCTTTTTGTTGCAGTCACCATACCATATACAGTGGACTGATACTAACGCAGCTAACGCCCATTTTTGTACGTTTCAGACTTTGTTTGTCATGATGCAGTGATCTTTGGAGTAATCTTGCTACTATATCTTCTATACTACTTGAGAGTCAATATAAAGCACATAATGATGACAGTAAAACAAATACTACACCATCAGTCATGCAATTATGAACATACAAACTCTGAAAAGCTATGTTAAATGGTTGATAAGGAAAGCAATTTATTTTGTTTTTTTCATTATGGAGATTTTTATGGTTTAGCAAGAATAAATTAAAAGATCATGACATCAAAAACTGCATCAATATTGTTGTGGATATGTTCAGTTTCCCTTCAAGGTACACATTTTAACCACTACATTTTATTTAAGAAATAAAATAGATGAACACTTTGGAAAATACAATGTACTAATTAATTAACCACCGTTCATGTTGGTTTAACAAAAGAAATAATTTGATGGTAGAAAACAATAATGAACTCCTATCACCAAAAACATACTACATTGCTAAAAATTGATACACTATTATTTGCTTTAATTCCAATGAGAACATTCTTTCATTTATCTCTTTGTGTATTGCATCATTGATCTTAATTTTTATAGACCCAGGGATGACTTCATTCTGCCATTCTCTCTGCATGTCGTGACTTCCTCAACTCAGCTGTCCTTTTGATCGTAATCAGAGCGTTGAAACCATATTCTCTTCGGATAGGGAGAGTCAGAGAAAAAGGTGTAAAGTCAAAGTTCAACCTAAAGCCTAACATAGCTATATTTTCTTCAAACAAAGTATTAAATCATGGTTGCTGTCATTCTTGTTAGGCAAGGTTTTTTAAGTTATCCTTATATGTATATGTTATTACTTATTACAATTTCAAAAATTTTACTTTATTTGTTTTAATCCTATAATTAATTTTTTCCTCTGAAAAAAATAACATGTTGCAGTCATGAATTAGAAAAATACAAAAGGCTAAAATGTCACTGTAGATGTGATTTCAACTGTTTTGAGTGATTTTTCTGAAAAGCTTATACAGACTATGACATGAATATCAAAGGATGATGAAACTAATCCTACCTAAAGAGTATAAATGATGAGAAATGCAAATTCTGTAACTACAGATTTAATCTATTTTCCCTTGGCAACATAATTAATGGTTTTTACTTTTTAAAGTTAAAAAAATAACAAAAAAAATTAATTGTTTTTCATCTACTTGAGGTTGCTTCCTAATCACCTGATTATTTCTAGCTGAAAAGAAAAAAATCAGCAACACCCACCTGCTCCAACAAGAGGCTGACAGAATCAGCTTTTCTAAATCTGTTTATTGTTTTCATTTTCAATTAACATTCATTGCAAAAACACAACACAGCTTTGTGTCAAAATAATAATAGTCCACAAAACAAAGAAGAAAGGAAAGATAAGAAAAAGCCAATAAGCAATTAAAATTAAAGGAACTGGAAAGAAAACAATGAAAATTGGGCTTTGGGCATTAATACTTAAAAAGGCACTGGATTTGTGTATTTAATATGGCAGCACTTTACATCAAGGATAGACTATATTGACAGTGCCAGATTTCACTAAGCATATGCTTATAGATTCATTTTCTCCCAAATAGCTATAACACACAACTTACTTAATTGTATATTTTCAATTATAACTTTTGAAATGGTTGATCACACTAGGTTTGGATAATGCATGCAAATGGAAATTTCGTCCATGTAATATTTTCTTTGAGGTTTTTAAAACTGTACTAAGTCACATGAATTTTATTTATTTGCTGTGCTTGTAGGGGATTTTTCCTGCCTCAGGCTTGGCTGGTACAGGAGGTGGTATGGGGAGCTAGGTCTGGACGTATGACCTCAGCTTCTCCTATGCCTCTACATCCGCCCTAACTCCCTCAATTCCATCTCCTTCTCAAATTAAAGGCCTCTTTCTCTCTTTTTTATTATTAGTTGTTTTGATTTTCTTTGATTTTTGTGTGTGTGTGTGTGTGTGTGTGTGTGTGTGTGTGTGTGTGTGTGTGTGGCGCACACACACACACACACGTTTAAAGATACATGATAGATGAGAGATAGAGAGATGGGTAATGATAGATGATAGATTAGATAGATGGGGGGGCAGCCAGATACACAAATACACACTGCTGAGTCAATGTTTGTTGTTTGTGTTCATATGATTTCAAGTCTGGCTGCTTTGTATTAGGTAAAAAATAAAGATGTTTGTCCCTGGGAGAGGATAATCACATCTCTCACAGCAGTCATTACGGACTTGTATTTCTTTGTCTAGTTGTAGGGCTTCTCACAATTTCCTCCTTTCTGCACTGGCATACCTATAGACATTCTCATTATCTGGGTCTTTCATAGGCAGTCATTTCCAGGAGATACAGTATCACAGCAGACTTCCTGGTCCTCTGGCTTTTACAATCTTTCTGCCCTCTCAGTCATGCTGTTACCTGAGCCTTCCATGCAGGAGTGGGTTGAAGGTGTATCTGATGGGTATGTGCTACCCCACAATCCATTGATCTCTACCTGTGTCCAATTGAAGTTTCTGTAATTATCCCCATTTGCTGTAAAGAGGATCTTCTTTGATCAGGAGTGAGAGTTGCAGTTATCAGTGGGCACAAGGATACATTTTAGAATGTAGTTAGAAATTACACTGACCCATTAAAGTGGTGGTATCAGATTGTCTTCCAAGTTCCATGGCTTCACTAGGCAAGACTGTCAAGTTTTCTGGGTACCACGCACGATTTCCCTCCTGGTGAGTCCAAGTGGGCAGTTATTGGTTCCTGCTAAATATGAGTGACAGTTTTTGACCTTTAAGGGTACTTTGCCGTGTTTGTTATTGCTGTGGTTCACAGGAATCACAGCTGGATAGAACTTTTACGTCTTTCCCTTGGCAGCTTGCATGCAGTTTCTGTTACTATGGAAGCTAGACCAAAGTAAAGAGGCTTTCAGGCTGTCATATCCAGCTTGACTCATCTAAGTCCTGTGTCCTAAGGGTGTGGTATCTTTAGCAATAAACAATGAATGAGTATTTAGCATCAATCAGGACTTGTATTAAGTAATAAAAGAGATGCATTCAAAGCTAGCTTACTTCACATATTTTCTTTCAAGTTTAACATTTTTGAGGAAACATGTAATTGTAGCTTTATTCTTATGAAATCAAACCCTTTCAACATAATTTCCTTTACTAATTTTAGGACATCCCCAACCATTTTGAATTTCTCCTCAAAATTCACCTTACCTATAGTAGCTTTATTCACTAAATTTATGTAAATTTAACTCATAAAAGAAACTAGACCTGGAAGAATCAGACAATTGCAGAATTTGGGGAGTAAACCATGTCCCCTTTTTTCCCCATTTACAGTTTTTTTCCCATGAATTTAATATAAAAATCAAACATAAATTTTTACTAACATTTTTGTAGTTAGTGTTTTTCTCTCTGGGTCCTGCCAAGCCCTGGTGGTCCTATAGCCTGCTTATAAAATACACATACAGATGCTTATATTATTTAAACTGCTCAGCCATTAGCTCAGGCCTACCATTGTCTAGCTCTTAGTCTTATACTCAGCCCCTTTCTGTTAATCTATAGGTCGCCACATGTTCCGTGGCTTTACCTGCTGCCTCTACATGATGTTCCCTGGATGGCAGGCTGGCGTCTCCTCCTCTCTGCATTTCTGTTCTCTCCATTCTCCTCTCTGCTAGTCCTGCCTATACTTCCTGCCTGGCTAATGACCAATTAGTGTTTTACTTATCAATCAATCATCCACAACACATTTTCATAAATACATTTCATAGCAATTTAGAAGATACGCCTTTTTCCTTTTTCTCTTGCTAAAAGAAAACCCCATAGACTTCCATTTTTCAAAATTTTGTAAACTGACAGGCCCAATTCAAATTGTTAAAATGTGTCACTGTCACGAAAAGAAATTTATGGTGACAGAAAACTCTTCCACAAGATATTTTCATGCCCACTAATCTATACATTGAATTTGTAAATGAAAAATTTAATTTAATGATTTAGATATTATAGAAATCTCTTACTAGCACAAGACCAAATAAGTGTTTCCTGGTAAGTACTACCCTTGTATTCTAAGTGAAGAGAATTCAAATACAAAACATGATGGAGGCCAGGAAGGAGGAAGGGAAGAAAAGGCATGGATGTTTTATATGCTGTTTTACTTATTTATATATTTACATGTTGTCATTCTACCTGTTTTAACAAGAATAAAAGCTCAAAGATTTATGATGACTAAAATTATTGCTGATATTAACATTCTGATCAAAGAACCCAAAATAGTGAATTAATCACTGCTCCAAAAGGCAGTGTATTCAATCAAAGAAAAAAAAAAAAACCACCCCTTCCCGTAACTGATGAAATAATGGCTTGGCTTCCTCACAGACATTTCTATCTTATTTTATTTAGGTAGTTTGATGTTCTTATATAAAAGGTAGAATTTGAGATACTAGAAGAAAGATTTAATGGAAGTTGAAACATCATCTATAAATCAAACGAGGCTTTCATAGGATCATAAGGCATATAATCAGAGTAGATATAACATCAATATGTTGATTGTCATCTAAAATTATTGGACAGATTTGTTATTTACTGTTAAGGAAAAATAATGTAAGGATCTATGTGTTGTTGAGAAGAATGAATAACAGAAGAATGATATATAGTTCAGAATTAAGAGATGAAGTTAATAAAAAGCCAAAAATGCAAGATGCACAGGAACTGAAGAAAGTTTTATTGTTCAAGACTTATTTAAAAACAAATTAGTGAGTCTCTGGAATAATATCTAGAACACTTACCAATTAATAAGTAGATATCACAAGTGAAACTGTTGTTGCCCTACACGTGTATTTCTTGTGATAGTTACATCTATCTTCTAGAATGTTCTTGTAGTTTTTGTTTTTTAAAATGATGGTAGGAAAATAAGGAGGGCATAATATTTCTGATGACTGAAATATTTAGGAAAGGAAATTTTATAGAAAAAGAAGTGACAGTTTATTTTTATATGTGTTCTTATATCTTTAAGATGAAAGACTTCTTTGAGCTTGCATTTTGCTATTTTGAACATTCTTATTTGTTCTTGGAAATGTTCTACATGTATACAATGAAACATGATCATATATACTCATCAGTATCCCTCTCTCACCTACCCTCAGAATGATCCCAACATGTCTTGCTTCCAGTTGACTATATATGGAAAGATGTGGTGTTCTTTACTGATGCATGGGATTCTATTATTGACCCTACGCTCCAGACAGAATCACACTAAATTTCCCATACTGCCTTTGAATTTAGCTGAAACTTAGGCAACCGGTTGATGATCCTCTTGATTTAGTCTTCTAAATACCTGAGGTTACTGGCATATACTACCAGCCATAGATCAAATAAATACTGATGGCATATTAGAAAAGAACACACTACCTTTATTCATTTTATTAATTAGATTGTTACATATAGGTACAGAGACATGTGTGCATGTACGCATGTAAACACAGCTCAATGATTAAAAATCAAGCTAAATGAATTTATATATACATATGTGTACTTATCTCTCTGTCTGTACTTACCCTTTTACTTACTTTATATTTTAGAAACATAATTTTGTCTGTATTTAGTTTTCTTATTCCTTTAGCTTATATACTAAGTGTAAAGTTGGTGTGAATGTAGATGAAAAACAAAAAATTTAAATATGGATAGATACTAGAAATTGGAAAAGATCTTTACGAAACATTTAGATTATATTCAGAGGGCAGCATAATAGAGGCAATCCTGTTGGCAGAGGTGTAGGTGAGCCAGCCCCATAGTTGTGAGCATGGGAGAGTTGTCCCCATTACTTAGCTGTCTGTCATGTGGTGGCATGGGGAGGGGAGAGATGGCTCCCTGGCCCATAAGTGCCTGAGACAGGTGACAGACCTGTTCCTAAGGTCATAAGAGCTGGAGATCAGCTCAGCAGCTGCAGCACTCAGGAGAGTGGCACCTATGCCATGCCTGGGCAACACAGTAGAGCTGACCCTGAAAGTGTAGGTGTGGGAGATCCTACATGAGAACATGAAAGCAGGAAAACTGGTGCTGTTGAATAATCCTGTACACTGTGAAAATGTGTGGCTCTCATTGTTAATAAAAAGCTGATTGGCTAGTAGCAAGGCAGGAAGTATAGGTGGGGCAGTCAAACTGAGAATGATGGCAGGGAAGAAAAGCAATGTCAGGAGTCTCCAGCAGATGCAGGGAGAAGCAAGATGAACATGAGATGGTACCAAGAGATGGCACCAAGCCACATGGCAAAGCGAAGATATGAAATATGGGTTAACTGAAAAATGTAAGAGTTAGCTAGTAACAAGCCTGAGCTATTGACCAAGCATTTACAATTAATATTAAGTTTCTGAGTAATTATTTGGGAGTAGCTGTGGCACAGAAACTTCCACCCTCAAATGGCACCCAACGTCCAAAGCCATCTATATCCACATAAACCCTGAGAAAGCTTTTAAAAAGGATCCTAAACACACAAAATCAGAGTCAACTGTGGCTTCTTGGTAACCATTTTTTTTCTTCGGTAGGCTATTTGATAGTGGCAAGCAGAGGTGAGGGTCCTTTAAGAGATGGCTTTCCAGCTTAATGCTAGCAGCAAAAACAAAAACAAAAAGAAACAAAACCAATGAACGGCTCTTTTAAGAGCCTAACACTTAAATAGGGTTTATAAGCACTGGGTGCCTCACTACTAGTGGCAATGTGGATCCAAGAACTCCCCATAGTTGAGGCAGTAAACTTGGCTCCCTCCAGCAGCTCACAAATAAACACTTTGAGGTTTATATTGCTCATTGCTATAAGGGGTAAACCAGCCAGGACAATGCAAGAGAGCTCACCCTGGAGGTGAAGACAAGGAAGAACTGGCGGTCTGTCCAACCCTGCAACTACCCAGGTCCAGAACCGGGGTTATGTGTTGACTCACCCCAACATCTAACTCATCTATTATCTGATGGAGCATGTGAAGGGACCAATCCTGCAGACCCAAAGCTGCAGTATCTCTATGACACAGAGCAACAGGGAATAACCAGAAGGAATCGCAGTGAGGGCCAAGCATGATAGTGTAGCAGAAACCAGAGGCCTCAGAGGAGACCAATGACTTTTTGCAATGAACACTTGCAAGTAAAGATATATGGATAAAAGGGTTTACTGTGAGACTCAGTGTTTTACACTACAGATTCCATGATGAGATTGATTTTTTCATCTTTTTTTTTCTTTTTTCTCTTAAATTTTATTTAATTTATTTTTTCCTGGGAAGTTGCAAGGGCAGAGAGTAGATATGAAGAAATGGGGAAACAAAAGGGATGGAGAAGCATGGTATGAAAGACACAAAGAATAAAAAAGGAAGAAAAAGAATACATTTGAATTCTGTATATAGTATTTTAGAGAAAACCTATAAATCTAATAATTGTGATAGTCAAATATGTGTTCTACTCTGGCTAATTTTGTAGTTCAGGTTTCTTTCATAATCTTAACACAAATACATTGTACTGGTCTTATTATTCTAACTTATATGTGGAAAATCTGCTCAGAGTCAGCTTCTTCTTCATTTTGTGATTTTCATATTCTATAATTTCTGAAAAGAGAAATGATACAATGTAATTTTATATAAAATAAAATTAGACCGAAACATAATTAGATGAAAATGTTTGGTGTAAAAATATCCATGAACTCCTTTTATGAACAGAAATTACTAGGTAATATATCTATTATATGTTGTGTGCTTTGTTATGCTGTTTTAATTTTTAAATTTTGCTTGTGAAGTAATAGAATTCATATGAGGTTTTCACAAGTATTTCATTTTGGCTGATTCCGTTCCCCTGGCCAACCACCTGTCTTCACCCAGCTAGCCCTTCCGTGCAATAACCTTGCCTTTTGAGAATTTTTATTTTATAGAGTTAAACATAAATTTGTCATGTGACTTAAAACAGGGTGTGTAAAATGATGATGCATGTTTTTCTACAAGAGTTTAGCAAGAGCAAGCATCATGCGTTTCATTTTGTTTACCTAGAAAATTATACTAATTAGGAAAACGCATTTTCCTCAGAAAGTGCCTGTGTGGAGATTCAAAATAGCTAGAATGCAAACTTATTTAGCTCAGTCTCATAGGAAAAACATTCTATGTTAGATTTATGGTTTATGTTTTTCTTCCTTCAAGACATTAGACGAAATTGAAAGTGAATGGCCACCAAGGCATGCGAGTGTTTAAAACAGGCAATGGCTTCTAGATGTAATGGGCTGCAGTCATCACTTTTAATTTTCTTATACTACCTTGCACAAAACCATTTATCCACCTGGGAGACACACTGTCCTTGTGTGTAGTGAGTAAGTAAATTAAAAGATCCCAGAGAGGAATAGACCACAGTTGAATATAGATGAGACTATCTCTCCATTTCTTTCTTTTTTTTTCTTTGTTATCCCAAAAACTGACTGAGTAACTTTCATATAAATATATTCATGTGGGTCAAAAACAAAATTGTGTGATAACATTACTGTTATCTTAATAGTGAATTCCTAAAATGGCACTTCTGAAGTATCAACAACCTTGTGAGGTGTTAGTAGTATTATTGTTTTAGAAGATATCATTTTCAAATGCAGAAGTTAGCTTGACCACAGTCGCAACCCTCACAATGGATGGGACTGTACTTAGACACAGAAATTGTGGATTTTACACAAGGATCACATCTCCTGTCTCAAAGCTGCTGTGGAAAGAAGCATGTTTCCTTCAAGTTAAAGAAGTTGTTTTTCTAGTAATTTCAATACAAAATAATTGTAATATGGAGACAAAATTTCTCCTTTGTGACCTTAAGCAATGGTAAGAATGCATCCCATACTAGTCTAGTATACTGTAATTAATAATTGATTATTAAATACACAATAATATATTCCATGCTTTTCCCACGTATTTTCTCTCAACCTTTTCATCAAGAAACAGAAAGAAAACATTATTTTTCTGAGCTAGTCATCTACTATTCATTCCAACCATGTTCTTAATTTCACAATACACTAATAGAGCATTCACTCATAACTTTCCACTCCTCTCCTCTCTTCTCCACTTCTCCCTCTCCCTCTTCTCCCTCTCCCTCTCCCTCTTCTCCCTCTCCCTCCTCCCTCTCCCTCCTCTCCCTCCTCTCCCTCCTCTCCTCACTCTCCCTCCTCTCCTCTCTCTCCCTCCTCTCCTCACTCTCCCTCCTCTCCCCCTCTCCCTCCTCTCCTCCCTCTCCCTCCTCTCCTCCCTCCTCTCCTCCCTCCTCTCCTCCCTCCTCTCTTCCCTCTCTCTCCTCTCCTCCCTCTCCCTCCTCTCCTCCCTCTCTCGTCTCTCCTCCCTCCTCTCCTCCCTCCTCTCTCCCCTCTCCCCTCTCCTCTCCCCCTCTCCTCCCTCCTCTCCTCCCTCCTCTCCTCCCTCCTCTCCCCCCTCTCCTCCCTCCTCTCCCCTCTCTCCCTCTCCTTTTCTCCCTCTCCCTCCTCTCCTCCTCTCCTCTTTCCTCCTCTCCTCTCTCCCCCTCCTCTCTCCCCCCTCCTCTCTCCCCCCTCCTCTCTCCCCCCTCCTCTCTCTCCCCTCCTCTCTCCTACCCCCTCTCCCCCTCTCCCCTCTCTCTCCTCTCCTCCCTCCTCCCTCCTCCCCCCCCTCCCCCTCTACCCCTTTCTCCTTCCCCCCCTCCCCTCTCTCCCCCCTCTCCTCCCTCTCCCTGACCTGATGGTATTTGTGAATGCACCAAAAATAATGATAGTTATTTCTGCCTTTTTATGTAGAGATTTTAAAATAGACAGCTATGTGAAGTGCCACATTTTTTCCTTGACATGAGTCCAAAAAAAAAAAAAATATTCATGTCTCTTGACTTTGAAAATGCCCATTAGAGACAGCCAGCCTTTTGTACAATTCTACTGTTTATCAGCCTTGAACAACATACTGAAGACCATTGTAAATCAAGGATTCAAATTATTTGAGGTACAAAGGCTTACCTTATGATAATTAATTCCTTGGATGGATTTATAATCTTTATTATTTCAACATGTGCTGAAATTAATATATTGAATTATTAGTTAGAGAAATAGCTCTGTGGTTAAAACGGTTTGCTGAGCAAATAGGAAGATTGTGGCTCACATGCTCGGAACCCACTGAATTGCCATTTGGACATGGTGGACTGACTGTACTTTCAGCATTCTAAGGTGGAGACTAGAGATCACTTGGGCAAGCTGACTTAGCAGACAAGCCCATCAGTGAGATCTAGAGTAATTTGAGGGATCTTGCTTCAGTTAATAAGGTTAAAAAAAAGGTGAAGAAAGGCTCCCAAAGTCAGCATCAGGATTCTATATACAAACATGTACAGTCATACACATTCAGATATGCATACATGCATGCCACACATACACATACATAAAGAAAAATATATTTCTGTAGACTCACTTAGTTATGATTCATCACTATAGTAATATTTGGTATATAGAATCCCCCATAATAAAAGCAATTTGGACCAATCTCACAATTTTGAGGCATTCAAGTACTAACATTGCAAGCCTGTTGCATTTCCTATATGTGACATTGGACTATGGTGTAAATAGAGCACTTGGAGATTACATTTGAATTATGTAATCTTTTCCTGTCATCCTCGCTGCTTGCCCAGAAGTCTGTTTTATGCCTTTTTAAGCCATACACATTTGTACTCTATATTTATTCTTTTTTTTTTCGGGGTTGTTGTTGTTGTTGTTGTTGTTTTGTTGTTGTTTTTCCAGACAGGGTTTCTCTGTGTAGCTTTGTGCCTATCCTAGAACTCCCTCTGTAGCCCAGGCTGGCCTCAGACTCACAGAGATCCACCTACCTCTCTGCCTCTGCCTCCCAAGTGCTGAGATTAAAGGCGTGCACCACCACCCCTGTGCTGTATTTATTCTTAAATAATAAATTTCTTTCCTTCTTCAATATCAAACTTCTACTAATTCCATCCATCACCTCTGTATCTATCCTGCACCCTGTGTTTCTTCTGTTAATGTGGAAACCTCCATTCTCCAATCTACTTAAACGTTTCCAATATGTGCAAGACCAACCTTATATGGATGTATTGGTAAAAGTTTGTGAAAATATCTCTTGTGCTCAAAGAGAATGAAACTGATAGACCGAACAGCCAAATTAATAATTCATATTGAAATCACTTAAGAATGAACTACTACCCTTCTATGTAAACAGTCTGTTTAACTCTCCCCTGAGGGAACAATATAACAACCAACCTTACTTGCCTTAGATCTCCCATTTAATCACATTCTACAACTTAAGCTGATACATAGCTTTAGTCACAAGTTATGTACTCTATCAAGCTTCTGCCCCAGAGTCATGCATGTGTGTGTTGTCATGATCATTTGCTGAAAGGAGCCAAAAGGTTGCAAGCAAACTTATAGAAGAAATACTCATTTAAAATTTTTAAGGCAACCTGCCCATACAGCTTGATAAAATGTGTTTGTATTCAGTTTGCTTTTCTGAGTGCTTCTGAATTAGTTTGGAATAGCAATGCTACCAAATTATTACTCTGTAACACTCTACTAAAGATTTCTGTAGAATATCTACATGCTTGCTTTTTTATGCTGTTCAATAAATACAGAGAAATGCCCAGTAGTAACAGAAGACACAGGGGAGAAGATGGAAATTCAAAATTTCCATGTGGAGGTAAGAGTGAGGAAAAGAATTCCTCCTCACCCCTCCTCTTGCCACCTGAAGCTGGTAAGAGAGCTTATCCTGCCTCTCACCAGCTGTAGAACTCAGGAGAATGGACCCTGCACCTCACCTGGGCAACACAGTAAAGCTGAATCCGTTGACAGGGGTGTAGGTAAGTTGGCTCCCAGAACATGAACATTGGAAATCTGGCCCCACCCATCATCTGCCATATGGTAGCATGAGTGAAAGGGAGAAGCTCCACCATGGCCCATTGGTGCCTGTGATGGGTGGGAGAGCTGAGCCTGAGTTCATGAGGGCAGGAGAGCTGGCTCTGCCCCTCACCAACTGCAGCACTTGGGAGAGCAGGACCAGCACCTCACCTGGATAGCATAATAGAGCTGACCCTGTTGGCAGCGGCACTGGTAGACCAGACCTGAGGGTGGAATAAAGGGAGATCTGACCTGGCTCCCCCCTTGTCTACCAAATGGTGGCAGGGGAGAGGGAAAGATGCCCTCCCCCTTGCCCCTCACCACCTACACCAGTGTGGAGAGCTGGCCTCTTGGGTGCACGAGAGTGGGAGAAATGGTCCCAGCTGCAACACTTGGGAGAGAGCCCTGTATCTTGCCTTGGCAACACAGTAGAGCTAATACTGGTAGTATAGGTTAGGTGAGTTGACCCTGAGGGCATGAGAGTAGGTGAATTGGCCCTATCTCTTTCTGCTTGCTACATTGGGTCAGATACCACAGATGATGCTAGAAAGCTATCCGTGGTGATGAGGATGAGGGAAAGCTGGTGGGTTGGCCAACCCAGCAACCACCCAGGCCCAGAACCAGGGTTATGATTTGGCCCACATCAGCATCCACCCAATCTATGATCTGCTAGAGCATGTGAAAAGGCCAGTGTTGCAGATCCAAAGCTGCAGGATCTCCATGACACAGGGTAACAGCAGGATGTCCAAGCAGAGTATTAGTGAGAGCTCAACAGAAGCCAGGGAACTTGAACCAGACAAATGACTCGTTGCAGTGAACACTTGCCTTTAATCCCAGGAAATGATGGCAGGGCGGAGAAAGGTATATAAGGTGTAAGGAAGCAGGAACTAAGGCAGTTCAGCTGAGACCCTTTTGGGTGAAGAATCACGAGGACTTTAGAGGATTCCTGGTGTTGGGGAGGTAATAGGTGGTGACTGTGACTTGCTCTGCTTCACTGATCTTTCAGCTTCTACCCCAGTATCTGGCTCTGGGTTTTTTATTATAAGAAGACCTTTTAAGATTCATGTCACAGTGATTTTTTTTTCATTTTATTTTGTTTGGGCATTTTTTTTTTGGCTTACTGATCTTTTCTTGTTTGTTTTAATTTTTGGTTTTGTGATTTTTATTTTAAGAGAGACAGAGAGAAAGAAACAAAGTTAGATGGGTAGAGAGGTAGAAAAGATCTTGCAGAATTTGAGGAAAGGGGAAACAAAATAATAACATATTGTGTAAAAAATATATATAATAAAAATGAAAAGGAAATGTCTACCTACACAGTGATGACTATAGAAACTACTTGTATCAAATAAGAAATACATATGTCATAAATCCCTAGGCTCAAGTACATTCCAGTTCAGTACTTCATGAAAGAAAAGAAAATCTAACATATGAAATATTTAGAATATAGATTCAATTGAAAATTGGATCACTAGGACACAATGGATTAAATTCATTAGTAACTACAGGTGACCCAAATCACTGCAACTATTGAATACATAAATTCAGAGAGGTAATCTTTAGAGACTGTTGTATATAATCTATGTAACTTAATATGACTATTGGTTTGAAAGATCACAATGGCACAAATATAATTACAACCATTCAAAAATTCATATAGATAATTTTCATGGAAGATGAAAGAATGAAATCTGAAAAATAAAAAGGAAACCACAATCTGTGAAAAATTAAACAATGAGACTAGCTTATACCCATGAGAGTCTGTTTAAAAAGTATTAGGGAAATTTATTAAGGTAAATTGAGGAAACACACTCACGAATACAGAAAGGAGTAGACAGCTAAAGTCGTCCTGATCTGACCTGGAGCAAAGCCACCTCACAGGCAGGAGCAGGGAGAAGGGGCCCAAGGTCATGGGCAGAGCAAATACTACTACATTTCCCCTTTTTGTCTAAATTAGAATGTTCTAAACTTAATACAAACTCTATACAATAAGAATGGTTATCAAGTATTGTCCGGGAAAAACAAAGGGTAATAACACAACAAAAATGGAACTATAATCAACAAGAATAACATCAAACAAAAAAGACATGCTAAATGTCCAGAAATTTCCAGAACATAGGTAAACGGCAAATTACTGAAATGGCTGAGAAAACAGAAAACACAAGCAAGCAATTGATGAAATTCTTGTGAGACTAGAAAGAGACAGCTAGCAGCCTGGACAGTCACCTGAAGCTTCTCAGCATCATTAGTGCATCTAATTTGGCTACAGGCTGAGAATATATGAAAGACCATTTCAGAAAGCAGGAATTTTGAAAGATCATGTTACCCTGTCATGGCAGAGTTCAGCAATCGCTTTTCCTTGTGTCCTGCTCATCCAGAAAGGACAGCGTTCATACTGTCAGTAGTCAAGGCAAGGGCAGTTCTTTTCCCAGCAGGCCATTTTGTGCCAAGAAGAAGACAAACTTCCAAATGGAAATGTCTTAGAAGCTCAACATTCTCTCAGGATCAGATTGGTGCTGCCAGGAGCAATCTTGTCTCATGTCAACAGAATTCTAAGTTATCAAAACATTCAAATGCCATATTCTCTAGGTCTATGAAGTATTTGAAGATTACCTATCCATCTGACATATGTTTCTGTAAATCTGGAGAATCTATCTAATTAACATAACATAACATAGAAGTGACAAGCATGGTGACTATAGTTCTGTAAGTCTTATCTACCTAAATAACCTAAGGAATAAGGCTTCACATTAACAAGATAAACAGTTTGTAAGCAGAAGTACTGTTTAAAGACAATGACCGCAAAATTGTGACAATACACAAAATATCGTAAACAGAGGTAGAAATGTATAGAGCAGTATGCAATATGACAATATCCTTAATATGTATCAATATACAAAATATCCTAGAGAGAGGTAGAGTATGACAAATATAATTTTACACTTGTATCAATATACAAAATATTTCAAACAAGAGTAGAAATATATGTACAATACAGCAAATATAGTTTTGTATTTGTATCAAAATACAAATTATCTTAAATAGGAATATAAGAATAGTTTACATTGTATAAAATATACAAGAATCCATATCAGT
Source organism: Peromyscus californicus insignis (assembly GCF_007827085.1). Lineage (NCBI taxonomy): Eukaryota > Metazoa > Chordata > Mammalia > Rodentia > Cricetidae > Peromyscus > Peromyscus californicus. Next base: position 61,228,544 of record NW_026294458.1, on the reverse strand, counting down.
GCAAATTATCCAAAAGTAATATTTTGCTAAAACAGTTTACTAGTAGAGGCAATATTCTACCTTATTATATTATACCTATCCATTCCCCTTTTTACTTTTCTTTTTTTTGATTTTTATAAATATTTTTATTTTATAATTAATTTAATTTTATATATCAGCCATGGATTCCCCTGTCCTCCCTCTTCCCACCCCCGAGCCTTCCCCCCAATCCACACCCCATTCCCACCTTCTCCAGGGCAAGGTCTCCCCTGGGCAGTCAGCCCAGCCTGGTAGACTCAGTTGAGGCAGGTCCAGTCCCCTCCTCCCTGCACCAAGGCTGAGCAAAGAGTCTAGCACAGGCCCTAGGTTCCAAAAAGCCAGCTCATACACCAAGGACAGGTCCTGGTCCCACTGCCTGGGGGCCTCCCAAACAGTTCAAGCTCATCAACTGTCTCACTTATCCAGAGGGCCTGATCCAGTTGGGGGCTCCTCAGCTACTGGTTCACAGTTCATGTGTTTCCATTCCTTTGGCTATTTGTCCCTGTGCTTTTTCCAATCATGGTCTCGATATCGGACTCTTGGAACTCCACCTGGGGTTTGGCCATGGATTTCTGCATCTGCTTCCACCAGTCATTGGATGAAAGTTCTATCATGACAGTTTGGGTGTTGGACCATCCGATCATCAGAGTAGGTCAGTTCGGGTTTTCTCTCGACCATTGCCACTAGTCTATAGTGGCGGTATCTTTGTGGATTTCTAGGGACCTCTCTAGCACTCTGCTTCTTCCTATTCCCATGGGGTCTTCATTTATCATGGTATCTCTTACCTTTTTCTCCCACTTTGTTCCTGACAAATAGGCTGAGAAAGAAATCAGAGAAACAGCATCCTTTACAATAACCACAAATGATATAAAATACCTTGGGGTAACTCTAACTAAGCAAGTGACAGCCCTGTATGAAAAGAACTTTAAGTTCCTGAAGAAAGAAATTGAAGATGTCAGAAAATGGAAAGATCTCCCATGCTCATGGAAAGGTAGGATTAACATAGTAAAAATGGCAATTTTACCAAAAGCAATCTACAGATTTGATGCAATCCCCTTTTTTTCTTTTCTAAAGGAGAATACTGAGTCTAAATTTTATTGTTCCACCCTCAACCCTATAACCATCCATCCATAACCCTGAGAAAAATGAAACCTTTGGCAGAGGGGCATCGTTTTCTTAGAATTGATTCCTGCTATTTAGGGGTAATAGTATCTCTGTGGGGTCCTGCAAGAAAGCTTAGATACTAAGTCTCAAAAGGACTAGCTGTAGAGTCTGCAGCCAGTCTCAGAGTAATGGGTAAGATTGTATGAGATTCTGGCTAGAAGTGTAGTATTATAGACCATCTCATCTTGGAATTGTCCTGAAGAATTATTAGTCCAAGGTTGATCATTGGATAATGTTTTTAGGGACAATGGGATCTTTCTGGACTGAGTATAGTCATTGTTGTGGGGCCCTATCTTCTTTCAGGGACTTCAGAAATTGCTATTGGAAAGACATATATTTCACTGTGGAAAACTTGAACATTATTATCAAAATGGAAAGTGATTTGAGAAAGGATTTCCAGAAATTAAGGATAAGCATGGAAAGAAATAGAATCTTGACAACAATGCTCCCAATTGTTGGTTGTCTTCTGTCTCACACCAGTTGGTTCATCTGATATAAGGCAGACTCTCCTAATTTTTATTTTAAAAATATACTTGTGTTTAGAGAATGAGAGAGCCACATCCCAACTCCAAAGCCAGCTTGATATATAATCGAATCAGGACACAACTACTCTAGAGTTAAAGAGATATTGAGGTTAGGCAGTGAGATATTACCCTGTAGAGTATATTGGTACCAATAAGTACTTCATTTATGTGGTAGATATCTGGGTATTCAAGGACTTATGATTTCTTGAAGATGGGTATTTCTATTATCCAGTAAAGTAAAAAACAAAACAAAACAAAACAAAAAAAAAACAGATCCTTGCCCTGACCCTTTTTTGTTGAGATTTTCTTACTCTTGTAGAGCTGTTACATCAGTGGATGAGCTATTACTTCTCCTTATTAACCCTCCTTAAGAGGGTTACTCCTCTTTGAAGTGAATTTTTAGTTTGTATCCATAACTTTTCCTCTCCTGCAGAAACAAAACCCAAACCTCTTCCCCAATGTAGGACATATTCTTGGTTTTTATTCTGAGGTCAACACATCTCTGAAGTAAACTGGTTGGTTTAGCTCAGGAGTTTTTTTCGTTGTCCAATGCCTCTCCTCTCTACAACTGTTGTTCCTTTCTCATCATCACTGAGAAAATCCATGGTTAATAAAGCATTATGTAATATATACCTAGGAGTCCATTGTTACCTGTTTCTGTTTATTTAGCATATTCTTTAAAGTTTGATTGGATCTTTCTATGACTGTTTAGATTGTATGATATGCCTTTAACATGTTTTATACTGTAATAAGCAAAAAAAAGTCTCATTTTATTTGAGGCATATCTTGGAGCATTGTCTGTCTTAATTTGTACAAATACTCCCATGGTGGCCATTACTTCTAATAGGTGTGTAATCATAGAATTAGCCTTTTCAGACCTTGTAGGAGTTTCCCATTGAAATCCTGAATAAGTGTCAACGGTATGGTGTACATATTTTAATCTTCCAAATTCTGCAAAATGAAACACATCTATCTACCAAATGGAAGTGCTGTGGGATGTCTTTCTGTATGTTGTGAATATGTGTTACTCTCATTGGTTGATAAATAAAGCTGTTTGGTCAATGGTGAGGCAGAATAACGTTAGGCGGCACATTCAAACTAATGATAGAGAAAGGAGAAAGACTGAGTCAGGGGAGATGTTGGAGTCACTCTCAGGACAAACAAGATGTGAAAATAGGTAATACCACAAAGCCACATGGCAAAACGTAGATTAATAGAAATGGGTTGAATTAAGTTATAAGAATTAGTTAATAATGGGCCTGAGCCATAGGCCTTACACTTTGTAATTAATATAAGCCTCTGAGTGATTATTTTACAAATGGCTATAGGACTGTGTGGGACCAAGAAACTTCCTGTTACAAGTTACCGACTGTTTCATATGTAAAAATGTGAAAGAATTCTCCAAGCATGCAAGCAGAAAAAATGAAATCTTGTCTTTTCAAGAAGCCATTGCAAATTTGCATTTTGAATATTTTTCCCATTTGAAAAAGAATATAGTGACAAAAAGTTGCTTTAGTTGTCCTCAAGGGAAAAATAAAGATTGTTGGAGTCTTGAAAAGAAATATCATAGCATGACAATTACTGCGGGCCTGAGCATGCAGCTGTAGCTTAGGAAGTAGGAACAGAAACCAGGACTGAAGTTCCTATAGAAAATATCAGGATACAAAGTCGCCCTGAATTAAACAAATGAAAGTTTCAGTGGTACTCATGACAACAGCATCTGTGATTAGATTTTCTTGCTTTAATATGCTGCTTCCAGAAGACAATGATTTTGTGTCTTGAGGTTTCTACTTTAGTGAGAGGGAAATGTCGCTATCATAAACAGGACACTTTAACATGCTATGGTACCATTGTCAAAACTTCTCATATGGAGCAGGTGGGCATAGATCTTCAACATGTAAATTTGCATGGTCTATCTTTAACATAGATTTTCAAATAAATTTATTTATCTATCCTCTTATCTATTTATTAATTCCTCATATTTATCTATTATCTACCTATCTACCCATTCATCCATCTATTTATCTATCATAATCTGTTATCTAAACTAGGAAATTATAATCAGTACATAACACTGTAAAATTAACTAGATTATATTAATTAAGTCAAATTCCAATAGGTTTGGGATAAACTTAAAGGCATGAAATTTTATCTTTCCCATGTATTAATATTTTAACAGTCACTTTATTTAAAATCCTAAATATTTCCTCTCCACAAAGGAACATCTTTAATGCTTCCTTGTTGTAGTGATTCCCCTCTATCTTATAAATCAGTCAATTTCTTGTATATTCTGTATCTCTAAAATCTTATTTCTATTTAGAGAATATCACATTAATGATCACATATATCTTTCAGCATATTTTCATTGCTTGTTCATTTAGCATAATCCCTTTGGGATCTTCCTGAATCATTGCTTGTATAGATAAATCTGCCTAAATATTGTCAAAGTTCTTCTTTTAAAGATTTTTTTTTCTCACTTGAAAAAGTACAAAATGTGGCTGCTATGAGGTTTGTAAATGTGCAAGCGAGTGTGTGTGTGTGTGTGTAAATTTCAATTTCTATGATATGAATACTCAGGATAGGAAGTGGAAGTTAAAGGTTTAAAATTTATATCTTACATTTATTATCTCTGAGTAGTCAGGTGTGTGTATGCCATACACGCATGTGGGAGTCAGCAGACAACTTGCAGGAATCAGTTCTTACAGCCACAAAAAGGATCCATGTATCAAGTTCAGATCATTATTGGTAGCTGGTGAGATAACTGAGATAATGACAAAGGGTTTCATCTTAATTTTGATAAAAATGATAGTCTTTATCAGCACTGGAAGTATTTTTTTGTACTGTTAACATGACACTTCTTTAAGCTTAAGAAAAATTTCTGCAGTCTTTTCCCTATTCCTGAAAAAATGAAATCAGAAGCTACAGCACACATGACTCTAGCCCTGCCACTCATTGCTTCCCTCAGCTGCTCTCCATGGTGGTCCTAATCTTATGCCCTCCTTGTCTAACACAATAGCACCATGAAGATGGTGGTGCCGTGTAGATCTGCCGCCAGTTCAGGGGGAAGCCTGTCTCTCCTGGACGGCAGAAGCATCATTTTCTGTGGCAATACTTGGCTTTGCAGTTGCTTGGAAGACCTTTAACCTGGACTTTCTTCCTTCAAGTGAATTTAGACCCTTACAAGATGGAGCCTCCAAGAAACTGTCACCAGCAGCTGTGGTCTAGTTTGAGGTTTCTTCCTGTTCAAGTTAAAATAAAGGCTCAAACAAACTTGTTAAAGTAGCAATGAAACCTTATTCAAAGTCAGGCCATAGCGCGCGCGCGCGCACACACACACACACACACACACACACACACACACACACACACACACAAAATACACTGTCAAAATTGATAATGGGCTACAAGAATGAAGGTATTCATTCATGATGGTTGGAGTTCCTCTTATATGGTCTAAGAGGCAGAGGAGCTTAATTAGTGACAACACAATTTGAGTGGTTAGCTTAGTTAGGGTTTCTTTTGCTGTGAAGAGACACCATGACCATGGCAACTCTTATCAAGGGAACATTTAATTGGGGTGTCTCACAGTTTCACAGGTTCAGTCCATTACCATCATGGAGGGGAGCATGGCAGCATGCAGGAAGATGGGATACTGGAACAGTAGCTGAGAATCCTACATCTTACAGGTAACAGGAAGTTGATTGAGACACTGGGGGATATCCTGAGCATAGGAAACCTTAAAGCCTGCCCCCACAGTGACACACTTCCTCCAACAAGGCTATACCCACTTCAACAAAGCCACACCTCCTAATAGCCACTATGAGATTATGGGGGCCATTTTTATTCAAACCACCACATTGGTTTTCTGATAGGTATGAATTACACAAGTCTTTGGACACTGTGCATGTCTCTTTCCATAATGTATAGAATGTTAATCATATGACTGTCTAATTATACATAGGCATACCATGATAAGTAGGAAATGCTCAGAAATGGTGCACTTTTTGTTTAATCCATGTGCATCAAAGATTATTCAAGTCATATTGGCCCTCTAACTTTGTACCTGGTTATGTTGGGAATATGTGGTACAAAAAGCCCAAGTTTGTTGCTCATTGGAATGTAGAAACTTAGTCCATTATTTGGAGAAGATGTGCAGTTAGACTCTGATGAGTGCCTTTTGTTGCTAGAACTTTGCTACATGAATTGTTTGGGATGGTGTTTGTGTACACAGCATTGCAGGTAAGTCTCAGGTTCATCATTGTTAGATAAAATGTTTGGATATAGTACAAACAGAGTACTATCCTGGATACTAACTCATTTCCTGTGTTTGCCTGCCTTAGTACAAGTTTTTGCCCTCAGGGCTTTTTTTCTATTATCCCCGTACAGTATGAAATTTTCTCTTTACTGGTTCTGATCTTTGTGACAGTTCCAGCTGCTTTCTGAGCACCAAGCTGAATGCTCTCCTGCCTTGAGGTCCCCCATCAAGCAAACTGACCCAGGATCTTTAAATTCAACTTCACTCAGGTGCTCAGGTCCCTGACAGGATGAAGCTAGATTCATGCACAAATTTTCACACAAATCACCCCACTCCTATCTCTTATACAGCCCCTATTCCTCTCTGAAAGTTCATGAGCTGGGCTTCCATGGCACATGTTTCTTTCAATATTACTGTCTTTGAAGCACCCACATGAATGTCGTGTTAATTGGTACTTCCAGAATGTTGGGACTTTTCTAGCCCAGACTACTAAATTATTCACATTCTTCCCACAGACCAGTTCCAAAGGCCTAAAAATCTATACCTAGATAAAATATCCAATTATAGTAAAAATAATTTCGAATTTTGGGCTATACTTAATATTACTGAAATAAAGATCCTGGTATTTGTTGCTACTGTGTGCTGCCTAATTTTTTTGTAAATTATGTTTAAAATGTTGCAGCATTAAATTTATAAAATGAGGTACTTCCAGTATTTTTCTTGATGTTTAAATATATCAGTTTATATAGTTCTTTATTTCTCTAATAAATTCATGGGTATCAATAAAATGTAAATATATACATATATATATACACATAATTAAACATAGTTCTGAAACCATCTATTGCGTACTTCCTTCATTTAATTTTTAATTGATTTCTTAAATTAATTCTTTTTTTATTTTAAAGTTATTTTCACATAATATGCTTTATTGTATTTTTTTAACCTCCCCTAACTCCTCCCAAACTCCCTGATCCTCCTCACCTCCCTTCCCACTCAAATTTATAATATTTCTCCTCTGTCTCTAAAAAAATAAAGTAAAAACAAATAACAAAAATATACCAAAACAACTAATCAAACAACAATAATAACAACAAAAACAACAGAAACATGGAGTCCATTTTGTGTTAACCAAACACATAGGCATGTTACCCTCCTTTAGTGTGGTTGATATTTTCTCTTCCCTAGTAGGTACTAATCTTGGTTGTGAGCAAGACTTTGATCTGCTTCCTCTTCACAGTGCTGGCATTTTGTCTGGTGTACAACTGCTCAAGTCATATGCATGCTGTCAAAATCTCTGAGCCCATATATGCGTCAGTCCTGCTGTGTCCGGATGATCTTGTTTCCTTGACGTCATCACCACCTCTGGTTCATAAACTTCCCCTCTCCTCTTCCCAATAGATCTCCCAGCCTTGAAGAGAGGTGTTTGTTAGATATCCCATTTAGAACTTCGTGCTCCGAAGCCTTTCACTCTCCGCACATTGTGCAGCTGCGGGACTCTGTGTTACTTGCCATCTACTGCAAGAGGCGCTTCTCTGATGAGGCTTGAATGATTCTCTCATCTATGGGCACAGCTATATGTCGTTAGGATTCACTTTATCACCATATCCCTTTAGCAGAATAATAGTGGAGGTTTCCTCTAGGGTCATGACCTATCTAGTTTCACGTTAGTTGTACCCCACCTATGCATATTTGTATGTTGCGCTTTATCCTGTTTGCTCTCTCACTTCCTATCCCTAATCTCTCTCCGCACTCCATGATCCTTTCTAAAGAGATGTTTATAAGCAATAGTCCTTCTTGCAAATATTTGTGGAAAAGGGGAAGAAATGTCTTGTTCTCCTTCTTTCTCCGCATCCCTTCCTCACTGCGTAGCACATCATAATCTCCCCGTGATGCACTCAGAAGTCATGTGACAGCCATGGGCTGCAATGATGTCGCAATGTTGTTACAAACAACATTCAAATATAGCAGTGTATGTGCTGTGTTCCTGACAAAAACAAGAGCTCAGGCTCCTCCACCCAAATTATAGGACATAAGGTCTCCTACTTACCCGTTATGAACTCTTTGAGTGAGAATGTTGTCAGTGCATTTCAGTCAATGTACGCAAGCATTTATATGTGTCAGAACAAATCCACTCATGTTTTCTGACTATCAGAAGTCATTATAAAAGCAAGTTAAACTTGGCTAACTTTGGGTCTCTTCACACAATACTTTAGCCATATACCAAAAGATGTCTGGATTTTACCAGAACTCTAACAGTTCAAATTCAATGTAGAATATTTTCTGCAGATGTACCTAGAAGGCCTGTGCTTCACAAGACAAAAAACACCCTAAGGCTGAAACCTAATTGGAAAGCTAAAACAGAGTGATTTTAGTAATAGTGGGAAAATAAAACACAGAATTACTCAACCCCTAATTCCACAGGGGAAGTGCTGTCCAGGATCAATTTCATCCTTTCACTGACTTTGCCTGGTTTGCTTTGGTCGAGTAATGAAGAAATACAATACTTCTTTCAGTACACCAAGGGAGCATTTATTCCTTTACTGCCTCTGTCCCACAGACTAGAATGGTCCCCTTGTGATGAGTGGCCACATGAGCAGATCAGTTCTTTCAAGGGAGAAATCTGTGTACTTGACATAAATTGTCAATTGTTTTTCTCATCTCAGAACTGTGAGCAAGAGCAACTAAGTTCATAGTTTTAATGGTGTTTCTAAAGGCTGTGTAGCAGCTCTTTCTGAGTTATCTCAGTATGTATAAAAACCTTCTAATGTGGTATTTCAAGGCTGCTCTCCTACATGTCTTGAATTACCAAGAGACAAAATAAAGTATAATAAAGGCATATTATTTATGAAATGAAATCATATCATACCTATGCTTAGATCAAATTATACCTACGGCATAGACAATGACTATTATATACTTGTATATTATATTGAATTTTGATGAAGCAGTAGAAATAAAGACATCACACAGACTAGGGAAATCATAATTAAGCCACAATTAATAGTTCCCTTGAAGAAATGAGCCTTTTAAAGAACTAAGCAACATTATATTTCACCTCTGTAGTACACTTAGTTCATAAGATGGGATGACAGTAACTTGTGTCAATAAATTATCATGTAATGCGTAAGTACCATGTACGGTCACACTTTATAGCAAAGGAAGTGTGGAATGTTGAGTTTTAGACAGTGACAGAAAGAAAAGAGAAATAAAAGTGGACACAGAGTCTTTATTGGAGGAAATATAGTTTACTACTGGATACTTCAAGAATCTAAGGGAATATTTTTTTAATCAAATACTTTTTAAAAACTGTATGTGCATTGTAAAACAGAAATCTCAGCATAAGCCTGTTCGGGATGTAGCAGTATGAGTACATATTCTAATGTTAGAAAATTAATGTAAAAAACAACAAGGCTTAGAATGATGCAATGCTTCTAAGTAAGAATAGAATAAAATACTGAAATACGCAGTGATGAATGAAAGACCTGGAATAGGCAAGAAGAATAAAAGATATTCAGAGAGAAAATTTGTGTAACCAGAAAGTAAAGTGGGGTATTATTGCTGAATACTAAAATAAGCAAATTTGAGATATGAAGGCATTAAAGCCTCACACAATACATGAAAGGAGAAAATAATTGCCTCTCTATAAACATTTATTTCAAAAAACAGTAATATCACATTCTCATATGTTATGTGGATTGTTATTGGGTAGATGATGCACAACCAGAAATTATATGAACTATTTATGCTGTTCATTACCTCATTGTGTAGAAGCAGAGAGCTTTTATTTCCCTATTGGGTGCAAATGAAGAGTTGCATCCATCCAAATATAGCAGAAGTGGAATGCAATGTATCCCTGGTGAAGTGAGCTCAGCTTCTGAGCGTGTATTTATTATTTTTTTCTGTGCTTCACAGATGTGCACATTTTTTTTTTTAGCATTCCTGATCCTTGCAAACTATAGCCACACAAAACAACCTAAATGGGCAGTCTGGTGATCATTTTCATTAATGGTATATTCCAAAGAAATGGTGTTGGCTACAGGAGATATTTTCTTTCTGAAATTTATATCATGAAATTAATTTTCTTCACATAATTTGATGTCAAGGTACAGAATTGACGATTACAGTATAATGCTTATTTTTGAAAATTCTTTTGAAATTATTCCACTATATTGTGGAAATAATGTTGTTTTAAAATGTAACTTGATTGGGGCTGAGAGATATCTTGGTAGAGTGATTTCCAGACAAATTTGAGGTCCTGAGTTTGATCTTCAGATGACAATAAGACATAAAAAAGAACAGATGTGACACATGCTTGTACTCTTAGACTAGGGAGGTAGAGGAGGGAGCCACCACATTTAACATAACTGATAAGCTCTAGTGACATTTTCTGTTGTGGTTTCATGGGAAATGTCCCCTCCCCCACAAGTGTCTATCTTTGAACAATTTGTAACTGGAGAGTGCCACTTCTTGGGAAAGTTGTAGAAGCTTTTAGAGGTAGAATTTTCCTGGAGGAAGTGAGTCACTGGAGGCAGGCTTGAGATTTTATAGTATGCCCAGATGTCCTGTGCACTCTCTGAATCCCAACTGCAAGTGTAATGTGACCAGCCAGCCTGACACCATGCTTTCGCTATCATGAGGAACTGCTCATTCTGAAACTGGAAACCCAAATGACAACTTGTTAGTTATTTTATCACAGCTGCAAGAAAATAGAAAATTGGCACTGACATATTGGTGAAATTATTAAGGCCACTCCACGTAGTTAAAAGGAGATTTATTTAATGGCGTAACTTACAAATTAAGGAATAGGTAGGTCGCGGAGTCTGGGGAAGGTGTATCACAGTCCAGCGGTGTTCTCTGGAGCTCTGCTCAGTCCACCTCTCCAGTCCAGGGTCCCGCAACAGAGAGAGCGCCCGCCGATCCAGATCTCAGGTCTCCCGGCGCCTCCCTTGGCCCCGCCTTGTAGGCGTGACAGTTGCCGAAGTCTCAATGGGGGTTGGAACTTCCAGATCAAAGCTGGAATGGCTACCCACTACATCTCCCCCTTTTTGTCTAAATAAGAAAGTTCTAACCTAATACAAGACTATATACAAAGGAATGGTTATCAAATATTGTCCAGGAATAATGAGGGATAATGACCTAGATAAGATGGAAGTACAACCAATGCAAACAATATCAAGCAAGAAACACATACTAAAGTCCAGAGAAGTATAGAGCATAGGTAAATGGCATGTTACAAAGATCCTTCCAAAAGGTGTCCTATCCTAAAGAACCTGAATCTAATACTTAATATGTTCTATCTACTAAGTTGTAACTATAACTGCTAGTCTTCAATCCCATCAAAGACCTGAGAAGGAATATAATGGTACCTGAGAAATGGTACATGGATGCAAACAACTTTCGGGAATCTTGCGAGAGTAGACGGAGACAGCTGGCAGCCTGGACAGTCACCTAATGTTTCTCAGCATGGGAATGTGGGTGTTATAGACCCAATCCTATGGATCTTGGGCCCTTGAAACATGTTTGGAGGCAAAATATGGAAGGGTTGGGAAGTCTCATAAATGTTATAGGCCAAGCTTAATGAGCCATTCTGGTGGGAGTTTGAAATACCAGAGGCTAAGTGAAATTAAGGAGGAGGCTTAGTTTATAACATTTAAGAGGGCAGCAAGGACTCTTTCAGGGAATGGACTACAAGTCAACTGGTTATACTCAGGCAAATAAGGTATCCGTATTCTACTAATGTTCTTGGATGAGTCTAAAATTTAAAGTACTGGGCTTAAGTGTTTGGTATAAGGAATTAGAAGGCAGTATAGTATTCAAATAACACAGTTATTGTTTGATATCTTATCCAGGTCTATACTGAAAAAGGTCAAGAAGTGAGGCCAAACAGACAAAAAACAAAAAAAAAAAGAATGTATTTTTGTGAAGAAAAAAAAAAAGCTTGAGAAAGATTAAAGTCTTAGCCCACCTATGTGGTATAAAAGAGGTTGTAATTCTTAAAAAGAAACTGCTTTGAACTTTGGCACCAGGAGGGATATCCCAAAGGCAAGATGCTGCCCATCAAGGTTCCAAACTGAAAATGCAATGTCTTTGATTGGAGAGAGTCTACACTGAGATTGTGGATGAAGGGGTTCCCTGTTTCTGGGAAAGAAACTACCTAGGAAGTGTTTTCCAGTGTCTGAACATAGAGCTTGCAGAAACTTTGTTTCCAGGGGTCCAGGCTACATATTGAGTTGGCATAGAACTTGGAAGACTTGGTACTGGTTATATGTTCATGAAAGTTTCAAAATTGAGGAGGTCCTGAAGTCTTCCTCCACAGTCCCAGACAGATGATTAGGCCAATGAGAATAATACTTTTCCTATCCTACAAAGGTACCGAGGCTACAGAAAGATTTGATGCTTAAGTTAGAATCTGCAAAACTTTTTATCTATTGAGAAATTTTAAACAATCATTTCATCATCATCAAATATAGATATAAACTTTCAACTGATATTAGTTTATAGTTCGATTTCAATGAGCTGATTATTTCTGAAGGTAGTATGAGGCATTTTTAAAACAATGAAAAACTAAAAGTTAGATGCAAGTTTATGCTCCCTAAGAAGCAAAAGAAAATTGAGAAACTAGGTGTAAATTTATCTTTCAGGGTAAATCATCAGGTTAAAGTTTGTGATAGTATGAACTTATAGTGTCTGTATATCTCCTTCTATGTGAAAAAGAAATTTGTTTTATCCTTGATCCAAGATATGGGACACTTAAAATTCATCTAGTGCTATTAAAGAAGTGTACCTTAAATCAGTTTGATTTTATCAAGGCAATTTATTTTGCCCTCATACAAATGTAGGGATGATTTACAATGAGAGTCTTTATCTCATAAAATAGCTAAATGAGTTTTCTGCTTCAAAAGTACTTAAATCAACCTAGTTTCTCCATTTATGAAAAAATTTGTGCTTTCAGGGATACAAGTATAATATCAAAATCTGTTATTCTTGGTATCTTTTTTTTACATGCTCATTGTTTATAACTGTTTAGTCTAATTACTCCTTGTATTTTCTAAACTCAGTTGTGTGTTTATCACCGGAGGTCTTATCTACACAACTGTCATCATTAATCACCTGTGAATTACTTGGCTTCATATGCATTTTTATAGCCTCCATTACAGTTGCTGTCTGTTCTTTCCTCAGAAGTAGCTCTGAACTAAGAGCTTTCAATTTAGCATAGCTTTCTCAGCAATAGATTTTAAAACTGTTTGAGTCTTCCTTACTGAGAAAATAGTATTATATGTGTTGTTATTATAATCACAAAACAATTGTGTTGATTAAATATTGAAAAAAAAAATAAAATCAATCAAATCGACAATAACAGAAACAAAAGCTACAAAACCCAAAGAAAGAAATAGAATTTGGATGATTTTGGCAACCACTGTAAATATCCCTTGGTCACAAGTCATCCGACGTGAAAGCATAGGAACTCATGTTGTTATACATTTGTTTTTAGAAAATGCAGACAGACCTTCTGTCTCAGAGTGCAAACACAATTTTTATAGCAGTGAGCTATGAGGAGTTGCAGACAAGGAGTTGGGGAAAATATTGGTTGTTTCCTTTGAGTTTAATTAGATTATTTTTGGAAAAATGACATGGCAACATGGGAGACAAAGTGAAGTAGTTTTTGTAATGCTTGCTCTTTTCATGAAGTTGAATCTCTTCCAGCAATAATGCTCAAAATGTTGCAAAGTTGTAGATACATTGAGATACAAATAGATTTTAACAGAAAACTTGTTCACATCCCTTATGGCAATGAAAATGCAGCGATATTACTTCAGAAACTAATGACCTTAGGAGAAAATATGATATCCTGAAGATATCATGTATTGTAAAGGAGTACATGAGCATTTACCATAGCTTCTGACTTTCCTGAGGACCATACCCTTTATCTCTAAGTAAGCTGGTCGTGGAGGGTCATCTGAGCATTTTCTTTTAGCTTTCCTACAAGTCAGGAGAGTCTTCTAAAATCATAACCACAGATTCCTCAGCCTTCCCATGGGGCCAGGCAAAATTGAGTTCCTGTAATAACTCATTCCCCTTGAAGTAACTTGAACAGGCTCTGTGTTCCTGAAATAAACATAACATGGGATGTCTTATGTATCTCTGTACATCGCTCATAATTTACTGAGAGCAGAACATTGACTTAGATGGAGGGAAATTTTAATTAGTTTAGTAAATGTATAGAAAATCATGTCAAATTTTGTTGTTAAAATTCCTGTTTTCAATCACCTTTACAAAAATAAACCAAAGAATAAGGAAAACAAGCCAGAAAGTAATGTTAGTAAAGTCTGTGAGAAGCACTTCCACAGGAAAGGTAGACCACAGAATAGACTTGAGAGCATCTCAAGCTGCCTGTGCTGGAGCCCTGACTTGACCTGCTGTTTCTGCCTGTGCTGGAGCCCTGACTTGACCTGCTGTCTCACCTGCCACTGGGGTGTTCTAATCAAAAAGGAAATTGAGGCACAGGAAACATGAAAGCAAACAAACCTTATTGGTCATGTAAGATAGATCTGTGGCTTATGCATCACCTTGAGCTTACTTCCTAACCATTAGTACTTTCCATTATTTGCTACTTCTAGACAACTGTGTCTTGAGTGAAAAGGTAAATCCAGATCTTACAACGTATGTGGGGTAAAGCACATGAGAAAAAGTGAAGACAGACTCTACTGTTGTATCATTCTTCATTATGAATACAGACAGGATACTCGGTCAAGTGGCCCCATGAAACTTCAGTTTACATAACAAATGTATCAAATAAATGATTCTTTGTTTTTGTAGTGTCTTAGGCAGGATGTGTGACATTCTCATGTGCAGTCCTCACATGGGTCTCTGTGATCAGGTACAGCATGACTTGTTTTGTGTCTTAGCTAGGGTTTCTATTGCTGTGACACCATGACCACAGCAACTCTTATAAAGGAAAACATTTAGTTGGGGCTGGCTTACCGTTTCAGAGGTTTAGTCCGTTACCTTCATGGAAGCATGCAATGAGACATATCACTGGAGAAGGAGTTGAGAGGCAGTAAGAGCATCTGGGAACAGCTTGAACATATGAGACCTCAAATTCCGCCCCCACAGTGACACACTTCCTCCAACAAGGCCATACCTACTCCAACAAGTCCACAGCTCCCTACAGACCAAGCCTTTAAACAAGAGTCAGTGGGGGCCACACCTATTCAAACCATCACACTCTATTACAGAAGAGCAATTGACAGTAAGTTAAAATGATATTGTGTTTTGGATACTATCACCTTTTCTCCAGTGTGTGTGTGTGTGTGTGTGTGTGTGTGTGTGTGTGTGTGTGTGGTGTAAGATAAGTAATAGTATTTCTTAACATCTAGTATATTTATAGGTTATTTTTGTAATTAAAATTTTATGACTGGTTTTATAATCCTATATGAACAGACATAGAGGGTCAGAGAGAAGGAAATCACAAACATCAGTGTACATTTTTACTAAATATTCTTTCAGTAGAATCTGGAATAGCTTCTCTTTCCCAATTTCATACTTGAGACTCACTGAAATAAAGAATTAACAATGAACAAATCTAAATTTTAGTGGGTGAAAACCTGTAGAATAAAAAGAAATGTTGTCAATAATCATGGGACCAGGCTTACTTTCCTGTTATGATGGAAGCTGTTCCTCCCTAAGAAATATCTGAAGATTTCATTAAAACGCACAGCTTAGTATTAAATAATTTTAGAAAGATTGTCATATTTTGTAAATTATTCCAATTTTTATGATTACCTTTATTTTTACTTTAACTTCTGTCCCATATTCCCTTGAATATTACAGCTTTGTTATAAATATGTATCATTTCTGCATATAGACATGTATTTTCTATACTTATCTACAGACACAGATATATACATATATATATCACATGCATACATATGCAAATTTATCTATAGATATTTATTCACTTTAGTTTTAATATAAATAATCTTTGAATAAAAATATTTCAGTGATAATTTAGTTGTGGTCAAATTGCATTGCAACTTTTTCAACTTTTGTCTAAATTTGTAACAACCTAGGAAAGAAAGACTCATTATTGAAGAAAATATTAAATGGTAAAACAAAAAAGAAAAAAATTACCTTGGGTGCAATTTGTATTGATTTGATGTTGAATTTGACAGCTTTCAAGGTACTGATTTTTAGAATAATTGCAAAAATAATAATTATCCAGAAACAAATTAACAACTAAAAAACTATTTGGCACAATTACTACAACATGATTCTCTGCATTTAACCAGTAAGGAAAGTCTCAACTGCCCCTTTATTTATAAGAAGTAAAGCTTAGAGTCAGAGGATGACCGGTAATAACCACAGCCAGAAAAAATACTCACTTTTCCCACTACTCTTCCTCCTCATACTGTGCTGTCCAAATACCCAGCCAGCTGGTGGGTCTGCTCTACCGGCAAGTCTCAATGAGGACACTGAGCTTTTCTTGGACTTCTGAAAAATAGTGTAAATAATGTTAAGAAGATGTTAAAATAGTGTAATAATGTTAAGAATTGGTTAATTCACAGTATAGACATGTGTCAAATATATAAAACTCCATGATATACATAATTATTCTGTATTAATTTACATGAAAAACAATGATTAAAAAATATGTTCCAAAAATAGCATTAATGGGCACTCTAGAGGCTCTTGCTATTCAGTGCTTACTATCTTAATTTGTCACCCTGTAATTTAAACAGCTGTGAGTTATACTGCTGCAAAATAAGCATTTAAAGGAATAGTCTCCAGTTAACTTAAACCCCCCCTCCCATGGTCTAAAGTAACCATTCTTAGTCAAGAACAAGACATTTTAACACAGACACAGGATCCAAAAGAACCACCATCTGGGCCCAAGTCAAACTGACAGACAGTTTGTGAATTCACGGAGAGGAAATGTTTCCTTAGGAGCTCTAAATTTTTGAAGTTCCACTTTATCAAGTTAAACTGACAAAATAACTAAAGATAAGCAACAGTTCACAGGAAACCAGATTTAAGATATCAGGATAATGTATCAATTGGACCCTCAGAAGAATATTCATCCAATTTCCTTTATCAGGGAAGTTGTAGATACTTACTTTCATGCAAACACACATATGCATATATTTATACAAATGCAGCAAACTGAAAACTACCAGAATATTTTGTAGAAGGTTCTCAAGAGAACTTTAGGATAAAATACAGCCACAACAAGCACACACATGGGTCATTTTGATATTAAATTTCTATCTTGTGTGTGTGTGTGTGTGTGTGTGTGTGTGTGTGTGTGTGTGTGTGTGTGTGTGATGGCTATTCTTGTAGTCAAGTTGACTACATCTGGAATTAACTAAAACTCAATTGATTAGGCAAATCTTGAGGGAATTTTTTTAATTAAATCATTTGAAGAGGGTGGACCCACTTCTGATCTGGATTTTTGAGGTGGGAAGATGCACCTCTAATCCAGACCTATTGAAGTGGGAAGATACTCCTTTAATCTGGTCCAAGCCTTCTGATGGCTGCCTATATAAAGGACATGAAAGGACACTGGTTCATTTTTGGGTGCTTGTTCTTGTTCTCACCAAAAAAGTCATTTCTTCACTGGCATTAGAACTTACCTCTTTGGGATTACAGAGTTTAGAGAAGACCAGATGAGACATCTATCCTTCCATCCTCATGTACTGAACAACAATTGGATTCTTGGTCTATCCATTGGTAGACAGTCTTTGTTGGACAAGCTGAACCACAATTTATACTCTAATAAATCCCCTTTATATACAAGTTCATTCTATAAGTCCTTTTCCTCTAAGGAACCCTGACTGCTACTACTAATACTAACATAATGTATGTGTTTGTGTATGTGCCTGTGTGTTGTGACACTGTTACTCACTGAACTTGAAATTCACCAATTAGTCTAGACTGCTTAGCCAGCAAGTTATAAATACCTGTTTGTCTCCTCGGGTAACTTATACATAATGCCATGAATCTGTAATCAGCTCCTCATGCTTGCACAGTAAACTCTGCTCACTCAGCTGACTCTCCAGCCCCCCAAATCCAGATTTTGATTTATTTTACAGAAGTCTAGTTTTAAAGAGAAAGACTATGGAAAACTTGAAAGTGAAAACCAAATATGACCCAATTAATGCCAGTGAGTTCAAATATTGTGAGTCCATATACAGAGTTGAAAGAAACATTTATTGTGCATAGTTTATTTGCTCATGCCAGTTCATGTATGTACATTTTATCTATATCTGAAAGATTATGTGATAAGTTAAAGCTTAGCTTCTGTCACTTTACTCTAAATAGAAAAGGGGAAAATCTAATAAAACTCTAAGAAATGCATTCCTCAACTTTCTACATATACACACATGCATGTGTATGCACACACACACCCACATCTGTCATTTAATATCCTTTCAGAAGTCCCTATATTTATTTTATTTGTATTTGTCTCTACTGATGTCCTTAATGATAATTTTCCCTCAGAAAGTGATTGCAGTCCATTCTCTGAAGTATGACTTAATTGCTTAAATTTGAACAAAAAGATAATAGATAGTAAATAACAGATGTTGGTAAAGTTGTTTGTCAGGTAGGTGTCTGGGTTTCTATACTATTAATGATAATTAAAGGAACAAAAGCATGTTCACTTGTACACACAAAATTCCTAAAAAAAGCAAAGAACAATTTAAAAAAATAGAATAAAGAGATAATAGAAGCTACGAACATATCTTTATAAGGACTGTTATCAAGTAAATTATGCCCCATCTCTATTAAATTAGCATTGACAATGTATCAATTATAAAACAATTTTTTGACTTAGAATCAAATTGCCATTCTGCAAACACTAGAAATCTTTTTCTTGTATTCTCAGTAATTGGCCCCAATTAAGTGCATTAGTGGATAAACGTTGGCTGTAGAAATGAACTACTTAACATTTCATTTATAATCTAATACAGCATATGACTTCAATTTAATTAAAAATGCAAGATCTTTTAATAGCAAGATAACATTTATTCATATTTGTAGTTTTCTATTTCATAAATTGATGTCTAAGAGTGCTTTATCTCATAAAAGTAAATGGAATAATTCAGGCAAAATTCTGTTGTGTTTATGACAATCAATACTTAAAAAGATTCAACTGTTGTGTTGAAAGTTCTTCTAAAATGTTCAGACAAAAAATGAAAACAGAGTGGACATTTTCTCAGCTTCTTTACTGGAATAACTTTCAAACACTATGCCTATGAATATGTATAATTATTTGTCTATTAAAGTCAAAATAATATTTTAAAAATAAATTAATTTCCCCAAAGACATTTGACAGATGGCTGAGCATTGATTTAAAAATAATCCAAGTCTCAAGAATAGGGGCAGACTTCTGGGACAGGTCCCTGGGGATGTGTTCTGAGTCTTCACAGGCTAGCTCCACTTCCCATCCACTCTCTGCTTCCTAAGTACAGCTGCAATGTGACAAACCACCCCATTCCCCTGTAACCATGTCTTTCTTGCCTACTGCCATGTCTTCTCCACCAGAATGGGCTTTGCTTTCAAACTGTAAGCCCAAATAAACTTTACCTACTTAAATCACTTTTGACCCAACAATGAGAAAAATAACTAATATAGAAAGCCAGTATTGAGAAATAAGTCTACAGCTTTGATAAACCCAACAATGTTGTATAAAAGCCTTTGAAACTAGTTTGCAGGAGGAATGTGGAAGATTTCAAAACTTTAGGCTAGAAATACCTTTAAATGCTTTAAACACAACTTAGTGGATTGTTCTAGTAGGAATTTAGAAAACCATAAGGCAAAGAACAATGTAGATTATGGTGGTCCCAGGCTCATGAGATAGAAGTTCTTCTATGCGTGTACTGAAGGTGCCCATAGCATTAATGGTTTGTAAATCCTTACACTTTCTGCGCCAACAGCTCATGGAAAGATATCTCATTCCTGGAATTTCTATTTAATAAGCTATAGCTTCTGCAAGTGTGTTTTTCACCTGCATGGTGTATCTGTGTTCATTATTTTTCCATTTATATTAACTAAATACCAGACAAAACAATGTAAGTAAAACTTATTTTACCTCCCAGTCTGAGGGTGCAGTCTATTGCAGTTAAGAATGCGGTTACACTGTACACACAGTCAATACACGATGAGGATTATAAATCCCATTAAGCAAATCACAAAGATTAGCAATCACAGCTTAAAATCCCAGCCTTCCACCCTGGCACCTAAAGTTTCATTTTCATCACATAATACAAATTGCATTTAACACATCACTAAAAAATTTAATAGTGATTGAGATTCCGACTCTGTTTAAAAGTCCAAAGTCACTTCGGAGACTCAGGTAACCTCTTAACTGTTGATTCTTTCAATAAAATTGATGTATTTCCAACATACTACAATACAGAGGAAACATTCCCATTTCACAAAAGGCGTGGTAGTGGAAGTGTAACAAAAAAAAATAATAATCAGGCCAAAGTAAGATAGAAACTCAGCAAAGCAAACAAATACTGTGATTCTATGGCCTGCAACTGGGCCTCATGTTGGAATCCCAGGAGGTCCAATGGAGTCCCACTTCTTTCCAGTTCTGCTGCCTAGAGGACACATGGACTTTATTGGAATACTTAAGTCCATATGGACATCTTCCCTCAACAGATCTAGCAAGGTCTTAGGAATATGAATGTCTAGGGTCTCCATTTCATCTTAGCCTTTATTGTCACATCTTCATACAACGGCATCTCAGAGCCTCATTTAAGGTAGTCCAAACCTGCCACAGTGTTCCTGTCCTGAGGACTCTCTGGGAACATAGTGTACACTTCCATAACCTCTCACTGCTGCAGGATGTCTTGAAAACAAAACGACAAATAAATAAATACAATACAGTAAAAATAATATAAAATCAGACCCGTGCAGCAGCGTTAATAAGTTCTGCTGCCAGTTTCCAATTAACCTGCCCCTTTCTGTCACAGCTGCAGGGGCCTCTGTATACCGCCTTGGATAATTCATGAAACACTACTCAAGAGTTATTTTGGAGAGGAAGTCTTTCCAGCAGCATTCTAAATTCAGAATCTCTCTTTCCAAATTGACTTCAATTTTCACAAGTTGGGGCTATTAGTAGGTGGGGTCTTGGCTTCAGAGGACATTTCTTTTGCCTCAAAAAGGACTAGATTTCCTTTTTAAGAGGCTAACCCCTTGAACAATTTCAGTTGCTTCCTCCTCTGCCTGACTTGCATCTTTAAATTCACTCATATTGATTTGCAGCCATGTGACCCCTCTCCCTGTGACCTGGACAAGAACAATGGGCAGGAATCCATGTTTGTTACTGGACTCTTCACAATTGTAAAGAATTGCAACCAGCTTAGATCCCCATCAACAGATGACTAGGAAAAGTACGTACATAGAATGAAATATTTTTCAGGTGTCAAGAAAAATGAAGTCATGACTAAAACAGATACAAATATAAGCTTTTATGTTGAATGGAAAAAGATAAACTTAGAGAAATAAATACTGTGTGTGTTTATGAGAGAGAAAGACTAGAACTAGAAACAAACAAACACATCACAGACAAAATATAGATATAGATATAGAGAGATTGCTAGGTAGATGATAGACAGATGATAGATAGATAGAGAGAGAGATAGGTAGATAGATAGATAGATAACTTTAAAGTGTGGCAAATAGAATGATAGATAAAATTTCAGGAAATGTATATAAAAATGAAAATGAAATTGATGCTGTTGGGAACAAAAATGAAGAATATATATAATATTTACAATACAATTACTTGTTTCAGTGGTGGGAAAAATATTATGATGTTTCCTGAGATGGATTTTGATATAAAAGTGGTATGGTTGAATGCAACTCTGCCAGTTTACAGAATTGGAATCAAAGATAGAGTTTTGCCTCTAAACCTCAGTTCACTCACTTGTAAAGTGATAATGGCAAATGTTTATTCATCATCTTTTCTCAAGAGTAGATGAGAACCTGAATATAAATCATTTAGCATTCTGTGCTGTTTAATAGCAAGAATCTGTGAGATGCTACTCATTTAGTATATCCAGAAAATAAATCAAAAGTTTTCCCTCCAGTTTTTTACCCCCCAAAATATACCACAGTGTTAAAATGCATTGTACTCATCCAATAAATACAGACATATTCATGTTAAAATTTAAGAAAGTCAGATCAGTGTTTACCATTGTCTTCAACTATGCTAAAGGGAAGCGTGATGCAGAATGAAGCACTGTAAAGGAATGCTGAAAAATCAAGACAAGGTTTCTAAATTATCGAGGAGATGGAAATATAATTCAAACACCAAAGTGTCAAGTAAAAATGGCATACAAAGTAGAAAAGCTCATAGTTACAAATTGATTAGCTCAAGACAGAAACATTTGGATGGTAGCAATTTTTTCTTGTGGAGATCCAATCTCAGGATCATAATATGATACCAGCCACCTCTCAATTTTAAAGAATTTGAACACACAGATGTAAGTCCAACTGTTACTGAAAAACTCCAATGATTTAAATATAATTTAGTCGCTACATTTGAAAAGAGAGTTTTAGTAATTCTTCACTTTTTAAGACAAGACTTAACAACGGCTTATGCTTTGATCCTTTAAACACTTAATGAGAACTTGAGACTAAGTGGTACGAATTTGATTTTTCTCCTTTTAAATATGTTAAATTGGGATCTGGAGACATGGCTTAACATTGCATTGGATTGTCTGATATTCCAGAGCAGAGAACCCATGTTTGAATTCCAGCAGCCACATGATGACTCACAATCATCCAGCACCCACATGACACCTCACAATCACCCAGGACCCACGTGACACCTCACAACCATTCAGCACCTACATGACGCCTCACAATCATCCAGCATTCTCATGACACCTCACAATCATCCAGCACCTACATGACACCTCACAATCATCCAGAACCCTCATGACACCTCACAACCATTCAGCACCCACGTGACACCTCACAATCATCCAGCACCCACGTGACACCTCACAATCATCCAGCACCCACATGACACTTCACAATCACCCAGCACCCACATGGTGCCTCACAATCACCCAGCACCCACATGGTGCCTCATAATCACCCAGCACCCACATGGCGCCTCACAACCGTCTGTATCTCCAGTTACAGGATACTTGACACTCTCTTCTGGCTTTCCTGGGTGTACATGCAAACTTGCAAGCATGCAAGAAAACGTTCGCATTCAATAAAAATAAAAGAACGAGAAATATAAAACTACGCTAAGTTATTCACTTCTTTAAAACTGAAGAGGAAGTGAAACAGAAACTACATCTTCAGACTTTTCTGCAGGTATCTAGATACAGTAAAAACAATAAAACTTTGAGCATGTGGTCTTATTCATATTAGTGTTTATAGAACTGCTATTCTCTCCATGATTTCTCTCTCTCTCTCTCTCTCTCTCTCTCTCTCTCTCTCTCTCTCTCTCTCTCTCTCTCTCTCTCTCTCTCTCTTCCCCCACCTCGTGTGTGTGTGTGTGTGTGTGTGTGTGTGTGTGTGTGTGTGTGTGTGTGTGCGTGTATCTCTGTCTCTCTGAAGAATGTTAATTTCGAGGCACAGCAATATTTATAATCGACAAAAATGTGAAAGTAAGTAAGTAAATGGAAGGTTATCTGGGTAATCAATTAATCAATACTTTTTAAATTTTGCTCGTTTTTGACTGGTGATGTATATGTTTTGGAGAAAGGATCTTGCTATGTAGCTGAAGCTGACCTTCTATGTATAACAATCCTCTTGCCTTAGCCTTCAAAGTGATGAGATTACAGACCGGGACCTCCACTCCAAACAATTAGTTATACTGGGTGAAAGAATCAAGTAGTGGTAGAGTGTGAAACAGGCACCATCAATGTGGTCCACACTGTGTGTGTGTGGGGGGGGGGATAGTGTGTTCAAAGAAATAACTACTTGGTTTTCATGTTATTCAAGAATTTTAGAATTATTTAAGAATATTTTGGCTGACTTTTTTCTGTAAAGGTACAAATAGGGCCTTATGAGGTTGCACATGTGTTTTGGTTATATTTTCTTAGGACGTCCAAGCTTATGCTCACAAGTGTTTTCAGTTGAAAATGAATTTACTTCTGCTGGGACTTTAACTGAAAACAAATGTTGTGACGATAAATGCATTCTTGGTAAGAAATGGGGGAATTGGGGAGTCAGAAAGACCATGGCTTCTAGGCTTAAGAACTGGCTAAGAGGAACTCAGCAGTGATGAGGCCATGGCTGGAGTTTCTGATGGAACTGGAATGTCATCTCCACATGACTGACCACTCACAAAAGTGGCATTGCCAGAGACTTTCCCACAAATTGTAGGCCGCTCCACTGTGAAGTGCCCCCATACCCAACAACTTTACCCATGTATTACCCGAGGGAGTGGCCTCAGAGTCACATGACTTCTATTAGCTTAGTGAGTCTTAAGTCTCCCTCCTCTTTCAGAGGGACAGTTCTACACAGAAAGAATAGTTACACAACATCTACAAACAAATCAGATGGGATGAGAATGAGAGCCTCTGTGATTTCACACTCTTCAGGTGTTCCACCCTACATGTACTTGTCAGCCTCAAGAAGCCGTAAAATACATGTTATTGTTCTCTGCTCCCCTGCTGTGCCATTTTGCTTTTATCAACTGGCACTGAAGATAAATTATTTACCTCTCATTCTTTTGAGTTTTATTGAAAAGGTTCTGTGTTGATAAATAAAATCAGAAATATGTGTTTTATGGCTGTGATCTTGGGCAGAACAATGTTTAGGGGCATGAGGAAAACCTATAGCCATCGCAACAGGAATTTTTCTAACAGAATATTGTCCCACTATGTGAACAAGCATAATTTCATCACTCTCTTTTCCATTATACCTTTCTTCATGTGATGCCAGTAAATATCTAGGATTAGTGACCATGTTTGCCTGTTCACCACTTAATACTGAACCATTAGTTGGATAAAACAAGCTTTTCATTACCAGATAATAGCTGTTCATTTAAAAAGACGTGTATGTATTAAGTTTACATTCAGTAATACTCAACATGTGCTTTTAACTAGCCATGCTTAATAGGTAAAAATGTCTGTTTGTCTCAAAGAATAGAAATAGGGTACTGTTCTTTGAATATAAATTCACAGAGGATATTCTCTCTTATTTCTCTGTCTTATTAAAATATGCCTCATCATCCAAGATGCAATTTAAAGTTCTGTTATGATATGGTATAGTTCTATCAATGATAAGGCAGAAATTAATATAAAGGTATCATTAAAGATAAAAATATCTCCCATCCCCTCCCAATTTAATCTTCTTATTTTAACTTGAAATTGTATTAAAAATAGAGAAATTAATTTTCTCATCTTCCATTTCCTTTATGCCCAAAGACTAAAGAAAGTTTTGTAATTCAGTGGGTTTTCTTCATTCCTCCGAGTTACAGGTTACAATGGTTGTCAATAACGAAGAAGCCGCCAGGTCTGCAAATGAACAAGGGAAAACTATGATATACAAAGAAGGAGACACTCGTGAGAGCAGACACTTTAAGATATTCATTTTTAACATAATTACTGATGTCATGGACTTTTTTCACACTTTTCCAATTTCATACACTATAATTCTCAGGGTAATTATTGGTTGTCCTAAATGGGCTCCTTGGCAACAGCCTGATGCTTTCCGCCTCATTTCTGCACTGCACATAAATCAATCATGAACTTAAATCTTCAACTTTGTCTGCGATATGATGCATAACAGTGATGAAGCAATGCAAATTTGCGTAAAACATCAATTTTTCATGGACACTCCATACTAATAGATTAGGCTTACTATGTGGTGAATATGTAGTATTAACCCCAGGGCAATTCTGAAAATAGCAGTCTCTATGTTTCTCTTAGGGAGAGTTCAATTCTTTGTGTCATTCTTGGAGCAAAAGGTTCACTCCTTTTCTAATTTTGTATAAGTTCTTTTCTGAGCTACTTTTCCAAACACACAAATACTGAGACAATGTACACCTAAGGTACATGATCAATGTCTGTTAGTTACTAAAGAAAATTTAAAAGTATAAAAGTGCAGAGGAAAGCATAGTACAGCCAATTTTAAAGAATGACACATACATGTGAATTTTATGTTTATATGTGTATTGATATATGATATGCATAGATACTATACATAGATATGAAATGTATTTTACATGAAATGATACCATTAGGTAGAAAATGCAACCATATACTTACAGATATGTTTTCTTTAAGAATTGTGATTCTAATTTTTAAGAAGCCTCTATTTTTAACCCAGTTACCATTTTACATTGGATGGAAAATCAATATTTTATCTGGATTGCGGCTTGAATATGTGTCACTCCCTATTCAAGAGGTACTCATCATAATATTCTTAAACCATACTTTAATTCTATTCTCTTTTTAAAAACAATATTGTCTGTTATGATAACAGTTGCGTTGTGCTATTATAGAGAGGCAAAATGTGGAAGTCATTAATCACTATTTAATTTTGAAAGAACTTTTTCTTACATAGAATTCATTTGCCTCAAACACTAAAGCCAATGATTGCAAATAATAGGGAAAAAATAGAGAGAGGGATTCAGGAAAGTAATCTCCTGAAGAAAAATAAAAGCTCAAATAAAAACAGGAGGTGAAAGCTTTCGAGTTTGGAAACCTGAGTTTCAGCTGCACATCTGAAACCTCTTTAAACTGGTGTGTAAATACATTTGACTTTGCATCCACATTTACAAAGAGAGGGTGCTAACCTCGTAATCTGTGTGTTTAGGAGAATTGTATAATTGTATTCTCCCTTCAGAGAAAAGTGGGAGTTTCACTGAGGACAAGCAATGCGACTAGACTTAGCAAAACAAATCTTTAAATGGTCTAGCTCCGTGATCTGCCTTCCTGTTTACTGCATTGCAAATTTTATATCCTTTGGTGTTCATTGGGTTTTTTGTTTTTGTTTTTGTTTTGGTTTGGTTTGGTTTTTTCGAGACAGGGTTTCTCTGTGTGGTTTTGGTGCCTGTCCTGGATCTCACTCTGTAGACCAGGCTGGCCTCAAACTCACAGAGATCCACCTGGCTCTGCCTCCTTGTGTGCTGGGATTAAAGGCATGTGCCACCACTACCCGTTCATTAGGTTTTAAGCTAATGACAGAGGATGTAGTTGTTGACTGCTATAATCTGAAAATCATAACTTAAGGGCAAAGCTAGAAATTCCAATGTGTTCATTCATGGATGAAGAAAAACAAAGAAATAAGTCCCAAATAACCACAAAAATCTCATCAAATTCAGAAAACAGGTGCTAGGTTTTGGGAAAATACTTTAAAGAAGACTCAGGACATAGTAATAAAGTTTGCAAGCTACTTAAGTACAGGTATATTATACAATTGAATTTACTAACTGGAAATTAAAACCGAAAGAAGAGTTCTAGAAATGTTCCAAGAGATAAAAGTGTTGATGCTCATTCTCAGATAGTTTTCAAGTGATCAATATCAATGCAGAATACTGTTTCAGTGTGATTTTGTTTCTTGAGTTCAAGTTTCCATTCATATACAAGTACATTTTTCTATTGCATCAGATAGAAACTTAAGTATTCTATCAATAGCAGGAACAAAATCAGATTGCTTCCAACACTAGCTTCTTATTCTAGAAATACATTAATCTTGTAAACCTGATTATAAAGTTTCCTTTGTGTGTAGCCAGATTCTCTTCTCAGATATGGAAATGAATCCAAACTGTGTGCTTTGGAAGTCAATTACAGTGACTGAAATGCAAACACATCAGAATGATTTTCCCAGAACTTAAGATGTATGTGCTTGTGAGGGAAATAAATTTTGTGTTTCTGTGCCTATGGAAGATGTGAAATGGTTAAGCTCTGAGTACCATCATAGTGAAGTTTTTCAAAGAGATCTGATGTTTTGTCAATATTGATTCAGGCTTCTCAGTGTCACTGGAGTAAAAATAATAAAGTTCTGTTGCTGCAGGGACATGAGGGAAAAAATAAAAGAAGTTTGATTGATTCTTCCATTACCCAATGACAGCTATTATAAAGCAGAGAATAAAAAGAACAATTAGATGTTTGGTCCAAGGAACAAATATATGAGCCTAGGTAAAGATTTAGTGAACAGAAGTAGCCAAACTGCACAAAAATGGAAGGAAATACTCATCACCCAAAGGAGCAGAATATTATATCAATTTTTATATTAAAAGAAATTATCTGAATTTTATATTCCTAAGGTCTAATTCTGACTTTAAGATGAGTATTACTTTCGCAGTTTA
The DNA here is from genome assembly GCF_007827085.1 of Peromyscus californicus insignis. Classification (NCBI taxonomy): domain Eukaryota; kingdom Metazoa; phylum Chordata; class Mammalia; order Rodentia; family Cricetidae; genus Peromyscus; species Peromyscus californicus. Next base: position 61,200,289 of record NW_026294458.1, on the reverse strand, counting down.
ACAGAAAATAAATGATTAATTATAAAACAAATTTAAGTAATTTTGTAATAGGCAAAATAGTTCAACTGTACTTCATTTGTTCATTTGATGTGTTTTAAAACTCACATGTACCTACTCCATTTTCTGCTTTTTATCTCATGTGGATAGGCATCAAAATTTTGCAGTTATGTAAAATTTCAGTGGATTGCATTCTACAATCTAGGCTCACTAAAAAGTGACCTAATATTTACGCTTTTTCTTACAAATGCGATGGAGGCAGACAAGTAAATAGATAAATGATAAGTTTACCATACTTTATAGAATTACTAAACTGACTTGGAAGTAATTGAAATAAAAACCAGTGGGATACATTGATCCAAGACAGTGTTCAATAAATCTACTCATCCACTCATCTAACTAACTTCTAGCTAATTAGCCTGCAGTTGGACGAATTCTTCAAGAAAAAGTAGAAGGTGAAACCAGTAACATAGGAAATAGAGAAATTGCTCTGAAGATATAAAGGAAACACAGAATTAGATAGATCTCAAATAAAAAAGCAGAAATGAGACACAAAACCAGCCTAAAGACAGGCAGGAAATTGATAATGGGTAAGGAAATAACATTTATAGTTTGACATTCCCTTCAGAGAAAAGTGGAAGACTTAAAATGTAAGCAGCATATTTACTCTAAGACATTAGTAGTTCTAACAATGTCACCTGTTTGAACTGTGTATTTATGAATTAAAAAATAAGCAGTTTGCTTTCTGGAATTCTCATGAGCATTTGTTATGAATATTTAGAATATAGTTTGTTTAGCATAAGAGCAATCAAGTTTCACACCAAAGTGAAAAGAAGGTTGTGACATTTAGGAGATGGAGTCAACATGAGTCAGTGGTTGATGAAATACTAGGAGATGTTATTTTCAAATAGGTACTTAACATATTCAAGAAATGTCATATTCAAGAAATGTCACTCTGAACTGGAGACACAAATATGCAAATCATTAGCACCGCTGGCAAAGTCAGTGAGACTAAAACCTGTGACTCCCAGAGGAGATCCCCAGGATTGAGTGACTTTAACATTTCAAGTTGAGGCTCCAGAGGAAAGGCAATTCAATCCTTGAAAAAACGCACTTGGACAGAATGTAAGGGAAGGGAATGTGTGGAACTCTTGGAATGTTTCAAGACTGTCCTATGATAACCATCTCTGGGGATATCTAAACATATATATATTTAACTACAAAAAGATTATTGATTATATTAACGAATTTGGTCATTATACTGTTCAGTAAGAAAACACAGTTTATTTTCTGCATTGAACTTGGATTAGGAAGAGAAAATACTGAAAGAAATGGCCCTAAAACACATTTGGCCTATTTTCATTGCTCTCCTTAATTTTAATGGTATCAACAATGTTTAAATATGACATTTTATCATATAAACTTTTAGATTCGTAGCTTTCCTGGAAAAGGATGATAATTTATAAATGAATTCTCCAACATTCTTTGGTGTACAAGAAAATGCAAATCTACTAACTGTTCACTTCTTTCTACTCTAAATGATTATTTAAATTGAAAGGGAATTACATCACTTTGCTCCTCCCTTTCCTCCCTTCAGCCCCTCCCAGTTAATCTCCTTCAAACTCCCACTATGACCCTTCCACTATAAAATTGATAGCTTCTTTTTCTTTGATTGTGTTATATATAATACACACACAAAATTATGATTATGTATGTGTTGTACATATACATACACACATACACATATACTTTTTTGGATATGGTTTTCAAAACTGACCACTCTGCATTGGACAACGAATAAGAAGGCTCATCCCTAGAAGATGTTAATTCTCCTTTTCCCAGTAATATACAGTTACCTGTAGTTCTTTGTCTAGAGGTGGAATCCTGAAAAATTTTATTCTCTTCCACATCAAAATTTCTATTGATATGTCCTTGTCTGGGTCTTATTTATCTGCAAGTCATTTCTAGGATATAATGTTTCATAGCCAACTTCCTGGTATTCTCTTACAATCTGAATGCCCCCTCTCCAAGATCTTCCCTGGGCCATAGAAAGAGATGTATGGATTGGGGCTGGACTTCCAGTGATCCATTTATCTCTGCATTGAGTCCAGTAGTTTTACTGTGATGGTCTCCATTTGCTATAAAGATAATCTTTGTTGATAAGGAATGGTAGCTACACTTATCTGCGGATATATGTAAAAAAATTAGAACATAGTAAGGAATTATGCTGCTTCAGTAAAATGGCACTAGGAAATTATTTTTTAACCATGACCCCACAAGCTCCAGATGTTAGGTAGGTTTCAAACCACACATGGTTTCTCTCCTATCTAGTAGGCCTTAAGTCAAACAAGACAGCTATTGGTTGCAACCTACACGGGAAACTTCTTGAATACGTATGATCTTGCCATGCATATAACTTTTCTGACTCATAGGTGTTGACTCCTTCCCTTGGCAACTTGCATGATAATTTCTCAAACCATGGATGCTAAACCATAGTAAAGAGGCTTTCAGGTCCTATCTGGCTATAGTTACCCAGTTATGTAGTTATACAGGTGAGTCATGTATCTTAAGTGTGGTGTCTTCCACCTGAGGGGCCCAACCTTACCTCCTGAGAGGCAACTTAGGGCTCTGTTGAAAATCTCTGTCATTTTGAGAGTCACTTAGGTAGCCCTGACCAACCTTTCATAGGGAGACTTCTCAGTCTGGTACTGTGGTTTTTCCTAGTCTATGATTTTTTTTAATAGCATTTTCAGGAATGAGGTTTAACCTCCTTTAATGTGTGTGTGTGGGGGGTATGTGTATGCATACATTTATATGCATTGTATATAATTTAAGACATATATAAGATAATATAATTACTTGAGCATTTATTAAAAAAATCTTGGTGCTATTTGCTCCTCCTTCACTCCTTCTGTATTGATCTTCCTCTCTCACCCCATAGGAGTACCCTCCCCATTCCATTTCCCACTTCATATCACCTGTATCCTGCTGTTCCCATCCAAAGATCCTATCACATAACATATGGGTCCCTTTATATTCTCCTGCTTTCTGTGGTTAGTGCATATTGTATGTGGTTCTTAGCTCCAAACATTCTCTTCTTTCCACTGGTCACATGCTTTTGAATACTTTAGAGGAGTTCCTCCTTTTCAAGTCACCATGAACAAACTAGACACATCTAACTACCATTTTCTACAGCTAGATTTTTGAATGCAGGTAACAAGCTGTAACCACGTGAAAAGGGTCTGGAAAGATTATTTAATTGCATTGTTCCAGAATGTTCATCCCAGGATGCAGTATTTCAGTGGTGGAATATTGTCCTAGACCCTATGCTGCCCTGGATTCAGACCTTGTTAAATTAAGCTAGTTAAATTCAACAGAAAGTGCCTCAGGCCCATTATTACACATAAAGTCCTTAATGTGGAGTTAGTTGATAGCTTCTATTTTGCATAAGTGCTAATTTTTAGTGTGGCTTTGTTAATAGGAGAATTAATAAGTAAATATAATCTAATATCATTTGCACCTTCCCTTTTCCTGGCTCCAATCCCTCCAACCTACACATTGATCCCTTTTGAATTCATTGAATCTTTTTCTTTGTTGTTGTAACATACACACACACACACACACACACACACACCCCTAAATACAATCTGATCAGTCTATCTATTGTTCCTTATATGTATATGACTGCATCATTTGTTACTGAATATAAAATGAGTGGGCTTATCCCTGAAGGAAACAATTTCTCCCACTCCCAGCTTCCCTTAGCTGCTTCCAGTTTATTCTTCTTCTCAGGAAAGTATGGCTAAAGGGGGGCAAAGGTGAGTTTATGTGAAAAAGAGAATTAAAATTCAAAAGGTTTTTCTGTTGGTACTTTTAGAAATAAAATATCCCTCATAGACGATAAAGGCAAGAAACATTTCTAATGAAATTGGTACTAAGTTTTGGGTATAGAACTCTAGACACCTACAAGTAATAAGAGTGTTGAGCAAACTGAAAGAATGAGATCCAGGGTGGCGAGGGGAGGAGGAAGAGCTGCCTTGAAGAAAGAACTAGGGTATAGGATGGATCACAGGGAGGAAAACCAGCAAGATTCCAGAACCTCATGATGATGTAACAGATTGAGTAGCATGTGATGTTGGTTGGTTACCACTGAGTTTATTACCTCTCTTTCTTCCTTCCTTCCTTCCTTCCTTCCTTTCTTTCTTTCTTCCTTCCTTCCTTTCTTTCTTCCTTCCTTTCTTTCTTTCTTTCTTCCTTCCTTTCTTTCTTTCTTCCTTCCTTTCTTTCTTTCTTTTTCTTTTTCTTTCTTTCTTTCTTTTCCTTTTTCCCCCCTTTTTGGTTTTGAAATAGATTCTGTATTTTGTATCAAATACTAATGCATAAATCATGTTAAGTTTCTACGAGAAAATTGGTTTTACTAAGGAATAATCTCTTGAGATTTCTTAAGGATTTGACTTAGGCTTACTGTTAATAATGAAAATCATAATTATATAAAACACAAAAATATTGGTGGATATTTTTGCCTTAAACTGACTACATAGTGACTATGTATGAACTATCTTTAGATATTCTGTGCCTTTCATTGAAGTAATAGAAAATTTGCATACCTTAGGGGTAACTATCATCCAATAAATCAAACGATAAGATATTAGTATTATAACTTATTCTTAGGTATCTAAAACTGTAGAAATTAACTTTCTAACTCAATTATCCCTTAAAATTCATAAACAGGTACTCATGAAAGAAAAATTGAATAACCATTTGAATAATTTAATTTAATGATGAAATATTTTGGAATACAAATTTTTATATTATTTATTTTCTTTATAGAAACTACAGCAACACATATTACAAAAATATTTTAATTAAAAGAATAATGACTGAAACAATTGGTTTCTAGACACAGCATCTCTGTTATCCATTACTATATCATCATATAATGCTATAACCTATTGTACAGAATAACTAGCATTAATAAATAACTATCATATTTATGCTATTATAATGATATTTGTATAAACACATTGTATGGGGACTGGAAAGATGGCTCAGTGACTAAGAGCACTGGTTGATTTTACAGAAAACCCAGGTTCATTTCCTAGCACTAACGTGGGATGTCAGCTTTCTGCACTTTGAGTTCCAGTTAGTCTAACACTCTCTCCTGGCCTCAACAGCAACAGGCATGTGCATGGTATACTTTCATGTAAGTAGGTAAAATATACACATAAAATTAAACAAATAACTTTAAAGTAAGTAAACATGATATATTGATATAGTGACTTGATTAAATACTCTCCATGTCACATTCCTCAGGACATGTTGTCATATACAAGGCACTTTGCTCTCCTTCTAACTATCATGATGACTATGGGTGTTCAAGACACTGTCTTCACATAGGACATTAGATGATAAACATCACGGCACCTGCTAGGAGGATATTTTTATTAAAATGAACTTTGAGTCATCCCAAGAACAAACAGAATTCAGCCCTCACTGTGAACTCTGTAAAATATTATAGATTAGATATTTTATTATTCCTAAAAATGAATGTATCTTATATGTATATATACTCAAGGAAATACTTAAAATATTTTGATTTATACAATGAATCAGTTTATATCTGTTATATAAATTGTTTATTTAAACAATCAATGTAACTTTCTGTAGGTAAATATATGCACAAATTATTCCCATAAATATAAAAAAATTTGCTTCCCTATATCAAAATTTTATAAAATACCATAAAAAACAATTTCTATTTGTTCTTCATCTCCTTTATTTTGAAAGCAAGTTATCTTTTCTCTGTGGAGTGTTGTCTTTGTTAAGCACATTCTCTGCCTTTCATGATTAAGAAAGCAACTGTGTTCAAAACCCAGGACCTCCTTTTCAATTTGTCACCGCAACTGAGGCTAAGGTTAACTGGAAACAAGGCTGCCTCTGAACAAAATATTGAATTCATGTTGTCAAAGGGTGAAAATTGAAGGTATTCATGGAAAATGCTTGAAGCCCAATTCTGGGTTTGAGATAGTAATTTTTATCATCTCTTTAGGGGACTTTATATGGTTTTCCTGTGCTACTGTTTTGCTGAATCTTAATATTTACAAAAATAGAATGAATGATGTCCAACAGTCTCTGCAGCACCATTTTCTATAAATTGATATTTTTCTGAAAGTTTCAGTGTCTGATGTTTAACAACATTTTTAAATAGTCAGGTAGCTGAAAATGAAGAGCCAGACATAGCCATGCTTGTTATGGGCATTGGCATAGAAGAAGCTGCTGCTGAATGTCACTCACGTAAGGCACATTGATTTATTGTATTGCTTTATTATGAAAATTGCACATAAATTTCAAAGTACTGGATATGAATTCATCTTCTACGAAGCTTATGTGCCACCTCAGTAGAGTTTGAAGCATATGATCTTTGAGTTCTAATAAATGACTAAACAATAGTTATCCCACCATTATGACTTTCATTGGTTTTACTATTGTTGAAGTGTGAATTAGTGTCCAGAGAAACCAAGAATATAATTCCCCCCAAACAGACAGGTAATGCTATTTCCTAGTGTTCATTCATCTAAACCAGGGGGAAAAATAGTAAGTAGCTGGAGAGTTTTCTCTCCGGGTCCCACCAAGCCCTGGCAGTCTGACAGCCCACTTATAAAATAAACACACCGACGCTTATATTATTTAAACTGTTTGGCCTAATGGCTCAGGCTTCTAGCTATCTAGTTCTTACATCTTAAATTAATCCATTTCTATAAATCTATACCTTGCAACATGGCTCCTGGCTTACCGGCATCTTCACATGCTGCTTGTCAGGTCGGCGGCTGGCAGTGTCTCCTCCCACCTTCCTGTTGTCTCAGTTCTCCTCTCTGTTAGTTCCGCCTATACTTCCTGCCTGGCTACTGGCCAATCAGTGTTTTATTTATTTACCAATCAGAGCAACACATTTGACATACAGACCATCCCACAGCAAAAGTACTTAGAATTTTCTAAAGAAATTATATCTTAGTCACTACATCCAGATGTTTAAGCTATATTGAAATAGGTGGCAGCAGTTATAACCTTTGTCACAGTGTAAGCTAGAGTAATTTATAGCTAAAACTAAGTTTTTACCATGGAAGTTTCAGTCTGTTGAATTTAAGTGAGTAAAATGGATATATTGGGGTTTGAAGAGCCACAGCTTCATTTTGGAGTACTAGAATGATGATTTTAATGCAATGTGGGTTTCCTTTGCTACATAGTTATATTTTTTAGGCTTTCTGACTGTAGTACATTTTGGAAGAACCTCCATGAAAAAGAAATGTGCTGGGAAATACCAAGAGATACATTTGCCCACTGACATTCTGCTAGGTTCATAAAAGGAATATTTCCCTGAACTATGATAGATAAGAATTCACTTTCAAATTGTTTTATTAAACTTAATTTAAATTACATTTGATATTTACCAAGTGAATTTTGCTTCACACTTTTGATAGTTGAACTTTGAAACATCAACAATGTGTACTCTTTTGTTTCATTGTTCATTTAAATATATTTGAAGTACTCAGAAATATATTACACACTGTTACTCTCAGATCCACATCTTTTGCTTTCTTTGATTTTGTGTTTGTAGGGTAAAAAAGGAACTTGAAGTAATACCCCTCATGTTCTCATTTACATGAGGAAGCTAAAAAGAAGTGACCTTCTAGAAACTGGTAAGAAAAGGGTGTGGAAAAAGGACATGAAGCAAGATTGTGTAGCTTTGAATGTTTAGATTTTTTGCTTACATTTTAGTACACATAGTGAAGGGTTTGGGATGTCAAAAGAAGAGTGATACATACAGGTGATATGAAAGGAAAAAATGGGACAAGATATAAACAATGGGGCTGGAGGAATGGGAGAGCTGTGTAGAAGGGAATATATGAGGAGAGACAGCTAACACTAAAGACATTTGAAAAAGCTACTTGGAAGCTTACTACTGTAGGAGCATCCTAAAATACACACATAAACATATATAAAAAGAGTTCAAATAGAGTGCCATTATAACAGGAGAACCATGTTTCTCCCAAGTAGCATTAGCTATCAAAAAAAAAAAAAAAAAAAAAGCCAAGTATGGAAAACCTCTTACTAATTGTCAGTGAGGACAGAAAGCACCTTTTTTAAACATTATAGAATATCTCCATTGTTATTGGTTACCCTCTAGAGCTTCATGGTAAGATTTGTTGAAAACAGCACAAATTGGTCACTGAACATGGAAGAATCAGTATGAGTTCAAGTTAAGGCCTGATTCACAAAGGAGAGCTCATGCCTGGACCATTAACTAGACCAAACACCTGTTGGTGCTGTGAAGTCATACAAGAGAACTTAATCCTATTATTCTGCTAAATGGACATACTCATAAACAACCTCCTGCATTCTTATTCTTATTGATTAGGTTGTATTTCAACCCTCATCAAAGAAGCTTCTTTCTGTAGTAAACAGAGATTAATACAAAAACTCACAACTGTTCAACATTCAGAGAATAAGAAACTGAGGAGCCGGGCGGTGGTGGCTCACGCCTTTAATCCCAGCACTCGGGAGGCAGAGCCAGGCGGATCTCTGTGAGTTCGAGGCCAGCCTGGACTACCAAGTGAGTTCCAGGAAAAGGCGCAAAGCTACACAGAGAAACCCTGTCTCGAAAAACCAAAAAAAAAAAAAAAAAAAAAAAAAAGAAACTGAGGAGTTCTCAGCCCTAGATGGGGCATCTATATAACACACACACATTCACAGACAGACAGACACACACACACAGACACACACACACACACACACACACACACACAGGCCCAAGGATAATCACAAAAGAGTGCAGAAATCTGCTAAGAGCTGGAGGTGGTGCATATCTGCAATGAAACGATATTTGTGGGAAATGACTAGGCCATTTCAAAGCAATAATAACTGCATGTTTAAGACCTGCTCAAAATCAAGCCAACTAATCCTTGCACGGAATATGTGAGGGCTTATGAAGCCCACTCTAGTTGAGAAGATATTGACAATTAATGCCTGCTGCAGGATGGAGCATGAAAATGAGGCTACACATGATAAAGTTGATGCTTCTATTTCCTTGCCCAGACAGAAAGCACTAAGTGAATTCAATGAGTTTAAAAGCAGAGCATAAGAAGTTTCGAGGGAAGGGAGTGAGGGAATATGGGGAGAACTGAATGAGTAGTAAAAGTAGTGGATTTGATTTTTTTTAAAAAAAGGAAGAATTATGTGCACATACAAAGATTTAGTATGTTACATGCTCTATCAGGAAACCATGACATTTGGAAATATGTACTAAAGTGAGGTTATGTTGAAAATACTAGATATTAAGCTAAACCAATGTAAGTTATCACCAGGAGAAAAACTTACATTTATTTTACATATGAATATAATAATGGCATGCTAGTTTAGTTAGAATATTATTTTATATGGTCTGCATAATAAAAAATATTCCTGACATGTTACTTGAAAAATACAAAATTTTTTTCAATTTACATGTGTCAGAGTTGCTATTTTTCACTATCAAGTCATTCTTTTGTATTATGAAACAAAATATTTAAGCTTTTTAACATTCCTCTTTTCTCCTTCCATAAAGTAATTTATAGCATCAGAAAGGGTCATTACAAAAAGTTGGTTAAAATTCAGGTAGGCAATGTGGCCCAGATGGTCCACACTGTGTCCATTCATCTGGGATTTAAGGTCATATCAATGGTATTAAGTATTAAAGTTTGGTTTGCAAAGAAGATTGTATCATTGACAATGAATGATGCCTATACCTGATAGAAATATAATATAAATCTATAGAAATATCCCATAGAAATATGTAAATACATTTGCAAATACTACATTTACAATATATTAGTTTATTTTTAATAATACGAAGTAAATGTTTTCAACAAAAGAATGATGCAACATGTTGTATAGGATGGCATTTTTAATAAGACTTTACCCTTATGACTTATTCTAGTTTTCCCTTGACAAATTACAAAATTACTCTGACCTGGTTTCTCTACCTTTAAAGTCATCACATGACATAACATGCCCTAATTAATAGTCAAACACACACACACACACACACACACACACACACACACACACACACATGAATAATGTATACTGTGTTTCTAAACATTTAGATTTTAAGGTGTCAATGGTGGTTTTGGTTTCTTCTCTGCCCACCGCCTCTCTGGGATACTGTAAGAACACTGGGTGTTCTTAGGTCATGTGCTCAGTCTTCTTTGCCTACCCTGTCTCTGGAATAGGAACACTGGTGTTCTGAGGTCATGGTCTCAGGGAGATTAGTGCTCAGAAGAGATGGCACCTCTTTGGTTAGAGTGGGTACCTCCACTCAAATCAAATTTCTAAAATTGGTGTCAGAGTGTCAGAAAATCAATGAAGTGCAAGGAACTTTTCTTACAATTTATTTTCCTTGCATCTTTTTGATTCCTTAATCGGTACTCCACTGACCTAAAGTTTCTTACTAGAATTGTTTTGGCTTGGAAATCTCTCTGTAACATCCATCTGGTCATTCTCTTACTTAACATTATATCTTTTTTCTTTCCTGTGTTCCCTGCTCAATTCCTTGTACATTCCTCCTAGTAAAAGCAAGAAAGAGACAGGAAAACTGAGACAAAGACTAGAATCCATCTTACATCTATATTTTTATCATGTAATTATTTAAATAAGCTCTTTCCCACAAGGCTGTACATACTGATTGAGATAAAAGCTGTTCAAATCCAAAGTGATTTGACTTCAAATACATTCATTTCCAAGTGACATTCAGAAAGAACAAACCTATTTTAATACATAATTTAAATTAGAATATTTTGGTTAAAAAGCAAAGGGATGTTTTCTTAAATTGCCTCACAGTAGTAACAATTAGGGCATCCATCCTTACACTACAATTAAAAAAGTAAAACAGAAATTCCACATAGAAATAATACAAATAATCAATGAAGTGATTCCGAATGATTTTCTGCTGTACTCATAGATCAGTGCCTTGTCTAGTTGTCAGAGTCTTCTTCCAGAAGCAGGTGGGATCAGGTGCAAATATCCATAGCCAGACAAGATGCAGAGAGAGGCTAAATTGGATGTCTTCATCGGGTCTGTCCCCTCAGAGATTAGGGAGCCCTGTAGAGGAAGGGGAGGAAATATCATAAGGGTCAGAGGGCATGGAGGTCACCAGGAGAGTGTGGCCCACTGAATCATCTAAGCAGAGCTCATGTGGGCTCACAGGGACTTATAGGGCAAGCACTTGGTCTACATGGATCTGCCCCAGCTCCTCTGCACATATGCTATGGCTCTTAGCCTGGTGTTGGTGTTTTTGTGAAACCCCAAACAGTTCGAGTGGGTGTGTCTTTAACTCTTTTGCCTGCTCTTGGGATTTTTTTTTTTTTTTCATCCTATTAGGTTGCATTGTCCAGCTTGGATATGAGGGCTTTCACCTTGTCTTATTTTATCCCATTTTGTCATGTTTGGCTGCTGTGTCTTAGAGGCCTGCTCCTTTCCAAAGGGAAACAGAGCGAATGGATCTGGGGAAGCAAGGAGGGGATGTTGTGGTGGAGTAGAGGAGAGGAAACTGTGGACAGAATGTATTGTACAAGAGGAGAATATATTTTTCAATAAAAAAATCTGTTATTATACATTAAAATCTTAGCTATATTGGACGAAATAAAATATAATATTAAAACTTTAAAGAAAGAAATAATGCAAATATTACAACACAGGAAGCTGCCCTCTTGCATGAGATAATTGGGAAGTTTAGTCAGTGAAGACGTTGGGAGTATGGTCAGCCTCCTATGATGTTAATGTGACTGCTTTCCAAAGCTATTCTGACAATGGAGTTAGATGTGTATGAGATTTCATAGAGCAAGTGCCTATGAAAGGTAATAGAGTTGAAAGTAGGGATAGGAGTGGTGAGAGCCTTCAGCTTGTTCTGGAAGAGCAGACAAAGGATGGAAATCACATTAGTGGCATCCCAAGTTGCAGCATTGTTCTGGAGAATCTCACCCCCAGTAAGTGAGAAATCCCATTTAAAGATGGAATGCTTCAGGAGTCCTGCATTAGACAAAATTGGTCTAGCCCTTACTATCAATATTGTCCTGGGGTAGAATAAGAAGTCTAGTCTTACCACAAACACAGAGGCTTATACAAGCTAGAAGTACCAGGGAACCTTTCAAAACAGAGATCTGAGTTAGACATTTCGTGGTTTGATCCATATTGATAGGTTGGAATACAGTTTCACTTCTCTTCATGTGGCTGTCTAGTTTTCCCAGCAGACCTGTTAACAAAAGTGGGCTAGGATGAACTATGGATTTGACAGAAATTGACATTCCTTGACTTTTCAAGGAGTCTTGGAAGTGAAGACTAATATTTACCAAGTTCAAAGCTGTCAGTCATGACAATGATCCTATACCAGAAAGAACTCAAAAAACAGAGAAATGACATGAAAATGTATGTGCAGCAAGATAAAATAATCACAGAATTATAAAAATGAAGATTTTTTATTCATAAATTGTATCTAATATTGGATGGTATTATCTGATGAATTTTGGAAAGAATTAAATTAAATTTGGAAAGAAATTAAATCTCCTCATTATATTATGAGGAGATGAAGAAAACTAGAAATTGTGTGAGTCCATTAACTCTTAAAGCCTGCATCTAGTCATATATTCCCCTGACAAGACCACGCCTTCTAAACCTCTAAAACTGTGCACCAATCGTAGACCAAGAATACAAAGGCCAAAACCACAGAGGAGATTTCTCATTCAAAATGTCACATAGGTATTCTTATAGTTAATTAGGAAAATATAGATAAATCATTTCTGAAAAAAAATGTTTGTGAACCAATTCACCTGAACAGGAATACTTACACTCCTAAAATAAGCAGCCTATGAAAAATTTATATAGAACGTGATTGAGCTTCCCATAAACAATTAACAGTAGTCCTAATGCCCTAGTCTTCTGCTGCAGCATTATAAGAAATAGCAAAATTAACATATACCCCAGGATAAGCTGCATACAGCCTCTCCACAACAATACAATAGGCAGAAATTTCCAATTTGAACTATCCATACCACAGCACACAATTTTAATTACTTTATTTTTGTTTTTAGTAGATTTACTAAGGTATAATTTTCATATAACTTATCTACCTATTTGAAGTACACAATCCAATGTTTCTTAGTATATTTACAAAATAGCTCAACCATCAGCATGATTATTTTAGAAGTTTTTATATTCCAAAAGGATAAACCTTGTACTCAGTACCAGCCATTACCCAGTACACACCCACTCTCTCATTCCACCCCTCGTCTTTGCTCTTGTACAACAACCAATCTATTTTTTGACTGAATAGTGTGCCTGTTTTGTAGGTTTCATCCTATTGAAATTATTTTATGTTTAAGCAAGTATTTTCACTTAATGAGAATGAATAATTCATATTTATGTAGCTTATATTCAATATTTTATGCTAGTGGTTGTTTATTTTTATTATATTATGTCACTTTCCTCAATATAATTACAGGTCATATCCTCTGTAAAATATTAGCCATATAAATCAATTATATTTTAATTACTAGTTTCTTACTTTTTGAGTTTGGCCTTAAACTGTCTGAGTAAATATCTCTTCAATAGTCATTGGCGAAAAATATTTCTAGTTGTTATGTGAGTCAGGTAAAAAGAAAATTATTCAGTATTTTTAACTAACTAAAGCCCAAAATGCATACAAATTATCCTAGACCCAACATTCTTTCCTATTGGGTCTTCTGACATTATGACAAAACTGGATTTTCATTTTCAGGAGGCCCTAATTTACTAATTTTTGATCTGAGTGTCTGTGCTATTGCTATTCTGTTTAGAAAGTCTTTTCCTCTGCCAACAGGTTAAAGGCTATTCTCCACTTTCTCTTCTATCAGATCCGAGGTATATCTTGACTTATGCTCATATTTTTGATCCATTTGGAGTTAAGTTTTGTGCAAGGTGATAAATATTGATCTATTTGCATTCTTCTATATACAACCACCCAGTCTGGCCAGCATCATTTGTTGAATATTTCATATTTCTTCCTGTGCATATTTCTGGCTTCTTTATTGAAAATAAGGTTCCATAGATGTATGAACTTATTATATCTGGGTCTTCATTTTCACAACATTGATCAACGTTTCTGTTTTTGTGCCAATACCATTCTGTTTTTGTTACTATACCCTGTAATACTCTTTGAAGTTGGGGATGGTGATTCTTCTAGCACCTCTTTCATTATTCAGCATGGTTTTAGACACGCTTCGTGTGTGTGTGTGTGTGTGTGTGTGTGTGTGTGTGTGTGTGTGTGTGTGTGTGTACCTGAAAATTGTCCTTTTAAGATCTGTCAAGAATTATGTTAGAATTTTGATGGGAATTGCATTGAATCTGTAAATTGCTTTTGGTGGAGTAGCCATGTTTACTATATTAACCCTACTACTCCATGAGAATAGGGAATCTTTCCCTCTTCTAATATCCTCACCAATTTCTTTCCTCAATGCCTTTGAATTTTATTATACAAGTCTTTCACTTGCTTGGTTAGAGTAACAACAATATATTTCACATTTTTTGAATCTATAAGAAAAAGTTTTGTTTCTCTGATTTATTTTTCAGTCCATTTGTCATTTTTCTGTAGGAAGGCTAATGGTTTTGTGAATTAATATATCCTGCTACTTTGCTGAAAGTAGTGAAAATTATAGGGTCACTTAGGTATGCCAACACATCTTCTGCAAAAAAAGATACTTGAATTCTTCCCTTCAAATTTGTATCTGCTTAATTTCCTTCAGTTGTCTTCTTGCTCTATAAAACCTCAAGTACTACAATGGATAGATATGGAGAGAGTGGACAACCTTGTCTTGTTCCTGACTTTAATGAAAATATTTTCCTTTTTGCTTCATTTAAGTTGATGTTGGTTGTGAGCTTGCAGTATATTATCTTAAGTTGTAGTATGTCTCTTGTATCACTAGACACTTCTGTATGACAAAGGTCACCATTATTCAGCCTACAGAATGGAAAAAGATTTTTACCAACTACATATCTAATAGAGGATATATATATATATATATATATATATATATATATATATATATAAACATATAAAGAATTAAGCAAAGTGGACATTGAGATAAAAGAAATAATTTAATTAAAAATGATGTACAGCTATAAGAAGAATTTTCTTAAAAAAGGATAATCACGTGACTGAGAAGCACTTAAAGAAATGAGCAACATTCTTAGTTATCAAGAATATGCAAGTCAAAACTACTTTGAGATTTCATTTTACACCAGTGAGAAAAGCCAAGAGATGTAAAAACAAATGATAGCTCATGCTGGCAAGGATGTGATGTAAGGGGAACACTCCTTGCTTGTGAGAGTGCGAACTTGTACAGTTACTATGGAAATCAGAGTGGCTGTTCCTTGAGAAGATGGAAATCTAGTTACCTCAAGACCTAGCTATGTAATTTTTTGGTGGATACCCAAAACATGCTTTATCCTACTACAGAACACTTTCTCAACCATGTTCATTGTTGCTTTATTTATAATAACTGTATGTTGGGAACAACCTAGTTGTTCGCCAAGGGATGAATGGATAAAGAAAATGTTGTGTATGTACATAATGAAAAATTGCTCCACTCTAAAACAAATGAAATCATAAAATTAGCAAGTTATTGGTGGAATTAGAAAATTATTCTGAGTGAGGTAACCCAGACCCATAAAGACAAACATAGTATGTATTCTCTTATATGTGGATGTAGCTGTTAAGTCAGTGATAACCAAGCTACAATCTATAGAACTGCAGAAATTGAGCACAGAGTAAGGGACTAGATGGGAAGAAATAGATCTCTTTAGGAAGAGCAAGTAGATAGTAATGGATGGACAAGTTGGTTGAGAACTGGAACAAGAGGATCAAATAGGGAATGAGAGGACAATGAGGGAGAATATGTTAGGGACAGCTAAAGTTAATTGCCATTTGAGGCATTGTTTGGAAAGTCTAATACAGTAAGTGTTTCCTAAAATATATACATACATGAAGGTGATCTAAATGAAATTACCACATAAAGGGAGAGACGGAGTCTCAAATAAACATCTTTTATTACCAAACAAAACTCCCAGGACCGGGAATGGATTACATCTAGTTTAGTTATTGGTCAAAAGGGTCCCATAAGAACCTCCATCCAGGCTGTTGTCAATTCTCTATGTTACTCTCCACAAACAGAGGCCAAGTTCTTGTTGTTGAAGATAAAAGCTACACTGCTGATTAAACATGAGGGAGTCAAGCTAGTACCTACATAGAGCCTTCACCCAAGTGGGTTAGTGTTCTTGGTATCAGATAGTACTCTACATGCTACCAAAGGAGAAAAGTAAACACCAACTCATCTGCAAACCCATCAATCTACAATGGTGTCAGGCTTACAAGATAGGCTAGTACAAGGATGGCACAGGCTTATGAGACTAAGCAACCAATATCTGATTTGTCTTAAGGCCCACTCCATGAGATAGATGAAAACTATACCTGATGGTTGGGTGGGAAAGACCTGAGACTAGATAGTCCAGGGGCTTAGGGGAAAACCAAATATTACTGTTGGACTAAAGGAACTTAGCAATAAAATGACTCAGAATGACATTCTCCTACACTCATAGATCAGTGCTTTGACAAGTCATCATCAGAGAAGCAAAATGGGAAAAAATACAGAGATCCACAGCAAGACAATATCAGAGAGTGAGAGACCTTGGAACACTCAGCCCTACGCAAGATGTCTCTTGAATTCCCTAAATAATCTTAGGGAACCCTGTGGAAGAGATGCCAGGAAGATTGTCAGATCCAGACTGGATGAAGAACAGCAAGAAAACAAGGCTTTCTGAACACAGCAGGACTGAAACACATATGAACTCACAAATACTGGGGTAGTATGCACAGGGCCATCATGGGTCGGCACGAGATGGGGTCCTACAACTGAAAGTAGCAGTAGACAAATGCCTCCATCCCTAGCCCAGAAGCCATCACCAGCTGATGACCACTTACAAATGAAAAAAATTAGTTTTTTTTTTTTTAAGGGACTCTCATTTGAGAAACAAACTACTCCTAAGGGTAAGCCACATGCCCATAGAGAGCCTACAGAAAATGAAATCAATGGCATCTTTGGAGGTTCTATGTCTTATAATGCTGTGATCAGGGTGATTTTTTTAAAGTTTTAGAGTCCTTTGCTTATGTATCATGGCAATGGTTCTCAATCTGAGGTTGTGACCCCTCTGACAAAGGTCTATCTCAAAAAATATTTACATTGCGATTCCTAACAAGAGCAAAATTGCAGTTACAAAAGTAGCCACAAAAATAATTTTATGTTTGGGAGTAACCATAGGAAAGGTCACCACGAGTTAAGGGTCTTAAATGGTTGGAGCATGAGGAAGGTTAAGAACCACTCTATTATTGCTTTTGGGTTGAGGTTTGGAATTTTATGGGAATCTAGTGGGTGTGAACATGTGTGCCTGTGTCTATATGTGTTGCTCATGCTTTTTCTGTGTCCCCTTTTATTGATCTCTTGTTTGTTTTGTCCTACCCCAATCGGCTTGTTTTTGTTTTATCTTACTATTTATTTTAGTATGCCTGTGTGTTTTCTGTCATGAGACAGGAAGGGTGTAAATACATAGGAGAGTGGAAGTGTGGAGGAACTGGAAGGAGTCCTGAAAGGGGAAACCATAATTTGAATGTTGTATGGAAAAAGTCTAGTCACAATAATATTAAAAAAATAAGGTATTGATAGTATAGGAGTACAATGTAGGTTAAAATGTTCATAAATTATTTGTTTCAAATTGTGGACTATATTTTAAAATAAACACTCTTTTAATTTAATTTCTTTGGTTTTCTTTGGTTTTATTTTTTGAGATTATATTTTAACAACAATGTTTCTTCCTTCACTTTCTACCATCCAGGCCAAGTACACTTCTCCACTTGCTTTCAAATTAATTGCTTCTTTTATCATTATTTATTTAATGTGTATATGTATTTCTATATTTGTACATTTTCCTGAAGTATAACCTCTTAAGTCTATCTAATGTCACTGGTCTATATGTTTTTGGGGCTGACCATTAGTCCAAGTTTTATTAAAAGTCAATTCAAAACTTAAAGAAAAGAAAAATGCTAGTGATTGCCTGATAACATATTCAAGTTCCTGAGAGCTGCAAGTTTGAAAACAGTAACACCTAAGAAGCAGAATAATATTGAACTGTGAGAAAAAGCCCAATGCACTAGGTTATTGTATGTCATATCATGGGCCACCAGAGAACCCACTTCAAGGAAGACACTGTAAAGTCAAATATAATAGATGATTCACTCAAAGGAAATTGTCAAGCATTGCTATGCTCAACCAACCAAAGAACCTAAAATGAGCACTGAGGGTGTGGACAGAATTACTAGCATGTGCTTTCTTTCATGACTTGCTTCTTACAGTTTGACGAAATCACTATCTGTGGTGAATTCCAGTGTATGAGTAATAGAAACAGATACTCAGTTTTCAGTGACCCTGTTCCTTGACATGTGAAGATCTGTTCTAAAGGCAGACAGCATTATTTCAAAGTCTTGCTTCCAGACTTGGAAAATGATTAAAAGAAGAACAAGGCTGAATACCAGCCTTCATCTCTCTCTCTTTTCTCACAGTGGATGCAATATGACCATCTGCCTCAAGTTTCTTTTACCATGATTGTCCTGCAGTTTGAAGGTCTGTACCTGTGAGCCAACATTAACCTTTCCACCCTTAAGCCACCTTCTCAGGAATTTTCTCACAGAAATATGCAACTAATGCAGGAAATCAGTATCACGACTGGAGGAGCTTTTGGTGTGCTTAGACTGTGTGTTTCTGATGCATTTGGAACTGATTTGTGAAAGGAATTTGGAAGCATTTCAACATTGTAGTGGGAAAAAATAAAAGAATGAAACAATCGGGATGTATTGAAATAGTTTGGTGGGAGTTTGAAAGAAGAGAATGCTAAGTGAAATATGGAAAGTAAAGACTTAGCTCATGAGATTTCAGAGTAAGACAAAGGCTGTATCCTGAGCTGGGCTAGAGAACACCCATGTTAAACTTTGACAAATAATATGGTTTCATGTTGCCCATGTTCCTGAAAGCTGAGTAAGATTGAATGTAGAAGCAATAGTCTGATTTGTTTGGTAGAGGAAATTAAATATATGGAGGGCAGCTATATGCTGCAGTCAGAAGAACTGAAATGTCCAGTCATCTCAAGCCATTTGAAATCCAGAATTTCACCCTAAGTTCTGTAACAGACAAGAACTACAGTAGTTTGTATTTGCTTTGCTGAGTTTTAGTCTTTGGTCAAGTCTTTCTTTGCTAACCCTACTTTTATCCCTTTTGGAATAGAAATGTTTCTCTGTGCCATGGTTCATCAAAAATAGGAAACAGAGTATTTTTGTTTGTATAGGGGCACACAATAAAGAGATTAATTTCAGTTTCAGAAGTAATTTTGACTTTCAAATAGTGATAAAACAATTTAGTGATATGATTTAGTATCAAGTTCAAAAAGCATGGGTTTGTGCTGATTATCTTAATTGCTAACATGAAGGGACAATCTTGAATCCCTTGGAAACATACAAATTGGCATGTCTGTGAGGTAGTTTTTATGCTGGGCTAATTGAGATAGGAAGACCCATACTAAATACTAGAGACAACATTACATGAACTGGGATCATGTCCTAAACAAAAGGGAGAACGAAGGTGAACACCAGAATCTAGGTCTCCTCTTCTTGACAGCAAATGCAATGTGACCAGCTCCCCCAGATCCTGCATCCATAAACAGTGAATCAAAAGGAACCACCTTAAATTACTTTTGCAAGGGATTCTATCACAACAAACAGAGAAGTAACTTATGAAGAAATTGGTTTTGTCTAGGGTGTCAGCCTTGGAGGCACCATTCTGTAGGGTAATTCTATTCACTGGAATGCATTAAAATAATGGAATTAATTGAAATTATGTGCTGTATAATTTTAATACCCTGAATAAGGAAGAGAAGGGCAAATATATGATTGACTCTATCCATTTGATTCTTTATGACTCCCCTGGAAATGCTATGCTTCCTGAATTTGAAGGTTTAGGCTTTCAATGGTTACAGATCCTCTGTAAGAGCAACAGATATTCTTAAGCATTTTCCCTTCCCTCCAGTGCCCCTCCCTAACTTCTTAAGGATTTCTTCTAATGTGACTAATATAGCTGACATTAGTTTCATGCTATAAATGAATCCAATTTAGACAATTACAATTAGATAACTAATCTTCTTCATTTTCTTCTTTTTCATTGTCTCATTTACTCTTCATAAGATAACCTGCCATGCAAACTGAATAAATCCTGATCTTGTTCCAGTACCTGCTTTGGAATAGGAATCAAATCCTATGGAATTTGTATACTTTGAGTTAGTTATGTGAGTTCAATATTAATTTTTGAGATTAAACTTTATATGGCTCTGTTTAATGAACAGATGTTCTACTTTATTACTTGATATTCTAGAAAATTTGAATAGAGAATGTTAAGAGAATTAAGTTAAAATGAGGTCATTTGGATGGACTTTATTTCCACTAAGACTAGTCAGTAAAGGAAGATAATTTAGATATTGATGCATAGATTATGAAGGATAATTTTGAAGATGGCCAACTGCAAGCCAGGGAAGGAAATTTCAGACAAAAATAACAATACTGACAACTAAATCTCAAAACTTTTTTTATTTTTTTGTTATTATATAACCAAGAAAGTGATCTGTTTGTGAAAGAAAGTCACACTTATGTATATAATATAAAATATAATGTGATGCTATATAATATATATATTTTTTTTCTTACCATAATAATAAAATGTAATTGCTGGTGATCACCAAGGTCATTTTACTTTTAAATTCTATATCTCGTGATTTTTTAATTTAAGAAATTTTATTTTCATTTTACATACCAACCACAGATCTCCTTCTCATACCTCCTCCCTCTCGCCCAGCCTTCCCATCCCCAACCTACTCCTGATCCTCTCCTTCAAAAGGATAGGGGTTCCCATGAGAAGTCAGCAAAGTCTGGTACATTCAGTTGAGGCAGACCATGGTCTTCCATCCTGCATCACGGCTGAGCCAGGTGTCCCATCATAGGTAATGGGTTCCAGAAAGCCAGCTCACATACCAGGGATAGATCCTAATCCCACTGCCTGGGTCCCCTCATCAGACCAAACTACACAACTGTCTTTCTTACACAGAGGGCCCAGTCCGTGTGAGTTCCACAGTTGTCAGTGTAAAGTTTGTGAGTTCCTATGAGCCTGGTTCAGTTATCTCTGTAGATTTCCCCATCATGATCTTGTCTCATGATTCTTAATGAGAACATTTCTGGATGGAGTTAACAGATTTTGAAATTAGTCTGCTGTGGGATGGTCTGTATGTCAAATGTGTTGCTCTGATTGGTCAATAAATAAAACACTGATTGGTCAGTAATCAGGCAGGAAGTATAGGCAGGACTAACAGAGAGGAGAATTGAGAGAACAGAAAGGCAGAGGGAGACACTGCCAGCCATCACCATGACAAGCAGCATGTGAAGATGCCAGTAAACCACAAGCCGTGTGGCAAGGTATAGATTTATAGAAATGGATTAATTTAAGATGTAAGAACTAGATAGCTAGAAGCCTGATCCATTAGGCCAAATACTTTAAATAATATAAGTGTCTGTGTGTTTATTTTATAAGTGGGCTGTTGGACTGCCAGGGCTTGGCGGAACCCAGAAAGAAAACTCTCCAGCTACATTAGTCCTATTCATCTAATAAGACAAATCAACATTTCCAACCATGCAATTGTCCAAAGATAACTAAATGTGGCAATGCTTATTAGTAGGAGTAATCTGCCTCTGGCTGGAAAGCAAAAATAAATGGTATGATCAACAGAGAGTCACATTGCCATTGTCTTTTAACAGAAATATTGATTTGACTGTATAAGCATAAATCTCGGATTTACCTATAA
Organism: Peromyscus californicus insignis; assembly: GCF_007827085.1. Taxonomy (NCBI): domain Eukaryota; kingdom Metazoa; phylum Chordata; class Mammalia; order Rodentia; family Cricetidae; genus Peromyscus; species Peromyscus californicus. Next base: position 61,178,281 of record NW_026294458.1, on the reverse strand, counting down.
TGTCAACAATTAACAATACTCAGAATGAAAAAATGGCAGTCTACTTAGACTGACTCTGTATGCCAGGCACTGTGCTCAGCAAGTCAGCGACTACTTTCTTTGACTTCCCAGTAATCTACCAAGTAGATGGTACAATCATTTCTGATTATAAGAAGAACATTGAGACACAATTTTCAAGGAACTTTAGCTCAGGATTACTTAGAAAATTAGTAGTACATATGAAGCCAAAACCTAGAAATGTGATTCAGATTTGATAACTTCCCAGAAGCCCAACATTCCTGACTTCCTTCATTTCTTTACCTTTAAAGAATTAGAGAATGGTAGGAAGATCATGTTGAATTAATTTATGGAGACTTATATAACTTATATATTTTTTATAAATGTGAAGTCAGAAAGATTTACAATATGATGTTACCTTTTTTTGTTAAGCTAGAATTATGTTATATGTATGACAATAGAGTTATAAATTCTAGTTGGCGTAGGTTGTATAGGTCTGCTCATATTGGGACTGAAGTCATTATTCATTGGGATGATTATTATAATAATTAAGTAGGGAAAAGTGAAAAGAAGTAGAAATAGGTTCCCTGATGTGCTTGTATTTTTATGTATCATCTATATGAGCATTTCTCAACCACTGGGTCATAACCTCTTTGGGGGTCAAATGATCTTTCACAGAGGTAGACTAAGACCATCAGAAAACATAGATATTTGCATTATGATTCATAACATTAGCAAAATTACAGTTATGAAGTAGCAACAAAAATAATTTTATGGTTGGGTGTCACCACACATGAGCAACTGTATTAAAGGGTCATGGTACTAGGAAGGTTGAGGACCAGTGATCTATATGGAATATTTTCAGGTTTTAAGGATATCTTCAAGGCTACTCTTCAATTCAATTTAAAGATGAGCAAGTGGAGTATTAAGAACTAAGTCAACTACATAGAGTGTTGTAGCATTGTTAACTTACCACATTACCTCTCTCTACATAGATTAATACAATAAATGATAGACATTTATTAAGTGATATGAGAATATTGAATATAGTGTACATGAATACCTACAACATTCATGTGCACAGATTCTTGTTTAAACTCCCACCTTAACTCCAGGGTTTAGGCAACTCTATATCTACAAATTATAATGATCTACAATTATTAACAACAAACTTGGTACCTACAAAGACATGCACAAAGACTAAGTTAAATAATTTACTTAAAAGTAATACAGGGAATAAAATAGAATAAAAATCAGTTGCTCTCAAATTTTTATTAGAGGAAAGACTTTGATATTATTGTATATCCAAACACAAATGCAGAAGAGTATTTGTTTTGTGACTGAAGTCCATAGAAATAAAAGGTCCACCCACAAAAGAAAAAATTATCACTTTGGTTTCATTTTTATGTGGTAGAATTACATGTTTACACAGGAGTAGAATTTATGCACAGACCACTGACATTTACGGTAATAAATCAGGAAGCCTAATTTTCAGAAGTGAAGATAAAGATCTAAGAATGAGGTACATACTTAGCTTGTGTCCTTCAGCTGGGGGTGACATAGTATGGTATAAAATTAAATAAATGTAAAATCTAGGAAAAGCCAGACATAACGGATGACAGTACTATGTATGTCAAAAATAATTTGAGTAATTATGTGCTTTTTTTCTTTTCCCTTAGATTAAAGAAAGGAAGTATAATCCTCTGACAGAAATATAAGATAATTGTACAGATGGATGCAAAAATAAAAAGAAGTGGATGTAATTAAGACAGATGGAAAGGAAACCAAAAATACAACATAATTAAAATTTACCACATATTAGTATAGAAAACAAAAGGCGTAATGTGGAGGGGAAAAATAAAACCCTCTCATAATTATTAGAAGGAGAAGGAAAGAAAAAACATGCAGTTGTTAAAATGATAAGAAATGAGGGAAAAGGATGAAATAAAAACTGTGCACAACCACATGTATCTTGCATCTTTAAATATAAGGAACAGATAAATTGAAACTCTATTTTCCTCAGGCAAATAACATTTTTTTCTGAATGCCAACATGTTACTTTTCAGGGTGTTTTAATATGTGCATCATACTTAGAGAGATGCCTTTAATTAACAGAAAGCAGGTTCTAAATACCTAATGAAATAAAACAGGCAGTAGCACCAGCAAGTATAAACCCTGTGGCTGAGTCCCAAGAACTATAGAAAAAAAAAAAACAGAAAAAAAAAATGATGAGTTTAACTTCACAATTCACTTCCCTCACACACAAATTAAAGATTCCACGGCAATTTTAGAAAAGAATACTCACTCTCTTCAAAATTCAACTGTCGTGACTGTGACTTTTAGTTACTCAAACACAGTTGATCTGCTGTAATACAATTAAGCTGGAAGGAGTGGTATGATATTTTGGAAAGATAATATAAGCATTTGCCACAGCCCTCTTCAGTATCTTAATGGCCTGAAGGTTTAGAGTGCATTTTTTTAAAGATGGTTTAGTTGCAAACAGAGGAAATCAGTGTGTACATTAATGGTATTTCATGGGGTTAATTTATGCTTTAAATTGTTCTTTCCTTTACATTTTAATCACATTCTTAGAATATCAGAACTAGGCGATGACTAGAAAACAACATAAAAAGTATTTGTACTTTATACTAAAAAAAAAAAAAAAAACCAAGTAATAAAGAAATCGCAATACATAGTATCCACATTGGGATTTTGGAAAAACCAAAGAGATGTAGAAGAGAGAAGTAGAGAGAGAGAGACAGAGAGATAGAGAGATATATAAACAGAGACAGAGAGACAGAGGGAAGGGGAGAAGAGAGAGGAGATAGAGAAGCAAATTCAGGAGGCAAGAACTTTCAGACCCACATATCTCTTTTAATCACTTTTGCTTTTTATAAAATCATTTCCTTCTGAAAAGTAATTGTTTCCTAAAGAAAAACTGTTCTATTCATGCTTGTGAAAACAAGTGTGTTAGCTTACCCTCAACTCCTCCCCAAAATACTAGTGCAACAAACCTCACTCAAGATATTTATTGGGAAGGAAGAATCCAGGAGGGTGGTTGTCTATAGGATGAGAAGCAGCAGCAAACTGAACAAGGTACAGGGCTCATATAGAATTTCTTGGGGTGATGGGTGGGAGAGCTTTCCAGGGTGGTTTGGGATTGGTAGATTTTTGTAGACAGTTTCTGGAGCAAGCTCAGGAATTGGTGGGATTATGTGCTCAGGGACCTTAAGGATTGGTGGAATTCTGCAGCCTGACTCTGTAGCACACTCAGGGATTGGTTGGATTTCAAGCCCTTTTCCTACAGTCAAGTCAGGATCAAGGTGTTTTTCCTTGGCCCTTTTCACCCTACAATCTAGCCATGATTGAGTCTTTCTTTTGTCAGGCATCTATGCTGAAGCCATCTTAGGGAGTCACCAAAAGTCAACAAATTAGAACTAAAAATTCTCAAATTACAAAGGAAGCTCCAAGGACTTTAGTATATGGCTGGACAATGTAATTATTGCCCTATTCTCTCAGGAAATTGCAAGAATTTTAGGGGTGTTATTATGTATCAGGAAAAAAAAACCCATATCAATTTATTTTATGCAATATTGGCTGATATTTTGATTCATTTGAACACCTCTGGAGGTGTGTTAGTTTCTTGTGTTCCTGAAAAAATAATTACACAGAGATTATAGAATCTTAGGGAGTGTCTCAAAAAAACAAAAAAAAAAAATCTTAGGGAGAATTTACTGGAAGAATATAAACTTCAAGAAAAGAAGCAGTCTTGAGTGATAAGAAATGTTAGCAGCTCTATGGGGCCTCTCCACAAAAGATATTCCCATTTTTATTACATAAAGTAGGTGTTCATATGTTTTGTATAGTGTTGTCTTCCTGGGTCTTCTGCATATATGTGTTACATGTAGTTCTCCATTCAACTTCCTGTGTCTTACTAACATACTAAATATGTAATTCAGGACTTATTTTTTTTATGACATGGAGTCTTCGTTTGCTTAGGGCACATTGGCATGTCTTTATGCATTAAACAGTACCAAAAAACTGGTTTTTGTTGGCCTCTCCTAGGAGATTTTCATTCTTTTTTTTTCTCTAGCTTCTTTTTCTCTTATTCTAATGTTAGGCTTTGCTCAGTCCTCACTTTCTTTCACAGTCTTCTACTTCAATGCAATGTCTTCACCATATGACAAACAATAATAACAAATACATAGAGTAACATATATTCCAACACTTTTATTTAGATTTTTCCATTTGGAGATCACTATGATATTTTCAAATATGTCTACAGAAATCTGTAACATTCATAATAGCTGGTTTGTTTGATTCTCTTTGGAAATTATCAGCATGAAAAATTAGTTTGTTTAGCACCTTTCTCTATTGATGTGTAAAAATTGCTATAATATCACCAGAGTTCCGGTGTTTTTTAGTTTTGTTTTGGTCAACCTGACAAAATCTAGACTCATCTGGGTAAAAGAACTTCAGTTGAGCAAACCCTCCACCAGATGGACTGTAAGTAATCTGTAGAGCATTTTCTAGATTCATGACTAATGTGGGAGGGACCAGTTCACTGAGGACAATACCACCACTGTGCAGGTTATTTTAGGTACTATAAGAGAGCATCCTGAGCAATCCATAGGGAACAAGCCAGTAAGCACCATTTCTCCATTAATTCTTCTTCAGTTTATGCCTATAGGTTCCTGCTTTGAGTTCCTGATAGACTACAACTGTGAGCTGAAATAAGCCCTTTCCTCCCCAAGCCGCTTTTGTGATGGATTGAAAGAAAGTGGCCCCAAAAGGGAGTGACATTATTAGGAGTTGTATCTTTGATGGAATAGGTATAGACTTGTTGGAAGAAGTCTGTCACTATGGAGGTGGACTTTGAGGTCTGCTTTGCTCAGGATGCTCAGTGGTGGTAGAGAGTTCACTTCCTGTTGCCTGATGATCAAGATGAAGAACTCTCAGCTCCTTCTCCAGCGACATGTCTACTTGCATACCACCATCTTTCCAGCCATGATGATAATAAACAAACCTCTGAAAATTTAAGACACCCAAATGATATGTTTTCCTTTATACAAGTGGCTGTGATCATGGTATCTCTTCACAGCAATAGAAAACCTAACTAAAATAGAAGTTGGTATGAGGGACAGGGGTTTTGCTGTGATAGGCCTGAACATACTATTGTTTGAAGGAATGTGGTCTTGGGAATGTGGATTAGAAAGATAGCTAAATGCTTTAAATGCTGCTTAATTGGCCATATTAGTAGGAATGTGGAAAACAGTAGAGTTGAGTGGGATTTAATGAACTGTGGAGTCCAGATTCAAGAGGTTTCAGAGGTAAGTATTTTAGTATATTAGCTACAGATAGCTCTTGTAATATTTTGGTAGAGAAAGTGGCTCTTTTTTGCCCTTGTCCAAAAAGTTTGCTGAGGCAATTGAAGATTTTTGGATTAATTCCTTTGGCAGAGGAAATCTAAATTAAACCTAGTATAGATTCTGTTGTGCGGTTAGTAGTGTTAACTCTTATGAAGATTTTAAATGAAAAGGAGGAAGATGACAAAGGAAAAATACAAAATGTACAATTTGAAGAGACAAAGAGCACCAGGAAGTCTAATGGAGCCAAGTCCTGTGTTTAAGGAGATAAACAGATTAAGAAATAGAATAAAGGGAGTAGTGACCTCAGGACAAGTTCACACAAGCTCCAACTTGTGAAAAGAAATTAAATAAAAGCTTGGAGGGAGATGTGGTGGTGCACACTTTTAATTCCAGCACTCCAGAGGCAGGTGGATCTCTGAGTTTGAGGCCAGCCTGGTCTCAGATCCAGTTACAGGACAGCCAAGCTTAGGCACTAAAGGAAACCAACCATTGAAAGCAGAAAGTTGATGAAGATAATTGAGCAAGAGGACAATTTTCCAGCCCCAAGAAGCAGTAGAACAAGGCATCTTTGGCCATGTGGTGCTAGCTTTAAAGTCAAAGATACAAGAAACACACAGAATTTTTCTCTATGACTAAGGAAAGCAACTGAGGCCAGGCATGTGTCAAATATGTCAAAGAATGAAGGCATAGAGAGGTCATTATGTAAAGCTGTGAAGTTGAAGCCTGGATTGCCCTAGAGACCCCAAGATACTGGAAATGCCAGAGTCATGGGATACCTGCCGTGGAGAGCTGTTAACATGGAGTGTAAACAGTCAAAGAGAAAGAAGTGTGTTGCAGTTAACAAAGCTGAATGAGTTTGGAGATCTCAAGATCACTTTGACATCAGACATGGAGATGCTGAGTTTGGAGTTTGCTGGGCTGGATATTGGATTTTCTTTGGTGCAGTTTTTCCTCATTCTGAGCCTTTCCCTATGTTTAGGAATGGTAATGTATATCTTGTGCCATTATATGCTGGAAGTATGTGATCTGCTTTTTTATTTTGATTTTACAGGAGATTACAGTTAAGAGACTGCCTGAATCTCAAAAGAGACTTTGAACTTTAGACTTTTAAATAAGTTTGAGACTGTGAGAGACTATAAGGACTTTTGAATTTGGACTGAATACATTTTTGCATTATGATATGTCTACAAGTCTTTGGGAGCCAGAGAGTAGATAGAATGGCATTATTTGAAGGAAAATGACCCCCTTAAGGGAGTGGCATTATTAGAAGGTATGGCTTTGTTGGAGTAGGTGTAGCCTTATTGGATGAAGTGTGTCACTGTGGGGGTGGGCTTTGAGTTTTCCTTTGCTCAAGCTATACCCAGTGAGATATAGAGCTCACTTCCTGTTGCATGTGGATCAAGATGTCAAACTCTCAGCTCCTTCTCCAGCACCATGCCTGCCTACATGCTACCATGATCCCTTCCATGATGATAACAGACTAAACTTCTGAAAATATAAGCCACCTAAGTTAAATGTCTTCCTTTATAAACGTTACTGTGGTCATAGTGTCTCTTAATAGCAATTGAAACCCTAATTAAGACAACCCTAATATTTAGTTTTAAAGGATATTTTTCTTTTAAAAAAATATTATCTTTGAAAATTAATGAATAACATGAAAATATCTGAAGAAATTTTATAGGCTATAGTACCATCTTTCAATGATGATACCATTATTTTATTTTATTTACCTAGTTTCTAGCTTAGAGTTTCTCAACCTCTGGGTTGTGATCCATTTGGGGGTCTATGATCTCTTCACAAGGGTTACCTAAGACCATCAAAAAACACAGACATTTACATTATGAATTCTAATCAGCAGAATTACAGTTATGAATTAGCAATGAAAATATTTTATGGTTGTGGCTCACCACAACACAGGGAACTGTTTTAAAGGGTCACAGTGTTAGGAAGGATGAGAACCTGTGGTCTAGCTAGTTACAACTAGTAATTAACAACTGAATGAATGACAATGTTGAATGAATTGAGGAACTGATATGGGTCTCATTATCTACTTTCCTTCTCTTTGCATTCCCCATTTCAGCTCTAAGAACAAAATATCATTTAAAAATTTTAAGATTTTTATTATCCTGATATATTTCATATTCATAATCTCTAATTTAAAATGTTTTTCATAGGTCATTGATATTTTGATTAGCCTCCCATTGTGGGTCACTGATATTTTGATTAGCCTCCCATTATACTTCTTAAATTCTCATTTAATAATCAAAGGCTAATATTCACCCTCATTATCCTGAGGTCATGTTCTAATTTATGGAAAAAAATGAGATAATCTGTCATTAAATTGGTTTCTATACCTCATAGTTTCTTAATAATGACATTCTTTCCCCAGTATTTGCATTTAGAATGACAGTATTTAATGTGAATTTTAGTAGTGAAATCTTTGGGAGGAATCAGACAGGAAATTTGAGGAATTTCTTAGGGCATTGAGATAGATAGAATTGAAATTACTGTGGCCAGGCAAATGGAAAATTGTTACATACACTATGTAAATTACAAAGTATGAATACATTGTTATTAACTGTTAGAGAGTTAACTTTTTTAAAGGACATAAGTTTTTATTTTCTTCTAGTAACAATGCTAAGAAGGCAAGCCACTTGGGTCACAGAGTCCTGTGTGCAAGTCTAGCTGTCTTGAAGAAGAAGTAGCTAGTGCTTCTATAGATGAAATTATCTACTTCTGAACTTGGCATTTCAAGTTAGTTCCTCGTGAATTTTTAAAGACAAATGATTAAAAATGTATGTCTATAAAATCCTCATGAAAGGATGAGGAAGTTTAAGAAGAAAGTGTGTAATACTTTATCTTTCTTTTCAATTTTACAATGTATTAAAATACAAATAGCATGAAACTGTATTAACCATTTCAAGTGTATTTCTCATGGTGTGTAGATAAGCAGACTTCTGAGCCTGAGGCTTTCCTCCACAGAAATTCCATTTTATACCTATCAAAGGAATAAAGAGTTAGTGGCCAAACATCTTTGGAAAACCCTGAAATTATGGAGATATTATATCCACCAAGCTAGAAAATTCCTCAGCCTCTCATTTTTTTTCAAGAATATACCTCTAAGATCAGATGTCTATTCCATTGTCTTCAGGCCCAGACTTGAAGTGTCAGTGACAATGTACATAAGCATGCAGGCAGCCTGTATCTTAGTCATTTTCTGCCATGGAAAGGACAATTTACACTTGGTCACAATTAAATTTACATATATTCTGGTTTCTGTCTCATGGTTTCCCAGAAATTGTAAGAACATGGGCACAGAGAAGAAAATCAGATGCTTGTCCTTTGATTAAGTTTTAAATATATCCAATTTCTTTGTCAATTCCCATTTCCTAATTTCTCTTGGAATGCCTCAAAACTAACACAAGTATTTAAGTGTTTATTAACAGATTTGGTGAACCAGTAGTGAACAAGAGCCCCAGCATCCCAGGTGATACTGGCTGTATTTCTACCTAGGGTCTATGATCACTTGTGAGACGTGGTCTCCAGAGAGTGCTCTGAGCAAGTTGGTCCTATGGATAAGGGGCGTCCTAGTAGCTACTTGGATATGTGTTTATGCCAAGAGCTTTCCCTCCATCCTAGAGACAGCAAAGAGTACTATAATACTTGTGGATGACTTGAGAAAGGAAACACTTTTTTTTCTACCTAGTTGTATTTGTCAAGAACTTTGGTTGTTTGCATTTATGACTTGGAAAGTTCCTATTACATTCTTGTGATCTGGACCTGTGTTTAACTGCTGTAGTTCACACCAGTTTGTAAAGGATTCTTGAGAGAAATCAGGTACATTAGAAACGCCTGTCATTTTGAAGGCTCAGCTGAGACCTGTGCTGAAGAGTTGTTCTGTTCAGGGACAAAAATGTTCAGATTTTGTTTGACAGAGTGCCCACTTTGCTTGCACTTCTGTGTAGCCTGATTTGATATTCATCTTTAGATTATGAATTAATTGTTATCTCCCTATTTCAGCAGGATACCAATTTTGACTTATCTTGGGTCACTTTTCAGTTCCAGCTGTTAGGAAATGGGCTATCTCCAACGCCTAAGGCTTGAATAGGCATTTTGGTTAGCTTTAGAAACTGACCTTATGGAATAGAGTAATAATATTGAAGATTAACATTTCAAGGGAATTTATTACTTTCAATTTTAATTTAAAATAATGTGGGGGGATCTCCATTACAATTTGTGTAGTCATTAGAAATACTAAGAATATACTAAGTTGGTGGAACGTGTAGAAAATTGTGGATGACTAGGCTTTTTCAATCTAATAGTTCACTCTGAATTAATACAATTGTTTAGTTTTAATATGTCATTTTGTGTATCATCCTGTCTGTGTTTCTAATGAATGGCTTTGTGGAGGTGAAAAATCTAGTTATCATTGCATGAGTCTCATTAGAGACTTATTTACATGAGGGTTCCCTGAGCTTAATGGAAAAAGACAAGTGTTTGCTGTAGACCTCCATAGGTAAAGCTAGGTAATTTTGGTTTTAAATAGTATCAGGGGTTTCTGTTCCCATGATGACCATCAATTTCCTGCAGAAACTTGTGAGAAGAGAACATACCTATTCCTCAGATGAAACTCATCCAGAAGCTCATCCAGAGTTGTACATATAGTTTGACTACCCACACAAGGGACTACCACAGTGTTGGTTCTCTGTATAACATATGAGATGAGACATCTAGTTCATTGATGATACTTTGGGAAGGAATTCCAGCTAACATCGTCTTCTTAACCTCAAACATTTTCTGAACACTGAAGCTTCCTATTCCTTAGTAATCAAAGTGAGATTCCACTCACATGAGTCTTAAAACAATACGGAGGGGAAAATAATTACAACAAAAACAAAAACAGCTAAATTGTCCCTAGAATTTTAAAGAAATACTGACTGGTGTATCTACTGATAGTTCTTCTATTTTTATTTTGTTTACCAAGGACTAACTTTACTATTCCTGATGTTCTTGATTGAAAACCTGGTATATGTGAGTATATTTTCTGTTGAGTTAGTTTTCGGTTGCTGTGAAAAAAAAAAATAAGAAAATAAAACTAACAAAATATGATAAAAAAAAAACAACTTAAGGATCAATGAGTTTATTTATGCTTGTGGATATAGAGGGATATATTCTGTAAAGGTAGGAGGGGCATTACAGCAGGGACAGGAAGCAGAAAGTCTCTAGTCCTAAAGGTTACATAATCTTATCAAAGAGCAGTCCAGCTGGGGACCAGGCGTTCTGTGGAAGACGTTTCTGATTCAAACCATTGTGTTCAGGCCTCAGTCTCCATGGACTCATGGACATATTATAATGCAAACAAAGGGGTAATCTACATCAAGCCATAGACACTAAACTGAAGAAAATTAACAAAATAAACACTAAACCAAATACTTGTGTCATGAAACATTGCATAGACCATGGTTGTGCTTAAATGCAAACCATCAAATCAGTAATAATGATTTTTACTTTGTAAATAACAATTCAGAATTGGGCAGAAGTACACAATAACTGTGAATTGTCCTATAAAGTGTATGAGAAAGAGTAAGAATATTCTTCTTAAATGATCAGTGGGTTTTGAGCACTTTTTTATTGTTTGTACTAATTACAAGTTTTATGCATTATATATAAGTACCACAGTAAAAAATAAAACACTTTAGGTATGTAGAAGGGTAATTAAAGAAATAATTTACATTGTCAAATTTTACATAATGATTTATTAGTTTTTAAACTTTTAATTAGGTTAGAAAAACAAGAATTTAGCCTGAAGCTAAATTATTATAACTTTCTTCTTAATTATTTTCATTAGATTGAACTATAAATAAATGTAATTTTATTACTATTTTTAAATGTTGAAAAATAATTGCAAAAGAGACCTTTGTTACTTTTGTATTGTGCTTTTGAGAGCATCTTGTCATTCAAAATATGTTTATTCTTTAATACTTACTTCTCCAATAAATTCTTCAGACATTCTATTGGCAATGAATTTTGTTGCTATGGTCTTTTTGCTAGTAAAATAAATACAATTGCATTTTCCTAATTTAATATTTGAAAATAGACAGAGGAGCAATTTGTATTCATTCATTGAGATCAAAATATAATGCAGTATCCAGTCTTATTCATTGAGAATGTGAAAGTTCATCTACAATTTGAATATACTGGTAATTATTGGGGTAAGACAAGTACAATAGTTTTAGACAGATTGTAACTGATTGATTTGATAACTAATTAAATGTGTGACGGCTCTATTAAAATTGTTACATTAAGTGATGCTATTCACAAAGATATTTGAGATACTTTTCTTATTAGAGGAAAATATTTGAAAAAAACTTAGATAGAATATGAAAGGAAAATGAAAGAGACCGACTGCCAATATACAACAGGTTAGATGCTCTAAACATACTCAGTGGTGGAGAAGAAGAACAATTATTAGAATCATATTAAAATACTAGCACAGTAAGTATAAATAATATCACATCATTTGCAATGAATAACTATTGATCCCATTAGTAACTCTAACATATGAGAATGATGCTTATTGCAGTTCAATTCTGAATTTAGAAAATAGTAATCATGAGTTAATTTTAATCTAGTTTAAAAAGAAGCCATTTTTCCTAAATCAATTAAGTGCAGTAAACTAATAAAATCATTTAATAGACATATTACACTTGAATCTGTTAAAACAGATAAGTGAAGTGTAAATTTTGTACATTTTATTTACATCTTCTTCATTGTGCCTTCATTGATGGAATTCACAAATCCTTTCATTTAAGAAATAGCATATAGAAGTAGAATATGAATAGGAAAATAAAACTTACTTTTCACATTTATCATTCTTTCAGCTCTATGAAGGAAATAAAATACTATTATTATATAGATGTGCTTGAACACACTACCTTAAATTAATGTTTAATAGTTGTAAAAGCACATCTTATATTACTTAATTACAGTGGCTTTTATCATCTTTATAAACACATTTCTTTGTTTGCTTTTCAAAACTTTTCATTGAGTAACTGTCTTACTCTGTAAGCACAATAAAATTTACCTGCTCCTGCTGCTGTCTAGACATCCCAAATGATTAATCTGGATTAAAATGAGCAATTGCGAAGTAATCACTCCTTCAAACTTCTCCCCTACATAATCAACAACTTCCCAAATTAATTGCTTCCCAATGCTCCTTTAAAGTGGGAATTTCATTGCTGACTTCCTCTGTGGGGAAAAAAAATGAAAATTAACTGTGTGCTCCACTTTCTACAGCTATAATCCATACAGCACCAGTGAAGTTTTCAAGTGTGCAAAATAGTATAAGGAACCAGCCATGATTACAACAAATGCTCTATTAGAATACCTTGGTGTTAGTGAAAGCATGATAAATAAAGTTCAATACACGTAATGGGAACTTTCATTGTTGAAATGTTAGCAGGAGGTGTACTCTGCTGTACTCTTTTTAAACCCTCATCCTGCTGAGAATGCTTGGGTTCATTTTCTTTATTTCTTTATCCTGGCAATGTCTTTAAAGGACACAAAATAGACATGCTTCTTTCCAGTTTGTAAGCCCTTTCTCATGTTTCACTGTTTATGTATGGATGTTTTTAGCACTTTAATAACATTGCAGGGATTATGGAATACATCACTGCACAGTGTGAATTTAGCAATCAAAGTTAATCCATGTTCAGCATTTTGTTCTGAATCTGTTATTCCTCAGATAAAAGATTAACCTCTTAACAGCTAGGTATAAAGTTTTCAGTGAGAAGGGACAGGTGATACCAAAAGTTTCAAGATATAATATCTAAGCAGAAATCTTAATTCATGTCAGCTCAAGTTTTATTATCATATTAATGCATCCAAGTGGTCAGACAATGGAAATTAAAAGCATACAATAGAAATTTGGATAGGTATTTCTGCTTATAACATCCAATTTTTAAAAATATTTAAACTCCTTTTCAACAAGTATCTTGAATTCTGATTTTTGTTAGGCTTTGTGTTTTCTAGGACAACTTTAATGGAGACATAATAAAAACAAACAAATGTGTTTTTTTAGTTATCCTCATTATTGGCAAAATATAAAGACAATTTGGTATACTCCTGTGCTTATTTGAATGTATAAAAAAATAGAGATCTCTTTAGCAGAATCAGAATTGCATTGGCATTATATTTTATTGCACAACATGAATTAATCTAGACAACACTCAAGTGTTGATTTCCCAATTGTTACCAATCTTTAGTTTGTAGAAGAAATACCATAAAAAATAACTCTGTGAAAATTTCATTCTATTCATGCTTTGAGTCTTTCAAAAGAATGCTCATCTGTGAAATGATTCCCATCACAAATATGTTATAGAAATTTTTTAAAAACTTTAGATATTTTCAGTTCTAAGAATTTGTGATGGTTTGAATAAGAATACCCCCATAGTTTCATATATTTGAATGCTTTGGGAGTGGCACTATGTAGCTTAAGTTTTCCTGCCTGGCCCACAGTCAGGGCAAATCTCTCTCACCTGCTAGTCCCACAGCCGCTCAGACCCGACCAAGTAAACACAGAGACTTATATTGGTTACAAACTGTATGGCCATGGCAGGCTTCTTGCTAACTGTTCTTACAGCTAAAATTAATCCATTTCTATAAATCTATACCTTGCCACATGGCTCGTGGCTTACCGGCGTCTTCACATGCTGTTTCTCATCGGCTGGCATGTCTCTCTCTGACTCAGCCTTCCACTTCCCAGCTTTATTCTCCTCCTTGTCCCGCCTACACTACCTGCCTAGCCAATGGCCAATCAGTGTTTTATTTATTGACTAATTAGCAACACATTTGCCATACAGAACATCCCACAGCAGCACTATTTCTTTTTACATTTTTATTAGTTAATTAATTACTTTTATCCCAGACAGATCACAGTTTACCCTTCCTCCCTCCTCTCCTCCCAATACCTCTCCACAACCCCCCATCTATTCTTCCTTCTTTCTCTTCAGAGAAGGGCAAGCGTTCCATGTATATCAGACTGTCATGGCATATCAAGTTGCAGTAAGACTAGGCACTTCCTGTCCTACTGAGGTTGAATTAGGCAACCCAATAGGAGGAAAGGATCACAAATGCAGGTAACAGAGTCAGAAACAGATCCTGCTCCCACTGTTGGGAGCCCTACAAGAAGACCAAGCTATACAAATGTAACATATGTGCAGATGGCCTAGGTGAGTCTCATTCAAGTTCTCTGGTTGGCAGTTCAGTCTCTGTGAGTTCCTATGAGACCAAGTTAGTTGACTCTGTAAGTTTTCATGTGGTGTCCTTGGTCCATCTGGCTCTCACAATTATTCCTCCTCCTCTTCCACAGGATTCCCTGAAGTCTGCCTAAGGTTTGGCTGTGGGTCTCAGCATCTGTTTTCATCTGTTGCTGAGTGAAGCCTTTCTAATGACATTTGGGCTAGGCACCAATCTGTAAGTATAGCAGCATATCATTAGGAATGAAAAGAATTAGGAGTTGTGCCATTTTTGAGGACGTGTGTCACTGATAGTGGGCTTTGAGATTTCAAAAGCCAAAGCCAGGCCTAGTGGCTCTGTCTTCCTGCTGCCGGAGGATCATGATGTAGAACCTTCGAAGCCCTCTCCAGCACTATGTCTGCCTGTGTGCCATCATGCTACCCACCATGCTGAGAATGGACTCATCCTCTGAAACTGTAAGCCAGCCCCAATTAAGTGCTTTCCTCATAAGAGTTGCAATGGTCATGGTGTCTCTTCACAGCAATAGCACATAGACTAAGACAGAAGTGTACGAATTTTTATATTCACCAACAATATATTAAAGTGTTCTTTCCCTAGGAACTCATAAAATAACTGCATTAAAATTTTAATTTTGACTATTATACTCATAATCTTTATTCTTATTAAACCCAATATTTTATGCAGGTATATATATAAATATACACATATACAAACAATTACATATGAATGATATGTAACATGGCTGTACTGTTTTCTGTACAACCTCCAATGAAGTTTTTCTTGTGTGTGTATGGGTATACACACACACACACACACACACACACACACACACACACACACACACACATATGTATGTATATATGATTTTTAAGAAAAAAAATCAACAAATCATTGCAACTTCATTATACACAGAAAAAAAGTTTAGAGTTTTTTAAGGAAATTCATGTTTCTGTATGTCAGTTCACAGACAAGTGCACATGAGCAGTTGTAATTAAGTAGTCAGATGTGTCTCCTAAGTGGAATTAATGCCCTGACAGGGATGATTTGTGCTAGTAGCTCAGATATCTCCTGTGGAGCTGGCATGGTTGATGTGATAGTGCAAATTGCAGAGAGCTCTTAATGAAGAGGAAAAATTGAATTCTACACTTCTGTTCAAGCAAACAGCAGTTTTGCTACTACTGGACACAATTTGAATATAATTTCAGTATCTTCTTCTAAGTATTTTAAGGAAATTATAGTTCTGACAGAGGCTTTAAGGTTAGCTAATTACAAAGCATAAGTTCATACATGATGTCTGACAAAACACATGAAGATTGCATGGTATTCTTTTTCCTTTAGTGTTTTTTTGTGACCTTAGTTATGAGAATCTATATCAATGACAACTCTCTTCCAAGCATCATTAGTTTCTTCAAAATATTTCTCCAAATGTCTTATAGTCTTCATTATTAAGTAAAGCTCTTGTGATAAATGGAAATTAGTCTCAGGCTAACCTTTGTTCTCTAATTTGTTATAAGTCAATTTGAACATTTCCAAATATTTAAAGACAATGCATTACTTCAGAATCGTTTCCTCTAGCCCTCAATGTGCTAAGAAAACAGGTGAGTGCCCTGTACCTGTACTGTTCATCATATTCTTGTGTGTTGCTGGGGAATTGGTCACCTTTATTTTGTTAAGTAGTTAGTACTCTTTTATTCAATTTAACTAGTTTTACTAAAAAAAATAAAGGTCAAATCTTCATACATGTGACTGTACCTTTCCCATGTTTTGCTTATTTTTTAATTAGTAATTTAAATAAACACAGGGGTGGTATATATGTAGTTGCATTTGATTGTATGCAAATGTGAACATCAAAGTTTATAACTGTATGTATGTTTTCATTGTGCATTTCCAACTTTAAGGGCTTAGCATTTTCATATATTTAAACACTTTTAAAAGATTTGTTTACTAATTATGTCTACCTATATTAGTACAGAGTTGTATTTCAATGTGGCATAGATTTGGTGTGGGTCAAGTAAGAGTAGTAGTTTTTTACAAGAAACATGGAATTAAAAAATGTTTTAGTTGTTATCTAGTTGAGTTTTTGGGGAAAAGTATTAAAAAGATTAGCATAAAACATTCAGATATTCAGATATAGAAGGTACTTTATTCTTAATACTTTTTATCTTTACTATTACCTTAATAGCTAAATATCAATGTCATACAACATATTTATTCTATAAATTATGATCACTGTGACCTCTGAGGCTCAGAAAATGGAGCAAGTGTATATACATGATTTTTTGCAATTCTTTGCACTACATTTGGAGAAGAAATGGTCACTCTAAATAGTCTAAAAACTTAAGAGTATGGGATAGCTTGTAATTCCTAACTAAATTACATGGAGTTGGCTATAATAGTGTCCTGAAAGTTGTGAGTTTCTTCACTTGTTTGTTATTTTAATTCAGAAATTGCAGAACTGAATAGTTGTTAGACACAGAGAAAAAAAGTGAAATACAGCCTTTTAAAAATATCAACAATCTAAATTTGTCTAAAAAAAATAGCATTTTCACAATAACTCTTTGCATTTATGTAAATTCACTTAATTATATATGTACTCTCTGTACCAATGCGTAAGAAATGATCATTTATATACCTTGAATGTCAAGTCCCACGCTGACTTACTTGTGAAGGGGTGGATGTGACTGAGACTGAGAACTCCATCCTGATAGTTATGCATCATCACCAGAATAGCTCCCCATTTTCCCAATGGTTCATGCTGCTGCTGATCCCTGCCCCCCAGGGAGTGACAGTTGACTTTCATTCCCCTCATTGAAATGTTGTCTGTGCTGATAGCATAAATGGCTCTCAAGCATTTTTGCCACAACACCGTGATTTTTTCTATGATTTCATTTCTGATAACAATGTAGCTTCAAGTTCAGTGGCTTATATGAGCTCCCCTGCTGTGTTCCTCTAAATCTCTCGTCCTTTTTCTTTCTTCTCAGGCTTATCTACATGTATTATATACATATATAGGTACATGTGTATATGTTTATATATGTATATATATATGCACTTATTTTTACTTGTTTTTTTTCCATTTTAAAATCCAGCATCCATTCTGTTTTTACCCACTTTTCAATAATTTTTCTCCCAATAATTCTTTCTAATGTTGTCTTTATATATGGTCAATTTGTTTTGTTTTCTACTATTTGCTAATAATTCACAGATTTTATTTCTTGCCCATCTCTGTCTCCTCTTCTCCCTTACTCTGCCATTCTCCTTTCTTATCAACATTTTTATTAAAGTAACATCTCCTATTAAAAAATGGATGAATATCCTACTTCATCATGAATTTCCAATTTCTTTGTCTGAATTTTTATATTTATATGCAACAGGGTAGCTATTATAATTCTTTTTCAAATCATTTGTATTTAAATGGCTCTGTACTATAGGTGTGAAAATGCGTGATATCTTTCCTCTCTCGTTGTAAAGCCATGGCCAACACTCAGTCCTACAAGAAAAGGAGAGCTAATAAGACAAAATACAAAAGAAAAATTCATCAGTTTCATGTAATAAAGGGACTCTTGTCATGAAGACTTTGTACACCAGAAAAATAAAAAAAAACTACTTTTATGCTCACATTTGATAGTGAATGGATAGCTATGTAGAAACGAAATTGGACATAAGCAGATGCTTTGATGACAGTCAACAACAACAAAAAAATACAGCTAGATGTCTGTCAGATGAATCATGGCCACGTCCTTCTTTCAGAATTAGGGCAGCATCCACAATGTGAGCATCTTATGTTCTCCTGTCACATGAAGTAAAGTGACTCTGAGAAGTTTCCTTCCTTCCTCTTTCTCTTCCTTTCTTCTTCATTTTCTTCTTTACTTCTTAAAGGCTCTCGAGATTGACCTAGACCCTCACAGATAAATAATGTTACTAATTGTAACTACTCTGTTACAAACCTGACCCCAGATAGGGTCCTAAGGACTGGCATTTACAAAGAAAGGCAGAAGGAGGTGGGTATGATAACATTGCAGGTATCATTAACCTTTGTAAAAGAGGAGGGAGTGTAGTGCTCTGGATTGCCTTCCAGGGAAGTGGAGACAAGAAACAGAAAACCAAGCAAAGCCCAATGGTCTTGTTGGTCTTGTGTGTGGCGGCCTTTTCCGGTTGAATCTCTTTAGCTTGTGGAGTCATGCTACTTTGCTACAGATTGACCATTTTTAGTTTCACTGATTTTCTAACAATAATAAACTGGAGATTTTATTTTAATTACTATTTGTAGAAGTTCTGTATGGGTGCATTACAGGCATGTCCCTTTTTCTGCAGAGTGCGATACCCTGTGGACAGCTGCTTATATGCTTAGGATGTGTCAACCACATTGCATGAAGGTGAGGAGTGAGTCATTAGTGTTTCCAGGTGGAATAAAATGCTCCTCAGTAGGACACTGATATTTTCCAGAGGATTTCTGAAGGACCTTGCTGTTTTGGCCCTTC
The DNA here is from genome assembly GCF_007827085.1 of Peromyscus californicus insignis. NCBI lineage: Eukaryota > Metazoa > Chordata > Mammalia > Rodentia > Cricetidae > Peromyscus > Peromyscus californicus. The sequence goes on along the minus strand of NW_026294458.1, from coordinate 61,159,176 downwards.
TAATATGATATAAATTTGAAGATATATGCATGACTTTGAGTGCTGATTGACATAATTTGGAGTATGCAAATTATAGCTTTCTCCCAGTTTTGCTTAAAAAAAATGTTCTTAATCATGTTTTAATGTTGATTCCTATACCTGGGTTGCTGCCTTTTATTTGTTTTCCAGAATAGAAAGAGAAAATGATAACTCATAAAATCATATTCAGGCCAGAGTTCAGTAGTATTTTCTATTCACATATATGTGTATTAATTTGTTTTATTTTTTAAATGAATTGTCAATTTTTTAAATGACGATTCATTTTTGGGCATATCATAATCTGAACATTTCAAAACAACTGCTTTATCAGGGAAAACAAATTGTCCAAATTTAAACAGAATATTGGGCTCAACCAGTAACAATTTTCCCAATTATGCATTAGCAATAATATAAAAGTCATGAAAATATTTATAAAAAGTTAATTTTTCTTGAATATTTTCTTCAAATTTTAGGGAGGACATACTAATAGTTTAAACTATGTATGCTGTATTTTAGTGATTAATAATAACATAATATATTTCTTTTTTATTGTGTGTGCTAATTTTTTATATATACTGTATTGAAATAATTTCTAAATTTGAATCAGCAATGTTAACAATTAGATGTATTCAGCTAACTTAGGGAATATACAAAATTTTATTATTGTGTATGGGTTGGAGATATGTTTATATAGCACATTTATAATAATTAAAATACATGTTTCTGGTTAATATTTATAACTAGTGGTCTCAACAAAGAAGAAATAAATTGTTAGCCCACTGAGATATTAAAAGAGAAATACAAAGAGGAAAACCCAGGACACCTCATATTAGCAAATAATTGAAAAGAGAATTTGAATGTTTACCAGCTAGACATTTGCAGCATATCATACGTACAGCAGACATTTTCATTAAATGGGTTCCCTGGAAATAAATTGTATATTTACTAGGGCTTTATTTGCAGTGTCCCTATGAGATGATACATCAAGTTCAAAAGCATCAATAAAAGTGACTTTAATATCCTGGAAAAACTGATGCAGCTGTTTGTTTTCCAGAAATGCCAATGACTCATAAATAAAAAGGTAAGGCCGTAACACCTTTTCACGGAGATGCTAATACAGCGCATCAGTTACTGACGGATTTCATAGAGCAGCTTGACTCTTGAGGAAGTCTTTCATTTAAAGAAGTAACAGCACCATTATAATTTACCAGAACAATACTCCTTAGCTGAAAGGCATTATTTTCTAGGGATCAGTTGTGAATTTTGGCTAATTGAAAGTTTATTTCCGATTTCATCATTTCTCTTATATGTAAAGAGAACTGGTTGTTTTGAGATTGTAATTTAATCACATTTCTCCCTTCCCTTTCTGTCTTCCAACCCTTCCCATGCACACCTACCCATGCTCCTTTAAAGTCATGCCATCTGTTTCCATTAGTTGTTATTGTATGAATGTATGTATTTACACATACAGATTTATTTCTAAATATAAACTGTTGAGTCCATATAATATGCTTTGCAGGAGTGACCATTTTCTCTCTAATTTTCAGGTGGAAGAGACACCCAAGTGAGAACTAAGTCAAATAAATCATGTCTAAAGACAGAGTTTACAGGTTCTAGACCTGAATTCCCTGTGTGATTAGAGATGATGGATTTTCTCTTTTTCCATGTACTTTCTCTCCACTCTGGTGTTCCCTTTGCTGTGCTGAAGATTTTTAATCGCATCATGCAATCCCACTTTTCCATTCTTAGAATTACCTTCTTTGATATTGGGATATTTTATTTTTATACACTCTATGTACCTACCTCTCCCCTCTCTCTTGAGCTGTGTGTGTGTGTGTGTGTGTGTGTGTGTGTGTGTGTGTGTGTGTGTGTGTGTATGTACGTACATTACAAGAAAGTAAAACAGTACTATGAAGCTTTGGGGACCAAGAGGTGATAATAAAACATATGTGCCAAGGAAGCAGAAGGAAGGGTTATAAGGAACAACTAGGGGGGAAAAGGGAGAATCAAGAATCAGGACACAATTAGAGCAGGGTGGGTAGGGCAAATAATAAGAAAGTATAATGATGTATGCATGAAATTCCAGCATGCAATTCAATACTTCATATGCTAACTAAATAGTAATCAAATTCAAATTTAATCTGCCACTTATTAGAGAAGGTAGCTTTTCTTGTCTGTTTGTCTTTATGCAACTTCAAGAGTTAGATCTTGCTGCCCCTGAGGAAATACAGTTCTTAAGAAGCAGAGAAACTAAACTTATGAATTGAAGTTTCAGACTGACATGAAATTACTAAATCTTCACCTCCTCATTCTACCATATGAGAACATACTTTATTAACCTCACCTAAAAGCTTCCGCAAACAATGTCCACAAGGAATGCAGTGTCTGCCTACATCTAAGGATTTGTAATGTACATTTTAGTAGCAATATATCTGTCTCTGCAAAATCTTGAAAGTCATTGCAAGAAAAGAATGAAAATAGTGAATATCAGACTCACTGTTATAGAAAGTACCGTGATATTCCAAATATTTAACCTTGTTTATTTCAACAAATCTTATAATGAAATGCTTTTTGTTTAATGTTATTGTTGTTTCATTTCTAACACACATTTATGGGTCTGAGGATAATATGATTGCATGTTTTTAAGAAGGATCACAGTTGATATGATTATTGGCTTAGTGAGTCACAGTTGCTTATTGCATTATAAATTCCATCACTTGATCGGTCTTATTCTCCTTCTACTAAGTACAGTGCAGGGATATTAAACACTCACCCTGTGGACCTACTGTTCCATATAATGCTTTCAACAAGCATTTTAGTACTGTATGAATGACATCCAACAGCAATGAATTTATAATGACAAAAACCTCAAGAGACGTGGAACCTTTATCTGTTTTTGTTTAAAAAAATCTATTGTCAAATATTCTTTTATTCCTGTATACTTAGTACAAAACATGGAGATTTACCACTGATACCATACAACTTTCATAATTTTGTGTAGAGAAACTAAGAGATCCCTTTACAAATTGACTGTAGAAAATATACTTACCTGAACTAGTGATTTTATAACCACAAACTGTGCCCTGTCTTCTACATATTATAAATCTATCATTAGATATAACAATTTTTATTATTTGATATTCTCATTTGAAAATGCATGTACTTCATTGATATTTCTTTAGGATATTTCTCATTTATATGTATATATCTATGCACATTTTTTATATCTGTCTGTATGTATATGTATATGTGTGTATAGTAATCTTCCTATTTTTAATATTTCATCTAATTGAACACTGTTAATCTCAATTTATGTCCACTTGTCTAGGGGCTAGAATAATGGCTCAATATTTAAGAATGAATATTTTCCTGTAGAAGACATGAGTTTGTATCCAGCAATCAAGTTTGGTAGCTCATAGCTGCCTGTAATTCCTGCTCCAGAGGATCCTATGGCCAGCCCTCAAGGTGCTTAAGTCAGCTTCACAAACATGAACATAGACACATAAAGACAATTTTTTTAAATTTTTTTATTTATTTTATTTTATTTTACAATACAATTCAGTTCTACATATCAGCCACAGATTCCCTTGTTCTCCCCCCTCCAGCTCCCCTCCCCTCCCCCCAGCCCACTCCCCATTCCCACCTCCTCCAGGGCAAAGCCTCCCCCGCAGACTGAGATCAACCTGGTAGACTCAGTCCAGGCAAGTCCAGCCCCCTCCTCCCAGGCCGAGCCAAGCCACATTGCATAAGCCCCAGGTTTCAAACAGCCAACTCATGCAATGAGCACAGGACCGGGTCCCACTGCCTGGATGCCTCCCAAACAGATCAAGCCAATCAACTGTCTCACCTATTCAGAGGGCCTGATCCAGTGGGGACCCCTCAGCCAATGGTTCATAGTTCATGTGTTTCCATTCATTTGGCTATTTGTCCCTGTGCTTTATCCAACCTTGGTCTCAACAATTCTCGCTCATATAAAGCCTCCTCTTTCTCACTAATTGGACTCCCAGAGCTCCACCTGGGGCCTAGCCTAGGATCTCTGCATCTAGATCCCTCAGTCATTGGATGGGGTTTCTAGCACGACAATTAGGGTGTTTGGCCATCCCATCACCAGACAGTCAGTTCTGGCTGTCTCTCAACCATTGCCAGCAGTCTATTGTGAGGGTATCTTTGTGGATTTCTGTGGGCCTCTCTAGCACTTTGCTTCTTCCTATTCTCATGTGGTCTTCATTTACCATGGTCTCCTATTCCTTGTTCTCTCTCTCTGTTCTTGATCCAGCTGGGATCTCCCACTCCCCCAAGCTCTCTTTTCCTTGACCCTCGCCCTTCATTACCCCTACTCATGTCCAGGCTATTCATGTAGATCTCATCCATTTCTCCATCATTGGGTGATCCCCGTGTCTTTCTTGGGGTCCTGTTTTCAGGTAGCTAGCCTCCCTGGTGATGTGAGTAGCAGTCCCGTCATCCTTGTTCCACATCTAGTATCCTCCTATGAGTGAGTACATACCATGTTTGTCTTTCTGAGTCTGGGTAGCCTCACTCAGGATGATTTTTTCTAGATCCATCCATTTGCCTGCAATCCTCATGATGTCATTGTTTTTCTCTGCTGAGTAGTAGTCTATTGTGTATATGTACCACATTTTACTTATCCATTCTTCAGTTGAAGGGCATCTAGGTTGTTTCCAGGTTCTGGCTATTACAAACAATGCTGATATGAACATAGTTGAGCAAGTGCCCTTGTGGTATGATTGAGCATTCCTTGGGTATATGCCCAAAAGTGGTATAGCTGGATCTTGGGGGAGATTGATTTCCAATTTTCTAAGAAAGCACCATATTGATTTCCAAACTGGTTGTACAAGCTTGCATTCCCACCAGCAGTGGAGGAGAGTTCCCCCAGCTCCACATCCTCTCCAGCATAAGGTGTCTTCAATCTTAGCCATTCTGACAGGGTAAAATGGTATCTCAGAGTTGTTTTGATTTGCATTTCCCTGATAATTATGGATGATGAGCAATTCCTTAAATGTCTTTCAGCCATTTGAGTTTCCTCTGTTGAGAATTCTCTGTTTAGTTCTATAGCCCATTTCTTAATTGGACTGTTGGGTATTTTGATGTCTAATTTCTTGAGTTCCTTGTATATTCTGGATATCAGTCATCTGTCAGATGTGGGGTTGGTGAAGAACTTTTCCCATTCTGTAGGCTGTCGCTTTGCCTTGTTGACCGTATCCTTTGCTTTACAAAAGCTTCTCAGTTTCAAGAGGTCCCATTGATTAATTGTTTCTCTCAGTGTCTAAGCTACTGGTGCTATATTTAGGAAGTGATCTCCTATGCCAATGCGTTCAAGCCTACTTCCTATTTTCTCTTCTAGCAGGTTCAGAGTAGCTGGATTTATGTTGAGGTCCTTGATCCACTTGGACTTAAGTTTGTGCACGGTGATAGATATGGATCTATTTGCAGCCTTCTACATGTTGATATCCAGTTATGCCAGCACCATTTGTTAAAGATGCTTTCTTTTTTCCATTGTACACTTTTGGCTTCTTTGTCAAAAATTATATGTTCATAGGTGTGCAGATTAATGTCAGGGTCTTCAATTCGATTCCATTGGTCCACATGTCAGTTTTTATGCCAGTACCAAGCTGTTTTTATTACTGTAGCTCTATAGTAGAGCTTGAAGTCAGGGATCATGATGCCTTCAGAGGTTGTGTTATTGTACAGAATTCTTTTGGCTATCCTGGGATTTTTGTTTTTCCATATGAAGTTGAGTATTATTCTTTCCAGGTCTGTGAAGAATTGTGTTGGTATTTTGATGGGGATTGCATTGAATCTGTAGATTACTTTTGGTAAAATTGCCATTTTTGCTATGTTAGTCCTGCCTATCCATGAGCAAGGGAGATCTTTCCATTTTCTGACATCTTCTTCAATTTCTTTTTTCAGGGACTTAAAGTTCTTGTCATATAGGTCCTTCACTTGCTTGGTTAGTGTTACCCCAAGGTATTTTATGTCATTTGTGGTTATTGTAAAGGGTGATGTATCACTGATTTCCTTCTCAGTCTCTTTGTCCATTGTATATAGGAGGGCTACTGATTTTTTTTGAGGTGATCTTGTATCCTGCTATGTTGCTGAAGGTGTTTATAAGCTGTATCAGTGCCTTGGTTGAATCTTTGGAGTCACTCAAGTATACTATCATGTCATGTGCAAATAGGGAAAGCTTAACTTCTTCCTTTCCAATTTGTATCCCCTTAATCTCCTCATGTTGTCTTATGCATAAAGACAATTTTTAAAAATAAAATCTTTTAAAATCTACCTGTCTAGATGAATTTCTAATACATTTGTCTTATAATTTTAATACCACACACAACTTATCTGCCTAATTTATGTCATTTATTTATATCTTGATTTTTTTACCCCATGTGATTTTTTTACCCAATGAATGATTATTTCCATTCATAAAGACTGATTCTCAGAAAATGAACACAATGCTGACACAAAATTACTAAATGTACTTGTGCTCAGGTTTATTTAACATGTAAAAGCTTTTTTAAAATATTCTCTAATGTGGTGATATTAAAATATAAGCATTTATTTATTAGTGCCCAAGGGCCCTAACAACATACATCAAATAATTTAACTATTAAATTACATAATGTACTATAAAGTGAAATTATCCATGTCCTATAGCATCTTTATTTAATTTTTACCTCTGTCATTTTACTTAGCTTCATCTACCCTCAACTGACAATTGATCAGTAACATGCTAGAAAAAACAGTAAGATAGACATGGGTAGTAGATACAATCAAAGGAAATGTGTGGATGCGGTTTCCTCTGGACACTAAAAGAATAAGGAAGGTATCATGTGATGGAGTCTATGTGATTAAAATGTGGTGCCTTAGATGAAGTGTTTAGACTCTATAACAGAATTCAGATGCTCCCAACAGGGGCACATGTGCAAACTAGACTGTCTTTCTTAGAGAAATTTAATCAAAGTAGTCATGTTTATTTTTTTAAGGTAAAACACTGTAGATTTTGAGATTAGTAGAACTTATTTTCGTCTTCACATTTAAAACTCACAATGGCTTTCTTTTTATTTCTTTCCATAGTCTCTATTGTTTGCTTTTCCACAGTCTGTTTGCTGGGCACAGAATGTTTTATCCTCTCAATCTTCACCAGTTTTTTCTAACGCATTATTCAGTTCTCTATACAAACATCGTCCTGCCAAAGATATCACTCTGCCTCAGGTTGTGTCCCCTGATATATGATCACAGTGAAAAGCCTTCTACATAGTTTTCACAGATTGCAGCTGTATACTTATTAGTATAATTATTCTTTGGAATTCTGTTTTAGACTAGACTGTCATTTCCTTGTGGACATCTTGTGACTCTATGTGGTTTCATCTTTGCTTCCTAATTGCATGGCATTACTTTTCACACATAGTACGTAATCAATTATTGATGAGAGAGGAGTTCATACATAAACAAATGCCTTAAATTTCAGTTGTCTGGAGACTTCCTTCTCCATGTGTATTAGAGTTAAATCTAGTCTTTTCAGGAAAATTATTTTAAAGAAGTTGTTGAGAATCCAAATTCTGTGAAGTTGAAATCGTAGATATCTGGTACAAACAATACTTGTGAAATAAGAATGCAAGTGCTACAATTTGGTTAAGCTAGCAGACATTGCCCCTGTAGTCTTGCTTCTCATTGTGTGAATGATTACTTAACAGGGATCCTTCCATATGTAGGAAGGGCATCAAGTCTCTAGAAATCCACAGGCAGTTAAAAGTATGCTTCCAGCTGCCATTATTAAAATACTCACCTTGCTGTAAAAAGTTAGGAATATACTTCAAAGAAGTGAAAAAAAATCCTCTATTCATATCACTCCCTATATAAACTTAGTGAGAATTGAAACAAAGTAGCCAAAAGACTCAAAACTCAAGAGTTAATTTTTTATAATGAAAAAGCTACGAGGAGTGATACAAGGACAGGATTCTATATAAGGGAACATTAAGATAACAGAGAAAAATACCTTGACAATTTTAAATACGATAGTAGGATTAAAAGATTAAACATAAAGGAAATTTCTTGGGGAAATAAAACGAAATGACAAAAGGATGAGAGAAGCTTAGGAAAGATAATTATTTTTTAGTAATTTGTGAAATAGTCAAAGTGATATAACACATGAAATTGTGAACAAAGAAGATGATACAAAGAATATAATTAAGAATTAACAAAAAATCTTCTCTATGCTAAAAATATTCAGGCCTCATCCTTACAGAGAGGCTGAGTGTTCACTACCACTGAAACTGCATTTTTATAAGAATTATTAGCATCTAGGATGACGAGATCTGTCCAACAACCTGGTACTTTGAAAAGAAAAACAAGCAATGTAACAAAACAAAAGGAAATTGTTAAAATACCAGAAGTTCAAGTAGCAATAAAAGTCAGTCTTGAAAATAAGAAAGAAAACAAAAATAGATGCATGAGATTGTGAACTTTAAAGTTCTGAAAGTAACTATTACTGGCATAAAATTTCAATCTACTGAACACTAAGGAAAAGGCAAATATATATTCAGATGTCTTTTGAAGAAAAAACAATGATCCCTAAAAAAAGTACTGAAGAAAAAATATGGTTTAAGACTATGAGATAGGAAGGCAGGGGAGCAAAGAAGAAGAAAGTAACATAGGGAGAGAAAGGAAGGAAAAAGAGGAGCATGTGGAACCCAGGAAGCCATGTTTATAACACAAGGAGAAACATTGGAAGTTTCCACAGTCAAGGAACAGTAAAAAGAAAGCCTGACACCTCAGGTTGACACCTGCCCATTTGACTAGAAAGCAATATTCCAGTTGGAGTTAGAACATTTTCTAGAAAGAAATGACAGATTTCTGTTTTCTTTAACAAATTAAGTGAGGAGATAATGCCCCGTTTGGGTATAGAACTGGGAAAACTTGGTGCTATAAACTTAAATTATTAATTTGTACAAAATCAGATAGCTATTAAATGCATAAAATTAAACAATCTGTATGTCCTTTTGCTTGAGAGTCTTTAGAGATGGAAATGATTGACGTAGTGGCATGAGAATAGCTTTGAATATTGATATAAACTAAAAGCAAGGTAAATGTACACAGAAATGTTAGGATGATAGAAAAGAAGTGAGGACTGAAAGGTGGGGTATTGTAGAAAACATCTGACCCTGCACTAAAATAATTTTTAAAAACATAGTATTAGAGGAGCTAAAAATTAAGATGGAAAGCTCAAGGTCAACAAATACTGTTTCTTTATGAGGTTTAAAAAGGTATTTTGTATATTAATCAACTTGTATTCTTATAGAACTAAAATAAAAACAAATTAATCAAAGAACGTTTTTAAGAAGATTTCATCTAACTGGAGAAATTACCACCAATTCACTAAACCAGCATAATTCCCAACTGCATTCTAGATACTTATTACACCCACAGACAAGTGTCGCTCTCCCATCTCATTAAAGAAGTTTTTCTTTTCAAGAGACAGAGAACATTATAGAAAACTACCACTGGTCAAATATAGGCAACAACTGATCATTTATTGCCAGATCCAATGGATATATCTCAATAGAGCTCCCGTACCTTAGGCTCAGAGAACAGCCAGGAGGAAGGACTCTTCCTGACTCAGTGGATGAGGAAATCTGCCTTGAGACTGTGTCTTCTAGAAATGACAAGCTGCACGCACAAAATATCAACAATATGGCTGCCTAAACAAGACTTGAATAACACCAGGAAAAATGCTGAAGTGGGAGGGGACAATATCAAGGTGACAGAACCCTAAACAAAGAACTCCAAGAATTAGGGAATGTTGATAATGAGAGGATTAATCTGCCCCTGGGATAAACCCCTTAACTGTTTTTCAACACCAAATGGTTGTCTTTTTTCTTTTTTTTTTTTCAGTTTTTTTTTTTTTTATTTTGCAATACAATTCAGTTCTACATATCAGCCACAGATTCCCTTGTTCTCCCCCCTCCCGTCCCCCTCACCTTCCCCCCAACCACCCCCATTCCCATCTCCTCCAGGGCAAAGTCTTCCCCACAGACTGAGATCAACCTGGTAGACTCAGTCCAGGTAAGTCTAGTCCCCTCCTCCCAGGCCGAGCCAAACAATCCTGCATAGGCCCCAGGTTTCAAACAGCCAACTCATGCAATGAGCACAGGACCCGGTCCCACTGCCTGGATGCCTCCCAAACAGATCAAGCCAATCAACTGTCTCACCCATTCGGAGGGCCTGATCCAGTGGGGACCCCTCAGCCATTGGTTCATAATTCATGTGTTTCCATTCATTTGGCTATTTGTTCCTGTGCTTTATCCAACCTTGGTCTCAACAATTCTCGATCATATAAACCCTCCTCATTCTCGCTAATTGGACTCCCAGAGATCCACCCAGGGCCTAGTCATGGATCTCTGCATCCAGATCCCTCAGTAGTTGGATGAGGTTTCTAGCACAACAATTAGGGTGTTTGGCCATCCCATCACCAGAGTAGGTCAGTTCGGGCTGTCTCTCGACCATTGAGAGCAGTCTGTTGTGTGGGTATCTTTGTGGATTTCTGTGGGCCTCTCTAGCACTTTGCTTCTTCCTATTCTCATGTGGTCTTCATTTACCATGGTCTCCTATTCCTTGTTCTCCCTCTCTGTTGTTGATCCAGCTGGGATCTCCCACTCCCCCAAGCTCTCTTTCCCTCGACCCTCGCCTTTCACTACCCCCACTCATGTTCTCTTTCTTTCTTTCTTTCTTTCTTTCTTTCTTTCTTTCTTTCTTTCTTTCTTTCTTTCTTTACCAAACCACAGGGGTCTGGCAGGTAGTGGTTCAGTGTAGAGTTTTATACCTATGTAGATAAGAACTAAGTTTTCATTGTGGAATGATTTATCACGGCAGTGGAGAAGGATAGTTTCCTCAGGTTTTGTTCCTCAGCCATTCCTTTTGTAATTGGACTTTGACTATCCCTTCTCTTATCTGTAATCGCCACAATTATCAAACTGGGACCTTACTGACATCAACTTAAAGTTTTGGGAAGGGGAAATACTCTTTAGTTACCATCAAACATGTGCATTTGGGTGGTCCAGAGTCACCGAACTATGGTTTTTTTGTTTATTTTATTTTGCTTCATTTGCATTTTTAGCTTTTTCCTTTCTTACATGACACAAAGGGCCGTAGACAATTGTCTCAGTCTTATTCTGGTATATTTTGAATCAAGGATATCTCTATAGCTTCATGCTTTGAGGGCTGTTCGCCAGCCCTTGTTGTTATGGGGTTGCTTTTGAGCACGTAAGAGGGGAGCCCAGCAAGCAGAATCATCACCATGGGTAGCTCTTGCAGTTCTCCATGTCCTCTCTGCTTCCTGTTCTATGTGATGTGGTGAATCCCTATCACTACTGCCTTCTAATGCATGCCCCATTGCTTTCCCTGACTAGTGGACTGAGAAATTTGGAGGTGTTATATATTGTTAGTTAATCTGATCATGGCATCAGGAAAAAAATTAAATACACATTTCAGAGCCAAGTACATCAAGCAGTTTCACCTAACAATGAAAGAGGATTTTCCCTTGGTCTCATCCTTCACCACAAAGAGGTGACTTTATTCCAATATTCACCATGAAGATCTAACAGGGGCCTGAGATTAAGCCTTCAAGTACACATCCCACTCTCCTCAAGACAAAACTAGCACCCAAGAATTTTCCGGTGCCTCCTGATGGTCCAGTTCATCATTCAGCTATTTGTCAAAAGTTCCATTAAGTGTCCTTACCCCATTCTGCCTCCTGTGTCACCGTTCCCATGAATCTCTCCTTGACTGTGATTCTTGTACTCACCTGTGCCTCTGGTTTTCAGGGCAGCCGTGTGCCTGGTGACCTCAACTCTCTGACAGATCTAAGAAATAACCATGGATTTTTAGTCATTTCAGCATTGTTTTCATCTAGTGAGGACAGGGGTGATGACTTCCAAGTTCTTTATGTATTGTAACTGAAACAAGAAATGGAACCTTGCACTTTTATTGAACAATATGTGTGACTCTCGCCCTGTGAAGGTTGAGGACAAGGGACCGTTTGAGGCTAGGTCATTTATTTATAAACCAACAATAACAAAAATAGTAACAAATAAAACTTTACCTTTTAATCCAAAAAATAAAAAAAATTAGGACATTTTGCTTAGTCTTTTGGTTACTAACAGATTTCCATTAATGAGTGTATTTCAAGAAAGTAGTTTTAAGTCTTATTCTTATTTATTACCCTTTAAATAGCTAGTATTATATAAATTTAGTGTAAGCTGCTTTGAAATTTAAAAATAGTTAAATGGGACATCTTACCATCTCATATATTTCACATAACTTGGTTTTACAGGGAAATCTTGGAATTTTTAGGTCAAATAAGAAAATTACATATAAGTGATTTCAAAATATAAAACTATTATAGGGCAAACAAGACAGTTAATTTCTCCTTTTATATTTATGTACAATTCTACTAATTTTCCAAGCTATTTATAATAACAATTGTAAACAAAAAGTACCATTTAGGTTTTTCATCTCTTTCTGGACATTTTATAAGAATGAGTCTTCGTTTTTCATCCTTAAAAGAGTGGTTATGGATATCTCAAGTCCTTGTCTGAAATATCATAGCTAGAAATATCAAACTGAAGTGCTTCCAGTTTTTTCTTTGGTTTTGTTGACATCCTCCATTGTTAGCAATTTCAACAGTAAGGTTTAGCAACAATCTGGAGCAAAGTTGTCATGTTTCCTTTGTTCCTCTCTCTTACAAGAAATAAATATCTATATGTCCTGTCTGTGCACATAAACAAGTCAGTATATCCTAGTTTTGTTTATTACACAATTTGTCATGTCATGTACACTTTAAGAATAGCATATGTATATGTATATATGTATACATATTTACTGAGATTTGGGTACCAAACTCAATTTCAATAATGATTAGAAAGTAGCACTCTTCAATTATTCTGCTTCTATACAACATTTAAGTATACAACTTACATTTTGTTTATACTAGTACTCCTCAGTAAATGGAAACAGATTCTAAAAGCAATAGTATATTTATCTAAATATCAGAATAAGAAGTCATGCTTTATATACAAAAACTTTTTTATCCTGAGACTGTCATGTATATTAAATCTATTTAATTCATTTCTAAGTAGTATAAAAATATCATTTTTATCTATTCTTAATAAAAACTAGAGCAGAATTAATTATATTCAAACTCTTCCTGATCATTATGAAACAAGGAAATATATGCATATGGCTAGCTGTGACAGATGTGTTTACAAAAGTAGGCTATATGAAATCATGCTTTTCTATTAAAATGAAACGCAACAGAGAAAAAATTGAAATGACTAAATCTGCCCTTTCCCTTATGATTAGTGAGTACACCCTCGTCTCTCCTGCAGCACAATGTGTTCCTTTGAGCACAGTCAGAGGTGAACCTTCTGAGGATAGGAAGAGTTTGTGTGGAAACAAAAAAGAAATGACATCAAGAATGGCTTGATGTAGAGTCTGAAAAACAGGGGAGAACGATCACATTATCTTTCAAAATGAAATTGTTATTAACTCCTGTAGAAAACACCGATCTTTTGCTGAAAATCCTCATCTCTTAAAAAAAAATAACAATTACAGATTTGCTAATGCAAAGTAAAAGTTTGCAAGACTGAATTTATGATACATTGAATGATTTCTGTGAATTATACTTTATACATATTATTGTTACTGATAAGAATCTAAGTCATATAATAAACTCTACAGTTCACTAGTTATATAATATGTGGCATACTGCTTCTTTTTTCTGATACAAAAAAAATGTTTCTGTCTCTTTGACTTTAGGGTTCTTTAAAGTCTTTCCATATATCAATCAAGACCTTGCTTGTAAGCACAAATGTGGACTATTTATAAGAATTATTTCTAAACATGTGACCATAGCACTATAATATATTCCTTCCTGTGGGTGATACATTGCACACCCTATTATCGCTTTTCTGGGGATTAGAGAACAAAACAGCCACTAGATTAGACATAGAGGCCAGACAATGGTTACACATGCCTTTAATCCTATCATTCAGTAGGCAGAGATCCATCTGGAAGGCCACACTGGAAACAGAGCCAGGCATGTGGCAGACACCTTTAATCCCAGCATTTGAGATCTCATGTCTTTGCTTGGGAAGGATACATGCCTTTAATCCCAGGAAGTGATGGCAGGAAGCAGAAAGGTAAATAAGGCGTGAGGACCAGGAACTAGAGGCTTTGGAGCAGTTCAATTGAGACCTTCAGAGATGAGGACTCAGGGACATCCAGTCTTAGAAAACAGGAACTCATGCTCTTGAGGCTGAGGATTTCAGTCTAAGGATTAGTGAAAACAGGATCAGCTGAGGAGTTGTCCAGGTAAGGCTAGCTGTGGCTTGTTCTGCTTCTCTGATCTTTCAGCATTCACCCCAATATCTGGCACCAGTTGTTTTTTTTTTTTTTATTAATAAGACAGTTTAGCAATTCGTGTTACATCTGGCCACATTGCAAATAAATAACTGTTCTTTGCAAGAACAATGAGATATCACCCTGAATTACTCAGAGTCTTTCTCAGTAAGTGTATAAAATCTCCCTTTCTTTATTCAGTCTCTGTGATTTTTTAAAAATTCTTTCCTGAGAGAATCTTTTTCTTGCATTGCAAATATATTTTTTCATACAACATATTCTGATTATGGTTTTGCCTCCCCTGACTCCTCCCCACCTCCCCTCCCATCCTAATTCACACCCTGTTGGGAGCCTTGCAGCCTAGTCTTGGACCAGCATAAGACTACCTGTCCAAAGGGTTTTTTCAACGAAAGCCACCGATGGAAACAGACTCTCACTTGGCAAGGACCAGTAGTCCATGGGACAGCAGAGGAATTTGCAAAATTCTTGCAGCCAGAAAGCTTTTATCTCTCATTGTATTGTTGATTCTTTGGGCAGTTTTTAGTTTTACTTTGTCAGTCACACATGCAATAGCCATAATTTTCCCTGGAAATTCTGTTTCTTCTCAAGTATTTTCCCCTAAGATCTACAGGGGGTTAATGCTTCTCAAATCTCTTATCTAGAATTACTTAACTACAACTCCCAATCCTGGGAACTTTTCTGACTCAATAGAGATAGTCAGGTACATATGAGAAAATAACACTTGGAACATTAACAATGTCTCACAGTTCTGGAAAGGAGAGTAAGGCATGAGTACACAGAATAGGGAAAAAGCCTGAGAAGAGTACATGTGGTGCCAATTATTGAGAGTAAGTTCCCTAGACACCTAGCATACAAAATCAATGATAGGATCTGATATCGTCCAAAACGGAAAATGCAATGTCAAATATGGGATAGACAGATCCATCTTTACCATACACAGGAGCTTATATTGGTGGAAGAAGTATGGTGTTATGAAATGGGAAAAGAGTTCCTCATCAAAGTCTTTTTTAGGAGTATTTTTTTACAGAGAGTTTGAGACATCGGACCCTCTTGTAGTAAAGGGAACTGTATAAAAGCATATTTTGCAGACATGAAAGAATTGTCTGGGATTGAGTATTGTTGTTCTTAAAGCATTATGCCCATGTCTATTATTTTTTAAATTTGTAATAAAAAGTAGCTGCCAGCTGATATAAGTATTGCAAGAGCTGGATGTGTCTGCCTCGATATTTAGCTAAGGCTACAAAAATACTGAACTCAATGTCTAGAATAAGGTTATGCAGGGGGCAAGAAGACGTATCTGGGGAAGCATAAAGGGGAACAATGGGGACTTTCATAATGATTACAATGTATTCCTAAAGTTATGATGTATTTCTTTAAGTCAAAACAGAAGCCAACAATGAAGCTGTTCATGTAACCCTGGTAAGAAAAACTCTGTTTAAGCATAAATAAAGATGGCTCGAACTATTCAGAGTCACTTGAATGCAGTCCACTTGGTAGTTAGAAGTTTTCCTTGCCCCTTACCCACCTCAGGACCTGAACCCAAGCCAAGGCTGGATCCTCTCTGTTTTTCCTTATCAAACAAGGAGGCATTTAAGGAATAATAAAATAAAATAAGACAAATAAAAAAAAACTAACAAATCAGAATATTACAGAACAACCAAACAAGAAAAGGAGCCAAACAAAAAACATAATAAACACATATAGATGCAGAGACACAAATATTTGCGCACTCAAGAATCCCATAAAAGCCCAAACAAGAAGCCATAATATATACACAAAAGTCCCATAAGGTAGAAAGAAAAAATAACAACAAAACACCTTGTCTTAACATTATGAGAAACAGAACCTCCAAAGATGCTGTTGAGTTCATTTTCTGTTAGACATATACTGCTTGGTATGGGTCCTAGTCTTAGGAGTGGTTTGTTTCCCTAGTGAGACTCCTTCAGAGAATACTAATTTTTCATTTGCAAGAGGCTATCACTTGGAGACAGCTTCTGGGTTAAGGATAAGGGTCTGTGTCCACCATTCCTTCCAGTTCCAGGACTCCATCTGGTGCAGAGTCATGCAGGATCTGTGCATGCTGCCTCAGTCTCTGTTAGTTAATATGTGCAACAGCCCTGCTGTATCTAAAGGCCTTACTTTCTGGGTGTCTTTCACCCTCACTGGCTCTTTCTGCCTCCTCTTTCAAAGGATTCCTGAGCTCTGAAAAGAAGGATTTGATGGACACATCCCATTTAGGACTTAGCGTTCCAAGGTCCCTCACTTTCTGCATATTGTCTAGCTGTGGGTCTCTGCTTTTGTTCCTCCTCTGCTGCAGGAGGAGGGTTCTCTGATGATGGCTGACCAAGACACTGATCTACGAGTATAGCATAATGTCATTAGGAGTCATTTTATCGATGTGTTCCTCTAGCAGAACAGTATTATTTGTTTTTACCCTATCTATCTGTTCTATCTTGTCTCAGGTTCTTGGCCACCCAAGTAGCATCAGGTATGGGTTCCCTCTCAAGGAGTGGGGCATGGTTTCTCTCTCAAGCTTTGTGCCACTAGGTGCCACCAGCATATCCTGCAAAATGGTCACTCTTCTTGATCAAATGTTTTGTAGCTGGGCTGATACTTACCTTTCCCGTTGGGAGGCAGCCTCTGATTTTGAGAGCCACCGTTGAGACAAAGCTTGAGCAGCCTATGTTCCTTACCCATAAACACAACGAACACAGTGTGTTAACTCATCTCAAGCGTTAGTACAAGTAGGAATAAAGAATGTTAACTTGGAGTTACTAGAATTTTGGGGTTTGTTCTGTTTTCAAACCACCAATACTCCTGACTTACTTTATTAATTGAAGAACTGAGCATTTCCCCCAGAAAACCTATTAGCAATTGCTAAGGAGTAGTGTTTTCTATACCACTCACTCAATTCTGATGGCTAAACTTAGAAACAAATATGTTTTATCATTCTTTTTATATAATCTCTGAGTTAGCATTGATTCCAGACTTGTTCACAGTTCCTCAAACAGAACAAAATGTAACTATTTTCCCAATGCCTTTTTCCTCATGGTCTGATAACTCTCAGCTTACCTTTATGTTATTGTAATCATTGAAGATGGAGCAAGTAGAAATGAACATTTCCTAATTACCACGCATGGGTCAGTTTCTGCTGAGTTACTTATTGTGTATAGATTCTTAGAGGATCTTGACACAATTGTATGTTTGTTGAAAGCCTATGGAATCAGAAACTGAATCTCAGAAAAGACTCAGAAATTAGGGTTCTTATGGTTACCCTAGAAGTATAGAAAAATACTAAGACATCTAACAAAGTGATTCTCAGAGCAAACTCTTTATACCATTGGTGTCAGTTTTACCTCCTCACTCTCTAGTGATAGTGTCTGAATTCACCTCCAAACCTTGCTAATGTATCAGAAGCTTTGTGCTTCCAATTAGGCATCTGAGTTTAATAAACCCACCGGACAGTGATGTTAGACACTAAAGTTGGAGACTTTTAAAATAACTACGTCTAATACTTACAAACAAACCCAGAAAAAAAATCAGACCATAAGTCTATAATCAAATTCTTTCTTTTTTTTGTTTTTATTCATTCCTTTCTCATTGTTACATCCTAACTGTATCTGTCCCTCTCAGTCCTAAAATAGTAGTCTGTGTGTTGACAACAGCACTGTGGACTTTAAGAGTTAGTTTTTTTAGGTCAAGTGGGACAGAGGAAGCCAGTATCCCCCGTAATGGATTGAAAGAACTGTGAAATAAAATCTTATATTTTCAGGAGTTCGTTAGCAGCATTTGCTGTAAGCTAAAGAAGCAGGATCTGGATGAATTATGCTACTCAAACTACTTTGCCATCGAGGCTTAGCACTGAAAAGCACCTGGGACTATTGGTGAGCTTGGTGTGTGGAAGAACATCTGCATGAGACCTACTGAGAAAATGCTAGTCTTTAGCTTACAGCTTGGTTGCATGCTGGAAGGAAACAGCTTAATTGGGCTTTGAAAATCCCAAAGCAGGTAATAAGTTAATTTGAGATTGTCAAACAAAGAACCCTTTAGATTCTCTCTCTCACTCATGATGGTAAATAAGAGATTTGGTCTGTTCGGTTGATCGGCAGTTTTCATTTTCAGTAGTTAAGAAGGCAAAGTTTAGTCTCCAACCTACAAAAGCACATCATGTTCACTGTTTTCACAGCATGCATAATCTGATAACTGTTACTTATTTCTGTGCTTTAAATGTGTCTTTGTTCCAGCCTCTCTTAAGTAACCCCCAGGCTGTCCTTCTATATCTATGGCTTACAAGTGTAAGATAATGTCAAGCTCTTCTCATCTATAAAGCCTTTTGACACAGGAACAACTGTTTATACTATTTTTATCCTCTTACTTTCATCAACTAGAAGGATACTTACATCAGTTACCCCATATTTGCAAAGCTCCTACTGTTATTAATGCTAATGTTGCAACGTTTTTTCAAACTTGCATTATTTTTATATATAGTATTCCAAACAAGGCTGTATACACTTGTAATCCTACCACTGGGATACAAAAACCAGTGCATTCCTGGAGCTAGCTGGCCAGACATTTTCACTGAATCTGCAGGACTCATGATCCAGTAAAAGATCCTGTCTCAGAACTCCAGCTTTATAGCTCCTGAAGTTGATCTCTGGCCCCCAAATTCACGTGCACTCACATGCATGTTTACCTACACATGCATGATCATGTGCACTCACATGCATACAATGAAAACAATTAAGCAGGATCCCATTCATTGGAAATTTGCTCCTTGTTAAATCAGTATACATCTGGTATACATCTGTGGGAACTATAGAGTTGGGGACCATGGCCTCGCCTTCTCACATTCTTGCTTTTAATATAAATCTTTGCTTCTCATATTATGTCACCTGACATAAAACCTTTACCAGAGCTGAGCCACTGCTTGTTAAAGGGCATTACACTTTCAAAATTGTGAGCTAAAAATCTTTTTTTTCAGTATTAAATAAATAAATGATAGATAGGTAAATAATGCAACATAAAGAACCCAAGACTAACTAGAAGAGAAAAGTAAAAGCCTGAATTCAAACCTTAGCCTTGACTATAACACTGCCATTACCATTCCTAATATAGACGACAGAGGAAGAAGCAAATGAGATAATGCAGAGGGCCTAGTCCAGTCCTGTGGAGGCTCCACAGCTGCTGGTCTAGCGTTCATGAGTTCCCAGTAATTTGGTTCCGTTATCTCTGTAGATTTCCCCATCATGATTTTGACCCTCATTGCTCATAGAATCCCTCTTCTCTCTCTTCCACTGGACTCCCAGAGCTCGGCCTGGTACCTGGCTGTGGATCTCTGTATCTGCTTCCATCAGTTACTGGGTGGAGGCTCTATGATGACAGTTAGGGTATTCACCGATCTGATTACCAGGGTAAGCCAGTTCAGAAACCATCTCCACTATTGCTAGTAGTCATTGATGCAAGGTGGGGGGGGGGGGGGGGCTTGGTCCTGCCTCAACTGAATGTGCCAGGTTCTGCTAACACCCATGGGAGACCTTGACTTGGAGGAGGTGGGAATGGGGGGAGGATTGGGGGGGGGGAAGGCTGAGGAGTGGGAGGACGGAGGAGAGGGGGATCTGTGGTTGGTATATAAAGTCAATAAAAAATGTCTTAAGAAAAAAAAGATAATGTAAGGAGAGAGTAGCAACAGGGTACCCAAGAAAGGGTGGCAAGGGCATCTAATCCACAAGTCCCACATTATCTAAGTGACCCAACACAAAGTCATAAACTTACATATGCCATAATAAAATCTTTGCAGTTTTTTTTTTATTTGAAATCCTTCCCCCTCAATGTCAAAAGTTTGGAGCCCCTTACTGGACTTGTGTGTAAGAGAAGAACCAGCTTCAGTGACAGGATGAGCATGCTGGAGTGTCTCTTAAGAAAGCCCGCAAGAGGAAAGTGAAGAACTACCTTAATAAAACAAGGCACAGCCATAAGCACACACTGGTGGGAGGCAGAGGGAGGTCTGATATGTTTACTAGTGAGTGAGGGCAAAACTTAAGACAATGCCGTCTGACAGCTTTTCAACTGTGTCGTGTTGCAAATATTAAGGGATATTTGGTGAGAAAGGGACAACAGTAACCATCAGCATATTAACAATGATGGAATGGAAAGCAAAATAGATCTAATTAAAATTTAAAGTGGGATATCTAATGAAATGTTCTTATCAGAAATAGAGTATTATCATAATTTTTAATAACTTTGCCAATGTTAAAAGATTTTATTTTTTTCTTTTGTCTTTTCAAATCCCATGACATGGGCTAAAATTTTTGGAAAACCTTTTCTTTGTTCTTCCAAACAAATAATACACTTCACACTGTTAAAATAATGCCATTCACAAGCTATTGTCTTGCCTTTATTTATGTGTATTTTTCCTTCACAAGCATAGCTATTTAGAACATTTCAGTTCTTTCATTTTCCTTATCAATGTGTCTCTTTGACTCTCTTAAATAAAGAGTGTAGGAGTGCCTTTGCTGTGATATAAACTTTAATTATCTCCATTGACACTTTTGAGTCCATTCACAATAAGAAAGCACACTTAAAATATAATATGTGAACATCTTTCTATTGGAATGAGGGCTGAATTAACATATTCACCCACCCCAATCATCTGTTTCACAATGGATTCGAGTTGTAGTTTGAATTAGAAAGTGTTCACTCATTTTTAAATGAATAGGAAACTAGATATGTCCTTTATTCAAAAGAAGTACAAGAAAATAAGCGGAAATGGGCAAATGGTGTTATATCAAACTGAGAAATTACCATACAGCAAAGGAAACAATAAACTGAGAAAGAAACACGTACAAAACAGGAGAAAATATCTGCAAACTATTTACCTGATGAAGGGCTATTAAACAGAATATATTTGAACTCCAAAAAAATCAATAGCAAAATAACCCCACTGAATAATTGAAAATAGATCTAAATAGAGATATCTGAGAAGAATTCATGTACTGATTAATAGATACATGCAAGCAATCTTCAGCATCATACACAAGAGTGTAGATCAAACTACAATTGAGGTATCACTTTACAACATAAAGAATATCTATTATCCAAAAGATACAGATAACAAGTATTGGCTAAGGTATAAAGAAACGCATGATGTAAGCAGGAGTATATTAACAAATTATTGTAGTTACCCTATAAAAGAAATGTAGAGCTCCCCCAAAATAAAATGCACACTATCATGTGAGCTCACAATTCCATTATTAAGCATACATACAAAAAATGAAATATTTATGCTAAAGTGGTTGTTATGCAGCTTCTCATATCTACTACAACATTATTCATAACATATGAGAAAGAAAAACATTTTTCGTATCCACTTTTGATAAATGAATGAAAGAAATGTATTTACACACTATGGAATATTACTCAGTGATAAAAATGAAGACACCTTGGGGATGACATGTGACTAAATGATAATGTTTGCCTACCATATGAAAGTTCATGGTTCCATCCTTGCAGTGGAAGCTTGAGGAGGAGAAAGAGAGACAGAGAGACAGAGAGAGAGACAGAGACAGAGAGAGACACACAGAGAGAGACAGAGAGAGACAATGGAGCAAAAAATAAAGATAAAGAAGGGGGAGGAGTAAGAGGATTCAGAAGAATAGAGTGGAGGAAAGAAGCTCTGTCTCTTGTATGACATGGATGAACCCAGAGATCAATCTATTTTATTAAGTGAATTAAGAGAGGCACAAGAAATCAAATACTGCCTGATCATACTCAAATGTAGAGTCTAAGATGTTCACCTTGCAGTTTTATAGTAAAATGGTGGTTACAGGAAGTAAGGGAGAGTTCAGTGTAAAGGGCTTTACTCGTGAGCATAAGTGGGTGCTCCACAGCAAGAAGAAGCTCCTGTGATTAGGCCATGGGATGATGATGCTTACTGACACACTCACCGTATATATCACAAAGTTAGAAGAAAGGATTTTGATTGGTATTGCCATGGAATAATGAGAGAATCTTGAGAAGCTGGGATTAGCTTAATTTGGACAGTACAGTACAATGTATATATGTATCAGGACTTTATATAGTATGCCAAATGTGTGCATAATACCCCTGTTTTTATGCTTCAGTTAAAATGAATTTCATTCAGCCTAAAGAAAAGAGAGGGATGACAGGGAAATTCAGGAGTGACAGCCTAGTGAGACTCACTGACTTTAGCAAAAAGAAGAAAAGGAAAAGAGAACACGTTGTTTGCCTTAATTTCAGAGACAGTGACAATTGATTTTACACAAAATTGATAGATATTTACTTAGAATAGAATTTGATGCTTTACATTTTTGCTATCATATAAATTAATATAATAATGAATTTAGTTAATACCTTAGAAAGTTGACTTCCTCTATGAAAGAAAGGTGACATTTTCTTCATAATTAATCCTTAAATGTAAATCATACATAAGGTACTCATTTGGCTTTTATTAGCTGCCAGTAATTGGGCTATTTGTCAGAAACGCAAAGGGGCCATGATTTCAGCAGGGCATCACTGCACACCAGTGCATTCAGGACCATGGTCCTTCACAAATATTTAATTTTACAAAATTCAAATGAAAACTATTGTAATAGGCAAATAGTATTTATTTTTCCCATTAATTTAATGTCCAAGTAATTCTTACTGGCTGAAGGAAGACTGCTGCGAAGGCTGTCCTGTGAAGGGTGCAGATAAGCAAAGAGCACCAGAGCAGACGTTTGTCACAGGAGCTGAGATTCTGCTGCGAGTGATGGGAACATGAATTTTAACCAAACTCTTAAAACAATGTATGATTTTCTTCTACAGAAGCCCAGGAGAACTGCACTAACTGTGTGTTTGAATTCTTAATCTCCATGCTTATTTTTTTATTCTACTTTTCATAGCCGAGAAAACACTGGTGGTAAACTTGCCGTACGAGCAAATGTGGAGGAAGAAAAAAGTCATAGAGAATGTGGAGATTAAATCCTATCTGTATTCATGAATTTTACTTCTTTTCTTTATATGCAAGCCATACTCTTCTCCTGAGAAATTGAAAAAAATTCTTCTAAACAAATACTCATATACTTGAGAATAGTCAGAAGTGTCTGAATACTTCTCATAGCCTACTTGTCCTCTTCCTTCCTTCCTTCTTTCCTTCCTTTCTTTCTTTCTTTCTTTCTTTCTTTCTTTCTTTCTATCTTTCTTTCTTTCTTTTTTTTCTGTCTGTCTTTCCATCTTCCTTCTTTCTTCCCTCCCACCCTCCACCCCCTTCTCTCCCTCTCTTTATGACTACCACCTCTTGTTACATTTATTTATCAACATATCTTCCGGCGTAAGTCCTATTGACAGACAAAGAGCATGCCATCAGTAGGAAGCAACTTCATCTTTCCCACAGGGACCTAAGACTGGATCACAAAAAAAGCCTGATAACCTGTTCTTTCCATCTATTATTTAGTAGTTATAATATCTTCTTCCAACAACTAGTTCCACAAATATCTATTAGAGTTTACCACTTCCTGCCTTTGTAAAGTTCCAAATCTACTACTAAGTTCTTTATCTGAATACACAAACATCTCT
The DNA here is from genome assembly GCF_007827085.1 of Peromyscus californicus insignis. Classification (NCBI taxonomy): domain Eukaryota; kingdom Metazoa; phylum Chordata; class Mammalia; order Rodentia; family Cricetidae; genus Peromyscus; species Peromyscus californicus. Next base: position 61,135,152 of record NW_026294458.1, on the reverse strand, counting down.
TTTCTCCTCTCTCCCTGTTTGTGTGTGTATGTATGAATGTGTACATTTATGTATGTATATATAAATTTGTGTGTGTGTGTGTGTGTGTGTGTGTGTGTGTGTGTATAAGTTTGTCTGCAGTTAGCTTTTCTGGATCTCAGGGATGGGGTCAGTTGAAGAAAGATTTCAACTTTCCTTAGGTCAGCTCTAGATTTGGCAACAACTGGGCCTTCTAGATTGAGTGGATGATGTGAGCGTTGGATGTTGGTGCTTCCCCACCTCTGACAGCCCCTTTGCTATGTAATCCAGGCTAGTCCAAAACTTGTTCCTGAATCAGCCTCCTGTGTAATGGGGTTATCATTGTGTGTCACTGTAGTACAAATCTTAAAAGTTCTTATTAATAAAAAAAAAAAAAACTTGGGAGCCAGATATTGGGGTAAACGCTGAAAGGTCAGAGAAACAGAACCAGCCACAGCTAACCTCACCTCACCAATTCCTCAGCTGATCCTGTTTCCTCAGACTGGAAGCCTCTGAGTCCTCTTCCGGAAAGAATCTCAGCTGAGCTGCTGCTAAAAGGCCAAAAGCTTAAGCAGGCTCTTGTTGCTGGTCCTCACACCTTATATACCTTTCTGCTTCCTGCCATTACTTCCTGGGATTAAAAGCGTGTATCACCATGCCTGGCTATTTCCAGTGTGGCTTTGAACTCACAGAGATACAGATGGATCTCTGCCTTCGGAATACTAGGATTAAAGGTAGGTGTGCCACCATTTTCTGGCCTCTATGTTTATCTAGGGGCTGTTCTGTTCTGTGACCCCAGATAAATTTATTAGGGTACACAATATTTTGGGGAACACAATATCATCACATGTCACCATACCCAGATTTCTAGTTTATGAATTTGTTTTTTATTTTCATCTAAAATTTATTTGTCTTTTTATTTGGTGTTTTCTTATAAAATATTTAGAATGTCTGGAACTTTAAATTATAATTTGAGCATTCATAATCTGAAATATTTCAGAAACTGAACCACTGAGTTCTAATGTTATATGACAAATGAAAGTTTATACACCCAAAATTTTGTTTGATGAACAAAATTATTTTAAGTATATAAAATTAAATTCAGATTATATACCTAGTGTGGTTATATACAATTATAAAATTGTAATACTCAAGATATCACATTATTTACATGAAATATGCAAACATTCCAAGAATAATCCATCTCTAAAGAACACAAGAAAGGCAACATATTTGACTTCTTTTATATATTATTAGAAAAATAATCATCTTTTTAAAGTATTGTTTAATATATTGCCATATTTGTTCAGAGTTCCAAACTATCATTTAAAAAAAAATGAGACAAAGTCTTACTATGTAGCCTGGGCTGTCTTCAAAATGTTGGTCCTTCTGTGTAAGCAATTAAAGTGTTAAGAATACAGTTTTTATCACCATACCCTATTCATTTAATTGAATGCTTAATTAACAGGAGATTCCTTTTCAAGTCAGAAATATTACTGTTTTTTTTTTTTGAGGCACAGAGCTAAAGTAAGTCCTGAGTGTGTGTGTCTGTGTGCATACACATGTGTGTGTGTGTGTGTGTGTGTGTGTGTGTGTGTGTGTGTGTGTGTGTGTTCATATTACATGTGGATTGAGTGGTCAGTGATCTCCATCTGTCTGATTAAATCTCTCATCTCACTGTCTTTATCCTGTAAATTTTCCTTCCACATATTCTCAGAACTAGAAGTAACTTAGCTTTCTCTTGCCTTTGGATTTTTACATTTTTTTCTCCTGTTTTGAGAATTCTATTAGGTTTGATTATAGCTTATCCTTTCATTATCAAGGTAAACACAATATCTCATGGGAGGAGATGGATCCATGCCCATCTTTCCTCTCAGTACCTCTGGTGATTTTCTGAGTTTTCATTTTGTGTTCATGTGTAGTCCAATAGAATGGCACCTTACATTTTTACTTCTTTGTTTTTGTTCTTGATACCATTTCCAGTTTCTACAACAATGAATGACATCAACAAATACCTTGAATTTCTGAGTAATATTTCAAAAACATGAAATGTGGAAAGGAAGGAGTCAATAGTGGTGTATAACAAATAAGTGACTATGAATTAATTTTCCATTAATTCATACATACCTTTAACTTACAAGTACTGTATTTTATTTCACTTGTACTAACGTGATAAATCTGGTAGACTGGCATGTTTCCATTCTCACTGGTACTTTCTTTTTTCCTACTGTCAAGGATCCAGTAAGGTCAGTTCAGTCAAAATCCAATTCATGAGTTGCCTAAACTCCATATGTTCAGATTGGAAGTGAAATATGACTTGCTTATTTTGGTTAGACACCATGATAAATTTATCTGCCTGAGAAAATGTCCCAAAGAAAAGGTTTAGATTGTGGCATAGAAGGTTAGATAACATAATAGATGAGGGTGTAGTTTGTGCACATAAATAGAAATGTATTCCAAAAATATTAAAGTCAACAAAGAATATTTATGTCCCCTGATATATTACTTCAGGTAGGTCTTATATATACTGATGCTAAATTTTATTTAATGATTTAATAAATAATAAAATGTTGCTATAAATACTAATACATTAGCTAGAACACAGAGTCTTTAGGAAAAATAGTCATATCATATATTGTTAAGACTGCATCAGATATAAGCAAATGATATGCTTAAGGAACTATGAAATAAAAACAGAAGTCTCCCCCTAAATATGAAACAGATTGGAGAATGATTTAATTCAGCTGATGTCTACTACTTGTCTTCCTTGGATATTTTGTAGAGCTTCAACTTAAAAATACATGTTCAGAAGATGGCCTAACATAGTGCCACACAACTTCATGAAGAGTATTCATTCTGAGACAACAAGGTAGCTGCATAATTAATCACTTCTCCTGTTAGCACCAATAGAATCCCTGAAAGACATTGATAAATATGCACGTTTAAAGTTGTGCATGTGTCCACTCACTGACTCAGCCTTCCATAAAAGCTTTGTAATGCACAGCTTCAGCCAGTGCTTCCTGGTGGTCCAATGGAATCATATATTTAGTGGAGAATATTTACACTTGATACAAATTCTTGTAAAAAATTTCAAACTTGAAATGGAGCCTTGCGTGACAGACTGCATTCCATCTGCTTTTCAAAGGATGAACTGTGGGAAAATGCCAGTGCACACTGACTCTGTCTAAGCAAGTCATCGATTTCTTTCATCATCAGCTAGTTTTTTTAATTTGATGAGCTCCCATGGCAATGGTTTGTCCTTTGAATTTCCCAAGTGATTCCAGTGGAGAGGAAAGCTGTTTCTCCCATATGGCAGGCCTAATAAATTAATTAAGGTAATAAATGTCATGCCATCTGCACCTAATGTGTGAAGGACATTAATCAGGCCATACCTCCCAGCTGGGTTCATCTTTAGTGTGTAGCCACCTGGAACACAAACAGTGCAATGTGTCAAGGGAGGAGATCCACAGCACATGACACAGGAGTGTTAGATCTCTTGCATCAGGCTGTTGTGGTGGGATTCCATTTCTCTCTGACTCTGCTATTACTAAACTCAATGTGCATTAGTAAAATGTTTAACTCTGAACATGCAGCACATAATGTTTATAAGTTTCATTCAGCAATAAATCATGTGAAAACTGAGAAAGATGATTTCTACAGTACAAATATCTTAGTTGTATTATATTCTAAAAATATATAAAGCATTGCACAAAAGTGAATTTTTGAAAAGCTGATCATTAAGATGCTCTTTCCAGGAAGCTGGCTGAATATTTTGAGCAAACATCCAGGTGAACACAGTTGAAATTTAGTGCTATAAATCTTCATCTTAATACTGCTTTAGCTGCATATACATGAAGTTTCATTCACTTCTTTGTATTTCTTTTATTACTCTTTATTACTCTTGAACCATTATCTCTGGTCCATTAGTTATTTGGAATGATATTTGTCCTTTTCAAGTGATTGGAAATTTTCTATTTGTGTATCTTATTGATCTTTCTCAGCTATACATCTGACAGAGGATTCAGATCCAGAATATTCAAATAAGTAAAAAAAAAATGTCAAGGAAATAGATGAACTGATATAAAAAAAAACGGGCTAAAGAGTTATCACTACAAGAAACAAAATGGTTAAAAATACTTCAAAGAGTGTTCACCATCCTCAGACATTAGGGAAATGGAAAGTAAAACAACTTTGAGATCCCGTCTTACCCCAGTCACAATAGCTAAGACAAACAGAACAACTGGCAACAAACGCTGACTCCGTTGTGAGGAAAGAAGAGTCCTCATCGAGTGCTGATGGGAACATAAATTGGTGCACACATTCTGAATATCTGTATGGGGAGTCGTCAAAAACCCAAAAATACACTATCGTCTGATCCAGCTGCACAAGGCTCGGTATATGCCCATAGGACTCGCAATCCTACTCACCAAATACTTTCTCAGCAACATTCATTGCTGCCCTATTCATAATAGCCAGGAAATGAAACAGCCTAAATGTCTCCAAACAGATGAATGGGTAATGAAAATGTGGACCATAATCACCATGTAATACGGTCATCTATAAAAAATATGAAATCATGTGACTCGCAGGTAAACAGGTGGACCTAGAAGGTATTACACTAAATTGAGGTAGCCCAGACCAGAAAACAGACACACCGTGTTCTCTCTCATCTACTTTTCTTAGCTCCAAATCTTCAGATGTGAGTACACAATATGGAGTAACCACAGAAAACCAGGAAGGTATAAGGGGACCATGGGGTTAGTTCATGCCAGTTTGACTGACAATTCTCTCCAAAATAAAAATCCCAGTACAAGACACACACACACACACACACACACACACACACACACACACACACAAAACAACTCTGTTTGAATGGTTAATTCAAATTATCAAATTAACTTGGTTACTAGTCCAAGCAACTCCAAAAATAATACAGACTATTGCTGTTGCCCTTGGTTCCCTCTCAGAGGTTGAAGACAAACCCCTATTTCTAAAAATAATGCACAATTAGGATACAGGACTAGAACTATTGAGCTGGTCTGACCTGAAAGCTGCTTTCCTATTCTAGCTTCCAGTGTATCAGAAAATACTATATAACCTGCCAGTGGATGGAAGCAATTAATGGTCCTACCCATCCGCAGCAGCTTTTAACAGTAACAATGACCAGCATGCCAAGATATCCATGAAGATTTGAAATAAGTGACATACAAGTGGTGTGTAGGAAGGTTATGGATCTTAGAAAAGACCAGCATAATCCTACCTAACATTCTAAATCTTATCCCACAGAGACATGTAGCTACTACTCTTTGTTAAATGAATCTCTCTTTACAGTAAATGGAGACCATCACCGCAGGAAACTACGACTGAACACAATGGAGAGCTCATCAGCAGGTGGGGATGCCTAATTCTATACCATACATCCTTTGTCTATGGTTATGGAAACATCAAGCATGTGGGCATGGAAAGACTGTAAGAGCCAGAATATCAGGAAGTCTACTGTGAATCAGTCTGTCTTAGAAATGTTTTTATGAACAAGACTGTAACAGTGTCAATATCAATGAACTTGTTAAAGTAGAACAGGGAAAATTTCACAGGGTCTCACCCCTAGACAACGAGCCTTAGGCATTTAATGACTTCTGAGAGATGGGGAATTAATTATCCAATACAAAACAGTTAGCCCTGAAACCACATTGCTGCACCAACAAAAATGTACCCAGAATGTTGTATTTTTATAGTAGTGGATACATATGCACAAACCACACACAGATACACACAAATATGTAACAATAATTATCAAAGAAATTGATAAAATCAGTTTGAGAGTTAGGGAACATGAAAGGGGCTATGTGGTGGAAAACGGAGGGGAAAGTGATGTAACTACATTTTAAGTTAAAAATTCTAAAAAGATAATAAGTAAGTAAATAAATAGAAAAAAGAAAGGGGTCTTTATTTGAGCTTGTGAATCCAGAGCATAACTGTCTGTCATGGCAGCAATCAGCAAGGATGTTAGAAGAGAAGCTGAGATCTCACATTTCAAAACAGAATCACAAAGCAGAAAGAGAGAGACCACCTGGGACATGGTACAAGTTTTTAAACCTCAAAACCTGTCATCAGTGACTCACTTCCTCCTCCAGTAAGGCCATACCTCCTAGACTTCCCTGTGGGGCATTTACCCACCAATCCCACAGTTCCCCAGAGTTTTCTTGAGTGCCAACAGCAGGAAATATTAGATAGAAGGATTTAGATTTTGGAAATAAACAGATAGAAAATAAAGGATAGCCTCGAGAGGGCCTGGAACCTATTTCAATGGGCCCTGACTGTCTCTGCCCCAGGGTATTTATATAGATGCCAGGGGGTAGAGCAAAAGACACCCCCCCCCAGCACAGGCAAGAGCAGACCATCTCAGATACCTGCACTCATGCCCGTGGTCCTAATCATCCTCTCTATGTGGACCTGCTGGGTAAAGTCACGAGGAACCTGAAAACGGGCTCCCACACTTCCCCAAATACCAACACCACCTTGGGATCAGTGTTGAAATACAAGTGCCCATAGGAGACACAAAGCTTGATATTCAGGGAAGAGGGAATGGATCTGGAAGTAACTGGGAACAGGGGCTGAATGTGGTCCAAAGTCACTGTGCAAAATTCTCAAAGAATGAAAAGAGATAATAATTATAATGTTAGGCTGGCTGTTGTCATTTTTTATTTATTTATTTTTATTTTGGTACTGTATGTTGAATTTATAGACACCTGTTTACTAGGGAAGGGCTCTGCAACTGAAGCACAACCTACATCTGTTGTTGTTATTTCATTTTGATACAATGTTTCATAAATTTACCCCCATGGGCCTTCAATTTACTCTAATCCAGGCCCACTCAGAACTTGTAACTTTCTGTCTTAGCCTTTGGAGTTGCTCATATCGTGTTTATTTATTTTTAATATGTTTTTGGAGGTCCAACTAGGAAGCCTCTGAAGAGGGTGTGCATCATTGCCACTCCCGAGTCCTAAACTTGAAACTCATAGTTCTAAATTAAGAGAAAATAAAATCAAAACAGAAAAATAGGGTTAACTGAAAAACAAATGAAGGTGAAAGTTATTTATCGTATCAAAAAGGAAAAACGGTGGGTGTTTGGATGAGGAGCATGAGTAATTCGAGGGAAAGAAGAGGGTTTTATGACATATTTTCAACTTAGTGTGTATTTTTGTTTGAAAATCAACAATATATCTGCATGCTCTAATTTAAAGAGGATTGTGAAAAGTAAATTTGGCAAGTATTAAACCAGGTGGTTTGGTACATTGCCTAGAAAAAAAAAAACTAATCCTTTAAAATGCTTGCTTATAATATGTAGACAAGATTAATTCATCTCAAAGATTAAAATTAACTAATTAGAGCAATTTATCATCCATTCTTCTTGTAGTGAAAGGGTCTTTGTTCTGATCTTTCAAGAGATAATACAGTCTAGTCTTCATAGCTGTCTAAAATGTAGTTGAAGGTTATTTTTAGTCAACACATTAGACACACTGCTGTAGTCTGCATTTCTCATCAAAGAACATGAATAGGCAGCAAATGCAAAGTACAAAAATTGTCAGGAAAAAAATGATTAATAAAGAAGGATTGTCATTTACTCTCACATCTACATGATCCATTTTAAATCAAGCTCTAAAATATTAGCTTCTCTCTGAATTAAACAATGAAATACGTACTTTAATGTATTCCCTATTTAAAAGATTTTGGTTTTTATTTCTTAAAATGTAAATATTAATAAAGGTATATATATATATATATATATATATATATATATATATAGAGAGAGAGAGAGAGAGAGAGAGAGAGAGAGAGAGAGAGAAGGTGTAATAAGAACTTACAGTAAACACATCCTGAAAACTTTGATTTGCAAGGCCTCAAGTTGATATTTAACAATATCTATTTTTAAAAATGAATAAAATTAGATCCTGAAAACTTCCAGAATGCATTCCATACCAAACCATTTGTCGGCCATGAGAGCAATTAATTTGGGAGATGCTGGGAAGTCAGTTGGTCTTTTTGCAAGAATAAGCTAGGGTGTAAGATTCTATGACCTATGAGGATGCTCACCAAAACCCCTCACCACTCTACTAGTATATTTTAGTTTTCATTAAGGTTTAAGATTCAAAGACTATTATGGTAAAACTGCTTATCAAATAATTGCATGTGGCCAGTTAAAAAGCAGTGACTAGTTAAGAATCCTCAGAGACTGGTGAATACCATGAAAACTGCATAATATAACTTGAGTTTAATCCCTGAGAATCCACATATATAGTGGAAGAAAAGAGGGAGAGAACTGATACCTTTAACCTCCAGGCAGTTCCCACTCCCTCACCCCTGCTAACAGAAGCACACATAAAAACTAAAATGTATTTCAAAACATATTTAAAGATATGTCAATCTGGGTTTTGAAGCACATACCTTATTCTGTTGCTTAACTTTCTGGGCCAATAAATATTCACAATGCCAGGACCATTTTATAACAATAAAACCAAGCCATTATTTCTATTGCCTTCAGAGCTATGATTGCATGTCCCCTCAAATGACATTGACTGCTAATTACCCTGCAGGTCTATGCTGGCAATGAGTCTGCATGCTATTCTGGATTCCTAGTGAATCTAGAAAGGTTAAGTGATATGACTGGCTAGAATTGAGGCTAGGTAAGCCAGAAGATGGATGAGTTCTTTTCTCTCCTAATATTGTTCTGAAATACAGTAGCTCAGTTGCCCCTATTAAAACTCATCCCACTCAGAACAGTTACACAAGCTATAAATTCTCAATGGGCATAGTAACACTCCCAGCCATATTTTATCTTCTTATCTTCATGCCTCACTCCTCTCTTGGCATTCTGCAGACTTCTAATACACTGATTTGCTTCAGGACCTGTTTTCTAGGGAATTCTGACAAGGACAAAGAGAAGGTAAAATTCAGCTACCCTGAGGTGTGGTATTTCTTATCTAAGGTGATCTCTGAGCTTTGTTCGGATTCTTTGTAGAAAAGGGGGGTCATTCTGTAGTGCATCTCCACATAGCTACTAGCCAGGGACAAAAATCTTAAGTCTGTCAGACTATCTTGTTTTAAGATTAGTTGAATTCACAGCTTTCTTCGGTATCATATAAAACCGAGGCTATGGATTCAGGAAGACAGGATAGTCGAATGTGTGCATGTAGAAATGACTGTAGGATTTACAGTCCATTGCCCGAAGCACCTGCAGGAAGTTGCCTTCCCAGTTAAAGCAGCTTGTCCCTTTCCATCAGACAAGCTGCATCTCTATGGGTTTAACATACTTAAGAGTGCCTTTAACAAGTGTAATCCGGGACTGCTCCTTGGCAAGGAGATGCTAGAATGTAAGAGTCTGTGACCTATGTGAATGTTCATCAAAGCTCCCTTACCACTCTATCCCTAGAGGTGTCAGTGTTTGGTCAACCACTAAGATAAAACCACCTCTACATGCTCACTGAAGGAGACAAAAGCAAGATCTATCTGAGTCATGGAAGGGAAATGAGGCAATTTATCCTTCAAACTTGGAAAATTTCAAGAGTGAGGCGAGCCAAAATAATTCACATTGCATCACTTACAATATCTTAATTGACTCAAGATTCAGAAGGCAGAGAGGAGATGATAGCTGTGAGATTCAGGCTGGCCTAGGCTGCATAATATGTGCCAGTAGAACCAGACATGTAGAGTGAGACCCCCACCTCAACAAGAAACGGAATAGATATCTTTAAGCAGGTTTTAAAAAATACATATTACAGAGAAAAATCATAGAACTTCAAAGTATGTACTCGAATATTTTGAACTCTTATTCAGTTCAAATTATCAGGTCTTCTGATAATTTTAAGGCATGATGTTTCAATGCTTTTTGATTTGATATCTCTATTTTCAAAATTTTAACCAATCAAAGTTTCAAATTTCAGCATTTAGAGAGTTACATTTGATTTTGTAATTTGCTAAAGATTTCTAAGATGTTTTAGAATATTAACAGATAGGGAGTAATTGGGTCTACCTAAAAGTTTAAATATAGAATGCTTTTCAATCACATTTTCAAATATATCTAAAATTATGATTGTTAGACTATAGCCTTGTTTGTGTATTAATTGTTATTCTCATGGAAAAAGGTTGAAATGTAATCACACATACACACACACATATCCACATATAAAGTAATTAATTTTATCTAGAGAATAACCAATTTTATTTAATTCTCTCTTTTTAATGCAATATAAAAGATTTCAATATTATGCACAATACCTTTGGTTTCCAACTATTAATCCAGAAACAATGACATTTTGATGCTTCATTGGATTTATACTTGAAATTTCAAAATTTTCAGTAGAAAAGTGAATTAGTATGTCAAGATGGAGTTTATTCCAAAGAATGAAACATAGCATTATCTAGTTATCTCATTAATCAGGACTGACAAAAACAATGTCATTATGTTAAAGAGAACTGTGCACGCCTATGTTTATGGATGTACTTCCCATCATGTCCAAAATAAGAAATAAGCCTTCATCTCAATCCTTTAAACAAAATAAACCATGAATAAATATTCTCATTTATACAAGGGAACACATCATATTGGCCTCACCTAATAAGAGACTGGCAGAGTCATCATAAAGGAGATTAGCAAGAGGCTACAGAAAAAGAAAATTGTCAAGTAAAATATACAAGAATACAGTTAGATAAGAAAACTAAGTTCCATTTTTTATTGCAGAGTAGTGTAAAAATTTATAATAAAAAGTAATATCATTTCAAGACTTCTAAAAGAAAAAGTTTAGACTGTTTTCAAAACAAAGAAATAGTTGATTTTTGAGTTGATAAATACTCCATCCTGATCTTAATGGCTATTTATTTAGATATTTGGAACATGACTGTATCTCCTCATGTTCTCTCTTCCCCTGGCTTATACCCCCCCACCCCGGCTCTCTTTCCAGATTTACCAAAATCTATAAAATTCATGAATTAAGATCATTAGTTAATTTTATTTTTAAGTATGTGTACTTAATAGTGAAATGGCTGTGGGTTTTCATCCAGTTACTTATCCTATAGTTAGTTATGTTCAACTGTTATTACATTTTAAAGTTTTATCAAATTTCTACTGTGTCAAAATTATATTATGTACTGAGATGTCATGGATTTTATGCATAACTAATTTTCAACCACATGTGATATTTTCTGAGGATTCATTTCTTAATTGTCATAGACTTAATTGACTAGTGACCCATATGTACACGTTGTATGTACAGGCCCTTGAGATGTAGGATAATTCTTAATTCTTCATGAAATATGTGCTTTTTATGCTAATTATGATCAGAACCTTTCACTGAAAAATAAAATTGGTGAAACCTTCATCAGAAGTAGGCCAGAATGATGTGTCTAAACAATGATTCTTATTGGTGGACTGGAGCAATAGCTTTGTAACCAATTGCAGAAGTTACAGCCTTATCATCATTTATTTTTACATAATGTGTCATGAAACATTCAGACATGAAACATTGTTGTGATACAGTTTTTCTTTTCGTTATGATGTAGTTCCATAAGGGTGTCCAGACAGAGGTTAACCTAAGATTTAACTCATTCTTTGTGAAATATAGAAATCAAAATAAAGTACACACAGATACTCTCTAATGAGCGTTAACCCCTAAGAGATGGTATGAAATTTAGTAGTTCTGCGTTTTAGTAAACATTTCTTCTTAGAGATAACATTCAATGAGAGTTGCCTATGTTTGCATGTACCAATGATTTATATAATAGTGGAATGTCAACCAGATGGCCTCCAGCACATTTAATCTTTTAGTAGCTGGAATTCTTGGTACCTTGGCTTCTGTTTGGATAATTCTCAATCTAGTAAACTAAAGATTCAGTAAACTCATCACTGTAGATGTTACAAAAAGCAAATGACTGCATTACTAGCCTCCATTGTGTTTATAGGCCTCTAAGTGTTGCAATATTCAGATATACTTTCTTAGATTTTAAAGCACTGCTTAGTGATTTGAAGGACACAGGGAAAAAAAAAGCTGTATTGTGTTCACAAGTACTTCCTGGAACATTCTAGATTTTCTGAATAATGGGAAGAAGAAGCTCTCTTGGGGAGGCAAGTAGGAGCCGATAACATTTGGCATTATCTGTAGGTTTTGCGTTCATTGTACTTGTAGTTAGTTCCCAATGAGAATTCTTTGTCTGAGTCTCTGATGTAAGTGGCCCCAAGCGAGACAATATTATATCAGCAGTTTTCTTCATTTTGAACAACCCAGAATTCAATTCCTATTGCATCTAATTTAGAATCGGTAAATTTTATACTCCATTTCAGGATACTCTTGACTCATCAGAGATTTGTATACAGTATAAAACTGTTAAAATCCATTTTGTTCCTTATGCGCTGTTTAAAGAATTATTATTTTTTGTTTATGTGTATATGTGTGGGTCTTTGTGTATGATGTACATGAATGTGCAGTTGCTCTTGGAGGCAAGATAATTATATTAGTTCCCCTAGAACTGGAATTACAGGAAACTATGACCTGTCTGATATGAATGTCGGGAACTGAATTCCAGATATCTGCAAGTCTAGCAAGTGTTTCTAACTTGTAAGCCATATCACAGCCCTCCCTAATATCACTTTAGGTAAAATGTTTTTATCTCACTACAGGATTAGACTCTGAGGCAATATCCCTTGATAATTAGATTCAGTAATTTATTTAAAATGTGATCTTATTAATTCAGTATGAACCAGTCTTTCAACTGACATATATAAGAATAATACTTAGATTATTTACCACAGTTATATTTAAGGAACTATAATGCAAACTTTTCTTTCCATGTCACAAATGATACTTTCCAGATACCTCCTACAGATATTCCTTCAGGGTCCATCAGTGGTTGTCTTTCCTTAGTATATTTAGTATTCTTTCTCCCACCTTTGACGCTGAGTTAACAGAAGTGGCAGAGCACCATAGAGGCCTTATGAGTGTGTATGTGTGGGTCCTGCCCTTTTGTTATCCTTACCAGTAACGTCCACTCTTCATCGCTATGGATATTTCTAATGCACATGATATTCAAAACTCTTAAGGAAAATGCCATGTTTGAATATTTTGGTTTATAATTATCATAGTATTAATATATTCTCAAATGAATGTTCACTGGGCCACAATAAGTCTGATTATGCAAACCTATGTGATGTTTGTGAAGCCAATTGGTCATTAACTTCCTATTCTAGCTTTCTATTGATTAAACTATAACAACCATTTTCCAGTAAATTCAATAATTAGTAAAGTCATATCTAATTGGTGAGATTCATAATAATAATGTGACCATGTTAAAATCAGGTTACAATAAATGAAATCTTATGACATCTATTTTTAACAACTGTCTTCTCTTTTGTCTAATCCTACTTCTTCATGTCTCCAATATAGTGAATCAGGTCACAAGAATATTCTCACAGAAAAGAATTAAGAAGGCAACTCCAGTCATCTCCGGGAATGACAATTAGCAGCACAGAAGAATGATGAGATCACTTCACACAGATGCCTTTCAGTGAAGAAGTGGAAAACAATGGGAGAGTTATACAGGAGACAAGTAGACTTAATTGCCTTAAGTATATAGCTGCCATTAAGTGTGTTGTTCTGTGTAAAATATATAAGCCACCCATATTAAATTCTAAATTCTGTCACATTGAAAAATCTACACATATGTGCTTGTGTCCCTACATCCCTGCGTGTCTCTCTGTGTGTCCATATGTCCTGGTGTGTCTCTGTGTGTTTGACACTGAAAAGCTGTAGTGAGAACCTAAGTGTGTTCATTTTTAGATACGTCCTGGGTGAATGTGTGAATCTGAACCTAGTATATATAGGTTTAGTACATGAAGCAGAATTAGAGGACTCCATCTAGAATCAACCACTCACTCTGAGAAGCCAGTTACTATACATTAAGTTACATGTTCATGCATTTATGTACCATTCATTCATTATTGATAATGAATTATCAGGTATTTACTATTTCCCCCTTCCATTTATAATTTGTAGGATGGTGTAACCCTACAAATCCTGTACCCAATCTGTATTAAGGGTTTGCCATAATTATCTAGGCACAGATATGATGACAGATGGGAATTTGTTTTTCTTCTTTTGTGAAGTGGAATGAGGGTATTTATTACTTGTATGGTTAGTAGCAGCTTCAATTGGAAGGCAGTCATAGAATAGTTATATGAAAACTAAACAAGGTGAGGATTGAGACTAACTGGGTCACATGTTTGGCCCCATGCTAGTTTGGTTCTAAAAAGCTAATGCTAGCAGACAGCGTTTTGCCAATTCTCACATCAGCCAAATTTCATTACCTTTAAAAGCAGCTGTAGGCCGGGCGATGGCGGCACACGCCTTTAATCCCAGCACTTGGGAGGCAGAGCCAGGCGGATCTCTGTGAGTTCAAGGCCAGCCTGGGCTACCGAGTGAGTTCCAGGAAAGGCACAAAGCTACACAGAGAAACCCTGTCTCGAAAAACCAAAAAATAAATAAATAAATAAATAAAATAAAATAAAATAAAATAAAAGCAGCTGTATTTCTTTTTATTTCCTAAAGCACCCACACCAAACACTTACTACAAGAAAACTGGTCTCTTGTTCTCCAGCTTTCCAGCATCATTGTTTGGTTTCTCTGTAGTTGGGGTAGTAAGATTTTTTTCTATTAATGCCTGGTTTAACTCAAGAACCTCTGTCATCCTGGTGGCTTTTGCATCACCAACATAATCAGCTTTCTGCAATAAATTTGTCAGAAGTACTTCTGTTACTTAGTTTTACACCTGTGGTGACCAGAAAAAGACAATTTGGGAACAGCGATTTATTTTGGCTTACAAGTTCAAAGGATTTAGGCCACTGTGGAAGGCAGGCATGGTGACTTTATATCATGGTGATCTATGAAGAGAGAGAAGAATGTCAGCAATTAGCTGGCCTCTTCCATTTTATTTAATCCCATCAGGGTCTACCAGCTATAGGGTGATGAATCTACATCCAATCAAGCTGAAAATAAAGATTTCCTATCACAGTATCTATATTGGTTTCTGTCCTAGTTAGAACTTGGATGGTTTATTGTCAAAGATCTGAGAGAAGAATTTGATCTTGTAGAAAGACAGCAGTTAAGTAGAGACAACCATTTGTACTGTAGGATGAATACTTTTTAAGTAAAGGAAACAAAGCAATGTCGGTAACTACAAAAGCAGTATAAAACTTTGGACCTTTCCTGATGCTGAAACTCTAAATAAAGGTGGAAGAAATAGAGCATCACCTCCTCAGTTTCCTTGAGGCAGAGTTACACTTGAACCATTTGTTTCATCTTTTAAAAAAAATCTTCCCGTTTTTTTCAGACCATAGTGTTTATTGATGCAATAACTGAAAATATAAAATAACACATCTGACAGTAAGCTTCATGTTTCACAGCCTGCAAACGTATTTTTAAAGGATGAAATTTTTAACTCATTGGGTACCTAATAAAAGACAGAAATTGTATCAATATCAAAGAGGAAGAAAATATTTTGCATAATTTTGTTTCTATAATTAATCTGAGAAAATGTTGATAATAAAAATAAAAAGCTGCCCCTTTTTTCTTTAAAAGAACATAAATCAACACACAGATAAAAACAAAAAGACACTGTATTTAAAAATACACACATGGGTTAGCTGAAATTTAACTTTTTAAATGTAAAACTAAAGAGTACACATATGAATTCCTGAGAAAACAGTATTCTTAAGCGTAATAATGCATCTCATTATATGTGGAAATATTAAAAAATAAATATATAAATATTGACAACAAAATTTACCTCAATGAAACAGTTTATTCTCTACAAAACAAAACAAAAAAAGAGCTTAAAACGTCCTTTATAGGCACTTTTGAAGACAGCAAATTTGTTCAAAGCTTATATTCAATGTCAATAGCAAAAATAAAGATAGATTATGATAATAAAATATATTTAAATTGCATCATACATAAGAAAGTTATTTCAAATATAGTTTAGAAACTTAAGCTATTCAAATGACCTATATGTTTTAGCATACATTTAACTTGATTTTCCAAACTCATCAGTATTTATTCCTTTGTTAAAAGACTCTACTACTATCATTTTATTCTGGCTTGGAACATCAGAGGTGAAAACATGTTCTACACACTTTCTTATGTTTTGATACAAACCTTTATATGTGAAATTTTATAAAAGTATATCCATGATTTTACACACTTCTTTAATGACATTCAAATTCTCATAGATAATTTTTCATGACCTGAACACTATTATGTGGCCTTCTTTAAACATTACTTAATCATGTACCAGAGATTGTTATTGACATTTTCTAACTGACCTACTTTCTGGAACATTGGTTTGAGGTATTTAAATTTTTTATCAAATAAAAAGATAAGAGAAAAACAACTTACCACTGATAAGTTTTGATCATATAATTAAGTGGCAATGTTCTTTAAGATTTTTAAAGCTGTCTTGCATTTATAAATATGTGGGGTTGATTGCTGAATATTAACATCAGTTCATATTCCTTCTAACATAAAGAAACCAGTAGATTATGAAGACTCTGTTACATTAACATATCATAGTTTTTTTATATATTTAGGCAGAAAAGAAGTATCTTTAAGTGTCTATTGTTTATTATCACTAAGTATTTGCTTATATTTGAGAGAAAAAGAATGAAAAATTAGTTCTACAAGCCTTATAATTTATTAAGTGTGCTTTTAATATTATTATCAAAGATTTAAGATTTGTACCTGTAATCCTTTTTTGATCCGATGCTGAAAAAAGTATGAATTTAAGAAGTAAATATGTTTGGGTTGTACTAAAAAGTTATTTAATATTTGAGGATTTTTCACAACAATGATAATTTCTGTATAAGAGGCAAATATTTGTGTTTAAATCTATGATATACAACTTTGTATGAAACAAAATGTTATATTACTTATTGGCATTATATAAACTATTTGTGAAATATTGATTCATAAGACTTGTATCTCATTTTGCCTATAACTAGCATTTATTGAGTACAATTAATTTATATTTTATAAGACTATAAGAATAGAAGTTGGTTTATGGTACTTATTCCCTAAACAAATCTGTATTTCCTGAAAAAATATGAAATTTATTTTGAAAGTCAACCGATGAAACCATTGTAAGACTCATTGGTCTAGAATAATTGAAATTTTATGTATATGGGATACTAAAATATGGAAATGCATGAGATGTATGTGGCATTTAAAAAGATGAAGTGTTGGGACAAGGGATGTAGCTCAGAGGCAGAGAGTTTGGATAGAGTACACAGGGTATTAGTTCAGTCCTTAGTATTAAATACACACACACACACACACACACACACACACACACACACACAATTTCAAGAATATAATCTGTCATGTAAGTTTGGCAATAATTCACTTTCCCACAAGAAATGTTGACTTTACATAATTAGAAAGAATCCTTGGCTGACGGAACTTCTGTGAGAGGCAAGCACGTTATCTCACTCTGTTTTCCAATTAGTCGTATTATTTCAAGCTATGCTCTTAAAATGAAATGCCAACTTGAAAACTGATTTCACTATTTACTTGAAAACTGAATGTGTGTAACATTTAATCAACCAATTATTTTAGATAAAACCTGGAGTTGAAAGAGTTGAAAACTAAAACCTTATCAACTCCTGATGAAAGTAAATAATGTATCCAAAAGTAATTAAAAACCTGAGGTTTGTCTGTTGCTGACAGAGAACTAAAGGCAAAATGAAAATAGAGAGGCATGTTAAATATTATTTTAGCATTTTGAAGTATGAAGGAAAAAAGCTTTATTAATTTATCCCTGATCTCATCTCTTTGGTCCTTGTATTTTTATTTTTCTTTTGTACTAGTATTGTACACTGCAAAGAACTGAGCCTCTGTGAAAGGTGTTGAGTTAGGGTTCTTAAACCTGAAGCTGGATCATGAGTCTACAAAAGCAGCCCTTAAGAAATGTCAAGTTTATTAGAGAAAGCCTATTTCCAAGTAATAAAGTTAGCACCTAAGTGCAGCAATGCCACCCAGCAGATAGATGAGAAGAAAATAAACTCATAGTAGATTAAGATTTATAAGCAAATAATTCTTTAGCTGGTTTGTATTTTATTGTCTTGATTCCTAGTACTGCCTGTATATTTCTGATAACTTCAGCAGGAGATTTATGTCTTTTTTTAATTTCAAAGAATGCATTCATTAACTGTCCATGTGATTGGGCTTCTAATAAATAGTAGTATTTTCTCCACTCCTTTATGAAGATCTGGGTAGGAAACTAACCTTTCAAGGCATGGAGGTAGGTGGATTGGGGGTAAGGAGGTTCTGTGATGAATTGGCAAATGGAAAACCCTGATTAGAATATACTGTATGAGAACATTTATTTTCAATAAAAAGTGCCCCAAATGATCTTCTTTCCCAAATATATGAATATTTGAGAATATTGCTATCAAATGAGGGGGAAACGGGAGAGAAATATCTCTATGACCTTCATGGGTGGTATATCATCAACCCTTCAAAGTGGGTTGCATTTTCTCCTTCTTTATGGTATTTTGGGCAGTTGAAATAGTCATGGACCAATGAGGGTCTCTGTGGTAGGGTCCTGTTCTGTTCACTTTATGGGAAGAAGGCAAGTAGGTACAGAGTCAACAACACAGACTCTGGGAGGATGTTGAAACAACAAGCTCAGTTTATTGAGGAAGAGACAAGCTCTATATATTCTCCACCCCACCCATAGGGGAAGGCCTGATGAAGATGCATCTGCTGGTGTGACATGGCTGCCTCTCATTTGTCCAGGTCATCCCAGTTCATGTCTCAGCTGCTGTTGCTAAGGCTCTTAGCAAGACCCAAGTTGGTTCTCAGCTCTCAGAAAGTATCTTATTACTGGTTTGGGCTGGCTGGCCCTCAAGCCTGTTAGGGCTAAGTCATTCCACAGGTCTGGATCTTATAGGTTTTTGCTTACCTTCCAGTCACCCACCTCCACTCGGTTAAAATGGAGGCAATGATTGTAACATGAATTGCTAATTGATCTTACAAATAAAAAAAAACCCAGAGCCAGATATTGGGGTGAAAGCTGAATGACCAGAGAAACAGAACAAGCCACAGCCAACCTCACTTCACCAACTCCTCAGCTGATCCCATTTTGAATAATCCTCAGATTGAAAGCCTCTCTGAGTCCTCACCCCTGAGGGTTTAAGTTGAACTGCTGCTCAGTTCGTGTCTCCTCATGCCTTATATACCATTCTCCACCCAGCCATGCTACTTCCTGTGATTAAAGGTATGTGCTTTCCAA
This sequence comes from Peromyscus californicus insignis, assembly GCF_007827085.1. Classification (NCBI taxonomy): domain Eukaryota; kingdom Metazoa; phylum Chordata; class Mammalia; order Rodentia; family Cricetidae; genus Peromyscus; species Peromyscus californicus. Next base: position 61,115,820 of record NW_026294458.1, on the reverse strand, counting down.
GCAGAAGCATGAGATCTCAAGTGCTGGGTTTAAAGGTGTGTACCACCACACCTGGCTCTGTTCCCAGTGTGGCCTTGAACTCACAGAGATCCAGATAGATCTCTGCCTCCCAAGTGATAGGATTAATGGTGTGTGCCATCACTGGCTAGCTTCTATGTCTACTCTAGTGGCTGGCTCTGTCTTCTGATCCTAAGGTAAATTTATTAGGGTATACAATATATCACTACAAATCATCACTAGAGAAAAAGGAAAGCTGTTGCCTTCCTCTCATATTCTATAACCTTTAGACTGGTTAGTTGACAGGTCATGTCCGCATATTAGAGGCATTTGATTAGAAAAATATGTTTTCCTGTGTGCAACTCTGAGATATCATCTTACACCTGTCAGAATGGCTAAAATAAAAAACAATGAAGTTGGAGAGGATGTGGAGCAAGGGGAACACTCCTACATTGTTGGTGGGAATGCAAACTTGTACAACCACTCTGGAAATCAGTATGGCAGTTTCTCAGAAAATTGGGAATAAGTCTTCCTCAAGACCCAGTTATACCACTCTTGAGCATATACCGAAGGAATGCTCAGTCTTACCACAAGGACACATGCTCAACTATGTTCATATCAGCACTATTCATAATAGCAAGAACCTGGAAACAACCTAGATGCCCCTCAATTGAAGAATGGATAAAGAAAATATGGCACATATACACAATGGAGTACTACTCAGCAGTAAAAAAACAATGATATCATGAAATTTGCAGGCAAATGGATGGAACTAGAAAATATCATCTTGAGTGAGGTAACCCAGACTCAGAAGGACAAATATAGTATGTACTCACTCATAAGTGGATACTAAATGTGAGGGAAGGGATGGCCAGACTGCAGCCCACAACAGGGAAAGACCCTAGGAGGGGCACATGGATGACCCTGTGAAGGAGAAGTGGATGAGATCTACATGAGAGGACTGGGTGTGGGGGGATGGCAGAGGGCAGAGGAGTGGGGGATGAGAATATAGGAAAATGTGAGGATAGATCTGGAACAGGGACAGAGTGGGAGGGCAAGGAGGAAGATATCATGATAGATGAGAATATCATGGGAGAAGGAAGAGGCAAGGTGCTGGGGAGGCTTTCAGGAATCCACAAGGTTGACCCCACCTTGGTCTGCTGGCAGTGGTCCAGAGGGTGCCTGGACCAGTTTACTCTAGTGACCAGCCTAGCAAATAACCTAGCTGTCATCATAGAGCCTTTGTCCAGTGACTGATGGAGGCAGATACAGAGATCCACGGCCAGGCACTAGGCTGAGCTCCAGGAATCCAATTGATGAGAGAGAGGAGAGATACTGCAGGCGAGGGACGTCAAAATCACGATGGGAGGACATGCAGAGATGACCAGCCACACTAGTGGAAGCCCATGAACTGTGGACTGGTGGCTGTGGAGCCCCCATGGGACTGGACTAGGCCCTCTGGATACAGAAGATGGTTGATTGGCTCAAACTGTTTGGGGGACAACCAGGCAGGGGAATCAGAATCTGTTCCCGGTCTATGGGCAGGCTTCTGGAACCCCCCAGTGCCTGTGGTGTGACACCTTGCACAGCCTTGGTGCAGTGGGAAGGGGCTTGGACCTGTCTAGGCTCAGTGTGCTGGGCTCTGCTGACTCCCCATGGGAGACCTCGATTTGGGGATGTGGCAATGCGGGGTGGCTTGGGAAAGAGCGCTGGGGGGTGAGCGGAGGGAGGAGGGGAGATCTGTGGATAGTATGTGGAGTGAGTAGAAAATTTCTTAATAAAGAAAAATATGTTTTCCAACATGTGATTTTTGGTCTATGTAAAAGAGGCTTTCAGATAATTTTTTTATTTAAGAAATTTTATTTCATTTTACATGCCAACCACTGTTCCCCCTCCCTCCCTTCCCCCACTCTCCACCCACCTTCCCCCACCTCACCTCTCCATCTACTCCTCATAGGGAGGAAGGTCTCCCTTAGGTATTCAACACAGGCTAGCATACCAAGGTGGGTCAGGACCAAGCCCCTACCCCGCTGCAACAAGCCTAAGTAAGGCATTCCACCATAGGAAATAGTCTCTAAAAAGCCAGTTCATGTACCTAGGATAAGTCTTGGTTCCCATTGCCAGGGGCGCCACAAACAGATCAAGCCACACAACTGTCACCCACATTCAGAGGGTCTAGTATGGTCTCACGCAGGCTCCCCAGCTGTCAGTTGTGAGTCTGTGGGGGGACAAGATCATGATGGAGGAATCCACAGAGGCAACTTTCAGAGAACTTTAAGGCCAGGAGTACATATGTTTTTGTGTGCTTGGCTCCAACCACCTGTGTGCACCACACGGAGATATACAATCACAGGTGCAGAAAATGAGGCACAAATAGAATAAGCAGTCCAAAATAAACAATCAGAATCACACATACATTATTCAACTGCATCCCTGAAGCCAGAGACAGTCAGAAGCAAGGATCACACCAGTGACTAAAGATCCCTCTCTCACAGATGACTGCCTTTGGAGAGAGAACATAACTATTACAAAAGCTAAGTAAAATAAACATATAGCAAGGTAATGATCATTGATAAGTGCACCTAATTATCCTGGAAGAATCCAGATGTAACAGTCATAGCCACCTAAGCACTGGCCTAGCAGCTTCCTTTATGGTAAAAGCCTTTGTAATATCTATTTGTATGTCCATTTCCAACTTCCAATTTCTGTCTACTACCCCATATTTCTACCCTCACTCAGGACCATATTTACCTTATACGTAGTGATATAAATTAACATAATATAACACTACTGTCTTTCATGCCCTGTATTCATTTGACTCGCAGAATGCTCAAATATCCTGGATGTCTCTTACCATAAGTAACTGTTCCTTAGGACTCACTGCCGACTTTGTCTTCTCTCCAAGATTTCCTAATGAATTCTTTGAAAAACTTTTCATACTACTGTTTAATTTGCCTCCCATAATAGTGTGTAATCTACAATTGATAAAAATTCCATGATTTACTTGAAACTAAATTTATAACATGCTTCTTCATTATTACTCAAAACTTTTCAGTGTCTTCCTACTTTACTAAGCAAATCAATTTTTTTCTGTTTTCTTTCTTTCACTCTTAAAAAGATAAACAAACAAACAAATAAAAAAAAAAACCTAAGGATCCACATGTCTCTACTTCTGAATGCTGTGATTAAAGGCATGTAACACTATTCCTGGCCTGAATAGTTTTTAAAAGGCAAAACAAATACCACTTGATATTGGATAACCAATTGGTGGGCTCTTCCTTGGGAAAGACCATCTCTGTCGCTCCCACCTTTCCTTTCATTCTTGGAGTTCTTTGTGAGAAGCTGAGATCTCCTGGTACTTCCCTATCCACATGAGCCTAGTGCTGTTGTCTTCAGTCAACTCACATTTAATCAGCCATCTTGGTGAGACTTTACGGTGTAGCTCTTATTACTAGAACACCCCATCTCACAGCAAACTCCCTGTTCCTCTGGCTCTAACAATATTTGAGCGCCTCTTCTGCAATGATCTCTGAGCCTTATGAGTGAGAGTAGCATTAGAGGTCTACCCATGAGGCCTGGACTCCACAGCTGTGTGGAATTGTGGTTTACAGAGTGATCGACATGTGTTTCAAAGAGAAGTTTCCTTTGCGCCGTTTGAGGACTTTACTTAGTCATGGAGGCATACATACAAGTACGTTATCTAGAGCGGGCTGTACTTAAGCATTTAGGAATTTATATTAGGATGCATGTGTTTATGTCACAACAATTAATGAGAAAAGAGATGATGAAGGTGAAAGAGGACAAAGAAGGGTGGACGGGAATGTTTGGCGGGAGGAATGAGAAAGGGAGGGTGCTCTAATTCTAATCTCAAAAAAATAATAAAAGATTTGGAAATTGAAATGAATAGATGACTATAAAGTCACCCAAACTAATCATTTTTACTCCATAATACAAAGAATAAAGAAGTTTTATGATTTCCCCAGAAAATAGTTTTGCCAATTAACAAATTTATAGAAATTTCTGTAGATAAAAAAGTAAATAAATTTAAGTAGAGGGCTTACATATCATGAAATTTGCTTTATTATACAAGATATAATTTTTATAAATATGAAAAATTAGTCCTTACTTTGGCCAAATCATTTCATTATTCTTTTATAATAGGTAAAATATTTGTCTCTTTGTTGTCTTCATTTTTGTGTATGACTTTATCACATACTCACAAATATCTCAATAAAATGTTTCAGCAGTAAATTCTTCCATGTACAACATATTGAACTCTCAATATATAAAAATGTTGCTGCCCTCACTAATTTTTTAATATTTATTTATTTTTCTGTATATGAATGTTTTGCCTTTATGCCCTTTGAGTAGAGATGAGATATCAGATCCCAGAACTGTTGTTGCAAAGCAGGTCTCTCGATCAAAACTAAAGTTGTCATGGCTAGTCTTGAAAACAAAATGCTTTGGGAAATCCCGTTTCCATCTTCTGAGGCTGGAATTATATGTGACCACAATGTCCACCCAGTATTGATATGGGTTCTGCAGCTCCCAATGCACTTCCTCACATTGACATGGCAAGTGCTTCACCACTGAACAATCTCTCCAGCCCTAACTTAAGTATGTTCTAAAGATTAATATTTACAGCTGGGCAGGGGTGGCACACACCTTTAATCTCAGCACTCGGAAGGCAGAGCCAGGTGGGTCTCTGTGAGTTTGAGGCCAGCCTCGTCTACAGAGTGAGATCCAGGACGGGCACCAAAACTACACAAAGAAACCCTCTTTTGAAAAAAAAAAAAAAGAAATAAAAAAGATTAATGTTTTCAGCTGGAAACAACAGACATTGATGAAAAACATTTGCAGATAACACACAGAAATATTTAAATAGATTTGTTTTTTTCAATATGGCCAAAAAGAAATAAAAAAGATTAATGCTTTTGTGGTGGCATTGTGTTCCCCAAAATATTGTGTACCCTAATAAATTTATCTGGGGTCAGAGAACAGACAGCCACTAGATACAGAAGCTAGAAAATGGTCGCACTCATGCCTTTAATCCTAGCATTCCAGAGACAGAAATCCCTCTGGATCTCTGTGAGTTCAAGGCCACATTGGAAAGAACCAGGCATGGTGACACACACCTTTAATCCCAGGGAGTAATGGTAGAAAGCAGAAAGATACATAAGGCGCAAGGACCAGGAACTAGAAGCATTTGGCTGGTTAAGCATTTGGCCTGATCAAGCTTTTAGGTTTTGAGCAGCACAGTTCAGCTGAGACCCATTCTGGATGAGGATTCAGAGGCCTCCAGTCTGAGGAAACAGGACCAGCTGAGAAGTTGGCCAGGTGAGGTTAGCTGTGGCTTATTCTGTATCTCTGATCCAGCTTCACCCCAATACCTGGCTCACAGGTTTGATTTTATTAATAAGAACTTTTAAGATTCATGCTACATGTTTTCAACTAGAAACAACAGACATTGATGAAAAACACTAGCAGATAATACACAGAAATATTTAAATAGTTTTGTTTTTTTCAATATGACTAAAACAGAGTCACACTACACAAGAACTAAGCGTAGTGGTTTGCCCATGCATGGCTTCATCTGAGGATAGGAAAACCCTTTCCATTTCAGCATCTGTTATTATTTCACAGTCTAAGGCCTTGGCACATGCAAGAGAAAACTCAGTCAGGACTCCTTATAAAATAGGCATCTGTGAAGGTCAGAGCCCATGAGCAGCTTATTAGATGGATATTGCTGTTTGGGTTTCAATATTCATATCTTTTCAAGAAGGAGGAAAAAAAAACACCCAAAGGCCTGGGCATGTTCTTTGGTCCTTTCAGGAATGTAGCTTTTAGGAAAGACGGCCATTCTTGGTAAATTTTGAATCCTAAAAATATTGAGCTCTTAGGCACCATCGTTCTTTCTCCATTGAGTTCAGAAGTGAATTCTTTAACCAAGGTGAAGATCCATTCACCCAGGTCCACAAAGTTCTGTGTGAAAATAAGACAATGTAATATTGTTGCCAATCATTCGGAAACTTTGGCTGTCTGACATATATGTGGCACTCAACAGGATTAACGGTCGACTACCTTGGTGCTGAGTCCTGGTTTGGTGAGTGAGTGGGATGAGTTCTGACTTATGGCTAAAATCAGAGACTTCAAGGGGGTTAACTAAGCCAGTATCTCTGCATGCTTGTAAGTCTCTCAAGTGATACACAGATGTGATTTGTGTGGTAACCATTTGCAAATCTTGTCTATGGATTAGCTTCATCTCAAAACTTAAAGGCCACAGGCATTTCAATGATTTAAAGGCCCACATAATCCATACTGAGGACCCTGAGACTCCTTTCCAGTGACAGGCTGCACGTCTCAGAAATGTGATTTGTAGTCTACAGTTTTCCACAGTAGAAAATCTCCTTTTTCCACTTTCCCTTCTGCTGTCTTCCCTGTGGTGGCATCATTGGATCCATGAATTTTTTTTTTTTTTATAAGCTTGAGTTCTGTCAAGGCATACAGATGGCCATGTTCTCTGACTCCACACAGGTCCCTGTGGGAGCCTGATAAACTCCAATTGATTGAAATTCAAAACAAATCATCCTTTGCTTTTCCTTCCAAAAGATTAAATCCCCAGGTTATAAAGTGTCAAAGAGGCCCCTAAGTGACTACTTAGGAAAAGCTACTTAGAGCAGACTCCCAGAGTAGGACACATAAAGCTGCTGTGTAAAGGAAAAGATGCAGTGGAACCAAAAAGCCCATATCAGCATTAACACCAAGGAAGAGGTATCACAAACTCCAGGCCCTAGCATCCATATTTCCATGCCAAGCATTCCTTTGGCCCTAGGCTTAGAATAAGCAACTAAAGCTAGCCATATCAAACTCATTAATGGAAATGCGTGGAGGCCCTATGAAAGGGCTACAGGACAAGACATCCAGATAATCAATTCAAGTAGATTATCATAGTTGAGTTTTTATTGCTGTGAAGAGACATCATAACCACAAGAACTCTTACAAAAGAAAACATTTAATTGGGTGGCTTACAGTTCAGAGAAAGATTCAGTCGATTATAATTATGGTGGGACATGGCAGCTTGCAGTCAGGCATGGTACTAGAGAGGTAGCTCAGAGTTATTTATACATCTTGCACAGGCAACAGGAAGTTGTCTGTCTTATTGGGCATGGGTTCAATATTTATGAGACTTCAAAATCCATCTCCACAGTGACACACTTCCTCCAACAGAGCCACACCTACTCCAACAAAGCCACATCTCCTAATAGAACCATTCCCTTGGGGGCCATTTTCTTTTGAACCACCACATTCCACTCCCTGGCCCCAAAAGGATTATAGTCATATCACAACGCAAAATGCATTTAATCTAACTTCAAATGTATTCATAGTTTATAACAGTCTCAAACTTGTTTAAAATTCCAAAGTCCTAAGTATTTCTGAGACTCATAGTAATTCTTAACTGTAATCCCTTGTAAAATTGAAATGAAAAACAAAAAAAAAAGAAACAGATCACATACTTCTAACATATAATGGCAAAAGATTGACATTACCATTCCAAATCGGAAGAAAGTGAGTATAGTAAGGAAACACTGAACCAAAGCAATATTGAAAACAATCTGGATAAACTTCGAACACTGCATCTCCATGTCTGAAGTCAAAACTATCTTCAGATGTCCACTCCTTTCCATTTTGTTGAGTGTAACACACTTCATTCTCTCGGGCTGGTTACAGGCCCTGTTAGAAGCTCTCCTAGGCAGGTATCTCTTGGTTCTGGCATCTCCAACATTTTGGGATCTCAAAGGCAATCAAGGCTTCCCTTCATAGCTTTACACAATGGCTCCTCTAGCCCTCCATTGAGGGACACCCCTGACACATGCCTAGCTTCAGCAGCTTTCCATAGTCTTGGAGGAACATTCCATATTCCCTTCCTTCTATCCTTGACGCTAAAGCCAGAACCATGTGGCTGAAATTGCCAAGTTCTGCTGCTTGCTGGGGCTGGAACATGGCCCCCTCATTCAATTACATCAGCACCATTTTTTTGTTTGTTTTTTGTTTGTTTGTTTGTTTGTTTGTTTGTTTTGATGGTTTCCTTCACTGCCTAAACTTGACTGTCCTGAAACTGGATCTGTAGACCAGGCTGGGCTCAAACTCAAAGATCTGCCCGCCTCTGCCTCCAGAGTGCTGTAATTAAAGGCCTGGACCATCACACCTGGCTCTGATCTTGCCTGTTCTTTAACTCCTTTTCACAAATTGGAAGCTTAGTTTCATGGGCTCTTGCTCTGAGGACACCACTCTCTTCATTCTATTTGACATCAGACTGTTCTTTTATCTGTTTACCTCCTTGAAGATGGGATTTAGTGCCATTCTACTTCTTTGTCCTTTTTCTTCTTGAAATGTATATTTTATATTTTTCCTAGCTCAGCTTGCTCCTTTTCATTATAGATCTTCATAAGAGTGAACACTAATAACCACACATCAGAGTCAATACTAGCCTTTCTTGAGATTTCCTCTGCCAATACAATTAATCCAAAACTCTTCAAATTAACCTAAGGCAGATTTCTTTTTCAGAAAAGGGAGGAAAGCAGCCACATTCTTAACCAACCTATTACAAGAACAGTTTTTAGGCCACATGCTAAAATTCTTCTCCTTTGAAACCTCTTGAGCAGGTGCCCCCACAATTCAAATCACCCTCAGCGCTACTGTCTTCCACGCTCTTACTGGTATGGCCTATGAAGCCCTGCTTAAAGCATCCACCTGCTTTTCTCATCCAAATTCCCAAAGTCCACATTTCCCCAAGCAAAAATGTAGTCTGCCTAACACAACAATAACCTAGTCCCTGGTACCAACTTCTGTGTTAGTTAGGGTTTCTATTGCTGTGAAGAGACACCATGACCACAGCAACTCTTATAAAGACAACATTTAATTGGGGCTGGCTTACAGTTTAGAGATTTAGTCCATTGTCATCATGGCACAAAGTCTGGCAGTGTGCAGACAGGCAGGGTGCAGGAGAGATAATGAAGAGCTCTATGTCTGGATCCACAGGCAGCAGAAAGTGGCAGTGACACACTGGCCAGGCTTGAGTATCTGAGACCTCAAAGCCCTTCCTCTTAGTGATGTACGTCCTCCAACAAAGCCACGCCTACATCAACAAGGCCACGCCTCCTTCCTTATAGTGCCACTCCCTGTAAACCTATGGGAGTCATTTTTGTTCAGCTCACCACATTGAACTTCCATGAAGGAATTTTACACTGTTTAGCTATGAACTTAAGCCCAGCTATCTCTCCCCTGGTTAGTATACTTGGCAAGTGTCAAACCCATTTTTTTTCATTTACTTTATGATTCATAACTTTTATATCTTGATTGAAAATTCATTAACTATTTCAAGACACAAAATATAGTCTCCTCTTGATATTGTTATACTTTTTTGTATTTATTTATATTTTATGAATTGGGCAAAGGTGCTTTTAAACATGTTAACTTAATATATTAAAGAAATTTGAAAGGTTCATTTCTTCCCACAAATACATAGACAACTAGTTACTAATGTTTATTTTAAAAGTCTGTTTATTTCCTTATGATCTACTATGTCACAACTAAAGAAATATTTTGTGTGTGCATGTGTATACATGTATTTGCTTGTGTGTGTATATGTTTTTTTCTAAGTATGTGTCTCTTTCTTTACTCTACCGTTTTACCACTCTACCTTTCAGCCAATAGCAAACTATCTTCATGAATGTATCTTTAAAAAAATGTTTTAACGCTATATTATGTGTATTTTAAATGTTTCTATTACTCAAGATAATTTGTACTGTTCTCCATTATTTAGAGTATGTATGTATTTGACAATGGTATTACAATTCAACTAGACCTTTGAAATCTGGAGAGAGAAATTAGAATTTTATTTAAGAAGTAAGAATTGATTTCTTAATTTTATTTAATAATATAATCAACAGACAAAACCAAATTTCTAAATATACTTAAACCTACTTCATTTAGTATGAGTGAAGTTTTAGTCTGTAATGACCATGTCTTACTCACACTGTTTGAAATTTCTAAGTATGTCACGTTTTCTTGTTCTTTGTAAGTGATTATTTTTAAAAATGCATTTCTGTTAATCTCAACAATTTAAAAGTATAATTAAATACATTTCAATTGTTTGTCATATCCCATAATATCCCTTTTCATTTTAGTAGAATTTAGCCTGAATAAACTCTATTTTATTTTTTCATTCCATTGTTAAAGCTGTCCATTTCCCTTTACTTTTTTTATTGCATCAACTAAGCATAATAACATAAAATACAATTAAAATAATGAGGGTGAACCCATTTTTTTATTTTCCTCAAACAACAATTCTCACTTAATGTGTGACATGATACATCTTACAAATTCATATTCTTGGACATGTATTAAAATGCTCACATTGCCTCTCATTGTATGAACAGAAATCAGAAACATGCCAATATTGACTAAGACTAGAATGAAATCTATATGCTGATCAGGAGGATAATATTCAGGACTGAACAAAATGGTTAAAATATAGTTATCCAGAGCTGTAGGAGAAACATAAATTCACAATGTTGCTCAAATTTAAACCAGGAAATACCTAAAATCTGACCATGTATGTTGGCAGAAAACATTGCTTCTGTGAAATTAAAAAAAAATGAAATATTAAAAAATACAAGTTTGATTTTTTTCCTTTTTATTGAAAATAGATTTTTTTCTTCTTAATGTTGTTGGAGAGTGACAATATGCTGTACACAAAGAGATTCTTTGGGATAAGATTGCTTCTTTTAAAGTTGTATATATAATAGTGTACTCTATGCCTCATATCTTGATAGAAACATTCTTTGATGTACATTTTTAGAGTTTTTAATGGTTCCTTAAATTTATAAAGTAGTGTGTGTGTGTGTGTGTGTGTGTGTGTGTGTATTGTTCAGGTATGGTGTGTTTACCAACATTATAGACTTTATCAAGTCAATATGACTAATCTCCTTGAGTTGAAACCAGTTCACATTCAATCTTATTAGCACTTACACATTTCCATTTCAAATATGTTTCAGAATTAAATTATGTTCATCTCATAATGAAAGCATACAAAGGCTCTCAATCTCACATTGACTTGCTACTCTTTGTGTTGCATTGATCTTTCTATCAGCAAGCCTGAGAACTAATAGCTTTAGGGATGGATGGACACAATTTCGCCAATGCAGCACCTACTCAACTGTCATAGATTTGGAGTTGGAAATTGATCTCACACATTTCAAGCTTCAAATACTATTTGTTAGCAGAGAAAGTGATTAAAGAGAAGGAGCTCATTTTTTTTGCCAAAGTTTCAGAAAGATTTAACATATTTCTTCTGAAAGACACTTAAGATCATGATGATTCTGAAACCAGGATACTTACCCCAATGTGAAAATAATTTAGTGTATTTATTTAAAGTGTATTACTTACTTAAGGTATAACTATTTTTCAATTCGTTAACACTCTGTATGCATTGTATAAAATCAAGCATTCATAGATTTTAGTAATCTACTAGTCTCTATTCGTTGATTAAGATCATAATCTTGACTCCACATGAATTAGCTATGCACAATGAATTCTGATCATATTTGTACAATGAGTTATGTTCATATTCACCCTTCCTCCCCCAACATTTACCCAAATATCCTACTACACAGATAACTTGATCACTCCAGCTGATTTCTGCTTTGTTCACAATATTCAACAAAAGGAAACAACCTAGATGTTAATCAATAATAATGACTAGATAATGAAAAGATGATACATTTACACATTGAAATATTACTCAGCTAGGAAGAAAAAGGAAATTTTGAAATTTGCAAATAAATAGATAGTAATGGAAGTAATAGTACTGAGTGAAGCAACTCAGGCCCAGAAAGATGAATGTAACATGTTTTCTCTCATTTGTGGACCTTAAACACTTTGAATCATGAGATATATTTGTTATATCTGGAATGTCTACAGAATTCAGAAAATTACTAATGGCCATGGAGAGAAGAGGAGCTTTCAAGAAAGGGAAGAAAGCAATCACTGGTATTAAGGATTATACGAGAATTTTGATACAGGATGAGGTAAATTGAGTTTGGGAAGAGGAGAACAGAATAGAAGAGGGAAACTGGGAGTGAAAAATAACATTAAAGACTTTTCAAAAAAGACATGTAGAAATATAATACACAGATTCATGAAATATATGTATACATAGACATAAATGTGATAAATGAGGTTGTCGTACAATGGGGCAACAATGCCCCTACTCAACACTAGAGGCTAAGAAATAAAACATTCAGTGGCAGGAGTAGGCTACTTCTTTTCAAGTTGCTGGCCAATGAGGTCTCAAGGATTCCCAGATATTACAACTGTTAGCGTTCCCTATCAGCCTTCAGAACTGAAACCTAAGACCATATTGCTGAAGACTCATATACTTGAATTATATAGGACGGAGAAATCAAGCTGATACTAACCTGCAAATGTTTTTCCATGCTGGCTAACCTTCATAGTACTGGACACCATTATGCATGCTACTAGAAAAGAAGAACAAGCATTGATCATACCTAGCTGTGAACCATGCAAACTCAAATAATGAATGACCTGGCAAGACATGGCCACTGGAACAATAATGGCAGGAACATCATGGAAGTGAATAACTTTTATGACTAGATTTAAAGACTGATTTGGAAAATGAAACCCATATGTGTCAATATTATCAGTGTAAGAATCTGTAACAAGGCAAATCATAAGTCCTAGAAAAGAATCTACTACTATTAGTTTGCTAAAAAGAAATAATATTAAATTAATTACTAATAACCTATCCGTGTACCTTCAGATTAAGGCATATATCAATCCTTATCAGAGAAGCTTCTCTTTGTAGTAGATGCTAATCAACACAGAGTCTCACAACTGGCCAAGATGCAGTGAACAAATGACTTCAGACTGTTGAAGCTGAAAAAGGAACATTTATACTTCATCCCCTCCTCCCCAGAGCTCAAGAATTAATTCAGAAGAGGGGCTGAGGGAGTTTCAGAATCAGTGATGGATAACTGCAAGGAAATAGTGTCTCTGGACACAATAGGGCCACTTTGCATATGAACTCATAGCAGTTGTGGCAATATGCACAAGACTTGTGCATTTGCAAGGGAGACCAAGTTCCAACCAATGGAGGGAGTTGGGCTGGAAGTTTTACCTCTAACCAATGAGCTATTGGTGCTTGTTTGCTTCTGGAAAAGGAATGGTGAGCTTTATTTAAGCATGTAGGCCCTGAAAAGTCATTTTGTCTCAGTGGGAAGCCACATATCCAGTAGTATCTGGACAGCACACATTACCCTTGATGAGATGGAACAAGCAAACAAGATGCAGAGTTGGGTGAGAAGGGGAAGGAAGGTGCACCTGGGAAGTGTTGGGGTAGGAAGAACGAACAGGATCAAAACTCATGTGTACAAAATTCTCAAAGGGATAATCAAACAAAAGAACACTAACAGGAGTAGGAAAGTAAATCAGCATTTTAGAATGTCAATACAGGGACTAGAGATGACTTGATTGGTAAGAACACTTGTTGCTCTTGCAAAGTACCAGAGGTTGATTCACAGAACCCATATCAGGCATCCCCCACAACTGTTGAAACTTGAGTTCCAATAGATTCACATCCTTTTCTAGGCTCCATGGACACCTGTGGCGGAAGTACTGACAAGCAGGCACACACATACAAAAATCAAATTAAATTAAAAATTTAAAAACATAGACATTGAAATCTTTAGATCTCACATGCATATAATATTTGTGTGTGTGTGTGTGTGTGTGTGTGTGTGTGTGTGTGTGTGTGTGTGTGTGTGTGTTCTTGAAAGGAACAGGTAATTTTTAAAAGGGAGAAATGTGCAAGCAAGAAGTTCAGTTTCTTCTCATTCCTTGTAGAGAAAAAAACGCATGTAGTACCATAGCTACGTGTTGATTTTCCAATACATTCATAACTATTTTACAGTTGTTAGATGTGTACATTTTTATTTAACTGACACAAAACATCTTAATAATGATTTCTATGTTTATAAACCTAGGCTTCCCTTTTCTTGTTAGTGACTTTAGCTGTAGGGGAGTTAACCGAAGAAACCATTCATGGTTATAACCCAAGAGCTGAAAAGGAAATTATAGTCCAGAAGGGAAAACAATGGTTGGTAAAAATCTGGGAAGGAGGAAAATTAAACAGTTTATTGAAGCTGAAAATTCAATTCCTGAAACACTAAGTTGGAAAACTAAACCATGTAAAATGTTTTAAGCCATGAACTCTGTGCAAGTTAAGACTCGAAGAAAACGAATATTATTTAATGCTGTTCACCTTACCCAGGAGCACATAACTTTATTACAACATGCTATATCATCATGGTGTAGTATGATGGGCACATTCTTTCAAGAACATATCCAATGAAATTTATTTAATGTTTGTACTCAAATATTGTATGGTATTACTATTAACTAACTTTCCTTATTCACACAATAAAAACTGATGTGCAGAATAACTTAAAAAGGGATAGACAAATGTTCACATCATCCTAGGAATTAATGGTCAAAAATGAATATAGTTAGTAGTAAAATACAAGCACCACAGTGTCAGAAGGCTCAGAAAGGTCACTACAGCTACTGCTAAGAATATTCAAAGGTAGCCGGGCGGTGGTGGCGCACGCCTTTAATCCCAGCACTCGGGAGGCAGAGCCAGGTGGATCTCTGTGAGTTCGAGGCCAGCCTGGACTACCAAGTGAGTTCCTGGAAAGGCGCAAAGCTACACAGAGAAACCCTGTCTCGAAAAACCAAAAAAAAAAAAAAAAAAAAAAAAAAAAAGAATATTCAAAGGTATTCAAAGCTTCTATAATGCAAAGGACACTGTCAATAGACAAAACAGCAGCCCACAGAATGGGAAAAGATTTTCACCAACCCCACATCTAACAGAAGGCTGACCTCCAAAAATATAAAGAACTCAAGAAACTAGACATCAAAAACCCAAATAATCCAATTTAAAAAATGAGTACAAACCTAAATATAGAATTCTCCACAGAAGAATCTCAAATGGCTAAGAAATACTTAAGATGTTCAACATCCTTAGCCATCGGGGAAATGAAAATCAAAATGACTCTGGGATTCTATCTTACACCTGTCAGAATGACTAAAATCAAAAACACAAATGGCAGTTTATGCTAGAGAGGATTGGAGCAAGGAGAATGCTCCTCCATTGCAGGTGGGAGTGCAAACTTGTCTAGCCACTTTGGAAATCAATATGGCACTTTCTCAGAAAATAGGTAATCCACCTGCCTCAAGACCCAGCTATACCACTCTTGGGCATATACCCAAAGGATACTCCATCATACCACAAGGACACTTGCTTACCTATGTTTATACCAGAGTTCTTCATAATAACCAGAACCTGGAAACAATCTAGATGCCCCTCAACCAAAGAATGGATAAAGAAAATGTGGTACATTAACACAATGGAGTATTACTCAGCTGTAAAACACAATGACATCTGGAAATTAAAAGGCAAATGGATGGAACTAGAAAAATCATCCTGAGTTGAGTAAAGTAACCCAGACCAAGAAAGACAAATACTGCTATGTACTCACTCATGGATAACCATGCTACAGTCCACAGACCCAGATAGGCTAGATAACAAAGAGGGCCCAAGTCGGGGGAAACATGGATCTCCCTGGGAAGGGGAAATAGAAGAGAACTGGTTGGACTTGGAATGGGTGGAGATAGGAACTTGAGAGATCAGGTTGGGAGATGGATGGAAGGGGAAAGTACTGAAAGACATGTGCAGAAATTGGAGCGTGGGAGTGGGGGCACATTTCAGAGTCAGGTGAAAACCAGATGCAAGGGAACTAAGACTCCACCAATAGTAGATATGTAGTCTCTTACTATCAAAATGGTGACTACTCCATTTTTCATCAGAGAGCCTTCATCCAGTAACTAATGGAAACGTATGCAGAGACCCACAGTCAAACATTAGGCCAAAGTCAAGGACTCCTGCTAAGAAGAGGGAGGAAGAATTATAGGAGCCAAATGGGTCAAGGACATTACAATAAAACCCACAGAAACAACTAATCTGGCTCATAAGAACTCACAGAGTCTTAACCAACTACCAGGGAGCCTGCATGGGACCAACCTAGTACTTCTACATAAATGTAACAGTTTACTTGACTTGTAACAGTGGGAGCAAGAGCTGTCACTAATGTTTAAACAGGTTCCTAGGGACCTATTGTTCATACTGGATTGCATTACTCAGCCTTAATGGGAAGAGAAGTGCTTAGTCTTACTACAACTTGATATGCCATGGTTTTTTGATACTCATGGGAGGCCTGTTCCTTTCTGAACAAAAACAGAGGAGGAGTGGATCAATAGCAGAGCAGAGGGCAGAGAGGGAGGGAACCAGAGGAGAAGAGGGAGGGGAGACAAGTCAGGTTGCAAATAAATAAATTAATTTTTAAAGGGATTAAGGCAACTCAACAGAGCAAAATGGAAGGGAGTAAAGGCAGGTGCTAGACATGAACAGAAAGTGCTGACAGCTGGGAAGAAGAGAGTTAATAAGCCCAAACAGCTAGAACAAACATATGGATGATTTCTCATGAAATACTACAGGTTTTAAGTTTTCTTTGAAAGTAAACAAACTCTAGAAAAAGTTTAAGGAAATAAAATGTTTGGATTATTGTAATAAATAGACATCTCTGTTGACAAAATAGCCTGGCTTGAAGAAAAGCTCCGTGATTGGAAATATCCAATTGTGTCTCCATATAGAAACACATTGGCCTTCAAAGAAAGACAGAAATGGAAACACATACACACACATTAAATATATATTAGATAATACATATTAGATATTAGATTAGATTTGATGTGTGCATATATAATAGATGCATGTGAAAAGTCGCATTTGAAATCAAGATCTCTATAACATCTAGTAGTAATTTGTATATAGAGAAAGGTGAGATCATGCGACATGTGAGTGCAAGACTTTAATTGGTAAGAAAGTTGAACTTGCAACTTTTCCCCACTGACCCTCCTGCCCTCACTTGTGTTTCTATGGACGCACAACATAAGAGTTCACTGTGTAGAATGTGCTGTTTGATATGGTAGGAGAATCAACTCTCAAATAAATGTGTTTAGCATGGTATGTGTCCCACAGGAAATCACCAAAACCATGATCTTGTTACCTTGTAGCAGACTTAGAGAAACTGAGACATGTGTGGAGCCAAATACTTTTGGTTTGCACTGTACACTAATGTTAAAATGTAGTGCACATGATGAGTGTTATTGAATACACACATATATACATGGTAAGCACTACTATTATCACCAACTGACATATAAATCAACTACTATGTGATTATGTAGCAAACCCCCAAGAGTTCATGACTGCTACTAGGACTCAAACACAGTCAAACAGATTCTACTCTAGGTTTTCCATCTTCATACTTAGGGCCATATGTTTGAATTTTCAAGTCTCTTTTTAATTAGATTTTATGTCAGTACAAATTATAAATTTAAAGGTATAAAAAAGCAGAAATCTTCATGATTCTCAAGTCTGCAACTCCTTAAGTCATTTTTCAGCTTATTGAAGAGATTGTCATCACCTAGAAAATAGACATATTCTAAGAATATTCAGACACTGTGTAAGCTTGATTCAATGAAAAAGAAGCATAAAATCAGTAAGTAAATTTGTGGCTGAGCAAGGCTGAGGACAGTGTTGTGTAGGGAAATTATAGGAATGTCTGACAGATAAGAGAAATATTTTCAGTATAACTATTTGTGCAACATCATTTCTACCAATAAAACCATGTATTATACATTTGACATGGCCATGAAAGAGATTTTAAAGGTTCTAATAAAAAGAAATAAAGACTATGAGAATACGTATATATTCATCAGTTTGATTTAATTATTTCTTAATGTATGCATATTCCCTAGAAACATATTTTGTACTATAGAGTTATATCAATTTTATATGTTAATTAAGAAACATTTCAGGGAAATATACAAAAGCAATGTAAAGATGAATATATTTTTCACATTCTATAGGGCAAAGAGTAGAGAAAGTGGTTTATGTTTTAAGAAACAAACTTGCATGGATTGAAAAAGTCCGTAATTGCTAGATGTTATCAAAGTATCCAAATGTAAGTGAATTTCATGCCGTAGAAAGCCATTTTCCTGTGGGTGACAAAGTGGTTCTGCAAGGGTCCTATTTGTGTAGAATCAAAATCCAGTAGCAATTGCCAACCCTAGGGAGACATGAATATATCTTTTTGTTTTTATAGCAGGGACATCATAAATTGCATGTACTTCATATAAATTGAGGTGAATTCCTGCAGACTTAGTGCAGCAATCTTAGAATGTTTGCAGATTTATTCCAATTATATTTCTGCCCCATAGTGGGAAGATGTCATAGAAAACACAGTGAAGTGTTTTAATGGGAACAGTGACATTGGTTTGAAGGGCCGTTAGAAAGTTGAATTTTTTTCAACTTGCATTTTTTGTTTAGGAATAAACCTCTATGGGCTTTCTGTCTGAATTCCCAATCTTCATAAATCATATAGCATTTCATTTTCAGTAGTACTGTTAAAGAAATAGTGTTAATAAATTGCCAGGAACTGCTTCACACTCAAAATGGTGCAGTTTTCCTAAGTGATATACTTGCATTATTGAAAAGAGATAAGTATTCACCCACTTTGGAGAGGAATGTGAATTCTGATGTGACATAAAACATAGAAAGATAGTAGATAAGTATGATAGCCATGAAGGAAGAAGCATACAGGCTAATTTGCACTCCCAACATACACAGCGTTCTTGTATTGAAGTTTAACTGATTGAGAAACTCTGAGTGCCTTCATTCTAAATGTCCCTCAAAACAAACTTGCAAGTTTGCTTCACTGTTCATGAAGAGAAAAATGGCCTTCAGGAAATTACATTCTTAAGTAAATTTGCAGAAATTCAGGTTGAAACTTTCAAAGTGATAACTGCATTTAGCACAGTCTATAGGTATCCAGCATAATAAACTAAGGGTACATTTTGCATATGCTGGCTGAGTTCTGTGTAAGTCCTCTACTAAATACCATATATTTCCCAACAGATTTGTTTGATGTATTTAGAAGCTTTAGAGAATGGCTTCAGGATGCCACCTCACACTTTCAACAACATTGAACAACAGTGACAGCTAAATAAAGATGCTAAAATGGTTCACATATACTTTCCCTAAAACATAATAAACAAATTTAGTTTTTGCTTCCAGTGGCTGTAGAAGCATCCTTGAAGACTTTCTCTGCAGCTCCACACTCAGATTCATGTGTCTTCGTTCTCATGATACTTTTCCCTCCAAAGTATTGTCATTTTAGATAAATGATTAATAAATAGATACATGTGAAAAGACGAAGTTTTGAGATACTTTTGTCAAAACTTAACTCCACAAGTGATATTTTTAGGTAGCATAATATCACAATGATAAAAATCAATGGATTTTAGATATGGTTTTCTTAAGAGTATTCTACTATACTTACAAAAACAATAAAATTATTAATAATTATAACAGATATAATTAATATTTAATTATTAATTTAAAATATTAATGTTTTGTTAACTATGTCAAAGTACATCTGGTGTGTACCTTCCATTTATCATAGACAATTAACACTGAAATAAAAATTAAAACAAAAGAAAAATATCCTCAATTGTGGTCAAGTAAGAAAGATCTTTAAATCTACATTAATGTAATTACAATACAAAGTACACCCGTAAGAGTGGCAGTGGGCAATTTCTGTCAGTTCCATGAGTGTTTCATAAAGGATAAAGAGGTTTGGGGCCTTTCTGAAGGTAAAAGTGCAGTTGGAACACCCTTCTAGATTAAGAGAAAGGCAATTCAGGCCAAGACGGTAAGTCAAGCCAAAGTTGAGAAACAAGAAAAAGAAAGACAACCGGGCAGGGGTGAGGGTGTTTAGCTTTTTATTTGTTACGTAAGCTTTGTGTTTTCACACAGATGCACGAAGTGAAGGTTGATGTCAGTAACAGTATTTGAAAGTTTGATTTGATGATGATTGAAAACTACTTTAAAAAAGCATGTGTGTACATACACTAAGTAGTGATGTTTAATAAAATGATACCATCAATAGAATTAGTTCAGTAGACAATGTAAAAGCTGCTGAGTGTGTGCAAACAGAAATATGTTGATGAAACTGTTGCATAGTAACTATGGCGTTAAAAAAGCAAAAAGGTAGATGCAGTGGATGTACAGTGAAAATAAAGTATATATCTGGAAGAAAGGAAATCAGCAAATATTATTTAAATACTATTTTCAATTCTGTAATCAATTTTTTATCATATTTACAACTATAATATTTTCAAACATGATTTTCTATAAAGGAAAGATAAATCTACTGTGACCTACAATATTTCATTATTAGTAATACTTCTCCAATATTGACATCATCAGTAACTATATTCTAAATCATTATCTTTGATTTCATATACACAAACTTTACTAAAGTAAACTAGAAAAAATATCCACCCTCATGAATTAGCCACATATGCTGTTTCTGCTTGGAAAACATCAGAAGTCAGATTATGTGGAAGTGGCCAATATTTTGCAAGTCAGCACTTGGATCTGAATTGAAATCTTCTGATTGATAAAGTTGGTACTGCTATCCTGGAAAATTTAACACATAAACACAAGTACTTGATGCCAGTGGTACAAAAAATAGAGTCATTGGCTCAGCTGTCCTCTTTTGCAAACATGAGAACTATGTATATTTTCTTTTAATTTTCATTTTTGCTGGCCTTATATAATCAGATCATTGATGTAAGTTCTGACCTTCCAGTTCAGACCCTCTGGAGGAATGAAGGCAGATGTCAAACACATACAATAGTTCCCAGAAGTGAAATTCAGTTTCACCTTGAATTAAGAGGAGATAAAAGACATTAGCCACTATGTGACCCAGAGTTAACGATTTGATATCACCTACGTTGTGCTTTACAAAAATATATTAGGGGACACCCAAATACTTTCTCAACCTCTGAGCAAATAAGAAGGTTGTGGGGGAAAAGGATCCCAGCCTAATGATAAAAAGCAATTTGGGGTTAATTGTCAGATCTTGAAGCAGTGGTACTGGTTCTTTGGTCTCTAGGGGAAATGTTGAACCTGAATGGAGAGGAGAGATTACTCCAGAAGGAAATATAATGGCACAATTTGGTGAGTTTGTGATTGCAGGAGCAATGGTCTGTTAAATGATGCATAATCCTCTGGAGAGGAACTTCCCAATTCAGAACTTAGTACTGAAAGCTTTATCAGGGACAGAGTAATATAGTAGCTTTAGTCTCCATGTGTAGAATAGAAGATGAAGAAATGGGTGGTTTTCAAGCTAAATAACTTTTGATGATAAATGAACCACAGTCTCACCAAAGGACACAATGAGATGGGCTGAAGAACTAGAAATGAGAACATGAAATGTCTGCAAAAAAAGTCTGCCTGAAAATCTCTGTGTGTGTGTGTGTGTGTGTGTGTGTGTGTGTGTGTGTGTGTGTGTGTATGTGTGTGTGTGTGTGTGTTTTATCATCTTAGGTTATACTGATTTCCAGTATTTTTTAAGTTTAAGTGATGAACATTTGAAAGGTTATTTAAACTATGATATTTGGAAAAAATACATCGTCAAATTGGATCATTTCTTTAGAGAGCTTAAATATTTAACCTTCAAGAAATTTTAATATTTTTATGGATCCTAAAGAATAAATAGATTATCTGTCAAATCACAAAGAATTTGAGAAATGATTTCTGAAGACTTTTATGTAGAATTATTAGTCACTAAACATGATTCACAAAATTATACATGATTAAGATACTATTTGTTAAAAGGTGATATATTTAACCACTTTCATAGGAATTTCTTTGTAATTTAAATTGTTCCTTTTACTTTTGGAAATAATATAACTACATTATTTCATTACATTATACTATAATTACATCATTAGTATAAATACACAAAAATGGAAAAGAGAAAAGTTAAAGGAAAAAATAGAAGACTATTTAATATAATTATTGAAAGTCACTATGCCATCTTATTAAATATTTAATATTATTAAATTGAGCTAATTGTATGGTTGTTCATATATATGCATGATTTATATGTCCTTATTATGTATTATGATATCTGCATTTACAAATGAGACAAAACCCTTACTCTGATTTCGTTTTTGTAAATCTTTTGCAATTTCTCTTTCTTAACTTATGTGGTCTTTTGTTGTTATTTTTGTATTTTTATTTTTTTTAACATAAAAGGGTTTATTAGATCTTCACCAATAAAAATAATATGCACACCCAAACATGTAAACAGTCACCACATTATAAATTACTTCTTTAAAAGTACACCTGTACTTCTGTACACCAATGATACATATAATGAATTAAATAAAGAATAAACATATGAATGTTGCAATACCTCCTCTCATGTACCAGTGAATAGCTTTGAACACTATGTGAAAATTATGATTTCCCTGGAGACCAGAGGTGCAGTGAAAACCAGTGGTCAAGCATATACATATTAACTTAGATGAAATGATGTCTACCTTCAATGCTGTTTAAGTGTGTAGACTATATATGTATAATTTTTTTCTTTTATTAAAAATAGATTTTTTCATACAACATATTCTGATTAAAGTTTCTCCCCACCTTCCTTCCCATCAGAACCCATGTTCTTTCTGTTTTTACCTAGAAAACAGACATCATCTAAAAATTATAATAAAATAAAACAAGATTTTAAAAGAGCAACAAAATCAGAATTAGGCAAAACAAACAGAAAGAAAAGAACAAAGCCAATGCACTAGAAACACATATAGATGAGGAGACACACACATTTGTACACATAGGAATCACACATAGACACACAACGGCAAGTCATAGTACATATACAAAGGAACTGTGAGGCAAAAATTAAATACATAAATAAAATAAAAAAGAAAGAATTTTAAAAAAAACTCTGACAGAGCCTTCAAGAATTCCATTTGCTAGTTTTGTGTTGTCCATCGACTGTTGGACTGGGCCAGCCCTTAAGTGTCGTTTGTTTCCTGGAATGAACTAATCTTTCATTGGTGGCCAGTTATAAATTGGAGATAGCTGCTGGGTTAAGGATGGGGCTGGTGTCCACTTGCCCTCTCAGCACTGGGACCTCATCAGGAATAGACCCATGCAAGTCTTATGCATGCTGCCACAGACTCTCTTATTTCATACTTACCTCAGTCCTGCTGTTTTTAGAGGGCTTTGTTTCCCTGGTGTCCTCCCTCAACTCTCTCACTTTGGGTACTTACTCTCTCCTCTTTGATTAGGGAATTTGATGGAGACATTCAATAGAGGACTGTGAGTTCCAAGGTTTCCCACTCTGTGCACATTGTCTGGCTCTGGATACCTGCATTCTCCCATATCTAATGCAGGAGGAAGCTTCTCTGATGATGGCTGAGCATGGCACTATCTATGAGTGCAGTAGAACATCATCTGGAGTTATTTTTTATTGTTACTATATTCCTTTAACAGTAGTATTGGTTTTCTCCTGGGTCTCTGGTCTATATTATCTTAGGTTCTTGGTCACCAAAGCAGTTCGAGGAAGGAATTCCATCTCATGGAGGAGGCCTTAAATCCAATCAGATATTGGTTGACTTTTCCAACAAGTTTTATGCCTTTATTGCACTAGCACATCTCACATCTAGATCATCATTGAGATCAAAGGCTTCATAGCTGAATTGCTGTTTACATTTCTTCTTTGGTAGCAGGTAGAGTACCTCCTGATACCTAGAATACTGGTCAGTAGGGGTGAAGGCTCTAGGTGGGCACCGGCTTGACTTCTCCATGTTTGATGAGTTATGTAGGTGTTGCCTTCAGCAACGGGGCCTCACTGTAAGTCTGTGGAAAGACACTAATAGCCTTGGCAACAGCTCAAGTTGTTTGGGTTTCCTATGAGGCCTATTACTCAATTAGATGTAACCAATTCCCACTACTGGAAGCTTCATCTGGTGACTACTGATTTTCAGTTGAGGCTCCATCTCCCTGCTCTTTGACCATTTCATTTAGATCAACTTCATATATGGATTTAGTTTAGGAAGCTTCTACTGCATTAGGTTTCCACACGACCCTGAAGTGCCCTGAGTTTTTCCTGTCCCTTCCCATATTTTCCCCTTCATCCCTTCTTCCCTACTCTGCTCATTTTATCCTCCTGTTCCATTCCTCACCTCTGCCCCTGCCTCCATCCATATCTATTCTATTTTCCTTTTCTAGGGAGTGTCTACCCTCTCCCCTAGTCATGTATTCTACGCCTAATCTCGATGGTGTATGTTTGCATAAAGAATGATGAAATATTGTCATTAAAAAATATTGGTTAGCTGGACATGGTGGCACACATCTTCAATTCCAGCACTAGGGAGCCAGAGGCAGGGGGATCTCTGTGAGTTCGAGGCCAACCTGCTCTACAGAGCAAGTTTCAGGACAGTTAAAGATGCTAAACAGAGAAACTCTGTCTTGAAAAACCAAAAAATGTTTAAGTAAGTAAATTAATAAATAAATATATAAAGGAAAATATTAGTTATAATAAGTCCTTTTACAAAAGATGTTTGTATCTTTGGGGAAAATATATTTTTACATGTAGTATTATAAGGTTTTCTTAAATCATTCTTAAGGATTAAAGAAACATATTTAGACAGTGTGTGGGCTACCAATAGTTAGACATAATCAATCAGATAATACCTTAAAATGCGCATAATTTAAAGGACATAAGACTTTACAAAGTTCAGAAAGGTTGCTTTTCTTAACACATGACACATACAAGTTTAATGCCTTTAATAGAGGTGGTAGTCTGATTTCTTAATATGCTTGTCAATAACATCACCTTGATTGATGCTTAAAATTAAAATTAGGAGAAAATATGGGGCTAGCATTCTGAATACAAATAATTGAATAAACTTCCTTAATATTTCTTCTTAGGAATACCATTAAATTTTGTATTATTATTCAATAAAACTCTCATCTTAAATATTGTACCTTTAGAATAATAATTAAAAACCAATATAAGTAAAAAATTCAATATGCTTGCTTCTTGCTTCTAATTTCTATGTAATGCAATTTAATTTTTCATGTAACATTATTGCAAATTATTATTGCAATTTAAAGTAATTAAACCATTAAAAACACAACTGTTTACTATGACTATACACCCACCAATAAATGAATGTAATACCACTGTTTGCCATATCTTTTTATTCTGATTATAATCAATGAATAAGAGCCAGCCATTACTATCATAAGAAATATAAAGTATTTAAAAAAGCATCAGTATAATGATATTTGCTTAAACTATATAGTCTAAACTTGCTTAAATCATTGCCAATTGTAAATACAATAACAGGACACAATGAACTTCATGTAATAAAATATAAGCTATAAAAATAGAGAAACAGTTAATTTATTCTTTATTCTAAAATAAAATATTTGATATTATAAATGTTATCAATGAGGAAATCAATATTTACTATTTTAAATATCAGTAATATGTGAATGAAATCCAGGGTGATCCCATAATCATTTACATTTAATCATGGAGGAAAACAATGAATTTCAAATCATTTTATTGGAAGTCATATACATTGGTCTTTAATTCAAAGAGAATCTGAGTCGCTATGTCAACTTCACAATGAGAGCCCTGAATAATTTAAAAGGCATTACTGAATATAAATGGCCATTCAATTTTTACACATTAATTAAGACAAGAATGTTCATTATTTTAAAATGTAAAGTGCTCACATAAATGATAGAAGTGAGAGACGAATAGTGGGGACAACACAAGAGTAGGTCCTAAAGTTTGCTCATTTGATGAACTGGAGATGAAAGGAAACTTATTGAGCACACAGAGAAATAGATAGATAGCAAGGGGCTAGTGTAGAGTACACATGTTTTCAAGTAGAAGATACTGCTTTCAGAAATGGACAAAAACATGGATCTAAAGCAAGGAAATTAAATATACTGAAATAAGAGCAAATGTTGAATGTCAGTTTTATAAGGAGCAGAAATAAAGGGAGTTTCTGTGTATGTCCATGCATATGTGAAGAATTGTTCTCTATTTTAATCATGCAACTTGCATATTGTAAAATGTACTTTATAATGTAAAGCATGTATTGCCATTGGTCACTTCTGGTGTCAAATAAATATGGTACTTATAATGCAATTGTTTCATTAATAATCAAAATCTGCATGAACTTGCCTAAAATACAAATTCTCTATACCCCTGTATCCTATACATGGGTAAAAGGAGTGGATATTTATTTACATAATTATTTGCATAATTTCTGGTCATTTTCACATGTTTTAAACATTGATACAGCTAATGCAAATATCTTTTTCTCCCAATTATTTAGTAGCATTTATTCAATATTTCCATTCTATGTCATTCATTCAATCCCAAAGCAAAACTCTAAATATCAAACTAGCAAGAGCTTTATTGACTTCTCAAATGTGAAATGTATTCTCTTGCAAACAAAACACTACAGCTACTTACGAAATGTTATATTGAAACAAATGGAAACAGAAACAAAAATATACTCAGAACCATTTATACCTCCTTACATATATCTCCAGAAAAAAATTTCCAGACAGGCAAAGATGATAAAGTTTGAATCATTATTAAAAGACTTTTTTCATTTGTCAATGATCATTATAAGAAAAGAAGAAACTGCAACACTCAGAATATGACAGAGGAGGAAGACAGTGGACATTAAGAAGGAAGACATGAGTGCAGCTTGAATGAAGAACTTGCAGGAAAAGATAGATGAATGGATGGGGGGAAAGGCTCTATGTATTTCTATCGGTACCCACTGAACACTGACACCTCCCTCTGGCTTTGCTGCTGTGACATCCATATCCTGCTCATTTCCCAGGCTTATGCTTGCTGTGCTCCTACATGCCTTATTTAACTGAATTTTAATCTGTGTTTAAAGGAAGTTTTCAGAATTGCAGAAGGGAGATATGTCATGCAATACTCTCAAGGCTAATGGCACAAGGCTGATGTCCATCTGCTCCAGAGAAAAAGCTATTTAATGGTTCACCAGGAAATTCAGAATCACAGGAAAATCAGCAGCAGTAGCTGTAGTGAGCAAGGGAGTCTTGAGTAATTGCAAGCAACTTTGGAATGTTTTGTTGTTATTTATTTTTTTTTTTACGCAATATTTCTTCTCTTTCAATTTCCAGTTCCTGACAAGCACGCACGCGTGCGTAAACACACACACACACACACACACAAACACACACACACGTCCATTTTCTCTGCCTGTGGATCTCTAATGACTGCATTTCTAAGGCATCCTGGTGAGATGGAGGTAGAAAATAATGACTATAAGGCAAGAGGTGTCATCTCGAAGGTCAAAAGAGTACAGCCTTCAGGCTTCTGCACAGGATAAAAAACGTGATCTATTCACTTCAGCGGCTCAGGTGGACTCAGTCTGGCACCTGTGATTTGTCTCTAAGCAGCTTCTGCTGAAGGAAAGAAACACACCTAACAGTATTTGTGACTGAGATGGGTCAAGGGTCAGTGATCAAATTGCAGTTACAAACTACCCTGGATTTCTAGGTCTTGAAATCAAAGCTTGGATCCTAAATGTCAGGTCTGTTCTGTTTGAAGAACAAACAAGTTAACCATGAAATAAAAGTACTGTTTAGTAAGTTCCTTATCATTGAATATTAAAATGGCAACATATCCATTTAAAAACCTTATCCCTTGGGCTGGGGTGAGAGCTCATGTTTCTTCCACACACAGAAAGTAGACATTACCATTCTAGCTGCATACATACTTCTGTGCCATTTTCTGCATCCATTTTGCCTTGTGATTTACAATAAAAATTTATAAGTCTGTCTCTTGGGTTTCTTCCTTGTGAGAGGTAATGAAATTTATTTTTAAATAACCTTTCACCCTTGAAAAACTTAACTTGCAGGATATGTTCCCTGTTCATGAAATAGAAAAAAATCTTTACGTGGATGCAAAGAGTTGAATATCAGACTTTATTTCTTTATGTGTTCTTACTGCAAGGATCCCAAAGTAGCCTAAGGTAAATGAATTATAGAAGGATATGTTAGGGACACAGTGAGAGCTCATATATTAACACAAAGCAAATTTTATGACACATTTTAAAAATGTCCAAAATTACTGACCTCCTTACATGAAAATTTATTGTAAAGCTTGGTTGGAGGTTGTAGAATTGAATAAAATGGACACATTTAATATTTTTGTGGAGACTGTAAATTTTTTAGGAAGATTGAACCTATACTTTATATTTTCATCTTCAAATATTTAATTAAAATCTACATTAAGAGCCACAAAAAGGTGAGGAGTGGGTTAAAGAGACATTCGGGATGCCTTCATATAGAAATAACATTTAAGCTGAAGATCAGGGAGGTAACAATAATTGCAAAGGCCTTTGGAAGAGCGGACAGTGTGTAGAAGTGAAGAATAAAATGTTCAGAGGATGCACCATGGGTCTGCAGACATGGGGAGCACACAGCAGGAGCTTGAGGAAGCTAGCAGACACACACTATTCAGTGGACAGATTTTTTTCTATATAATTTCTGTATTGATTCTTTGGGAATTTCACATCATGCATCCCAATTCTACTCATCTCCCACCCCAGCCATATCTTCCTCCTAACCCTGCAACATCCCTCCCAAAAGAAAATTTAAAAAATAAAATCAAACCAAACCAAAGAAACAAAACAAAACAACAACAATAACAACAACAACAAAATCTTTCCAGCCTCTCCAACACCTCTTCTTTTTTCTGAGTGGCATTGGGACAGACAGTTCAAGGGCATTCTTGCCTATGTGCTAAAGAGCTATCAGGAGCATTATAGTATATGAGTCAATAGATACCGTTGAATCAAGATGTAAAGGTAAAGAGATAAAATGTAAGTGAAGACCACAGTAAGAAAATTACTAGGTAACCAAGCCCATGAACAGGGGAGGAACTGATGTCAACACTATTTAAATTTATTTGTGGTCAAGATCACTAAGATGTCTCATTGTAGAAAGGCACTCACTTTCTAATTCTGATGACCTGCGATTGACGCCATAGACCCATATGGCAAAAGGATAGTACAACCAACTCTTGTAATTTTTAATCTAACTTGGCAACCACAGAGAGTAGGAGAGAGGGGGGGAGGGAGGGAGAGAGAGAGAGAGAGAGAGAGAGAGAGAGAGAGAGAGAGAGAGAGAGAGATTGACTTTAGATTTGGACAGTCCACAGCATACTCTTATTCAGTCTACCTTCACCCTTTGGCCACCTCACTTGTAAATGGTAAATTTGGGGAAGTTGGTATTTATCTCTTCCACCAAGAGTTATAATTACATGCTCTAAATGATGATCTGAATTCTTTAAATCCTTTCTTCAAGAGTAAGATCAGAATGATTCTACTATCACAGTCATGTTTGCGTTGACTTGCAATCATAATAGCATTAAGAGATAGAGCCCTAAGAAATTATTAGGCCCTGAGAGCTCAACACTCAGTCGTTATGACTTTAATATTCAGGAAAGGGAAGTGTGGTCCTCCTGTCTCTTTCTCCTCCACTTTGAGTCATGGAATGATGCATCCTTGTCAGCTGTTGACTTGTTGATTTGGAATGGGCAGCATCCAGGCATGTGAGGCAATAGATTTCTTTTTATATTGATCATGATAGACTAGAAATGACAACAAAACTAGACATTGCAGATGCAAACAAAGTAACATCATCAAGAATATTTGCAAACATCATGATCTCCTCCAATACACCTCAGTCTTCATCCCCCACTAGAACTCCTGCATTGAGAGAGGCAGTAGAAATCTGCCAATCATACATTTGATTTGGATCATGCTACCTACTCAGTCATAGGCTTCAGCATGAACAAACCTTCTTCCTCATACTGAGTTAGTGGTTTATGTTTTCAGCAATAATGAAGGGAAGGACAAGATGATGACAATCTCAACTTCTATGAGATATTCAAAGGAAATTTCTTTAAATTCACATAAACATAGGTTATAGAACAGGAGGCCAAACATCTAACCTATAACAGTCAAACAAAAGGGATATGGAGAAAGGAGGTATAAATAAACATATAGTGGATATAGTTGTATAAGTAAAGTATGATTTCAAGTTGTGAAGTGAATAATGCATACACCTATCATACATGTATTTCAAGAGCAAGATTGGTCAAAATAAATGCAAAGTTTTTAACTGAAGTGTCATTTCCAATTTAAAGGCAGTCATTTCATGCTTTAAATAACCAGGCAATTTTTGCTATCTGAACAAAAGCACCACACTTTCAAATGATATATTCAAGACATGATGATTTTGAAGATTTTTACTGAAATTATCAATGACTGTACTTGTTCATTATACCCTTTTGCTGTTATAAAAGTTTGTTACTTTGATATGCAAAATCTGTGGCAATTTTTATTCTTTCTCCCACACAAAGACATGGGTAATTAACTACTGAGTTGTAAGGATGATTAGCATTTAAAAAAAAACTGCACACTTAACTGCTAAATTTACATTGCTTTCAACATAATGATTTCACAATATGATACAGATTCCTGAGAGTTATTTTAAAATGACAAGAAGTTGAAATTTAACTGGAAATTTTTGCATGAGTTCATTTTTTAAGAGCAATAATATTACATACTTTATGGTAAAAAATGCAAATGCCCAGGACACTATATAATATATTTTGCAAAAATATTAAATTATTCATCTAACACTTAACATTTACCCATACTTAACATTTAGAAAATGTGATTACATTTTGAGTATGAAAACTATAAATGATATTCAATTAAAATATAAAAATGCCAACTCTAAAAATAACATCTACTTGGTTATATTTTTCTCTCTTTATTTTATTTATTTTCAAACCTTACCTATTTTTAAAATTTTTATTACAGCTAAAGTTTCAGTTTCTTTATGCTTCAGTGGTTTGTAATATTTCATTTTATTTGAAATAATTAATGGAAGGCCTCAGATATGAGCAAAAACAATTTCAAATCTTACATTATAATTAACTCATTAATTGTCTTTTCAAAGAGAGAGGTTGAAGAATATGTAAAGATAATAAGGAATGTTGATTATAATTTGAAGCAGAGAAAAGAACAAAGGACAA
Source organism: Peromyscus californicus insignis (assembly GCF_007827085.1). Taxonomy (NCBI): domain Eukaryota; kingdom Metazoa; phylum Chordata; class Mammalia; order Rodentia; family Cricetidae; genus Peromyscus; species Peromyscus californicus. Next base: position 61,084,639 of record NW_026294458.1, on the reverse strand, counting down.
ATTTTTTAATCTTGTTCCAGCAGTGTAACTTTCTCTTCTGGGTGATAAAATTTATCTCATGGGAAGACATGGAAGGCTCCAGGGGCTCATGAAACTCATAAGGAAGCTCACAGGGATTACAATGGACCCTACAAGAGGTTTCATGAGCTATCCCAAATTCTTGGAATAAAGGATAATCTTCAGTTCTGTAGCTGCCCCAAGTTATAGACTCATGTGAGCCTTTTATTTTTCTGACTCAGCTCCCTGAGTCACTAACACCTCTAAATAATTGTTCAAATATGCTTATGTAAGTAACTCTAATACATCCATCTGTATATCTGAAGCTTTACTGGGAATGATTGATTTACTCTGTCTTTGGCTATCTAAGAGGGAGGAATAAAATGGATTTTTCAGGAAAAAAAATGATATTCCCAGAAATAACTGTCTTTTTCCAAATATTAGAAAGTGTCATTTCCTGAACCTGATTGTTAATCAAAGAGGAGAGATATGTGGGAGGCCAGCTCCTACCTTTTGAAGAGTTCTTAGGTGGAGGAGAGAGGGATGAGGAAATAACAGATAGAGAGACCCAGCTAATGAGAAGAAAGATAGAAACACAGGAGAGCTTCGGGAGGAGCTGGATCAATACCTAAGAGCCCTTCCATTTACTCAAAAGAGCTTTTTATAACAATGCCAAGGGGTGAGGCAAAAGACCTCCCTGTTGCAATGTCAGAGCACACTGCACAGCCAAGTGTAGACACTTTCAAACACCTGGTAATCAAACTTGTGACCAAATCATCTCCTTATACTGCCCTCCTGGGTAAAGCAAGCTCAGATTCTCTGACCCTGAGTATTTTGGGCCTCCACAAATTCACCGTTCTTAATAATAAAAATCTCAAGTGGGAGTACAGAGCTTAACTCTATGCGGCTTGAATCAGCTTTTCCACTAAGAGCTTGCAATTAACTACAATTATTGTGGCAATATTCCTACTCCTTATGACTGCTATGCCTCCTAGTAAAGGAGCAGAGGATGATAAAGATGGAATGGCCTTTTGGAATGGGTCTAAGACATCTATAGCAGCCTCAGCTTCACCAAGGCCTTTTTTCAAATCAGTAAACTCTTGATGCAACTGCATCAAATAAATCAGTAAACTCTTGATGCAACCACATCAAACCTAAAGACTCCCTTAGCATCACCAAACCATGGTTCATCAATATCAACAGGTTAACATAATTCTAGCATGAATATTACTATACACAATTACTATTCTTATAAACTTATATCCAAACTCTCAACAGGATTATTTTCACTTTACAAACTTTAGCAAACATCCAAAAGTAATCTCTTAATAGACTTATTTACATTTTATAGATTTCAGCAAGCATCCAAAAGCAATTTCTTAATAGAACTATACAAAACATAGGGTATATTAACACAAGTTAACATCAGTTCACTCAAGGGACAAAAAATATTTTTTAAAAATCAGAGAGACTAAGGAATATTACCTCTTCCTTTTCTTTATAATTTTTTAAGCTGCGTCTTGAGCCTGAGTAGAAACAACCCAAACTTCTCCATTTTTACCCAAAACAGTTCATTTTTTATACAAACAGTTTGTGAATCCCCACAGTTAATAAAACATATATGCATACACAAAACATTTCATAAGTCATCACAGTTGATAGAGTCTATATTTCTAAGTAAGTTCAAAATTGTCCCATTGCAATTGAACCACTCCTGTTTATCCCATTTCTTAAGTCTGAAAATTTTAAAAAGTTAGTTCTGATACTAGTCTTACAGTTCCTCTGAATGCAATCCTAGTTCAAACAAGAGCTGCTGAAACTTCACTCTCAGTTACAGCAGCATTTTATGGCAATCTTCCCCTAGGAACCTTGCCACAGGATAAAGGCTACTGCCATAGTAACTCAGCTGCTACAAGCTCTTTGAAAAAAGCTCTCTGCTCAGCCAGCAAAGAGAAGCTGAGTGACTTTAGCTGCTGGCTCTGTTCCATTTCAACTTTTACAATCCCAGTCCTGGGGCCCTGAGGGCTCTCAACTGCCTTGTGCCACAGGGGCTCCATGTGTCTCTCAGTGCCTCCCAGTCACTACAAGGTGTGGCTTCCTTGGGTCCTATTACCTGCTCCATCAGTGGTTCCATGCTCAGCACCCCAAGTCTCAGAAGCCTCCCTGTGCTGCCCTGCTTGCACAGCCAAACACCAACCTCAGGATATCTTTGGAAGGACCTGGATGAATACCCAGTGGCCTCTTCCATTTATTCAAATGGCTTTTTATAACAATGCCAAAGGGTGAGGCAAAAGACCTCACCCTTGCAGGATCAAAGCACACCACGCAGCCAAATGTAGACCCTTCCAAACACCTGGTAACCATGTCCATGACCAAATCATCCCCTTATGCAGCCCTGTTGGGTAAAGCAAGCTCAGATTCTCTGACCCTGAGTAATTTGGGCCTCCACAGAGATTGTTTCTTTCCATCTGTGAAATTTTGTATATGTAATGAGTCCTGTCTATGGGAATATGCATGTTTAGAAATGGAAAGGGCATGATTCAAACTGAAAATGTTTCATAGATAAAGCCATTAAGTAGGCCTGACCATCAAGAGGAGTGTGTAGAGTGAGCATGGAGAGAAAGATGATGATTTGACACACAGTAAGAGAAACCAGAATGAGAAGAGCTCAGCTAAACAATTCTGATGTTTTAAGGTGAACAAAAGAAGAGTATAGAATAGAGAAGTGTAGAGAAGCTTAACATGTTTCATCATCTTTTCAGAAAGGTTCAGCGAGTTTGGTAACCTTTTCAGTAAAGAATTGTTCCATAAAATTTGATGGAAGAATCTCGATGTATAGACAGTATACTCATGGTTTTCTCTTCACTATTTATATTAGGCAAGATAAGATATCAAGCTAGATGCTCACCAACAGCTGAGTGGATAACATATAATGCTGCACATCACTATAGATAGATAGATAGATAGATAGATAGATAGATAGATAGATAGATAGATAGATAGATAGATATGCATAAAGGAATGAAATCTTACTGTTTGCAACAAATTGAGTAGAATTTGGAGAATGTTATGTTAAGTAAAGTAAGCTGGACACAGAATAAAAATGCCTCATAGTCTCCCTCATATATATCATCTGAAGCAAAATAAGTCAGACTAAGAAAAACAAATGCCACAGGTGTGTCAAATGTACAGCATGTATAACAGGGCTTACAAGTGGCTTGGAAGCATACTGAGGAGGTCAGAAAGGAGGAAGGTATGGAACAGGCAGCTAAAAACAGTACAACAGAAACATGTTCTAGAGTTCTAAGCAGAAGTGAAGGGACTATAGTTGGACATTAATGTCCTTTACATTTTATGAATAACCAGAAGAGAGGAGCTCAGAGTAACTACCCATAAAGCAATGCTAAGAAGATAGACACATTAATTACTATGACACAACTGACACATGCGACATTCACATTTGAATTATTTTTTATTATTATTCTTTATAATTATTACATGTTAATGAAAAATAATCAAAAGGTTCAAAGACATAAACTGTTAAAGATATTGACTGAATTTGTACATATCACCAACATGTACCAAATTATTGAAATATAAACAATTATTGTTGCAATTAAAATAATTTAAATCAACCAAAAATTAATAGAATGTGATACTAGTGATAAGTAAACAAACTTATTCAAAATGATTGTTTTCAAAGTAAAAGGAAATTATGACCTACTTTGTAATTCTTGTAAGGGAAGCGAGAAGACTCAGACAGATGTTGGAATGCTGAAAAGTGTTTCAGCTGTAGATATGCAATAGAAATGTGGGGTGAGGACATTGATCTGGAATCCAAAGTGGCCTTCAGTATTTCTGAACTGACCATATGTTTTCTACCTCATTTTAGCCTAAACAATCATTTTGGAAGAAATAAGTATGGTTCAGTCATTCTATTTATTATCACAATAAACCATATGAGAGCCTTATAATTTGATTATATGTAATAATTATGAAAATGCTTGTGAATGTGAATACTGTATTGTTCAGCATTTCACAATTGTAAAACATCTAATAGGACTATACAATAATAACTTTAATTATATTTCAAGATTTATGTGTGCTTAGACTATGCCTGGCTAATACATTTTGAGGAACATTTTTAAATAAATTTATTTTATAAATACTATTTAGAAGAAACTTTATGGTCTTATTTTGCCATGAGGTAATCTATCACAGCAAATGTGCCTTCATTTAAAATTGCATAGTATTTCACAGACATAGAAAGTTTTCCATCAGACATACTATATAATTTTCAGTAGATAAACACGGGGAAATATTTGAGTAGGGACAATGAAGTCCAAGTTCTATTCCATGATTTGTGCCCTCAGAACTTGTTTAAATGGAGGGGATTTCTCTGTGTTTGTAAAGATTAATTTCTCAGCATAAAGGCTTGAGGGCAGCGTTCTTTGAAAAAATCTACTTCTTTTTAAAAAGTGAGAGATTCATCCTCAGGTATATTTTAGCTCAGCATGTATGTATATTCCAATGAATAGCTGAAACCATCAGAAAGACCCTGGGGAAAGCTTTAAACATATTCACTTTATAAATAACAATAGCAAACAAAGTGCAATTTTCCTATTCTTCAGTCAAGAAGTGACTTGTACATAGCTTATTAGGAACAAATTATTGCTTTCACTGCCAATTCATCACCAAGCTGCTTTCACAGTTTGGCTTTTCCAAGCTCATACATCCAGTAAAATCTCATGTGTTTGGGCCTCCAGCAAATGATGTCAATAATAAGAGGAAACACACTTTTAAAGTTTAACTATTTAAAAATACCTCTGTTGCTACTGAGGTTAGTTAATTTACTGATTATTAAGGAAATGTCTCTCAAGAAAAACAAAATCTGATGTTGTCTGTGTGGGGTAATGCTAGAAACCATTGTTATCTCATTGGGAAGACAACAAAATATATCAGCCTCTTTTTCTATTTCAGCATCTCTCTCATGTTCCTATGTCTATTTGTAAGATATAATGGCATATATATATATATATATATATATATATATATATATATATATATATATATAGAGAGAGAGAGAGAGAGAGAGAGAGAGAGAGAGAGAGAGAGATGTCATAATTGGGCAAGTCAAGTGGCTAAATGAATAAAGGCACTCACTGAGCAAACCCAGTAAGCTGAATTCAATCCTGTAGTACACATGAAAGTGGATGGAGAAAACTGACTCCTCAAAGTTGTCCTCTGAGCCCCATACATGGGCACCCTATATACACATCACAAACACACTGTAATAACAATATAAAATTCAGTTGTGTGTTATATAGGAACAAAGCTAAGAAAATCTGCTGTTAATTCTATGTGATAAAATCATATGTGAATTCATGTAGAGTATTGTACATTTTATAGGACAGGATTAAGGCAAATACCTAGGTTGCTTTCTGTTACTGTAATAAAACACTCTCAACAAAAGCAACCTGGGGAGAAAAGGATTAATTTCACCTTGCATTTCAGAGACCATTATTGAGGAGAGGCAGAAACTCAAATCAGGAACCTGGATGAGAGCCTGAAGTAGAGGCCACAGAACCACCCTGCTTACTGGCTTGCTCCTCCGGCTTGTTAGCCACCTCAGTGGCCTGGACAATCCTAAATTAATTAAGCATTAAGACAGTGCCTCACAAACATGGTTGCAGGCTAATGTGACAGAGGAAATTTTTCAGTTGAGATTCCCTCTTCTCTGGTGACTCTAGGTTTGGGCCAAGTTGACAGCTGAAACTAAGTATTGCAGTAAGTTAGCTCCATTTTAAGAAGTGTGATGATATGAGTATTGTTTGAAGAAGACTGTAAATATTTCAGAAGTTTGAGATTAGAATAAAGTTAGTTAATTCCACATATATATTTGGATATTTGAATAAGTGAATGGGAGGAAATGAGGCTACTTTTCATTTTGGTCACTTTCCCAATCCTGGATCCTCTCTTTACAGAGTAGCAAATGCTGTTCTGGTGAGCTATGAACTTCAAGAATTGTGTCATAGCACTGTCAGAATTTCTCAGGTCAGAGTTGTAAATTCATTCTCCATATAGCATCTAATCAATCAATATGACGTATGTTTGATTTCTTGTTTACATAGAAAATCAGAAATAAAAATATTAATAAGACATTCACTGAGATCACACACACATATTTTTGGAAATTTTTCCTTGTATTAAAAAGAAAAATGTGTTTGGTGTTAATAGTCTATTCAGAACTCTTGAAGATGCCTCTAGGTTCTCTCTCTCTCTGTCTCTGTCTCTTTGTCTCTGTCTCTGTCTCTGTCTCTCTCTGTCTCTCCCTCTCTCCTTCTCTCTCTCTCTCATTAACAATAAAAACCTGCCCCCTAATGGAGTGGCCATTTCAGAGTTTTCTTTACATCACCCTTCACATACAACCAGTACTGAAACCAGGGAGGGACACAAATGGATCCTTTTTAAAGGGGCCTAACTCTCCTAAACAAGCCAAGCTGATTTGACTCTTCTAAGTTAGGATATATGGATCATTTGTTTCTAAGGGCTTCTGCTACCCACCATATTCAACTCCAAATTTTAGAGTCTGCCTCTGTATAATATCGTTTCTCCTCCACCTACTTAAACCACCTATATATCCTTCCATACTCAAGTGTCTTCTTGGTCTCTTTGGATCCTGCATCCTTCTATGACCTCCTAGGCACCCATCATGTGGAAAGGTTCTGTCTCTTCTTAGCTTGCTGGAATCTGCTTACATACTCTTCTCCACTATGATTCAGGCATCTCTCTGCTTAGGCTCTTGCCTCCCCCTACTCTGTTGGAATCCTCCCTCTGGGGATGTGACGATTTGAGACCTTTTCCCCAAGTTTCTCCAACCTCCTTTCACTCTGCTTCTGGAGGATGTCTTCTTTCAGCTTTTTCTATCTCTCAGTTTGCTCCTGGAGCTTGCTCTGTCTCTAATCAGTGGCTCTTTCTGTTCAGAATTAGACTCTGGGCCTCCTCACCTGTCTTCTTGAATCTCTTTTCTCCTCAGATTCAGAGATTTCATTAAACCATAATGGTCTTACTGCAAATGGCTTGGACTTAGTACGAAATAGATAATCACTCTCAATCCCCAAAAATGACTCACTCAAAATCCCAATTCTTGCAGTGTAACAACTTCTGCTAACAAGCAAACAAATAATCTCCAAGTTCTCTTTTCTCTAAGCATCCTCTGCTCTCTGCTCTAAAAAAAAAAAAAAAAAACAAAAAACAAAAAAAACAAAAAAAAAAAACCCTCTTATCTCTAAATTTAAGACCATTGTTTAAACTTTCTTTATCTCAGGATTTGTATGTTTATTGGGCATTGGTTAAAAAATGGCAAATCGGTAATTAAAAGGTAACTTCAAACTTGTAACAAAAAAAAATGGTTGATAGTTAAAAAAATGTATACATAGGTAGCCCTGATTACTTACAGCATATTTGTATGTAACTTTGATTCAACTCACATTTAAAAAAAAGTATATCTGAGACAGTATACAATATATCTAACTAGGATTCAATTCTTGTTTATGGAAAATAAGCCTCAGTAACAACATATGTTTGATGATTAAGATTTATAAATTCTTAATGTCTATTTAGGCTACCAAAAACTTACTTGTAGATGTATGTCTAACCTCTTTTTCTTTGCTAACTTTGTTAAGCTTTAGCTATTTGGATGAAGCAAGTCATACAAAAAAATGTGAGTATAAAATAGGACTCAGTAACAACATACGCCTGTTGATTAAGATTTATGAATTCTTAAGGTCCATTTAGGCTACCAAAAACTGACTGACAGATATATGTCTAGCCACGTTTTCTTTGATAATTTTGTTAAGCTTTAGTTATTTGGATAACTAAATTTGGGTAACTGAGTCATACAAAAACTGTGATAGTCTATAAAGTTACCCTATAAAAGGGACAAGAAAATAAGGTTCCCAGTCTCTTTGTGGACTGGATTTATGGTTTAATGTTTTATTTTGATGCTAAAAGCTTGCCAATTGAATCATCAATTCAAATATTTAAGGCTCAAACTTCACAAGGATAAAGCTATGAAAACCTAATCTTATAAAAGCTTCTAACTTGCTATAAACTATTAAAGATAATTAAGACATGCAAGTTAATGGTCAGTCAACTTACAAATGGTCAAATTAATGTGTTCAGAACTTTGCTTGTAGTCATAGGAAGTACAAGTACGCTTCATTTACAAGGTCAAGTTTTAGCATTTTGTACATGTTGCCAAAGTTAAGCTTAAAGAAAGTTACTGAAAACAAGTAACATTTGTTTTAAATCAGATGTACTGTATAGATTAGATGCTGGCTCTCAAAGCCCTCAGAGAGATCTACTGACTACAACATTAAAGATAGTTAAGGAAAAAGACTTCCCCCTACAGGCAAAAACACCACCTTCGGGTAGCAGCAGCTGAGGCTGTCTTCAAGAAAGATGGGCAGCAATGGACACTACCTAGAGCTTGCTTCGAGTGTGGTAACACTAACCTCTAGGCAAATAACTGCCCCGAGCTTCACCCACCATCCGAACCCTCCTCAAACTCGGACACTGTTACCTTGACTTCCCCTTCTCTGACTCACCAAGGTGGACCAGTCCTCCAAGTTACTGCTCCACAGGAAAATCTTTCAGATCTTCTGGGTCAAGTCAGCTGAAAGCTGATGCTGTCTTGTGTGCAACCAGAAGACTAAGTGTTGCTCTCTCTGGTGGCCCCCAAAAGCCTTCAAGATCACCATGGAGAAGCTCAGTTCAGCTGTTAAGGTATCAGGAAAGCCTACAGGCTCTCCAGGTAGCAGGTAAGTCTCTGTCATTTAAATTAATGCTACAGTCACTTGGTTTATACTTTCTGTTCAAATTTATCCTTCTCAGACCTCCATGATGGGGTCGACAGTGGGCCCCAGCTTTATCAGACAGTCTTGTGGCAACAAACCTACCTCAGTCAGCCCCTCCCACAAGGCTGCAGCTGCCTAGGCAGTCCATTCCTAAATAGAAAATTTGCTTTCCCCTTTAAAACATTCTGGTTTTATAGTAACTTTGGGTGCAAAACATATATAGGCTGATTGCTGATAATACAAATTTAAAGAAAACTTTAAAAGAAAAGTTTAAATTATCTAGTCACTGAAACAACAAAGACTTTGAGTCTGAGACAATCCAGCCTGGCTTGAATCCAAAGGTGAAAAAATCAGGGCTTGCTTTTCCTAAGGCTATTAGGTCTCCTGTTGAAACAGGTAAACTTCCAGTCAGGATTCCTTGCTGACGGGCATCACACTAAGAAAGATAACAAAGCAGGTTTTAATAAGAGACAAAATCAAGTGCCATGACATTATTATTGGCTAAAATTTGCTGTTACTTGTGGTGGGAATCTAGTAGAGTCATTGTATCTAGGATAAACATTAGAATGTAATCTAGGGTAACAGCAGAATGTATTAGTTGTTTGTTGAGGTAATAAGACCTTGAAGAATTATTGTAGAGAATAGTTGTTGGGAGCCCTACTGATCAGAGGTTGTGGTCTTCCATAGCCTGCCGATTTCTCTAAGCTTGGCAACATGGAGGGCTCCCTCACCCCCACAAAAGCTTCCTGCTCTCTACCTAGCCTTATCTGGAGGATGTCACTAGGTCCAGGATGCCTGACTTATCTCAAGGGGGACCCTTGACAAAGTTCCCTGCAAACACTTTTCCTTTGATGACCCGCATGGTAATTAGGCAAGTGCTCTAGCCATTTTGATAGGACTATGCTTCCACTAATTCAGCTATTTGATAGGGGCATGCCACTTAATGCAAATTAGAGTTGTCCTCAGGCTCCCCAATCCTATATATTTAATATACTCTGGAATAAATTTGAGCGGATTCACTGAAGTCTCTTCTGGAGGACTGTCTCCATTGTGTTCACATGACATACGGGATCTCTGTCATCACTTCTTCCCCTTTTTGTTCTTGTAGACTGATTGCCAACTGACTGCAAAGACAAAGGGGAGCCCCCACAAACAGTGATTGTTTTCTATGATTTATAGAATTGTTTTTTCTAAAGAAGTTTTCCATCCGTTACATGACTTTGGTCACAAGACTAGCCAGGCACTATTGGACGTCTTGAATTACTGGGTACACCAAACAGTACACAATAAAAACTAAAGGTTGCAGGGGGGGTGATGATTTCCTTTAGAGAACATATAGAATAGATCAAAGGAGCTTTGGTAGGAGGAACTTGCTGTACCCCAAACCCAGCCTTTGTGTGCAATCAATAAAAATGCTTCTAAATGGAAGTTCGAGGATCAGTTCACAGAAGCAGTTCCTCCCTGCTGCCAGAGATCCTAAATGGCACTCTGGAGTGATGCTCCTTCTTTGAACAGCCCACTCAACATGGAACACCTGACAATTACTGTTCCATTCTTTCAAAGAACTTGCTTTTCAGTGACTATTCTAAGTAATCAACGGCCCATGTATGTATCCCGATAAAGGACTGGAAGTTTCCAGATTAAAAACAAAAACAAAAACATGCAAGTTGTTAAGCTCTAGAGAAATAATGTAAGGCTTGTGGGTGCAAACTATGAAGATATGAGAAAGCATAAAAAACAATGAGACTTAAAAATGATACATATGACTTAGAAGTTCAAAGTTTAACCTTAATCAATAGAGTTCTGATAATCTTTTATATTATTCTAGTCTTGCTAACAATTATAAACACTGGCTAATAAATCCTTTTAAAAATAAGTAAGTTGCCCTATTTATAGGTTTAACAGTTTAAATTTCCTTGGGTTGTTTTCTAAATATAGAATGAAAAATACTTCTAGTTGCACTAAAAACATCTCTACCCAAGCTATATATATCTAGCCCTCTGGACAGAGGAAAGAGTGTTCATGATTTGTCCCAAATCATCTTTGTTTTCTTCCCTGCCAAAAATGTATATCTTATTACTGATAAGTGTTTATGCTTCTACTATGCTAATAACTTTGCAAGGTTTGTTTTCCTAAGACTCGAAGGCAGGAGGCTACTCCATCTCTATACAGTAACTTCTTGAATGCTTTTTCTATAATGAGGATTTCAGTGCAGAGAATAGATCATGATCTTGCTAATACCTTCTGTTACTGGCCTATAACTATCCCAACATATTTCCACTCAGCTGACAGAATCCATCCATCCAGGAAGCAACTGTGGCTGCACATTGCTAATCCCAGATAGTCCTGCAGAACCTGCAAGCCCTGGACTTGCTGAAAGCCACTGTAAACCAATGTCCATTGTAAACCAGTCCAGCCAATATGTTCTCCGTCTCTCCAGGCTCAGTCAGCAAACCAGATACTACAGACGAAATTTCCCAGATTTTCTGCCATTACCTGATTGCCTTCCCTTGTCCTCCTCACTTGTTGGAACATGGTCAAAAATATGATGCACGGTGAACAATGCCTTGAGGAACTGATAGAGATACTCCAGTGAAAAAGGCTGAGAGCCTTTTTTTCTCATATACATTTTACTCATGGGATTTATCTTGGACATGATTTCATGCCTCCTGTGACAAACATTTACAGTCAATTTATAAGATGTATTTATTCTTGTTGCCTGTCAGAACATAGATATAGGAACCAATCTGGTCAGTGTACCCTGAATCTGGATATGGCCTTTGTTTTTCTGATCATGTCTTTCTAAACTTAAGCAACCATCCTTGGATCATTGCTTCTCTGTTACGTTTGTGTATAAAAGTACCCTGAAACTGAACTAAGGTTGTCTACAAAATTAGACTGTAATCTACCTCATTAGTTTAGGTCCTTAGAACCCAAGTCTCACAGACATAATCTACATTGGTTGAAAAAGTAGATGCTCATCTGTTACTCACATTCCACCCTTTCTTGGCCCATGATGTCCTAATTTCAGCTTTGAAGCAGTCAGAGATCAAGTTGCCTGGCCATGGTCATCAACAAAAGCATGGAATGTTAGGTCTCAGGTAGTTCATTTATCCAGAAATGAGCTCAAGCTAGACTATAGAAGGATTTCTGGTGGTTAGATAAAAGCCAGTATTCCTCCAGAACTCCTGAAATGGGTTTTCTGTCAACAAAAAGGATTCATTATTCTTGCCTCTGGCAGAAAGAGCATGGCTGTGCATTATCATGTATCTGTGGTTGCATATCAAAGCCCATGCTGGTCTCCAGGCTCCCTCAGTCCCTACTCATGAGTGTCTTATACATTTCAAAGCCCCCATGCTAACATCCTGGCCTATCTCACCTTCCCCAGGCTTCCCTTCTCCCAGATTCTCATTTGTTCTCTATATAGTGGTTGATTTTCCCCCCGCCCCCACTCCTCATTACTATTCCTCTTTCCCATATCTTATCTTCACTATTCACATTTTGATCTATCTCACAGTTAGCCCTGGCCATTTCCAGTCTGCGTTCTTGTCTTTCTGCTCAGGACTTTTTGAGATGCTTCTGAAGGTTTTCTCTCTCTTATTCACAATAGTTGTCTTCCCATAATGATGGAGTCAGTCATGCTGGTAGTTTCTTTATTGCACCCCTCACACACATTTTTATAATTGTGAGCATATTAACTTTAGAAAATTTTACCCTACCAGTGTTGACTGCTTCTACATGTGGGTATGTTTTTTTTCTGCCGCAATAGTTTTTGCTTAGCCATAAAAAAAAGAATCCTATAGTTGTGAAAGAAAATTGACAAAATGTTTTGTGCATCTGCTTATGTAAAAATATATTCAGGTTGGAAAGTTCTGCACTGTGTCAGAAAAGGTAAGCAAACTGGAGAAACCACGTCAAGAAGGACTCTGGTTTCTGGAGATGATGAAACTTGTATTTTTCTTGCGTTTAATTGTAAATTAGGGAGATAACTTAAATCTTTGTAGAAATTACATGAAAATACATGACTGATTGCAGATTGAAAGTGTGTTCATTTCAAGATTGGTAAATGTTTAGACCTTAAAATTATTTAAAATCCTGAAGAAACAGACAGATAAAACTTTGGAATCTAATAAATAAAGACTAGATATCAACTTCATTGCTAATGATATCATACAGATCATGAGTCATATTTGATTAGTGTTAAGATTCAAAATGATCTTCCTGGCCCTTTTTCGCATATTTGGGGTAAAAGAAGAATTTGGGCCCCTTGACATCCATCACTTTGGAATAAAGGAAAACATATACACAGTACCACAGGCAACCAAAACTTAAACAAACTACCTAAAATACCAAGCACAGCCACTAGGAAAGAAAATTCACATTTTCCTCAGGAAGACACACCTAGCTCCCCCCTCCCCCTGTTCTCTTTCTGTGTCTCTCTGTCTCTGTCTGTCTCTGTCTCTGTCTCTCTGTCTCTCTCTCACACACACACATACACACACACACACACACACACACACACACACACACACACACACATGCACGCATGCACACACACAGATTGCTTAGTAAAGGATTTTCAAAGAGGAGTTTCTTCATCTTCCCTTGTCTTTTCTCGATTCTAGCAAGGCCATTCTCACTTACCTTAGAGAAAGAAACAAATTCTACAGTGTATATCTGTACATTTATGGGCAAATGGAAGGCTACCTGTTCCTCTAAAAGTGAGCATGTCATGAGTAAATTAACCTGTCTTCTATTGCTACAACAATATATTTGAGCTGTTTAATGCACGAGGAAGAGTTTTCTTTTTTTAAATTTTATAATTTAATTTAATTTTACATATCAGCCACAGATTCCCCTGTCCTCCCTCCTCCCGCCTCCCCCCTCCCCCCCAACCCACCCTCCATTCCCATCTCCTCTAGGGCAAGGAATTCCATGGGAATTCAGCTCAACCTGGTACATTCAGTCCAGGCAGGTCCAGTGCCCTCCTCCCAGGCTAAGCAAAGTGTCCCTGCATAGACCCCAGGTTCCAAACAGCCAGCTCATGCACTAAGGACAGGTCCCTGTCCCACTGCCTGGGGGCCTCCCAAACAGTCCAAGCTAATCAACTGTCTCACTTATCCAGAGGGCCTGATCCAGTTGGGGGCTCCTCAGCTATTGGTTCATAGCTCATGTGTTTCACTAACCCTATGGCCTAACCATCTTACATTGGGCTCCATCTCTTAAATGAACACAAAAAATTGACATTTGGAGATCATGTTTCCAACATATGAATTCTTGAGAGTCACAATTAAATCACTTCAAAACAGTGGCAAAGGGTTAGCAGAGTTTCAGGGTCTTGCCATCGTACAGACAATTATAGACTGCTGTTTTCTCTCAATAATTCAAAAAAATTAGGTTTCATAGCTACTAAACTATTTGCGAAGCAAGAGTTATCTTTCATTTTGTACATTAAAAGCATGTTTTCCAAAATACTTTCCTAACTGAAAGAAGAAACAGGAAACAAGGATAATTCATTTCGTCTTAAAAGGAAAGAAATAACATGTTAGCTCTTGCTTGTGATTTTGTGCACCAGGCACTGGACTTTTCATTTTTTCTCTCTTCATTCATTGACTAATTTGAATCAAGAGCAATAAATGGCATAATGTCCTCTCATAAATAAATATGTTGATATAATGAAAGTATTACCTACTTATAGCCTGAAAGTCTATGTATTTTTCAAGAAAATTGGTTCAGTGCAACAGAAATTACTAAGTTTTAACCAGCTTCTCAATCCTGTGCAAAATTATAGAAACCTGAGATTTTTTTCGGGTTGCAACATCCCAGGTTTCTGTTATATCAAGCGAGAAACAAACTAGAGAAACACTAGAGATATTCCTGTAAATGCCTCTTCTTTTAAATGGTTTCTATATTCCCAAGAACTCTGAGGATTTCTGTCCCTCAAAGGCATAGAAGTTTTTTCAGAGATTTAAAGAAAAACACAATGAAGATTTCCCTGCACTTCTCCACCACACAAATTGCCTTCCTCTAAGCAGCTCTTGGCCAGAACAAATGCATTCCATTCCTTAGAGATAAATTCCTCCCCCACTGCCTTCAGCTAACATTTGGGATGTTCTTTCTAAATTGAATAGAGGGCTCAGCTATCACAATCTCCAGATGTTACAAAAAAAAAATCAGCCTTGAAAAATTGATGAGAACCTACAGGGAGGTGCAAGACCTGATTCCTCCTCTGTCTGCCTAATCACTTTGGCTTCTAGATTGCCCAGATGCCAAACTTATTATATATGGTTTAAGTTCAACCTAAAATCATCATCCACCATGAATAGTCCTGGCTTTAAAATACCTTCAAGTTTTCTACTTTCTTGGATTTATTGATGTTTTTTGTAATAACAGTTTTCTTAGTCTTGGGAGTGTCAAGGTGGCCCACTACAAATCAGAATTAAAAACAAAACAAAATAGCCAAAAAGTGTATTACCTCCCTTGTATGAAGTTAGTATTTCAAAGCTAATATATTTTCATAGCTTTGATCAAAGTTTTTACTAAGCTGGACAAACATGAATTTGTTCAGAATATACTGAAAAAAAAAAACAAGCACACAAGACTCTGATGCTTCTGCACTTCCAAGTACAATAAAGAAGATACAGACCTGACCTCAGGTAAAATTTTCTAGGAAATTTAATGTCCCCTGTGTGGGCCTGAAACAAAAGTTTTGAAAATTATGGATGATTCTAGAACTAAATTGAACAGAACTGCAACTGCAAACATAGTTCGTATATCACATATGAATATATTTGTTTTATTTCCAACTCAAAAGTAAATTTCATGATTTTCACACTTTATAGGTATGCAATGTTTTTGTTCATATTACCTGGTTTTTCTTGACCTTGTTCTTTCTTCAGCTTGTCATCTTCCAATATCAATATATCATCCATCTTCAAAATCCACCATGAGTTTTGTCTTAACTACATTACCTTGATTCTGTCTGTAAAACTACAATAATCAAAATCTCAGGAGAAATCCGTAATATTTCAGAGGTGTTAAGTCAGAATGACTTGGTGGAGCATCATTCTGAAGACAAATCAGTTAATAGGGACTAGTAAGGGATCATCTATCCCACTGTCTATTGACCCCTTTACCAATGGACACAGGGATGTGACAATGAGGAAAAGAGCAATAAGCCATTTTACAAAGTAGGAAAGTGTATATCAGCAACAAAATCGTGACCTTATTTTTTTACCTCTATCTGCACCTCATTGATTGAGTGCTCTCCTCTCAGGGAGCGTTCAGAAGGTAAGATAGAATCATTTATATAGTCTTTACAAGGACAGTATTCAGAAGGAAATGAACACATAAGGATAATGGGACAGAAGACATAAAGAGAATCACACTTTCCTTGTAGGGTGTATGTTAACATGAAATCTGAGTGCATTTTGATCAAGGAGTCAGCGTGAGATGCTCAGGAGCTTGAGGAGAAGGCTGTCAGCAGTGTAAGGACCTGTGCTCAATACCCAGCACTCACAAAATTAAGAAGCCAAGAGCCCATCACTGAAAAGTTGGAAACAGGATTTCTGGCATTTGCTGGCCACCAGAATAGATACATCTGAGAGTTCAAGTTGTGGAAGACATCACATCTAAAGAGAAAAACTATGGTTACTATAATGGAGAGAAAAAAGCTGATGTTGATCTCTGAGTGCCACATTTGCACATATACATGTGTGTACATACCCATATGCACATATGCATATACCATACACACACACACACACACACACACACACACACACACACACACACACACAATGCAGGTCACCTTCTCTATTCACTTCCTCTCTTTCATTTGAATTTCTTTTCCCATAAGCTTCTTCACCAGGGAGAAGAGCAATGAATAATTCTACCTACTTCTAATACCAATTACAATCAGCAAATGACCAGAATATCAATACCCTCAAAGGTATAATATTGACTCCTATATGTTACGAGTATGCTAGGGAGCACAGGAAACCCTGAGGGAGTGAAGTCCTGAGTGAATGTGTATTGTTGACATTGCACACCTGTGTCAAGGACTCAAATGCCTCAGGCCTATGTCAGTAGTAAAGCTTTCACCAGGGAGGACTCAGGGACTGAGTGTGAATGACTGACCACTATTTATTAAAACTAATAATTGCAATTTCCTCTTTCCAGATGTTTGCAACCTGCTTCCTTCCCTACAAAGACCTTCTACAAATACTAGTGATAGACCTTGTGCTATACCTGATAAGTATGGTAGGGTTCTGGGTTGTGGCAATAGTAGATGCCCCACAATCAGAGTCCACATGGCTTCTGTACATGTGTCTATGTATCTGTTCTCATCGTTACTCCAAGTTAAGGTTTGAGGTCCCAAGACTTAAGGTTATGGTAGTAAACAACAGCCATCTTAATAGAGTTAAATCCCACTGAATAGAAGAGAAAATATACCTGGAACTGTAAACCTCACCAACTACCCACGGCTGCTAGGGTCATAGATCACAAAGGAGAACCTAATGCTGTCACTTTCCTAAACTAGAATAGTTTCTAACTGTATTCTCAATGCTTATCATTATTTCCACTGATAAGTGATGCTCTCAACATCATCAAAAAGTTTCGTTTTCCAAGTTCATCTTTATGAGGGCAACATTATTGCCTGGAAGCAAAAAGTGCAGTTCAAACTTAAATTCATATCAATAAACTCAGTATTTCCTTCAGAAACAATGACTTACCAAAGTTGAAAACAAACATAAAGACTTTCCTTTAACACATTGCTTTCTCACTGGCACAGTTTTTGATGGAGTGCTGTCCACAGATTTTCATCATAAGGATTTTTTTCTTTTTAAGGTAAGAACATATTTTAAAAGACCAGATAAATATCTGCTATGTCTAGAAAAAGAATCATAGTGTATCTTGGTCCAATGATGCCATAGATCAGAAAATTGTCTTCCTGTCAGCTAATGAAAACAACCATAAATTAAAAAAACTTATAACAGCTTCCTCCATTTAAAAATACCTCCAGGTTATATTCCATTTCCTAACTCAGTGGAAGCCTTTTAAAGGACAAACTTAAAAATGTGCACTAAAATCGGTTTTTATATATTATTCTACATGCAAACTTCATCTATGTATTACTTCTTATGCAATTTTACTTGAAAGTGCAGAACAATGATGGTGTGCAGTGAACAAAACCATCAGAAGTACTAGATCGAGTACTGTGGGCTCTTAAAGGGAAAAATATCAGAAAAGCTCTCAGATTTGGAGGCTAGATTAATTTATATTTTTAAACGCTGTCTTGTGTACATGATACTTTTACATCTTACATAATGTTATTTAAACATTTTTGACCACTATGCTTCTATGAGGCAGAAAAATCAGCCATGTATTATGAATATAACATCATGATGATTAGTTTTAATTGTCAATGTGCCACAATCTAGAATCACCCAAGAGTCTCAATGAGGAGTTGTTTAGATGAGGTTAGTTTGTTGGCACGGCTGTGAGAAATTTACTTGGTTACTAATTGATATGGGTAGATTCACCCCACTGTGGGTGGCACTAGTCCCTTAGCTTGGGTTCCTAAACCACATAAATGTAGAGAGTGGGCTGAGGAAAAGAAGCTTACATGCATTTGTTTCTCTTTGTTCTCAATTGTGGTCCTGATGTGACCAACAGTGTCTTGGCCCTGCTTCTGTGACTTCCCTGTAAGAATGACTCCAACCTCGAATTGGTATATAGAACAAACATTTCCCCAATTATGCTCCTATTTGTCAAGATATTTTATCACAACAACAGAGATAAAAACAGAAAAATCCTCAAATAAAAAAAGTGAAGTTGTCTTATACAAGACAAATTTGCCTACAAGAATGCTTCTAGGTTTCTACCCCTACCTTTGTGGCTAGGTGCCAGTCAGGAGGAAGGATTGAGATGGGATTAAGACCAGGTCAAAATGAAGCCCAGAGATCTCTAATCCCATATGAACCATCCAAAGAGGGTCTGCACAGCTTCTGGTTTCAAGAAAGGTTGAGAACACACTTCCTTTCAGAACTTGTGCCACTTCGTCCTAATGATACCTGGAAGCAGAAAAAACATGTCAGTTTCCTAGAGGAATGTTCATTCCCCAAAGGAAGAGGAAAAGTATTGTTAAGTGTCAAGGTAATCTGCCTCACATAGCATCTTCCACGGTAAATAACAGATGTGAAGGATCCTTGGGTTATTAGAATAAAATGAGAATTATTTAAGCAAAACATATTCATTCTCCACGCATGTGATTTTACAAGGAAAACAAGTTACAAGCTTGTAACTATGTGATATAACAGAGATTATCAAAAGCGAACTTTCTGGCAATGCCTTAAAAATGGATTCTTAAATAGATTTGAGGTGTTTTATTTTTAATTCTATAATGATTTATTTCATATCTGTGTAAGCCAGGACTGGTTGTAGGTCCTGGAGTTATATAATATTGAGGAAAGTGAAAATCAGTCTATGGCCTTATGGACCTCACAGTCCAAGCAGTACCTCTCTAGCCATTTGCTGAATAGCAAATTTGTCTTAAAATGGTGAGAGAGTATCAGAAAATCACTTTTCCTCCTGATAATGTAAAACCAAGTATTGAGATATACATGTTTCTGGCATTGCTTCTGAATGCTGTCCCATCAAATGGATTCCAATCTGATTGGTGAAAAGTGGTAGGTGATCACATCATTCCATGTGTTTCCTGTCAATTGCAAGAGAGTGTCAAAAATTAGGTGGCTTAAAGTAACAGAGATTTATTCTCTGACAGATTTAAAAGACCACAATCTCAATTTGATATCTCTGAGTAGAAATCAGGTTTGAAGCAGGCAGGGCCCTTTTCTTAAATTCTAAAGAGCCCATCCTGCTGCTTGTCCCAGTATCTGTTGATTGCCAGCATTATTTTCTTTATGAGTGCATTATTCTAATTATGGCCTCCATAGGGATTTCACCTTCTTGTGTGTCTATATGTAATATGTAATAGTTATACATATTAATAGTAATTATATTAATAGTAATGTATTAATAGTAATACATATTATTAATTATTACATGTACTTAATATTGCTGTGAGATGTTCTGTATGTTAAATGTGTTCCTCTGATTGGTTAATAAATAAAACATTGATTGGCCATTAGCCAGGCAGGAAGTATAGGTGGGACAAGCAGAGAGGAGAATTCTGGGAAATGGAAGGCTGAGTCAGAGAGACACTGCCAGCCGCCGCCATGACAAGCGAGAGGTAAGGTACCAGTAAGCCACGAGCCATGTGTCAACTTATAGACTAATAGATATGGGTTAATTTAAGATATAAGAACTAGACAAGAAGCCTGCTGCGACCATACAGTTTGTAAGCAATATAAGTCTCTGTGTGTTTACTTAGTTGGGTCTGAGCGACCGTGGGACTGGTGGGTGAGAGAGATTTGTCCTGACTGTGGGCCAGGCAGGAAAACTATAGCTATATAATATAATAGTAATACATATTAACATATAGTATATACATATTACTACATTAAATGCAAAGTTTGTATACATGTGTACACGGAAAAAGCCAGTTTAATTAGCTTAATGTTATAGCTCTTCACATTCAGTTATGAGAACAAATATGCTAGGGTTTGCCTTCAGACACATCTCGGGCTTATTGCTTTCTAACTACTTTGTGAAACCTTATACTGATTTGAACTTTTGGAACTTGCAAAAAGACTTAATTGTTAAAATTGTGAAAACCATTTCTATATGTAGTTGTGAGCAGAAATACCTACATGTAATAAAAGTGTACTACATTACAAAATGCATATATTCTTGGAAATGAAGAATTTGCTATCGAAAAATGGAATACTTACTTTAATGGTATATAAATAGTATCTTTCTCTAAACTTCATGACTAACGTTAATGTAATTTGACTTAACCTTCTTTCATATTAAAATGGTATTTAAAATGTCCATTTCAATAAGAATCAGCATAGAACATTAAGCGAGAATTAAATAGAGAACTGGATTTCAATTATGATTGAAAAATATATATTATAATCTTCATTAAAGCAAGCTAAATTTAATGACATATTGATGGAGAGATGAAGATAAACATGTCTTTGGAGTTATGTCTGATAAATATCAATTTATTCTATTTTTTACTATTTCAAATTCAGTAACATGAAGACATTGCATGTCTTAAACAGAAAGCAAATTATATCTGAATAATCATTAAGTAGAAAATACACATGTTCTATGAAGGTTGTTTGATTTGAATCAAGTTTATCATAAACAATGCTGAGTCTACTTATCAATGGCTAAAATTTCTTCTCTGCATATAGTTCTTATAACTTGATCTAACATGGAGAAATTTTTGTTTGAGAATAGAACTTATAAACTCTTTATGCAGTCACAAATATGCAGTTGCTGTATAATATAGCATAAGCAGATGCCACACAGTATTCAGGGTGTTTTACATAGATGGTGGCTTGGGGTAGAACATTTGACTGTAAAGTACTTTACATAATGTACATCAGTGTTTCTGTATCTCAGTAGATTTAAGTCTAAGAAATGCTGTATGGGAGGCACTATTCTATTATTCTCTGAGAACAAGGAAGGTAAATAATCCCCTGGGTAACCCACATGACAATGAATGGAGGTGCTGTTTAACTTGTCAAGTCCTACAGCACATCTCTGTTTAAAGTGATTCCCTGAACTTTATGAACATTTAAAATGTAAGTTGTATGACAATGAATCTCTGAACACAACCAGTTGAGAATGACTTCAGAACATGAATATTGAAATCACAATGATTTTGAAGCGTTTTATTCTTTGTACAGTGCTCCATTCTCCTTAGAATTCACTAATAGCAGCACACTGACCAGAGTAACATAATGAACAAGGGATGCTCAACCATGTGCAGAGCTTGGCTGACACTGTGAAAATGTGGCATTATGTACTCTATTTGTGTAATACATTTTTTTTTGTCTTGTGAACTAGTGTTGAAAGTAAGTATTAAATAATTCAAAAAGGGTTGAACTCCTTTTCACAGCCTAGGCATGCTCTGGGTTTAATTTACAAAAAGGCTGACAGTTCTTTTCTTCCGTGTTAGAACAGATTGGAACCTAAAGAGCTGCACAAGAGAGACCCAGCACATGGAAGAAAAGTGATGGGCTCCCATATGGGTGCCTTGTAATTCAATTTAATTCTGGCACTGACTCCAGCTATGCTAACAAGAGTTTATCAAAATTTTCCATGCATTTTAGGGCTCAATCTCACAAGACTGTCCTCTCCTCATACTCCCTTCTCCTGTATTTTACTCTGCCTGACTTATCTACAAACTAGAGGTTCTCAGAAATCTGCTCTCATTGGATACATTAAATGAGCAAGTCACTCTACAGATACATATGACTGAGTGAACTCAGACACAGTAAAATGAGAGAGGCATATAGGACAAGATAGTGTAGTCAGGCTTGAGGAGGTCTATATGGACCTCCCAATGCCTCCTCAGCATTTTTACTTTCCCAGAACATTTATGCTTAGAAGTTCTCCATCCTTCATTATTTAGGGACTTTGCCTAGGTAGAAGTTGTATCTAGCTATAATTGACTTTATAATTGGCTATTGGTGATGGAATTCTATCTCTAACTAACTCCCTTCAGAGTTTTCCAAGGGTACACCTGGAGGTTCCGTACATTTCCTAGTGGTTTGTTCATTCTGGAAGCTTCCCAGTGTCTATCCCTAACTATGATAAATCCCTGTCCCAAAGCAATCTAGAGGCCAGGAAGCCTTCAAAAGAACACGTACCCTTGGAACACAGGACCACCCTACCAGTAGTCAGTAAAGAACCAAATGTTTCTAGAATACTATGATTATACAAGCTGAGTTTCTTTGGATTTTAGATGACTTGAAATTGCAGTTGCAAATCACATAAAGTTTCCAGTGATCAATATTGACCTAGTCTGACACATTTATTAATTTTTTTCTTGGGCATAATCTCCTGCAAAGGTAGTTGATCCCACTCTTTATAAGTGACATGCAAACAGGTGCTGGCTTAAAAAAAAAAAGAGACCAAAAATTGCACCATTTCACTTGAAATCTGAAATTCTTTTGAATCTCCTTTTATATAACTTTTAAATTTCTCTAGTATTAAAAAAATAATATTAAAAAATCCTGAATTAAGCAGGCTTGCTAAATATAAAGTTTATCTGTAGTTATAAAGCTAGAATGGAAGGATGTTCAGCACTCCATGTGAGATGTGATGCCTCTTGATAGAAGAAAAGAATTACAGAAATTAATACTGTTAATTACACTCCAAAGGGCAATGTCAAAATGATGGATGGCTAATGCTGATTATTGAATGTTCTCTGTCAAGCAGAGAAGAATGAATTAGATCAATACAACCAGAGTGATTTTTTGATGTACCTAATGTTTTCATCAATGTTTTTCTCTAGGCTCTTCCTCCTCTTATGATAATCATGAAAATAAATTGCTTGCCGCATCGCCTGATTGTTCAGCTAAATTTTCCAGTACTTATTATCGAGAGGGAATGGGAATGTAATAATACAATTAATTACCATGCTATTTATTCTATGATCATTATCCACAGCTTTCTGTATCTTTCCATTCAATTTGTCTTTGTCTTTTAAGCACAGCCAAGCATGCTGAGAAAGTCTCCCAAATGAATATAGAGGATACAATAGTTGACATTTTCTTCTGTTGCCTGTATCATTAACCCAGCTTTCTTAAACTAAGAAACGGAGTCTGGAAATCAAATAAGGCACGTGATTTCAAAAAGTGTGTAAATCAGCCCAGAAGTTACAATAACAAATGTAATTGATCTTTTAAAACAGAAAGTCAATTCCAAAGAATTATCATATCAAAAGATCAACATGAGAGAAGATTCACGGTGTTGTAGGAGATAGCCTGAAAGTGGTCATTGAATGGCAGAATTCTCTTGTGTTACAAGGGTTTCTTTGGAGTAAGTTTGAAGTGAGAAAGTTGGATTATGAAAGATTGTAGCAGATAGTAAAAGAAACTTGAGAAAAGAGAAAATGATTCAGGAATTCAGGAGGACTGCATGAAGAATGCAGTAGGCTGAATGTTCACAACTTCAAATGCAGATGCTAAAGAACTAAACCCTAACGTATTATCAGTGTTAGGGTCAGTAAAGAGGTGTCTTCATGATCAGCATGGACATCAGTTCTACCGTGTTTACAACCCAGAATAGAGCCCTTATCTTAGGGTTTCTACGGCAGTGAAGAGATGCCATGATTATGGCAACTCTTATAAAGGAAAATTTTAATTGGGGTGGCTCCCTCACAGTTCAATCCATTATCATCATGGTGAAACATGGAGAGATGCAGGCAGACATGGTCCTGGAGAAGTAGCTGAGAGTCCTACATCTTGCAAGCAACAAGAAGTGGTCTCAGTGTCACACTGAGGAAAGCTTGAGCAGAAAAGACATCAAAGCCAGCCCTCACTACAACACACTTTCTCCAACCACACCTACTCCAAGAAAGCCACACTTCCTAATAGAGCCACTCCCTCTGGGGGCCATTTTTTTTTTCAAACAACCACAGCCCTCAAGTAGAAACAACCATCCCAAAGACTGTTTTCTAGTCTGTCTTACTCTCATAACTGCAAGAAATAAATTACTGTTGTAGACAGTGTATTCTAATTTGTTATAGCAGGTTGAACACAAGAAAAACTGAACTACAGCTGGCAGTCTCCACATTACTAAGTGAAGGTAAGAAGAGTAAGAATTAAAATGCTTAAAAGGCTAAAAGAAAACTGGCCCTGTCATTACTGTAGTTGTCATATAGGTATTCTTAGATTTTTGTTGTTTGTTGTGAGAAGGTCTCATTTTATAGCTAGAACCATCATAGAATTTGATGTGTGTCCAAGAGTGTCCTCTAACTCATGACCTTCCTGTCTTCATTTTCTGAGTTCTGGGATTCAAAGAGTGGGTCATCATATCCCAACTGATCTTCATTTTGAATATTTGCTTACTCATTAAAACCATTTCACCAACCACATTATAATTGATAGGTTTAGTACACTATCCTTATTATGTAGGAAAGTAATTTTGATATAGCTCATAACTTCTAAGAATGTATAGACTGTTGGGTTATACTCAAAACAATCTGTATAAATGCTCACTCGTTAATTGTTCATTCTCTCTGATTAATTACTTATTTCTGTTTGGGTAAAAATTGGACAAGAAATTGCTTGAGGGGGGTAAGGTTTACCTTAGTGTACAGTTCAAAAAGGGATGTAGTCAGCATGGAACAGACCACATGGCAGTATGCCCATGGGGACACTGGTCATGGAACAACCAGAATTAGGACACAGAAAACAGCCAGCTATAAAACCTCCAGGTCTGTCCTTAGTGACTAGCTTCCTTCAACAAAGGTCTTCCTAAAAGCTCACATCATTCTACAATAGCACCCACAACTGGACACTGAGTGTTCAAACACATGAACTTCTGGGGGAACATTTCACACTCAAACCACAACAGGATCTTAGCCACTTCCTCTTCTTATTTCTCACACCAAGCCAAGAGGTAAATGGATCTCCTCTGCCACACAGCCACGGTCCCTGCCACCAAGGCCCATGGCAATGGGGCCAATTAGTCCTGTATTGCAACCTCCAAAAGTGTTAGCCAAAAGACATTTTCTGTGTGTAAATGTGTTTATCACATGCATTTTTATAATAATGGGTAGCTGACGATCATAAACTTTCCTCTTTTTCAAGTTGAGATTTTGTTTCTACCATCCCTCTCTGGCTGCATACCCATGTCTTTTTCACTTTCTTTTCTTCATTTTTTTCTACGATAGTCTAAGAAATTTTGTGTACTCAACTGGTTATCCAAATTAATGTGACTTTTAAAACTATAATTGAAATAGAAATTGCTTAGATTATTGAACAGATATATTTTTAAGTAGGCTTCAGTTATTTACAAAACGAAAAGCATGTTGGTATTTTTGACTGAGTTTTCCACACACACACATACACAAACACACACACCATACACTAAAAATGCTTTAGGAAAGTACATCCCATTCTCTGAGCACAGAAATTCTAAAATATTCATGAATCCCTATTTGAGAAGTGTATTTTCCCTTTGGGCAGCTACTGTGATGAAAAATATTTTCAGGTTGATTTTTGTATGCTTAATACCTAAGATTGCCATCAAAATATAAGATATTTTAAAGTCTTTTTCGCACATATTAAACTCTACTCTTTTTACATGAAATTATGATGTGAAGGAATCAGTTTACTGTCTGAAAGAATATTTCCTCTAAATATTGCATGCTGTGTTAGAGAAACAGAAGCATTCTTTTCGCACTATTTGATCTTTTGGAGAATATTCTCTGTAGCCTGATGGATTTCTGAAGATCTTTTATTTTTCAAAAGACTATGCCAACTCTCAAGTGTCCAGTAGTTCCTTTTATCTGATGAGGCCTATTTAAAACCCACATGCATGTCTGGGTTATCAGATTTGCTTTAAAATACTGCCATTCATCTGTTCAATTCAATGCTCACTCAAAAGGGAGTTACTGTATTGACTAAAGGCGCTGCCATATTACAGCTTGGAAAATGAGAAAAAAGAAGGCAGGCCCTAACTAAGGAGGTCATTAACTCTGCCTAGGACTGTGACACATCAATAGTGCATTAGACTTAAGCACATATTTTATAGTCTACCACGGGCAATAAGCAGTAGTTTTTGCTCAGCAAGGAATGTTGCTTATTCTTTTAATCATCTGATCTTTTTCCCTACCTTAAAATTATGGCCATTAATTTTGCCCTTTTCTCATTCTTAAAAACTAAAACATAACCCACTTGGTGGAGTAAAATTTGAGCAGAAATGCCACTTCTTTTGACTGTGCAATGCTAACTAAATTTACATGTAACTACATAGTAAAGAGAAAATGAACAGTGTAGCTTGGATATCCCTTAGTGGGGTAGAGGGCTGGTGTGGCATTCCAGAGGCCCTGGTTGGATGCCCAGAGCTGTCAGAAATGAGGTGCTGTGGTCAAAGCCACCTGTAATCCCTGTTAGACCAGGTCTAGAAGCTGCCTCGATGAACTAAAGGCTCACCTGGGGTGTACTAGGCAATAAAAGAAAACTCAGATCCTTCCTCTTTCCTGATCTGGGGAGATGACTCAGCACTGAGGATAATTTCCTGCCCTTGCTGAGGACCCAGGTTTTGTTTATCAAGTCATTCCTCATCCTGGTAAGTAACCTCTCACTCACCCATATTCCTATAAAGTAACCACAATAAACTCATGATCAATTGAGTTTCCCTATTCCCGACAAACCCTCACCATTACAAAGCATTTCTTTCCTTATGGTTGACTGTGTGATTATATCAGAGTTATGAAAAATGAGAAGGATATGTGAATTAGAAAAGATTGATGTGGACATAAGGCTCCAGAGACTGTTCAGCAGCAGTGAGAACTATCTGCTCTTAGGAGAAACTGAGTTCAGTTCCCAGCACTCCCACACAATGGCCCGTAACTGCAAATATTTAATCACAAGATTAATATCAATATTTTACCACCATCTTCTCCTCAGATCATGTTCAAATCTGATAAAGCATGATTCAATTTTTTTTTTTTTTTTTTTTTTTTTTTGGTTTTTCGAGACAGGGTTTCTCTGTGTAGCTTTGCGCCTCTCCTGGAACTCACTTGGTAGCCCAGGCTGGCCTCGAACTCACAGAGATCCGCCTGGCTCTGCCTCCCGAGTGCTGGGATTAAAGGCGTGCGCCACCACCGCCCGGCATGATTCAATTTTTGAGTCTTTACTTGGGACTTCAAAACCCTAATTCTTTAACGTTTACAAATAACATTTTTCTAAAATATGTAAAAAATCCGTTATGTGCCCTCATACATTTAATGCTCCATTTTTTCCTGTTTTCTAATAAATGATTTATAGCTTCCCTCTTCCCCCATTGATTATGATGTCCAAAATGACTACATCATTAAATGGATATTTTGTAAATTTCTCCTTTGTTTGACTCCAATAGTGACATGACTCTGTATCTGTCATTCTGAATTATAAGTACAGACATTCATGAAGACAAGAGATGAGAGGTTCTTGTGCTCTCTACCCATAAAAGGTTACCCCGAAAAGGTTTCTTCTCCTTTTAATGCTTTTAATGATGTATGGAATATGTCTGCCTTTTCTTTTCATCTATCATAAGAGAAGTGTGTACATGCGTGTATATGTGTGTGTGTATGAGTGTTCACGTGTGCATCCGTGTGTGTGTGTGTGTATGCATGTGTAATCTGTGTATGTGTGTGTGTCTCAGCTATATAAGGTACAAGATAACACCAAGATACATCCAAAAACAAACAGACCACTGACCATTGTATTGCCCCCCCCTTTTTGGCTAAGATGAAATGTAAAAGTACCTTCCTTAAAACTAACAACCTTCAGACCCCTCCAAAATCCCAGCAAAATATTTTATTTTTTGTCACAAACTTCATTTAAATTGAAATGAAAACTAAGGATTGTTTTAATGCTAACAGGGCATGAGGGCTGGAGCCGACTGCTTCTCCTGGAACCACTTTGTCCATCAAAGCTTTTCCCAGCAACGTATCTGCCCAGTAGCTGACATGAACTTGTGCTTCTTAGGGCAACCAACCTTCACGACCACGTTCCAAAAACCTTCCAACCTCCTTGGAAAATAAATGGAATCCCTCTTTTATACTTCTAATAGCAGCACTACAGAGGCAAAACAGAAAACACATGTGAATATATATTACCACAGTTCTAACTCTGTCTACTTTACTTGTTTAAACAGAAGAAATTGAAAGTCTGGATTCAGAGATTATAAAATATATGTAACATCTCTACAGTGGAGGGCATCAGAGACATAATAATGATACATGCCATACAAATACACTGGGCTTAATAATGAAATTCACTTCAATCTCTCTTTTGGACACAGTTCTTTTTCTAGATGCCAAGCCAATTCCACTCTAACGCAACCAAAGTTTAGTACAACCATGACATCAGTGGCAGATTTTTTATGAATCAGCATATGAAGTGAAAGAAGTCATCTGCTTCTTCTGTTTTTTACCAAACTCTGGGACAGTAGAGAAAAAATAGGTGCAATAAATTATCCTTTCGTGACAGATCTTGGTGGCATGCATGTAACGGTCTCTGTTCCAGAGCACTTCAGAAATGCCTCTGAGAATGTGTTGTCCAAAGTCTATATTCTGTTGAGTATACAGGTGATCCTGCCTCATTTTCCCAGGGACATTTTACAGTGAATGTAAAGAAGCCTTGTCAATCAAGACAGAAGGCTATCTGCTAGAACAATGTGCTGTATAAAGAGTGTGGGTGCTGCTAAATTATTTCGATGGAACATTTTGAATAGTTTTAATTTTAGTCCAGTTTGGTAACATTTCTGACAGTGCAGGTGTTGCCAGATGAAAGCTTCTCTTCATTGGGTATTTTCTAAGGAAAGAATTCAGTTGAGAGACACAAACAGCTACAGCAGTTTAATTAGCAAGGCAAACAAAGTGATGGCATACTCCAACTAAATCTGACTGAGCTGAAGGGTCAGTAGTTTGGTTTATGGATTTTATGAAATTTCTCTTAATAATTTTTTCTTGTGATGTCATTCTTAAATTCCTTCTTTTGGGTACCACTTTAGTTTTATATCACTCTGTTCTGTATGTTCTGGCCCGTCACATCTCCTGAAGATTTTCCCTTCCGTGCTTAATAGATTATTTGTTGATATTCGGGTGTGGTCACTGAGGAAGTGACATAGCCCCTTACTATCTGATACAGTTGGAAGACTCCAAACACAACTTTAAGGCTGTCTACCCACAAGGGGGCACTTTAACCCTCAGGATACAGCTAC
Organism: Peromyscus californicus insignis; assembly: GCF_007827085.1. Lineage (NCBI taxonomy): Eukaryota > Metazoa > Chordata > Mammalia > Rodentia > Cricetidae > Peromyscus > Peromyscus californicus. The sequence goes on along the minus strand of NW_026294458.1, from coordinate 61,054,922 downwards.
TAAGACACAGCTGTAGCATCCTTGGTTATTTCATGTCTAACTTCCTCTTTTACCAGTAGGATGCATTTGACCAGAGAGAAGATGGATCTGCACTATATTCTCCCTGTTGCTTACATCCTGCTTTAATATAGGCATAAGTGTCTGTGTGTGCATGTGTGTATGTGTGCAAGAAAAAAATCTCGTAACACTTATTGAATATATTACAATTTCCTTTGTTGAAGGTAAAACTGTTTTATAGACTAAGCAGAAATATCCCCTCATACACACACTCACATGAGGAGGGAGAATACCTTGATAAATCATGGAAAAAGATTAATGTATTTAAGGAGTTTCTTTTCAAAGACACATAGATTTAAAACCTGAAAATTCCTGATTAGAAAAACAACTGTTCAATGCAGTTGTGTTAAACAGGCACAGATGTGCATTGTGCATGCTGTGGTTCTGTGTCTCCTAACAGGAGTGGAGTCAATGCTATCACGCAAGTTGATTGTATCTGCTCTGACAGGGAGTGATAGCAGAGGACATTGATTAGAAGAAGAGCTCAGGGAGTGACATTTATAGTACAATGCATTAAATTTAATGAGAGGGTTTACTACTTGCCAATAGAAAGCTTAACCTATTCCCACATTAGTCAGGCATTATTGTCCAAAATAATTTAAAGTAGATTAAATGATTTATTGACTACATCTAAATGTCTGGAAAGGATAAACATTCATTTTCTTATAAAGCAGAATTACTTTCAAGTTTCAGTACACATCCCTCATTGTTTCTATATTTCAAACAGCTAAACAAATAAAATAACTTTATTGTTAAATTAAAACTGAATTACAATTTTTAAAGAATGTATGCCACAAACTACTTATTTAATCAGCTAACACAATTTAAACTTTATTGTAAAAGTAGTATGAAACATAATTATTAAAATACTTTAAAATTATTTTTACAGTTTTTAATTGTATGTGGGTGTGTGTGCACACATGAGTGGAATGTACCCCAACATGCCAACAGAGATCAGAGACTATCACAGGAGTTGTGCTTTCTTTCCACTAGATAAATTCATGGGATTGAACTCAAGTCCTCAGGCTTGTCCACAAGGAGCATCACCTGATAAGCCATTTCTTGCTTCCTACTCTGGAAAGTCTGGATATATTATGAGAATCATGATGAGTGAGAGGTTTAAATTAAGAGAGTGATAAGAGAATGGGGAAGAGCATACTTGGGGAAGGGGTAACTAACACTAATAATATTTGGAAAAGACATGTGGAAGCATATTAAGAATTTATGTATGAGTTTACACACAGTTATCCTAAAGGAAGGATATTACTCCTCCCAGAAAACATAGGTCATAAAATGAGAAGCCTGGCAAATGATGTGGGGAAACTCCCATAGAATTGTGGGTCAGGGGTGGTCTGATAAACTGCCAGAAAATCCAGACTACTGCCCTTGTTCTTGGTTACTCAGCAGAACTTGAAGATACAACACATTTATGTCACAGGACTTGGAGAAATCAAATTAGTACTGACTTGGGAAGCTTCTTCGAAGCTGGCCAGCTTTCAGAGTTCTGGAAGTTGTTATGAAGGCTAACGGAGAACTCAACAGCCTTCCCAGCTGTGAACCTTGCAAGCTAAAATAATGACTAGCTTGGCAAATTATGTATGCTCATGAGTGCAAAAGTGGAATGAACAAACGTTACAGGTATAATAAACAATTTTGGGATTGAATTTAAGGTCCTTAACAGAGAAGTAAACAGGATTGGTATTATAAATCTGGCCCCAAACCCATGGTTGGTAGCTCATAAAGCCTTTTGGGTGAACTTACCACTATTATTTTGCTAAATAGAGAGTATCAAACTGCCTTTTAAATATTGATCTCCAATATTCTGGCTTCTCTTCAGATCATAAAATTTCTATGCCTTTCACTAAGGATGTATCTCTATACTCATAGATTAATCCAACTAATGCATTTTGCACTTTAATTTTTTTCACCTAATATGACTGTAGAAAAACAGTGGCAATAATGGGCATTTTGAACTGTTTTAATATCTCAACAATCAGGCTATAGCAATGGCTCAGCAGTTAAAAGCACTTGCTGCTGTCAGTCCTCATCAGATTAGCATCTTTGTACAATGTCAGCAATTAATAGGGTGATTCAAAATTAAGTGTGGGGGACAAGGGTCTTTGGACTCTTCAGGCATGAATGGGATATTGCATAACACCACTATTATCAAATCTCCAAAAATATCACAAAGGAACTAGTTCCCACATTTTTAAGCATCAAAGATTGTGGAAGAATGGCATGAAACACTGCCTTAGGGGGATAGCAGGTCCTTTGCATTCATGAATTAATAGTTGTGGAGCATTCCTTTACATTGTGTGAATATGTGTCACTATGATTGGGTTAATAAAGAAATAGACTGGCCAGTAGCTGAACAGGATAAGGTTAGGCAGGAGAACCAAACTAAGGACACTGGGAATAAGAAGGGCAGGGTCAGAGGAGTTGCCATCAGGACACGGAGATGAAACAGGAGGTACAAGATGAAAGAGATGTAACTCCACCTGGCAGAATGTAGATTAATAGAAATGGATTAATTTAAGTTGTAAGAGCTAGTTAGTAATAAGCCTGAGCTACTGGCTGAAACTTTATAATTAATATTAAGTATCTGTATTGGTTATTTGGGAACTGGTGGGTGGGAGAGAAAAGTCCACCTACAAATAATAGCTGTGGTTGCCTGCACAAGTTCTGCATAAAATCAAGACACCAACATTCCAGTGTGAATGTCAGAAGGCCCTGCAACTAGCTGGGGAGCTCTAGATAACTGATGATACCTAGAGAAGGGAGCATCGATTTTCTTTGAGGACATGGTAGCTGGTAGATTGACTATATTGGCCAGGTTCCTGTTGGTGGCCACATGCATATATGGGCAACCTTAACTGAACTCAGTGGGTATTAAAAAATGATATCAATTTTGAAGGGCGACATGAGGGAAGGCATATGGCATGAATTGAAATGATGGTGAAGTGAAAATAATCAAAATACATTGTTTGAATTATTAAATTCTCAAAACAATTAAAAGCAAAACAAAAATACAAAGAAAATCTAGCCTTTAAATACTTAAAACATATTTCATAAAATTGTTTTAAATATGGAGCTTTAAAAATATTTTAAAGCTTTTATGTATATAAGATTTAGCCTGTATGTATATTTGTGTACCCTGTGTACAGTGCCTCTGAAGAGTAGCAGGGGAATTGGATCCTCAAGAATTGGTGTCACAGATGATTATGATCCACTATGTTGGTTCTAGGAAACAAACCCAAGTCCCCTGCAAGATTAACAAATGCTCCTGAGTGGGGAGCCATCTCTCCAGCCCCACATATTGAGATATTAAAAGAAGATAAGGTACTTGTTACTGTTATTGTTTTTCTATGGTCACTTTAGATAGAAATAGTTCAAGGAGAGTAAATATAGTTTGTAAAATTTTTAAATCAAAAAGTAAGTGAACCAGAGATATGAAACATATTTTATTAAAGTCTGTATTTTATACAAGGGCTGCCAGATTCATTTAGTGGCAAAATAGATGTAGATAAAAGAGTAAAGCAATCAGGAAAAGGGCATTCAAACTTTAGATAAAATTCATATGCAAATGTTGTGAATCTCAATCCTACTCCTGCCTTTATATTAGCTTTTCTAGTAAATAAAATTTATGTTGATTTAAAATACATCTCTCAAAACCAATTCTTTCTCTTCCACTTCCTGAAGAATTACTGATTCTTCCTTAGGATTTAGAATGGCAACATTATCAGCCTTGGTTTTCCATTTGCCATGTTACAGAAACTGATATCAATTTCTACAGTAAAGCCTTCCATTCTGGAAAACTCCAGGTGCCTCTCTGGCTGGATTTTCTCAAAGTATCACTTTAATCTCAACCACACTATCTTGTTTGTGTTAGGTTTGATTGAACAAAAGCTTGTACAGCAAAACCACAGAACTTACTAGTAGACTGTGATGAGTCTGGGAAACAGAATTCAAGATGAAGAGCAATTCCCAGGTTTATGTATAAATATACTTCTGGAAATTTCCTTATAGCTTCTTTTTTTTAGATACTTCCAGCCAGGAAACACATGATTTCTGTCATTGGATAATCTCCCTTTTTTTGGGGGGGGGTGTAGTGGGTAGCCATTCCAGCTTTGATCTGGAAGTTCCAACCCCCATTGAGACTTCGGCAACTGTCACGCCTACAAGGCGGGGCCAAGGGAGGCGCCGGGAGACCCGAGATCTGGATCGGCGGGCGCACTCTCTGTTGCGGGACCCTGGACTAGAGAGGTGTACCAAGCAGAGCTCCAGAGAACACCGCTGGACTGCGATACACCTTCCCCAGACTCCGCGACCTACCTATCCCTTAATTTGTAAGTTACGCCATTAAATAAATCTCCTTTTATCTACGTGGAGTGGCCTTAATAATTTCACCAATATCTGGCGCCCAACGTGGGGCAAATTCCAAAGGCCTGGGTGGCTCCCACCCTCAGCCTCTTCCCCGGCTAGCGGGTACCTAAACCCGCCGCCTGCAAAGTTCCATATAACCAGGGAACGCCTACAGGGTTCCATTCCCTAAAGAGGGAGCAGCTAGTCCGGTCTCAGTTCCCTAGCTTAGCCCCGAGACCAGCGAAAGAGGCACTCCCCGGCTTCCCGAGTGCCGGCGCCGGCTCCGGCTCCCGCCATCTTGACTCCAGCGAGCTGCAGTCAGCCACGATCACCAGCAGGCCCTGCTTTGGAGCTGTACCAACGCCACCTGCTGGCTGAAAAGTGCTACTACACCCCCCAAAAACCACGAAAGGTAAGCAAAGGCACCTGATAATTTTACACAACTCAGTATTCCAAAAAAAAAAAAAAAAAAAAAAAGAGAAGAAATGGAATGGATAGGTATAAGATATTATGGTAGATTATTATGTATACTAGTAAACAAATTTAGTAAAATAGTAGCCTTAAATAATTTGCACTGTAATTTGCACTGTTATGGGTTCTTATATGTTGATACAAATGTAAACTATTTTTATATTCCTGTTTAAGATAATTTGTATATTGATACAAATATGGAACTATATTTGTTATAATGTACATATATTTCTACTCTTATTTGAAATACTTGTATATTGATACAAATGTAAATTTATATCTGTCATACTTATGTAGGTTCTACTTCTGTTTAGGATATTCGGTATATTGATATATATTTAAGATTATTGTCATATTGCATATCGCACTATATACTCCTACCTCTGTTATAACATCTTGTGTATTGTCACAATTTTGAAGTCATCGTTCTTTACCATGCACTTGCTTATAGACTGTTTACCTTGTTTACGTGAAGCCTTAGTCCTTAGGTTATTTCGGTAGATAAGACTTATAGATTTATAGTCACCTATGCTTGTCATCTCTATAGTTACGTTAGTTAGGTTATCCAGATTTACAGATACATAGGTCAGATGGACAGGTAATCTTCAAACACTTCATAGACCTAGAGAATATGGCATTTAAATAACTTAGAATTCTGTTGATGTGAGACACAATTGCTCCTGGCTGCACCAATTTGATCCCGAGAGAATGTTGGGCTTCTAAGACATTTCCATTTGGAAGTTTGTCTTCTTGGCACAAAATGGCCTACTGGGCAAAGAACTGCCCTTGCCTCGACGGCTGACAGTACTAATGCAATGCTATCCTTTCTGGACAAGTGGGACACAAAGAAAGTGACCACTGTACTCTGCCAAGACAGGGTAAGATGGTCTTTCAGAATTCCTGCTTCTAAAAATGGTCTGTCAGATACTTTAGGCCTGTAGCCAATTTGAATGCACCAACAATGCTGAGAAACATTAGGTGACTGTCCAGGCTGCCAGCTGTCTCCGTCTACTCTCGCAAGATTCCCGAAAGTTGTTTGCATCCATGTACCATTTCTCAGGTACCATTATATTCCTTCTCAGGTCTTTGATGGGATTGAAGACTAACAGTTATAGTTACAACTTAGTAGATAGAACATATTAAGTATTAGATTCAGGTTCTTTAGGATAGGACACCTTTTGGAAGGATCTTTGTAACATGCCATTTACGTATGCTCTATACTTCTCTGGACTTTGGTATGTGTTTCTTGCTTGATATTGTTTGCATTGGTTGTACTTCCATCTTATCTAGGTCATTATCCCTCATTATTCCTGGACAATATTTGATAACCATTCCTTTGTATATAGTCTTGTATTAGGTTAGAACTTTCTTATTTAGACAAAAAGGGGGAGATGTAGTGGGTAGCCATTCCAGCTTTGATCTGGAAGTTCCAACCCCCATTGAGACTTCGGCAACTGTCACGCCTACAAGGCGGGGCCAAGGGAGGCGCCGGGAGACCCGAGATCTGGATCGGCGGGCGCACTCTCTGTTGCGGGACCCTGGACTAGAGAGGTGTACCAAGCAGAGCTCCAGAGAACACCGCTGGACTGCGATACACCTTCCCCAGACTCCGCGACCTACCTATCCCTTAATTTGTAAGTTACGCCATTAAATAAATCTCCTTTTATCTACGTGGAGTGGCCTTAATAATTTCACCAATAGGGGGGGTCTCATTTAGGATATAGATTTGTGTTGTTTCACATTTTTTTCATGAAACATTTATTTTTGATTTTCATTCATAGTGTTAATAGAACACTACTTTATATTTTGTACATAACTTGTTTTCCCATTTTTTTCATCTCTCAGACTCTAACAATAAGTCTTCTGTTACATTTCTGTGGGTTTACTTTTACATATTAAACATACTGGTTATGTCACATTTGGTTCACTTAATTTAATAAAATGTTTTTTGTGTTTATATGTTGTTGCCGTTGGAAACACTTCAATTTCTGAGTCGGAATAATATCTCTGTGAAGTATATGTGTGCATATGTTACCTGTTCTTTGTACATTTATAAATTAACACATGCCTCACATATTTTTACTATTTTGATTAAAGTCCCAGCAAAACAGGATTATAGATTTATAAACTATATTTTTGGGCAAAAATCCAAAAATGACATTTAATCTTTATAGAAACTTATGTGCTTCTTGCATAATGACATTCTGCTTGACACTCGACTGACAGTATAGTTTTTACAGCTTGACAGCCATGGAAGATTGGCAGACTTTTGGATGTGTTTACTACAGTGTAGATAGTGAATGTCCGAACAACAGCTCCTGCACTTAGGATTGTGGTATTGGAGTCATGATGGACCCTTAAGAACCTTAAGAAATAGGTATTAGGAAAAGTCTTTAAGTCAATGTGGGAAGAAATTATGGGCATCATTTTTTGGTCCTTTTTTTTTTCTTGACTTGAAATCAGAGAACTTGATCTCTCCTTTCCCCTCCCCCCCCTCATATATTTATTCCATTCTTACCAAAGTCCAAAATGAACTAGGCCAAACAATTCTGGGCTTGAACCTCTAGAATCATGATCAACCAATCATAGATCATCTCTCTTATTTAGTAAGTAGCCTTTATCAAGCATTTAATTACAGATCTACAAAACTGACTCATACAATGTATCCTTATTTAGGTGTTTCTTAACAGGTACAAATATTTGGGATATCAAGGACTTTGACAAGACACTTGACACTATTCCTGGAAGAATGAAAATTGATATTCTAAACAATAATCTCATCCACTTTAAAGGTTCTAAGTTTTACCAACTCTGGGTCAAATTTAGATGAATAATTATTTAATCGACTAGGATACATGTATCCTAAAGCAGTACTGTTAGGGATGGCTAAACAGTAAATTTTGCAAACTGAAAATGGCCACATGAATCATGTCATTGTCATACATTATAATATCAAACTGATGTGAAAATAAACTAGGCTTCATGTGTAATAGCAAACATAATTTTGAAAAAACTAGTTTTTCAAAGAATTCACATAGCATACTATTTTGAAAATTTACACAATAAAACCATTTTTAGCATACATGGGGGCACACACTGAAAGTTGACCAAAAAAAAAAATAATAAGAATCATGAAATTCTTCAGTTGGGAAGAAGTGAGCATAAAGTATCAATTGTTTCATTTATGTTTATTTATTTAAAAGTAGAATCAATACACAATCAAATATTTTTATTACAAATGCATATTAACTCAATGTAAGTATTTTAGAGTTAATGATATTAATGGCATATAATGGCATATTTTTTTTTGTTTTTTTTTTTTTGTTTTTTTTTGCTTTTTTTGTTTTTTTTTTTTTCCAGGAGAAAGTCAACTTAATAGCGGTGGATGGTCTTTTATTTTTATTTTTATTTTATTTTATTTTATTTTTTTTTTACACGGAAAAAGTCTTTAATTAGAGAAAAGAATAAATACTTGGTTTAAATGCTTTACAGTGATAATTTGGTGTGTTTCCTTTCAATGATTTTTTTTTAATTTATTTTGCAATACAATTCAGTTCTACATATCAGCCACGGATTCCCTTGTTCTCCCCCCTCCCGTCCCCCTCACCTTCCCCCCAACCACCCCCCCATTCCCATCTCCTCCAGGGCAAAGCCTTCCCCACAGACTGAGGTCAACCTGGTAGACTCAGTCCAGGTAGGTCTAGTCCCCTCCTCCCAGGCCGAGCCAAACAATCCTGCATAGGCCCCAGGTTTCAAACAGCCAACTCATGCAATGAGCACAAGATCTGGTCCCACTGCCTGGATGCCTCCCAAACAGATCAAGCCAATCAACTGTCTCACCCATTCGGAGGGCCTGATCCAGTGGGGACCCCTCAGCCATTGGATCATAGTCCATGTGTTTCCATTCATTTGGCAATTTGTCCCTGTGCTTTATCCAACCTTGGTCTCAACAATTCTCGCTCATATAAACCCTCCTCATTCTCGCTAATTGGACTCCCAGAGATCCACCCGGGGCCTAGTCATGGATCTCTGCATCCAGATCCCTCAGTAGTTGGATGAGGTTTCTAGCACGACAGTTAGGGTGTTTGGCCATCCCATCACCAGAGTAGGTCAGTTCGGGCTGTCTCTCGACCATTGCCAGCAGTCTGTTGTGTGGGTATCTTTGTGGATTTCTGTGGGCCTCTCTAGCACTTGGCTTCTTCCTATTCTCATGTGGTCTTCATTTACCATGGTCTCCTATTCCTTGTTCTCCCTCTCTGTTGTTGATCCAGCTGGGATCTCCCACTCCCCCAAGCTCTCTTTCCCTCAACCCTCGCCTTTCATTACCCCCACTCATGACCAGGCTGTTCATGTAGATCTCATTCCATTTCTCTGTCATTGGGCGATCCCTGTGTCTTTCTTGGGGTCCTGTTTTCCAGGTAGCCTCCCTGGTGATGTGAGTAACAGACAAGTCATCCTTGTTTCATGTCTAGTATCCTGCTATGAGTGAGTACATACCATGTTTGTCTTTCTGAGTCTGGGTTACCTCACTCAGGATGATTTTTTCTAGATCCATCCATTTGTCTGCAAACCTCATGATGCCATTGTTTTTCTCTCCTGAGTAGTATTCCATTGTGTATATGTACCACATTTTGTTTATCCATTCTTCAGTTGAAGGGCATCTGGGTTGTTTCCATGTTCTGGCTATTACAAACAATGCTGATATGAACATAGCTGAAAAAGTGCTCTTATGGTGTGGTTGAACATTTCTTGGGTATATGCCCAAGAGTGGTATAGCTGGATCTTGGGGGAGATTGATTCTCAATTTTCTAAGAAAGCGCCATATTGATTTCCAAAGTGGTTGTACAAGCTTGCATTCCCACCAGCAGTGGAGGAGAGTTCCCCTAGCTCCACATCCTCTCCAACATAAGGTGTCTTCAGTGTTTTTGATCTTAGCCATTCTGACAGGTGTAAGGTGGTATCTCAGAGTTGTTTTGATTTGCATTTCCCTGATGATTAGGGATGTTGAGCAATTCCTTAAATGTCTTTCGGCCATTTGAGTTTCCTCTGTTGAGAATTCTCTGTTTAGTTCTATAGCCCATTTCTTAATTGGACTGTTGGGCATTTTGATGTCTAATTTCTTGAATTCCTTATATATTCTGGATATCAGTCCTCTGTCAGATGTGGGGTTGGTGAAAATCTTTTCCCATTCTGTAGGCTGTCGCTTTGCCTTGTTGACCGTATCCTTTGCTCTACAAAAGCTTCTCAGTTTCAAGAGGTCCCATTGATTGATTGTTTCTCTCAGAGTCTGTGCTACTGGTGTTCTATTTAGGAAGTAGTCTCCTATGCCAATGCGTTCAAGACTACTTCCTACTTTCTCTTCTAGCAGGTTCAGAGTAGCTGGATTTATGTTGAGGTCCTTGATCCACTTGGACTTAAGTTTTGTGCACGGTGATAGATATGGATCTATTTGCAGCCTTCTGCATGTTGATATCCAGTTTTGCCAGCACCATTTTTTGAAGATGCTTTCTTTTTTCCATTGTGCACTTTTGGCTTCTTTGTCAAAAATTATATGTTCATAGGTGTGTGGATTAATGTCAGGGTCTTCAATTCGATTCCATTGGTCCACATGTCGGTTTTTATGCCAGTACCAAGCTGTTTTTATTACTGTAGCTCTATAGTAGAGCTTGAAGTCAGGGATCGTGATGCCTCCAGAAGTTGTGTTATTGTACAGGATTCCTTTGGCTATCCTGGGTTTTTTGTTTTTCCATATGAAGTTGAGTATTATTCTTTCCAGGTCTGTGAAGAATTGTGTTGGTATTTTGATGGGGATTGCATTGAATCTGTAGATTGCTTTTGGTAAGATTGCCATTTTTACTATGTTAGTCCTGCCTATCCATGAGCATGGGAGATCTTTCCATTTTCTGACATCTTCTTCAATTTCTTTTTTCAGGGACTTAAAGTTCTTGTCATATAGGTCCTTCACTTGCTTGGTTAGTGTTGCCCCAAGGTATTTTATGTCATTTGTGGCTATAGTAAAGGGTGATGTATCTCTGATTTCCTTCTCCGCTTCTTTGTCCATTGTATATAGGAGGGCTACTGATTTTTTTGAGTTGATCTTGTATCCTGCTATGTTGCTGAAGGTGTTTATAAGCTGTATCAGTTCCTTGGTGGAATCTTTGGGGTCGCTCAAGTATACTATCATGTCATCTGCAAATAGGGAAAGTTTGACTTCTTCCTTTCCAATTTGTATCCCCTTAATCTCCTTATGTTGTCTTATTGCTCTGGCTAGAACTTCAAGTACTATATTGAATAAGTATGGGGAGAGTGGACAGCCTTGCCTCGTTCCTGATTTTAGTGGAATTGCTTTGAGTTTCTCTCCATTTAATTTGATGTTGGCTGTTGGCTTGCTGTAAATTGCCTTTATTATGTTTAGGTATGTTCCCTGTATTCCTGATCGCTCCAATACCTTTATCATGAAGGGGTGTTGGATTTTGTCAAATGCCTTTTCTGCATCCAGTGAGATGATCATATGGTTTTTTTTCTTTGAGTTTGTTTATATGGTGTATTACATTGACGGACTTTCGTATGTTGAACCACCCTTGCATCCCTGGAATGAATCCTACTTGATCATGGTGGATAATTGTTTTGATGTGTTCTTGGAGTCTGTTTGCCAGTATTTTATTGAGTATTTTTGCATCAATGTTCATGAGGGAGATCGGTCTGTAGTTTTCTTTCTTTGTTGTATCCTTGTTTGGTTTAGGAATTAGGGTAATTGTAGCCTCGTAGAAGGAGTTTGGTAATGTTCCTTCTGTTTCTATTGTGTGGAACAATTTAGAGAGTATTGGTATTAACTCTTCTTTGAAGATCTGGTAGAATTCTGCGCTGAAACCATCTGGTCCTGGGCTTTTTTTGGTTGGGAGACTTTTAATGACTGTTTCTATTTCGTTAGGGGTTATTGGACTATTTAAATAGTTTATCTGGTCTTGATTTAACTTAGGTATGTGGTACCTATCCAGAAAGTTATCCATTTCTTTTAGGTTTCCCAGTTTTGTCGAATAGAGGTTTTTGAAGTATGACCTGATGATTCTCTGGATTTCCTCAATGTCTGTTGTTATGTCCCCCTTTTCATTTCTGATTTTGTTGATTTGGATGCTCTCTCTCTGTCTTTTGGTTAGTTTGGATAAGGGCTTGTCTATCTTGTTGATTTTCTCAAAGAACCAACTCTTTGTTTCATTAATTTTTTGTATTGTTCTCTTTGTTTCTATTTTATTGATTTCAGCTCTCACTTTGATAATTTCCTGGCGTCTATTTTTCCTGGGAGACTGTGCTTCTTCTTGTTCTAGAGCTTTCAGGTATGCTGTTAAGTCTCTAGTGTGAGATTTCTCGAACTTATTTATGTGGGCATTTAGTGCTATGAATTTCCCTCTTAGTACTGCTTTCATAGTGTCCCATAAATTTGGATATGTGGTGTCTTCATTTTCATTGATCTCTAGGACGTCTTTAATTTCTTTCTTTATTTCTTCCTTAACCCATTGGTGATTCAGTTGGGTATTATTCAGTTTCCATGAGATTGCAGGTTTTCTGTAGTTTTTGTTGTTGTTGAAATCCAACTTTAGACCATGGTGGTCTGATAGAACACAGGAGGTTATTCTAATTGTTTTGTATCTGTTTAGATTTGTTTTGTGGCCAAGTATGTGGTCAATTTTAGAGAAGGTTCCATGGGGTGCTGAGAAGAAGGTATATTCTTTTTTGTTAGGATGGAATGTTCTGTAGATATCGATTAAGTCCATTTGAGTCATGACATCAGTTAAGTCCTTTATTTCTCTGTTAAGTTTCAATTTGGGTGATCTGTCCAGTGGTGAAAGTGGGGTGTTGAGGTCTCCCACTATTAATGTGTGGGGTTTTATATGTGATTTAAGCTTTAGTAATGTTTCTTTTACATATGTGGGTGCCCTTGTGTTTGGGGCATAAATATTCAGAATTGAGACTTCATCTTGGTGGATCTTTCCTGTGATGAGTATGTAATGCCCTTCTTGATCTCTTTTGATTGATTTTAGTTTGAAGTCTATTTTGCTGGATATCAGGATGGCTACACCCACTTGCTTCTTAAGACCGTTTGATTGGAAAGTCTTTTCCCAGCCTTTTATTTTTAGGTAGTGTCTATCTTTGAATTTGAGATGTGTTTCTTGTATGCAGCAGAAAGATGGGTCCTGCTTTCGTATCCATTCTGTAAGCCTATGTCTTTTTATAGGTGAATTAAGTCCATTGATATTGAGGGAAATTAATGACCAGTGATTGTTCATTCCTGTTATTTTTTGGTGGTGATGTGTGGGTACTTCTATACGTTGGGGTTTACTGCTGTGGCTTTATCTGTTGCCTGTGTTTTCGAGGGTGTATCTGACTTCCTTAGGTTGGAATTTTCCTTCTAGTGCTTTCTGTAGGGCTGGGTTTGTGGATAAGTATTGTTTAAATCTGGCTTTGTCATGGAATGTCTTGTTCACTCCATCTATGGTGATTGAAAGTTTTGCTGGGTATATTAGTCTAGGCTGACATCCATGGTCTCTTAGTGTCTGCATTACATCTGTCCAGGTTCTTCTGGCTTTCAAAGTCTCCATTGAGAAATCGGGTATTATTCTGATGGGTTTGCCTTTATATGTCACTTGGCCTTTTTCCTTTGCTGCTCTTAATATTCTTTCTTTATTCTGTACGTTTAGTTGTTTAACTATTATGTGGCGAGGGGACTTTTTTTGGGGGACTAGTCTGTTTGGTGTTCTATAAGCTTCTTGTATCTTCATAGGCATTTCCTTCTTTAAGTTGGGGAAGTTTTCTTCTATGATCTTGTTGAATATATTTTCTGTGCCCTTGAGTTGGTATTCTTCTCCTTCTTCGACCCCTATTATTCTTAGGTTTGGTCTTTTCATGGTGTCCCAAATTTCTTGGACATTTTGGTTCATGACTTTGTTGGCTTTAGTGTTTTCTTTGACTGATGAATGTATTTCTTCTACTGTATCTTCAACGCTAGAGATCCTCTCTTCCATCTCTTGCATTCTGTTGATTATACTTGCATCTGAAGTTCCCAATCATTTTCTCAGATTTTCTATTTCCAGCATTCCCTCTGTTTGTGTCTTCTTCATTTTTTCTATTTCCCTTTTCAGGTCTTGGACTGTTTCCTTCATTTGTTTCATTGATTTTTCTTGATTTTCTCTCAGTAATTTATTGTTTTCTTCCAGGACTTTATTGATTTCTTCTAATTTGTTTGCCCTTTCCTCTAGTTGTTTACAGCGTTCTTCACATTTTTTTGTCTTTTCCTCTACACAAGCCTCTAGCTTCTTCATGATGTCATTTATAAGGCTGTTTTCTTCTGCTTCTTCCAATTTCTGATGTTCAGGTCTAGGTGTTGGAGGAGGGCTAGGGCCTGGTGATGCTGTATTGCTATTCATTTTGTTGTATATGTTTCTGCCTTGACCTCTGCCCATCTCCTTGTGGTTCGTTCTTGGCCTTATCCGCACACTTGGTTCAGACAGACCAGTTTTCCAAAAGGGAAGTCTGGAGCAAGATGGGAGCTGGGGGCCGGCCTCTAAGTCTCAGGAAGAGGCTTGGGGCTCAGGCGGATGGGCGTGGGGGCAGGTGCCCAGGGATGGGGTCCGGGGCAAGGAAGGGCACTCACCAGTATTCCAAAAGGGAAGTCCGGAGCAAGATGGGAGCTGGGGGCCGGCCTCTAAGTCTCAGGAAGAGGCTTGGGGCTCAGGCGGATGGGCGTGGGGGCAGGGCGTGGAGACTGCAGGGTCTGCCAGGGGTCTTGGAGAAGGGGATCCTTCCCGGGGGGCTAGCAGGGAACCTGCCCGGTGGCCAGAACCTGGGGCCAAGTTGGGCAGGTCTTCCCTGGAGTGGCTGGTGCCCAGGGATGGGGTCCGGGGCAAGGAAGGGTACTCACCAGTGTTCCAAAAGGGAAGTCCGGAGCAAGATGGTAATGGCATATTTTAAAAAACAGTAGATTTAAATAATAAATTCAAGGAATATAAATCGGATGTCATACAAGTTCTAAAATCAGGAATAATAATTAATAATCACATATGTCTGGATTAATCTGGTTTTCTATAAAACTGTCATGACTATTAAAATTTAGTTGGCAATTGATATGTTTTATATTCTGAACTATTTCTTAATACAGCATTTAAATATAATAATACAGATTTACCCGGACACACTTATTCCTTGGGTGGTGGCTGTGGTGCATCTGAGGGTGAGGGGCTTGATTTAATTATCTCCTTCAATGCTTATTGTGTGAAGGGGAGCAGAATGCTCATTTCCTAGTTATTAATTCTAATCAACTGAGAAAAGTGGAGAACAAAGAAGATTTTATTTTCTTTGCTGGTTGAAACTGATAATTGGTATGTATGGAAAAGCATGATCTTTTGTGGAATTCATATTCAATGGTTGTGTCAATTTTCTTTACAAGATCAAGGTCAAAAATTAACTCAAAGGAACACTTTCTGTGGTTCAGAAATATTAAGACAAATGTTTTGGGAAAAACAATTTAATATAGAATTTAGCCTATTCATACATAAACTACAGCAGAAAATGGTATTAAAATTGTAAAGGCCATTATCTTAAAATTTCAGAAGAAAGCTTTCTTGTTTTTAAGTGAAGTATGCTTTAATTCCTTCCTTATGTTGTCTACTGTTGTGCTTCTCACATTCCTTGGCTGTTTCCCTCTCGGCTTTTTCTTTCCCATTTTTCTAACCCTCTGGTTCAGTCTGCTCTATGCTGTGGTGATATTTTATTTGTGCTGAAATGTGGTGATACTTTATTTGTGCTTCGATAAATAAAGCTTGCCTGGAGATCAGGGGGGAAAAGGACAGCCATTTTAAGTAAACAAAGTCAGGCAGCACACGTCCTTAATTTGATCACTTAGCAGGCAGGGTCTCTGTGTGTTCAAGGACATACTGGGGAACAGAGCCAAGCGTGATGACACATGCCTTTAATCCCAGTACCAACCATAAAGACCTGAAGGTCTGTACAGACAGGCAATGACAAGGAAATGAGGTAGCTGGGCTAAGAGCCATGATAGGAAAGAAGAGCAAGGCAAAAAAAGGCATCGGTAAACAGGAAGTAACTCACACTTGGAAGCTGCAGAGTTGGTGAGGTAAGATTGGCTGGTGACTTTCCCTATTTCCCTGATCTATCTAAGGCTTTTACCCCTATATTTGGCTCCATGTTTTTTTTATTTAATAAGATCATTTAGAAATTTGTCTACACTATTCTTTCTTTATAGTTCTTATTTCTTCTTTGTCTGTTTTGGAGCTGTCAGCTAAACTTTGATATTGGTTAGAGAATATTCATCCCTATAATCTCCTTACATGTGAACCTTAAGCCTTAAGACTTTGGTGATCACTAAGGCTTTTAGCAGGCTTGATGATGCCTGTGTACATTAAAGAGAACGGTGTGCCTTGTACCAAGTGCCCTGACCATCAATGTTTATTTCCTCAGATAATGGTAGACTTATTCTTGGGACCACCCAAGGCAAGCTGACACATTCAGCAACTGCCAACAATGATAAAGAATTCACTGTGAATTTTTGTAATTGTGAAATATATGTTACATCAATACATTTTTATTGTGTTTATTTGTATGTGCACATTAGGCACATAAGCACATGTGTGGCCACAGTCACACTATGAGTATACACAGAAACACACACAGACACACACACACACACACACACACACACACACACACACACACACACACACACACCAGAATTATTTAGTTTATGATTTTAGACAGCATTAAAATAAAATTCTGACATTTTCCTTCCTCATTCCAATAACCTTTACCCATACCTACCAAGTATTAGGAACAGTCTTGTATTGATCTGTATTTTTTACACAGGCTTGATGTCTTTGTATTTGATTTTTAAGCTTTAAATAATAATGTTTGAGTCAGAGCAACTACAATGAGGTAATCAGGGAACTAATTTTACTTTTTATCTTCTTACCCAAGCCATCTGTTCTCATCTTTGTCAGATGAATGATTACCAGATTGTCAGAACATGTACAATTTACAATCCATTCTGTCAATTCTATTGTCCTGATATTTATTGGTTAGATGAGCAATTACTCTTTCCACCTGTAGTTCATTCTGCAATAATATTCTTAAGAAGGCTCTTGAGGACAATACACAGCATTTTTTTTAAACATTCCAACTGTATTTCTGTTTGCAAACTGAGTGCATTTACTTTCTCTCCTAAAGAATCTAATCGATTTCTGTTTTCTCTTTTAGAAGAGTATGCCCAGGACTGGGCTTGTTTTTCATTATAAATTGATGAGTGTAGATGTGAACAAAAACCTGAATTACTAATATGGTAATAGGGCAATATGATGGAATCAACCTTATGTCTTGATCTGAAATGTAAAATTTGCCTATTTGATTGTCCTACCAATCAGGACAAATGGGATTTTGTTCTGAGATCAGTTTCTCAAGGAGAAATGTAACATACTATGGGTGGAGTCCAAAAGAGTGTGAGTTATTTGAAAATAAAAGCCCACAGACAGTAACTTTGGCCAGTACCTCTAAATTAATATATAAGGTAGTGTGGACAAAACCTCGGAGTCTCCCTAATTAGAAACAAATGACTTGGAGTATTCACCCCACTGGATATATGTCACTACTTAAGAGCTGTTGGAAGGAGGACAAAAGTTTCAAGGCAGTTGTCTGCTGTGCAAACGGATCTCAAACTGACCATTGTACATTCATCACTGTTGGGGCATGGAAACATCTATGGACGCTTTATGTAACACACATTAGCAGAATTTGATGAGTTTTAAATTTAGCACTATTCTCTGTTCTTCAAGGTGAGATTAGTTGTACTGTGAGAGGAAAGTAAATTTATAAGAAATGAGTGAACGGCAGGAAATATAGCCCTGAGTGCTAAAAGAAGGTCACAGCCTTTGGTTGACATTTTAACTTTTCTTCTCCTCCATCTATTCTAGCAAACCTATGTATAACTAGATGTATGGAAATCTATGGGGTCCTTTTCATCTCTAAATATATTTACATTTTCTACAATATTAAATGACTTAAAATAATAATTCAATTTATTTAGTTATGATGCAACAATTTCCAAAATCCAAGATAAGTATCTAAATCAGAACCTATATGCTTTCCCTTGGGCTCTATTATTTTAGATGGAATTGTCCATCCCCACCATATTCCTGCTGTTACAGTCATGAGAGGAGTCTATTATATGTATTGAGATGAAAAGGCTAATCATCTGCCCTTATTCTTCTTAATGATCACTTGGAGTTTAATAAATTCTTTGGAATTCTATATTAACGTTAGAATTATTTTGGCATTTTTACCATGAAATTTGATAGGATTTTGAATGTTAGATCAATTTGAGGTACATTCATTTAACAACATTAAATCTTCCAGTTTGTTATCATGCTACATGTTTCAATTTCCTTAGGTTTTCTTTTATTGTTCTTAATAAAATTTTGAATGTTTCAATGGACCGACATTAGAAATTATGCCAAATATATTCTTATGTTCATATTTTAATGTTACTATTAATCACATATTTGGTAACTTGTCTTATTCACTTACTGCTCTTGATAAAGCATTATTTTTATTAAATTATATTATGCAGTTAGTAAATTATACAGTTAGAATGAACATCGATAAATAAGATATTAACATGTTACCTTGTTCTAAAACTGAGAATGAGCAATGAGCAACACAGTGCTCATTCTCACAGTGCCACGCAGGATCTCATGCTTACTGCTCTTGATAAAGCATTATTTTTATTAAATCATATTATGCAGTTAGTAAATTATACAGTTAGAATGAACATCGATAAATAAGATATTAACATGTTACCTTGTTCTAAAACTGAGAATGAGCAACACAGTGCTCATTCAACACAGTGCCACGCAGGATCTCATGCTTGAAGGGCCTGTTCTTGGGTTAATGGTACATCACTGCCTTGACATCATAATAATTTTTAATTTGTGCTTCTGTCTTATAAAAGAGATCTGGCGGGACACTTAAGAATAAGCCTGACCAGAGAACGGTGTGATCTGCGTGCAGGTGTCTGACCATTCCATTCACTCTCAGGTGTATTAGATGCATACCTAATGAATATAAATGGTTAAAAAGGGACTGTCACCCTCAAGAGGCTAATCTGTCCACTCCTCAACAAAGATTTTGCTCCAAATAAAAGACTCACATTATTTTTCTGATTATAAAGTTTTAAAATGGGTCAGAGAGAGAGAGAGATAAGTATGCCCATAGCAACAAAATGCTAGAATGCATGCATTTAAAGAAACCAAGTGTGAGATCAATTCTCAAGTACCATTTAGAGGTAGTTAAGTCCAATATTTATTAGTGCACACTGACACTGGAAGTTGTATCTAATACCCAAATAATTATATCTAATTCTGTCATCAAGATTGCTACCATTAAGCCATTGATACAGCTATCTCACATTAAAAAAAAAGAAAAAAATTTAGTTACAAATTAAAGGACATTAACCTTAAAATAAGCTTAAGAATCCTGGTAAAATGCTAATGGATGATAACCATGGGCCAAAAAAAAATAATAACATGTTTGGTATGAAAGTTTAATACCTGTAATGTAACTCACAGATTTTTCTGTAAAACCAAAGAGTCTTAAGCATTTTAATTTAATTTAACACTGTGCAATGTTTTATCTATTTTATGTAATAGGAAGTATCTTTCTTCTGATGAAATTAACAGTATTATTCTGCACATTTGAACCCTACTTCACAACCTGCAAAACTGCAACTTGAAATGAGAAGCTTTGTACATCAAACTTTTTATTTTTTAAGCTTCCTAGCAGTGTATACACAATGTAAAAGTGAATTGAAGTATAAAGTTCAGTTTTACTCTGCCCAGAATAAAAATAGATTTCTACTGAATTCTGAGAATACTTATTTGGCTTAAAGGTGTTACATTTATTTTGTTATATACAATGTAATGTGTTCAAGACCTAAAACAAAATTAAAAGACGTGCTTTCTATTTCAAGAGTTAAATTTCCATCAACCATAACAAAAGCATGTTTTGGTTAAAGACAAACCATATACATAATGTCCAACCATTTGCCTATATTGCCTAGTGGTATCCAGTCATCTTTCTTGAAGGAAGCATACTCTGAAACATTTGCACAATGATGAAATTGACCAAGAATATATCCCATCACGCAAATAGAAAACAATTATATATTGAAACTGTGAGTTTCTTTGTGCATTAAATCCACTGAGTGTTGCAGAAATAGTTCACTAATTACTTTTTTTGTTAGTGTTACTTTTAAACTCCGTGTTCAAATGAATAGCTGTGTTATGCCTATATATTAACAGTTGTCTCTTGAAATAATTGCTATTTAGGTTTGTAAAGTATTCATTAAATGTCTCCCAAATTACTTAAAAATCATAATAGTCGTTTAATGGGTGCTTTAAAACTGAAATAGAAATTACATTTGATTATAAGTAACTGTAGGTTTATAAAGCTATCATTATATGTCTATTAAGACCATTTAACTTAAGTGTTACATAATTAGTGAAGAGCCAGGATTTTAATTGCACATTTGCAAACTGCTAACTTGCTTTGCTAAATATTCATTTTATCCACGGCAGAAAAGAGTGAGTGGTGTGAAGATTGTATCAGTTTTCTTTTCCTAAGCAATTATCACTCCGAGTTCTGCGATATATGTGATCTAACAAGTTTATATCATGTTTAGTAATGATGTCATATACAAAAATCTAAAGGTGATTCATTTTAATTATGTACTCTCAAAGAAGGGATGTGTCTTACTTATTCTTTCTCTGCCACAAAAAAAAGAGAGAGAATTTTAAAATTCTGTCTATAAATCCAAAAGCATTTTCTTTCCTACCTTTCAGGTAACAGATTTTGCATGACAATTGAACAGATGAGATGGAAAATAGTTGATATAAAATTATGATTCAGTAATTACCGCCTTGTTCATAAAACTACATCCCAAGTTTCTAATTAAAAAAACATAATTTCCCATTAATTTATTTCCTAAGTAGTTACTTGTTATCATAGAAGGTAAGTGGATCTTATGAGAGAGACTAAATTGTACTTTTATGCCTTGAAGTGTCAACTTATCTTGAAGTCAAGATTGGTATGCAAAATTCAAAGAGAAAGATTGTAATTTGATTGCAGGTTCGGCTCCATAGCTAAATAAAGTGCCTCAGACAGCAGGCTTTTAGAGACACTAAAACTCCTTTTGCAAAGGTATCCAGTTTTAGTTCTTCAGTAAATCTCCATTAGACACCTGAGGTTGCCTCTTTCAAACCTGAACAAGAAAACATTCTGCTGAAAGAAAATTTATTTAGATATCATTTCTTCTCTAAATGCTTCTTCCCCCTAGAAAAATTTGCATTTAAACAAGCTTTTGATTTCTTCAGAATCCATCTGCCTACATTTACCCTTCTTTTTTTGAAACCCCAGAATAAACATCACCTGGAAAGGATGCTGGAAACACTGTTGCCACTGTGCTTCTTAATTTTGTTCATATCCGTTTAAGGCCCTAATATGAAGACAGCATAATCGATTTAAGTTTGGACATGTCACCAGGATTTTTATTTGCTCTTCAGATTCTGAGCATTCGTGTAATCTTCTGACTAAAACAATGACACTCATAACTTGGTGTCTTTGGACCCATTTCTGATGGAAAACTAACAAGACGACAGAGAGGGTAAGCATTGCTCTGAGCATACATGTTCAGAACAATCCATTACATTTTGTCCATCTCATCAGAATTCCCTAAAGCTATGAGACTCGTGTTCTTTCTCTGCTCCTACTCCTATTTTTTGATTAGCTGATATTTGAGACTTGCAGTGATAAATTTCTGCTTATTGCTGCCCTTCCTCATGCTTTGAATTAAGCATAAGACAATATTTTATTTCTTTTTATTTTTGTACATATCAGACTTGGTAAAAGTTCCAAATCTTGTATGCATAAAGAATTTTCACATTTGTTCCTGCTCAGTACAGATTTCCTTTGATTTAGTCATATAGTGGATTAAGCAACAGTTAAATCTCTAAGAATTCAGAGTATTAAGCAGATCAAGCTACACAACTGTCTGGCTTATGCAGAGACAGTATTAGTCCAGTAGGATCAGGATCCACCCCCTGGTGCATGAGCTGGCTTTTTGGTGGGACCTATGGTGGGGCACCTTGCACAGCCTTGAGGCAGGGAGACGGGCTTGGACCTGCTACTACTGAATGTACCATGCTCTGCTGACTCTCCATGGGAGGCCTTACCTTCCTGTAGGAGGAAATGGGGTGGGGGAGCGGGGAGAAGGCTGGAGGGGTGGGAGGAGGGAAAAGCCAGATCTGTGATTGATATGTAAAATGAATAAAAAAATTAATAAAAGAAAGAATTCAGAGAATTGCTGGGCAGTGGTGGTACCTTTAATCCCAGCACTCAGAGGGGAGAGGCAGGCAGATGGATCTCTGCCAGCCTGGTCTACAGAGTGAGTTTCAGGACAGCCAGGCCTGTTACACAGAGAAATCCTGTTTCAAAGGAAAAAAAAATCCAGAGTATTGAATTGTGAGATTCCTATTCCTGTTACCAACAGCCCTTACCTTCCTTTCTTCAGTGACCAAGCAATTGTACATTGCTTTGCTACAAACATTCTTTTTCCTATGCATAGCCTATATCATTTCTTCCTATCATCATTTGTCCCTTATAAGTGTTTCTTCTCTTTTACAGCTAAAGAGGTGATTATCCCACTGACTTATGTTTTTACCATAAAGAAGCAGGATTACCATTCACACAAGTCAACAGAATTCCATTTCTCTAGCATTGGCTCACATTCAAGGACTCTCAGAGTGTAGCTAGAGTTTTCCTGCCTGGCCCACAGTCAGGACAAATCTCTGTCACCTGCCAGTCCCATAGCCTCTCAGACCCGACCAAGTAAACACAGAGACTTATATTGGTTACAAACTGTATGGCTGTGGCAGGCTTCTTGCTAACTGTTCTTACAGCTTAAATTAATCCATTTCCATTAATCTATACCTTGCCACATGGCTCGTGGCTTACCGGCATCTTCACATGTGGCTTGTCATGGTGGTGGCTGGCAGTGTCTCCTCCACCCAGCTTCCTGTTCTCTCCATTTTCCTCTCTGTTAGTCCCGCCTATACTTCCTGCCTGGCCACTGGCCAATCAGTGGTTTATTCATTGACCAATCAGCAACACATTTGACATACAGACCATCCCACAGCACAGAGGCACATCATCTTATTTTCTTCTGTAAAATTTGCTACAGAAAGCTTTATACTTTCCAGAGGATTAAAATCTAGACTAGACAAAGAAATCATAAGCCTAACAACAACAAAACAAACAACTCAACCTATAAATGGGCTGATGAAATGAGCAGAGTTATTGAAATACGAACTACAAATGGTCAACAAGATTATAAAATACACTCAGCTTCACTTGTACTCACTAACATGCAAATCAAAACTATATCGAGATTCCCTCATAGGTCAACCAAAATTTCATCATTAAGATAGCAAATAATAACAAATGCTAAAAAGATGCCCAAAACAAAGATATGCATTGTTGGCAGGAATGTAAACTAGTCAGCTACTATGGAAGTTAAGCGGTCAATTTCTTAAAATGATGATGGTGGGTCTTCCCCTTAACCAGAAGTACCACTCCTGGGTATTTGTGTGAAATACGGCATGAAATATTTGGACATCAATGCTCTTTGCAGCATTATTAAAATAGCTAAATGGAACCAAATAAGATGTGTAACATGAATCTTAAATGGTCTTATTAATAAAATCAAACCTGAGGCCAGTTATTGGGGTGAACGCTGGAAGATCAGAGAAGCAGAACAAGCCACAGCCACCTCACCTTGCCAATTCCTCAGCTGATCCTGTTTTCTCAGACTGGAAGCCTCTGAGTCCTTATCCAAATGGATCTCAGCTGAACTGCTTCTAAAAGCCTAAAAGTTTAACCAGCTAAAAGCTTCTAGTTCCCAGTTTTCATGCCTTATATACCTTTCTGCTTTCTAACATCAGTTCCTGTGATTAAAGGCGTGAGTCACCATGCTTGGCTGTTTCCAGTGTGGCTTTGAACTCACAGAGATCCAGATGGATCTCTGCCTCCCAAGTGATAGGATTAAAGGCGTGTGTGCCACCATTTTCTGGCCTCTATGTCTGTCTAGTGGCTGTTCTGTCCTCTGACCCCAGGTAAGTTTATTAGGGTGCACAATATTTTGGGGAACACAATACCACCACAAAGATGAACAGCAGAAGAATGGAGAGGGAAAGAAAATAAAATGGAGCTTTTTCAGCCTTGAAGAACAATGTTTTGATTTTTTTTCATGGAAATGGCTATGCATTGAATAGACCATATTGAGTGAATTAAGTCAATCTCCAAGATAAAAACCATGTTCAGCTCTCATTTGAGGTTTCTTTCTCTCTATAAACCTGACGACATTCTGCTGTCCTCATAGATCTGTGCCTTTCTCAGCCATCATCAGAGAAGCTTCTTCTTGCAACAGCTGGGAATTAGTTCAGAGACCTACACCCAGTTATTATTCGGGGTGAGAGACCTTGGAACACTCAAACCTAGGTAGGGTGTCCCCATCAGGTCCCTCTACTCAGGTCTCAGGAAACACTGAGAAAGAGGAAGAAGAAAGGATGTTGGAGCTGGAGGAGGTCAGAGGGCACCTAGGATACAAAGACCACTAAATTAACAGAATGCATGTACATATGAACTCACAGGGACTGGGACATCCTGCACAGGGTCTTCACTGGTCTACACCAGATGACAGTAGAGCCAGAGGAGTGGTGGGTACATATGCCCATCCCAATTCCCAGAAACAATCTCCAATGGAAAACCAAATGGAAATTTGGTTTTGTCCCAGGGCGTTTTTAGGGCAGATAGACTATCCTCAGGGATGAGCTGCCAGTCCGGCAGTATATGATCATCAGAGGGCTAACTTGTGGTATCTGTGGAGGCTTCTTGTCTCATAGTGTACTGTCAGAATTTTTCCTAGTTTTTAAATTATGTCTTTCTTTTTGTTATATATATGTAAAATATATCATACACACACACACACACACACACATATATATAATATATATATATATATTATATATATATAATTTTTTCTTCTCTCCTTTTGCCCAACATTTGTATCTATATTGTGGCTTCCAATTTGGTGTTTCTTGTGGAATTCCTGAGTGTATAAATGAGGGCCTTCTCTGTGTGTATGTTTGTTTCTTTTGCCATTTCGTGGGCTCTTTTCCTTTGGTTTGTTTATTTTGTCCTGTTCCAACATGCTAGTTTTTGTTTTAGCTTATTCATGTTGGAGGCCTCTTTGTTTTCCAATGAGAAACAGCAAGGGGTTGAATCCGAATGGGAGGGGAGGAACTGGAAGAAGTAACCTTCGGACAGTTTATGTGAGAGAAGAATCTGTTTTCAATAAAGGAGAAAAAGAAAGAAGATAAACGTTAAATCTGTGTTCAATAAGAGACTTTGCCACAAAATAAGGTGGGGAAGAACTGAAGAAGACATTAAACACTGACCTCTGGCTTCCAACATACATATCAACATATGCATGTATAACTCACACAAAAATAAGTAAATAAAGAAAGAATTGAAGAAAACATTGAACATGGCTTTCACAATCATGTACACACATGGGTACCTATGCATGGATGATTCACTCAAAAAATAAGTATATAAACAAAGAAATAATTGAAGAAGACACTGAACATCAACCTCTGGCTTGCACATTCATGCACACACATGGGTACATATGCATGGATGATTCATTGAAAAGTAAGTAAATAAACAAACAAAGAAAGAAAAATCAAGGCTCTTCAATAGGAAACTTTCCATTGACTCCCAGTAATGAACTTTCTTTCTTTCATGAAAGATCTTTGCAGTGTATTTTTAAACCATGAGGCCTGTGATTTTTGTCTCTGTATAAATGGCAACTGATTGCATTATTCAGAAATCATTTATAGGTGATACATCTAGTGTTATTCCCCATGGTCTGAGTTTTTATAACTCCCTTAAACAAAATGGAGATTAGAAACATGACTTCTGACAGTTATATTTGAATGTCACAGAAAAGGCTAGAAATTTACTACTGTAATCAACTGTGAAATATTTCCTGTTAGTATGCCAACTTTTCATACTGAAATTTATGCACAAAAACCAGTTATAAGAAAAAGTAAATTTTGACACTTTAAAACTTTTTTATTTAAAGAACTTTCAAATAAAAAATACCAAACACTGAGATTAGCAGAACCCAAAGTGTACCTATCTCAGTGTACTTCTAGATAATTAGAATAGCCATTCTGAAACTCTGGGTATTTGTACTTTTATTATCGATGTATTTTATAGAGTTATCCACCAAAAATAAAATCCATGCTGTAGTTAAAACAAGAAAAGCAAATACCTTTATATCTTCTTTCATGACTCATATTAAGTGGGATTATAGGTTTATGCTCTAATTTTTAATATGTTTTCTTTATTTAAAAAGACACTGACAGGTTAGCAATTTGGAAAATTCAAATGCTACTTTTAAGTAGTGATAATCACAGGTGAAACAGTTGTGTGGGTATATACATGTGTGTGTGTTTGTGTAGGTGTGCATATGTGTGATGCTATTATTTTTCTACTTTTCCCATACCTCTGTAATGCTTAAAAATTGTTTTTATGATTATAGAAAATATTATGGACAATATTTTGTTTGTAGTTTTATCTTTAAAATAAAGCAGGAAATTTTTATAGAATTTAGATGAAATTGTTGTCTAATGAATAAAATACCTTATTATATAGATTTCTAATAAATTACATTGCAATTTTGTTATTAAATCACAAAAAAGTAATTTCAGAAGAAAATGGCAGCTGTCCTATCCATTAACATAACTTCTGTTATATAACTTTTGTTACATCACATAGGATCTTATTATCCTTGTCTGTGTTCATGATTCTAAATAAAATAGTGCCTTGGAATCTTAAGGTTAGAAATGGAAAACTAGGTATAGATTTCAGACAAAGTATCTTTATGTGCTAATATATACATGCATACTCTTCAGCCTCATTGTGGTGACAAAGAAACTTCCAAGACCTGTAAATGTTGCTTCTTCCTTACATCACATAATAATTGTTCAATTTCTCTTTTCCTTCATACAGTTAGTTAGCTGTCTTTCTCTTACACTTCTCTTCTTTCTCTGGTACTGATACTTAAGTGGGATTCTCATGAGCTAACATAAAGGAAATAATGTTAAATTAAATTCACAGAACACTCAAGATATAGTAACACTATGAATGCAGGGAACCATTAGGTTACTCAAATGAATAAAGATGACCTCAAGGAAAGAGTTAGGAACATTCCTAATCATTAATTCTTAAACTGCATGTGTGCTTCTTGAGATAGTGTAATATTCAGAATCTCTAAGTAAGTTTCACATCTCTCAACACACAGAAGTCACTTGTATTTAACTTGTGAAGCATACACATTTTATACTAGATGTCTTTTACAGCTTAAAAATCCTTCCCTTAAGTGACATTTTTCATAAGTCTATGAATTAAAAGTTTATTCACTATTGATGCATTTTTAGCCAGGGTGTCATCTTAAAGACATTTTGGAAAGAGCTCTCATTGAATATATGGTCAATATAGTTATACACTTACATTCCACTTAGAAACTAGGGTGGGAAGATAGAATGGAGTCAACTATCACACTGTACTCCCTTGTTTATATTTATTTGGGTATATTGGAGTCCTCATTAGGATCACCTTCATATATTCTGTGAATTTTCTACTGCACCAGATTTCCACACCATCCCCTAATTGTCCCCCACTTCTGCTGTGGATATCGTTCTGTATAAATAAAACACTGATAGGCCAGTGGCCAGGCAGGAAGTAGGAAGTACAAGGAGAGAGGAGAATTCTGGGAAGTAAAAGGTTGAGTGAGGGAGACTGCCTGGAGCTGCCGCCAGGACAAAAAAAAATGTAAGGTACCGGTAAGCCACGAGCCATGTGACAAAGTATAGATTAATAAAAATAGACTAAATATAAAAGTAAGAGCTAGACAATGATAGGCCTGAGCTAATGGCCAAGCAGTTTAAATAATGTAAGTGTCTGTGTGTTTATTTTATAAGTGGGCGCCAGGACTGGCGGGACTTGGCGGGAGCTGGAGAGAAATTCTCCAGCTACACACTTCCAATTGTATCTCAGCATATTCTCTCCCTCTACCCCATCTGCTCCCCAGATGACCCCTCCCATCTCTACCTGCCCCTGACCACCTATAAAATCTATTCTACTTCCTTCCATGGAGATAGATCCACGTATCACCCACTAGACCTCTCCTGTATAGCTAACCTCTCTGTGTCAATGGATTGTAACTTGCTTATCACTTACTTAATAGCTAATATCCACTTTTAATCTAATACATGCCATATTTATCTTTCTCAGTCTAGGTTACTTCAACTAGGCTGTTGCTAAGACAAAGCATTGCTCTCCACAATCCTACAGCAGGGACCCATGGCGAGGATAACACCACACAACTCATTGAACATGGAGAAATCAAGTTGGTGCATACATAGTGCCTTCATCCCCCATTCCAGTCTCTTTGGTATAGGAAGAGAAATGTGGACATGAACCCAGCCTCCAAATCTCTGATCTATAATCTATCCTGTCTGAAAAAAAATTGTGGTAATGGTCACACAGAACTTGAGGGAGTAGCCAACCAATGTCTGATTTGATTTAAGGCCTACTCCATGACAAGGAACACATGTCTGACACTGCTTGAGTAATCAAGAACCAGAGATTGCACAGTCTAGAGACACAGATCAAAACCAAACTCTACTGGTCTAAAAAAATATATATCAATAAAATGACTCCTAATGACATTCTGCTATACTCATAGATCAATACTTTATCCAGTCATCATCAGAGAGGCTTCCTCCTGCAGCCAACAGGAAAAGGCACAGAGACACACAGTCAGACATTACTCAGAGAGAATCTAAATAGGAGGTAACCTTCAACTACCTCTCCTCAGAGCTCAGGGAATCTCTTGCGGGGGTGGGGGTGGTGGTGGTGGTGGTGAAGAATGATTGTAAGTGCCAGAGGGGATGGAGGACACCAGGCACACTGAATCAACTAATTATGAGCTTACAGAGATGGCAGCTAAAAGCATAGGGATTACATATGTCTATACCATGTCCTCTACATTTATAATAGAGCTATTAGTTTAGTATGGGACTATTGATTGTGAGAATGAGTTGGTCTCTGACTCTTGTGCCTGTCCTTGGGACTCTTCCTCCTCTCAGGTTGCAGTATCCAATGTCACTATAAAGGTTTTTGCTTCGCATCATGAGGTTTGCAGACAAATGGATGGATCTAGAAAAAATCATCCTGAGTGAGGTAACCCAGACTCAGAAAGACAAACATGGTATGTACTCACTCATAGCAGGATACTAGACATGAAACAAGGATGACTTGTCTGCTACTCACATCACCAGGGAGGCTACCTGGAAAACAGGACCCCAAGAAAGACACAGGGATCACCCAATGACAGAGAAATGGAATGAGATCTACATGAACAGCCTGGACATGAGTGGGGGTAATGAAAGGCGAGGGTTGAGGGAAAGAGAGCTTGGGGGAGCGGGAGATCCCAGCTGGATCAACAACAGAGAGGGAGAACAAGGAATAGGAGACCATGGTAAATAAAGACCACATGAGAATAGGAAGAAGCAAAGTGCTAGAGAGGCCCACAGAAATCCACAAAGATACCCACACAACAGACTGCTGGCAGAGGTCGAGATACAGCCCGAACTGACCTACTCTGGTGATGGGATGGCCAAACACCCTAATGGTCGTGCTAGAAACCTCATCCAACTACTGAGGGATCTGGATGCAGAGATCCATGACTAGGCCCCGGGTGGATCTCTGGGAGTCCAATTAGCGAGAATGAGGAGGGTTTATATGAGCGAGAATTGTTGAGACCAAGGTTGGATAAAGCACAGGGACAAATAGCCAAATGAATGGAAACACATGAACTATGAACCAATGGCTGAGGGGTCCCCACTGGATCAGGCCCTCTGAATGGATGAGACAGTTGATTGGCTTGATCTGTTTGGGAGGCATCCAGGCAGTGGGACCAGATCTTGTGCTCATTGCATGAGTTGGCTGTTTGAAACCTGGGGCCTATGCAGGATTGTTTGGCTCGGCCTGGGAGGAGGGGACTAGACCTACCTGGACTGAGTCTACCAGGTTGACCTCAGTCTGTGGGGAAGGCTTTGCCCTGGAGGAGATGGGAATGGGGGGGGGGGCTTGGGGGGAAGGTGAGGGGGACGGGAGGGGGGGAGAACAAGGGAATCCGTGGCTGATATGTAGAACTGAATTGTATTGCAAAATAAATTAAAAAAAAAAAATGAAATACTCATGCTTTAACAAAAAAAAAAAAAAAAGGTTTTTGCTTCATCTTAAATATGTTATTTTGTCAAAAAAGAATAAACTCTAAGTTGCTACAAAAATAAGTAATTTTTTTGTATCTACACTTAACATTCCACAATAATTTGTTTTAATATTCATTTATTCTAAAGATTTATCACAAGTAATTACAAATTTATAATAGCTTGAGCTATAAGAATATGGTACAGTATATTTATTTATTTATTTATTTATTTATTTATTTATTTATTTATTTATTTTTTTTTTTTTGGTTTTTCGAGACAGGGTTTCTCTGTGTAGCTTTGCGCCTCTCCTGGGACTCACTTGGTAGCCCAGGCTGGCCTCGAACTCACGGAGATCCGCCTGACTCTGCCTCCCGAGTGCTGGGATTAAAGGCGTGCGCCACCACCGCCCGGCCTTATTTATTTTTAATCTTCAGATTTCTTCAATAACATCTTGCTTTTGAGATTTTTCTCAATACTTACCTTCAACTTTGAGGTACAAAGTGACTTCCATACAACTTCTCATTAGTGGCCTATTCTGGCTTCCATCTGCATTGAAATGAGAAAGAAACATTTCTTGTTTAAAGATATTGCTTATATAGCTTTTCTTATTTCACACTGATTTGAAATTACATTCATACAGTCATGCATAAGAATAACCAAGAAATGTTAATGTAGGGAAGTAATTTATATAAGTTTTATATTATTAAATGTAAATAATGAAATCAGAGTGATATTGGAAGCAGTAATCTTTGTAAAAGTTACTGAAAAATAGAGAGGAAGATATTTATAACTTACCCAAATAACATTTTAATTTAGCTAATTTTCAAAACACTCCATTACTACATGTGTAGTATCCTTTCATTTTGTATAAAACAGTTGAAAATACTGTCACTGCTACTGTCTTAATCATCACATGACACTAAATTTAAAATCTAAGTTTATTCACTTAAATCAGAGAGCAATAAGATTGTTAGAAAGAGATATTACCTCTCATAATATAGAAGTTAAAAGGTCCACAGGGTAAGAAAAGTTACTACAAACAGTTTGTAACCTTTGGCAGGTGAATTCTTCCAGGTGCATTGTGCTGAACCCATTTTATTAGAAAACTCTTACTCACATAGTGCTGTACACAATACTATTTTTTCCTATCCTATCAACTCTTGGGAAACCTCACAGTATGGGTTGTGCAAATATAAGTCATTATAGACATTAATTGCATGCATTTTATGGCTGCTGTCAACATAAGGGTAAAAAGATAAATCACTTCAGCACTTAGTGAACATGTAGGGCCTTTTAAAGATTCAATCTTGTTCATTTTTCTAAAAGGTTCATTGGAATGCACAGATGTACAGTTTGATTGACTGCCTTTCCCACTATTTCAGTGGTCAAGCTAAAAGCCAGTGCATTTATCAGCAATAAGAAAAACCCACTTGGAGTGGAATACAATTGTGAATAACAACACTGAATAAAACTTCCAGTTATGGTTAAATGGCATGCATATTATTTTAAACAAAATAGTCTGTGTAAAATTGAATAAATGTTATTTACTTTTCTTGAAAAGAGATAGTTATATGCAATAAGAAATGAAAGGGATAAGATGTCCTTGTGCTACAGCAAAGGAACTTTCTCTGTCAAAAGTTGATTAGAGCAGGAGCAGGATTGCCTTTGGAATTTTACTGTTCTATGTTTCAGTTTCTGCTTGAGTCCATGACCCTGGTTACATTTTACATTTTATACTTCAAATATGTATTTTTGCCTGAAAAATTTTTTTCTTCTGATGGTAAAAGCGCTTTCATTCACTGAAGAAGGTAACTAGCTACTGCCAAAACCAAAGTTCATTTATAATGCTCCTTTCATAATCTTAATCTACACTTTATGCAAATCTTAGACTCTACCTATTGTAAATATATCTTATCACTCCTTTTCTGCCACGTTCAAAGTTTCCAAGCCATATTAATTTCAAGGTGCCTCATTTCAAAAATATATTAGCATTTTACAAAAATGACCAACATACTATGGTATTTCAGTTTGTTTTATATTGCTATGTTAAAGCATCATGACGAGAAGCAGCTTGGACAACAATGTTTTTCTATTCCTTTTTCATTTTTGTCCTCTTTATAGATCATTTTCTTAGTTGGAGTTACTATTGCTGTGTAGAAACACCATGACCAATGCAAGTTGAAGAGGAAAGGATTTATTTCACTTACTCTTCTATATCACTGTTCTTCACCAAAGGATTTCAGGACAGAAACTCAAATATGGAAGGGTCCTGGAGATAGGAGCTGATGCAGAAGCTACAGAGGGGTGCTACTTACTGGCTTGTTCTTCATGTCTTGCTCAGCCTGCTTCTTTTTAGAACCCAGGACTACCAGTTCAGGAATGACAACACAAAAAAATGGGCTGGGCCTTCTCCCATCAATCATTAATGAAGGAAATGTTTTACAACTTGCCTACAGTCTGATCTTATGGAGGCATTTTCTTAATTGAAGTTCCTGCCTCTCAGGACAAGTTCCTGCCTGTGACAAGTTGACCTAAAACTATCAAGCACATACATAGGCCATTATGAAGGGAAGTCAATAAAGATACTCAAGGCATAAACATGGAGGCAGAAATTGAAGCACATGCCATTGAGGAATACAGTTTATTGGCTTTTGTATACAACTCAGGATCACATGAACAGAAATGGCACTGATCACAGTGGGCTGGGTCTCAAATCAATAATAACTTTAAAAAATGCTGCACAAGCTTTCCTTCAGGAAAATCACACAGAGTTATTTTCTGTCTTCCCAGAAAGCCCTGGCTTATGTCAAGCTGACAAAAAATAATAATAACCAACACAGTTGGGACAAAGAAAATAGTCTAACATGAAACGTACCACATCTGGCAAATGGGAATAACAGCATTACAGAGACAAGGCACACCTCTGTGTTCAGGTGGCCGAATTTATCTCATTATTGTGATGCCTGAACATCTTCAACTCTCACTAGAAATAATTTCTTACTCGGAGGGAAAGGACAATAAAAATATCAAACTGTGCCCCGCTTATCATCCTTAATGCCTCAAAACAAGTATGGCTTGACATGCAGATTACAGAAAAAAATTCTTGTCAGAACATTAATATGAGATTCACCATGATAAAGATAAGAAGGGAATTAGTCAGCAGTAAGTTCTAAATCTTTTTATTCCCAGTTATATTTTCTCATGTCCATGATCTTAAAAATTCAGGTAAACGCTGAAGAACTTGTAAGATTCTACAGGCTGTGATATGAACATAAACAAATAAAACTCTCCTTATATTCTGCAGAAGCTCTGTTTTCTATAAATAAAACCTGTGTCATCATGATGAACATTATTGTTTTCACACTATTCATTACCATTTATTATTAATTTGAATTGTGAGAACCTTGTGCATAAAAGCACTTTTCTATTAAAAATATAATTAATGAATGTTTCCATAGATGTCCATAAGGAAACACACATTTTCTTATGATGGTGTTTTTATTTAGACTTGGAATATCCCCTGAATGTCAAATGTAGAACACTTGAGTTACTTTTGCAGTATGGTAGAAACTTTATGATGTAGAGCTTGATGAAAGGATGTTAGCTCAATAGGGAGTGCCATGGAAGGAGATACTAGATCTTCATCAGTCTTTCTCTATTTTCTCTGCGTCTACCAAACACAAGTAGTTTTACTCTACTACACAATCATCAAACTGAAACCTTCAATAAGATGAAAAACAAAGGATCACCCCGCCATATACTAAATCTTCTGAAATGGTAGGAGAAAAATAAATCATTTCCCTCATAATTTGTTAATTTACTATGTTGGGGGTACTTGTGAGTACCAAAGTGACCTTGGATAATTTAATTTTGCATAATGACACTTGTGATACTCAACCTTCCTTCACTATGGAAATACTTGAAATACTAACTTCTTAACAAAAATAGAATGTTTTATTTGGCTTACAGTTTGGATGATAGTTCATGGTTGGTTGTTACCATGGTGTACATTGAGGATGAAAATAAAAAAGAAGATCATTTAAGAGTTGTCCACAATGGCATGAAGATTTTCCCCTAAGCACCATATCATAAAGTCCTTATCACCCTTTCTTTGCACCGAGGACTAGATACCATGCCATTATATTGAAACTTTGAATAGCATTTATGATCTAATCTGTGGGAATGCTGTGCACAAATCTTAAATGGTCTTAATAAAAACAAACCTGGAGCCAGGTATTGGGATGAACACTGAAAGATCAGAGAGACAGAACAGTCATATCCAACCTCACTTTGCCAATTCCTCAGCTGGTCTTGTTTGCTCAGACTGGAAGCCTCTGAGTCGTCATCTGGAATGAATCTCAGATGAACTGCTGCTCAAAAGCCTGAAAGCTGAACCAGGCTCTAGTTCCTGATCCTCACGCCTTATATACTTTTCTGCTTCCTTCCATCACTTCCTAGGATTAGAGTGTGTCACCATGCCTGGCTGTTTCCAGTGTGGCTTTGAACTCACAGAGAGATCTGGAGAGATCTTTGTCTCTGGAATGCTAGGATTAAAGGTGTGTGTGCTACTATTTCCTGGCCTCTATATCTACAGGCTGTTCTGTTCTCTGACCCCAGATAAGTTTATTAGAGTGTACAATATATTGGAGAACACAATATCACTACTGGGTATATGTATTTAGGCATATTACTTCTATGGGAGTTTGTTAGTAAACAAAACTCTCATATTCTGAAATATTAACTATGTTCATCAAGGTGTTTTGTAGACTCAGCAACTGTCAGTAAATTTTGATGTAATAATGTAGTCTGCTTTAGCTGTAAATAATATCCTATATTATTTAGGACTGACTTCTGTTTCCATTCACAAAGGCTTTTTCTTTGTATCTCTTAGAATCTAAAATTCCTAATCCTCCTGTCTATTCAGTACTCTCTAATATACTTAGGGATTTATGAGAAAAATATTCTCGACTAGTGGTGAGTTTGCATCCATAACGTGTAACAGCTTTCGGCAGCAATAAATGGCACCACAGTTTTTTTCTCGCTGTGATTTGTTATCCACAGCATTTATGAACCTGTACATACAAAGGCACACACACCGGAACAAATGATCCCACGTTGAAAAACAAACTGATGACTTTCATTGTCCACTCATGTTAAGCATCCAGACAAACAAGTGGCACCTGTCTGGCTCGTGCACGGCTCCTGACTGTCATCTCCTCCTAGATATAAGCTAGGAGTTTCAATGTATAAACTGAAGAAGTCAGAAATTATTACCCTCCCATAGCATACTAAACAAACAATTCCAGCATGTGAATGTGTGCATAACATACAGATCATGGGGAAAGGGGGGGCAGATAATGAGAGAATTCCACGGAGTCTATTTGAAGGTCAAAGGAATTTATTCAGCGTTTAATTCACAACAAGAATAATTGAGTTGGTCATGGAATCCAGGAGGGGTGGGGCACAGTCCAATGTGGTTCTCAGGAGAGCTCTGCCTTGTTCCATAGCACCAGCATCCAAGACCACGAGGCAGAGAAGAGAGAGCAAACACATACTCCTCCCAGATTTTAAGAGGTCCCTTAGGGAGGTGGGGGCCGCGGAGTAGGTCCCTAGAAGTTACCTGCTGCCTCAAAGGGGCAGTGTTTCAGGGTAAAGCACAGACAACCACCCCTACATACAGACTCCACTGTGAGTATTGTTATCAAGTAAGTGTTCTATGACTTTTCTGGGGAAGATGGAAACAAAGATGTCTGTTCATCCCAGATCAGGCACCAAAAGCAAACTAAATAAATAATTTCACTCAAATCTTGTTTGACGAACCTATGGGTTTGCTTGGCTACTATAAGGAGCGTGAAGGGTGACAGGTGACTCAGGCCAGACATCTATATCACCGAGAATCTCATTTATTATCTTCCCAATTAAAGATGATTTCCTGGGCCTTGGGGGTGGGGGATGAAATAGATGCATGGTTTTCCTCTATGATTTGAGCCTTAGGATTTGTCCATCACACCACCGGATGGCATAACAATCACTGATTCTCAGCAGTTTGACTGGTTGAGTCTCTTCAGTAACTACTGCCTACTGCAAACAAAGTTTTCCTCCATCAAAGAGTGAGAGTCACCACAGCAATAATCTGTGTGAGAAAAAAAATGATGTTCAGAAAGGAAATTGACAGGCCCATCACACTCCTATAACCAAATAGTAGTAATAATAATTCCCATACTGGAGCCTAAAATCTCTATAGCCACAGATATTTCCCCTGATTTATAGCACCAAATAAGCTTTTTTCCTGGAGGCCAGACCTTCAATATAGTTGTAAAGCAGTTGGTTGTAATAAAGCAGCTAGTCAATGTTGCACCAATGGGCAAATTCGGCCTGGCATGTTGGTGCTTTAACACACAAGTTCCACATAACAATTTCAATGTCAAACTAGAGCTGAGCCTGATTTTTCTTCATGCTTTGCATGTGGTATCTTCAGCAATGGCTCTTGTGAGTGAGTTGTAAATTATGGAATCTCTCCAGGTGTTTGTCAGTGATATATATATATATATATATATATATATATATATATATATATATATATATGATATATATTACCCAGCCTAAAAGAAAGATGACATTACCTGTTTGCATAAAAGTGAATCAAACTGGAACTGATCCACTTGAAATTAACAAACGAGCCCTGCAAAGTTAAGAAAGTGTTCATGAATATGGAAGGAAAACCTACTGAGGATGAGAAAATGCAAAAGAGGGAATGATTATAGAATAACCCAATGGTAGTAAACACCAAGTGTGTTGTATGTGCACAATAAAAATGTCACCTTGAAAACTCCTACTTTATACAACTAATATGTGAGGATAAATGGAATACAAAATATTCAAGGCTTCATTATTGCTTACGGTGGCAAAATTGTGGCCCAAAGGAAACATGTACCAACACTTTAAAGGAATATGTCAATTATAAACCAAAGTATTATAGTGTACACTCAGAATAATTAAATTAAAATATTTGCTCCTACCAAATATTGGGTTTGTGGGCAAACTTTTCTTATCCTGCTAATGTATACAAAATGGCATGAATCTTCTGTCAAAAGCTTGGCATTTTCTTCAAAAGCAAAGTATAAATCAGCAATATTGTACTACTATACTTTTCCAGTATTTACTCAATGTAAGTAAAGCAAATGCTGCACAAGAATTAATTATACATGAATGTTCAAGGAAATGTTACTGTAACAACTAAAATCACATGGAACAAGCTTTCTCAATTGATGCACCAACAATTTTTAAAAGGTAAATATAAAATACCACAATATGAATGGATATCATATAATTATACTGAGTTAAAGAAATAATTCAGAAAAATACATACTGTTTCACTCTTCTTGTAGAAAAATTGTTGGGAACTGAAGCAAATCTGGTGTTAGACAGCTAGTCAATTGCTTCCCAATGTCAAGGCTACAGTAGACATAGCCAAGGACTCTCACAGCAGCATAAAGACACTTTAGCAGATGATAAATATGACACATTGACTGACATGATGCTGTTTTGTTAAATATATTCAAAACCCAAATATGTATGTCAATTATTTTTCAAATAAAATATCTGATAATGAGTGATTGTCTCTTTCCATGAGCAGGTTACTTCTACAGAATTTTGAATAAAGTGCAGACTGTAAAAATGTTTGCTATATATAACAAAAACGTATCTGACTATGAGAAGATAAATTTTTGGGGTGCAATGCTTCAAATATCTATTGACTACCTTATGATGTTGCATAGAATTTTAAAAAGGTCAATAGGCTGAGACAGAGACACTTCAAAATATCCCCCATCTCATTGACTGAAAGATCTAGTGAATCAAGGTAGTAGAAAAAAACTTACTCAAGAGGCAGTAATATTTCAGAAATGAGTAAGATTATCTTTATAGGTTCTATGGGACTCTGTAGGATTTACTCAGCTTAGTATTTCTATTTAATGATCTAAATTTATGGCATCAGGAACACATTTTGAGATTGGCCATTACCATACACTTGACAGAACCTGAAATAGAATAGCTTTGTACATATGTAGAAAGGGCTGAATAGATCATTTCAGAAAGTAGCTCCCCAAATTCTTCTTGTATAGTGTGAGTATAGACTATTTTAATTATTGATGTTAGAAACAACATATCAGCATATTTCTCTTCCCTTAACTAATGTAACTATCTATGTGTGTACTTGCCATACTGCCAAAATTGTCTACTTTCCAGTCTTTGTTCTTATTCTATATTATTATAATGACATTGGAATTATGTGGGAAACCTCACCAGCTCTCTAATACTATTGTTAATCAAAATAGATATGAACTGTTTCTTGTATTCATCACAGCATTTTATGAGTGGCAAATCATTGCCACTAAAAATAAGAAACATTTTGAAACCATTGGCTTAATTTGTCTACTATAATTGGAAAGAATTTTCAGTGATTTTTAATATGTGAAAGAAAATTTTATAATAGACTTGACTACCTCTGAAGAACTTTACTAAGTTGTCTAGTTTTTTAGCCTGCATTGACTAGATAGGCTAAGATATGATATGAAGTTCTTAGATATGAGCTAGATAAAGCATTTCATATTTAAATTAATACCTACATATAATAGAGAGTACATATAGTACAATGCAGTGCCTGTAGAAAGAATTTGTATCCACAAGGGATTCTGACCCTTCAAGAGATGGTGTGACCTGCCACCTGTTAGTGTTGTCACAACCCCTTCTTTAGCAGATGCTCACACTCAAGATGACCAGTATTTTATACTTTACCTGACTGGTCAAATGTATGCATTTGCTCATTGTCATAGTCCAAACTTAGTAAACAGCCATTTACCATGTAGAAATGTAGTCGTCCATGAAAATATATGAATGTAGTATTAACTGTGAATCACTAAAGTAACTAAATGAGTGAAGAGGACTCTAGTCCTCATGGAGTTTTGGCTACTTCTGGAGACATTCATTAACCCATATTCATTTAAAATAACAGAGCAGAAATCTCCAATCACAAAGGGTTCAGTGATTTCAACTATAATGTAGTTATTTAGATAAACATGACTTAATGTTCTGTATCCATATTGTTAAGTAGCAATCAAATAATGTATAAAATATCATTTACTTCTACACATAATAATGTTTTAAAACACAAAATGGTTGGTTATTATACATTACCTCCATGTTATGAATGACATATATATATATATGAAAGGGAGAGAGAGCTTTTGTTGGATTTAATCAGGTAAAGGGAATGAAGAGTGTGGAATTACATTTTTCTAATGATTGCCTTATGTAAATGTTCAGAAGAACATCAATCAATTTCAAATGTAACACTAATTGAAATTAATATCACTTAAATTTCATATCTAGGAGGTACTTATATGAAACTTTAATACCATGAGGAGTCTTTCATGTTATCTGGTTACATTCATGTCATCATTTGTCATATATTTTAACACAATTATTCACTATTCTGAAAGTAATTTTTCCATTTGCTTTTTATTTTAAATACATTTTCTTTTAAGAAAATGGTTTATTATGAATAAAATGTATCAAACATTCTATTTTTAGCTCCAACACAGATTTAGTAGTACTCTGGAGATATGCCCACTTTGTATACACTGACAATGATTCTCCTGTGAGGTTCAGTATCATTTTTATCATTTTAAGAAGCTCACTTTCCATCATTCTAAGTGTTCAAAGTCTGCTGTAAACTGCAATCTGGCAGCAGATTTATGGGGACACTTTTAAATGGGGTTTCCATTTTTTCAGAATAACAATTCACTTTGCTTTGTAATAGATCAAGTTTTGACTTTAAAATGTGAATATGATGTTCCATGTCACGACAATGTATTACATGTTTCAGATTTTTGGAATGAGTGATATGATGCATTCCTTGAGCAGCAAATTCCCTTCGTTCTGTTGTAAATTGTGCAATTATAAATGAGTTAAAGGTAAAACTCAAGAAATTTTGAAGTTTAACAAATCAACAACATTATGAATTTAAAAATCAGAGAAATAAGACTGGGGTGGATTCAAAATTTCATCGTATCCTATCTTGCATCTAAAGGCTAAACTATTTAAGATTCTCCATTGTGTCTCAGAGTTGTGGCAGCTCATCACTAGCTATAGTGAAGCCAGTGCACCTTCAAGCAATCAGCTGGTCTCCAGTCCACTTGATTTCGGCCACTAGACACCTTTAATCATCGAGACCATAAATTTTCGAATCCAAATACATCTGTTCTTTCACATAAGTGCTAAGACATTTATAAAGCAATTTCTTCTCCACTCGAGTGAGTTATTCAAGCATCATTTTCTTAATTGTTTTTGCAACTCTTTCCCTTTAAGATTTCTTTAACTTTAAGCAAAACCCAGTTAAACTAGTTACCTTTAAATATGCTGCATGCATTGAGTAGTTCTCTTTATGCAGTCTAACCAAGAGCGATTAGAGACATGAACTTCCTTAATGCAGAAGTTATTCATCTTCTATGGCCCTAGCTATGATCTCCCTTAACCTCTGTAAAGATGAATTACAGTGTCTGATATAATCTTTGCAGGCCCTTTGACATGCATTTCCAAACTCCACATTTCTTGTGCTATGAGTCCATGCAATTGGTGGATGATATTCTTGATAGGTTATTGAATTTTGTTTGCAAATATTTTATTGAGTATTTTTGAATCTATATTGATAAGAGAAAATGGTACAGAATATTCTTTGTTGGACATTATGTGGTTTGGGTTACCGGGGAAACTGTGGACTTGAAAAATGATTTCGGCAATGTTCCTTTGATGTGACTGTTTATTTTTTAAATCTTATTCTATCTTATTTGTTATGTTTTAAACAAACAAACAAACAAACAAACAAATAAATAAATAAATAAATGGCACCTAGCCAGTAGCGAAAATGTTAACAATTTGATTGTTGTTATAGTTATACCAGCTAGGAGAGTGAAAAAAATCAGTTTTCTCCAAAGGCATGACACTGAATATAAAGAATCACCTCAGGCAAGCCACATGTTCAAGAATAGTTAACCAACATATAATGGATTCTGTAGTTTTGTGTGTGTGTGTGTGTGTGTGTGTGTGTGTGTGTGTGTGTGTGTGTATGTTTACTTGGTTACACTCTGGTGTTGTTTGTTTTAACTTTTGGGTGTTGCTTTATTTTGTTTTCTTAGTTTGGGGCCTATTTTGTATTGGATGTTTTGTTTGTATCTTGAGAAAGAACTTAAAGTTGAATGGGTAGGGAGAAGGAGATTATCTGTGAGGACTTGGTAATGGGGAAGAATATGATCAAAATATATTTAAATTTAAGTTTTAATAATAAAACTAAAATAAAAAGAAGGGATTAATGTAAAAAAGGTTCAAATCAGAACCAATACGTCTTGGTATTTGTGAGAAATAACCAGTAAACTGTTATATTATGCACTTAAAAGTCATTTGAGAATTAGTTTTTAGCCATAGAAAATATAATTTATTGTTATAATTGTGAGTTCTGGAAGCACCTTGCTTGGACGTCTATATTCAGTTTTATCATCAGCAAAATGAGGATAATTACATTATTTTTCCTGAAAACACAGTTCACAGATTAAAAGAAAATTTTAACCATTTTTTTATAATGACTATTGTAGCAAATACTGAAATGAATGCTAAAGCTAATAAATATGCTGCCAATGGTGAAGGTCAGTGGTCCAAGGACCTCTCTCTAATCTTCTAGAGTAACTTTGGCTATATTCAATGTGGAATAACAGCATCAAAATATATAAAATCTGTGACTAGAAAAACAATCCATTCACTACTTTGTAAAAGCTTATAGCTAAAGAAAATTGACACGCAAAATGCAAATTAGAAAGTAACTTGAAGAATATAGCAGTGCAGGCTTTGAGAAGCCTGGGGCATTTATGTGATTATATAAATTAAAATTATCTACACTATTAATAATATAATATATATGAATATATATATATATATATCCAAAATTATCACGAGAAATTAGGGTGAACTCAACAGAGTATAGAGTTGAAATCAAAACAGAAAAATGAATAGGAAACTTTCTAATAAATCAACAAATACATGATTTCTTTTGAAGATAGAAAAATTCCACAGTGCTTTTAGAAGCATGACATTGACAGGAATAAGGAACTATGAAGAATAAATAGTTTGCAAAGGAAAGGGGGGAGAAAAGATTTAGTGCACTTACAGTCCATGAGGAGCCCCAAATTATCCAAATTTTAAATTTTCATCCTACATATCAGAGGAAAATACAGGAATAGGCTGGGCGATAGCATAACCATATTGATCTCATAAAACATATCTGTAGTTTGAGAGTTAAGATGACAATAAAAGGAGAAATAATATAATTTTTAAAAAATGCAATGGATCGAACAGAGGGGGAAAATAAAAAGGTGCAACAATTGTGTTGATAAAAATGATGATATCATATACCAAAATAGAAATCAGAATTAGAATAAAATATCATAGGTGATATTAAGCAGGAAAATATTTCGCAATATTAATATGGAATCTTTTAAT
Organism: Peromyscus californicus insignis; assembly: GCF_007827085.1. Taxonomy (NCBI): domain Eukaryota; kingdom Metazoa; phylum Chordata; class Mammalia; order Rodentia; family Cricetidae; genus Peromyscus; species Peromyscus californicus. The sequence goes on along the minus strand of NW_026294458.1, from coordinate 61,012,023 downwards.
AAGGGATTTAAGCAAAATCTAACTCTTAATTTCTGAAACAGGAATGGTAACATTCTTCCAATAAGAAAGAAAGAAGATCCTTTAATTGGTGTTTTACTGTTGCAACAATATAATATACTGTAGTAATTCACAAGGCATAGAGATTTGTTTCTGAGTTAGGAAAGCCAAGAAATCAAAGACCAAAGTACAAGCATGTTTTGAGGTCATTTATATTTCTCCCTCAATTGTTAGAAGGCAACATGAAGTGAACCTGTGTTCTCAGTTGCTAGGACCATAAATCCATTCATGATAGTGAAGCAGTCATGATCCAACTACTTCCATTAGGTCCCACCTCTAAACTATCACATTAGAGGTTCAAATTATAACATGTAATTGATGTTTCAGCTAAGAAGAAGTTTCCACTGTTAGATTACATTTTAAACAACTAGATTTTACAGTACTGAAGATCAAATGATGGTATATAAAATGAGAAAAATTTGGGGAAATAACTCAAATAAATCAGATTATAAAATTCCAGTATTAATAAAATTCTAAGCTAAAGTATGTGGCACAAGAGATGTCCCAGGTATTATGGAATGCCAATGACCAATGGATAGGGGATGTTTGGATGCATGAGTCTGAATGCTGAGGAGCCATGCCAATAAGTACAAGAAACTGATCAAAGTCTCCAGAGAGGAGACAAGGAATGCAATCCTAGGTCATGAATTTTGTTTTCTCTTGGAGTATTTTCTTTTGACCTTTAAGGGTAAAAAGCATGCCTGAAGGCTGATGATGATGGAGATGTCAGTGGAGAGTGTAGCCTTTGACTTAATCTCTACCAGATTGATTTTTGCTGTAAAAAAGGAAAGCAGAGCAATCTAACAAAACTGAAGAAAAACAATTAAAAACATGACCTTTAAGAACATCCAAGTTGTAAAACAGTTTCCGAGGCTAGCAGGATAGGGGACTTTCCAAAACCATACTTTGGGAGGACTGGACAATGATCAAGGCACATTTCACACACTGTACATGTATTGATGATGGCAGAATCAACTCCCTATTTAGAAATAAGGTTAAATAAGAAAAATCTTCTAGAGAAGATGTTATATAGGCACAAAAATGAAAGTAGACTGGTCAGAGAAAAAGAATAATTGGAACCTTGAAAATATATCACATTTGAGGCAAAGCTACCAGAATCAGGCTGAAGAACTTTATCTGTGTATGTGTATATTATGTACCCATAGTTTTCTATTGACCTGAACCAACTACTTTATCCAGTCTCTGTTATGTACTGGTTGCCATATTTTCTCATTTCCATAAATTTCATCTATGCCATGACTTAAAGGAGAAGGTAGCCTTACCTATGTCTAGTCATGAGATCCCCAGCCTCAAAGTACAATTATGATCCCAGTCTTCAATTTTCCTAAAACATCCCATCATTAATATAAGTCTTTCTCAAAAGACTATGCTTAAAGTCAATACCAATATTTAAGTTCTATTGTTCAAATTTCTCTCAGCTTTAGTTTTACTTAGTATTCAATCTCCAAACAATTGTCATATATTTTATATGTACAAATAAAAAGTTTAAAATTTACTTTGAATGATTCCATATGAACAACTTTTTGTGGATAAGTATGACAGACCAGGGATCTGGAAATGTTCTTAGATGACAAGATATAAAATATATTTTTTGTTTTATCAGGTAAAATATCTCTATTGCAACTAATAAAATTGATGCTGTTTTGTGAAGTGTTATAGGCAATATATGGAAATGAGTAGACACAACTATCCTTCACATAAAACACTTTTAACATCAGAACAACTTGCATGCCAGATAATATTCACATGCCAAGATATACAATCTGCTTTGCATTTTTTATGTGGGTCTTATATAAACTGGTGGTAGGGTGGATTTCTGTTATAGATCAAAATTGCTAACAAACAAATGGTTGAGGACTGAGAAACAATAACTTCTTACATATATTTGAGAACCACTTTGTACCAAAATTTACAGCAAGCAGGTGATTTAATGAATTTCTAATCTTTAACCTATGAGGTGCTGTGTCATGTATGTTTAAACACATGACTATTAGATCACATTGAGCATGTGTCTTGCCAAACATGACTACTAATGCATATCATCTAATATCTCTGATTATTAATGTTCTCAACAAGATACAGAAATTATTGTGCTTTTAATGAACATTCAGTAATTAGTTTATTTTGAAGAATCTCTGATTCATAATAATAACCCAATATGTTTGAAGTATCACTCAAAAGTATTTTGCAAGTTAAAAACTAAGTTAATGAAAATTGAATTTTCCACCACCTACTTAATAATAGAACTAATATTTTTTAAAGTTCTATGGATATTTCTCATTCATAATAATGAATATTTAGAGTTATGATTAATAAATACTTAGTGTTCATAAGATATAAATTAATGAGATGACTTAGCTGTTAAAAGTGTCTTGAAGAGGGCATAAGTTCAATTCCCAGAACCTACTTCAAGTATTTCACACCCTCTGTAACTCCAGCTCAGGGATACCCAAAGTTTATGCCATACCCACATACAGATAAACACACATATCGCAGATTGTCGCTGCACTGGTGTGTGAGTTCACACGGGTCCGTGGAAAAAAAGACTCAGAGTCACCTTAAAAATGAATTTAGCGCCAGATGGTGGTGGTGCATGCCTTTAATCCCAGCACTCGAGAGACAGAGCCAGGCAGATCTGGCCCAAAGCTACACAGAGAAATCCTATCTTGAAAAAAAAAATGAATTTAGCCTTTTGTGGCTGCAGGTACACCCTCTAAGGACTCAAGCACTTTCCCTTCACCCAGGACATTTTTATTTTCTCTATTTACAGTTTAACCAGTTAATTTCTGTATCTTCAGAGCAACCAGAACGGAGCTCCTAAAGATAAAATGCCAAGTGCAAATTCTTCCATTTATCGGACACCATGGTTTTCTGAGTTTCATGAACCAAGTTTTGCATAGGCCTTTGATCCTTGGAAGACTCTCAGATAGGATTCACATGGGGTGATAAGAGAAACAAAAGGTATCTATAAGAGAAACAAAAGGTAAGGTATCCATTAAACAAAGGATGGATTAGGGCTAGGTGCTACTCTCAGGAAGCAGGCCAGGAGTAGCTCAGCAGGAATGCAGTCACACATATGCGCGAACACACACACACACACACACACACACACACACACACACACACACACTTTAATTTCTTTAATTTAAAAACTACCTTAAAATATATAAAATTTCAATTCCCAGATTTTGTTTCCCAATTTTGTTTTAGCTTGATATATGCTACTCACTATACAAACAAGTTAAAACTTCTCAAGCAGAAAAAAATTAAAAACATGTTTGTTTTTCTGGAGAAACAGTAAAGTGGAGAGCATTAATTCTCAGTAATAAGCATTATAGAATCATAAATTTTAGAAAATATTGTTTGTTTACATTCAGATAAGATGAAGGTCCTTCAGTTCTGTAAAAGTTCTTCTAAATTTGTCCACTTAGTAAAAATTATTTATAAGGGTATAGTTATTTTCATTAGATGGTGAAGAATAACAAACGGGGTTGGAGAGATGGTTTGTGATTAAGAGTATTGTCTGTGCTTGCAGAGAATGGGGGTTCAATTCCCAGCACCCACATTGCAGCTCACAACTGTCTATAATTCCATTTCCACAGGATCTGACACCCTCACACAGACATGCATGCAGTCCAAACACCAATGCATATAAAAATAAAAAAAAATCTTATTTGACAAAGAATCTTCAAAAAATAACAGAGACAGATAGATACACACTTGCATGTATTAACTGATAGACATATTAAAATAAAGTGGTCACAGGTGACACCTGTGTATATTAATGGGAAAAGTTTTGTTGAAGTCAACTTCATAGCTGGAAATCTTGTTGTACATTTCTACTTCTTAAATATTACTTATGGGCTAGGAGATGGCTCAGTGGGTAGCATATTTATCATGCAAGTGTGAGAACTTGAGGCCAAGTTTTCAAAACCCACATTAAGCCACAAGAAACATTAGTAAACATCTGTAATCCCAGAAATCCTATGGTCAGAGGGAAAGTATAAATAGGAGAAACCTATTATGGAAGGCCAGCTAGCCTAATTTGTTTTGTGGCTATCACACACACACACACACACACACACACACACACACATGCACACACACACACACACACACACACACACACACATGCACACACACACACACACACAAACATACACACACATATATATGTATATACACAAAGATAAGAAACCTTAATTAGATGTGGGAAAACTCAGCTTTGTGATAATGTGTTTAGTGGCTAGGGAGATGGCTAGGCAGTTTAGATCACTTGTTTCTCATTCAGAAGACCCATGTTTGATTCCTAGCACCAACAATGAGCTTACAACCATCAGTAACTCCAGTTCCAGGATGCATATTGCCCTCTACTAAGCCTCTGGCAGGCACTGGCATGTGTGTGAGATATAGACATAGATACATGTAAAATAAAATGAAAACTTAAATATATGCATGCCTTTTGTAAATTGTAATCACACAAGTGAAAGAAAACCAGCCACAAGACCTACCATGCTATGTGATGTAACACGAGGTTCTGGCACTGATTTTTATCTACTGCTGAATTGTGAAATGTTAGAAATGATGTCAGGAAACTTGGCATATAAAATTGTTGCTGTAAACTACTCAAGATATAAGCATAAATGATGTTTATTCAGTGATGCCAAAATATACAAACTAGGGAATGTTTGATGCAGTAATTTTAAATTCAAGAAGTAAGGAAAAATATGTACAAGTCTGTATTTGGTTTTCTATCCATAAATCATATTTCAATGAATAATTGTAAAGGCAGATCAATTCATGCAACATAAAATATAAAGAGACAGTTTGATGGGTTTGTATCTATATTATAAAACATTCTTTTGGACAAATATATGAAGTTCTTCACTTTTTAAATCACCTATAGTAATGGATGCATATATCCTTAAAGAAGTGTTTAAAGCTTAAAACAGTTACCTCAGCATAGAGGAAAATGATAAATGAATCAGGAAGGCTATTACACAGCCCAACCCCTTCCCCTGAACAAAGACACATAGACAAAGAAGAAAGATGTATAGTATCCTTACTTTTGTAGCCAGTGAATATCAAGTTAGAACTAGAACTGAAATTTCAGAATTTCAAAGACTTCAAATTTACTGCTCAGTGTTCTACTTAGGGCTGTTGTGTGTTCTGTCCTAAAGGGTAGTGTTCTGGATAGTTTTTTTTTTTTTTTTTTTTTGGTTTTTCGAGACAGGGTTTCTCTGTGTAGCTTTGTGCCTTTCCTGGGACTCACTTGGTAGCCCAGGCTGGCCTCGAACTCACAGAGATCCTTTTTTTTTTTGGTTTGGATAGTTTTATGTCAATTTGACACAAGCTAAAATCATGTGAGAGAAGGAACCACGATTAAGAAAATGCCTCTATAAGATTGAGTTTTAGGCAAGACTTTAGAGAATTTTCTTAATTAGTGATTGATGGGAAGTGTCCCAGCTCATTGGGAATGGTGCCATGCCTGGGGTAGTGGTCTTACGTTCTAGAAGTCAAGCTTTCCCTATTTGCAGATGACCTAATAGTATAATTGAGTGATTCCAAAGATTCAACCAAGGAACTGATACAGCTTATAAACACCTTCAGCAACATAGCAGGATACAAGATCACCTCAAAAAAATCAGTAGCCCTCCTATATACAATTGACAAACAGGCTGAGAAGGAAATCAGAGATACATCACCCTTTACAATAGTCACAAATGATATAAAATACCTTGGGGTAATACTAACCAAGCAAGTGAAGGACCTATATGACAAGAACTTTAAGTCCCTGAAAAAAGAAATTGAAGAAGATGTCAGAAAATGGAATGATCTCCCATGCTCATGGATAGGCAGGACTAACATAGGAAAAATGGCAATCTTACCATCTACAGATTCAATGCAATCCCCATGAAAATACCAACACAATTCTTCACAGACCTGGAAAGAATAATACTCAACTTCATATGGAAAAACAAAAAACCCAGGATAGCCAAAAGAATCCTGTACAATAAAACAACCTCTGGAGGTATCATGATCCCTGACTTCAAGCTCTACTATAGAGCTACAGTAATAAGAACAGCTTGGTACTGGCATAAAAACCGACATGTGGACCAATGGAATTGAATTGAAGACCCTGACATTAATCTGCACACCTATGAACATATAATTTTTGACAAAGAAGCCAAATGTGTACAATGTAAAAAAGAAAGCATCTTCAACAAATTGTGCTGGCATAACTGGTTATCAACGTGTAGAAGGCTGCAAATAGATCCATATCTGTCACCATGCACAAAACTTAAGTCCAAGTGGATCAAAGACCTCAACATAAAGCCAGCTACTCTGAACCTGCTAGAAGAGAAAGTAGGAAGTAGTCTTGAACGCATTGGCATAGGAGACTACTTCCTAAATATAACACCAGTAGCACAGACACTGAAAGAAACAATCAATCAATGGGACCTCTTGAAACTGAGAAGCTTTTGTAGAGCAAAGGATATGGTCAACAAGGCAAAGCGACAGCCTACAGAATGGGAAAAGGTCTTCACCAACCCCACATCTGACAGAGGACTGATATCCAGAATATATAAGGAACTCAAGAAATTAGACATCAAAATGCCCAACAGTACAATTAAGAAATGGGCTATAGAACTAAACAGAGAATTCTCAACAGAAGAAACTCAAATGGCTGAAAGACATTTAAGGAATTGCTCAACATCCCTAATTATCGGGGAAATGCAAATCAAAACAACTCTGAGATACCACCTTACGCCTGTCAGAATGGCTAAGATCAAAAACACTGAAGACACCTTATGCTGGAGAGGATGTTGAGCTAGGGGAACTCTCCTCCACTGCTGGTGGGAATGCAAGCTTGTACAACCACTTTGGAAATCAATATGGCTCTTTCTTAGAAAGCATGCTGAGTAAACCATGGGGAGCAATCCAGTAAGCAGCATCCCTCTATGGCCTCTATAACAACTCCTGTTTCCAGCTCCCTGCCCTCTTAAGTTACTGTCCTGATTTCCTTTGACAGTGACCAGTGATTCGGATTCTTAAGCCCAATGAACCCTCTCCTCCACAATGTACTTTGATCATGATGTTTCATCACAGCAATAGTAAGCCTAACAAAGATGGGCAATTAACAAGATGCTACCATCACATTGTTGAGAGTTTTATAAAGATAGGAGAATGTAGAAGCTAGAACAAGTAATTAAATATTACTTTAACATCCCACTGTTAAATCTATGGTCACTGTGAACCACAGTAAAAACATGAAGAACTTATCAAATAAACACATATAATGACTATCTTCATGATACTTAAAGTTGATGTATTAAAGGATGAGTCAGTGGGCGATACAGGAATGGCTAAGAGGCACATCTCTACTTTCCATTTGTTCAATTGCAAAGACTAAAAATGTATCAAAATCATTGAGATTATTTCTGATTTCACTGCAAACATCATTTATGTCTGTACTGAGATTTCCTGCCTCTTTGCATTTGATTAGCTACTGAGAGGCAGTGACATTCCAACACTTCAGTCTGTGCTCACTTGATTTAGTATTAGGATTAGGCTTAACAATTTACACAGGGTCACACTTTCCAAAAAGCCAATGTGAAATAACAAGTTAACAATTTCTTTCTGAAATGGGGATTCCAAAGATGCTTCTAACAGGATCAGGCAAAATAAAAGATTGGATGTGGCATCATTTCGTATTTTCAACAGGAGAAAACAAGCTATGTCGTTACATACCGAAGGACCTAAGACAAGCTACATAATTTAGTATAATTAAAAGTCATGTTCTCTACGAACAGTTGAAAACAATGAGATTCTGTCATTTTACGTTAAATATTAGTTTGGACTCATGTTTAATGACTTGAAAAAATATTCAGAGTAAAACATGTAATCCTTGTGTGAGTGTTAAAGAACAGGAGATAACTTAGTGAATTTACCGTGGAAATTCTTTTCTGCTCCCAAAATCATACTGTTGGCTGAGATGGAAAAACATCACCTTTGGGGCAGCACAGATGAAAATCCAATGGGTTCTCATTGTCAAAGCATGGTAGATAATGTTCTTCAATTTAAAACAGAGTTGCATTTCATGAAACACATTTTAATTTGAAAATACTATAAATCAAAGTGCATTTAATGCATTTGATCTGCTATATATCATAGCTGAGCAATGTGGTCACTCTTGTTACCTGTGATTGTATGACTGGAAATTGGGTCAAGGCAGAAATCATGAGAGGAAGTAAGAACTCTTTAGAATAGAATGAAAATCAAAACACAGCATACCAATATCTGTGGGACACAATAATGACATTTTTAAGAGGCAAGTTCGTAGCAGCAAGTGACTACATTAAAATTGGAGAGATCTCATGTTAATAACTCAATGATATACTTGAAAACTTTAGAAGAACATATAGATACAACACTCAAGAAAAGTACATTTGAGGAAATAATCATGCTCAGGGCTGAACGCAATGAAATATAAGAACTAAAAATAAAACTAAGAACCAATGAAATGAAGAATTGATTGTTTGAAAAAATTAACAAAACTGACAAACCTTTATCCAAACTAATCAAAAAAAGAACAAAATAATGTGTGAGAGAGGATTCAAATTAATAAAATTAGAGATGAAAAAGGAGAAAGCAGGTAACAGGGAATTTCAGATAATCCTGAAGTCATACTTTAAAAAAATCTGTATTCTACTAAACTGAAAAACAAACATAAAATAAATGGATGAACTTCTACATGTATTAGAACTATCACAGTTAAATTAAGATGAAATTAATAATTTGAACAGATTCATAATGCTCAGTGAAGTAAAAGCAGTGATAAAATCTCCTAACCAAAAAAGCATGTGGCCAACTGTATTCAGTGCAGAGTTCTACCAGACCTTCAAAGAGGAGCTAGTGCTAACATGCTTCTAATTATTTTGCAAAATGAAAAATGAAGGAAAACTTGCAAATTCTTTTTACAAAGTGATTACCCTGATCCCAGTCCCACACAGAGATTCAACAGAAGAAGAAAATTGCAGATCAATGTTCCTTATGAACATAAATACAAATATTGCCAAAAATACTTGCAAACCAAATTCAAGACTATATCAAAAAATGTTATCCACCATAATCAAGAGGGCTTCATCTCAGAGAAGCAGGAATTATTCAGCATACATAAATAAATAAATGCATATATTTCCACCAAAGAAATAGACTGAAAGACAGAAATGACACGATTAGCTGATTTAGATGCAGACAAAGTTTTTGGCAAAATACCCTTTCCTTCATAGAAGTCCTGAAGAGACTAGGGATATGAAGGACATATTCCAGCACAATAAAGAATATCTATAACAAGGCCATAGCCAATATCATTCTAAATGGAGCACTTCATCTAAAATTGCAGTACAACGTAAGGATGTCCATTCTCTCCTTACCTCAATATAACACTTGAAGCCTTAGCTAGAACACTGAGACAATTGAAGATGAACAGCATACCAATAAGAAAAGAAGTCAGAGTATACTATTTGCAGAATATATGGTTTCATACATGAAATAAAAGACCATCAGAGGTCTTCAAAAGTTGACCAATACATTTAGAAAAATAGCAGGATACAAAATTGACAAAACTCGGTAAGCTTATATACAAATAACAAGCATACTGAAAAAGGAATCAGGGAAACAATCCTTACTTACTAGGCAAGATGTCCCTACTGTTAAAATTGTTACTCTTCTATTACAAGGTAATCAAGTAACATTTTATTAGATTTGAGACATGCTCCACAGAAGAGAATTCATGACAAATAAAATAAGTTTGAGAAGAGAAAAAATCCGTGGCTGGGAGGTGTTAGGCCCCAGGGTGGAACCCACTTTTGATATTTTTTAGATGTCAATATTCTAAATATTTGTGTTTTTACTAATAGATTTGTGTTGCTCTCAACTTTAGTCAGAGGAGCTTATTTTTGTCATGGGTTGTGGTTAATTCAGAGACTCATAACTGCTTGGAACAATGAGTATGTATAACTCTTAGCACTTACTTGTGGATGGGTCAGCTGTATCAAAATCCATCATTCAAGGCTCAGGGAACATAGCAAAGAAGGAGACAAAAGAGAATTCACACAATGAAGGATAGGGAAGGCTGTTGGGAATGGCTATTCTCAGAACATGGCATGGCCATTGCAATTTACCAACTCACAGACTATGTGGTCACTTGCACAGAATCAAGCAAGCTAAAGTTCTATCACGGATGGAGGAAGAAGATCTCAAAAGGCTCCAAACATCACAGAGGAAATATTGGCAGTTGGTAACTGCTGCTAGAGAGAAAATCATTCATCTTTGGGGCCTTTTCATTGGTAAACGATAACAACACACACATACACATACGGGCAGAACTAAATGGACTTAGTGAGTTATAAAAACAAGAGAAAGAAGAAAGGAAGGAAGGAAGGAAGGAAGGAAGGAAGGAAGGAAGGAAGGAAGGAAGGAAGGAAGGAAAAGAAAGAAAAAATAAAAAATGATGAAATTTTCTCCACAATCTAAGAAGGCTAAAAGATGCAAAAAACTGAAAGAGTAGAAGAAACAACTGGAAAAACCTGTTGTAAGAGTGATAAATAGATGATAGAAGGAGCACATGCAGAGAAGAGCGCAATGAGAGAGCATGGTTCATTTGAGTTACATAATAACTAGATTTCCCCTACACAAGTTAAAAAGTACCACTCCATAGCAAGGTGCAGAACTCTATATCAACTAGACTAAAATAAGAACTAGACAGCATAACACTGACAGTATCTAAGGTATATGCTACAATTTGAATAGGGTTTATCTATTCTCGTACACATGAAATTTGAGTCCTATAATAGATACTAAGACTTTTAATGGATAGTTTACTAGAAAGTACTGCAGTAACTCTTTTGAGCTGATTTTTTTCTTACGTGAATGGACTCTTATACAGCAATATTGTTGCTCATTTTCTCTCTTCAGCATTATCTCACTGACTACTCTGATTTCCCATGTTATGGTTCATCAAAAAATTTTCACCAATATTACCATCCAGTCTTGGATATCTGGCCTACAAATTCATAAGTAAATACATGGAGTTCTTTATAATTTTCTAAGCTGCAGTTAGTCTCTTTCACCAACCAAAGATGAAAATTGATAGTACAGACCTTTGTAGTTAGAGTTTTCCTGCCTTGCCCACAGTCAGGCCAAATCTCTCTCACCTGCCAGTCCCACAGCCGCTCAAACCCGACCAAGTAAACACAGAGACTTATATTGGTTACAAACTGTATGGCCATGGCAGGCTTCTTGCTAACTGTTCTTACAGCTTAGATTAATCCATTTTTATAAATCTATACCTTGCCACATGGCTCGTGGCTTATCGGCATCTTCACATGCTGTTTCTCATCATGTTGGCTGGCAGTATCTCTCTCACTCAGCCTTCCACTTCCCAGCTCTATTCTCCTCCTTGTCCCGCCTATACTTCCTACCTGGCCACGGGCCAATCAGTGATTTATTTATTGACCAATCAGCAACACATTTGACATACAGACCATCCCACAGCAGACCTTCAAAGCAAAAACAAATAATTCAAAATGAATGGCTCAGGCAACAACATTACTGGGTAGTTAAGAAAACTCTGTAAATAGAAAAGCCTTTAGTTATGGCTCTGATAATTAGAACTTGAATTTGCTCTCATGCTTTCTAAATACCTAAGCACTTTAAATGCTCCAATGTAATAGTAATAGATGTCCTTGACATCCAAAGTACCTTTAATTGATGGACCACCTAGACCAAAATTTTGACAAAGAAACATTACAGTTAAACTGTGTTGGGTAGATGGAGCTAAGCACCATAAAGAACTGTAGAATACATGAAACACCCTGAGGGATAGGCCTTACATTGAACAGTAAATTTAAACTTAATTAATATAAAATATAAACAACCTTATCAACCACCTTCTCATAACACAAGGAAAAAATTTAGAGGTTAGCATTAAAAAAACTTTTGAAATATATAAAAAGAAATTAAGCAAGATGCTATTTAATAAACTGTGTCATTGACTATATCCAAAAGGAAAGATGTATTTCTTAAAACAAGAAAAAGTATTCAGCATATCAAAATGTACTGTCTACAGTTAAGACTTTACTAATAAAGACTATCATAATAAAAGTACTTGTGTATAAATAGATTTCTTATAAAATAACAATGAAGTAAAAATGAAATTTTAAATGATAGAAATAATCCTGCATCATAGAAAAGGATACAAATAAATTATAAAATACAATATTAATGATTGATGAACAAAAGAAAGGATGCTTGTTTTGAAAATGTGTAATTGACAAGTTCTAAGACACACTAATCAAAAATAAGAAAGAAGAACAGTATAATCAGATAGGAAGAAAGATGAATTATAAATTATACCAGAAAATTACAATGACTAAAGGTATTGTGAATAACTACACACTAACAAAGTGGAAAACCCAGAAGAAAGAGACACAGGTATGAGTTTATATAGCCTATCAAAATTTAAGCATGGTGAAGAACAAACTTGATCAAACAAACAAAATGAGGTTGAATCAGTTATACAATTGCAAAAAGTTGGACTGTAACCCATTATTGAGATCTAGCAAATGTTTAAAGTACTGACATTGATTTTTTTATTAATATATTTCTTCATACATCTGTGGATGCTTGATTTTTTAAAAAGAAGTCAGAGATACACACTGGAAAAAATAAACCATCTTCAAAAAATGATGCTGGTCTAACTGGATGGCTGCATGTAGAAGAATCCAAATAGATTCATACTTATTACTGTGATAAAACTCAAATTCAAAGGAATCAAAGTAATCAACATAAAATCAGGTGAACTGAACCTAATATAAGGGGAAATGAAGGAAAGCTTTGAATTCATGGCCACAAAACTAGACTTCCTGACAGATGTTAGTAGCACAGACACTAAGATCAGCAATTAATAAATGGGACATCACAAAACTGAAAATCTTCTGCTCTACAAGGGACACCATGTTTCAGAAAAAGTGGCACCCTACAGAATGGGAAAATATTTTTCCAACTATGTATCTGATAGAAGGCTAGTATCATATATATATATATATATGATATATATATATATATGATATATATATATATATATATATCTATATATATCAAGAGACTAGTTATCAAGAAGCGAATAAGCCAGTTAAAAAGTGCAGATCCAAACAGAATTATCAAAAGAAGAAACTCCAGTGGCTGAGAAACAAACAGATGGTCAACAACCTTAGACATCTGAAGAAAACAAATCAAAACTCCTTTGAGATTTCATCTTACATCTGTCAGAATGACTAAGATCAACAAAACAAAGGATGGCTCATGCTGGTTGGGACATGGAGTAAGGGGAAAACTCATCTATTGCTGGTGGGAGTGAAAAATTATAAAGACACTGTGGGAATCAGTGTGGCAGTTCCTCAAGAAGATGAAAATCCATATATCTAAAGATCCAGCTACAACTTTTGGGCATATATCAAGGAAATACAGAGATAGTTGCTCTACAGTGTTCATTGCTGCTCTATTTATAATAGTCAGATTTTGGAAATAACCTAGATGTCTAGCAACAGGTGAATGGATAAAGAAAATGTGGTACATTTAGAAAATGGAGGGTCTGATAGTTTGAATGTAATTAGCCCCCATAAGCTCATAGGGAGTGGCACCATTAGAAGATGTTGCTTTGTTGGAGTGGGTGTGTCACTGTGGGGTCAGGCTTTAAGGATTCTGATGCTTGGGATACTGTCTAGTGTCTCAGTTGACTTTCTGTTGCCTGCAAGATATAGAACTCTCACCTACCTCTCTAGTGTTATGTATGCCTGTACACTGCCATATCCCACCATGATGGTAATGGACTGAACCTCTGAACTGTAAGTGAGCCACCCCAATTGAATGTTTTCATTTATAAGAGTTGCTTTGGTAATGATATCTCTTCACAGTAATAAAAACCCTAAGACAGAGGTTTACTCAGCCCTTAAAAAATGAAATCATGAAATTCTCAGGTAAACAGACAGAACTAGGGAAAAAGTCCTGACAAAGGTATCCCAGATGCAGAAAGACAAATATGGTGTGTATTTACTTATATGTGGATATTAGCTGTTAAGTCAATGATAACAAACTGCAATCTGTAGAACCACAGAGATTAGGTAGGGACTGGGGAGTAGATATATATCCATAGGAAAGGGAAATAGAATAGTTATAGATTGGTGGGGGTGCTGGAACTGGAGGATCAAGTGGGGATAGGAAGGGAAGAAGGGTCCAAGGAGAGAATATAGGGAGAGACACTTGAAGTTAAAGGACAATTGAAGGTTAGTATAAAAATTCAACCTGGCTGAAGCATCCTAAAGTACATATGTCTGTGAAGACAATCTAAATAAAATCTCCAAATAATGGGTGGCCTAGTTAGGGTTTCTATTGCAATGATGAAATATCATGTCCAAAAGTATATTAAGAAGAAAGAGGGTTATTTGGATTATACTTCCATATCATAATCCATTGCTGAAGGAAGTTTGGAGAGAAATTCATATGGGGCAGTAACCTGGAGGCCAGAGCTGACAGCAGAGGGCATGGAAGAGTGTTGCTTACCAGCTTGCTCCTCATGGCTTGCTCAGCCTCCTTTCTTGTAGAATTCTTTACCTCTTGTCAAGGGGTGATTTCACTCATAGTGGGCTTGTACCTTCCACATCAATCACTTATTTGGGATACCCTGCTCAGCCTTGACATAGGGCAGGGAGGGGCTTGGTCCTGCCTCAATTTAGTGTGCCAGACTTTGCTGACTCCCCAAGGGAAGTCTTACCCTCTCTGAAGAGTGGATGGGAGGTGGGATTGGGGGAGTAGAAGGAGAGGGAAGGGGAACTGGGATTGGTATGTAAAAAAACAAAAAACAAAAAGCTTTTTTTAAATAAATAAATTTAAAAAGAAAATGCCCTACAGGACTGCCTATATCCTGATCTTTTTGAAGAATTTTCTCAACTGAGAATTCCTCCTCTCCACTGACTCTTGATTATTTCAAGTTGGCATAAAACTAGTCAGCAAAATGGGGATGACTGATCCCAATTGGGTATTTCTTTTCACCAAATGAAGCTTCCAGTACTTAGATTCAGTTTCATCTGTAAGAGTTGTTGACCAAAGAGATTCTGTGGAAATCCCCAAACAACCCAGGCTATTGCTAAGCCTTTAGTTTGCTCTTCCCAAACCAACAGCAAGATCCCACTGCAAAAGACAGCACCTCTAAACTCAGTGAACCATGGCAAGAAGCATGGTGGCATGCAGGCAGACATGGTACTGGAGAAGGAGCTGTGAGTTCCTCATCTTAATCCACAGGCAGCAGGAGGAGACTATCATACACTACGTGAAGTTTGAGCACGTATGAGACCTCAAAGCTTGCCACCACAGTGACACAATGTGGTGGTATTATGTTCCCCAAAATATTGTACACCCTAATAAACTTATCTGGGGTCAGAGAACAGAACAGCCACTAGACACAGAGGCTAGAAAATGGTGGCACTCAGGCCTTTAATCCTAGCATTCCAAAGGCAGAAATCCGTCTGGATCTTTGTGAGTTCAAGGCCACATTGGAAACAGCCAGGCATGGTGACACATGCCTTTAATCCCAAGAAGTGAGCCTTTAATCCCAGGAAGTGATGGCAGAAAGCAGAAAGGTATTGAAGGTGTGAGGACCAGGAACTAGACTGGTTAAGCTTTTAGGCTTTCGAGAAGCAGTTCAGCTGAGATCTATTTGGATGAGAACTCAAAAGGCTTCCATCCTGAGGAAATAGGATCAGCTGAGGAACTGGCGAGGTGAAGTAGCTGTGGCTTGTTCTGCTTCTCTGATCTTCCAGCATTCACCCCAACACCCATCCCAGATTTGTTTTTATTAATAAGAACTTTTAAGATTCATTCTACAACACACTTCCTCCACCAAGGCCATACCTACTCCAACAAGGCTACAACTCCTGATAGTGCTACTCCTTGTGGACCAAGCATTCAAATACATGAGTGCATGGGGGCACCTCCTATTCAAACTGCCACAAACACCAACCCAGGTACAAACCCTTCGATCTACAGTGGCGTCCTGCCTACAAAATATTATATGACAGTGGTGGCAAAAAGCTGTGCTGTGAGAGTGACCAACTAATGTCTTATGTGACTTAAGACCCATTCCATAAGACAGAATCCATATCCAATACTGCTTAGGGGACTAAGAACCTGAGGCTTGATATCCCAGAGTCCTATAAAAAAATCAAATACTACTGTTCTAGAACAAAACAAAAATGAGAAAAGAACTAAAGGAGTGGATAAAGGAAGGAAGGAAGGAAGGAAGGAAGGAAGGAAGGAAGGAAGGAAGGAAGGAAGGGGCAGTAAAATGAGTCCAAATGACATTCTGCTGTATTCTTAGAACAGTGCCTTGCTCAGCCATCATCAGAGAAGCTTCCTCCTGCAACAGATGGAAACAGAGACCCACAGCCAGACATTACGGAGAGAGTGAGAGACCTTAGAACATTCATCCCTAAGCTAAATGTCTCCATCAAATCCCCCCTCTCAGAGCTCAGAGTTCAAAAAGGAAGCAGAAAAAAAAATGTAAGGGCCAGAGGGGAGATGGACACTAAGAAAGCAAGTCCTTCTAAATCACCAAGATTAATGCTCATAAAGACTCACAGAGACTGATATGAATTCTAGCGTGAATTCTAATTGGTCTTAATAAAAAAACCCGGCGTCAGATATCAGAGTGGAAAGCTAAAAGATCATGAAGCAGAACAGCAAGGCACTAGAAAAATTTCTTCCCTTTAGGAATTTTCAGACTGGAAGGGGGTGAGATCTAGTCTCTAAGAATCATCAAACCGAATTTATTGAGATCCCGTCTCCACTTCCCTAGTGCTGGGATTAAAGGTGGGAGCCACCACCCCTGCCTGGTTCTGTTTCTTTTAGACAGATTCAGTCTCCTGTAGCCAAGAGTGGCCTAACTCCCAATCTTCCTGCTTCCTCCTCCCAAAATTAATAGTGTGTGTCACAACTGCGGGGCCTCTAGAGGCTTACTCTGCCCTTTGATCTCCAGGCAAGTATTGGTGAAATTATTAAGGGCACTCCACGTAGTTAAAAGGGAGATTTATTTTTGGGGGTAACTTACAAATGAAGGGATAGGTAGGCTGCAGGGTCTGGGAAAGACGAAGCGCAGTCGGGCGGTGTTCTCTGGAGAACGCTGCTTAGTCTACCTCCAGCGTCCAGGGTCCAGGAAACAAGAGAGGGTGGCACATCCGGATCTCGGGTCTTCGGGGCCCTCTCTTGGCCCTGCCTTGTAGGCTGATAGTTACCGAAGCCTCAATGGGGGTTAGAACTTCCAGACCAAAGCTGGAATGGCTACCCACTACAGGCAAGCTTTATTTGTTAAAGTGTAAACAAAATAACACCACAGACTGAGGCAGCATGCAAAGTGCACATCCGGGTCTGCCTCAGGTCTTCTACTATATATTATGGTTTCTAGTTTACTGTTTCTGTTTGAATGATTGGGTCTTTGTTTTTGTTTTTTACTTTCTCGGAATTTATTCTTTTGTTTGTTTTTGTTTTATCTTGTCATATATCATTTTATTATTATCCCAGAGAAACCTGTTTGTTTTCTAATGAGAGACAGAAAGGGAGGTGATCTGGATGGGAGGGAGGTGGGGAGGAACTGGGAGGACTAGAAGAAGGGGGAACCATAATCAGGATATACTATTTCTATGAATTGAAAAAAAAGAAAAAGTCTATATTCCATGTATGAGCCAATTGTCTTAAGTATGTTACTGTAATATAAAGCTAAGTAACACACATGGGCAAATGCATAACCCACACATAGAAGCCTTGGTAAACTCAGTAACTTATGACTTAGTTTTGTGTGTGGTTTAATATTTGCTTTCTACATAGTTTTTGAAAACTCATTTGGCCAGGCAGTGGAGGCACATGCCTCTAATCCCAGAACACGGGAGACAAAGCCAGGCAGATCTCTGTGAGTTCAAGGCCAGCTTGTGCTACAGAGTGAGTTCCAGGAAAGGGGTAAAGCTACACAGAAAAACCTGTCTCGAAAAAGAGAAAGGAAAAAGAAAGAAAGAAAAAAAGTAAACTCATTCTTGGAGTGTTTATCCACTAAAGTGTGTTATTTAAATAAATTGAAAAATTAAAATATCAGTAGTAAAGTGCTTTATAGCATGTTCAAGGCTCTGTATTTAATACCCAAGACACACACACACACACACACACACACACACACACACACACACACACAGAAATTTTTGTCAGATAGACAAGACAGAAGGCCCACATTTCATCAGTGAGTATGTTTATGAGAGTGTACAATAAGATTTAAAGCCTAAAGAAGCTGTTAGATGCTGTGGGATGTTCTGTATGGCAAATGTGTTGCTAATTAGTCAATAAATAAAACACTGATTGGCCATTGGCTAGGCAGGAAGTATAGGCGGGACAAGGAGGAGAATAAAGCTGGGAAGTGAAAGGCTGAGTGAGAGAGATACTGCCAGCTGCCATGATGAGAAACAGCATGTGAAGATGCTGGTAAGCCACGAACCATGTGGCAAGGTATAGATTAATGGAAATGGATTAATTTAAGCTGTAAAAACAGTTAGGAAGAAGCCTGAGCCATTAGGCCAAACAGTTTGTAACCAATATAAGTCTCTGTGTTTACTTGGTCGGGTCTGAGCTGCTGTGGGACTGGCGGGTAACAGAGATTTGGCCTGACTGTGGGCCAGGCAGGAAAACTTTAGCAACAAATGGCGTCCAACGTGGTGGCAAGAGTTTCCACCTAAAAACTGAGAAAAAAGATTCTAAAACGGAGCTAAAAACAGCTTCCTAATTGTCTCTCTCAAATGAGCGGCAGCTGCCGGTTTGAGCTACTGGCGGGTTCCTAGCGTGCGTGCTCGACTTGCTGCCATGGTGGGAATGAGGCCTCTGCAAGTGGCACATTAAGCTGCATGGTGGATTTAGCCTTTGCTAGCACAAAACAAAAAAAAAAAAAAAAAAGGTTTCTGGGCTACATGCTGCTTGGCTAAAAGCATAGACCCATGATAGCTCCCAGAGCTGGCGGTAAACCACTGGCATGTTGGGAAGCTGAGGTGGGTGGAGCCAGCAGCCACAGCTGCTGCAGCTTAAAGCAATAGATTCACAATAAGACAGATTCAGATGTAATAGTTTAAAATGTGTGTAAAAGATACACAGGCTTGAAAGAGACAAAAAAGGTGATATATACAGTTATAGAAACAAATACATAGTTTTAAAAAGTAAAGTCTTTAAAGAGACAGTAAAATTAATATAAAAAATAAGCCACGTAAAGATAGATATTACACAGAGAATCTGGATTGTGTTGTCTTTGGGATTTTTAACT
The DNA here is from genome assembly GCF_007827085.1 of Peromyscus californicus insignis. Lineage (NCBI taxonomy): Eukaryota > Metazoa > Chordata > Mammalia > Rodentia > Cricetidae > Peromyscus > Peromyscus californicus. The sequence continues at coordinate 60,992,537 of NW_026294458.1, read as the reverse complement.
CAGAAAAACATTTGATCATAAAAGCTGTTAAGTTAAACCAATATGTATATTTTAAAGCTACCTTGACTTCAAAATTTGGATATAAGGATATGTTGCTTTGGAAAAAAGTCTCTGCTTTTGTTTCCACAGAAAGCCAGAGGCTATGGATTTGTTCCAGATTAAGATACATCAGGTTTGACCAGCCAAGACCCCCTGAAAGGTCTCCGATGACACCATGACCCAGATGAGCCAACATCCAGAATGGTCTGAAGGCAACTGGCTCAGACGATACACCCTCATGGACTATTTCATAATCCTAAAATTTTCTTTGTGTCCCCATAAGATACAGTGCCCCCCTCCAGCAGGAAGTAGTAAGAGAAGCTACGCCCAAATTCCCAAATTATATGTAATTTTACTTTGTTAAGGTTAAAACCTTCCTTTTTGAAAAAAAAAAAAAAAAGAGGAAGTGCTGTGGGATGTTCTGTATGGCAAATGTGTTGCTAATTAGTCAATAAATAAAACACTGATTGGCCATTGGCTAGGCAGGAAGTGTAGGCAGGACAAGGAGGAGAATAAAGCTGGGAAGTGGAAGGCTGAGTGAGAGAGATACTGCCAGCCGCCATGATGAGAAACAGCATGTGAAGATGCTGGTAAGCCACGAACCATGTGGCAAGGTATAGATTAATGGAAATGGATTAATTTAAGCTGTAAGGACAGTTAGCAAGAAGCCTGAGCCATTAGGCCAAACAGTTTGTAACCAATATAAGTCTCTGTGTTTACTTGGTCGGGTCTGAGCTGCTGTGGGACTGGCGGGTAACAGAGATTTGTCCTGACTGTGGGCCAGGCAGGAAAACTCTAGCAACAGTTAGATTCAGATGCTTTTTCTCTGTTTTCACAAATAATAGGGAGGTGGGACTTTAGTAAATTCTAAGCAATGGACTGCATGATTTATGTTGCAAACATAGAAGATAAAGGTCTTACATCTGAAGTTTCTATAAACTGCTAACCGTTTCTACACAGGTACTGCTCTACCTTTCTGGTATGTGAAATGGGGTCATATCTCACAAGTGGAATTTTTTCTATCTCAATAAAGGGGATGTTTGTGCAGCTTTTGTTTATTTATTTTTTCTGGACCTGAATTGAGCATTTGAAACCTCAAAGCCCACCCCCTGTGACACACTTCCTCCAATAAGGCCACACCTCCTCCTGCTAATAGTGCCACTCCTTGGTATCCAAGCATTCAAATCTATAATCCTATGGGAGTCATACTTTTTCAAACCACCACATGCCACTTCCTACACCCCATAGGCTTTTAGGCATATCATAATACAAAAATATATTCATTCCAGCTTCAAAAGCCCCCACAATTCATTACAGTCTCAGCACTGCTTAAAAGTTCAAAGTCTCTTCCGAGTCTCATGGCATCTCTCAATTGTAAACCCCTTTCAGATAAAAATCAAAAAGCAAATCACAAACTTCCAACATACAATGACACAGAATATACACAAGCATTCCTAAACAGGAGAAAGGGAACATGATGAGAAAATACTGGACCAAAGAAAGATCAAAACCCAGTTGAGTAAACTTTAAACTGCATCTCCATGTCTGACGACAATGCGCTCTTCAGATCGCCAACTCCTTTCAGCTATGTTGACTGCAACACACTTCGCTCTCTTGAGCCAGTTACACACTCAGTCGGCAGATCTCTTGGCAGGTATATGACTTTAGCATCTCCAACATCTTGGAGTTTACATTGAAATCCAGACTTCACTTTCACAGCTTCACACAATGGCCTCCCTGAGCCTCCATGCAGGGATACCCCTGACGCATGCCTAGCATCAGCAGCTTTCCTTAGCTGTGGAGGGTATTGCACAATACCTTTTTTGTATCCATGAGTCTAAAACCAGAACTACATGGCTGAACCTGCCTGTTTCTTCTGTTGGCTGGGGCTGGAACATGGCCCCCTTGTTTAAATACACTTTCACCAGCTTTCTGTGTCTGATACTTTCCTTCACTGCCTAAGTTTGGCTGTTCTGGAACTTGCTCTGTAAACCAGGTAGGCCTCCAACACAAAAATCTGTCTGCCCCCAAGTGCTGGGATTAAAAGTGTGTGCCGCCATACTTTAATTCTTTTTCAGAAGTTGGAAGCTTAGCTGGGTGAGTCTTGCCCTGAGGTCCCCACTCCCTTTATTCCATTTAGGATCGGGCTTTTCTTTATACTCTTTCCTGGTGCTCTTTTTCTCCTCCAACTTTGCTTTTTGAATTTTTCCTTGTTCAGCTGGCTGTTTTTACTTATTGATCTACATAAGACTGGCCACTGATAACCACACAGCACAGTCAATACTAGGCTGTCTAGAAATCTCCTCTGCCAAAGATGTTAATCCATAATCAATTTATCCTTAGGCAGATTGTTTTTGGAGAAAGGCAGAAAGCAGCTGCATTCTTGGCCACATACTAATATTCTTCTCCTCTGAAAACCTTTTGAGCCAGACCGCCACAGTTCAAATCACCCCTTGTCATGCTTTTAAGTAGGACTGTAAAAGGCTGGCCCTCTATCTGCCTCCTGTAGTTGTCAATTGACTTTGGCTCATAAGAACGTTTATTTCCAATATTGGCATGCTGTAAGTTGGAAAATTTGCAGTCATTTTGGTCCTATGTGGCTCTTTCCTATTCTGTGTACAATGACTATAATAACAAATTACTCATACATGTATTCATATGAACTACGACTTCTTATGATACAACATTTTTTAAGATCATTATTATAATTTGGTAATTATGATGTGAAAACCAAGATTGTAACAATCTGCCAAGGTCAAATATTTAAAACCATATCAGTGACTCAAATCAGCACTGAACAAACTGTGAGTTGCCCTACTGTCAGCACGTAGGCTCGTCTCACATTTATGAAGCTCATTATGTACCAGAAGTAATGAATCTGTGAAAAAGTCATTTACATTTTCATTGTGCTCTTCTCATAGTTAGTTTTCATTTATTGCCTTATGCACTCAACTATAATTTTTGTTTTTACATGGTTTAAATGCCAGCAACCAGATAAGTGATAAACAAGTTGGCACAAGATTATCATTTACTCCAGAAAGATATTCCTTAAAAATATCCCCTAGATGTTCAGGCAGCAGATGGTACCTAATAAGTTAAACTCCTATCACAGCTATGAGTGAGCTATGATTAAATTTTAAATCAAATCATGTTCTCACAAGTGTCTTGATATCTCATTTTATTTGATAATTGCCTTCTGAATGGTCTAAGTTTTAGGAATAATCAATGTAATTCCATGTGTCTTTGCATTCGGTAAGGAAATGTTCATCTTCAAGCTTTTTCTTTGAGCAAATCCAACTATCTTACCATGTGTTGAGCTCTGAGGAAGGAGAAAATAATAAATTAAAAAATACATATTTCTTCTCAGAAGAAAGCTATAGTGGTGGAAATTCTTTGAAATATTATCTGCTGGTTATGACATGGCCATTACAATTATGATCACACAGCAGCAGAGATACCTGCATAAAATAAATGCATGAAAATAAGAAGAGGAGTGGTTTGCAATGAGGAAAGTGATTAGCAGAAGTAGAAAGGGGATAACAGGAGATAGTCGGATGAACATGACTAATGCATTCCACAGCTTCATCGATCAAAGTTAAAAAATAAATATGTTTTTAAAAATAAAATAAATATAGAAAAATACATCAATCTCCAGTCAGGTAAAATAGACTGAAATGCAAGGTTCCTTCTAAAGCTCTAAAGCAGTGGTTTTAAACCTTGTGGGTCCAGAACCTTTGGGGGCTCGCATATCAGATATCCTGAATATCAGATATTTACATTAAGATTCAAACAGTATCAAAATTAGAGTTATGAAGTAGCAACAAAATAAATTTACAGTTAGGGTCTCCACAACATGAAGAACTGTGTTAAAGGGTCGCAGCATGAGGAAGGTTGAGAACCATTGTTCAAAAGCATGCAAACATAAGATCAGGGAGAGCAAAAAGTCATTATATAAGAAAGGAATTAAAGTGTACTTATGGTAGGTCATCTATGGATCTTCAGAGATAATTGAAAATTACTTGACAGATAAGAAAGCCAACGCATTAGGTATAATTAAGGCAAAATTAGATCTACAACTTTTATTTAAAAAAAAAGAGAGGGTAAATTTGAGCTTAGTTAGTGAATTCTTCTCAGGTCTAATGTCACATTCATTGCACGATTGCTATGAGATAAGAATGGGAGAAGGTAGAACTCACACATGCTAATTATAGCAATCAAAAATGCTATAGGCATCTTATGAAGCCATCAGCAAATTTTCCGAAACTTAAAGCTATAGCTGTGGTATGATAGCTCGATTCACCTCCTTAGTACTGAAGCAAAACGGCGTCATAACAACAAAAGAAAAAGCAGTACACAAAGATTTAGAACAGGTTTATTCACTGTTATCCAAATTATCTATCAGCACGTTAATAAAAATATGTAAAATTTATCAGACTGAAAACTAAAATTTTTCAAAAAAATTGTCTAGTGAGAATCAGTGGTGGTGTGCTTGTTTTCTGTAAGTTAAACAACGATACCGTTATCACTTAGCAATAAAAAAGAATTAAAAATTATCTACTGAATTCATCCATAGGAAACTGAAAATGACAGTGAATTAATACACATTTTTTAGTGGAAAAGGAAAAATACTAAAGAGGTAGCAATAAAGCATGTGAAATATATGTGGCTTATAACAGTGATGGCTGATTACAGTACAAAAAGCTAAACATATCTATACAATTATAATTTTTGGAAGTTAAACAGTACACATCTAATTTTTTTTCTTGACTTAAATAAAATGTAGAAAATAAAGAACCAAATACAAGAACAAATTCTTAAAAAAAAAATCATCTGCCATGACCAATTTCAATTCATTCCAGAGAAGCAGGTATATTTCAACACACATGAAGCAATACATATAATTTATTACAAACAATTTCAAGGAAATAAGTCACATTTTCATCTCAATAAATGTAGAAAAAACTTTGACGAATTCTAACACTTCTTCACAAAGACAATTCTGGAGGCATTTGGATAGAGAGAACACATCTCCACAATAAAGGGTATGTGACCACCCATAGATGACATCATGTTAAATGAAGAAGATTTTAAAGCATTCTCACTAAAATCAGGAGAAAGACAAGTGTTTACTTTCTCCACTCTTACTCAATAAAGTTCTTGAAGACAAACTCATTTTTAAAGTCTCCCTAACTGTATTATAGTTTGTTTGTACATAGAATCAATGTGGAAGTTTTAATGGATTTGATTATGATTTGATGGATTAAGTATGAGTGAAATAAGTTTGATATTTTGTAATCTTAGCTTCACAAATTTTCTTTTTCTTTTCTATTAATGTATGTGTATAAAATTTGATTTTTATAGATTAACCTGAGAGGCAGTGTCAAAAGTGATATTAATAAATCTGCTTACACAGATTTATAGTGTGTTAATTCATGTGGATTTCTAAAGTATACTAAATGTCATCACAAATACTGATTAGGTCAATGTTTTAGACAGAGTATACACTTAGCTATGTATCTTAGATCATTTGTCTTGCCTCAGTCTCCTTACTGATGGGATTAAGCTTGTACTCATTTTTAAATTTCTCAGAGATTTGCACATTTTCTTTGGAGAATTCTGTTTAATTCCATCCCCCAATTACTACCTCAGTTATCTTTTCTCCTGTTGTTTATTTCATTTAGTTGCCTTGTCTTCTAGACCATTCACTTTGTCAGCTGTGTAGTTGGTAAAGACTTTTCCCACTGAGTCTGCTGTCTCTTTCTCTGTTGCTGATGCCTTTTGTTCTATAGAAGTATTTTAGTTCCATTAAATGACATTGTTGACCTTATAGCCTGGGCTACCAGGGTCCTGTTCATAAATTCCTTCTTTGTCCCTATAAATTGAAGACTAGATACCTGCCTTCAGATAAACAGATCAAGAAAATCCATCTGAATCCACAGTGTAGTATGTGACCATTTTAAGTCACAACTGGCTTGAATTAAGAAACATCTAGAATTTAGTAGAGCATATTTATGGGTGTGACAGAGGGCATTTCTAGAGTTGATTAGATCATCAGAACTCTGACCTAATAAATAATTTAATTTAATGATTTATTAGAAATTCTGAAACATACATAAGATATGGTGGGAATTCTTGCTTTGTTGAAGTGCCCTTGGGTTCCTGAACTTTCTTTGCACCTTTTTTTCTTACCCCCATCTCTCTCTTCTCTATCTATCTTGATCTGAATTACTCGGCTTCATGTGCTCACACCTCCAGGATACTCTGGCCACACCATAGACCCAGAATCAGCAATGACAAAAACTATTGTCAGAAATTCTAAAATGGAGTCCAAATAAACAGTGTCTCCACTTCGGTTGTCTCTGTCTGGTAGTTGGCCACAGCTTCAAATAACTAACTGACCCAGTTTGATCTTCAGCCATAAAGTAGAATGACATTGTGCCATTTGCAAGAAAATGGAGGAGAATGGAATTCATCTCATTAAGTGAAATAAACTAGACTCAAGGGCAACAGCCAGGCTTTCTCATATGTGCAATATAAATTGAATTTGGTAATGAAAGCAGAAGAGATTGACTAGAAAACATAAAATGATTATGTAGTGAGAAGGTAGGGATCTTTGAGCATAATGTAGGATAAACAAATTTCTCATACAGGCATAAAAATGTTGTACTTAACTTCATTATTTGATATAGTTAATATGTGCTAATAGATAGAATAGCTTTGAATATCAATGCATAGTTTTAACTTTGGTATAAAAGTTGGTGAAGTAAGCCAGGCAGTGGTGGTGCCAGAACTTGGGAGGCAGAGACAGGCGGATCTCTGTGAGTTCGAGGCCAGCCTAGTCTACAGAGCGAGATCCAGGAAAGGCACAAAGCTACGCAGAGAAAGCCTGTCTCGAAAAACCAAAAAAAAAAAAAAAAAAAGTTGGTGAAGTAAAACAAAAGAGGACAAAAAATTAGACATATGGTTAAATCATTCTGTAAAACACTGTCCAAAGGGGGTTTCACTTGTTAGTGAACATAAAGAAGTTCATGTATTACTTCCCCAGTGTGGTGAAGCTAAACAAAAAATAAAACATACTTTGGGGTTAATGTACATGTGATGGAGAAGGACTTAAGTTTCAGGATGGAAGCTAACTCTCAGAGATACTGCTAATGTGTTTCCTGAATGCATAAGAAATATTTGAATATTTTCACTCTTCGTTATTTTGGTGAGTATAGATTCTGTTACTCTTCTGAGTACATGATAATTATACAACAAATGATTATTATAAAAGGCACTTGAATTCTTTTCTAAATATAGTGAGATAGAATAAAATATGAAATTTGAGAGAGATAAAATAATTGTGAAGGAAAAGGAAACTGATTAATGGTAAGGACAGGTACTTTAGATGCAGAACATCCTAGATAGATATTAAAATTAATTTGTATATGAAAGCATGGAACATTTAGTAAAGATCTGATTATATAGTGCAAATAGCAGCAAAATATAAAGCATGAACAGGGTGGTGGTGGTGGTGGTGGTGGTGGTGGTGGTGGTGGTGGTGGTGGTGCACGCCTTTAATCCCAGCACTTGGGAGGCAGAGCCAGGCAGATCTCTGGGAGTTCAAGACCAGCCTGGTCTATGGAGCAATATCCAGGACAGGCACCAAAACTACACAAAGAAACCCTGTCTCGAAATCCACCCCCCCTAAATATATATATGTTGTACTTAAAATTGCTAAATCATCCTTTACTATAGTATGGAGCCCACAGTGTGTACCACACCCTGTTTATCATTCACCATCTAGGAAAGGAAGCTGTAATTAAGGTTTACCCTCTTGTTTTAGATCTAGTTTCGAATTATGCAATTGTTCTCACCAGAGTGAGTTTATAATAGCAATTACAATTATATTTGATTGTTAGAATTTTAATGAACCTAATATCACTTTTATCAAGCCCTTAATAAATATTTGATATAAAAAAAAGTAATGCTGACTCACGGTGTTTAACAATATGAAGTGTATTCTTGTTTATAAAGTTCTTTAATTATTGATAAAACTTCCTAATATACTTTACAAAGCATATGCTTGCAGTCTGTAATATATACTGTAGGGAATAAAGTAGATACGTCTATCATTGCTTGTAGCAATATCAATAGCTAATTAAACCTCATGTTTCTCAGTCTTGAACAAATTAATTCAAGTTCTGTTATCTTTGAGGAACCAGTGTGTTAACAGAATAATTACTCTCATACAGAAATCTTGCAACTAAATATCCTCTGATATTTACATTTACATAAAAGCAATGACAAGTATATGAAGATATGAAATAACTCAATGACAAAGAACATCCATGTATTGTAATCTCCTCTGTGTTAAAAAGTCAAAGGAAGTATATTATATAAAATCCTTACAAGGTGTTAAGGGAGCAGTTTTACATGGTGACAATATACAAATACATACAAAATATGCATATATGGCATGAATTCTTAGTTTGTAAAGCAATAATTGTTAGATTTTTTATTTTATAATTTAATTTAATTTTACATATCAGACACGGATTCCCCTGTCCTCTCCCCCCGCCCCGCCTTCCCCCCAACCCACCCCCATCCCACAATACTTTCCAATCAGTGAGAAGACCTAGAACATTACCACAGTCATCTTAATATTTTGAATTACATTTATTGCTCTTAAATTGTATGTGTTTATGATCTACTTTGAGCCAAGAAAGTGAGGTACAGAAATGGTGCTCAGTGACTGAATCATAAAAGCAATGCATATTACATTCTATTCACCACAACACCTGATATGGAACCCTGAACTTTCACATTGAACCAAATGATCCTCTATTTCTTCTAATGAGAAGAAGTCAAATCACATGAAGAGCTCACATGCAGATGTTCACATTTTCAGTCCAACTCAGACCTACACTAATGCAAGCCATAAGCTTCAGATATAATAGTAAATCGTCCTTCAGATAATTCAGGCTCCAAGAAGCCCAAACTCTTCTTTATTCTATTCTAAGGCCTCAGATGGTTGTCCATTTTCTTTCCACACTGGCAATCACAAATGTTCTTTTATTAGAAATTATTGGCTCTAGGTAACATTGGATAAAATACGAAACCTTTCATAATTTCTTGCCATATCAATATGGATTAATCTCCTTTTGTGGTTTTAATAACTTGCTGGCAATGGGCTGGAGTTTAGACAGCTGTTACTCTTTGGCTTTACTATGTTAGGATAATCAATACATGAATATCATGTGAGAATTCTCAGGGAGCAAATGACAGTATCACAGTGGTTTATGAAAGCATGCACATATTATGTAAACTTGGTCCTAAGTCAACTCAATCCTGATATAGTCACACAATTGGACAAGCTAGAAAAGCTTCATACTCGCCAATAAAATATGGACTATCTTTATGTCACTCCTTCATACAAAGGGAAATTCTGTCAGACTTCTGTGAAAGATGATTCCTAATTTTCCTCATTGGTAAATCTCTTATGAATATATGTAATCAAAAGAAGTGAAATTAATAACTAAGTATTCAGTATCATATTATAGAATATCAAATATTTTTATGTTATTTGTAAATAAAGCTGGCTTCTATCTTTGGAAAAAGCAGAAAATTAATGTATTAGGACAATTACTAATATCAGTGAATTCAACATTATTTACCTGAAGAATTCTTGTAACTATTAAATCACATACGTGAAAAAGAAAAGAAATGAAGTTATTTGGGGGAAATTTTGGTGTTTTGACATGTTATAATAATTTTACAGAAATTTAATTCTAAGAGTAAAGTATAATAGAAGAGAATAAATAGACTAAAATAATTAAAGTCGATATAATGATGAATGTATATATTTGAAAAAACAAAATAAGGAATCATTTGGAAAGAATAAACATATTTGGTTGCTTTTCTGTAGCAAAATACAATGACCAAAAGCGACTTAAAGAGGGGAAATTTTTGGATTACAGTTTCATTTTTTGGGGGAAGCCTCACAACAGGTGGCGAGCACATGAAGCTGAGAGATCACATCTTTACCCACAAACATGAAACCAAGGAGGCAAACTGGAAATAAGGTGTGGCTATAAACTCTCAAACCCTGCCCCAAATGAAGAGTAACATACTTTCTCCAGCAAGGCTCCACATCCTAAATGCTCAAGAACCTCACAAAACATAGCCACCAACCAGGGACCACATGGTAAAATATGTCAGCCTATGGGGGACATTTCTCATTCAAATCACCACAGTAAATTAGAAAAAAAACTTTCATATTCCAGCAAAAGTATGCAAATAGTAAAAACTCAAAAGGATGATTAGGAAAAAAACACTAAGACAAGCAGCAGAATAGTCTTAATGAATACTGTGTAACTGTGTGTTTGCTTAAATACCATAACAAAGCAGCAAGACTTAAATGTGTTTTCACTGTTAATGGGTGATATCATTCAGCTACACACCCTAAGCAAAAAGGCTGTGAGAATACTTTTCAAACATTGTTTTCATTCATTGTATAGGGTCCTGGGATTCTGTATAGTAGGAAGACCAATGGGAGGAAAGTGCATGAGTACCCAACCTGCAGTATGTACAGTTCACAGATGTGGAGAACCTCTGCAAAGCTGCAAAACTAACTAGGCATATGTGGGTTAAGATTCCCCAGAGCAGTAAAGGCAACTGGGAAGAAAACTCTTCTCCCTATGGGGTGAATTCAAGTGTTACAGAATGCTGAGAGGCCCTGAACCCTACCTTTTTTTTTATTTAATTTTTTCCTTCCTTTTACATACCTACTCCTGTTCTGCAGCCCTCCCCTTCTCCCGCTTCCCACACCCACCCTCATCCCATCCCTATCCCCTCCTCATAGAGGGTAAAGCCTCCCTTGGGTAGTCAACATGGGCTGTCATATCAAGCTAGAGCTGGGCCTAGCCCCTCCTCCTTGCATCAAGGCTAAGTAAGGCGTCACACCATAGAGAATGAGCTCTAAAAAGCCAGTTCGTGTACCTGGGATAAGCCCTGCTCCCATTGCTAGAGGACCCACAAACACATCAAGCCACACAACTTTCACCCACATTCAGAGGGCCTAGCTCGGTCCTATGCAGGCTCCCCAGCTGTCTCTGTGGTTTTTCCCACCATGATCTTGACCCCCTCCTTGCTCTTGTAATCCTTCCTTCCTCTCTTCAACTGAACTCTCTTCCCAGTTGCCTTTACTACTTAAGACAGGAGCCACATTGTATAGGACGTGTTGATTTAAGTGCAGGAGAATCGTTTCTTTCCTTCCACCTCTTTTATTCTTCTTTCCCTCTGCCTTTCTTTCTCTTCTTGCTTCCCTTCCTCCACCCAATATTAACTGGATGTCAGGGACACGGAATGTGTGGAAAGGGGGATGAAGAAGATGAATCCGAGATGGACTTGGTCAGACAGAAGTAAGAAGTGAAGAACTGACGTGAACAGAAGCACTGGGGAGGGAGGAACGTCCCCGGTGTTCCCAGTGAGATGAATCTTAAACACTTGCACCTGCTGATGTCTTCGAGAGCACTGCAGTTTACAAAGGCTGCGCCCATGTATTTTCTGGTTTATATTAATCTTCAGAGTAGGGGCTGGAGAGATGGCTCAATGGTTAAGAGCACTGACTGCCGTACCAGAGGTCCTGAGTTCAATTCCCAGCAACCACATGGTGGCTCACAACGACCTGTAATGAGATCTGGTGCCTTCTTGTGGCCTGCAGGGACACATGCAGGCAGAATACTGTATACATAATAAATCTTTGGAGTAACCTTATGCAGGCAACTTTCTGCTCTCAGTTTTGGTCCTGTTTCCTGCCTTGTATAGTGTATATTCAGGGTCTCTAGAGTAACAGAACTGAGAGAATGAATCTCTCTCTCTCTCTCTCTCTCTCTCTCTCTCTCTCTCTCTCTCTCTCTCTCTCTCTCTCCCTCTTTCATAGGACATGAATTTTGTATGTGTTAGTACAGAGTTTTCAATTTGTGATGTAGTCCTAAGTATGCTTTGGCCATATTGCACTACATATTGATATAAAACATTTGCAACATTGATAATTATAAAAATCAAAATATCACTTTGAAAATCATTGAAGATATATAACTTTCTGTTTCAAATTCTCAACCAAGGCTTCCTTATGTAAAAACAAGCAAGCTTATTTGTCTCATTATTATTCTTATTGCTTTTAGATTTAATAATTTTGAATTTACTTATGTAAAGAGGACATCTTTTGAAATAAAATTCTTTATGATAGCCAGGCGGTGGTGGTGCATGCCTTTAATCCCAGCACATAGGAGGCAGAGCTAGGTGGATCTTCGTGAGCTTGAGGCCAGCCAGGTCTACAGAGTGAGATCCAGGACAGGCACCAAAACTACACAGAGAAACCCTGTGGTGAAAACTAAAAAAAAAATTCTTTATGATATATTACCATTAAACATCTTATTTATATACTTACTTTTAACCTAAATAACTGAAAATACATAAAATAATCTCCCAGTTAAAATAGGCATCTCGAAGGAGAAGAGTTCAAGAAGTTCAATTGTCTAATGTATGCCATACTATTATTTTACTTATTGCTTAACATCATTATTCAATTTTCTTGATATTATATAGTTAAATTTGTCTCTTTGCCATAATGATCTACTTCATAATATATATACATATACATATATGTGTATATGCATATAAATACACACATACATAGTTTTATTGTGAAATATAAGTCTTATTGCATCTTGTTATGCTGTGTTCAGCTGATATTACTGGGAAGCCTGCTCTTGCCTGAAGGAAAATGGAGGAGCAATGGGTGTGGAGGAGAGGGGAGGTGTGGTCAGATTGTATTGTACGACAGAAGAATTAAAAAAAAAAAAAGAAATATAAGGAAGGGGCTGAAAAGGTGGTTCAGTGGTTAAGAACATTTATTGTTCTTGCAAAGGACCCGCATTTCTTTCCAGCACACACACAGGACCTCTCACAACCACTTGTAACTTTAACCCCTAGAGATGTGATTCTCCCCCGGCCTCAGTAGCTTGAGTAGACTCAAGAAGTGCACAGATGTACACACATAAATAATAAGTTAACTCTTTTACAAACAGAGTAGTTCACTCTAAGTCAACTTCCTAAATAAGAGAGCCTGAGATGCTAGTTTGCAAGTAAAGATATGGATGTGCACATATACTACTAACACAGGGCTATTGTGTACACACTGGAGCAATGCTTTAGTCCAATAGGACATGAAGGGTTTATGACGTTTTCTTTCCATGAAGAATCCACCCATTCTTCTGGGATTAGCTTAAAAATTAACAATCCAAGCAGAGAACTTGAGTATAGAAGTCCTCTTAAAATTCAATCCATCACATATTTGAAAATTCACAACTGGAAGACAACAATTGGTTCACAACTATCTAAGCAAAGGCTTGTGAAATGTTGGACTAACAGAGTCTGATAGAGTTAACTTTGTGCTCCATATTCATTTGCTGAGGTCAGGTCTTCCAGAACATCAGACACATGATATTTAGAGAAGGGACCTACAAAGAGAAAATTAGTGTATAATGAGGCAGCATGAGCAGACTTTAATTTACTAGGATTAGTAAGTTAATTACGAAACTTCAGGAGAGTCATATAAACTCAGTTACCAGTTCAGAATATATGAGTAAGAATTGTCCATGAATTCAACCACACAATGAGGGTAGAGTAGGAACTTATTTGGGGGATGATAATGTATTTTGCCTTTTTGTTTCTTTGCTTGGATTTCATTAAATCTTACATAGACTAATAAGTTTTCTAAATTCCTATGCTCTAAATATAGTACCTAGACTAAATAAATGGTTCCTAACTATGAAGAAACCATATATGTAAATGTGTGTGTACACATGTGCACACACCTATTCTTTTCTAAAGCTGTCCTAACAAGTTACCAAAACCTTGGGAGCTTAAAACAATAGCTTTCACATTCCAGAAATTCCAAAGTTCAAAAATCACACATTGACAGGGCTGCTTACTTCTTGATCCTCTGAATAACACACTACATGTGTCTCCCCTAACGTTTTAGAGCTCTAGGCAACCATAGGGCTTTATATGCATCATTCCAAATTTTAGATCTTTCATTTATTGTTAAAAGCTTTTGTTAGTATACAGGTCACTAGGTAAAGCTATGGGTTTTATGATTTTTTTGTTACCGTATCTACTGCATATTATTATCCTCTAGTCCTTTCTACATTGAAAGTACATCCCTTCCTCTAGTAAAATTATCCCCTTCTATCTACTTCAATGTGATAGATTAGATGATAGATAGATAGATAGATAGATAGATAGATAGATAGATAGATAAATAGATGATAGATAGGTAGGGAGATAGACAGATGGATGATCAATAGAGGATAGATTGATAGATGATAGAAGTTCGATGGATAGATGAGAGATGATAGATAATAGATGATGCATAGAAGCATAATCTGCATATGCTTTGTTTAATTTAGTAGGATGATCTTCAGTTCTATCCACTTTTTGGCAAGTGATATAATTTCATTCTTTGTAGATGAATAAAAGTCCTTTGCATCAGTCTACTATATTTTCATTATCTGTTTATCTATTTCTGAGCTCACTGCTTCTTTCCTCACATTTGCTACTGTGAATTATCTCAATATACAAGCATGAGCAAGTATCTTTGTACTATGTTCACTTAGATTTCTTTGGGTATATTCTCAGGAGTGGCACAACTAGATATTATAGCACTTCTACTTTTAGTCTTTTTAAAAATAATTTCCATTGTCACCAAGTAAGGGGTCTTTTCCCACCACAATCTCACCAGAGTTTGTTGTTGTTCATTTTCTTGATGACGGACATTCTGGTAGAATTGTGATGGAATCTCAATGTGCTTTTGATTTATATTATCACTGGAAAGAACACCCCACAGCTTAAAGCACATGTAAGTTATTAGAGAAGTTACACTACTTTTCATTGTTTCATTTCATTGTATGAAATGAAATTTTGTAATTATAAGAAAAATGTGTGGCTTTTTAAATAAAAATTTCTAATGTTCTTTCTAATCAAGTATAGTTTACTATTGAGAATTTTTGATCACATAAAATATTCTTATATTAATTAAAAATATTCCTCTTCGATGGAAAGACTTTTTTCTAGTTGTTGGACAGTCATTTTTCTCCATTTGTAATTCTTATTTGAATGTACCATGATAATAAGACATAAATAAAACATAATATCTGATTTGTTGTATTTCACAGAACATTATATAATGTAATCCTCACATTTGAGATTAATTTTATCCTTTAAAGTTTTTTTTATATATTTTAATAGCATATCTCTTTCATAGTTTTACTCATTGGAAAAGATAATGAAATTTTAAAAATAATTTGGATAGGATGGATGATGCAAAAATAAACAGTTTTTAAGAAAATCTGTTGATTTCTAGACACTAGCAAATTAATGAAGTATCACAATTAAAAAAACTCTTGAAAATTTTCTAATTTCTTTATAGTTGCATTTAACTACTTTGCCAATTTTTGTTTGTATTTGTCATATTTTAATATATTTAAGTCTAATATATTTTGGAAATTAAGCATTCAAAATATTTAATGCTTTTCAAATTTATATTTACACAATAAAATTGGAGAGTTTACTAAGTTATTTAAAGTGTTCAGATTGTTTTAAGGGAGCTTATTGTCACTTAATTTCTAGACTTCGTGTGAATAGAAAATTAGTTTATTTATTTGACATTCTGACAAAACAAGAAATTATTAGAAGAGCATTTCTTGTGTATTTGGGGGTAGATTTGTAAAGACCCTCTCATTCAAATGTAATATACGAGTGGAAGTCCATCATTATTGCTTAACTGTTTGAAACTGGAGCAACTAGCATTTGAAAAAGTAATCATGTAGCCCTATATGTCCTGTGTTACTCTTCATATATACTCAATATTGTTATATAATCATAATCACTCTTCACCTTCTTTCTCAATAGATGTCTTGATCTTGTAAGAATATTTTCACCTACTGTTAGAGATAGCTTTTTTTTTTACTAATAGACAGAAAGATTTGATTATGTGCCTAACCTACCTCCTTTCACATCTTAAAAATTGAACCTATAATAAATAAACTATTTCCCAGCCAGAATCTCCCAACACTTGTTCAATAAATGTACTACATATTCATTTATTCCTGTTCCTATGATAGCATAGATACCAATATTCAATATGTATAGACACCAAACTTCTTACAGGTGTAAAACTGGAAAGCAGCACCTTATTTTGACAAATGAAATGTTACTGTAACTCAGTTATCATATTTTGCTTCATAAAATTAATTTTACAGGAAAAGTTATTGTGCATAGAAATTTGAACAAATAAATTGCACTATGTCTTTTATAATAGCTCTGAAATTCATTACTTGCTGTTAAGTTGGATCACTGGAACATCTTCCAGAATGAAAGAGGGTTTTCTAGTCTCTAGATATCCACTGAAACCCTAATTAGATTTGTGCTTTCCACAGCACTCAGATGATTTCCAATAAAAACCTGATGATAAAATATTCCTCCTCCTGCATATCAGCTTCACACAATATACTCCATAACTCTTCTCAATGAGCAATTAAATATAGTATGTTTTTAAGTCCTGTATAACTTCATGCTTGTATACCCTTGTATGCAACACATTCTTCCTGTTTGTATTCCAACTTTCCATAATTATGGTTTGTCTTTGATGTACCATTAAGTCTTCAATGTCTGTACTTACATTTAGAACATCTTTTTATTTATGAACACATTATAATAAACTCATTTTGGTACCACCAAGCTGTTTTTACACTATATGTCATTATTTTCATCCCTTTCTCTCCCTTGTCCAACTTGTTGCTCTCCTGACTCCCTCTCAAATCCATGACCTCTTCTACAATATAATTATCACATACTATTTATATTCAGTTGGTGTATAAATTGTATATACATGTATCATCTCTCTCTCTCTCTCTCTCTCTCTCTCTCTCTCTCTCTCTCTCTCTCTCTCTCTCTCTGTGTGTGTGTGTGTGTGTGTGTGTGTGTTTAGAGCAACTAGTTGGAATTAGGTAAGACATCAGGGTTTATATCCTTAGGAAAAAAGTGATTCTCCTTCCCTGTACAACCATTGGCTTCCTGCATTTTTTTATTTAGGGGTGGTGGCTTTTGAAAACATCCTTGTTGGCATGTTAACTTGTAAGGTCATTATGCAGAATTTGTTTAGGCAACCATTTTGTTGAGATTTCATGGGGCATCAGCTCTGTGATATCTTGCAGCAAATGTCCTGGTCCTATGGGATCTTAGCAACCTTCTCAAAAAGAAGAATAAACATGACTAAGAAGTAGCTTTAAAATAAATGTCTTTAAATGTTTTCAACATTGGTAATAATTAGGTAAATGTAAATTAAGATTACTTCAGTTTAAATGGTGGTCAGGATTTGGGGAAAGGAAGCCTTCATTCATTGTTGGCCAGATTACAGACTGTTCCAACTGCTCTAGATGTCGATGTGGGAAATTGTCAAATGGACGACAGTAGAGCTGTTGCGTGACCCAACCCTACCACTCATTAGCTCAAAGAAAGTATGTTTTATTCTCATACAATATGTTTTGATCATATTCTTTCACTTTCCCCAACTTTTCCAAGATCTTCCCTCCCTCTCTACCCACCAAATGTTCTTACTGCAGAGATAGTCACTGTAGCTGTGAACACTGCTTTTCTATTGACAATAGCTAGGAAATGGGAAGAAATTAAATGTCCTTCAGCTGATAAACAGATAATGACAATGATTTTCACAAACACAATGGAATTGTATTAAGCTCTAAATAATAATGTGTAAATGTGCAGAACTACTAAATATTATACTAAGTGAGGGAACCCAGAACCATGAAGATAAACACATGTTCTCTCTTAACTTTGGATATGAGCTCTAAAACTTTACACTTGATGTATAACCTGAAGAAACTGCAGATGCCAGAAATAGTAAGGAACAATGGGAAAGGGGAAGAGAAAGAAGTTCATCCCTTAGCCAGGAGGAGCTGAATTCCCAAGTGGAGAATTTCCTGGCTGGGCCAGTGCTAGGACAAGTCTAGTGCTGCGGAATCATTTCAATGCCCTCTTGGTTTTGAATGATTTTGTTATTTAATAGTTTTACATATTGATATGATGAATTTTAATTTCACTCCTTATATTCCTTTTTCATTCCTCTTTACCTCCCAATAGAGCTCTTCTTCACAAGTCGTCTACTACTTTCCTATCATTTTTGAGTTTAATCAGATTTTTCTGGTCTAAGTATGGCAAGATTATTTTCCAAACAAAGGACTTCAGAGGCCAAAGTTTTATAATTTAGCCAAGAGCTGGTACAGTAAACCAAGTAGTCCCTAGGGAAACACTAAAATCTCTGGGTCATTGATGCCAATGTCCCTGTACCAGGAATATTCTAGAAGGTGGCATTAAGACACAGACATTGAACCTTGAAATGATATTTAGTTAGTTAGTTAGTTAGTTAGTTAGTTAGTTAGTTAGTTAGTTAGTTAGTTTTTTGAGATAGGGTTTCTCTGTGTAGTTTTGGTGCCTTTCCTGGATCTTACTCTGTAGACCAGGTTGGCATTGAACTCACAGAGATCTGCCTGGCTCTGCCTCCCTAGTGCTGGGATTAAAGGTGTGTGCCATTGCCACCCGGTGAAATGCTATTTCTTAGACTAGGTAATACTTTCCTATCCTTAAGCTAAGTGCTTAGAGCCATATTTAAGTCACTCTGAAGGTAAGGATTTAGATTCAGCCATTGTGATGGCAAGTTTTGTCACTATATACATGTAATAGAGCCCTGGTGATGTAGTTGCTCCTGTGCTTATAATGGTGTCAGATATGTGCTCAGGTTTATTTTACTCTGGTAAAGCCTTGCTTAGAACAAATATCGAACTTCTATTTTCAACATCAGCTGAATAATGGAGCCTGGAAAGACAAAAGGTAATATTCTCTGCATTTTTCTCTTACTTTTCATTTCATGATTGTGTGTCCTGTGTATAACAGTCAGGTCCAGTTTGTGTTTATACCTCTAAGACAATCCTTTTTATGTCACTTACTACAAAAATAATCTGAATTGATATCTAATTTGAATGTGTATTCCATGAAATCATGTAACTACCAGTTTCTTTGTCATTGTCAATAATTGTAAAGATTTCTTGATTTCTAACACAGTGCCTAATGTGTAGTAAAAATTAAGCCTTCTGAAATAAACAGTGTTTTTGATAAAAAGTTTTAAACTAATAAAATGAGAGATATGACATGTGTGTTTGGAGATGGTATGACATTTAACTATCTCTTAAGTTTTTCCACAGTGGTAGTGATAAATTATATGGTTCTTGGGGGAGAAAGGACAGGCTTAAGCATTTAGTGTTACGAACCCTTTCTAATAACCTGATGTTACATACATCATTTAAATTATGCAATTTATCAATTATAGCTATAAAGGAGGAAAGATGATACAATATTTGTCTTCATTTCAGAGACCAGCAATGACATGAAAGAGAATGTTAATGAACTTTTTAGGATATCTCAGAGGAGGAGGAAGGCAACTCACATTGAAATGCCCCCCAAACTGCAGGGCAGGTCATATTTTGTGTGGGTTTCATCACTTAAGCACTACAATTGATCCTCAATGAATATTTTAGGATTTGTATATTAGTGGATAACAAGTTATTAGAGTTTAAGGAGAAGACATTGCTAAGAACTTCAAAATGATTGCCCTTGAAACTTACATTGTTGCTTTCTTGATCTTATGCAAAAGTGAGTCATCAGGAAATTATGTCAGCAACTTATGAAATTTACTGTGAAAGGCGTACTAAGTATTAGTGGCACACTGGTTATAAAACTGTATGTTTGAATGGCTACACTTTCTCAAAATGTTTGTTAATGATATTACAAGAGTTATGATCCTTTGAATTTATTAACTAGATTTTTAAAGTCCTTGTTAACTTTGCTGATTTTTTTTTTTTTAAAAAAACATACATTTGGTATATTCTCTTTCTCAAAATTGATAAGCCTAAGCATCACCCTTCAACTGGGGAAGCATGTACTGTTTCTTTCTCATATCCATTTTCTTTTTTTTTTTTTTATTAATTTATTTTGCAATACAATTCAGTTCTACATATCAGCCACGGATTCCCTTGTTCTCCCCCCTCCCGTCCCCCTCACCTTCCCCCCAACCCCCCCCCCCCCATTCCCATCTCCTCCAGGGCAAAGCCTTCCCCACAGACTGAGGTCAACCTGGTAGACTCAGTCCAGGTAGGTCTAGTCCCCTCCTCCCAGGCCGAGCCAAACAATCCTGCATAGGCCCCAGGTTTCAAACAGCCAACTCATGCAATGAGCACAAGATCTGGTCCCACTGCCTGGATGCCTCCCAAACAGATCAAGCCAATCAACTGTCTCATCCATTCAGAGGGCCTGATCCAGTGGGGACCCCTCAGCCATTGGTTCATAGTTCATGTGTTTCCATTCATTTGGCTATTTGTCCCTGTGCTTTATCCAACCTTGGTCTCAACAATTCTCGCTCATATAAACCCTCCTCATTCTCACTAATTGGACTCCCAGAGATCCACCCGGGGCCTAGTCATGGATCTCTGCATCCAGATCCCTCAGTAGTTGGATGAGGTTTCTAGCACAACAATTAGGGTGTTTGGCCATCCCATCACCAGAGTAGGTCGGTTCGGGCTGTCTCTCGACCACTGCCAGCAGTCTGTTGTGTGGGTATCTTTGTGGATTTCTGTGGGCCTCTCTAGCACTTTGCTTCTTCCTATTCTCATGTGGTCTTTATTTACCATGGTCTCCTATTCCTTGTTCTCCCTCTCTGTTGTTGATCCAGCTGGGATCTCCCGCTCCCCCAAGCTCTCTTTCCCTCAACCCTCGCCTTTCATTACCCCCACTCATGTCCAGGCTGTTCATGTAGATCTCATTCCATTTCTCTGTCATTGGGCGATCCCTGTGTCTTTCTTGGGGTCCTGTTTTCCAGGTAGCCTCCCTGGTGATGTGAGTAGCAGACAAGTCATCCTTGTTTCATATCTAGTATCTTGCTATGAGTGAGTACATACCATGTTTGTCTTTCTGAGTCTGGGTTACCTCACTCAGGATGATTTTTTCTAGATCCATCCATTTGTCTGTAAACCTCATGATGCCATTGTTTTTCTCTGCTGAGTAGTATTCCATTGTGTATATGTACCACATTTTGTTTATCCATTCTTCAGTTGAAGGGCATCTGGGTTGTTTCCATGTTCTGGCTATTACAAACAATGCTGATATGAACATAACTGAACAAGTGCTCTTATGGTGTGGTTGAGCATTTCTTGGGTATATGCCCAAGAGTGGTATAGCTGGATCTTGGGGGAGATTGATTCCCAATTTTCTAAGAAAGCGCCATATTGATTTCCAAAGTGGTTGTACAAGCTTGCATTCCCACCAGCAGTGGAGGAGAGTTCCCCTAGCTCCACATCCTCTCCAGCATAAGGTGTCTTCAGTGTTTTTGATCTTAGCCATTCTGACAGGCGTAAGGTGGTATCTCAGAGTTGTTTTGATTTGCATTTCCCTGATGATTAGGGATGTTGAGCAGTTCCTTAAATGTCTTTCGGCCATTTGAGTTTCCTCTGTTGAGAATTCTCTGTTTAGCTCTATAGCCCATTTCTTAATTGGACTGTTGGGCATTTTGATGTCTAATTTCTTGAATTCCTTATATATTCTGGATATCAGTCCTCTGTCAGATGTGGGGTTGGTGAAGATCTTTTCCCATTCTGTAGGCTGTCGCTTTGCCTTGTTGACTGTATCCTTTGCTCTACAAAAGCTTCTCAGTTTCAAGAGGTCCCATTGATTGATTGTTTGTCTCAGAGTCTGTGCTACTGGTGTTCTATTTAGGAAGTAGTCTCCTATGCCAATGCGTTCAAGACTACTTCCTACTTTCTCTTCTAGCAGGTTCAGAGTAGCTGGATTTATGTTGAGGTCCTTGATCCACTTGGACTTAAGTTTTGTGCACGGTGATAGATATGGATCTATTTGCAGCCTTCTACATGTTGATATCCAGTTTTGCCAGCACCATTTGTTGAAGATGCTTTCTTTTTTCCATTGTGCTCTTTTGGCTTCTTTGTCAAAAATTATATGTTCATAGGTGTGTGGATTAATGTCAGGGTCTTCAATTCGATTCCATTGGTCCACATGTCGGTTTTTATGCCAGTACCAAGCTGTTTTTATTACTGTAGCTCTATAGTAGAGCTTGAAGTCAGGGATCGTGATGCCTCCAGAAGTTGTGTTATTGTACAGGATTCCTTTGGCTATCCTGGGTTTTTTGTTTTTCCATATGAAGTTGAGTATTATTTTTTCCAGGTCTGTGAAGAATTGTGTTGGTATTTTGATGGGGATTGCATTGAATCTGTAGATTGCTTTTGGTAGGATTGCCATTTTTACTATGTTAGTCCTGCCTATCCATGAGCATGGGAGATCTTTCCATTTTCTGACATCTTCTTCAATTTCTTTTTTCAGGGACTTAAAGTTCTTGTCATATAGGTCCTTCACTTGCTTGGTTAGTGTTACCCCAAGGTATTTTATGTCATTTGTGGCTATAGTAAAGGGTGATGTATCTCTGATTTCCTTCTCCGCTTCTTTGTCCACTGTATATAGGAGGGCTACTGATTTTTTTGAGTTGATCTTGTATCCTGCTATGTTGCTGAAGGTGTTTATAAGCTGTATCAGTTCCTTGGTGGAATCTTTGGGGTCGCTCAAGTATACTATCATGTCTTCTGCAAATAGGGAAAGCTTGACTTCTTCCTTTCCAATTTGTATCCCCTTAATCTCCTTATGTTGTCTTATTGCTCTGGCTAGAACTTCAAGTACTATATTGAATAAGTATGGGGAGAGTGGACAGCCTTGCCTCGTTCCTGATTTTAGTGGAATTGCTTTGAGTTTCTCTCCATTTAATTTGATGTTGGCTGTTGGCTTGCTGTAAATTGCCTTTATTATGTTTAGGTATGTTCCCTGTATTCCTGATCGCTCCAATACCTTTATCATGAAGGGGTGTTGGATTTTGTCAAATGCCTTTTCTGCATCCAGTGAGATGATCATATGGTTTTTTTCTTTGAGTTTGTTTATATGGTGTATTACATTGACGGACTTTCGTATGTTGAACCACCCTTGCATCCCTGGAATGAATCCTACTTGATCATGGTAGATAATTGTTTTGATGTGTTCTTGGAGTCTGTTTGCCAGTATTTTATTGAGTATTTTTGCATCAATGTTCATGAGGGAGATCGGTCTGTAGTTCTCTTTCTTTGTTGTATCCTTGTTTGGTTTAGGAATTAGGGTAATTGTAGCATCGTAGAAGGAGTTTGGTAATGTTCCTTCTGTTTCTATTGTGTGGAACAATTTAGAGAGTATTGGTATTAACTCTTCTTTGAAGATCTGGTAGAATTCTGCGCTGAAACCATCTGGTCCTGGGCTTTTTTTGGTTGGGAGACTTTTAATGACTGTTTCTATTTCGTTAGGGGTTATTGGACTATTTAAATAGTTTATCTGGTCTTGATTTAACTTAGGTATGTGGTACCTATCCAGAAAGTTATCCATTTCTTTTAGGTTTTCCAGTTTTGTCGAATAGAGGTTTTTGAAGTATGACCTGATAATTCTCTGGATTTCCTCAATGTCTGTTGTTATGTCCCCCTTTTCATTTCTGATTTTGTTGATTTGGATGCTCTCTCTCTGTCTTTTGGTTAGTTTGGATAAGGGCTTGTCTATCTTGTTGATTTTCTCAAAGAACCAACTCTTTGTTTCATTAATTTTTTGTATTGTTCTCTTTGTTTCTATTTTATTGATTTCAGCTCTCACTTTGATAATTTCCTGGTGTCTATTTTTCCTGGGAGACTGTGCTTCTTCTTGTTCTAGAGCTTTCAGGTATGCTGTTAAGTCTCTAGTGTGAGATTTCTCCAACTTATTTATGTGGGCATTTAGTGCTATGAATTTCCCTCTTAGTACTGCTTTCATAGTGTCCCATAAATTTGGATATGTGGTGTCTTCATTTTCATTGATCTCTAGGAAGTCTTTAATTTCTTTCTTTATTTGTTCCTTAACCCATTGGTGATTCAGTTGGGTATTATTCAGTTTCCATGAGATTGCAGGTTTTCTGTAGTTTTTGTTGTTATTGAAATCCAACTTTAGACCATGGTGGTCTGATAGAACACAGGAGGTTATTCCAATTCTTTTGTATCTGTTTAGATTTGTTTTGTGGCCAAGTATGTGGTCAATTTTAGAGAAGGTTCCATGGGGTGCTGAGAAGAAGGTATATTCTTTTTTGTTAGGATGGAATGTTCTGTAGATATCGATTAAGTCCATTTGAGTCATGACATCAGTTAAGTCCTTTATTTCTCTGTTAAGTTTCAATTTGGGAGATCTGTCCAGTGGTGAAAGTGGGGTGTTGAGGTCTCCCACTATTAATGTGTGGGGTTTTATATGTGATTTAAGCTTTAGTAATGTTTCTTTTACATATGTGGGTGCCCTTGTGTTTGGGGCATAAATATTCAGAATTGAGACTTCATCTTGGTGGATCTTTCCTGTGATGAGTATGTAATGCCCTTCTTGATCTCTTTTGATTGATTTTAGTTTGAAGTCTATTTTGCTGGATATCAGGATGGCTACACCCGCTTGTTTCTTAAGACCGTTTGATTGGAAAGTCTTTTCCCAGCCTTTTATTTTTAGGTAGTGTCTATCTTTGAATTTGAGATGTGTTTCTTGTATGCAGCAGAAAGATGGGTCCTGCTTTCGTATCCATTCTGTAAGCCTATGTCTTTTTATAGGTGAATTAAGTCCATTGATATTGAGGGAAATTAATGACCAGTGATTGTTCATTCCTGTTATTTTTTGGTGGTGATGTGTGGGTACTTCTATACGTTGGGGTTTACTGCTGTGGCTTTATCTGTTGCCTGTGTTTTCGAGGGTGTATCTGACTTCCTTAGGTTGGAATTTTCCTTCTAGTGCTTTCTGTAGGGCTAGGTTTGTGGATAAGTATTGTTTAAATCTGGCTTTGTCATGGAATGTCTTGTTCACTCCATCTATGGTGATTGAAAGTTTTGCTGGGTATATTAGTTTAGGTTGACATCCATGGTCTCTTAGTGTCTGCATTACATCTGTCCAGGTTCTTCTGGCTTTCAAAGTCTCCATTGAGAAATCGGGTGTTATTCTGATGGGTTTGCCTTTATATGTCACTTGGCCTTTTTCCTTTGCTGCTCTTAATATTCTTTCTTTATTCTGTACGTTTAGTTGTTTAACTATTATGTGGCGAGGGGACTTTTTTGGGGGTTCTAGTCTGTTTGGTGTTCTATAAGCTTCTTGTATCTTCATAGGCATTTCCTTCTTTAAGTTGGGAAAGTTTTCTTCTATGATCTTGTTGAATATATTTTCTGTGCCCTTGAGTTGGTATTCTTCTCCTTCTTCGACCCCTATTATTCTTAGGTTTGGTCTTTTCATGGTGTCCCAAATATCTTGGACATTTTGGTTCATGACTTTGTTGGCTTTAGTGTTTTCTTTGACTGATGAATGTATTTCTTCTACTGTATCTTCAACGCTAGAGATCCTCTCTTCCATCTCTTGCATTCTGTTGATTATACTTGCATCTGAAATTCCCAATCGTTTTCTCAGATTTTCTATTTCCAGCATTCCCTCTGTTTGTGTCTTCTTCATTTTTTCTATTTCCCTTTTCAGGTCTTGGACTGTTTCCTTCATTTGTTTCATTGATTTTTCTTGATTTTCTCTCAGTATTTTATTGTTTTCTTCCAGGACTTTATTGATTTCTTCTAATTTGTTTGCCCTTTCCTCTAGTTGTTTACAGCGTTCTTCACATTTTTTTGTCTTTTCCTCTACACAAGCCTCTAGCTTCTTCATGATGTCATTCATAAGGCTGTTTTCTTCTGCTTCTTCCAATTTCTGATGTTCAGGTCTAGGTGTTGGAGGAGGGCTAGGGCCAGGTGATGCTGTATTGCTATTCATTTCGTTGTATATATTTCTGCCTTGACGTCTGCCCATCTCCTTGTGGTTCGTTCTTGGCCTTATCCGCACACTTGGTTCAGACAGACCAGTGTTCCAAAAGGGAAGTCAGTGTTCCAAAAGGGAAGTCCGGAGCAAGATGGGAGCTGGGGGCCGGCCTCTGAGTCTCAGGAAGAGGCTTGGGGCTCAGGCGGATGGGCGTGGGGGCAGGGCGTGGAGACTGCAGGGTCTGCCAGGGGTCTTGGAGAAGGGGATCTTTCCCGTTGGGGCTAGCAGGGAGCCTGCCCGGTGGCCAGAACCTGGGGCCCAGTTGGGCAGGTCTTCCCTGGAGTGGCTGGTGCCCAGGGATGGGGTCTGGGGCAAGGACGGGCACTCACGAGTGTTTTAAAAGGGAAGTCCGGAGCAAGATGGGAGCTTGGGGCCGGCCTCTAAGTCTCAGGAAGAGGCTTGGGGCTCAGGCGGATGGGCGTGGGGGCAGGGCGTGGAGACTGCAGGGTCTGCCAGGGGTCTTGGAGAAGGGGATCCTTCCCGGTGCGGCTAGCAGGGAACCTGCCTGTTGGCCAGAACCTGGGGCCAAGTTGGGCAGGTCTTCCCTGGAGTGGCTGGTGCCCAGGGATGGGGTCTGGGGCAAGGAAGGGTACTCACCAGTATTCCAAAAGGGAAGTCCGGAGCAAGATGGGAGCTGGGGGCCGGCCTCTAAGTCTCAGGAAGAGGCTTGGGGCTCAGGCGGATGGGCATGGGGGCAGGGCGTGGAGACTGCAGGGTCTGCCAGGGGTCTTGGAGAAGGGGATCCTTCCCGGTGCGGCTAGCAGGGAACCTGCCTGGTGGCCAGAACCTAGGGCCAAGTTGGGCAGGTCTTCCCTGGAGTGGCTGGTGCCCAGGGATGGGGTCTGGGGCAAGGCAACTTTGCTGATTTTAATTAGTTATTCATTTATAAAATTATCACATATGCTTCATGATGTTGACAAAAAAATTATATGCCATAAAGTTTTAGAAACCTAGAAATAAAAAACAGTAGAAACGGTTTTCTAATTTATTGCTATTTGAGATTATAATAAAATTACATTTTTTATTTCCTTTTCTCCATCTAAAATCCTCCCAAATATCCATACTTATTCTATTTCAAGTTCATGAACTCTTTCATTAACTGTTCATTGCATGCATATATATATATATATATGTATCTCATATATATGTGTATATGCATATATATGGAATACATAAATACAAACTTCTCAGTCTGTAGTTATTTGTATGTAGGTTTTCAGCACTGAGGTCTGGTTTTCAATAACGAACTGGGAAACACTCCCCTGGGGAAGATTATTTTTCCTGCTCTGAGCAATTTTATTTTCTTACACTGTATGTTCCACCTGAATTATTTGCATTATTAAAGTTTTGAAATGAATACAAATATATATAAAGCTATTCCTCATTTAAAAAGAAGTATAGATTTCCAATTTTCTGAGAAACTGCCATACTGATTTCCAAAGTGGTGGTAAAAGTTTGCACTCCCACCAGCAGTGGAGGAGTGTTCCTCTTGCTCCACATCCTCTCCAGTATGAGTTACCACTTGTGTTTTTTATTTCAGTCATTCTGACAGGTGAAAGATGGAATCTCAAAGTCGTTTTGATTTCTGTTTCCCTAATGATTCTTTGTCAGGTTCACATCATACATCGCAATCCCATTGATCTTCCAGTCCCCTCATATCTCTTCCCTTGCAACCTCCCCCACAAAAGTAAAATCAAATTTAAAAACAAATCAAAGAACAAAAACAAACAAGCATACAAAAGAGAGAGAGAAAAAAAGAAAAAAGAAAAATCAAGTCTCAGCATGAAAGCTGTAGTGTGACAAAGTGATTCACACAGTATACCCGTTAGTCCATACATCTTTACTTGTAAGTGTTCACTGCAATGAGTCATTGGTCTGGTTTGAGGCTTCTGGCTTCTGCTATACCCTTGATACTGGGCCCTCACTGGGACTCCTCTTGGATATGCTGTTGTTGACCTGTGTCATGGAGATTCTGAAGCTTTGGATCTAAGGTTCCAGTCCTTTCACATGATCTAGCAGTTCATAGATGAGGTGGATGTTGGAGTGGGCCAACTCATAGCCCTGGATCTGGGCCTGGGCAATAGCTGAGTTGGTCAGCCTGTCCCCTTTTTTCTTCAACATCACCAGAACAAGCTTTCCAGAATTACCCCATGAGCTGGAGAGATGGCTCAGCCATTTAAAGCTAGGTTAATATATATATATATATATATATATATATATATATATATATATATATATATGTGTGTGTGTGTGTGTGTGTGTGTGTGTGTGTGTGTGTGTGTGTGTGTGTACTCCATTTTTCAATTGGATTATTTGGTTTGTTTATGTCTAATTTCTTCTGTTTTTGTTTGGTTGGTTTTGGTTTTTTTTGGGGGGGGGGTTCGAGACAGAGTTTCTCTGTGTAGTTTTACCTGTTCTGGATCTCACTCTGGAGACCAGGCTGGCCTCTAACTCACAGAGATCTGCCTGGCTCTGCCTCCCATGTGCTGGCATTAAAGGTGTGCACCACCACTGCCCGGCTTTTTTCTTCTTTATAATTTCATGTATTAGCCATTTGTCAAATGTAGAGTTGAGGAAAATCTTTTCCCATTCTGTAGGCTGCCATTTTGTCTTATTCATGGTGTCCTTTGCTTTTCAGTTTCACGAAGTCCCATTTACTAATTCTTGATCTTAGTGCCTGTGCTATTGATGTTTTGTTCAGGATGTGCTCAAGGCTATTCCTCACTTTCTCGTCTATCAGGTTCAGTGCATCTGGTTTTATCTTGAAGGTTTGCTCCACTTGGACCTGAGTTTTGTACAGGGTGATAGATGGATATCTATTTACTTGCTGACATCCAGTTAGACCAGCACCATTTGTTGAAGATGCTTTCTTTTTTTCCATTGTATATTTATTACTTCTTTATAGAAAAATTAGGGGTTCATACATCCTTGGATTTATGTCCTGGTCTTTGATTCCATTGATCAACCTGTCTGATTTTTATGCCAATGTCATGTGGTTATTATCTCTGTAGTACAGCTTGAAATCAGGGATGGTGATGCCTCCAGAAGTTAGGGTTTTTTGTTTGTTTGTTTGTTTTTTGTTTTGTTTGTTTATTTCTTTTGTATAGGATTCCTTTATCTATCCTAGGTTTTTTTTGTTTTTGTTTTTCTATATAAAGTTGGATATTGGTCTTTCAAGGTCTATAAAGAATTGTGTTGGAATTTGATGAGGATTGTACTAAGTACATAGATTTCTTTTGATAAAATGGCCTTTTCACTATGTTAATACTATCTATCCCTGAGCATGTGAGATCTTTCACTCTTCTGATATCTTCTTCAAATCTTTCAAGTACCCAGCTATATCACTCCTGGGCATATACACAAAGAATGATCCATCATATCACAAGGACACTTGCTTAACTATGCTCATAGCAACTTTATTCATAATAACCAAAAACTGGAAACAAGGTAGATGTCCCTCAACCAAAGAATGGAAAATATGATACTTTTACATAATGGAGTACTACCCTGCTGTTAAGAAAATGATATCATGAAATTTGTGGACAAATGGATGGAACTCTTAAAAATTATCTTGAGTGAGGTACTCCAGAAACAGAAAGACAAATATAATATGTACTCATTTATAAGTATGTATTAGCTGTAAAGAAAAGGATAATCATGCTACAATCTACAGACCCAGAGAGGCTAAGTAACAAGAAAGGCTCAAGAAGGATGCATGGAACCCTGGGAAGGGGAAATAGAGTAGATTTTGTAGATAGAATGGGGTTGGGGGAGGATGGGAACAGGAAGTGTCTTAATTAGAGTTTTCATTGCTGTGAAAAGATACCGTGATCACAGCAGTTCTTATAATGCGAAACATTTAATTGGGATGGCTTACAGTTTCAGAGGTTTAGTTCATTATCATCTGTTGTGGGATAACGCTTTTGTACACTGGTTTAATAATACACTGATTGGCCAGTAGCAAGACAGAAAGTATACTCGAGATAAGCAGACAAGGAGAATTCTGGGAAGAGGAAGGCTGAGTCAGCAGACACCAGCCCGCCGTCCAAGGAGCAGCATGTAACAACACACAGGTAAAGCCACAGAAAATATTGCAACATATGTGAACAGAAATGAACTGAGTTTGGGTATAGTAGGTAGTCAGTGGTAGGCCTGAGCTAATGGCCAAGCAGTTTTAATTAATATAAGTCTGTGTGTGTTTACTTGGGTTTGAGAAACTGTGGGACCAGGCAGGACACAGGAAAACTTTCAGCTACAAATGGTGCCCAACAGCTTGAGTTTCCACCTAAAACCTGAGAATACTTAACAAACAGTTTTTTTTTTTTTTTTTTTTTTTTTTTTTTTTTTGGTTTTTCGAGACAGGGTTTCTCTGTGTAGCTTTGTGCCTTTTCCTGGAACTCACTTGGTAGCCCAGGCTGGCCTTGAACTCACAGAGATCCGCCTGGCTCTGCCTCCCGAGTGCTGGGATTAAAGGCGTGCGCCACCACCGCCCGGCAACAAACAGTTTTAAACAGAGCCAAAAACAGGTTCCTGCTTCATGTCTCATGCGGGCAGCAAGACACTGAAACATGTGGGCTTGAGCAACTCTATGGCAGGTTCCTGGGATGTGGGCTTGACCTACAGCATGGCACATTCCAAGCCAACAGTCTGCTCCATGGTGGATATAGCTTTTGCTAGTACAAAAGTGAAACCCTGTCTGGAAACACCCCCCCCCCTCAATAACAAAGAGCTTTAATAGTTAGCTTATTATGAGGAATAAGGGTGTAAGTGTATAGTACTTCGACTAGACAACTCATGCTAGTAAATAAAAACCCCAATACCAGGAATGGTTTTGGCCATCATTTTGAGTTGTTGGTCAGTTGGGTCTCAAAACCCCACCCTGAAGTAATGCAGGATATTTTCAATATTCTTGACTCCAGAATTTGACCATAAGAATTTATTGCTGGGTACAGCACATAATTGAGTTATGGAACATGGAGAAATAAAGTTGGGATTCACTTGGAAACCTACCTCATCCCTATTGGACTGATTTTATAGTGTTAGAAGGTTCTAGGCATACTTCCAGAGGAAAAAGTTATCCTCAATGTTACTCAGTTGTGAACCCTGCAAAATACAATAACGCATAGCCTGACAAGATATGCCCAATTGTACAATAGTGAGAGGAATGATTTGCTATTAACTAACCACTTTCAGAGGAGTTCCAAATCTCTATGAGATGGAACACATACCTGGTACTATTGAGGACAAGAAACGGTGGGTTGAATGGCTATAAGCTCCAGAGAAGAACCAAATATTATTCATATGGTAAATAGATACAGTATTAAAATAACTCCTAATCCCTTATTGCTACACCTATTTTCTATTGCTATGGGGAGTCACCATGACCAAGGCAATTCATAAAATAGCACATTTACCTGCAGTCGATGGCAATGGACAGAGACACTCAAAACAAGCACAGAAGAGATTGTGGAGTGCTCAGACATAAGTGGAGTGAGCATTTCACACTCAGTGTTCATATATCTTAGCAGAAGAGGCTGTGGAAAGATTGTAAGAGCCAGAGGTAGTGGATAACATGAAGAAAAGAATGTTTTTCTGAACACTACTGGATAGCTGCACATAAAAACTCACAGTGATTGTGGCAGCATGCTCAAGGTCTGTGCAAGCTCAAGCCAGACAAAACTCTACATGGGGGGATACAAAACAGACTAGAAATCCATCCATAAATGTGGAGATATTGGCATTTGATAGCTGCTGGGAAAGGGAGAATCGGTTTTCACTGATTATATGACTCCCGCTAGGTGACCATACTAAAGTGCATGCCATAGGCCCCAGAGAAGTTATGTAACGCCAACTGGACTCATGGGTTTAAAAGAGGATAGAAAAGAAAAGAAAATTCAAGGTAGAGTGGGTGGAGAGGAGGCTGGAGGAGGTGGTAGTTAGAGGCATGATCAATATCATTATGTGGAATTTTCTTTTTTTTTTTTTTGTTCCAGAGGTGAGGACTGAACCCAGGGCCTTGCGCTTGCTAGGGAAGTGTCCTACCACTGAGCTAAATCCCCAACCCTGGAATTTTCAAAGAATTAATAAAAATAGTATTTAGAAACAAAGAAACAAAGACTTCAAGTAAAAATTAATTGATTGTGTGAGTAAAAATTAATCTAGGGAGGAGAAATGGTTACTTTTAGTGGATTTAAATGAATTCATTTAGAGTAATTGTCAATAATGATATGAACAAATAAAAGCATAGTAAAATATAAACAAAGTGCAATAAATCATGAAATAATAAATATAATCACAGAGATATAAAATCAAGCTCAATATCTTTCATAATTTGAAAAGTATTAATTAAAATCAAATTGCCAGGTGGTTGTGGCACAGATCTTTACTCCCAACAATTGGGAGGCAGAGACAGGCAGACCTCTGAGTTTGAGGCCAGCCTGGTCAACAGAGTGAGTTCCAGGACAGCCAGGAGTCACACAGAGAAGCCCTGTTTTGAAAAAATAAATAAATAAATAAATAAATAAATAAATAAATAAATAAAACAGATACTCCATCTTATGTACAAAACAAGAAAAAATCCTAAGACTTAAAGTAGTATACATAAATGAAGGGAAGTCCCAGAAATTTGTGTAGACAATGAACTCATAGGGGTAAAGTATTTGACCAAACCACTGACAATGGACCTATGATGTGTACAAAAATGTTTATTTTGGATAAACCCATTCTTGGCCAAAAAATGGTTTAATTTTGTGTTTGAGAATTAGATTTATTATAAACATGGCGATTTCTCTTGGTTAAAGCCACTGAGGGAGTTTTTACAGCAGATGAAAAAGCTTCAGGAAATTAGAAATATAATGATGTAAACTAGCCTGGTGCACTTCTGTTAAATATAAACAAGTGAATGGGAATTCCTTTCAGAAAACCTACTTGGCCACTTCCAGGTCTATTTCAGGTCCAAAGTATTCTCAGCTTGCAGTAAGAGTGAGGCACTGTGGATTCAAGTTTTTACTTCATTTTAAAAACATCCTGTTTTACTGTTCTAGTTTGATCCGAGGGAAACACACACACACACACACACACACACACACACACACACACACACACACAAGTTCCACACACTAGCTCTCAATATGACTTAGTGCTAGTGTAGAAGACACTATTGTGATTACTCATTTTCCTAGCACTTACTTTTTCTGCACATCCCCATCATGCTTTAATGTTCCATTTAGATTATCTCCTAGCAATTGGACTTCCCGAGGCTGTATAACCCAGAGCAATTAAAGCCCCATCTGGATTCTCCTCAAGACCAACACCGCCTGCTTCATTAATAAGTATTAAGCAAATTGTTCTTATATCCTCGACATTAGAAACCTCTTCTGCATTCAATATATATCTCCTGGGTTTCCTTAGCACAACTGCCCCCCAGTGATCCATAGTGTGGAATCTGGTTTTGAACATATCATGTTTTATAACTCTTTTAATGCTTTCCTCAACTGGTCCTACTTTGTCAGAGCTTTCTAGATTTTCCCAAATAAGTAAATTCTACACTGGTATTTATTGTTTCCAATCACTGGCTTTCTTATGCTAGAAATTACTTAAGTAAAATTCTAAAAAGATCTTTATGGTATTGAACACGTGTTCTTAAAGACGCTGAAGAAATGGTAAGGTACTCTGTTTGGTGTATTCAGTTTTATTAGAGAGGGACTCAATTACACTACAGTTCCAGATAATGAACAAAAAGTAGAAATATCAATGTCTCATGATGATGTCTGTTATATGCTTAAAAATATGTAACAGGATACCATCGTGCACCCCAATGTAAGAGAATTGAAATCATGCTAAAATATTCATATTCTTACGTGTTCGCTGAATTGTATATCTAAGTGTGTTTTCTGGGAAAGATGTGTATGAAATTGATGGTTAGGGAGAATACTATTTTAAGATAAAGTCAAAGAAAATTTATGTCAAAAGATCACATGTAAAATTCTGAAGATAAGCTGGCCGGGGTTGGCACACGCCTTTAATCCCAGCACTTGGGAGGCAGAGCCAGGCAGATCTCTGTGAGTTCAAGGCCAACCTGGTCTACAGAGTGAGATCCAGGAAAGGCACCATGCTACACAGAGAAACCCTGTCTTGAAACACCAAAAAAAAAAAAAAAAAAAAAACCTGAAGATAAATGCATTCAAGAAAAATATTGGAGAAGGGGAAGCGAGGTGGCCTCAAGACTGAGTAAATGGAATGAAACTTAAACATATTAAGATTCAGGAAATAGTTGAACAACTGAAGGATTCTTTAAAATGTCATCACATATAAAAGAGATATTAACAAGAAGGTAAAATGATCAAAGACATAATTGTTGGAATGTTACTCTAGCACTTCACAAAAGACTTGGATGGAACTAAAGCAGAATAGTACAGAAGAAAAAGTAAATTCAACAATGGTGGAATATATACAACCTGTGTGTATATGCATATATGTGTATTTACATATATGTACACTTAGATTGGTAAAATATTTATATATAGCTATATGTAAATGGATGATTCTCTCATGCCCACCAGTTTCTGAATAACTACTCAGAGGCTTATATTAATTATAAATACTTGGCTGGTAGCTCAGGCTTATTACTAACTAGCTCTTACACTTAAATTAACTCATAGTTCTTATCTATGTTTAGCCACAGGAGTTGGTACCTTTTCTCAGTATGACATTTTCATCTTGTTTCCCCTGAATCTGGCTGATGACTCCTGACTCTGCCCTCCTTTCTCTCATCATTCTCAGTTTGGTTTTCCCACTGAACTTCCCACCCAGCTACTGGCCAATCAGCATTTTATTATTAACAATGAGCATAATCCACAGCAGTTATACATAATTAATACATATATTATATATAATAGTATATTATGTATCATAGGTGGTGGGTATATATATTGTATATATTACCACATTAAATACCAGAAATTGGATAACTATGCAGCAAAGAGTTTTCTTTAGTTCATGGTTGGAGACTTAAAGTCCATCTACAAAAGATAGGTCTGATTGAGGTCCCTTTGTTGGAAAGCAGAAATATAGGAGTAGAGGAGAGATCCCATCATAAGGCAAGGAGGCAGTTCTCTGGTACAGGTATCTACAACATCTTACTCTCTTGAGAACATAGCCCAAGAGACGTTAGTTCCCTTCCAAGGGCAGTGTCCACATGACCTAAAGACCTCTCACTGGGCTCCATCTCTCATTACATTCCCCCACTTTCCACAGTGTCACACTGGGAATCAAAGTCTCATCACATGGATCTTGGGACTGATACACCTTGTCTAACTGAAATGATTTTGTAATAAGAACACACAGGAATTATTCATCTTTCAAACACATCTGTCAGGAGATACCAAGTTCCTTTCCAAAGCAAGTTAGAGGAAATACAACAAGATCATAGAAAAACAGAAAACGCCCACACACCAAAAAAAAAAAAAAAAAAGATTAGCTTGTAAAATGGTCTCAATGACAAAAGGGACGGTATCAAAGGCTTCTATGAGAAAAAGCAAAGTAAGATCAATAAGAAGATACACACATACATATGTTTGTGTTTATGTGTGTGTGAGAGAGAGAAAGCGCACACACGTGTGAGAGTGCGCATATCATAATTTACTCATCTGTTTCTAAATCCCATGCCTTTAAGAGTGAATTTTGAGCAGACAGAATTAAGGACAAAGAAAGAGGAAAGCAAAGTGAGTGAGAGAGAGAGCAAGAGATAGAGATAGAGACAGACAGAGAGAGACAGAGACAGAGAGAAATAGAGAAGAGACAGACAGAGGCAGAGACAGAGAGAGAGATGAGACAGATGGAGGGAGAAAAAGACAGAGAAGATGGGCGCAGTGTTCTTGAGTCATGGTGGGAGGCGGGTGTTAATAAACATGCCTCTAAACCAAAACTAAGGACATGTGAAAAAAACCTTATCAAAACTAACTAATTAGTAAGCTAACTTTAAAAAAAAAAGAGAAAGAGCGTTTAGACAGAGTTATCTTGCATGGGTTGACAGTGTTACTCTTAAAAGGCTTGAGTTGTCAAATGTAAACATCAATGCAAGACACAGGGCACCTCCTGTGTTCATAATCAGTGGGGACTAGAGGCTTCTAAAGCAACACAGGCTGGCCTCATTGCCTCATTTTTTTTAACCACCATAACTGTATAATATGATCAGATTAGTGAAGACACTACACGCTTCGATTGCAGTATATAGAAAATTAAAATTTAAACTGACCAAGAAACTTCCTCCCTGATGCCTACCTTCCATACCACAATAAGATGCTATGTAGGCTGCTGGGGAAGAAAAGTGGTCTTACCCAGCACTGGACATTGCATGTTGCAAGAATGACATGCCAGACAAGACATTTCACCTAGTATAATAGTAGTGTGGCTATTATGGGGTAAATAACAACATTCGGATTAGATCTGAGGGCTGCTTCGTAGAGGGGAATTTCATTGCGGGTATTATAATTCCGATTAGTAGGGCATGGGTTGGGAAGTCATAGCCCCTAAATTAAAGTGTGCTGTTGGTAATTCTGTCAGTGGCACCTGGGCTGCTCTCAACCTCGGTCAGAGAAGCCTTTTTTTGCAACGGGCAACAGTCATCGATATTTAAATCAAAGTACTAGTTTATGCTGTTTTCTTTAATTGCCCCCAAATCTTTAATACATGACAATATTTTCATTTACTCCAGAAGTCCAAAATGAACAAGAAACACTGTTTGTCTCACAGAAACATATTTCCCTGAACGCAGCTGTTTACTTGCAAGAAGGGAAACAGATCACATGAGTTCCTTGTTTGGTACTTACAAGGGTCTGTTCTGTTAAAGGTCAAGGTGATCATGTTGCTTTCTAGTCAATATGTTTCTCTGCAGAAAGCAGAAAGGTCAGACAGGCTGCCTAAAATGAGCACATCACCGTAATCCCCATCTGCGACATCAATGTGTGTACTTGAAACACAGATACTGTAGTAGCTGAGCTCATGTTTCTATTCAAAACCTGCTGTGGAGATGGTATCAGCCCTTATCATTTCAATATTGTATATCCACAATCTGAATAGAAAACTGAGAGGGGAGGCTGGGGGGTGGGGCAGGAGGAGGAAAGAGGCAGATCTTTGATTAGTGTGCAAAATGAATGAAAAAAATCTTAAGTAAAAAAAAGATAAAAATTATACTGTATGTTAAGATAGTAAACTTTTAATATTTTAAATATTAAAAAAGAAAAATTCTCATAGGCTAGCCAATTGCTTTAGTAAATCAGAAATTAATAGGCTTAATATCTGAAGTTGGATGCTTGATGACAGAATAGTACTTAAGTGTCTCTATTTAGATTTAAACACAACTTAAAAAATATTCACTATTTTGGTCAATTCTGAATATCCTCCACTAATATTAATGAGAATTATTTTTTACTTCATTAAAAAAAATCTACTTACAATAAACCTAGTACAATGCACTCCAAACCCCAATAATTAGTTAGGACAAAACTTGGAGTGATTGAAAACATACAAAATCATTTTAGTTATATATATTCTTTTTTTTTATTAAATTAATTTATTTATTATATACACAGCATGTATGACTGCAGGCCAGAAGAGGGCACCAGATCACATTACAGATGGTTGTGAGCCACCATGTGGGTGCTGGGGATTGAACTCAGGACCTCTGGGAGAGCAGTCAGTGCTCTTAACCTCTGAGCCATCTCGCCAGCCCAGTTATATATATTCTTAAGCATTTAGTACCCAGCTATAGAAAAAAATGGTGAGAATCATACTCCCTCTGAGAAATACATAGCATGCTTCAGTTATTTGTCATCATGGATACATGGCTGTTTGAATAGTCCTATTATGTATATTTGAGACTGCCATAAAATAATCTGAGTGAGGAAGTATTTATGATATTCTTTATATGTACTGTCTAGTTTATTAAATACATAAAGTTTAAAATCTTCACCAGGGAAAAAGTTTCCCGTTTTCCCTCCCTCCCTCCTTTCTTCCTGCCCCCACCTCCCTCTGTGTGTGTGTATGTGTCTGTCTGTGTCTATGTGTCTGTGTGTAGTATTCATGTGAATGCACATAACCTTGGGTATTCGGTCTGCTTGCTGCTGTTCTTCTCATTGCTGTTAGCCACTGAGTATGAATGAGTATGCCAGGTTAGCTTCCCTGTGCTTCCGGCAGGCTTCTGATGATTATCCAGGCTCTACCATCAGCCATCTCACCATAAGATCCCTTAGATTACAAATTTGCATTATCACACCAGACATTACATGGATTCTAGGCATTCAAACTTCTATCTTCATGTTTACAAGGTAAGACTTTACCAAGTGAGCAATCTCCCAGTGCTCTGGTGTTTGTTAGACCTCATTTGTAATCACATTAAAAGGCATGAAAATATGCAATAAATGCATACATTTTCCAAAACTCTAAGTGGGAAAAGGAAATTGAATATGTCAGACTTGACACATTCATTAAAATACAAACATTAATGTCTACATTAAAATACAAACATTAAGAGTCTACATTAATGTCCATCTCACTACTGATGCCGTATATCTGAATTCAGTCTTGATTTAAAATTTGTATGTTTCATTTCTTGGTTCTTCAAGAACTTTAAGAAATGTCACTAGTATATAATCTTCCTGGTATATTTGGCTTTTTTTTTTTTTTGCTTGTAGAATTATGTGCCACAAACATTATATGCACTTGATGTTGTTGGAAGAAAAGCTATCAAATAATGGATAAAATGGAAGAGTTATTTAAAGTTTTTCACTTTATGGCTTGAGAGACTAAGGATGTAGTTCAATGGTAGGGTGCTTACTTAGCATGTGCAAGGCTCTGGTTTTAAGCCATAGTACTGAAAAAAAAAAAAAAAAGACTGTGGCCTGAGGTAAGAAAGTAATGTACAATTCACAGTCAGAGCTTCCCAAGGAACTAAAATACAGTTTTAATAAGAGAACGTAAGATAACATATCTAGTTCTTATTCTACATGTTTAATTCATTACATAGATGAGGGTTTCTTTCTTTTTTTTTTTTTTTAATCTAGAGAGGAGTCTATTGACACCACGCACATTTGTTTTGGAATTAAAACAATAAAATTTCATTGCATCAACCATGTAATCTGATTATGAATGTAATGCACCTTAATTAAGCAAATTTCGTAAGATTAGCACTGACTGCTTTGAAATGCTTTCAAGATGAACTTATGGCAAAGGTAGCAATAAATTCTGGAGCATGCATAAACCACCATTCTCTTCTTGTAAGAACACCTCATTAGCAACATGAATTTTCAGTGTTAAATAAATCACATCTTTAAATGGTGACATTGACTTCATGTTCTTCTGAACATAGTACTTGAATTCCTGAATGTCAGATACTGAAACATATTTAGTATTTTTCTCTTTCACTCACTTTATTCAGACTACATTAAAATATATGTGAATGGGTGCTGTGGGATGTTCTGTATGGCAAATGTGTTGCTAATTAGTCAATAAATAAAACACTGATTGGCCATTGGCTAGGCAGGAAGTGTAGGTGGGACAAGGAGGAGAATAAAGCTGGGAAGTGGAAGGCTGAGTCAGAGAGACACTGCCAGCCGCCATGATAACAAACAGCATGTGAAGATGCCGGTAAGTCACGAGCCACATGGCAAGGTATAGATTAATGGAAATGGATTAATTTAAACTATAAGAACAGTTAGCAAGAAGCCTGCCACGGCCATACAGTTTGTAACCAATATAAGTCTCTGTGTTTACTTGGTCGGGTCTGAGCTGCTGTGGGACTGGCGGGTGACAGAGATTTGTCCTGAGTGAGGGCCAGGCAGGAAAACTCAAGCTACAAATGGGTCTAAAGCCTCTCTGTGTGGGGTGGGAGTAGGAGGGGTGTCTGTGAGTGAGTGCATGCGTGCGTGCGTGCGTGCGTGCGTGCGTGTGTGTGTGTGTGTGTGTGTGTGTGTGTGTGTTTCTAATTAATTAATTAGAAATGACCTCTCACTGTCTTAGAACTCACCAACTAGGCTCTACCTACCTATACTAGGGAGCAGCAAGGATCTGCCTATCACTGACTTGAATTACAAGCAGACATCATCACTCCTGGATTTTTCAGTTAGGTTCTGAGGCCTGAACTCAAATTGTCCTACTTGTAAGGAATGAATGTTAGGAAATGAGCAATTGCCCCAGCCCTGAAACTAAAATTTTAAAGTTCTTTCTGAAAATATTGTATGAAACCCTAAAGGACAGACATACCATTTTATGTTATGTAAAGAATAACTTGTAATATATAAAGGAAAGTTTGAACCCTTTGTTATACTCACACTTCACATTGCATTCCCATCATAATTATTGCTTCTTAATACAACCTCATATCTGCAATAGACTGTTTTAGAATTTACATTAGCAGGGCCAGATACATTGTTCATTAATTCTTAAGGAAATATAATATGGTGGTGATGCCTTTATTGTTACACAGGGAGTAATGATGCAAAGACTGAGAAAAAGTCTGGAAAGTGAACATAGCTTTGAAATTTTCCAGACTTGCCTCATAATTTCAGGAACGAATTATGTATATAATTCCTAAAAATGTTCATTAAGTACCCTAACCTGAAAGGATAACCTATATATTGTATACAAATGAATGCCAAGTACTTTTAAAGTGATTGTTTTTGAAAGATTTTAGGTAGCCTTGGTACTTTATGATTAATATCAAAGTAATAATTTCATTATTACTTGTAAGGAATGAGTATTTAAAGATGGTGCTGATGAAGCATGATTTTTAACTGTGGCTTTTTAGTGTCTTCTCCCTATTGAGAAATGATATTTTTGCTGCACTATAATAATCTGCCTTTCATGAGATTTCACTTCCATATGAGAATCTTAAGAAGCTTGTACATATTCCTCACAAGGTAGCAATTTGGTACCACGGTGGAGCTGCAAAAGCAGAGCATTTAATAGGAATGGAAACAGGGAGGTGTATGAGCCACGGAGACGGAGAATCCGAATCACCATGAAGCCGACTCACTGTGCTGAAAGAACGAGGGCCTAAGAAAATCCTTCCTAGCGTGTGGTGACATGATGACATGCCTTATTTCATGCTCCATTGAGAGAGAATGCAGGAGCTTGGCACTAACGGTCATTGTCACTTTCCTCTCTCCTGCTGATATTAAAGCCTTCATTACTGTGTGAAAACTCACTGCAGCATGCAAAGTAATATTCTGTGGGTCATATTCCCTCTTGTCATTATCTGGCCTCTGAAATGGGTGCACAGTTTTGCTATACAAACTCAGTTGGGTAGTCCACAATTAATAAAAAATAGTTACAAACTTCGAAGAGAAAAAGTGTAAAATAATGTTTCCAGGATGAATTTCTGCATATCAGTAAATTTGCAACAATTTAATATATTTTAATAAACAGTCTGGCACAATTGAAAGCACATCGTCTAAGCCTGGGTTCAGATGCCAGCATAGTAGTTCAAAAGCCAGTGTGTGACAGTGTTTCTTCCTGGTTCAGGAATGTAATCTCTAAAGTATAAATAACAAAACACTTCTCTTGAACAATCTTTGTATAAATCGTAAACAGTGACTATCAATCTTTTCACAAATGCCATCAGTTAATTACTACTAGAGAGGATCCTAACAGGTTGATCAGCCAGGCCTCAATCAGATAGAAATGACGATACACAAAACACATAAATGCATACACATAATAGTATATATGTGTATGATACACATGACAATTATGTATTTTATGACATGATATATACACACATATGTATATATAAATATACATGAGTGGTATAAAACAATGGGTTTGCTATGGGTGATTAGAATTCAACCCTATTGGGGACTGGTGAAGTCCTTGGAATTCTGGTGATGAACCTGGAATTAGGAACACTAAGCTAACAAAGGGGAGAGAAAAACGTTTCTGTAGTCAAGAACACAAACTAGAGCTCACAAGTGTTAGACTTTTGACTTGTCTATCATCACTTTGAAGCACTTGACTATAGATAATCTGCTAAAAAGATGGAACACTTTGTCATGAAGGTATACACCTTTGTCTAATATTTTGAAACAGTTAAATAAATGGCAGGTGTTACAGGAACTCTGAGTCCAGATGCTACCATACACCTAAAAAATTAAAAGAGCAAGTTGGCACCTATGGGCAAAAGCTACCTTATTTTGTCCACATGAACTTGCAGCTGATTATTTACTTAGTCGTCCAGGCATGGAGTCCTTATCAGTTCTATCCCAGAATCATGTATGAAAGAATACACTGAATACTCTTGTTCTGGTATAGCTATGTTGACCCAATACAAAACTACTCTAATAGCATAAGCTGCATTGTTCTTCCATAATATTTGCCAAATATCCAAGGTTGATATCAATAAACATTTGCTATGTGAAATATCTATTATTGTTGTGACGTGGAGGTAGCTCTGTGAGAGATACTACTTCAGGCTGAATTCAGAGATTGAAACTCTTTTACTGAAACATGCCACTCATTGTGTCTAGAGAGAAGAAAATGTCAGAAGGTGCACTGTTCATAAAGCATTTTATAAGAGGTGGAGGATTTCCTACTGTGCTACACCTACTTGCCAAAACAAGTTGTGGACAAAGATTTTTGCCAATAGGATTAAGAAGGTAAAATAAATTCGATAAAAGGGAGACATTTTCAAATTATTATGCAAACTTCTGTCATCATCTTTCCCTATTAAAATGCTTAATTTTGTGTGTTATATAAAAATACATCATACAATGATGTGATATTAATATGGTATGAGTGAGATCCCCAAGGTTCAATTTCTGGAAGTTTGGGTCAAGAAGAATAGCAATGTGAGAGAAGACATAGTATAATCTTTAAAAGGTGGAACTAAAGCCAGGAAATTAAATAATCAGAGTTTCTGTTATTAGATAGAATTAATGTTGTTCTCTCAGGATCTAATTAGATACCATAAGAATAAATTATGAAAGAGCGGGTTTGGCCCATTATTTCTTCCCCAACTTCCTTTCATAGCATGTGATCGAGTTTCTATGCACAATGGGAGCTTGCGGAGTCATTCACCTTAAAGCACTTACCAGAGCTTAGCAGAGGCAGAACAGTCCTCCTATGCCTCCCAAACTGTGAGTTTAATTAACTTCTGTGCCTTGCAAGCCATACAGCCTCAGGTATTTTGCTGTAGCAACACAAAATAAAGTAATACATATACTCTCTGGAGAAGACAACTAAAATATAACTCAGCCATGATATTAAACTCAAGTCAGCATCTCTGTTGGCTATTTTCTTGATCCAAAGAGCTAGGAACAACAACAAATACACCATTTGT
Source organism: Peromyscus californicus insignis (assembly GCF_007827085.1). NCBI lineage: Eukaryota > Metazoa > Chordata > Mammalia > Rodentia > Cricetidae > Peromyscus > Peromyscus californicus. The sequence continues at coordinate 60,949,126 of NW_026294458.1, read as the reverse complement.
TTGCTTCCACTGAACCCTACATATAACCATGTAATGGGGAAAAAAAAACACAATGAGATAAAGTAATAAAAGTAAACCAGCATAGAAAGAAATTGAAACTCATTACACCTTGGTTGGTCTGAACTCATGAGAGAAATATGGTGATTTCTATTATTAGGACTAGATTACTCTGTGGAGGAAGTAAGTCTGGGTGTGGCTTCACATTCTAAAAAACCTTTCCCAATATTCTACTTTCCATTGCTACAAAGAACTTTGGTCATATGCCCTTCATGTTTTTAAAATCTTTCTCTTGCCTGGAAGCAGGTGGAAGTTGAGGGAATTATATCAAGGGCTGGCCACTCACAGAACAGGCTGCCAGTTTCTGTAGTGGACTCTGAAATTTTTAGTTTCTTCATATTTGGTCAGTTCTATGCAGGAGAAAACATATCCAAATTTTGTGTTAACATTGGAGGTTTTTGTGAGGCCTTGAATGAAATGCCCCCATAGTCCCAGGCATTTAAATATTTGGCCCACAGTAGGTAATGCTGTTTGGGTAGGTTGGCTTCTCTGGGGGAAATATATCACTGAAGAAAGGTGTGAGGGTTTTAAAAGCCATGGACAATTCCCAGTTTGCTCTCTCTGCCTCATTCTTGCAGTTCAAAATGTAATTTTGTAACTTATTACTCCAGCTGCCAGGACTGCTGCCAGGCTTGCTTCTTCCCGCTGATGGATACTTATCCCTCTGGAACTATAATACCAAATAAACTCTTGCTTCTCAAAGTTTCCTAGTCATGGTGTTTTAGGACATCAATAGAAAAATAATAAATAAAACTTGTTTTGTGGTCATTTAGATCTGCTTATATAGTACAGGAACCACATTCTTAATCTCTTTGCATTGAGATATCTTTTAATCGAACAGAATTGTTAGTTATCGCCTTCAAACTGAAAGAGTTCATCTACCATGGTTGGTTTTTCTCAGTCAGATATTTTCCTAATTTTACATTTTGTTGTGCACAACAGGTAAACTTTTTCCATATCCAATCATGTGCTTCTAGTTTATGGGCCCTATTTTTAAGGAATGATTATTTTCCTAGAAGTTCTTCTCTTCTTGCTCTTATTGCAAGGTAGACCTTTGGTTGTCTTTATTTTCCTTTTCTATTTGAGAAAGTTCATATGGGTGCCAATATTGGAGGGAATTATATTCTGTCTGGAAAAAATCATCCTTGATGCCTAGGACAATGAAAATTAAATATGTTTTTTAGAGCAAAGAGCTGGTATTTTATCTTCATGTCACAAAATATTTGTGGTCCCTGAATATAGAGTTATTGTCATGTGACCTATACCCTGTGAAGAAACCATGTGACCCTCTTCTCACCAATCTGTGATAATCAGTGCTCGAGAAATTGCTGCAAAACACTGATTCCCTGAATCCTATTGTTTTTGTCATTTTGTGTCTGACCCATGTCTTTTGACAGCCACCACACATAAAATTGGCTCAGGCTCCTTACCATTCACGTACAATATATTATCAGATACCTCAGTGTTCTGAGGATTTTTCCTATGATTTCTGCTTGCAAAGTAGATGTATTTCAATGAGTCTATCTTATAAAGACATTCTTGTTCCTTTGTCTCTCTGATCTTTCAGCATTTACCCCAATATCTGGCTCAGGATCTTTTATTAAAAAGACCAGTTAGCAATTTGTGTTACAGTTTCAGCTGGGTTGGTGTTTACATTTCTCATTTGGTAGCCTGCAGAGTACCTTCCTAAAACACTAGTTAGAAGGGGTGAAGACTCTAGATGGGCTGCGGCTCTCGATTTCTCCATTTTCAGTGAGTTATTTTCAGCAGTAGGGCCTTACAGTCAGGTCATGGAGAGCAAGCTACAGTGTTTTCAACAACCTCAGTGGTTTGAGGATTCCCAAGTGACAGCTTCTCCCAGCAACTTGATTAGATGTTATCCATTTCCATTCTCAGTATGGAAGCTTCATTTGATGATGAGAGATTTCTGGTTGGACCTCTGTCTCCTCATTATTTATCTATTTCATTTAGATCGCCTTTATGTATGTATACATATTAGGGGCCTTCTACTTTTTTTTTCCATAAGACAACTCAAATGGCCCTTAATTTTAATTATCACACCCCATATCCACTCCCTTGCCCCCTCTTCCCTTTCCCTCCCTGTTTGATCTGCCTACTCCAGTCTACACCCTGCCCCTCATCCAACCATAACTATCAGTTCTATGCCCCTACCTAGGGGGATCTGTCCCACTTACTCTATACCTAACCTCTCTGGTTCTACAGATTATAGCTGGCTTATCTTTGAATTAGCAGTTAATATTCACATACTAGCAAGTACTTACCATATTTGTCTTTCTAGTTCTTGATTACCTCACTCAGGATGATTTAGTTTTTCTAGTTCTATCCAATTACATGCAAATTTATTGATTTCATTTTTTTTTTTTTTTTTGGTTTTTCGAGACAGGGTTTCTCTGTGTAGCTCTGCACTTTTCCTGGAACTCACTTGGTAGCCCAGGCTGGCCTTGAACTCACAGAGATCCACCTGGCTCTGCCTTCGAGTGCTGGGATTAAAGGCGTGCGCCACCAATGCCCAGCTGTGATTTCATTTTTTAATAGTTGAGTAATATTCTATTGTGTAAATGTGTCTCATTTTTCTTTATCCATTCATCCATTCGCAGACATCTAGGTTGTTTCCAGTTTCTGGCCATCACAAATAGAGCAGCAAATGAACATGGATGAGCAAGTGTCTCTGTAGCAGGATGAAGAATCCTTTGGGTATATGACCAAGAGTGATATAGCTGGATCTGTAGGTAGATAGATTCCCATCTTCCTGAGGAATTGCCACATTAATTTCCATGGTGGCTGTAAGTATTCACACTCCCACCAGTAATGGATGAGTGTTTCCCTTAATCCACATCCTTGTCATCAAGAGTTGTCATTTGCTTTACTGATTTCAGCCATTCTGACTGGTGTAAGATGAAATATTAGAGTATTTTTGATATGCATTTCCCTGACCATTAGGGATTTTGACCATTTCTTTAAATGTTTTTCACCCATTTGAGTTTTTGCTTTTGAAAATTCTCTGTTTATATCTGTTACCCCCATTTTTCATTGGGTTCTTTTCATATCTAGTTTTTTTAGGTCTTTACATAATTTGGATATTAGCATTTTATAGAATGTGTACTTGGCAAAACTCCTTTCCAGTTGTGTAGACTGTCAATTTGTCTTAATGATAATGTACTTGGCCATGCAGAACCTACACAGTTTCATGAAGTCCCACTTGTTAATTGTTGATCTTAGTGCCCAAGCTAATGGTGTTCTCTTCAGAAAGTCTTTTCCTGTGCCAATGATTGCAAAGCTATTCTCCACTTCGTCTTCTATCAGATTCAGTGTATCTAGTCTTATTTTAAGGTCTTTGATCAATTTGGAGCTGAGTTTGTGGAGGATGATAAGTATGGATCTATTTGGATTTTTCTACATGCAGCCATCCACACCATTTGTTGAAGGTGCTGTCTTTTTCCTAAAGTGTATTTCTGGCTTCTTTATCAAACATCAGGTGCCTATTAGTGTACAGATTTATGTCATGCTTTTCAGTTTAATCCATTGATCAATGTGTATATTTCTGTGCCAATACCATGCTGTTTTTTTTTATTACGATTTTTCTGCAGGACAATGAGGTCAGGGATGGTGGTACCTTAACAGTTCTATGATTATTTAGGATTGTTTAATGACCCAAGTATTTTTGTGTTTACATATGGAGCTGAAAACTGTCTTTTCTGTATCTTTAAAGAATTGTACTGGAATTAAATAGGGATTGCACTGAATCTGAAGATTGATATCTGTAGGATGTCCATTTTTACTATATTAATCCTTCCCATCCCTGAGCAAGACATCTTTCCACCTTCTGATATCTTCTTCAGTGCCTTAAAGATTTTAATTATATTTCTTTCCCTGGCTTGGTTAGAGTTACCCCAAAACATTAAGAAAAAAAATGAGATCATTACAAAAAGTGTTGTTGCTGGCTGTGGTGGCACACACCTTTAATCCCAGCACTCGGGAGGCAGAGCCAGATGGATCTCTGTGAGTTCAAGGCCAGCCTGGGTTACAGAGTGAGTTCCAGGAAAGGCGAAAAGCTACACAGAGAAATACTGTCTCAAAAAACCAAAAAAAAAAAAAAAAAAAGTGTTGTTTCCTGATTTCTTTCTCAGTCTATTTGTCATTTTTTATAGAGGAAAGCTACTGATTTTGTGATTTAATTTTGTTTCCTGTTAATTTACTGAAAGTGCTTAATAGCTATAGAAGTTTCAGTGGAATTTTTCGGTTTACTTCTATATACAATTATATCATCTTCAAATAAAGATGCTTTAACTTCTTCATTCTAATTGTTGTATATAGTTAAGACTTCAAGTATTATCAGGAATAGGTATAGAGAGAGTGGGTAACCTTGTCTTGGTCCTGCTTTTAGTGCAATTAATTTGAGTTTCTCTCCACTTAAGTTGATGTTGGCTATGGGCTTGCTGTAAACTGCCTTTATTTTGTTCAAGTATGTCCCTTGTATCCTTAATCTCTCCAGGACTTTTACCATGAAGGAGTGTTGAATTTTGTCAAAGGCCCTTTCTACATCTAATGAAATGATCATGTTTTTTTTTTTTTTCCTTTCAGAATGTTTATTTGGTGATGACATTTATCAGTTAATGTTCATTGAACCATCCGTGTATCTCTAGGATGAAGCCTTCTTGGACAGGGTGGAGGATATTTTTGATGTATTCTTGGTTTCGATTCTCAAATGTTTTATTGGAAATTTTTACATGTATGTTCCTAAGAGAAATTGGTCTGTAATTCTCATTCTTTGTTCAGTCTACATGTGGTTTAGTCACAAGTATAAATATAGCCTCATAAAACAAATGGGAAAATATACCTTCTGCTTTTATTTTGTGGAATAATCTGTAAAATAATGGTTTTAACTCTTCCATAAACGTCTCATTGAAATCTGTGGTAAAGCAATCTGGCTCTCGATATTTTTTTGTTGGGAGACTTTTAATTACTGCTTCAACAACATTAAATGTTATAGATCTGTTTAAATTTGTTTCTTACCCAATCTTTATTTAACTTTGGTAAACAGTATATATAAAAATAATTTTCCATTTCTTTCAGATTTTCCAATTTTGTAGAGTACAGATCTTGAAAGTATGTCCTTACGATTCTCTGGATTTCCTCAGAATCTGTCATTATGTTCACTGTTACATCTCTGATTTTGTTAGATTGCATCTTCTCTCACTACCTTTCCTATAATTTGCCTAAGGGTTAGTCAATTTTATTGCTTTTCTGAAAGAATTAACTCATTGTTACATTGATTCTTTGGATTGTTGTTGTTGTGTTTCTATTTTATTGATTTGAGTCCTGAGTTTATTTTTTCTATCTACTCCTTTTGGGTGTGAGTTCTTCTTTATGTTCTAGACCTTTTAGGTATGTAGAAGAGTTTCTAAATGGCCTTATTAAAAAAAAAAAAACAAGGAGCCAAATATAGGGGTGAAAGCCTTAGAGAGATAAGGGAAATAGGGAAGGCCACCAGCCAACCTTACCTCACCAACTCTGAAGCTTTGAAATGCCGCAACTTCCTGTCTACCCACACCTATATGCCTTGCTGATCTGCCATCTGATTTGCTCTCTCCGCTCAGCTACATCACTTCCTATTCCTGCCCAGCTCTGTCATTTCCTGTTTGTCTGTACAGACCTCCAGACCTCCATGGTTAACTGGTGTTGGAATTTAAGGCATGTGCCACCACATCTGGCTCTGTTTCCAGTGTGGCCTTGAACACACAGAGATCCTGCCTGTGAAGTGATAAGATTAAAGGTGTGTGATAACATTGCATGACTTCGGTGTTGTGGCTAGCTTTTTCCTCTGATCGCCAGGCAAGCTTTACTTATTAAAGCACAAATAAAATATTGCCACATTTCAGCACAAATAAAATATCACCTCACAGGTGTGCTGTTAAATCACCAGTATGAGATCTCCCCAATTTTTAAAAATGTAGTAGTCTTATGGATTTTGCCTCTAGAACCACTTTTATTGTGTCCCATAAGTTTGGTACGTTGTGTTTTTGTTTTCATTTGATTATGGAAAGTCACTTTTCTTGTCCCATTTTTCATTCAGTAGTGAGTTGTTCAGTGTCCGTGAGTTTGTAATCTTTCTGACATTTCTTTGTTGTTGATATCCAGCTTTCATCTGTGGTGATCAGATAGATACAGAGTGTTATTTCAGTTTTCTTGTATGTGTTGAGATTGTCTTTGTGTCTGAGGATGTGGTCAGTTTTGGAGAAAGTTCCATAAGGTGCTGAGAAGAAGGAATATTCTTTTGCATTTGTGTAAAATGTTCGCTAAATATCCCTTAGGTCCATTTTATTTATGAGGTCTGTTAGATCAAGCATTTTTCTGTTGAATTTTTGTCTGGATGATTTGTCTATTAGAAAGAATGAGATATTGACATCTCCAACCATCAGCGTGTGATTGTCAATATGTGATTTTAAGCTGGAGTAATGTTTCTCTCATAAACTTGTTTGCCCTGGTGTATATTCAGCTAACATGTGAAATGTCATCTTGGTGTATATTTCCTATGATGAGTATATAGTATCCTTCTGTATCCCTTCTGGTTAGTCTGATATTAAAATGTCTACACTGGCTTGCTTCTTCCATCCATTTACTTGGAAAATCTTTTTTTCCCATACTTTTACCCTGTGGTGAAAATTTATCTTGATATTAAGGTATGTTTCTTGGATGCAGCAGAAGGATGGATCCTGTTTCTACATGCATTATGTTAGTCTATGTCTTTTTATTGGGGCATTGATACTGCTGATGTTGAGAGTTATAAATGAGCAGTATTTGTTGATTCCTGTTATTTTGTTATTCTCTCTCTGTCTCTCTGCATGTCTCTGTCTCTGTCTCTTTGTCTCTCTGTCTCTCTCTGTCTCTATCTCTCTCTGTCTCTCTGTCTCTGTCTCTGTCTCTGTCTCTGTCTCTGTCTCTAATTTTGTGTCCTGTGATTATTTATTCCTTGTGTTTTCTTGGGTGTGGTTAACTTCTTCAGGATGAAGTTTTGCTTCTTGCACTTTCTGTAGTACTGGATTTGTAGATAGATACTGCTTAAATTTGGTTTCATCTTGGAATGTTTTTCTTTCTCCACCTATTGTAATTAAAAGTTTTGCTAGTTATAGTAGTCTAGGCTGGCATCTGTGGTCTCTTAGAGTCTGATGAACATCATCCCAGGACCTTCTGGCTTTTAGAATGTCCATTGAGAAATCAGATATTATTCTAATAGATATGCCTTTATATGTTATTTGTTCTTTTTCCCATGTATCACTTAATATTCTTTTTTTTGTTCTGTATCTTTTGTGGTTTTATTATTATGTACTGAGTGTAATTCCTTTTATGTTCTGCTCTATTTAGTATTCTGTAGCCTTCTGGTACCTTGAAAAGCTTCTCTTTCTTTAGGTTAGGGAAATTTTCTAAGATGATTTTTTTTAATATTTTCTATGGCTTTGACCATTTATCTATTCCTATTATTTGTAGATATGGCTCTTTCATAGTGATCCAGAGTTTTTGGGTGTTTTGTGCCTGGAGTTTTTTAGATTTTGTATTATCTTTGACCTAGGTATCCATTTCTTCTATCTTATCTTCAATGCCTGTTATTCTTTTTCTAAAAAAAATAACCCTTGTATTCTGTTGTTGAGGCTTCAATCTGAGGTTCCTGTTCAAGTTCCTAATTTTTTTTTTCATTTTCAGATTTATTTTATGTATTGTGTTTCCAATTTCAGGTCTAGAACTGTTGTATTCATTTCTGCCCACTGTTTGTGTTTTTATAGATTTCTTTGAGGGATTCATTTATTTCCTTTTTAAGTATTTGTATCGTATTTATAAAGACTATATTGTGGTTTTTGTTTTTTGCTTCAGCTATATTGCATTTCTCTGAGCCTACTATATTAGGGTTGCTGGGCTCTAGTGGGGGCATTTATTATCCTGCCTGTTATTGATTGTATTTTTATGCTAGTTTCTAGGCGACTGGCTTTGGCATGATTGTAATTCAAGTTACTGATATTGGTATTCCCTTTGTTGAGTGTGTTTTGTTCCTTGGTTTCTGTTACCGTCTCTGATTTCAAGAGAGATAACTGTGTGTTGCCTGGTAAAAAAATGCTTCTGGGATCCTGCTACGTAGCCCCAGATGGTTCTGGGTACAATGTCTTTCTAGGCATTGGGGGGGGGGGGCTAATACTTAGGAAAGAAGTTGGGCTAGAAAGGGGGGGATGTTGCTCAGGAAGAACATAGGAGGGAAAAAAAAGGTGTTCCACCATGATCCGCTTAGATCTAAGAATGGAGGCCCCAGCAGGTAGTCTGCTACAGAGTCGGGGATAAAATGTAGAATTATATTGGAGGACAGCAGGGAGAGATGAAGATCTGCAGTTAGTCTACCTGCCTGCAAAGCAGGTGTGTTCCTGGGGGTGGTGGGGAATGTCTGCTTGAGATCGCAGGCTGGGGTAAGGGGATTAGTAGAGGGAAGGAAGGTTAAAAGAGAAGATGCATGTGATCCACTGGAGATGCGGCAGGGAGGGAACAGAGGCCACAGCAAGTGGTCTGCTGCCGAGCTGTGAGTGATTGGCTTTGGAGGAGATACACTTCACATTTCGAATGTTAAAATACATGCAATATGTGTTGAAGTGATGTCTGATTAAATAATCCATGACTTGAGCCGGGCGGTGGTGGCGCACGCCTTTCATCCCAGCACTCGGGAGGCAGAGCCAGGCGGATCTCTGTGAGTTCGAGGCCAGCCTGGACTACCAAGTGAGTTCCAGGAAAGGCGCAAAGCTACACAGAGAAACCCTGTCTCGAAAAAACCAAAAAAAAAAAAAAAAAATCCATGACTTGCTAAGGATATGAAATTTTTGTTTACTAGTTTTTCATTATAAGTTTGATAACCCAGATATTTCACTTGTTTTATGCATGTATGATGTCTTCCCTTGTTTGTTGCCATTAATTGTGATTCTACTTTCTACTTCCATGAAGACTTCAAACACAAGCAAGTTTCTGAATATCACTGAATAGATGACATGTATAACAGTGAGTAACCACAGAACTTTTACCAGCTCCCATAAGCTTAGATTTTTAACAGCTAAGTATGAAATTTAACAATGACTGACTCATCTTTTTTTTTTACTCTTTTTTTTTTTTTTTTTTTTGGTTTTTCGAGACAGGGTTTCTCTGTGTAGCTTTGCGCCTTTTCCTGGAACTCACTTGGTAGCCCAGGCTGGCCTCGAACTCACAGAGATCCGCCTGGCTCTGCCTCCCGAGTGCTGGGATGAAAGGCGTGCGCCACCACCGCCCGGCTGTATAACTGACATGTATAACAGTGAGTAACCACAGAACTTTTACCAGCTCCCATAAGCTTAGATTTTTAACAGCTAAGTATGAAATTTAACAATGACTGACTCATCTTTTTTTTTTTTAAATACACTTTTGAAGGGAAAAACTAAGAAAGTGACTTCCAGTTAAAGCGGGAATGTTTGTCTTTCTAGTGTATGTTCTGTTCTGTTCCCAGTGGAAAAAATCCCCTCCAGGAGTGAAGAAGAATGGCTCATAAAAGCCAAGAAGCTTACCAAACTCACAAAGCATTACAAGAACTTGCAAGAAATATATGAGACACTGTGTGTGTAGGAATAGAAGAGATTGCTTGGAGAAATTTTGTTTTGTTTTGTTTTGTTTTTTTCATGGAGCTTCCTAAAAATTGCGCAAGGATCTCCTGTACATACTTGAATAGGTTTTGGTGATACAAAACTCTGTGAGTCACCAGTGTTCCTATATCAAAGAAATGTTTATAAATTAATTGGTTCAGCAATATAAAATATGATAGAATTGTCAGCAGTGTCTAATCCTAGGGAACAAACATACTTTCCTGAAAAGTCACCAAATTCCTATATACCTATAGTTTCTCATTAGTAAGATCGCTTTTGGGGAATTGGACTTTATTATTCATTATTAAAGAGGGAGGAAGGGCAGAGCCTAAGCAGTTAAAGTGACTCTTGTGCACTTCATTTCTAGAGACTACTTTGAATAAATAAAGCTATTGATTTCCACCAACTTTATTCTGAGCATCTTGCTCACCTTTCTCTAAGACCTGCCTCCCAGAATAAGGAGCAAGAGATGAGAGGAAAAGGAGATTCCCTCGTACTTGACCTTTTTTATTTGTTTGCTCCTTTAGACATGGGAAGGTGAAGCCACAGTTCCTCTTATAAGTCCACTCTGAGACTTGTCTCTCTCACCGTACGTGAGACCCATGACCAGTGCCATAGGCCATATCCACTCTCTGCTTTGCTCCGTGCAAGATCTGACAAAGTCCACATTCCCTCCAGACTGTAGAAACCCCTTCTGTTTTTATAAGATACGTATTTTCCCTTCTTTCATTCCAATGAATGGTAGAGTAAAAATGCTTTAAAGAGAGCTTCTGGGCTGAGCGTGTACTTCCTTGCTAAAAGGATTGCCTGGCATTGGCCAGCATCCTAGGTTTGAGTCTTAGGAATAAAAAAGGGAGAGGGGATAAAATAAAGTAGCTGGAGAACTTTTTAACTAAGTTAATTTTTTAACAATTCACACTTACATTCTTATTGCTCTACTCAAGCCACCGTTCTTTATTTCCCACCCACCCTAACCACCCCTCCCATCTACCTCTGTCTTTTCCAGTTTCATGATGTAGTCGTCACTACTGACGGAATTTTCCTATGCATGGTGCTCACCAGTGTCTGTGGCACATGTTTGAAACAAGCAGAAAAGTGGAATGAATCCTGTTTGCAGATAGTGGCTGACATTGTATGCAATGAAAATAGGAAACATTAAGAATGAAAGCAGCCGGGCGGTGGTGGCGCACACCTTTCATCCCAGCACTCGGGAGGCAAGAGGCAGGCAGATCTCTGTGAGTTCAAGGCCAGCCTGGTCTACAGAGCGAGATCCAGGAAAGGCACAAAGCTACACAGAGAAACCCTGTCTCAAAAACCAAAAGAAAAAAAAAAGCAGACCAGGGGTCTCTATGGTTAGTATTAGCAACAAGTTTTTACAAGTACATGGAAGGAACCACTACAGGAGGGAGACAAGGAAGCTTCCATTCAAAGAGCTGGATTTATTACAGTTGCCATTTTGTAATGTGTGTGTGTGTGTGTGTGTGTGTGTGTGTGTGTGTGTGTGTGTGTGTGTATTACAATGTAATTTTAAAATATCAGTATCTCTTTTGATGAACATCATATTCATCATGTATTTGAAGAGGCTGCTGGAAGTAGTCAAAGCTCTAGCCTAGACAGCTTTAACTGAAAACACCAGCACTCTGATTTCTACCCATTTTAATCACTCTATGAAGCCAAGTACACGGCTTTTAAAAATTTTTTCTTTATGTGTCAGAACATACTTATAAAATTGCATTATATCTCCTATGACCTTCAGGCCTCTAGGTCTGAACTGCTTTTGCTATTTTTATTTATTCTTCCCCCACCTGTTGCACAGAGTGGAACAAATCTCAAGGTCACCTCTCCCTTGAGATCAGAGCTTAAGTGTACACCTCCACACATAAGGTGCTGATAGATTTTTCATTTATTTAGTTTATTATTATATAATTTCTTAAAAGTATAGTGGCTTGGATCAAAGTCCTCCCAAAGACCCTCTCTTATCTCTGTTCCTTCCTATCAACTCTCTATCATTGTCCTTAAGCCTGTTCTTCACCCACCAAAGTAAAATTGTGTTTTTCAGACAGAGAACAATTAATCAGGTTCTGCCCAAAAGCACAGTTGTGCTGTGCATGAGTATGCTTTGAAATGTCTGTTGAATGTTTCTCGGCTTTGCTTGTCATCTTTTAAGAGTCTCAATATCAGATTCATATCTTCCCTATGTACATTTTCCCTGATGCATGTCCACATTCTCTGTAAAGCTAGTATGTTGCTATCACCATAAATACAAACTCATACATAGTCAATGATTCCCTTGAAGGCAAGAATCCAAATGTCTAAGGCTGCACTTGAACTTTCTTAAGTTATTCCATTACTGAATACAGTCCTATAGCCAAAAGTTGATTTTTAAATATTTGTCGGTCTGGTAAATCTTAGGGTAGGAAAATTCTGTATTGTTTTATTCTTATCAGTGCAACATTTATGGAACTTTATTCATGTGCCAAGTTGATTTACAGGTAAAGTTTTTTGAAACTGTGCTAATTGATTTCATACATGCATTAAAAAAGAACACATATAAAATACAATCAAATAGCTCAAATCACTTGCAGTTCTTTGAACTGTATTCAAAGTTGTGTAAGCAAATATACACACAGTATTGCACTCACTGCTTCCCCAAGCACAATGGCAACCATGTATTGGAGGAGGTATAATTTAATTCAGACCCATTCAATTGTGGTACAAAAGTAAATAATCTAAAGATATAACATACATATGTATACTTATACATACATGCAGACAGATACATAAACTATATATAATATGCATTTACTTATTTGTACATTAATAGCTTGAATTTATGTGTTTATTGTTTCCAGATCATTTGTACTTATCGATTTTTAGCAAGTCTACCCATGTCCTAGTGATGAAAAAAGTGAATCTCACCATAACTAGTTTATAATTATCAGGTGACTAATATAACAGAAAAAAATGTGAAAATGTTGGCTGCACCCAGATTTTGCTGACTTCTGTGATGCTTTATGTTTTGCAAAACTACTCTATGAGTAACACTTGCTTACTATATCTGGAACAACAATTCTTACCTTTGTTTCCAAAAAGCAAAATAAAATTTAGAAAACAATATAAATATTCTGAAAATCAAACTTTACAAAGAGGATTCAATATATTATAGTGGTACATTTCCCGACCTATAATCTCCATCTCTTCTTTCTAAGTGCAAAAGTCTAAACTCGGTATTTTATATAGTCACCTGGGTTCTAAAAAGCAACAAAAAATCCCAACTTAAGGTTATTTAATCCAAATATAATTAGTTCTTATAAAACTTCACTTTATTTCTATAAGGCACATAAGCTTCTTAGAAGATTATGCCCCTGCCATGCTGTGCAAGCCTTGTATGCAAGAATGGATGTTGGTCTGACAACTTCTAAAAACACATAGATAGCTAAACCACTAAACAACATTATTCTTGGTAAAATAAATAAATAAATAAATAAATAACTTTCTGGGTATCATAATTTCACATCTGGAGTCTTTAGGGAATACAAAAAATGATTTTTGATGACTTCATGCCTGATGTGTAAATAAGCCTTGTATTTGCTGACACCCATATCAGAAATAGAGTTGTTAAACAATTAACAACACTGACTCATTTTATAATTCTTACCATAAAACACAAATAGAATTTAATTTGTCAAGATGTGCATATATGTCTATGTCATTGAACAGAGTTTGTGTACATCTTGGTAGACTTTAGGAATACTTTTCCCCAACATTCTACATAACTGACACTGAAAAACTTACTGTTTTTCTAAGTGGGAGAAGACACAAGTATGTTCAATTTTACCACTGTAATACTTCACAGTGTACTCAGATGACCATTTTATAATTCAAACTTCTTATAAAATATACTTCAACTGAAATTGATTTTCCTCTGTGTTTTATATAACTGCTTTTCTGCTGAGCTCTTTAAATTAATAACAACTTTCCCTAATGACACATGGATCTATTCACTCAAAATTTATTATCAGTGGTCATGAAATATGGTTACTTCCCCAAGGTTTACCCGTCTGCACTAATTGGTGCTCATTCCATTAGCATATTTCCACTGTTAGCTATCTTTGTTTCTCTGTTCATCATGTGTCTGTTCTCTCGCTGCTCTGCATTCCTCACGATTTCACAGATCTATAACTATACTGAGCTGGTAACACCATCAGCAGCAACAACAAATCTGAGGCAACAATATTCCCAGATGGTTTTGAACTTTTACTGCTACCAAATGCTTATCATACTGATAATTAATTTGATACACTTGATATATTCATTATGCTAAATTTTCACTATGCTGATCCATAGCTAGTAAATACATTGTATTTTTACTGTGCATTTTCATAAAAATAAAGATTACATCATGATTTTTTTCTAGCTGAGGGAAATTCATTGGCTCTAGAAAGGTTTTGATAATTTTATAATGTTAGTTTTACACATAGACTTCATAGAGTCAGTTTAGACTACCTATTATAAATTATACACATAAATTGAATGAAAATTGAAAAACAAATGTTGAAGAGTAGAAATTACTCATTTTAACATCATTTGACATTTCCTTAAACTTAATTTCCAGAATAACTGAAGGATAGTTTTTATTATGTAGGCCTGTGTACCATAGAAGAATCATAAGCTATGTGGTTCTCACATTCAGAAATTCCAAAAACATTGAAAGTGAGTAAATCACAACTTAAAATGCATATGGTTGGCTTGGTTTTGCTTGAGTGACAAATTGTCAAGTTGTGGAATGTGGTTTGTGTTCCACTGAAGGTCTCTGTAACTTTCCCTTAGGAAATTCATCACTCATTGGCTTTCACAAAAAATATGTGAAATGATTACTAAACTAGCTGAAACTGATATCCCACAAATATTTTTTCATTTTAATAATTTTATGACATGATAATAATTGAACAGGAGTTTTAAATTATCTGAGAATTGAATCATATGTATTTGAGCAGTAGGGTGGGTACCATTTATGAGCAAAAGTTGTAACATTTATTTTTTCATAAACAGTAATAAATAATGCTGGCTTTAAAATATATGAACTAAAATAGAAATGAGGTTTTTGGTTGAGATATTCTTTAATGATCCTAACTCAGATATATTAGGCATTTCTTTTGGTATTCTCAGCATATAATATTTCATGTTTCTAGATGACTGAGATTCACAGCTCACTCTAGCTCCCTTTAGATATAAATGTTAATACAAACATAAATTTGTAATTAGACAACAATAGTTTGTTCTCCACTAAATTAGAACAAACATAAAGTCATTGTAGCTTCTGCGTTGAAACACTATTTTCTAAAAGAAAAAAAAAATGATAGAAAGAAACTTGGTCCACCCACAGGATGTTGTGTCTGAAATGTCTCTCTATTCTGTGGTTCTGTCTTGGTTAGAGCATTCACATTGTGTTCTGAGTTACTGGGCTTTCAATATGCTAGACTGATTATCAAAACACATATTGAACTCATCTTCCAATATTGAAAGTAAAGTTACCTGGGGCAGGTAATACAGCTTTGTAGATTAAGGTGCTGCCCATCGGTCCCTAAAACCTAAGATTTTTTCCAAAGACCCACAAGGTGGAAGGAAGAAAACAATCCCACTAGTTATTGTCTGTCATCAATGTGCACACCATTGCACAATCATAGGCACGGGGAGTTGGGTGGGAGGGGGGAGGGAGGGAGAGAGGGAGAGAGGCACACAAAAAAACCACAAAAATGGTTAAACATAATCAAAAATTTAAAGTATATATCTTAATTTTCCTTGAGAAAGTCAACAACTGCATCATCCTAAAAGCAGTGTTATGACATCCATCAGAGGCCTACTTCAAAAGAGCACATTTGGTTTTTTGTTGTTGCTGTTATTTGTTTGTTGTTTTGTTTTGTTTTCCCTGTTAGAACCAAGCTGGCAATATCCATTAAACACAGTTGAAACAAGGCATGCATATGCATGTTGTTTTCATCCTTATGAAGTTGCTGTGTGGAACTACTCTCAAGTCTTTGCTATGCTCAGTGGAATTGTCTTCCACTGTTAGGTTACTCATTAATAACTTTTACACACATTCGTGCTGTTTTGTGGAAAGTAGCAATTTTCTTAAATCAGTTTTACACTCTGGCAGCTCTCAGGGAGAGTTTCTCACCTTATATGAGAAGTACAGCCCTTGGCTGTTCAAATACATTGACTTTTCCACTATTCCATTTTAACCTCAGTGCCCAGACTATTCTAGGCTGGCTTGGTTTAGCTCTCTTTTCTTTCGTTAATAGTCTAAATGTCAAAGAAATCTCGGACTGAGAACCATTGAAGGCAGTTTTTACCACCAATTTTTCTAGGACATTTTGCTTTAAAGTTATCAGTTACACTTATCTCAGTTTCAGAAATGGAATTGCAGTGTTCTAAAGCTGCCCAATCATAATACTGGTTTGTAGGCAACTTCAGCACACAGGTCTGTTGTCTCTCAGCTCTGCACTGCTGGAATTCTGAGATCAGGGAGCCATTAAGTGGGTACTGTTATGGGGACTAGTCTCCTAGCCTCCTTCCTGTGTCCTTGTATAGCAGACAGAGAGCCATAGTGTCCCTTCTTGTTTTGATAGCACACTACTCCTTTATAATGCATTAATTTCTTGAGAGCCCCAGGGGCCTGACTTTATCTATATCTAGTATTCCCCCAAAGCCTTCTCTCTAAAGAGGTTCAAGTTTCAACCAAGGAATTTAAGAACATGTGAATTCAGATTATATCTTTGGCTGTATAATTGAAACCTTGAAAGGCAGTCCATAATATATAACAGTTGATCTATTGTTTTCTTCAGTCATTTTGTGATTATGCAAAAATGTCCAAATAAATCCAAAATGATTCATTACTTAATTTCCATGTACTTAGTTCCTATCTGGATGTTAATATACAATGTTTATTTTAGTAGATAGATGACAAATAGATGGTTGATATAGATAGAAAGATAGATAGATAGATAGATAGATAGATAGATAGATAGATAGATAGATAGATAGATAGAAATAGATTACTGATAATGGGAAAACTGGTAAAAATGTATTTTTGTCGCAATTTAATGTACTGTTGATATTCTTTTTGTTATGTCACTTATTACTTCTTAGGAAGGAGTGCAGAAGATTCCTCTACTATAGTTATTTAGAAACCAGAAGCCATGCATCCATTGACTTAAGGCTCAACACACTTGGTGTTTCTAATTAGCTTAAAATTTAATTTTAGATAGTGGAGAAGTGACTCAAAGGTTAAGAACACTGTGTCCACTGAGGACCCAGGTTCAATTCCCAGCACCCCCATAGTAGCGCACCATCTTCTGTAACTCCATTTCCAGGGAATTCTATTACCTATTTTGGACTCTGCATGCAGGAACTGCACACATATGGTACACAGATGTACATTCAGATGAAATACCCATATGCTTAATATAAAAATAAACATTTTTTTTAAATTTAGAACCATGAGCCATATGCCTATAACTTCAGTTATAGCCTCATAGGAAGCGAATATTGACATTAAACTTCTGATGCCTCTGCCTATGAGGCTATCCTGGACCAGATGACGTCCTGTCTCAAAAATAAAACAAATACATAATAATTTCCATATGTAATAAGCATGTATCTATAATGTGAGTGACAATTTCTTTTTCTTTAATTTCACTCAGATTTTTGTTTGTTTGTTTTACTTCTTGATTCACCTGAAAGTCTGACTAGTTTCTGGAATGATTAATAAAAGCAAAAAAAAAAAAAAAAAAACAAAAAAAAAACAGAAAGGGCGTGGGTTAAATCATGGCCATGACCCCCCGACACAGTTTTCATGCCTTGCCTTTGTTTGGGGGCGCTTACCAGACTGGGGCTGCACTTGCCTAAACCCACTCTCATTCCATTCCAGCTCTGCTCTAAGTGATTTTCTTTGGTGATTTCCTCTCCTCAACTGAGGGAGAACTGAGGGCGTCAGCAATTTGGCAAAGAACAGGACGATTATTTGGAAGCATACAATGGGGCAATCAGACCACTATACTCCAGGCCTATCCCAAACACCCATTGTCACTGTTCTTTGGGCAAATTACCATAATGTCAAATTCACTTTTCCATCTGAATGATGAATCCGCTATAGGGCGCGTTTGAAGGAAAAAAGGAGATAACATGCATAAAATATGTAAAACTGATATTATACATTTGAATTCCTTAAAGCTTTTATCTCAATAAGATGTCCATCATTAATATATTAGCAATCATTACTATGATAATATATCTATAGCAGTTATAGCAATTCTTGTCAAGAAACAGTCATTATTTTTATCAAATTATATTTTCCTTTTATTCTTGATCAAAAAATTCTTTTTATATTTTTTCCTTCAACAGTCTTAATTGCACGTATATTACCTTGTTCCTGCAATATATACAGTGGACTAAACTCTGAGCTTCAGGTTAATAAGATGACATCTATTTAGTTCCTAATACATAGTTTACATCTAAACTGACTAAAATAAGGTGAGTAACTAGTTTTAAATTAATTAATACTAAAAGTAGAACTGAATTTCATAAAATAATTGAATGGGACAAGTTACTACAACTCTCACCCTCAAAGTAGATGGTGATTAATGCAGAAAATAAGTGACCTGAAAGTGTCCATCCCTAAATAGAACATCTGCTTGCTGCTCTGTCCCCATGAGGTTCAAAGATCTGTATAGAAAAGAGAATGAAAAGATTTTGAGAACCAGTGATTGGGGAGGAGTGGAATGAAACAGCTCTGGTTGCCAGCACAAGACTTACACATGATCTAGCTATTTAATATTCCATCATGAAACCATAACCTCTAGCTGAGAATCTACTGGCAGCTAGTTCATGCCTGCCGAAGGAGGGAGAATCCAACTTCTTTGGAGCTATCGCCCCTGGTAATATCCCCATATCCCAGTAGAATCTACTGAGTAGACTCTGCTGAGTAGATGGTCCTCTACCCATGCACAGCCTGGCAATGCCAAACGGGATCAGTAGGTTAAAAATAGTATGTAAGTTGAGAGGGAGACAAGGGGTTATTTGGGGAGAGTTAGAGAGAACCGCAGACTGGATACTATCAAAATATATTGCATACGTGTATACAATTTTCACAGGTGAACTTTAAAATATTTTAAAGAACAATGAAAATACCCCTTTTGAACAGGGCTCATAGAACTAAAAGGCACGACTGGAGAAGACAGTGCTTCCCTGTCCTGAGTTTTCAGATATCATACTCATCAACAAGTAAATTCCTTGAGAAATCCCAACCAGAGCTCTGGTGAGTGAGCACAACTGGTATAAGAAATGCTTGTTTATAAACAATAGACAAACTCAAGTCAGTATGTAAGAAGGACACCTACTAATATTTATGGTAGCTATCTGATTATTTGAACTGCTTGGTGCTGGAAAATTTATAGTATGCACAAAAGAGAATGAGCATATGGAAACGGAGTAATTAGTATACCAGGTGGGTATTTTATCATAAAAAGTGAAACAAAAGCCCCTAGCCTAAAATAAATTGTGAAAATATCAGACATAATATAGAACAGCACAATGAATAGAATTATTTCTTAAATAGAAATTGAAAAAAATACCATTAATTTTCTTACATTCTCAGTGAGTGATACTTGGGGGAAAATGATTTACAGAATAAGATGTGCTAGACCCTGTAAAAAGCAAACGAGGCAAGCTTTTTTTTCTGAAATAAGTGGTTACATTTCATGTGCATTTTGCGTGATGATTTCATTGTGCTTCACGCTGTCTTTGATTTCCCCATTTCACTTAAATCATTGTAGCAATTTTCCTTTGCTTTGCCTCCTCTGCCAAGCAGCTGATGTTATTTGAATTAAAAATGCAGCTGTCTTGATCAATCTTTCAAGTTATATACGGAGTTAAAAAAGTAAATTTTCAAGTACAAAAACTCAAGAACTTATTCATCTCGTGAGCTAATTTGAGATCTGGTTGTCATGATGTAGCTGTTTCTATTCCGATGCAAATGATGCTTTGTTCTTAGTTTTGACTGTTCCCTCCATTTTGCAGTTGGAAGAATTAAGTCAGACAGAAACATTACAGTCAAACTTGTGTTATGTTAGTGCAAAGTTCTCATTATTCTAATTATGACCACTAATACAATTAATGCACAAACAAATTCTAAAACACTTGCAAGAGTAGGGAACGGGTTTCTCATTTTCACTTTATATATCATTCTTGGTTTTCTTTCATGTTTCTGAGATGAAAATGGTTACGTAGAACTATCTCAAAGCTTTTATGAATTAAGTCACGGTGCCTAAATGTCACAAAATTTTTAAACAGTTAAGCTAAAGCTGTAAATTAATTTGTCTGATGTGAGTGGAATCAATGGAAAAATTTTACCTACTATGTGGTTTTTGTTAAAATATCTTTATATATTGTAGCCACATATCTATGTAGCTAGAGTTTTCCTGCCTGGCCCACGGTCAGGACAAATCTCTCTCACCCACCAGTCCCACAGCCAGCTCAGACCCAACCAAGTAAACACACAGAGACTTATATTGCTTACAAACTGTATGGCCATGACAGGCTTCTTGTTATCTAGTTCTTCTATCTTAAATTAACCCATTTCTAATAGTCTATAAGTTGCCACGTGGCTCATGGCTTACCGGTACCTTACATCTCTCTTGTCATGGCGGTGGCTGGCAGTATCTCTCTGCCTCAGCCTTCCTGTTCCCAAAATTCTCTTCTCTGCTTGTCCCGCCTATAATTCCTGCTTGGCTACTGGCCAATCAGCATTTTTTTTTATACAGAGTGATATCCACAGCATATATAGTTAGGGAGAATTTAAAAAATCACTTTCTCTAGTCAATTACATTAGATTTGACTAAGAAGTTCCTCTCAGAGTAATGTATATCTAGAGAGAAAAATTACATGTCTTACTAAAAATTAATAATGATTATCCATTTTCAACTTGCTAACTTTACTATTTTCTTTTTTTTAAAAAAAAGTGCTTTAACAATCCTCATATGGAAACAGGGAGGAGCTGGTATACCAGGTGGAGATTAGTGCTCAGTTAGACCTTTAATGAATATTAAATTAGTACTAACCTTGTCCCTGCCACATGTGAATTTATGAAGAATGATATTCCTAGTGTGGACTAATTACACCAATGATTACACTGAAATGACATCATTAATCGACAATCCTATTTATGAAGGTGACATGTCTTACTTGTTTTGGTCTCATGACTTAGGATTTGAAATGGAGAATAAATTAACGTACAGCGGGATTTTAATCTAGAGCACTATTTGGCAGTTAACTGAAATAGCTTTATTTCCCTTGACAGCAGTAAAAAGGAAAGAACTAATTGCCCCTTTTTATAGGTGCAGTTGAAACTTAAGACTCCAGAGACCGTGTGAGCACTGAGTGTGAGCACTGAACCACGGCTAGAGTCTATTCCACCATCTGCACCTTGAAATTACAACTACCAAATCAACAAGCAGCACTCCCCTCATGCCAAATATCCTATTCCAGGTTTTCAAAGTGTTTATTAACATTCATTAGGGATTCTCCACAGTTAAAACAAATTCCTACTGAAAAATAATCAGGTCTTCAAGTCTTATGTTTTTAGATAGACTCTTAAGCAAAATGTGAAGTAAGTTTTTACAATTTTAAATGTTTTAGAAGTTTAAAGAACAGATTTTTAAATATTTTTGTCTTTCTAGAAACCCCAATTTGTCTTTTAAAACATAATAATTTCTTTAGAAATCATTTTTTCAAAGAGGGTGATCACAGTACAGTAAACCTTGAGGTTAATGTTTTAAATGTGTTCATCAGCCCAAGAATAAATCTCAAAGATGCTTTGTATGACATAGCCATTGTAGAAATAATTAATGTAGAACTACTAACAGAAGGACCCTCATATCTCTATTTTTCTTTATTTGGAATAAAAATAAATCTAAACAGGAATGGTTTAGTCATTATTAGAATGATAAATTCTAAAATGCAATACACTATTTAATGACTATAAATATTAATATAAAACTACTTTTAATACAGAGGTGTTTGGGTTTTCAAAACATAAGCATTGAAAAAATGAAGTTAAGTTAAAATATAGATTTTTATGTTTAATTCTACTAAAGAGAGTCTAAAAATTGGCATAAAGATGGTGTCTGTATGATTGTATAGATACTTTAAGTAAGATATGCAAAAGAAGTGCTTCACCATATGACAAAAATATCCTTTCGTATTCTGAAGCTAAATTTCCCAATATTCTTCATACATTTATTAGTTATCATTATTTAACCATTAATTACCATTATTTAGCTGTGACATTTCTAGGAAGTTCTTTCTCCACACTGTTAAATATAGAAATGTATTTATTTACACTGAAAACATAATTTAACTTGTATTCACAGACACACACACACGAGAGAGAGAGAGAGAGAGAGAGAGAGAGAATAAATATAATAAAAATATAAAGGAAGAACCTATCCTTTCCAACTCTGTCTGAAAATCGAGGTAAAAGATAACATGCAAAGCTCAAAGAATAAAATTCTTGTGTATACTTAATTAGTATTGTCTTTGCATCAAAATAGTTTATGTCAAAAGTTGTCTATAAAATTCTGAGCAATTGTTGTTTTCCATTTTATCCCAGAAACCATCTATAGAGATAGCTACACAGGGACACTTTAACTGGTTCTTTCTAGTGACAATAGAGTGCACAAGGAATTTCTGTCATTAAAAGTCACACTTGGGCCAGTATGAGCAGTGAGGCTAGACTGACCATTGATGGAAGAGACAGACAAATACCAAAAGTCCAGCAGATTTAGGATCACTGATACTGACAACAGCATTGATAGTATAATCCCAATAGTACTGAGGAGAAGGTCGGGACTCAAGAAAATTCCTCAAGAAAGTCGTGGGGTGTGTCGAGTAATGGAAGGGTGACTGCAGAAAGAAAGATGATTGGCTGGGTATAATCGGATGACCTCATTCAGAGAAGTAGGAAATGAAGAGGACAAAAGAATGTGGAAACAGAAGAAGAATCATTTTATAGGACTCAAGGTCAAGTACTGTTCTCAGTTCACAAAAAATAAACAGAGCCATACAACATAGCATACTGAGATTACTATTTGCACTTTGGAACAGTGGATTCCTTTCATTTTCAGTATTAGAATAATAATTTTGCTAATTCCTTGCAATGGATTTTGATCATATTCACCCCCAACTCCTCCCAGATGCCCCTTTACCCCTTCCTCCCACTCATCATTTGCTGTCTTTTTAAAAAGAGGACTGTCTTACACCTGATGTGGTGGTTCTCTAGCTCTTACCATTTTCTGTTGCCTTCTCTGTGATATTCCCTGAGTCTTAACTATAGGAGTTGTGTACAAACATAGTTTGGGGGAGCCAACACCCCACAATCAGTTGATATCTACATTTGAGTCAGTTGTGGTTTTCTGTAATGATCTCTATCGACTGAAAAAAAATGAGGTATGAGAGTTACACTTGTTGGTGGATATCAGGATAAGTATTTAAAATGCAGTTAGAAATTATATTGGTTTAGGAAAGTGGCAACAGTAGATTTACCTCTATGTTCCATGTTCTCACCAGCCACGGGAGGATGGCTAATTTTAAAATGCCAGGTGTGAATTGCCTCCTATTGAGTGGGCTATATCTCCAGTTAGGTGACTGTTATTTTCCCCCAGAATATGAGTGCTACTATGGCACTTTTCAGAATATCTTGCCATGCTGGTCATTGTTGTGGTTCGCAGGCAGCTGGATACTATTGATACTATTGATGGTGATGGCTTTCCTCCTTGCAGCTTTCATGGCTCCTTCTGAGACTAGAACAGGTACCTAGAATAATGCCTTCAATTGAGACAATGTTGGAGCATTTCATAAAGAAAGGCACATCATGTTAGCAGTGTAGATCCAAAGTGAATTAGTTTACTCTTGATTGCTGTGATTTAAGACCATGAGTCAAAGCTACTTGGAGAAGAAAGGGTTTATTTGATCTTACAGATAACAATCCATCATGAAGGGAAGTTAGGGCAGGAACTCAAAGCAAGAACCTGGACACAGGACTGAAGCAGAACCATAAAGGAATGTTACTTCAGGTTTACTGAGCTTGCTCTATTATACCACTCAGGGATATCTGCCCAGATGTTGCACTACCCACAATGGGTTGATTATTAATCAAGCAAAGACCCCATAGAAACATCCACAGATCAGTCTGATGGAGGCAGTTTCTCAGTTGAGATCTCTCTTGCCAAATATGCCTGTTTTTGTTCAAGTTAATAAAAAACTAACCAGAACACCAAGTCTATCAGAATGGAAGAGAAACATAGACATGTCTTCTAATTCCTTTTCTAAAATATCATATCAATGATGTTTGTTGGCTTTAAAATATTTGTTTACTGTTTTTTATTCATTTATGTGTATGATCATGTGTGAGTTTATGTAAATGAAAGGCCCCAAAGAGGCCAGCAGGAGTGTCTGATCATCTAGAACTGAGGTAAGAGCATGTTGTGCATCATCATGAGGATGTTGGGAAGTGAATTCTGGTCCTCTGGAAAAGCCACAAATGCTCTTAACTACTGAGACATTTTTCCTGTCTCTTTTTTGACATATTTGAAATTCAAATAATTATGAGTCATGAATCAGCTCTTAATCAAAGAGCAAATTAAGCAATAAAAGGGGGAAAATATGAAAGACCACCCAGTTGTGTATCTGTAGTAAAGGTGAGAATGAAATTCAAATGCTTATAAAAACATTAGATAGAAATGCAAGTTTATTACTATTAGCCTTTTTCATTGGTGGATTCAAAACTACATTAATGTTCTAAATGCAAACTGTGGATTCACCACTAAATATTGCTCCAAAAATATCAATCCTTAGTAATCACTATAAATTTTAACTAACTTTAAATCTCTGTATGTCTTTCTTAAAATAAAAAATCTCTGTATCCCTGTATCCTATGTGTTTCTATCATTAATGAGAAAATCATGTACTTAGTAAATGACAATATTTAGAGAAATGTAATCCTTAATTAATTAGTATAGCTAAAGTTAATTTGACTACCTTAAACTTTTAAAAAAAATTTAAAAATAGATTATCAGTACTACAGCAATGAGTTAACTCTATTTTCCTGTACTGATTACTGAATGTCAATTCAATTTTTCTGAAACATTTTTAGGTTAATGAAGGTAATGCTGCAGAACATGGCACAGAACTCTATTAGACTAAGCATTTAGTGACCCGTGTAACCATCTCAAAATTTCTTAAACAATTTCTGTTGAAAAAATAGATAAATAATGCTTTGTGCATTCGCCTTTCAAAGGGGTTATGGGAGAGATAAAGCAAATTAGAGTTGGAAAATACACACTATAATAGCTTCCATGTGCTGTCAATGGAGGGCAGTCCTTACCTGTACAGCAAGCTGACTCCATTAATCAGAGTTCTTGAAATTATGAGAACTGTTCATTTCAGCGTGAACCTCAGAACTCTTTCAGATTTTAGCACTGACATTCCTGTCTCACAGTTATTTAGCTATAATTCTTATTTTCAGTAATAAATAGACCCCTGGGACAAAAGGACTTCCTGGGCATTCAAACTAATTTTAAGTTAACCTAAGTCATTGTGTGAGGGAGCTGATGTTGAAAGTTTTGTGTGTGTGTGTGAATTTATTTTTCAAGAGCAATCCAACATGGGATCAATTCAACAACTGCTTATTGAGTGAATTCTGTTCAAAGCACTGGATATCGGAGCATAACAAAAAAAGACTATTGACGCACTCGTGTCTTCAAAATCCCTTCAGAATTGTTGGTCAGGGAAATCCAAGAGACTATTACTTTTGCCCTTGGTTGTCTCTCAGAGGTTGAAGTTAAGTCCCTATTGATGAAGACACCATGTGTTTAGGACCCTGAGGATCTGAGCTGATCTGAACTGAGAGCCTCCTCCCTGGAAACTAGCTTTTAAAGTACTGAAAGCTTTTGAAGCACAACAATGACTAGCATGCCATGATAACCATAAAGGTACAATAAGGCACTCAGACTTTGGGTGATAATCAACAACTCTCTAATTGGATTTATGGCCAAGTAATCAAGAAAGATACCATGCTAAACACTAGAAAGCTATTCGACCAGAGAAGCAGAGAAGCTTCATCCATGATTCCTTAACAATATGGATGGGTAAATAAGAAGTGAACATGTACAACACCAATAACATAGAAAGAGGAAATCTTATGGGAATCTATCCACAGGCAAAGAATGACTAAAGAGTGCTGAGAGCTAGAGAAATGGTCATCTTCATGGATGAGGCCCTAATTGGTATTCTAATACCTAATGCTCAACTTTGAGATCATATATCTACAAGTAACACTAGACAGGCAGAACAGGTTGTATTTATATATTAAGACTATATATATATATATATATATATACATATACATATATATATACACACACACTTAGGCATACATGTGCATGTGTGTTTGCATCTGTGTGTGTGTATTGTATACTAAAGAAAAAGAGGATATGAGGGACTAAATGACTGTTTATGGAAGGTGTTGAAGAGTGGAAAGGGAAGGGGGAAATGGTGTAGATTTTACTTAAAAAATAAACACCATACTCATGCTCTAAAGGTGTGCTCTAAAGTTTGAGATAGCAAATTCCATTTGAAATAAAAGACAGTTTCTCTGTTAGAATGTCCTTGTCACTTAGCTGTCTGTGTCTGCATCACATATTTAAGCTCTCCTTCTAGATTCTCAATCAAGGCCACTTCCTATTTCTTTATTCCTTCAACCACACAGGGAGCAAATAATGTCTTGTGTTCGGGGATAAATTTATCATAGTATGGTTTTTTTCTCAATAAGAAGTATAGCACAAGATAAAAATGAAGTGTGCGAGTTTCTTAGGGGTAAATTTTAGGATTAGAGCCCATAGAAAGAAAAGGAGTCCAAACTTGTCAGAGTGTAGCTTTGTGCACTCAAGCTTCAATGACGCCAAGAAGCTTGCCTACAAGGAACTCCTGAACTCAGATGTCACTTTTAATTTGTCTACATTTGAAGTGGCTGTGGTCATTAGGCTCATGGGTATCAGGCATGGGATCCAGCAGCTGAGAATAGGTTGTGCCTTTGGGGAAGTTTCCCATTCAGATGAAGCAATCCTTAAATGTGACTGACATCTGAGAGCTCTCTGCAGTTCATTCACGTCACCCAAAAAGTTAAAAGAAATGAAACGTTACTGATTTCTCACTGTGTCTCTGCATGATGCATCACAACATCTACCACTTGAAAGCCCAGCCAGAGAATGGTGTCTTCCACAATAGTCAAGTCATCCAGTCTCAAATAATGTAATTGGAATAGTCTCCCACAGGCACAACTAGAGGCCGGTCTTCCAGATGGTTGTAGATTCTGCAGCAGAGATCACACTTACCATTACAAATGGTAAGAGTAACCAAATGACCACCATGGCTCCATGTTGCCTTTCACATACTTCGCTGAAATGATTCTGGTCCATATATATGAAAACTGGCTGATGAAAGGATAAAATACTATGCTGACATATATTTACATGTTTTTCTGAACTCAAGCAGCCTTCCTTGGATCATCATTTTCTTTGTTACACTCATGTATAAAAGTACACTAAAACTAAAGTAAGGTTGTCTACAGCATTTAACTGTAGTTTGCCTGGTTCTTTCAGGTCCTCAGATCACAGGTCCAGCAGAAAGATCTGCACAGGTTGGCTGAAAAGCTGACAAAGCAGTATGTCTAAACTTGGTTAGGAACCATTGTGGGGCTTGGGCATGGTGATGTATGCTTTAATCTCTGCACTCAGGAGACCCAAGTAGGTGCATCTCTGTGAGTTCGAGACAAGCTGATTCTACATAGAGAGTATAAGGACAGCTAGGGATACACAGAAAAACCCCATCTCAAAATAAAGCAAACAAACAAACATTGTGGGCTTCTGGGACCAATTGACTATACTAAGATTATTTTAGTATGGGGTTTGACATACAAGTTTGCATCTCAGGCCAAAAATAAAAATGGAAATTGATAGGTAGGATTGTTGTGTATAGCCAAAATAGAAGTATATGAATGAGAAATATTAAAGATCTTTATTGGGTCTTTAATACTTGAGTCATATTTTGATATGCATGTTGAAGAATAGGCATAAGGACAAAGGATGACTATCACACAAAGAGTTACTAATTAAGTAAATAGCTTCAACAACCTATAAATGTGGAAATATTCCTGAACACTCAGAAGACAAAGTGCACTATGCATTAGTCAATGCATAGGGGAAGTTTTATGGGAGATAAGTCAATAATTACAAGTAGAGGTCACATCATGATGCTAATTATGAAGGACAGATTTATTCATTTCTTTTTCTCTATATTTTTTCTTTATTTTAATGGACACCCATTGTATTATGCTTACACCTTCCAAAGTATTGATGTCATTTGACCTTGATGTACAAATCAGTAAGTTGCCTTTAATAAGAATGATGGTCATGAAACTAAAAGGCAATAAAAAAGGGAGGGGAGAACACTCCAGAAACAAAACACAATACTGTTTTAATTTTATATACATATGAAAAAACAAGCGTGCATTCAAACAGAATGTCTACTTTGGGAATTAGAGAACAGTAGTGCCATTACTAGAAAACTAATATCAGAACCAAGTCCCAGATCTAATTTCCAGAGGTCACACTTTTACCTGAGGCTGTAACTGCTGCCACCTTGAATGTGACTCCATGGATTTCACAGGTGTGTTGTTACAAGGCCAAGGTCAGCTGTGCTCAGTTGGGATTCTAGACCGAATTGCTCCAAACCTTTCCATTTCAACATGTCTCTCTTACATGTTAAGATATGCTCCTGCCCATGTCTATCTTTTCCTTGCTAATTTTCATTCATATTCAGGGCTCTCTATCTTCATAGACTTTCCATTGTTTATTGATACTTTGAATCAATCCTGTCTTGGAAGTATTATTTGGAAATAGATCATGTAAAACTTAAATTTAATATCAAAAGTAACTTTTGGCTTTACCAAGGAAGAAAGAAAAGTTTAAAAACTCAACTATATCTCAAATCTATCCCTGGTGAGGCTGCCTAGTTTTAAGAGACTCCTTTGATAAGCCTGTTCCCTGTGATTTTTTCCAGTGCATTGTGTTTTTTTCCCTTCTAGATCTTCTCATGTTTTCTTTGTAAGCTGGCATCTTCTGATCCTTTACTGAATTATTTTATTCCATTCAGTCTTCCTATTTTATGGATTTTGAGTCTTCTATTATACAAAAATTATATATATATGTATAGTAAAGTTTTATGTATATGCATAAGATAGTTATATGTATAAATGTACATATATTTAACAAAATTTTTTATATATCTATATATATATGTATATTATACTGAAGCTAGTGTTCCACAATAATCCACCACTTCCTTTGGCTCATACATTCTTTCTAATCCCTATTTCACATTCCAGAGACTTATAGATGTTCTTATTGATGTTCCATGTAAGATTAAACAAAAATTAATTAATTTTATACAATGTTTTGGGTCATATTAGTTTATATATATTATATATATGTATGTGTGTATAGTAGTATACTATACATAATTTTTATA
Source organism: Peromyscus californicus insignis (assembly GCF_007827085.1). Lineage (NCBI taxonomy): Eukaryota > Metazoa > Chordata > Mammalia > Rodentia > Cricetidae > Peromyscus > Peromyscus californicus. The sequence goes on along the minus strand of NW_026294458.1, from coordinate 60,919,769 downwards.
TACTTGGTAAAGTTGTATTTATATATAATAAAGATTTATTACAGATTTATATATAATAAAGTTATATATATATATATATAATAAAGTTTTTCAAAGACTGAAGAAAGGACAACAACCTCTTATGAGAATATTTTGAAAGACATGTCTAAAAGATTGCTTTGTTGATAGTAACATACAATTTTCTTAACTACTTTGTTATTTACTGAATTAAAAATTAATAGTTTGAGTCAAAGAATCTGAGAGACCTATATGGTTTTAAGTGCAAATCTCTAATAGAACTTAAGGATTTCAAGACTGTGGATCCATGATAGTAACACTGTAGAGGACTTTGCATCATTGCTTGACTCTAAGATTTTTATGGAATTTATGCATGCATGTTTGTACCTAGAATCCACAAAAATTACAGGTGGTTGTAATTTCCCAGCACACATTGTTAATGGATTTGAATGTGATGGGGAGGTTCACAATGAGGATCTGAGGAATTACTGGTCATTGATGAGAATATTACTGCAGAACTGATGTCATGAACCTAGTGGCAAAGGAGAGAAAAGAATACAAGGCAGCTGCTGGGTCCTGCCTGAGACAAAATAAGATGAAAAGATTCTTGCTATGATAACAGTTTGTAATTTATTCACTCATCATGTATAGACTCCTAGGAAGACTACCCTAGTTCCGTTAAATTTTTGCCTAAATAGCAAGTTTCCAACTTACTTGTTGCAATTCAAGCCTTAATATATAGAGTTTGTATTCGATGCAACTAGGTGGGAAGAGACTTCTGGCCAAGATACAGTATGATGAGGGTCAACAGAGAGTTTGTCTGTGTGTCAGGGTTCTCTAGAGGAAATGAACTGATAGAATGAATATATATCAAAATCAACTTTATTAGATTGACTTACACAATATGGTTGAAGTTGTCCAATGTTAACTATCTCTGCTGAAATTGTCAAGAATATATAGTAGCTCCATCCAGGGACTGTGTCCCTAAGAAGTCCCAACCTGGCACTGAATACCTAGGGGATACTTGGAAAGCAAATTGCCTTCAGTCCACATTGGTAGACTAGAATATGGTTTTCATATAAACAAATAAAACACAAACAAATAAAAGTTCAAATACAAGAAGCCACAGCAACCAAGAGTTGAACTGACCAGTTCAAGTGAAAACAAACAGGAAAAAGCAAAACCATCCATCTGCCCATGGTCTTTAACCTGAGCTGCCACTGGAAAGGACTGCTCATGCTTCAGGAGAGTCTTCCCACTTCAAAGAGTCTCAACAAGAAAATTCCTCTCAGGAGTGCCTTTAAGTGAATTCCAGATCCAATCCAGTTAACAACCAAGTGTAGCCATCAAAGCAAAGGGAGTGGGGAGAAGGGTAATTGTTCGGCAATTGCTAACATTTCAGAAGAGTAGAATTTTCTGAGACCCTGATGGTTCTAGGGATATCTTAAATCTCATGGCCTCATGTATCCTGGCCCTGTTGAGTCAGCGTGCCAGCCACAGTGTGCATCCTGAAGGAACGACACACTCAATGGGATTATGATTCTTATGTGAGTTGGGCCTTAGAGAAAGTCTTTTAAAAGACCTCTTCATATTCCAGAATAAAGACTATGAAGGGGTTGATATAAAGCACAGAACATAAAAATATCAGTTTTCAGCATTCCATTTAATGAGTAGCCACTTCTGACTGCATTGGGACCAGCTGGTTCCCTGTTCCAGACAGCACAGGTTGAACCAGAGCCAAGAAATGATACAAAGATTATGACTAACCATGAGCCCAAACATCCACTCCATTAACAATACTATAAACTTCATAGAAACACCACAAATTGACATCAAAGTAATACTTAATATTTATATTCTGCGTTAATATTGGTCTCAATATACCTCTGACATGAGGAAAAATGTAATGATTCTTAAATCAAGCAGTCTACATTTGAACACTATACAAGAAGTACCTTGGCTATGAAAAAACAGAAAACTTCTCTACTGTGTATTAATGTTCAGTACATACAAATGAGAGTAATAAGAATATTTACATGATAAGGTAGTTATGAGCACAAATAATGTTGCTGATAACAAGTGTTAGGAACAGAAATTCTCATACTCTAAGTGTTCAAAATATTTCAGCAGATATCCTCCACTCTGTCAAATTTGCTTCCAGAGAGAGCTTGTACAAACCCCAGTAAGAGAAGCTGGCTTTAGCATGCTAGACAAGAACAGTAACAGCTGCCTAAATTAAGGGGTTTAGTTAAAAATAAAACAAATTAGAAGTGAGGTCCATGACCAGGAATGGGGAATTTATCTGTTGTTCTCATGACCTCACTACCCCAACTAAAACCTAGGGATAGATAACTCAGTGACATATAATGATGGCTGAGAATGCAATGAGAAAATGCTAGGATGAACTGCATGATCAGGATGACATCATGGATTCGACTTGTTATTTTCTTGCAATGTTTTCTTGTATTTTTATACAAGAATTTTTTCTCTCCTAAACATTTTTAATGGCTACTATGATATCATTTGCATGTTTTACTTGATATCATTTGTATGTTTTACTCTTCACTATTTCCTCCCAACTTCTGGATAAATCAGGATAGGAAACAAGGATGCTAAAGAGAAGATGCCATTTCTTGGTACTGTAGGATTTGGATTAAATAAAGACAGAAAGAGGCCAGTTTTATAAAACAGAACAGGCAGATACTATGGTACATATGTCAGTGAGAAATGGCTGGAGAGCATGTGACTTTAAGTAGCAGTCATTAGTAACTAGGAGAGTGGCCTTAGTGCACCAGCTGGGGTGGGTCACAGCAATGAGGCAGAATCAAGCTATTTTTTGACAGAAGAATCATACCAAGTCTGCTTTTAAACTGACCACCCTGTGCAGCAGAAGTAAAGCTTTCTAAATTTGTCCAGACTAGAAGTATCTTTGATCCTGAACTGTGGGCAGAATTGAGCCTGTGGACACGGGTCAAATAACAAAAGCAGATTTACTAGGAGCCAAACCCAGATAATTCAAAGTGTGTTCCTGATCTCTCTGGGAACCAATTTCCCATTCTATTCATAGCAAACTCACCTTTGCCTTCGCTGCGGAGAGCTTCTTCATACACAATGTAAATGTAACGTATCCATTGAAGGTATATCTCAAAGCACATGTCCTCTAGATGTAGAGATGACTGTGTGACCTCGAAGTCCCTTTAATGCCCTTAATGGAAAGCATTTTGTGAAATGCAGTCATTTTTGGATCCATTCAAAAATGCTCATTTTCAAAGTTCTAATTATTGTCAGTTCAAAATTTCATGATTTGACCTCGTGTGGCTAGCTCTGATAATCATTCTGAAGTCACACATGGCTGTTAATCATTCTTTACTAGGTAATTACATGTGTCCTAGATTTTTGTATATTATTTTCACTTTAGAGATTATGACTTATTTTACTGATGGTTAGGCATTTGGCAGGCAAACACTCTGGAAATGAATTATTTGACAACAGTGTCTTCACATTTGCTCTGGGAGAAAGGAGTCTCTAAAATAAATTATCGCTCTGATAAGAATTTTTTTCAGTTAGCCGTCCAGAAATCTGAAAAGAAAGTAGTAGTAGTAGTAGTAGTAGTAGTAGTAGTAGTAGTAGTAGTAGTATGAGCAAAATGAGATTTCAAAAAGTATTCCATCAAGAGTTGGCACACATAACAAGTTACTAAGGTTCAACACATGGCACTAATGGTATCCCAACATTGGGTGCCTGATGAATAAGAACATGAGTTGGTTATTGACCAATGTTCAGGCTCATTGGTTGTTAGTTCTACTGTAATCACTAACACTGGTACTTCTGAACTCTCCCATGGACAGGTTGATTTTTCTTATGCACCCAGAGAAGTCCCTTAATCAAAGAGATACAAGTGGACAGTGGCACAGAAGAATACAGTTTTCCTGTGGACTGGGCTATAGGGATTGAGTGAACCACATAGTACACATCCTAACATGTGTGTTTTGTACAATATAGGTATGGTGACAGAAGTTAAGCACATCATACACTCTAAATAGGAACTAAAACACACAACCCAATGTTCAAATCAATGCAATTCTAATGAGTTGGCATAGTTCTTCAATTTAGGAGCCATTAGCAAGATCTAAGCCCCCTTCACAGAACCTGCTTGCAATGATGTTCTGCCTATTGTTTACTCTGAACAGGAAACCATATAACAAGGTGCCTATAGAAATGCTATGAGTTTATGACATATTCTTGTACACCCATTGCGTCTCTATTTCCCAGTAATATTTACTATCAAAATTCCAGGTATGTAAAGAAATCACTCTTGTTTAAATGTCATTTATAAAACTAGTTCATAAGCATGAAAAATGATTAAATGGCTAGAGGGTGGCCAACCACTGATAACACGTAAAATAAAAGTATTACTCAATTTTTATAGAAACATCATTTTTCTTTCAAAAAGAATAGACTCAAATCCAAAAGTACCTCCAGTTGTATATTAGAACACAAAAACTCTCAAGTGGTACTTTGGGAATTATGGGAAGATCAGCTGTTCCTTTTTCACTTTAATTCTATGAGACTTCAAGTACAGACATTGGGGTCAGATACAAACCATATAATCACCATTGACTGTATCTGTACACAGAATTGTGAGAGTGAACACAAATTCTAAATGGTGTCTCCTCTAATCTCTGTGTTTATCAAGGCAACCATTGAATAGTTTCACTATAGGAACCAATTTTGATATCTGAAATATCTAGTCATATGCTCATTGTTGGATACTTTGCCCTCGAATGCATCCACTTACTTCATCTGTATAGTAGAGAACTTTTAATGGAAAAATATGACCCTCTACATTTCTCCAGCATGCAAACTGAGGCACTAAGTTAGGGAAAGAATCGCATGCTACTTTTCATTTATAGTGACGATTACTTACTATTCCAATTATAGAAAAGCAGCAACAATGTAAGCAGCTCTTAATGACATAACTGATTTTTACCTTTAAGGGAAGATGATAGACTAAAATTTCATTTAGGATCTGGTCTCAGCAGCTAGAAAGTGAATTACTTAGTCCTGGAAGTAGTTCATCTGTAAGAAGAAGTCCATACAATACAGCATGCTAAGAATTTCAATCCACACTATCATAACTGTTTCATTAAAGATTTCATTGTGATGCCATCATATAATGGAATGAGATATTATATGCTTTAACCACTAAGCATTACATGGATTTCAATTGTCTATACATGTTATGACCAAAGTCTTGATTAACTTAGAGGCCAAATTGCCCCACATTCCCAATTTTCTTCTTTCCAGGTCCCTGAACTTCCACCCTGGAATAAGATTTGTGGCTCCCAACATGGCAAATATGTTTCATCAATCATGCTATCCCAATAACTAGATACTTAGAGGATTTTTTCTTTTCTTTCTTTCTTTCTTTCTTTCTTTCCTTCTTTTTGACCTAAGCATATCAGTAAATCAATTTCTGTCACCTACATTTAGGATGAATTAAAAATAATTAAGACCAAACATATCTGGCAATACAGAGGATAAGATGAGAACTGATATAAACACCATATGTGGTATGGGGATTGGGGTAAAACTTTATGTGCATTGATTGGGATTTCTCAACCTCTTCAGTTCTAATACCAAACCTTCTGTTTCTATAGCATGTGAATTTCTACTTTAAGACAAGAAATCTGATAACTCCTCACAAGTCAATACTCATGATTGAAACTCAGTCTAGACTAGATGAAGGAAAAATTCTAAATGCCGCTTTTAAACAATGAATATTCTCTAATGTTCATGCAGACTAAGGATACTTTCTCATTATTGTGTGCTGCAATTACATCTCTGTGAAACATTTTTGCTTGTGCAGAAAGGAAGGCAAGGTAGGTTTCTGTCTCTTCTGAAGTAGCCTCTCTGGCTCCTATTCCCAGAACTATATAAAAAAAAAAAAAAACAAATGAACTACTAGAGAATCTTCAGCCATTATACCTTAATATAAGGACAAGGGCAATGGCAACAGACACGTTCATGTGGAAGTGGAGATCTCATTGTATCCCACCCACACACAAACAGCTAGACACAACTAAGGAATACTGAGAGCAGAATAGTTAGTCTTTCCATGGACGAGCCTCTAAATTATTTTTACAATATCAAATGGACATATCTAAAATCATACGCATACAAGCAACACCAATCAGACTCAACAGGCTACATTTACACATTCATGTATATGTAAATCCATATATATGTGTGTTAAAATTGTGTGATTATATTTGAACTAAACAAGTAAAAATGATTTGAGGACAAAATTACACTGTAGATGGTAAATCTAGTAAGCAGGGCTTTGATACTAGGGGTAAATTGAGCAAGACTCTACCAGAGACCCTTTAAGTGTCAATCTAGAACACACCTCAGAACTGTCATTTTAAAGTTCAGGGGGGCTATAGTATAGTGCACTAAAATCTTAGAAGCAGAAACAGAAACTTCTAAACATTTCTGCTCTGTACCAGACATAGCTGACCGCACTCTTGCAGTCAGCAAAAATCTTTGGGTAGAGACACCTTCATGAAGTAGGAAGTCATGGGCATGGGTGATAAACATCCCCAAATGTTTCAGCCACTGGCACGAGGGAACAGAAACCATCGCTCTGTAGTCATCTGAAATGTAAATACAAAGATTTTGCTTTAAAAAAATATACACTTTTTGTTTGTTTTTCCCGAGGGATACGTATCCTGTTGTAAATGATGAACACAGGCGTATTGAGAAGACCAGTAAACTGGGGTCCCTAGAGATCTGGACCTTATGGATCCCAAAGTGGAATGAAAGACCACCAGGGAGAAAATGTAACTCTGCCAATGTGTGGAGAATAGCCACACAGCCACTCAGCACTGGTGTCGGGAACACACCATGGGTTCCCTAGTGATGTAAGAATTCTCATGCTGAGTATTTAGTTATTCCATAACAAAGTACAAAAAAAAAGGAGCTATGCATTAGAATTTGATATGGACCAGTGCTTTGGTGCAGAGACGTTATGTAAGTCCCAGTGAATTCTGCTTGATTCTTCATTTTTTCCCTTTTCAGTTTCAAATGTCTAGTGCACTATTGTATGTTCATTGGTAAGTGATAGGATACTCATAAAACTTGAAATAGTTGAAGGACTTGTGTTGGACATTCAGGACAAAAAGAGATACCAGAACTGATCACGTAGTAGCCTAGCAGAGCCTTGTTTGTCAATGATAACTACCCACAGTCCCAAATACAGTTGGGGTTATGAAAGTTAATTTTTCTCTGTTTGCAACTTGGATATAACCTCTATTAAATATTAAGATGGATAAAGAAAACTAAATTTTAATTGTACAAATCCATTATTCATTGGAAAAAGTTTAATAAGAAAAGATAGAATGAGAAACAATTTAATATGTAAAAATATGACTGAGGGATTAAATTTTTATTATTTTAATTTTCATGCTCTTTCTTTCTACTGCATCCATCATAGTGAAGGTCACTTGCAACTTTTCCCTTTCCCCAGTCTCCCCATCTCTCCTCCTTTTTGGTTTCTCCTCTCATTCACACTTCTCTCCTTCTCACCCTCCTTTGCCTCTCTCTCCTTAACCCCCATGTGTCTTTAACCCCAACTTTCTCTCACTTGATGACTATGACATAGGGCGGTTACTGTACAAACACTCCTGTGACTCATCATAATAAAACAATTTTTTTTTATCATTTTCCCATTCATGTTGTGAATTTTAGGTGACCACATGACATGTGCTGCAGAGTGTAATCGCGCTAATGTACATATTTTTAATTACTTTGTACTCAATTACTTTACATCTTATGTGTGAGTATTTGTGCACCTATGTATCCAGTACTCATGGAGGCAAGAAAGGGCATTAGATCCCCTGGAACTGGATTTTAGTGATGCTTCTGAGTCACTATGTGGGTGCTATGAATCAAATCTGTGATTTCTGCTAGCACAGCAAGTGTTCTAAATAGAAGAGCCATCTCTCTGGTCCCTAATGTACATATTTTGGGAGTTTTCATGTATAATTAGAGTCATTGGTATTGCATCTCTACTAACTGTAACTGTATTCTATCTTTATAATTTAAAAATTTTGTTATCTTCTTCATGAGGAAGCACATGGGTTGATATAATTACAGCACTAGATAACAACATGTACTTTGAAAATTGCCATCAACACAGCAGTTAATGATGAGCAGTTGAAAAAAATTCTAAGTTCTTGTTACTTTATACAGTTAACTTCTAAACTATACCCAGAGCTGTGTGATGACATCTTTCCACATTTATTCTTAAAATTTCTCAGAGTACAGATATTTTAAGCAAGATAAAACACTGTCCTTCCCAAATAATGCATTCATTAATGCTGGCACTTTACTACATTTTGCAATTTATTATCCATATTGCTCAAAATTTATGGAGATTTTGTTGGCTGGTATCAGTTTTCTTACAAAGTCTGTAGTGAGTCTAATGCTTTGACTTAATTAGTTATACCTAATTATGCAAATTACCTGATCACTAAGAGAATGAGAAGAGCTACAGATAAAAATTAGAGTTAGAGAAAACTGAGTTCAAATCTCAGATGTGCCATTAGCCCTGTCATTGTGAAAATGTATACTGTAAATAAAAACCTGCAAATGGGCTTGGCAGCATGTTATTTTGCTTTAATAATCATACAGCCCTAGAACTCATAGGTATAATTTTCTATACTGTTCATTTAATAAGGGAAAATGGCCTAGCTCTTTTTTGTTATTGTTGATGCTGACTTGTCTTTCCAAATCTGTAACATCAGCAACCAAAAAGGAAGAAAACAATGGAGACAAAATGACTAAAGAAAGGAAAACAAAGGAAGAAATATTTTTTTTAAAAGAAGAGAGTAGGGAAGTAGAGTGGTAGGAAAAATAAGGTAACTGAAGGAGGCAAAAGTGTATCACATACAAAGCCAGTAACTCTCAACTCTAACTCTGTTCTTCTTTCTAATTCTCCACTGCCTTTTCTGAAACAAGGATTAGGACCCAGTAAATCTAATTTCTACTCTATCAAGAGGTGACGGTATTGGACGAAGACATGTGTTCCTTCCTCCTTCAACAGCAGCTTCCTTGAATTTCACAACAGACTTGTTCACGCCAGCACCTGTTCCCCAGGGCAGCAGGACAGCCAGTGAAATATTGTTTTGTTTTTTCAAGTCCCCCAAACTAGCTTCTAAATGCATCCAGTAATACCAGTAGCATTCTTTCATTCATCTGACCACACAATAATGGTAAATACCTGTTGTCTGCGATATGTTATGCTTTTACGATAGGTATTTCTTTGGAACCTAGTCAACAACTTGTAATTGAGAATTATTTACTTTAAATTTTGTTTACAAAACTATCTCTGTCTGGCTCATTGTCCCTTTGTCTTTTCCCCACCCATTGACTTGTTTTGCATGATATCCCAGGCTGATTCTCTTACCTTAGCCTCCCAAGTGCTTGGACCAGAAGTGAACACCATTATACCTCACTGTGAAGTGGAAACTATAATGCATACTGAATTATGGCATGTCCTTTGGCCTTCATTTGTATGCATAATAATGTCTCATGCAAAAGAAGATTTGATAAGTCCTGAAGAGATGGTTCATACGTTAATAGAGCTTTCTGTTCTCACAAAAGACCCAGGTTCAATTCCCAGCACTCAGATTGTGGCTGACAACTGCCTGCAACTCCAGTATCAGAGAATCTGATGCCTTCTTCTGGACTCTTTTTTTTTTTTTTTTTTGAGATTTTTTTTTTATATTACAAGTTTTTTTGTTGTTTTGTTTTTCTTTTCTTTTTTATAATATTTTATTTTATAATTAACTTAATTTCACATATCAGCCACAGATTCCCCCTTCCTCCCTCCTCCCACCACCCAGCCCTCCCCCCCCCCCCCCGCCAATTCACCCCCCACTCCCACTGCCTCCAAGGCAAAGTCTCCCCTGGGGAGTCAGCCCAGCCTGGTAGACTCAGTTGAGGCAGGTCCAGTCCCCTCCTCCCTGCACCAAGGCTGAGCAAAGTGTCCCTGCATAGGCCCCAGGCTCCAAAAAGTCAGCTCATGCATCAAGGACAGGTCTTGGCTCCACTGCCTGGGAGTCTCCCAAACAGTTCAAGCTAATCAACTGTCTCACTTATCCAGAGGGCCTGGTCCAGTTCCATGGTAGTTCCTCCGCCATTGGTTCACACTTCATGTGCTTCCACTAGTTTGGCTATTTGTCCCTGTGCTTCCTCCAACCATGGTCTCAACATCTCTCGCTCATACAATCCCTCCTTTCTATTGCCGTTTGGACTCCTGCAGCTCCACCTAGTTTCTGAATACCAGTGGTGCACAGAAAGATCATACAGGCACACACACATACACAGAAAAATAACAAATGTTTTTAATAAGGAAGACTTTGGTGTTATCATAGTGTCATTGTTGTATGTTGTAAAATAAGAAAAATACAAGTGAAATATTATGTGTGGTGATATTTTATTTGTGCACCCCAATAAAGCTTATCTAAGGATCAGAGGAAAATATCAGCCACTATAGTAAACATAGAGTTCAGGCAGTGGTAGCACACATCCTTAATCCTAGCATTTGGGAGGCAGAGATTCATCTGGATCTCTGTGAGTTCAAAGACACACTGAGAACAGAGCCAGGTATGGTGGCTTTACTTCCCAACACTAGTTAACCATAGAGGTCTGGAGACAGACAGGAAGTGATGTAGTTGGGCAGAGAGAGGAAGTAAGAGGACAGGGATAGAAAGGCACATAGGCATGGGTGTACAGGAAGTAGCTCTCTCTGGAGGCTGAGGAGTTGGTAAGGTGAGGTTGGCCATGGCCTGTCCTATTCCTCTGATCTCTCAGTTTTCACTCCAATATATCGCTCTGTGTTTTTTATTAATAAGACCATTTAGCAATTCATCTTACAATTATGAATCAAATCTTAATATAAAAGTAGTATAAGGAAATAAGTAAGATCATAAAGAAGAATCACCATAAGTGTGAGCTGACCATGGATTAGACAATGACTTCATAGTCAACCTGAGCTACATAGCAAAACCATGTCTCAAGATAACAGGAGCTAACCTAGAGAAACTATGTAACAAGGAGGGCCCTAAGAAGGACGTGGATCACCCTAGGAAGGAGAAATAGATGAAATCTCCTGGGTAAACTGGGGATAGGGGGGTAGAGGGGAGGGGATGAGGAGTGGGAACGTGAGTGATCTGGATGGCCGAATTGAGGGAGGGATGGAGAAGGAGAGCAACAAAAGAGATATCTTGATAGAAGGGGCCATTATGGGGTTAGGGAGAAACCTGGTGCCAGGAAGCTCCCAAGAATCCACAAGGATAACCCCAGCTAAGATACCTAGCAGTAGTGGAGAGGGTGAATGAATTGGCCTTCATCTGTAATCAGACTGGTGACTACCCTAATTGTCATCATAGAACCTTCATCCAGTAACTGATGGGAGCAGATGCAGAGATCCACAGCCAAGCACTGGACTGAGCTCTGGGAGTCCTATTGAAGAAGGGAGGAGAAATTAATTGTACAAGCCAAGGGGGTCAAGATTATGATGGGGAAACTCACAGAGGTAGTTGACCCAAGATTGTAGGAGCTCACAGACTCCAGACTGACAGCTAGGGAGCCTGCATGGAATCTAACTAGGCCCTTGGCATATGGGTAACAGTTGTATAGCTTGGTCTGTTTTTGGGGTCCCTAGGAGCATCCCAGGGACCAGGATCTGACCCTGGAGCATCAGGTGGGTTTTTTGGAACCTACTCGCTATGGTGGAATGCCTCAATCAGCATTGATGCATTGGGGAGGAGCTTGGTCCTGCCTCAATTTGATATGACATGCTTTGTTGACTCCCATGGGAGGGCTTACCCTTTCTGAGAATGGATAGGAGGAGATAGAAAGCAGGTGGTGGGAGGGAACAGAAGGAGAGGAGGGAGGGTAAACTGTGGTTGGTAATGTAAAATAAATAGATAAATAAATAAATATATAAATAGAAAGTAGGAGTTGAGGATAAAGTTCAATGTAAAATAAATAAATAGATAAATAAATAAATATATAAATAGAAAGCAGGAGTTGAGGATAAAGTTCAATGATAGAGCCCTTGCCTAGAATATCCAAAGCTTTTAGTTCTTCCCAGGAGGAAACAGGAGGCGAAGAGGGAGGGTAAACTGGTCGATAACATTAGATAGATAGATAGATAGATAGATAGATAGATAGATAGATAGATAGATGATAGATAGATAGACAGACAGATAGATAGCCAAATTTGAGGATAAAGTTCAATGAGAGAGCCCTTGCCTAGAATATCCAAAGCCTTCAGTTCTTCCCAGTATGACAAAACATGACAATAGAAATGAATATATAAAATTTCAATAATAATTAGTAAAATGACACTATTCATGGGAGACATGTTGGGAGATATGGGTAGTATGGTAGTTTAAAATGAATTTACCTATCCGTTTTATATCTATTCAGGGAAGTTGACTTTAACAGGTACTAAATTCAGTCTGAGAGATTCAAAATCTGGTAGCTGAATCAGCAGCCCCAATTCTTAACCTGATTCTTAACATTAACTTAGAGTATATCCTAATCCCTTTCCTTATAATTTTACAGTTACAGTCTTATGGGATAGATTTCCCTGACTTTTGCCTCTGTGTGGCTCATTTTTTTCCAGTGGGTTGTTAATAGAAATGAAACAGCTAAGGGAGTGGGTATTATGTTGGTTTTGTTCACAGCCACACACTTAAGGAAGTATCAGCTTGTGCAGTGTTTAGATTGGGTCAGCCAAAAGGATGATGACTGAATCAGTCCCACTACAGTCAAAATAGTGGCCCTGGTTGAATCATAGAAGCTGGAATGGAGAAATGGAATCTAGATATATTTACTTTTACATGGGACTGAGATTTTTGTAACTGTTTGTAATATAGGAACAGCTGAAAAATATTGATATATAAAATAGTCTTTGCCCTTAGTGAATAATGTTGAAGGGGTAATAAGGATATAAACCGAGTATTATTTGACTATGATGCTAAGGCAGATGTTTTTAAAGCCTTGTCTGACACATGAGAAAGGCAAACAGGGATCTTCTGTGGTCTTGTAAATGTGTATTTCATCAGGTATGTACACTCATAAGTTTAGAATGATGGTTTCCAACTGATAGTTTCCCACTCAGTGAACACAGAGTCATGATCTGAAATCTTTATGTGGCCTCATAAACACAGACAATGTTGGATAACATTTCACTTGCTTATGCAATATATATCTTCAAGTCACTCCCTTATAACTATTTAAAGACTTTTTTTCAAAACATATTTATTAGTTCTTTGAGAATTTCATACAATATACTTTGGCCAAATTTATCCATTTTCCCTAATTCTTCTGAGATCCATCCCTTTCCCCACCCACACCTTCTGTGTCCTGAAGAAAAGAATAGTTTTTTCAACCTATCAAGACCAATTTGGCATGCCCAAATGTTCTCCAATGTATGACATTCTAATGGAGCATTCTATACCTACCAGAGGCTAGACTTGCCTCCTTATGCAGTATGGCAAGAACATCACAGGAATAATCAACCACTTTCTGATTGGGGTTAAATCCCACTGCACAACCCATATATAGCACTCTCTAATATTACACTGCTATGTGGATGTAGTTTTAAACTGATTTCTAATGACTTATCATTAAACCCCTGGATCAATGTCTTTCAACCTTCATCTGAGGAGCTTCTATTTGCAGTAGACAGTGATTAACACACAGACCTACAATAGTCCAAGGTGCAGAGAAAAGCAGTGGAATTCTCAGGCTAAATGGGACACATCTGCCATACACCCTACTTCCTAGGCTCAGCGATCACTTCAGATGAGGAGAGACCAAGGGTGTAAGACCCAGAGGTAATGAGTGAATAAGCAGAACAGTGTTTTCTGGACATGACTAGGAAACCACATATGAATTCACAATGGCTGCAACAGTGTGCACAAAGGGTCTACCGAGTTTACAAGAAAGGTCAAACTAAAAGCAGGAGCTACACCTGCTTTTGATGTGGTCCTGTAACATAGATGATGGAGACTAGTTAAAAAGAAAAAGAAAAGTCATTTTTAATTTTCTGGAAGATGCCTTACAGTGAACCTGCTCAACTGAAAACAGTCTTTGAACTTTTTTCCTAATCTAGTGAATTAAAGATCAGAAACATGTCAGTAAGTCATCTTAGAGTTTGACTTGACTCCATGGTTATAGACACTGATGACAACTGAGTAGAAAAATGGAACAAACTGAATAGACCTCATGGGTAGAAAACTGCATAACTTCTACCCCAGGATATTTATCTTACACGTGTTTCAGTCACTCTTATTGTCAACTTACTATGCATTTTCGCAATAATTACATGCTCAATGCTACCCTCAAAACTGTATCAGTGGTAAAACAATTTCTAAAATAATAAGTGACAATGAACAACTGCATTTAATTGTGACTTTAACTCCACAGCACATACAGACATTTTATTTCACAGCTTAGTTGTTGAGAACATGCAATTGCCAGATTCTTTGCTTCTATCACTTCCTCTTCAAAACATCTATGAATCTGGTAAAACTACTATAACTCTCTCCTCCTGAAAATATTGTCAGTCAATAAGAACTAAAACTGTTTGTTCATATAGAACTCACTAGCTATGGATCTCATGCTCTTCACCATTTGAATGAGGTTGAAACAATACATATCAAATGTTTTCAGTTTTTCAGATGATAACCTTGATAGTTAAACCATAAAACCACCAGGACCTTGACAACACTTGCCAATATTCCAGACATTCATCGATATTTATTTGAAAACTAATTTATTAAAAAAATAAAACCTAGGACACCAAGGTGAAATAAACTTGGTTTTCATAAATCTCAGGGCTGGATGAAATCTCCAGCTCTGTCACTCTTAAATTCAGGTGTTTGAAGACAAATTGACTGAACGTTAAACATGTTTGAATTTAAATCCATCCCTATTAAAAACAAACAGTATGAATCCCATTACTGAAATGACTAAGACTTAGCCTGTTTATTCCTTCAGCATACCACCCATCTCCACATCATCTTTCATTAATTATTAATATGATGGTGACTCAGTTAAGAAATGCATCATGGTTATTCATTATTCCTGGTATACTCTTTAGTGTTGAAGAAATGAACATATTTAAGTTAATAATTTAATTTCAATAGAACAATTTATTTGCATTTTAAATTATAATTGATGAGATAACTTTGTTCTTTTCACACTGATGTTTATAATACATCTTATTTCACCACATATATGGTATGTGGTGTAGACAAAAGTTCACCCAGTAAGTCTATAACTACTTATGACATTAGTATTCAAACTCTAGATTATTTTCATAAATATTTTAAAACTCAGTTATTTACATATATTCATGCATACATATTGCTGTGGTTTTCATTCAGATTGGTTGATTTGTCAACCTACCTAGCAAAGTAAACATTTGTTTTTATATTGATAATGTCTTGAAATTGTGGAATGATTATTCTCCCATTCTATTGTTCATTTTCGACATTGTTTTGGCTCCTGAGACTACTTTGAATTTTTACATTAAATTTTGGAATCAGTTTTCTTGTTCTAGTCAAAATAGTTTGATGGCGTTTTCATTGGAATTTCATTCAACTTACAGGACAAATCTACATCTTAAAAACATTGAATTCCTAAAACATCACGGATTTAATTTATCTCTCCATTTATTTATGTCTTCTTTAAGTTTCTCTCAACCATTTTATGAAGTTTTCAAGGCTTCTCAGAAAATAGAATATAGGCATTTTTCATCTTTTATCAAGTTCATTCCTAACTATATCATAAACGTATGCTGTTAGAAGTGATATTTTTCTATATTTTTATTTTTTTTAGATTATAACATGACTACATCATTTCTCCTTCCCCTCTACATCTTCATATATTCCTCTTTGTTCCAGTTCAATTTACGGTCTCTTTTTTTATTAATTATTGTTATAGTATGCATGTAAATATACATGCACATACCCCTTTACATACCCCATTCATTCTGTATATTGTTACTTTTCAAGATAAATCTCTATCGTTGAAGACACCATGAACTTCAGAGGCAGAACCCAGATGCTCCTGAGCTAGAAATTATATGTCTTAATGTCTAGATGTTACCGCTAGTTTGTAGAACTTTGCCCACTGCCTTAGTTAGAATTTCTAGTGCTGTGAAGAGACACTATGACCATGAAAATTCTAATAAAGGAAAATATTTAATTGTGTGGCTTCCAGTTTCAGAGGTTTGGTCCATCATCATCATGGTGTGGCATGGTGACCTGCAGCACACATGATGTTAGAGAAGGAGCTGAGAGTAGAGAAAGAGCTACATTTTGATCCAAAGGCAACAGGAAGTGAAATGGAGCACTGGGTATGGCTTGAGTATATGAGATGTCAAAGCTTACTCCCACAGTGACACACTTCCAACAAGGCTATACCCACTCCAACAAAGTCACACCTCCTAGTAGTGCCATTCCCTACGAGATTATCGGAGCCAATTACATTCAAACCACCACAATCTACAACCTAGCTCCAACAAGTTTGTAAGAATATCATAATTTAAAATGCATTTAGTCCAAACTCAAAAGTCCCCATAGTCTATCACAATCTCAACAATGTTTAAAAGTGCAAAATTCAAAGTCTCTTCTGAGATTCATGCAGTCTCTTAATCATAATCACCTGTAAACATCAAAATCAAAAAGCAGATCATGTATTTCCAACATATAGTAGCACAGGATATATACTACCATTCCAAAAAAAAAAAAAAAAGAGGGAAGGGAGCATAGTGAGGAAATAATGGACCAAAGCAGGGTTGTTGTAGGATGTCCTGTATGCTATGAATGTGTTGCTCTGATTGGTTGATAAATGAAACACTGATTGGCTAGTAGCCAGGCAGGAAATATAGGCGGGGCCAGGAGAAGAGGAGAATTCTGGGAGGGGAAGGCTGTTTCAGGGAGACTCCAGCCTGCCATCCAGGTAGCAGCATGTAATGGCACACAGGTAAAGCCACGGAATACGTGATGACATATTGATTAATAAAAATGTGCTAAATTTAAATGTAAGAGCTAGTCAGTGATAGGCCTGAGCTAATGGCCAAGCAGTTTTAGTTAATATTAGCTTCTGAGTAATTATTTTATAAGTGGCTGTGGGGTCCGTGGGGCTGGGCTGGGCAGGACCAGAGAAAACTTCAGCTACACAGGACCACAAACCAGCTGGGCAAACTCCAAACTGCATCTCCATGTCTGATGTCAAAACATTCCTCAGATTTCCAATTCTGTTCAGCTTTGTTGACAATAACATACTTCTTTCTCTTGGGCTGATTCCACTCCCTGTTAGCAGGTTTCCTCAGCAGGTTTCCCATGGCTCTGACACCTTCAACATGCTGGGGTCTCCAAGGTAATCCAGGGTTCAATGTCACAGCATTACACAATGGCCTCTATAAGCCTCTTTTCAGGGACACCCCTGTGATATGCCTGGACTCAGCCATTTACTTTAGTAGCAGAGTGTGGTAGTTTGAATATAATTGACCCCATAATCTCATAGAGAGTGGCACTATTAGAAGGTGTGGCTTTGTTGAAGTGGGTATGGCCTTGTTGGAAGAAGTGTGTTACTGTGGGGGTAGGCTTTGAAGTTTCCTATGCTCAGGATACCACTCAGTGTCTCAGTTGACTTCTTGTTGCCTGCAAAAAGTAGCAGTCTCAGCTACAGCACCAAGTCTGCCTGCATGCTGACATGTTCCCTACCATGATGATAATGGATTGAACCTCTGAAACTGTAAGAGACCCACTACAATTCAACATTTTCTTTATAAGAGTTGTCATGGTCATGGTGACGCTTCACAGCAACAGAAAACCCTAACTAACAGAGAAGTTGGTTCTAGGGACTAGGGTATTGCTGTGGTAGGCCTGACCATGTTTTTGTTTGGAATAATATGGGCTTAGGTACTTTGGGTTATGATAGCTGTGGAATGCTTTAAGCACTATATAATGGACCATACTAGTAGGACCATGGAAAACAGAGGTGCTAAGAGTTGTTTGAACTCTCTGAGGCTCACTCAAGAGGGTTAGAGGAAAAGATTTTTAGAATGTTGCCTAGAGATCATCCTTGTGATATTTTGGTAAAGAAAGTGGCAAACTTTTGCTTTTGTCCAAAGAGTCTGCCTGAGGCTAATGTGAAGAGTTTTAGATTAATTCTGTTGGCAGAGGAAATCTCAAAACAACCTAGTATACATTCTGTCAAGGGAATATTAGTGGTAACTCTACAGAAGATTTATAATGAAAAGGAGCAACCTGAGCAGGATAAATTACAAAAAGTAAATTTTGAGGAGAAAAAGAATACCAGGAAGTGGAATGGACATAAAGCCTGTGTTCAAGGAGATAAACTGATTAAGAAATGGAATAAAAGGAGTGATACCTTTAGGACAAAATCTTATGTAGCTAAATTTCCAACTTGTGCAAAGAAACTAAAGAAAAGCTTAGAGCTGGGTAGGTAATATACACCTTTAATCCCAGCACTTGAGGCTGGCAGATCACTGAGGCTGAGGCCAGCCTGGTCTACACAGCAAATTCCAGGTCAGCAAAGCTTAGTTAGTGAAAGACAGAAAGCTAGTGAAGATGTAACTGAACAGGGGTGGGGGGGCATGTTTGAGCCCCAGCAAGCAGCAGAATTTGGCAGCTTCGGCCACATGGTTCTGCCTCTAGAGTTAAGGATAGAAGAAAGGATTTAAGGAATAAAGCTACTGAGGCCAGGCATGGATCAGGGATGTCCCTGAATGGAGGCCCAGAGAGGCCATTCCATGAAGCTGTGAAGTGGAAGCCTGGACTGCCTTGGAGAACACAAGATGTTGAAGATGGCAGAGCAGTGGGATCCCTGCCGAGGAGAGCTGCTAACATGGAGTGGAATCAGCCCGAGTGTGAGAAGTATGTTGCAGTCAACAAAGCTGGACAGAATTGGAGATATGAAGAGAGTTTTGACATCAGATATGATGATGTTTGGAGTTGCTCAGCTGGTTTTCAGTCTTGCTTTGGTCCAGAAATCCTCACTATGCTTCCTTCCCTCTTTTTTTGGAATGATAATGCATATCCTGTGCCATTATATATTGGAAGTATATACCAGCTTTTTTATTTTGATTTTTACAGGCAATTACAGTTAAGAAATTGCATGAATCTCAGAAGAGACTTTGAACTTTGGACTTTTGAAACATTGTTGAGAATGTGATAGACTAGGGGCACTTTTGAATTTGTACTAAGTGCACTTTACATTATGATATTGTTACAAGTTTATAGGGACCAGGGAATGCAATGTGATAGTTTGAATGTGTTGGCCTCCATAATCTCATAGGGAGTGGCATTATTAGAAGGTGTGGTTTTGATGAAGTCGATATGGCTTTTTTGGAAGAGGTGTGTCACTCTGGGGTCAGGCTTTAAGTTTTCTTGTGCTCATGATACTACCCAGTTGTAGTTGGAAGTTTGTCTATGTCCTGGCCAGCCAGCAGTCACAACCAACCTCAGTTGGTAGAGGATGGGACTCTTAATTCCAGTGTCCTGGGTTCGAGCCCCACATTGGGCACCAAAATTTTGCCCACTTATGTCCCCCAGGTAAAAACACAGAGGCTTATATTAATTATAGCTACTTGGTCATTAGCTCAGACTTATTATTGACTAGCTCTTACACTTAAATTAACCCATAATTCTTATCTATGTTTAGCCACGTGGCTTGGTACCTTTTTTTCAGTTCTGCCTTGTCATTTTGTTTCCTCTGTGTCTGGCTGGTGACTCCTGACTCAGTCCTTCCTCTTCCCAGCATTTTCCTTGTCTGTTTATCCTGCCTATACTTGTGCCTGGCTGCTGGCCAATCAGTGTTTTATTTATCAACCAATCAGAGCAACACATATTCACAGCATACAGAATGATATCCCATAGCACCCAGTGTCTCAGTAGACTTCCTATTCCCTGTAAGAAGTACCAGTCTCAGCTCCAGCACCAAGTCTGCATGCTGACATGTTGTCCAGCATGATAATTGACTGAACCTCTGAAATTGTAAATGAGCCACCTCAATTAAAATTTTTCTTAATAAGAATTGTGCTGGTCATGGTGTCTCTTCACAGCAATAAAAATCTTAAGACACCAAGGCAAATTCTATAACCCTTTTCTTCTATCCAGAACTCCAGAACCATGTACCCAAAGCTGTCAAGTGCTGCTGCTTACTGGGGCTGGAACAAGGCCCCCTCTTTCAATTATCTTCACCATCTTTCTTTTTTGATGGTTTCCTTCACTACCTAAGCTTGACTGTCCTGAAACTGGGTCTGTAGATAAGGCTGGCCTCAAACTCAGAGATCCACAAGCATCTGCCTTCTAAGTGCAGGGATTAAAGGTATGTACCATCACATCATGCTTTAAGCTTTTCTTTAATGCCTTTTCACAAATTGGAAACTTATCTGGGTGAAATCTTGATCTGAGGCACTACTCACTTTATTTCATTTCCTGATCTGTTTATCTCCTTGAATACAGGACTTAACTCCATTCAACTTCCTGGTGCTTCTTTTCTCCTCAAATTTTATACTTCATATTTTTCCTTGTTCAACTTGCTCCTTTTCATTATAAATTGTATAAGAGTGACTAATAATAACCAGACAACAGAGTCAATACTACTCTGCTTCACTATTTCCTTTGCCAATGGAATTAATCCAAATTTCTTCACTTTAGCTTCAGGCAGACTCTTTAGACAATGGACAAAAACCAGCCACAGTCTTCCAGAAAATATTACAAGAACCATCTCTAGGCCATATATTAATATTCTTCTCCTCTGAATCCTCTTGAGCCAGGCCCCCACATTTCAAATAACTTAACATCACTGTCTTCCATTCTCCTACTAATATGACCCATTAAGCAGCACTTAAGGCATTCCACTGTTTTCCTAACCTAAACTTCCAAAGCCCATATTACTCAATAAATAAATAAATAAATAAATAAATAAATAAATAAATAAATAAATAAATAACATGGTCAGGCCTATTACAACAATACCCCAGTCCCAGGTACCAACTTCTGTTTTATTTAGAGTTTCTAATGCTGTGAAGAGAAAACATCACCATGCAACTCTTACAAAGGAAATACATTAAATTGGGGTGGCTTACATATTCAGAGGTTTGGTCAGTTATCATCATGGTGCAACCTGGCACCATGCAGGTAGACATGGTACTGGAGAAGAAGCTGCGAACGGAGAAGGAGCTGCATCTTGGTCTGAAGTAAACAGGAAGGGAACTAAGACACTGGGCATGGCTTGAGTGTATATGAGACCTCAAAGTCCACCCACACAGTGATACACTTTCTCCAACAAGGTTATGCCTATTCTAACAAAGCCACACTTCCTAATAGTGCTACTCCCTATGAGATTATGGAAGTCAATTACATTCAAACCACCACAGCTACTATGTTGATCTATTAGTTCTAATAGTATTTTATATTCTTAGTATAGACTATAAGCATCTCAAAATAACCTATCAGTTTGGAGATAGGCCCTTCTAGTCTTGGTTTGCTGAAAATTATTATAATACACAAACAGATAGTAGACTTTTTAAATCAAAAGCTAAGCACATATTTGAATAGAAATTTCCTTTTTTTTTTTTTTTTTTGGTTTTTTGAAACAGGGTTTCTCTGTGTAGCTTTGTGCCTTTCCTGGGACTCACTTGTTAGCCCAGGCTGGATTTCCATAGAAAATACATAGAGTTTTAAACAAGGAAAGGGAAAAATGACCAATAGAACTGGCAGGTAGGACAATGCAGTTACAACTTCTACAAAATGCTGCAAAAATCTATGAACATGACTCAAAACAGAAAGAGCTGTCATAGCAAGTATTTCATAGAATGATAGGGACTTCTGTGCTGCTGAAAGAAAATAATAGCATAAAGATTTTTCAAGTACTCATGCATTCGCACCTGGGATTCATCCCTCAGTAACTCAACATAAGGAGAAATAAAAGCACATAAATGATAACTTATAAGCACATGCTGTTAGCAGTGTTATTTGTAATACTCAAAAAATATGACAAATCTAATATTTGTTAGTCAACCAATGAACATTTTGTGGTACAAGCATATAATACAATTCAGCACTTGAATGAAATACATTATTGTTATGGACAATATAGATGATCTCAAAATACTTATTCTGAATGAAATAAACCAAACAACTATATGCTACAAGTGATTCAACCTGAGGCTTTTTTTTTTAATGTAAGGTGACAATGAACAAAATTATGTTAGTGTTTTTCTGGAAAATGTTTACAAATGGGCATAGAATGCTAATGAGAAATTATGATGAAGGGCTCAGAGGAAAGTAGAAGGGCTGACAGTTCTGTTTGTTATCTACACAATGGTAATGTTTTCACAGATGTATACACAGGTCAAAAATTGTCACAGCTGTAGATTTTTAAGATGTATGATATTGACCATTGATAATAAGGCTGTCAAAACTGAATTTACAAGATTTTCTGTGCTGGTAGGTTTT
The DNA here is from genome assembly GCF_007827085.1 of Peromyscus californicus insignis. Lineage (NCBI taxonomy): Eukaryota > Metazoa > Chordata > Mammalia > Rodentia > Cricetidae > Peromyscus > Peromyscus californicus. The sequence goes on along the minus strand of NW_026294458.1, from coordinate 60,897,192 downwards.
GTTAACCTGACCCAAACTTAGACACATCCAGGAAGATAAAGCCTTAAATGAGGAAAAGCCTTCAACATGTCCTGTGGGAAGGCATACGTATGGGGCATTTTCTTGATTGATGCTTGATGTTTGATGTGGGACGTCCAAGTTCACTGTGTGTGATTTGCACCCCCACCCCCATTCAGATGAACCTGAGTGATATAAGAAATATAAAAAATGAGGTTGAGCAATCCATAGGGAACAAGCCAGTAAGCATCTTTTCTCCATAGCTTCTTCCTGTGCTCTTCCTGGAGTTCCTGTCCTGACTTTTTGTTATGATTTACTGCAATTGTACATATAAACCAAATAAACTCTTTCCCATAAGCTTTCATTTTGGTCAGTGTTTTATCAAAACAATGAAATCAATCTAGGACATTTGCAAAGAAAAGAAATATCATAATTTAGTTGATGATTCTGATCCCTATAATAAGAGAATTTAATGGACAAAATACTTACACTTCTACCTTATATGTATTTTGAAGCCCCATACTCAATCTGATAGTATTTGATGGTGCCATCATCAAGAAAAAATATGTAAGAATGGAATCTTCATAAATAAATTAGTCACTGAATCTCACTGCTCCTTGGTCTTAAACATTTCAGCTGCATGCTTTTTTTTCAGTGAGAATGGTCCCCATAGGCTCCTATATTTGCATGCTTAGTCATCAGCCCCTAATTAAATGTGTTCCTTTATAAGAATTGCCTTGATCATGGTGTCTCTTCACAGCAATATAGCAATATAATGGTAACTGATATATATATATATATATATGTATATATATGTATATATATGTATATATATGTATATATATATATATATCCTGCCAGATATTTAAAATACAATACCTGTCTAAATGTATTTCCTTTCATACTTTTCATTAACTCTTATCACCAATCACCCAGAACTTGAATACCCACATATTTAAATCATAAGCAAATAAATTTGGATCCTGTAATAGTTTCATTAAGTGTCTACTTGACTAAGACATCAGATGCCTATGCATTTATAGAATACTACTCTGGGATTGACTATATGGACATGTCTACATGAAATTTAAAATTTAATGGCTCAACTGAACAAAACAATTGCCCGCCCTGACATGTCTACCTAACCTCTTACAACAAGTTAAATGCTAAAATTCTGCAAACTTTCTGACACTCCTATGGGGACAGGCAGTGCCTCTCTCTCGCTTGAAAACTTGGAGCTGTGAAGTTTGGTTGTTTAATTTTTCTGAATATAGTTTCTAAGGGAAACATTGGATCTGCTTATGATTGAGTCTACCAAACTTGGTGCTAAGCCTACTTCTGTTGCTTTGAGATCCTAATACACTGGATTATAGCATCAGCTTCCCCTGTTCCACAACTTGCTTACTGACCATCATGGAATTAGCCAATTTCTTTGACTTCATGAGCCAATATTACAACAAACCATATTAAGTCTATGTGATGAGCTATTGGATCTGATTCTTTGGAGCCCAATCCCTGTCTAATTCATTGTCTAATAATTAGTGTCTTTAAATATCTGTTTTTAAATATCTAGTTTGTTTTCTAATGTTTATAAATAGCAGGTAAATTACTATAGTGTCAGAAAATAAAACAAATGCCCAATTATGGACCCAGTTTTTAACCTCTTGTAACTGAATCATATACTATATACTAACTATATAGAATATAATATGTAATTATATCACTAGTTAATTCTGCCAAATAATTGATCTCTATAAACTCTACAAAAATTATGGCAAGTGATTTCTAAAATAAAATCTCTCAATTATTTTTGTTCTCAGAAATCCTGAAATTTTATAAGGAATTCTTGAGCGGGAAGTGAAGTCACGGTAAAGGATTTGAGTAGAATATTAAATAAAGATCACCTAGGAGCAACATTGTCTCATATATACCTCTTCTCCTTGCCCAGCCTCCATGGTGCTAACTTTTTTTTTCTGAATAATGCACAGTAAAGTTCACTCTCTTTATTGTTCTGTTCTTTGGATTAAGTAACTCCTAGAAAGAAGTCATTTGATCTCTTGTTAAAGAGTAAGTGGTCCTGTGATTGGTGCTATGTAGCTCCTTACAGGAATGGGGCATTGTCTCTGATTGCGAAGCTATTCTCTCTCTCTTTCTATAAACTGTTGTAAAATTCTGATGTAATCCTGAGTTTATTATTGTTAAGAAAGGTGTCATCACAGCTTTCAACCTGTTATGTGCTTTTTCTAAGGTGCTATAGTGTGAATGAATCCATTTTCTATTCATCACATACTTTTTTTTTTCTTTTTTTTTTTTGTTTTTTTTTGTTTTTTTTAAATTTATTTTAATTTATTTTGCAATACAATTCAGTTCTACATATCGGTCACGGATTCCCTTGTTCTCCCCCCCTCCCGTCCCCCTCACCTTCCCCACAACGCCCCCCCCCCCCATTCCCATCTCCTCCAGGGCAAAGCCTTCCCCACAGACTGAGGTCAACCTGGTAGACTCAGTCCAGGTAGGTCTAGTCCCCTCCTCCCAGGCCGAGCCAAACAATCCTGCATAGGCCCCAGGTTTCAAACAGCCAACTCATGCAATGAGCACAAGATCTGGTCCCACTGCCTGGATGCCTCCCAAACAGATCAAGCCAATCAACTGTCTCACCCATTCGGAGGGCCTGATCCAGTGTGGACCCCTCAGCCATTGGTTCATAGTTCATGTGTTTCCATTCATTTGGCTATTTCTCCCTGTGCTTTATCCAACCTTGGTCTCAACAATTCTCGCTCATATAAACCCTCCTCATTCTCGTTAATTGGACTCCTAGAGATCCACCCAGGGCCTAGATATATGGCGCTTTCTTAGAAAATTGGGAATCAATCTCCCCCAAGATCCAGCTATACCACTCTTGGGCATATACCCAAGAAATGCTCAACCACACCATAAGAGCACTTGTTCAGCTATGTTCATATCAGCATTGTTTGTAATAGCCAGAACATGGAAACAACCCAGATGCCCTTCAACTGAAGAATGGATAAACAAAATGTGGTACATATACACAATGGAATACTACTCAGCAGAAAAAAACAATGGCATCATGAGGTTTGCAGACAAATGGATGGATCTAGAAAAAATCATCCTGAGTGAGGTAACCCAGACTCAGAAAGACAAACATGGTATGTACTCACTCATAGCAGGATACTAGACATGAAACAAGGATGAATTGTCTGCTACTCACATCACCAGGGAGGCTACCCGGAAAACAGGACCCCAAGAAAGACACAGGGATCGCCCAATGACAGAGAAATGGAACGAGATCTACATGAACAGCCTGGACATGAGTGGGGGTAATGAAAGGCGAGGGTCGAGGGAAAGAGAGCTTGGGGGAGCGGGAGATCCCAGCTGGATCAACAACAGAGAGGGAGAACAAGGAATAGGAGACCATGGTAAATGAAGACCACATGAGAACAGGAAGAAGCAAAGTGCTAGAGAGGCCCACAGAAATCCACAAAGATACCCACACAACAGACTGCCGGCAATGGTCGAGAGACAGCCCGAACTGACCTACTCTGGTGATGGGATGGCCAAACACCCTAATTGTTGTGCTAGAAACCTCATCCAACTACTGAGGGATCTGGATGCAGAGATTCATCACATACTTTTAAGGAATGAAATGTAACCCAGTTTACTGGGCAGGGGGGTGGGAACAAGAAGGAGAAATTTAACCAGATACTTTTCCACTTCTACCTCAAACTGTGTGAATGTACCACAGTACTATAAAAATAAAGAGCTGGAAGTATAAATTTGGTGAGAAGAAAAGTTGTGGTAGAAAATACATGGTTTACAAGGTATCTTTAAAAAGATTAGAGACTATGTTGCTTTCACTCCTATATCCAACCATTGAAGTTCCATTCAGAATTTTTAAATGGTGGCAATAATGTTGATATGACTTTGTCTATAAACATGTTGTTTGAAATTTTAAGTACTAAAACTATTGTCTTAGTTTCTTTTTTTGTTTGCTGTGATAAAATAGAAAGGGTTGAGTTAGCTCACAGTTCAAGGTTCCACTCCTAGCGTTGGAGAAGACATCAAAGCAGCAAGAGCTGGAAGCATCTTGTCATATTGTGTTCGGAATGAGAAGAAGAGAACAGTGAATGGACACAGCTGCTCAGCTCACTTGCTCTGTTTTCACAGCCCAGGATCCCAGTCTCGGAATGGATATACAAAGTATGCAAAACTTCCCATCTCATGCAAACAGGATCATCTCCCACAGGCATGCCAAGTTTTCTCAGGTGATTTGACATCTCATAAAATTGACAACTGTGTTAGCCATCACAAGTATTAATAAAGATACATATTGTTATTGTAGTCTTACAAATTCACTTACATTTAGGGAGCTGCAATATCCCGCTTACCTTAACATGATCTTTATGATATAGATAGTGACTTGCCATCTATAGTTGATTTATGCAATGTATTAGTATTGACTTAATATTTACAACTTACATAAAAATTGTGTCAATGACCTTACAGTTACAGTAGAATACTGCTTGTGTAGCCCCAGGGGTCTCCCCTCTATTCCCAGTATATTTGGAAGGCTGGGATTTTGTACTCTTCTTTGAAATATAACGTTCATTGTGACACTCTGTAGACTTGCACTCTTAGAAATGTTACTTACTAGCTGAAATTCAAATACAACAACAATAAAAATTGTCATGCAAAAGTAGTAAGTGTCCTAAGAGTAAAGGATAAAGTACTGCCTGTCACCCTTTACTAATATTGTGTATCGTTAAAAGTATCATCCAAACTTTAAAAGAAAAAAAAATGTTTTTAATACTGACCTCTGGCAGTGACTGTCAGTCTTTTGTTTTTCTCTCTCTTCAATAGAGAATTTGTTCTGCACTGGGACAAACGGCAGTGCAAGCAGGTGAAGATCAAAGTAGCCAAAGGAGAATGACTTCCTGTTAAAATTTGTTCGACCTTTCAAAAATATTTTAAATGCCCAGCTCACAGAGGAATTGACCTTTGCCATTATCCAAGGACTTTGTGTTATTTGAAGATTGGGCTCATTAATAAAATTAATGTTAGGTATGTGGTGAGGAAAAATAAGCATTTTATGTGAGGTTTGCACTGGGTGAGTTAGGGCTAACTGTAAATTCCTTACATATCACATGAACACAGATGTTTTACAAAACGAATTGAAGCTACATACATAATTTCCAGACAATAAACCTGCACATCTCTATATTAAAGCCGTAATAATGTGCCAACTTCTTATGCCAAGTATAAGGAGAGGGAAAATAAGAAAAAAAAAAAAGAAATAGAAGAAAGCAGCCATTCGTATGAAATGATTAGTTTGTATCTACATATACTCATGCTATCTAAAGCAGGATGGGTTCTGAGACCATCTGATCCTGTGTCTTCTCATGTCTGAGAACATTCATAAGTTATCTATTTGCTTTTCATCATAGTTCCATACGTACTATTCCAGTGGTGAAATTGTTTCAGGAAAAGACTCTAATCACTGTCCCCAAGAGCACAGAGGAAACGGTCAAGCCCTAGTTTCTATTTGTCACAGACTCCAATTCTCCTGATAAAGAACTACACATAAAATAACACTGTATGAAGACTCTTCAAGCAAATATTTTGGTTTTAATTCATAGAGTAAAGCTGTGACACTAATTAAAATTATAGAAGTGTCTCCACATTTACTTCCATTTCAAACCAGTCGAGGCATTAACAGAAAGGTTGATATGAAAGATCTGAGATGGAGCTGTTTCCATCATTTCATCCACAGGATCACTGATGATGGCTTTTAAAAGCATATAGCAATCAGTAGCAAAACGTGAAACTGTTATGAATGCTTCTCAAATTTAATTTAAGCTTAAAATCAAAGAAAATGAAAAGTTTCCCTAGAAAGGACAAGCAAAGTGGAATTTACAAAAGGGAAAATTGAAGGAGATGGGTGAGTTTTTCTCCCAGAAGACATTACTTTACTAAAAATTAAATCTTTTTATGGTCTCAAAGTACTTCATAATGATGCTTATATATTTTACCTCTAGAAAAAATTTATGACCCATACATATTTCAGTTTCACATAAATACATCTGTTTTTACATAAACACAGTTATGTTTATACAAGGATTTGATACATATAATATTCCTGTGTGTACCTTAAACTCTATTGTCTATTATATATAATATAAATGATATAAAATCCAATAAGTAACCTAACATATGGAGAATGTCATTTGTCCTAAAACTCCAGATATTGTGTATTTAATTGTATTGCATATATGTGAGTGGAAACAAGAACTTACAAATGAACATTTTTAATCTTAATTGTTTCCAATGAGAGCTGTACCAGCTCATACTGAGAGAGGTAATTAGCCTACTACTGAGAACTTTCTGTATCTTTTATTATGATCTTGATAGAGGTAATTTGGCACTGACAGCTGTAAAAGAGTCCTATTTTAGCTTGTTGCAATCTACTGATTAGTGAGCTTCCTTGATTATCAAGACCTGAAATTGCATAAAGTACTAATTTCCTTCAAGGGAAATTAGGTTTCTGTTTGTTTTTGTTTTCTGTTTGAGCATACCAGTGTTTCATATTCCCATGATATTCTAGCGAGCACATTTAATAGTTTTTAAATAAATTAGATTTAAATAGATTTTAGTTTAAATTTAATTTGATAGACTTTTTATTTGTCTAATAGATTTAAAAACAAAACATGCAAAATGCACAGATATCCATATGAAACTATTCAGAAAACTGTACTTTGAAAAAAATAAACAGAAATTTAAACACTATATAAACGTTGAAATTTCAAAGAAAAATAAATAAATACTTGGCATAGACTGCTTCAATCTCTGCCCAATAATTTGAAATTAAAATTTCATTGTTGAACAATATCGAAATATATGTTGCAAAAGAATAACTTTTGAAGTTGTTAAGATGGAGAAGACAATATGCTATATAGAGCCACAGAGTGATCAGGAAGAATATAGTGTTAGGAGATAGTGAGCCAATTTTTATAATATAACTGATGAATTAAATTGAAATTTTTGACACAGTTTTCATACTTATCAGAATTCTGAATAACTGTCTTGTTGAATTAAAAAAAACTCTTCAAAACATTTGGAAAATTTCTTAGTATGTTTTTAGGTAATGAAAAAACTAGTGTACAGAAGGTTCATATTTTATATGGAAGATGGAAGACAACCATGCCATGGCTGCTAGAATGCACAAGATATGGACCAGGGTCAATGAGAGAGCAATCTTCCCATAAGGAAGGCCACTGGGTAAAATGAAAGTTATAGTAGCAAAGGGCTGGATGTTCACATGTTTCTTGTAGAGTCCAGTTCCAATTATACAATGTTGATCTCAATGGGGAGTAAGTGAAGCTGCAAAGAGTTGGAATCAAGACTTAAGACAAAGAGAGAACCTTGGAGACTCTGCTGTCAGTGGAAGATAAGTACCATATTAACTTACAGAGGATAGAGAAAGAGTGGAGATGGAAAGAGTTGAGAAAGCCCTGTGATGGCAAACAATGCCCACACCTCCTACCCCATTTAGCCCTCCTTGTTCCATGTTTCTATCTTTATATCATTGCATATCATCTTCCCTCACTCTCCCCCATGGTCCCTTATAATTTTCTGATCTATGGGCATTCCAAGTGAGATGTACATATCTAAAGACTCAAAACTAACATCTAATAAGGAGAGAAAACATATAATGTTTGTCTTTCTGAGTCTGAGTTACAGTGATTACTTCCAGCTCCAACTATTAACCTGAAAATTGCATAATGTCATTTTTTAGCAGCTGAATAACATTTCACTGTATAAATGTAACGCATTCGTGTTACCCATTCATTCACTGATGAGCATGTAGGCATAATTTTTACAAATATGATGAGATCAAACATTGAAGATAAAGCAGACCCTTCTAAAAATGAGGTTGGTATGTTGTTTATCCTACTATAAAAAAAATAACTAGATCCATGTAGCTCATGTTCTGTAAAAAAAAAAAATGATTCAAATGGATTAAAGGCTTAATATACCTGAAAAAACTGAAACTGTTGGAGTGAGATGAGAAAAAATGCTTAAAGGCACAGACAGGGGTGAAGGTTTTCTGTAAAAGATTCCAATATCTTGGAAAATAAATCCAAAAAAAATTGTAAGTAAACTTGCACAAAATTAAAAAGCTGTGTGTCCACTCTTATTGTATCCTGTTTTGCCCTGTTCGGTTGGCATCTCTGGGAAACCTGCTCTTTTCTGATGAGAAATGGAAGAGCAATGGATCAGGGGAGAGAGAAGGTAAAGAGGGCAGACTGGGAGGAGTGGGAGGAGGGGAAAGAGAGGTCTGGATATATTGTATAAGAAAAGAAAAAGATAGAAAAATAGCTGCTAAACAAAGGAAGTTGTTAATCCAGTGATGAGAAAACCTATATAATGGAAGAAAAAAATGCTAACCATATTCTTGACAGAAGATTAATCTCTTTAATATATAAAGAACTCAAAAAACAAATTTGAAGAAACCCAGACCATACAAGAAATGAATCGATCATAACTATGAAATAAAAATGAGCAACTGGGGTGGTTAGAATAAGAATGGCACCCATAGGCTCTAGATTTGAATGCTTAATCACCAGGGAGTGGAATTATTTGAAATAATTAAGCAGGTGGCCTTGTTGGAAGAAATATGTCACTGGAGGTAGTATTTGAGGTTTCAAATAGCCCATTCTAAGCCCAGAGTCTGTCCCCTCTCTCTGTCCCTCTCCCTCTCCCTCTCCCTCTCCCTCTTGTCCCTCTCCTTCTCCCCCTCCCCCTCCCCCTCCCTCTCTCTGTTACCTAAGGATTCAGATGTAGAACTCTCAGCTACATTCTCCTCCCTCTCCCCCTCCCTCTCCCTCTGCTTTCTGCCTGCAGATCAGGATGTAGCTCTCAGTTATTTCTCCAGTATCTTGTCTGCCTGCATGCTGCCTTGCTTCCCACCATGGCAATAACGGAATAAACCTCTGCAACTGTAAGCCAGCCCCAATTAAATCCTTTCTTTTACAAGAGTTGCCATGGTCATGGTGTCTCTTCATGGCACTAAAAACAGTGATAACAAACACTTAATGGTGTTTCAACCGTTCCGATCATCAGTTAGAATTATTGTCAGTGACAAATTTTATATATATATATATATATATATATATATATATATATATATATATATACAGTAAAGATGCTGGTGAAGATGCAGGGGAACGGGAACCATTATGTTGTGCTGAAAGGAATGAAAAATTGTCTAGCCATCACAGAGGTAAAGATGAACATCACTTTTAAAATCCTGAAAGCAGTTAGTATGACCCAGTTATGCCACTCTTTATATTCCTGAAGACCTCAAGCCAACACAGTACAGAAAGGAAACTTGTACATTCATGTTTACCGCACCAGCAGTTACATTAGCCAGGTTATGGAATCAAATGAAGAAAAGCATTTGTATCGAAGCAGAATCAAAACTGTTGGTGAGAGATAGGGGGTAGTTTGGGAAGAGAAGTAACAGGAAGCTTATTGTAGCTAAATGTCATAAAACAACACGAAATACTTGAAGGAATGTCTTTATAATACCTATAACTATGTGAAATTATCATACACTATTATTTTCTAAGAATTCGTATCTTGTTTTAATTTTTAAAGCTATATAAAAATAACTGAGACTTCCATACAACTATCATTCTTAAAGTCCTTTCATTGCGTTTAAACTACTGTAGAGACCATTGAGCTTAGTGTCTGATGGGGAAATGTCTTTCAGTATGCTGCAAATATATGTTGCTCTGATTGGTTGATAAATAAAGCTGATTGGTCGTTGGCAAGGCAGCTTAGAGGTAGGCAGGAAATTCAAAGAAGGAGAGACAGGAAGAAGGCAGAGAGAGATGCCAGGGAGCTGCCCAAGGAGCAACATGTAATGGGACACAGGTAATGCCACAGAACATGTGAACATGTGGCAATATATAGATGAATAGTTATGGGCTAATTTAAGATATAAGAGTTAGCTAGCAAAAAGCTTGAGCCATGGCTATGCAGTTAAAATTAATATAAGCCTCTGTGTGTTTACTTGGGAGACATGAGTGAGAGAGATTTGTCCTGACTGTAGCAGTCCAGGACACAGAAAATCTTCCAACTACGAGTGTTGTTGAGTATGCTGTATCAGACAAGTTCAGCACTGTCCATTGAACATGTTCATCTGCTATGCTGAGACTGTAACACGCGAATTTGGTGAAGGTAACAAATGGTAAAGTTTTATTTAAGCTTTAATATACCACACATAGGAGGTATATTAATGATTTCCACAACTGATTTACCAGTAGATATTTTATACATTATTATAATTCGACCAATCAACCATAAGCTAAGCATTATGGGTTGTGTGTAAAAATATTTTAGTGGAATTATATATTTTTGTGTGTTTGCCTTTGCTTTTTTTAAATAAATTTATTCATTATTTTACATCCTGACTGCCGTTTCCCATCCCTCTGCTTCTCCCATTCCCTCCCCCCTCCTCCTCTCCACCCCCCTAGTCTACTCCTCCTCTGTTTCTGTTCAGAAAGTGTATCTTTTTAAGAATCCTGATAGACACAGTTGTGACAATTACTAAAGAAAATGAAATCTTTCTGTTTTCAGTGGAGCAATGTTCTTGTCATAATATTCATAACAACAATAACAATATTGTGTTTGCATGTATCAGAGACTTAAGAGAAACTCTATTGTTTGGATAATGTGATTCTATCTTGTATTAATAGCCACTGTGTTATAATGAACCTATTTTCTCCTCATAGGAACAAGGTCATACAATGGAAAATAGAGCTCCTGGGAATTTGCAGATTTTGTCTATTTAACACTCTGAAGACTTGAATAAAAATATCTTAGAGGAAGATCCATTGTTCCACACAGAGATCAGTTCTTCCACTTAACTTTAGAAACATCTTGAAACAATACAATAGCATCCATTAGTCTGACAGAAGCTCTGGTGCAATATCATAACAGACAGTATCATAGTGTACTACATATGTAAATCGGTGTAGTTGTTTTTAGTTCTGTAATGTATTTTTTTTTCTTTAAAAAAAAAAAATCCCCATCCAGACTGGCATATCTACTGTGAATCAATGAGGCATAGCCAATTTTCTGGATTTCTCAGGGAGAGAGATGGTTTGGGTAATGAACTATAAAAGTATATATAATTGTGCTATTGGCAGTATGTAATGTTTTAGAACAGGACAGAAATCTTTCTTGTGCTACAGGTAAATGGAAAAATTCTTTGTAGTATACAGGCAGTAAATTTTTTGCCATATAAATCTGTAGACAATATATAGGAGGACTTTTATTCTTTTGCTTCTTTTTAAAAATTTTTTTTAGTCCAGAATGCCAGGAAATAAAAAGACTTTAAAAGAAATGTACCAAAGACAAAGATAATTAGAAAAGTAAAAGTTACAAATGACCACATAATAATATAAGGGAAATTAATAGCAAACAAACTCAAAACAGAAGGAAAAGTAAGAGTATTGTCCATTTGTATTCAGGAACATTCTGGTTTTCTGTAATATACATGTCAGGTTTGAGCAAAAAATGGCTAAGTCAATTTTGCTGTGATGATTTAGAAATTCCTTATACACTTCAGAACAAAATGCAAGCACCCTGCCAAAGGTCAAATTAAACACTAATATGTGGTTCAGATATTTTATTTATTTATTAGATTTGCAATGTATAATTTATTTGCATTGACTTCTACATGTGAACCAGCTTATACTGCATTCCGGAGAACACAGCAATTAGTTAAATCACACTAGCCTCTAATGCATTATTGCGTCTCTAGAAATAATGCGTTCATTATTCATGAAGTAAAAAGAAATGGAGAAACTACCTCATTCCTAGGGGGAAATGACACAGGTATCTCCACATCACTTGAAATAATTAGAAAATACATGAAGAGTAGTTTGTTTGCCTTCAGATGAAAGTACATGTTCTCTTTGAACTTATGGGTGAGCTTTGAAAGCACTGTGCCTGGTAAAAAACAGTTTTCACACAGGGACTCCCATTGCTCCTGCAACTACTGCACCCTTGGTCTCTGACTACGTATCACTCCAGGAGTCTCCTGACTCTTTCAGAGCAATTTGTAGGTCACCATCCTTATTTGGCATCCTGCAGAGTTGATTCTGCTAGAATTTCACCTATCTGCTAGACACATCTGTAGATATCTGAAATTCAATAGCAAAAAAGTTTAAAATCTCCCCATGTAGTTCATAACTGCCAGTCTATTGGAAATAGTGAAAAGATGGATGTATAAGGAAAATCAGATGCTCATTTTTTTTTAATTAAAAATGACTATGGTTATAGAAAAACCCTTCAGGAGCTGGAGTAAAATGGATTCCAAATAAAGGAAAGTTGAAATGTTACTTAGGATCAAACCACAACATGTTCCTGTAAACCTGTACAGCAATTCCTTCAGTATGTTCCTGCCTTTAGTAATGCTTGAGTGAGATGTTTTACGAATAGAGTTTAGAAATGTTCACAAATAGAGTTTTATGTGGATATTCAGTCCCTTATCTCTTTTTCATGCAATTTCATCTTTTAGTTCTCGATGGAAATATCCAGACAAAACATTACTCACAATGTATGCTGACTTTGTAAGTCACAATTATTCAAATCCAAGAGATGGGACCAGTTACGAGTTCTGAAAGTTCCTAGGCACGAAGAAGAAAAGAGTTCCTAGATGAGTAGAAGAGGCAGATTCTAAAGCACCATTATCTTTCTTCCATCTTTCAGAGTCTATTCTCTGATTTTCTTAGTAAGAGATTTACATTTTAGTTCTGAAGCTATTACTTAAATTTCTTTGATTATGGCATTTTCTATGTTTCAGGATGTTATCTATAATGCTGGGAAATTAATGTTCATATCAGAGTATTCTTATAATAGACTATATTTTGAATCATCAAAATAAATATTCAATAATGGTGGTTATTACAATTATCACTATCATCCATAATCTTAATGTTGTTAAACAGGATTTCAAATTTCCCCAGATATGTTAGTAAAAGTAGCACATTCTCAAGGAGCCTTCCTGTACAGCTTCATAACTAATCTTTTCTAAAATAGTGTTGGTACTATCATTTGAATACAGACTTTACTCATCAAAAAAACTTGGGAATATATTTAGTGGTTATAGGTTATATTTGTAAGATTTGTTAGGGTAAATTTTTAACATATTAATGATAATGTAGCGCAAAGTGTTAGAGAAGGTTCTCCATTGTCTGATCTCAACAGGCTTAAATTTTTGTCTCATTTCATTGATTTCTACAAGAATTTCCCTCATTTTAGTTACAAAATTAAAATTCATTATTTAATGAAAGATACCATATGACATTTGATGTTCTATCATGAAACCTTTCTATTATCCTGTTTTATGGCATTTCAAACACATTGTATTTACATGTATTTATCTCTTCTAGGCAGTATTTCTTTTGCATGAAACATTTATTTTTCACAGAACTGTAATTGCAAAATCTTAGTATAGCCGGGCGGTGGTGGCGCACGCCTTTCATCCCAGCACTCGGGAGGCAGAGCCAGGCGGATCTCTGTGAGTTCGAGGCCAGCCTGGGCTACCAAGTGAGTTCCAGGAAAGGCGCAAAGCTACACAGAGAAACCCTGTCTCGAAAAACCAAAAAAAAAAAAAAATCTTAGTATAATTCCTGTTAAAAACATTCAAAATCCAAACATTTTGTACCTTGGATATTTCTCTCTCTCTCTCTCTCTCTCTCTCTCTCTCTCTCTCTCTCTCTCTCTCTCTCTCTGTCTCTCTGCAGTATACGCATATGGATGCATGTAAGACTTTTTGTGTTTCAGGTATTTCTCTCTGTGTGTAGTATATGTATGTGTCTGCACACGTGTGCAGGAATACTAGACCATGAATACACATCTGGAGAACGTCAGTCTACTTCAAGTATCTTTCTCTATTGTTTTCCAGGTATTTGTGGAATGGGTATAAGGCCTCTCAAATTTGACTAGACTGGTGGACCAGAAAGCTCCTGAGGCTCAGTCTAACTCTGCCTGCAACTTCTAGTAATGGGGTTATACATACCACTGTCATTCACAGCAGACACTGGATATCCAAACTCAGGTTACATGCTGACATGGTAAGCACTTTGATCCATCTCCGAAGTATTTCTGTAGATATTTGTTTATATGAAAATGTATTCTTCTCCTTCTTCGACCCCTATTATTCTTAGGTTTGGTCTTTTCATGGTGTCCCAAATTTCTTGGACATCTTGGTTCATGACTTTGTTGGCTTTAGTGTTTTCTTTGACTGATGAATATATTTCTTCTACTGTATCTTCAATGCTAGAGATCCTCTCTTCCATCTCTTGCATTCTGTTGATTATACTTGCATCTGAAGTTCCCAATCGTTTTCTCAGATTTTCTATTTCCAGCATTCCCTCTGTTTGTGTCTTCTTCATTTTTTCTATTTCCCTTTTCAGGTCTTGGACTGTTTCCTTCATTTGTTTCATTGATTTTTCTTGATTTTCTCTCAGTATTTTATTGTTTTCTTCCAGGACTTTATTGATTTCTTCTAATTTGTTTGCCCTTTCCTCTAGTTGTTTACAGCGTTCTTCACATTTTTTTGTCTTTTCCTCTACGCAAGCCTCTAGCTTCTTCATGATGTCATTCATAAGGCTGTTTTCTTCTGCTTCTTCCAATTTCTGATGTTCAGGTCTAGGTGTTGGAGGAGGGCTAGGGCCAGGTGATGCTGTATTGCTATTCATTTTGTTGTATATATTTCTGCCTTGACGTCTGCCCATCTCCTTGTGGTTCGTTCTTGGCCTTATCCGCACAGAGTGTTCCAAAAGGGACGTCCTCTGGTGATGGGATGGCCAAACACCCTAATTGTTGTGCTAGAAACCTCATCCAACTACTGAGGGATCTGGATGCAGAGATCCATGACTAGGCCCTGGGTGGATCTCTGGGAGTCCAATTAGCGAGAATGAGGAGGGTTTATATGAGCGAGAATTGTTGAGACCAAGGTTGGATAAAGCACAGGGACAAATAGCCAAATGAATGGAAACACATGAACTATGAACCAATGGCTGAAGGGTCCCCACTGGATCAGGCCCTCTGAATGGATGAGACAGTTGATTGGCTTGATCTGTTTGGGAGGCATCCAGGCAGTGGGACCAGATCTTGTGCTCATTGCATGAGTTGGCTGTTTGAAACCTGGGGCCTATGCAGGATTGTTTGGCTCGGCCTGGGAGGAGGGGACTAGACCTACCTGGACTGAGTCTACCAGGTTGACCTCAGTCTGTGGGGAAGGCTTTGCCCTGGAGGACATGGGAATGGGGGGGGGGGGTCGGGGGGAAGGTGAGGGGGACGGGAGGGGGGGAGAACAAGGGAATCCATGGCTGATATGTAGAACTGAATTGTATTGCAAAATAAATTAATAAAAAAAAAAAAAAAGAAAATGTACCTTTAAGACTTTGTTTCAAAAGTATCAAAAAACAGGGACTAAAAGATTGTGTGCAATGTACTAACAGTTATAAACATGTAGACAAATTAATTAAAGAAGTTAGTTAATGGCTTATAAATATATAATGTTAAAAACTATACTATGAAATAAAATACATTACATATTGAAAACATTTAACAAAATGTTGTCTAAGATTGCTTACTGCATGATTTACCTTGAAAACTATTTATACAAAATCAATACTTAACACGTTTATGAAATAAAGTTTGAGTAGAAATATAAATCAACAGTAAGTTATTATACCAAGATCATTGACTAAAAAGTAGTAGGTATATATATATATATATATATATATATATATATATATATATATATAGTCATATTAGATGAAATCTTTCCTAATCCTCTATGTAATTCCAGTAATTATTTTGAGTGTCTAATTTAAAATTGTTAATGGATAGTATAAATAAAACACATCCTAATCAGAATCAGTCTATTACAATGTATAACTGCTTTATCTATTTGCTATTGCTATCTGTAAGAAATATACTATCACTATACTTTATCTAAAGATGTTCTGTACAAAGAGATTTCCTAGGTGTTCAATTTCAAGACCCATTTGCCTTTTATAGGTCCAACTAAAGACAGCAAGAAGAAAACAACACACTAGATATATCTTAGAGTTTGTCTTTATTTTTAAGCACACAATATTTACTTACTAATGGTATCATTATTGCTTTGCAATCAATAACAAATTTTCTTTTTATATTTTTGAGATCATAACTTAATTACATTTCCCCTTTTCTTTCCTTCCCCAGACCCACCCTTATATCACTCCCTGCTCATCTTCAAATTCATGGTGTCTTTTTACACTAATTGTCATTCATACATATATGTATTTGTATAGATACGTGTATGCCTAAATACGACCTGTGCCGTCTGTATAATGCTACTGTATGTATGTTTTCAGGGCGGTGAGGGGGGCGGGTCTTCCATGATAAAGAGCAGTTTCCCTCCTGCTCCAGCCTTCCTCAGTTGCCTAAAGTGCTTAATGTAGTGTTGCGATCTCATTGACTTTCCCCCATCCAGTTTGGCATGTTCATTGGTACCATCCTTGTGAAGTTCATGTTGTTGACACTTTCCAGCTACAGTTTCTGCTATGAGTTGCAGACATAATATCACAGATATTATGTTATATCATTAACTCCCTGATCTTCTGTTTCTTAGAGTCATTCTTTCCCTCCTCTGCAACATTCCTTGAGTCTTAGGTGTTGGAGTGTTTTGTAGATATGTCCAGTGGGACAGTACTGAAAAGGAGAAAGTCACATGAGCTTGAGGAAGACAGGAGACAAGATCACAGACGTCAGTATAGTTCTATAAATGAGGGTATTTACCAATTCTAATGCTACCGATTATAGCATTGAAAACTGAAATGGTGTGTTGAAAATTTACAGTATTGTAATAATGTAAATTAGAACTTAGTATTTATCAAGGATAATGGTCCTTGGTATGTAACACAGACTGTACTGATTCATGAATTCAAACTCTCTCAGTAAGTCTAATTCATACTTGTGCACTGATTTCCATATTGTATGTTTACTTTTTTAAATGAATTACAATGTACCTTTTAAATTTGATAGCTTTTTCTTTGTTATTTTATTCTAAAGAAGGGAATATGATACAATCGTAGTGTTTATATGATCAGCATTTTCCCTGGAATCTGACTGTCCTAAATGTGGTTTCCATAAAAACTTTTGTTGTTTTCATGTTACAAAATATAACCTGAAAATATCATTCATCATCTGTGTCTTTTCTAAATAAAATACAGCTTGCTCAAATAAACGAAGTCATTTTTTTTCAATTTCAAAATAGAGTAGACATGGAATAAATTCTACAATATTAAGAACATAGTATGATAAGCAGTCATCACAGATTTTCAAAATCACTACTTGAATTATAAGAAAAAGTCTCCTGAAGAATATATACTTTCAAAATTATAACACAAAAATTATATGATGTATCATAAGAAAAAGATCACAGATACTCCAAGTAATTGAAATCAATGGTGATTATTTATGAAAGTATGACTCCTTACGAAGTTTACAGAAAAATAAGTAAAACCAAATGAAACAACAATATTTTGTGAAAGAGTCAATGGGAAAAATAAAACAGCAATTATAACAAAATATCTGTCACATGCAATGGTACATAAACAAGAACAGTCCATAATTACTAATACTTGATGGAAAACTTAGTAAACAATTATACAGCATGCACAGAAAAGTAAAATTAAAGCTTGAGGAATTAAACCTTTATCCCAAAGGACATTGGGAGCACTGTAAAGAAAAATACATTTATTTAAATCAACAAATGAATGTACTTTTCCCTCCAAAGTGTTTGAATATTAGCTATATTTTAAGAGGCTAGCATACTATAAACAGAATTTCTGCATAAGATGAGCCTTGTGAGAAAAGGCCTGGAATCCAAAAAGGAACAGAGCCTGCTTTGCTGAAGTGCCATGTACGGACTACAACATATATACATCCACATGTGAGCACAACGCAGGGGAAAAAATTAGGTAGCTTTTGGTATGTAAATTCTGTATCAGAAAGCAGAGAGAAAAGTGGATACTTAAGGATTATGAATTATATCTAGTGAAAACAGTGAGACACAAGTCCATGTTTTTGAACTTATATAATGGCTACATTTTCTGTATTAAAGTCTACATAAAGTGAAAACTTTAATCAAATTTCAACAATTGATTGAGAAATATATCCATTACAACAAAAATATTTTTCTATCTTTGAGAAGAATAGCTAGTATTTAAACTATAAGTATCTTAACCATTGTGCAGTTTCTCATGAAGTATGTTCTCCATCCTTTTTTAGCAATAATGAACACATGTGCTGTCTTTTTATTCAAAGAAATCACCCAGGAACTAAGATTTCCAAGTGAATTAATTTTATTTGCATTATTTGTGACATAACTACAACCTGTAAAGATCAAAGTAGGCATACATGTGGAAATTAAGTGTTGCCCTCAGCCCCTTTGGACTCACATGCTCATTTAATGTGACAAATATATCCGTCGCAATAGCTCAGCATCATTCAATGAATTTTATCTTTATTTCACCTGCAGATTTTGATGAGATATTGCAAAGTATTTACTAATATCTCGAACTTATGAATATGTTCTATGAGAGAAGGGTGAAAAAAGTGTATTAGTTGCAATTTTGTTTATCATGAGTCTTGCTTTTTGTTTGTTTGTTTGGTCTTTAAATGAAAGCATTTGCTTTCACCAAAATTCAGTCAGGAGAAATAGGCTTAAGTCAAGCCGTACTAAGCATTTTCACTGATGTCAATGAAATTGCAGGTTTATATCCTTGACCAAGGAAGAGATGGAAAAGTTCACTATATGAAAAATAAGCATGAATACTGAAAAAGGAAGGAAAGATGTGAAATTAGAAAAAAGACAATAAGAAAAATATGAAAGATTTAGAGCAAGGAAGTCATCAATTTTTTTTCAACGTATTTTTATTATTTGGGAATTTCAAATCATGCACTCCAATCACACTTACTTCCCAGTCTAGTCCTCCCATATACACCCTCAACTTGTGACTTCCCCCAACAAAATAAAAGAAAGAAGAAAGAAAAAAAAGGGAACAAATTTCAATTTGTGTTGTCCACATGCTCACTGGAGCATGGTCAAACTCCCAGTGGCCAGCCCCTTAAAGAAAACTGAGTCAGGAAAATTATAAATTCTTTACTATAAATTCCAAATGTCTTGGTATAAAAAGCCCAGAATGTCTCAACCATAAACAAAGAGCTATAGGCAGCTAAGGAATACTAGGAGAAGGAGAATTAGTTTTCCCCAGGGAAGAACACCAGTTGGTTAAGATGGTTTTCCAATGTCAAATTGTCAGTCCTGAAAATATAGGTACTCAAGTATACAGACTAAGCAGATTGTATTTATGTATTTCAGAATTTGTATGTGTGTGTATATCTAGATAAATAGAAGATAGATAGATAGATAGATAGATAGATAGATAGATAGATAGATAGATGATAGACAGATAGATAGATAGATGATTGATAGATGATACATAGATAGATGGATAGATGATTGATAGATGATAGATAGATAATAGATAGATAGACAGACAGACAGACAGACAGACAGATAGATAGATAGATAGATAGATAGATAGATAGATAGATAGATAGATGGATGGATAGGTAGATAGATAGATAGATGATTGATAGATGATAGATAGATGATAGATAGATGATAAAATATATAATATATATTGTGTTTAGGAAGTTATATATACAATATATTGAAAAAGACAAATAATTGAATAAATGCCATGATTTCCAAAGAGAGGAAGGGGTACAGTACACAGAGAGTTTGGAAGAAGAAAGGGGGAGGGGAAAATATTGTAGTTATAAAATAATTATTTTGAAGAGAAAGTAAGTAATTGAGGAATACATTTAAATTTTGTGCTATAATACGTCAGTGGCCCTATTTCTCAAAAAATAAAAAGGATGGGGAATCATAGGTTGAAGTTAGATAAAGCAGATTCTAAAGTCCAACCTGTAATGCCTGTGTATCACTTCATGTTTCACATGTGCCTATCTCCCAGATCCTTTTCTGCTACCATTTCCATTTTTAAGTGTTTCAGTCATCACAAATAATTATGCACTTAGTTCTTAGTTCATTTGGATTTAGCAAACATTTTTCTATTTTTGTAAAGTAATGAGTAAATTCTATACATGGGTTCGAATGAACTGTAAGCAGTTTAAAATGGCCTAAGAAAAAGACCTGATGTAGACTCCATCCATTCCTCATTAGGTTTTTGTGGGGGAGACAAGCATCATGATCCTCTCTATTCTATTTATTTTAATGCCTACAGACATAACTAATTCTCGGGATTTAATACTCCAATACCATCTGTGACTGTCTAGAAAAATAGGAATTAGCACCCAAGCTCTTATTTTCTAGTCTTCTGCCAAGTGTCTCATGAGCCCCTAACAACTCACACATTTGTTCTATTTATGCTGCTCTTGAAGTTCCTATAAGCAGTCTTCATTCCTCCTCATTTTCTTCTTTTTCCCTTCTGACAATATACTTCCAAGAAGCTGTCAGTAAACTCCCAGATTCCTTTGTATTTCTGTTTCATTCATTCTACTATTGATGACCACTCCATTTTAGAGTCCGGTTTGTATGTCTTTCAGATAAAGAGTTTTGTTTGCATTTTTTAATTACTGGGATCCTTCTGTTAAGATTTTCTGATTAAAGTATTGACTCATTTCTTTGTGTTTTATTGAAGTTCATTGAATTTCTTTGAAATAAGTTCTTTACATTCTCTGAGAGTTAAAATGTACTGGTTGCTATATTGTTACTTTCTAAAAGATGATTTTATGTCTTAGCAGAGATTATGATTCTCTAGAAGTTCTTGATGCCTTATCATTATATATTATTGTTTGTACACTAAAAGTTTAGGTTTTTTTCTTCGTTCTATGTATTCTGACTTTGACATTATGAATTTGCTTTGCCAGAGGACAGAAAATCTAAGCAGATGGCTGGTCTTCTATCATTCCAGTTTACTACTGCAAATCCAGGACTATAATTCACTGTCCATCCAGGTTTCTTGAAAGTTCAGTATTGATATCATGCACTGTGTCAGTACTGAAACATGCCCCAGGCCAACTGGTTCCAAATCTGCAGCTTATGTTGCTCAGTATGAATTAGGAGAAACCATCAAGGAACCATTGCTTCTTCCAACTTATACTTGTTACCATGGACATATAAAAGTTCTGTCTTTAGTCACTAACTGTTGGTGAAGAGAGACAGGTTTCTACTTCTAAGTTTCAATTATGAGACTCTGCTCTGGGCTCATATGAAATATTAGTACAATTTCTTCTTATTGCCCAGAGAATCAGTGAGATGAGGAAAAGAGGGGGTGAGCATCCCAGTAACCCAACAGTGTTATCACACTTGGTTTCATTGTCTGTTCACAGTCCAGTGAGACAGGTGTAGCACAGGAGTAGGACCATGGCTTCTGGTTCTATAATGGTACTCTATAAGGGTACTATGCTGGTACTCATGGTCTTGGATTCTAAGTCAGCTACAGGAAATAGTGGCTATAACAAAAATCCAGCTGACTGTATGTCATCCTGGAACAGGAACAAATCCATAGAATCAGTCCACAGATGCTAGACTCAGCACAGAGCCAGTAGTGACCACCCTACCATTATTGAGTTTCACTGGTGCAAATATAACTTGCTAAGGCATAGTATAATGCTTACTTCTTTGTCCTGCTCCCCAATGTATGGGGTATTTTTCCATGCTCCGTGTCTCTAAGTTGGTTCAGAGGTAGCGACTATTCCTCTTTGGCATTAAAGCTAGCCGAGTTAAGAGGCTGTCTGTGAATACTGGCATGGGGCCAGTGACTCAGAGGCATAATACTTAATTTCATGATGGCAAGCCAGTTACTGGTTGCCAGTTCAGAACTCTTGAACTCACTCCCTCTCCTTCTCCACTACTAACCCTCTATCTAACCCATGTTATTTGGAGGTGGAGGTACGATGTGAGCAACTCTTCATTTCGTGTCTTCTTCGCTTTTCTAACTATTCTGCTAAAATGAGGAACATTGAGCTAGGATCTCGTTTCCTTAATTTTTCTGAAAACAATTTGTGGCAAAAATAGCCATTCAGATTGATGATTTATGTAGTAAAATTATCACTGAGGAGTCTCCAGTTGCCACACTCTTTTGCCATCTGTAGCCAAGTGTCAAAACTTCTCAATCACACTCCACTGATTCCCAGGGTGTACGCAGTTGTTGCACAACAAAGGGACAGCATCCTTTTCGCCTGCATCCTTTAGCCAAACCTCTGCCAATCACATTTTTAGTTTGCATCCAGGGAATTATGAATTTCTTTCTTTTCAAAATTATTTTTAACTTAGTAACTGTTTTTAAAATTTTAAAACTAGTTAGCATATTTTGTTTGTATAAGCAGATAAATGTCTGATAATTACTATTTTCTCCTTTCTATATAAACAGTGATTTTTTTCACTATTAAACAGTGACTTTAATTTTTGTTGGAGCTCATATATTTTAGTCATCAGTATTTTCATATTATATTTTTAGTATGTTTTCCTAATGGGCTACTTACTGTCTTTGTTATGATATTTTATTTCTACTGTATGATTTTGTTACTCAACCTTACCCAGTTAGGATTATATATTATAATTGTATTATATTCTGTGTCTCCTAACACTATTAAAATATTTTAATAAACATTAATAACATATAAAAGATAAGCTTATATTTTCCTAGCAGTTTTAAACTGTGAATTTGAATTATATGTATGTGTGGCACACACAATTATACTAGAGAATATGGCTCACCTCTTTCAATATTATTCAGAAGATTAAATAGTAAGTCCTAAGAAAGAAGTGCCATTTTTATTCTAGGCATTAACACTTTCTTAATAATTTGAAGCCATTATTGATTACTGTGTCAGTTTTTCACCAAATGAATTAAACCATTAAATTCCTTTAATGAATAATTGGTATTCTAAACTCATAGATTCTCATTTGTCCATGAAATATTATTTCATACTCCTGCAGAAGTAATTTAAATGTTATATACTTTTAAAATTATACTACATTTGAAATACAGTACACATTGTATCTATTCAGTATCAGGATATATGCATTTATGATTTGAAAAATCATTATTTTTTAAATAACCTTTGTTCATCTAAAAATGAGCTACACACACACACACATATATATATATACAAGTATTACTGTTATTATACAGACTAAGAAGATTGTATTTATATATTTAGAAATATATATGTGTGTGTGTTTATATATACACACATATGCTATAACAGTTTTTTAAAAAGAAACCAGAAACCATTCATTTGAGAGAACAGGGTGCGGCAGGGTACATGGGATGTATTAGAGAGAGGAAAGGGAAAGAGAAAATGGTACAATTATACGTTAATTAATTTAACACTTTTAGGATAAGAAGTTTATGAACAGATCTGTAGCACAAATCTTAAAAGGTCTTGTTAATAAAAAACACGGTGCCAGTGCCAGCTACTGGGATAAATTCTGAAAGTTCAGAGAAGCAGAATAAGCCACATTCATCTTCACCTTTCCAACTTCTCTGCTGATCCTGTTTCCTCAAACTGGAAGTCTCTGAGTTCTCATCCAAATGGATCTGAGCTGAACTGCCGCTAAAAGCTAAAAGCTTAATAAGGCCTCTACTTCCTGGTCCTCATGCCTTATATACCTTTCTGCTTCCTGCCATCACTTTCTGGGATTAAAGGCATGTGTCACAATGCCTGGTTGTTTCCAGTGTGGCCTTGAACTCACAGAGATCCCAATGGATCTCTGCTTCCCAAGTCATAGGATTAAAAGTGTGTGCTAACACTGCCTAACCTCTATGTTTAATATAGTGGCTGTTCTGTTCTCTAACCCCCAGGTAAGTTTATTGGGGTGTACAATATATCAACCACACAGTTCAAATTACTAATTGACACCAAGAAAAAATATAATATCCCCATATCTGTTTCCAGATTTACCTTGATTGCAAAATTTTGCGAAGTTTAAAAGAAAACTGAGTATCTTTTTAAAATTCATTTTACATACCAATCAAAGATCAACTTCTTCCATCCTCCTGCCCTTCTGTCCTCTCCCTCCCAACCCACTCTCCATTCCCTCCTACAAGAAGGTAAGGCCTCCCATGGGGAGGTATATTTAGTAGAGGCAAGTCTAAGGCCCTGTCCCGCCTCAAGACTGTATAAGGTGTTCCACCATAGGTAGTGGGCTCCAAAATGCCTGCTAATGCACCAGGGATGGATTCTGATCCTAATGCCAGAGGACCCCTTAAGCAGATCAAGCTACAAAACTGTCTTGGTATGCAGAGGGCCTAGTGTAGTCCCATGCAGGCTCCACAGCTCTTGATCTAAATGTCATAAGTTCCCAACTGATTTGGTTTGGTTATCTCTGTAGGTTTCCCCATCATGATGTTGATGCCCTTGCTCACAGAATCCCCCTTTTCTCTCTTCAACTGGACTCCTGGAGCTCGGCCTGGTGCTTGGCTGTAGATCTCTGTAACTGCTTCCATCAGTTACTGGAGAAAGATTCTATAATGATAATTAGGGTATTCACTGATTGGATCACTAGGGTTAGCCAGTTCAGGCACCCTCTCCACTATTGCTAGTAGTCTAAACTCTGGTCATCCTTGTGGATTCCTGGGAACTTCCCTAGCACCCTACAACCTATAGCTCCAGAGAAGCTAGATAACAAGGAGGACCCAAAACTGAGTATCTTTAATGCTTTATATTTAATAGACATACTGAAACATTTTAATCTTATATCTAAAACAACCAATAGGGTAGGGAAAGAGATAGACAGTATGTACAGTACAGTACAATGTTGTCACACTTGATTGCATTGAATACTCATGGCCCATAATCCACTGCATCACAAGAGCACCAGATTTACTAGTAACTTGAGGTGTTTATTATTATTATTATTATTATTATTTCATTTTTACTGTTTTTACACAAAGTTCTGTTATAGTTTGACTTTATCCCTACAAATGTAAATATATTGTAACCTTGGTCCTCAGCATGTCTATGTTAGTGAATGATGGACATCTGTAAGAAGTAGAGCACAATGAGGAGTCATGTGACACTGTGGACATGGCTTTTGATGGGGCTTTGCAAGTAATGAGGAGATGTTGTTCTGAAAGTATATTATGGGCCCATCCCCAGTGTCTCTGGGTCTCCTCTCTTTCTCTGTAAGTTCTTCCTCTCACATGAATTCCTCTCATGAAACCATCCCCATCAAAGACTGAACACTTGAACCAAGCCAATGTGGACCTGACAGTTTTCAAAACTGAGCTAAATAATAAACATTTTAAAATAGCAAATTCAACCTCAGAAGTCTTGTGATAACAATAAAAAAGTAATAAAACCTGAATGAAGAATGGGATTGTCATTCTGTGTTAGAAAATGCACAAAAGCTTTTAACTGTAGGAGGCTGTCCTGATTGTGTGTGGGGGTTGGGTGGGTGTGGGTGGGTGTGTGCTTGGATTGCAGCATGTGCTACCATATCTGACTCCTGATGGAGTATTAAGACTTAAGGCCTTCTCTGTTAAGTTAGTCTTTCTTTGAGTCATTTATTCCTCCCTACTTCCTATCTCTGTTTTAAAACAGGGAAGTGTATCCTCTTCATAATCTATTTTTTTTGTCATTGCTGAAATAATCTTGCCTCAAATCACAGATGATCTCTTGATTTAGGGCTTTTCATTGATGCAGGGATAAGACTTTGGTACTATTGGGATGGAGTGAGTATATTTTTGTAGTTTGAATTAAACATGAACCTTGGTAGCCTAGGGCAAAATATTACAGTCATTATACTATTTGGGTGTGTTTCCTTGATGTTTCAGTGTTGGAAGCTGGTCCCTAATGAACCAATGTCAAGAATGATGGGACATTTAGTCACTGAAGCATAGAGCAAGGCGACTATGACATTGGGGGCATTGCTTTAAGAATCCTTAATGCAGCTAAGTAGTTCATGTGAGACTATAGGTACTTCTGCAGAACTGGGCTGCTGTAAACAAGATTCTCTTCTACACTCTGACTTACTAACACTCTATGTGGTGTCTCTGGTATACACAGGGTAGCACAGTAGCACAAGTATGTAAATAGCACACTTGGGAGGCCCTGCTGCAGTGGGACCTAGGAAGTTTAAACTCTAGTCTCTGAAACTGTGCACTAAGCAACCATATTTGATTGTCTTTTGCTCTAGCAAAAGAAAACTAATACAAATTCTTAATATCATAGAAGTACTAGCATAGTTTGACTTGTAACTTGGGACTAAAGAAAATCCCAAGGTGAACGCCCTATGATGAAAATGGCAACTCTATAATAATCAAATAATTAGGAAATAAGAAATTAATAAGGAATAAAATATTACCCTCAAATATATTTCAAGAAAATTCAGAAGATTAATTACAAACCTATAAGAAGAGTAGAAAAAACTTTTGATTTGAAGTTTTTACTTAAAATAAAAATAGGAATATATTAATGCTGACCAAAGAAATGTTGTTGTTGGCAGTCTGTCCTTGCGAAGATATGGATGGTACAAGTCATCGTGTGGTGAGCGATTGATTATTTTGGTAGTCAGGTCACCGAACTAGAAGTAGAAGTAAAATGCTTCTTATCAGTGACAGGAACAGCTCTGTGCACAATACTTGGAAGCTGGCAGCTTGAATTGTACAGAAAGAATCAGATACCCTCAGTGTTAGAATCCACTCTTTTGTTTTAAAATTTTTTTTATTAAGGTTTACTTGTTTATTTAAAGTTTATTTTTTTCATATTATATACCACACACGGTTCCCCCTCCCTCCCCTTCTCCTGCTCCTCCCCACCAACTCCTCATAGGTGGTAAGGCCTCCCTTGGGTATTCAACATAGGCTGGCAAACCTAATTGGAGCAGGCCCAAGTCCCTCCTCCCTGCATCAAGGCTGAGTAAGGCATAGCACCATAAGGAATAGGCTCTAAAAAAGTCAGTTCATGTACTCTGGATGAGTCCTAGTCCGATTGCCAGGGGACTCACAAACAGATCAAGCCACACATCTGTCACCCTCATTCAAGGGACCTAGTGTGGTCCCATGCAGTCTCCCCAGCTGTCAGTCCAGAATCAGTAGGCTCCCATTAGCTCAGGTCAGCTGCCTCAGTAGTTTGTCTCTTTCCCACCCCCACCCCCTCTTATAGTCCCTTCTCCCTCTCTTCAACTCAACTCCAGGAGCTTAGCCAAGAGCTTGGCTATGGGTCTCTGCATGTGCTTCCATCATTTGTTAGGTGTAGGTTCTATGATGACAACTAGGGTAGTCACTGATCCAAGTACAGGGGAAAGCTAGTTAGAGCATCCTCTCCACCATTGCTATGAGTCTTAGCTAGGTACATCCTTGTGGGTTCCTGGGGATTTCCCTAGCACCAGATTTCTCCCTAACCCCATAATGGCTCATTCTGTCAAGATATCTCTTTCATTGTTCTCCCTCTCTGACCCTCCTTGAACTTGGCCCTTTCAAGCCCTCATGTTTCTAACCCCCCCATACCTTCCCCTCTACTCCCCCTCCCAGTTCACCCAGGAGATCTTAAATCTTTCTCCTTCCTGGGGCAATCCATGTGTGTCCCTCTCAGGGTCCTCCTCTTTACCCAGCATCTTGGGGTTGTGAGTTGTAGCATGGTTATCCTTTGCTTTGTGTCTAATATTCACTCATGAGTGAATACATACCATGTTTATCTTTCTGGGTCTGGGTTACCTCATTCAGGATGATTTTTTCTAGTTTCATCCATCTGCCTACAAATTTCATGATGTCATTTTTTTACCACTGTTGTAATACTCCATTGTATAAATGTACCACATTTTCTTTATCCATTCTTCAGTTGAGGGGCATCTTGGTTGTTTCCAGGTTCTGGCTATTATTGATAATGCTGCTACGAACATAGTCGAGCAAATATCCTTGTGATATGATTAAGCATCTTTTGGGTATATGCCCAGGAGTGGTATTGTTGGGTCATGAGTTAGGTTGATTCCCAATTTTCTGAAAATTCCAACCCAAGGAAGTTAGCTGAAACCACCAAAATGTAGGCAATAGATAACCTCACACTAGCAAATCCCAAAGAACTAAACCCCCACAATAGAAGATATATGAATGATATTAGTCACAGAATTTAGAATATTATCAATACCTGAGAGACAATCACAATAAAAGAGCTTCCTCTAAGGATAAAGATGCAATTAAGTGGTAGGGTGTTTACCTAACATGTATTAGTACTGGATGTGATCTCTAGCTCAATGTGAAAAAGTTACCAGATACTTATTCAAAAACTGACAGTGCACAAAGAGACAAACCCAGATAACCGAGTATATCAAAGTCTTTAGACTAGAAATCAATCTATGTTATCCAGAATATGAAATGAATGCCCAGTGTCTATGAATACATCACTTACTCATTTTATTCTCCAATTACCTGCTGTATAATAGAGTCAATACATTCTTCTTTTCATTTGGTAATGATCACAATGCTTAAGAACACTGGTAGTTTTCTCCATATACATTAGAAGACAAGTCACTGATCATGGTTGATGGTCAACATTCTAGATAACTCAAGAAATAGATCTTTAAAATGTAAAAGAAAAAAGTGGGGCAGGAGTGTTGAAACAAAACAGAAGCCAAACGAATCATCGCCAAAGGTGGGGCAAAGTTAGTAAGAACATAAACACATTAATAGTTACTGGATTATAAACATGTATTATCTACATCCTGGAGTCTTGACATTATTATGCACAGTATTTCAAACTCTTGCATTGACTTGTTAATCTTTTAATGCTATTTTATATATTGACCAAATTCAAGTTTCTAAATGTGGAATTTAATGAAAAAAATATAACAGTTAACATACTGTTGACAAAATTTATTTCTAAATGTAACCAAACTATATTTTAAAATGGAAGATTTCCCGATCACCTTGAGAATCAAGGAGCTATGGAAAAACACTTTATTCCAAAGCAGCATGATCAACGTGATAATAGGCCATTTGCTTACCAGTTATTTGTACTGTGAGAAAATCTTCACTGGGCAAGTATCATTAACTGGGGATGCTTCGTGGTGTCCTAATACGACTTGGGGACCTTGGGGAAAGAAGAGTACTGATGCAAACATCCCCTGGTGACAGTGAATTTAATTAAGCTTCCCTCAGAAATGTCCTTCATCTAATGTATACGCAGCGAAGTGAAATCAAACAAGTTCCTGAGCTAAATACTCAAACTATCTGGAAGAAACTTCTAAGTCGTTGTCTCTGAAGAATACGACAGCTCAAAATGATGCGTTCCTAGGATCGTTTGAAATCATATGCTGCTCAAACACATTCAATAGGAGAAAAGAAGGAAAAAAGCAACAGAATTGGAAACCCTGCTCTTCAGGCCTCGGTTCAGCATTGGAAGTAGCTCTTACATCTGCCTGTCCTGGTTCCAGGGAAGCGTATCTGCAACTTTTATCCTGAGAGCTAAGCCACGGTTTATCAGCAGCTGGCGTGGAGATTCATGTCGTGATTTACAGGGTTCTCACGCTCTGAGAATCCCTTGTCTCTCCAGATTGAGCTCCTGTTTGGAACAGTAGAGAAACAAAGTTTTTCATTGCATTTATCTGCTTCCTTTCAGATTTCAACACCTCAGCAAGTGGAGTCTGCCAGCTATGACAAGCAGTTCAGGATCCTTGTTGTACAGACAAGCGAAGCTGTATTCCTCGACAACACTGGCTTCTGAAAACACCTTTCACTTCCCTAGACTCAGACACTAATGACAGAAAATATGATCTTAACCCAATATCCCACTTCACAATTTCACACAGGTTTAAAAAAAAGAGCAAAATTGTATTTGCTCATTTCTACATAAATTTAAACTGAGAAAACTAGTATGTTTCACTTAATCTCATCCGAAAAATAGAATAAAAATAAATACTTAATCAATTAGGATGCTGGTTTACCTGTGGGCGTTATTATCAAATAATTTAGCATCAGTCCTTCAAATAATGAGGCTTCCCCATTCATCCTCCAACAATTCTCATAGCCGTAATATTTTGATAAAATATAAATGGTAGTTTAGACTCCTATTTTATTGACTCAAAATCCTATTTATATATGTAGAAAACATGTTCTCTAGGCTTCCATATTAAAGTGTATCATTCAAAGGAGCTACAAGGGTTCAAAATAGCTCCTTTGGTCACAGCACTCAATTTTGAAATTTATTAACAATAAAATACCTACTGCACTTTTCTTTTACAGTTTTACAAAATGTGAAGTTGTTTATTAATTTTACAACTAGAAGAATGTGAAAATTGAAAATACAAAAAAAAAATTACCTTTAATGGGTCTTGAAATATAACACCAGAAAACTTCACTGGCATTTATATATTTATTTGAATGGAAGCTCACGAACATGAAAATATCCAAGCATCGGATGCTCTCCATCTTCTATGAGTCTACCAGTTTCTCAGCATTCCAGTGGTTGATATTTTCATAATTGTTTCATACAATGGAAACATATTTTTATAAATGCTACTTTCCTTCTTCTATAATTTCCTCTTTACCTAGATAATACCTCATTTTCACAGATAAAATCCTTCCTAAACTTGAAAATGTTTGTCCTTATATGCCATGTGTACGATCGGATTCCGGGGTCTTTCTAGTGTGGACGTTCCTTTTTAATTTAATTGTGTGTCTGAACAACATTCACCTAGCAAAGTCAGTGTTTTACTTCAATGCTAATGATATTGGTTTGGAGAAGAGATCTCAGGCCATTTCACAAACATCCTTATACAGATTGTAAAGGGTTTACACTCTGCCTGGCTATGATCATGTTGACCTGCCAGTCACATTTATTCCCTTCCACAAAGAGATGACCCTTCTGCCCACCTCTCCAAGGGGAATAACAGCTTTTAACCTACTCTAGCGTGACTTTCTCACCCGTAGCCTCCCAGTCTCTGCCATATTAAGTATGACCCTTGTAAAAATGTAGACATTTCACTGATTGTTTTTTCTTATTGTATCTTTAATTCTGTTTATGTAAGATAGAAATTAGAAGTTAGATTTACTGAGTCTGCCTAGCAGGTAAACTTGTGACTTGATCCCGAGAGGTTACATGACCCTAAGAAAGAGTGGTTGCCTCCGTTTCAGTCTCAGCTTTCACGTAAGTCTTACTTCAGGAATACTTTGTGAAGATAGAGCAGACAAGTCAGAATTTGCCTTGAAAATGATAACCAGGGAGCTGTCTCGGGAACGCTGGGCTATGTTTGATGGTCTGTGAGTGCCCTCCACAGGGTGCAATGTAGACTGAAAGTGTTGTATCTGCTTAATTTTCTTGAGTGTTTTGCCTAGGATCATTTGTGTATCAGAAACTCATAAAGGCTCGAAAAGAAATAAAATCCCTTGATCTAATTGAAGAAAGGTTTAATCGTTTAAGTGAGGAAGGAAAATGTCGATTCCAGTGTAGGCCTCGCCCCCACTGAGCATCACCCTATCACAGTCAATTGCCTGTTAGAAGCTTCTGGAAAATGCTGTTTTCGGTGCCTGAACAACAGGTAATAGATTTTTAATCGTTTTTTTTTTCTTTCAGTCTTTCATTTTGGTGGGAATTGAGTTAAGAGCATGAATGTTGGGAATTATTCCTGTACCCCATATTATTTGTTTGGAATCAGTACTTAATAATCTCCAGCAACAGTTTGACTTTTTAGACCGTTTATCCTGAGCCTTGCTTAAATTTCCTCTAAAAGAGCTGTATCTTCTCCTCTTTCAAAATCTAATGCAAGTTAGAAATTGGTCATGTGATAGCGAAGCCCCAAAATAATCAAACACATTCATTTTGATAGCTAATGATTTTAGATGGACAAAGGGGAATCATGGAAAGAAAAAAGTTCTTATCTCTCACAGGAGATAAGAATTCTTTCAGAGCAAGTATTTAGCACTGTCTCCTTTCTTTAGAATCAGTTTTGAAATAACAAGTAGAGAGCAGCTGGGAACCAAAGCCAAGAAAATGCAACATGTTGAGCAGAGAGAGCATGGAGAATATTTTGTTTCATGAAGACCAGGTGCTACACAGAAGCAACCATATCTTTCCAGATAAGGGAGGGAAAGGCTGTGTGCTAGCAACACTTGAAATGGTAAGACATTAAACATGCCCCCCACCCTATGCCCCGGAATAGCGACAGGCTCCTTGAGTAAGCCTGGTCAATCCTGACAGCCAGCAATACAGAAAGTCTTGAGACACAGAGTTGTTTCCTGAAAGCTTGGTAAGTGCCACTTCTGTCGTGCATCACACATCAAAAACTGTCCACGCCACACAGAGGCACAGAGTGATGGGAGCATTGGTCTTGCTTTACTCCCATCTAATAATGTGCTTGAGTGCCTGACCCCCACTGCATCAAGTGAACACACACACACACACACACACACACACACACACACACTGTCTTTTTTAGAAGCATGCTTAACTAGCTTTTCAGCTTTGGGCTCATAAAAAAGACAAAGCCAAATAGAAAAAAAAATAAGATTGCTAATTAGTGAAAGAAACAGCTCTGCCAGAGATCCAACATCATTCATCTCATTCATCTTCCAGAAGACAAATAAGATCATGGCTTAGCTGATTTCATGTGATTGATGGGATCAATTGATGAAATGTATTTTTATGAAATTGGAATGGTGACTGTGCTCTGCAAGCATTCACAGAAGACACAACTTCCTGGGTTATAGTGATCCTCTCTGGTTAGAACTACAAACTCTGGAAGGGGTGAGCCTCCAAGGTCAGTGCAGGTGAGGAAGACAAATAGAGTGGAAGTACAGATGACTTTTGAGAGGGACAAAAAGGATAGAAGGGAGTCACAGTATCTCTTCACACACTCAAAAATAATTTTTTCAGTGCCCAGATATGATGTCAGTGGGTGGGAAGTGATCTGGAATATTTTGGGTGTGTTCTCCAGAAGGAGACCATAATGTAGCTATGAGATGTTTTCCTTCCCCCATCCTTTCAGGGACAGACACCTAAAAAATAACGTAAATATAATGGGATAGTTTTCTACTATTACATAAAAATCAGTATTTCTTTCCCTGTCACACATGTGATATTTTATAATGATAGTACTTATAACTAATTACTGGGTATTCCTCCTTACTTTTATTCAAAACCATTTTGAAATAAGTCTGTATTGTTTTTGTAGGTTTTTTTTTCCTTTTAGGTCATGTCTGAAGAAAGCTTTGGAGAGTATATTAAATTTCACTTTTGTATACTTCATTCATTTAGGTAGGAGAGTTAAGAAGAGGCCCTTAGGGCACTTACAGGGAATTGAACACAGAGACATTTACCCCAATTTTACAATAATGAGATAAAGCAAAAGAAATCCTTGTCAATTTAATAGAAAAATCATCACTAGAGAGAATTTGGTTGCCTTTGAGCTTCGCAGCAAGGCATGTTTATTGCTTGATTAAATATTAATATGATTAGAGGTCATGCTCCTTGGTAAAATCCCATTAGTAACACAGAGTGGAATAAAAACATTCAACTTCAGCATTTTTTTTGTAATGCACTTAGAACTATGTGAATAACAGCTAAAAAGTGAAGACTTCAGCCTGTGTCAAGAACCCACAGAGCAGACTCTGCTATGATCCAGTAATGTTCAAGTCAAGGAGACATTAACTATGCAAGAAATTTAAAAAGGAAGAGTTTCATTCTCTGACAGTCGAGACTGTGAAAAACCATATTTCAAACCTAAGTAGATCAAATTGAAGTTAAGTAAGTACATGTGTCTCGATTAACTAATCAACCATTATGCTTGTAAAGACTAATTAGGTAGAGTTGAATTGTAGCCTATCATAAACCAGTGATTAAATAAGGAGAAGGAATATTCAAAGACCTGGCACAGTGTGAATGAAGAAGAGTGACCTAGGTCCTTTATGTCTCCATTTCTCTTTATGTAATTTCAAGATAATACATCTCATGGACCTGATAGTTTTAGAGCCTTTTAAATAAAGACCATGTCGCTCAAAATGAGTGAAGTTTCAAGTAGGAAATGTGGAACAATTGGTAATAAGTACAGAAATAGTAAAAGGAATTCGGATTTATGGTGTCACTGATTTTACTTCATACATACTAGAATTTTGACTTAAAAACATTAAGTTATTGGTTTAAGACATGTGAAACAGGAATGATGTTTTCATGCTAAGTCATATCCAAGGTTGTTGTTGGAATGTTAAAAATGAATAGATACATTTATGCTGCTGCTATTAAATAAATCCTGTAGTGCACATAACATGTAGATGTTGACAGCTGTTTTAGGAGCTTTTTTGCATAAGACTCATCCTTGGGACTTCTTTATAAAGGATATTAAGTCCTGAAAACTGCTTTTTTATTCCTCATTCAAGTCTGCGTTTAAATATCCAGAGTACACATACAATGTAATGTTAGACACATCTTAAACTCTATTACCTATTTTCTCCCTTTATATTGCACAGTTTCTCCTAGGTGCCCATGGTTTTCAGAAACACCTGCGGCTATAAAAGTCTAAAAATGCGTAAGTCTGTCACAAAAACTGTTCTACACCAGAATGTGGATATTACCTATATACTTCTTGCCACTACTAAAAATCATCCCTGGGTTGTTTATTATTGTTGAATACAACATCTAAATGATTCATATATATATTTCTAAATGTCTCATAAGAAGGAAAGAAGTCTGTATGTATTCACTGCAGAATTTTTTCAAGCATTTTTTATACATATTTGGTTAAATCTGCAGATATAGGGCCTACAGAACCAGAGGAACAACTGTACTAAGATTTAAAAAAAATCACTAAGGAAAATAGCATCCTATTCACTAATATTTTCAATCTTATGAATGTGGATAGAGTTAAATTATTAATAAAATAAAATTCTACTATGATTGTTCCCACAAGTGAGAATCTTGGGATTTAAATTAACAAGATAGGCCTCTATAGTAAAACACTATCTAATTCAATTAAAATTGAATTCTTTCTAAATTGCATGGAGGAATACTGTATTTCACACAGGAACTCTGTACCACACATATATCATAAAGGAGTAATTTCTTCCAGGCACTTTAATACTCTGCTCTTTTAAAAGAGTTCAAGACTCCCTAAAGGATCTGATTGACCATCCTTAAGACCTCTTGCTTATGTATATCTTTAACACAGGCATCCTCTGTGCAGATTTCTGCACAGGCCCTATATTTATGTGTGAACCATAGGCATCCTGAGCTGATGACAACAGGGTATTTGTTACACTTGGTTTCCAGGGGAACGATACTTTACAGAAACCCCACTTATGCTGCTCCACGCGAATCTGCCTCGAAATCGCCTTCAAAGAGCCCTTGTCTCCATCTGTGAGCTGAAGGTAAAGTGCTGTGAAGGCAGCTCCTAATGAGCTGACTCGCCTCCATCAGGGCACGTCTAAAGTTACTTCTGCTGTCCCCCTAGGGAACTGTCAATCTGGAATATGAGTGAGAGGAGAAGAAATCACTGCCCTTTCCCGGGAGTATGGCACTCATGCTAACACACTCGCTAATTTGCTAGATACAATAAAGAATGGATAGGCAGAGGAAAATCCATGTCAGCTAAGTGCTGGCTTCCCAGCTTTTCGGTAACAGTTTCTCCCAGACATGCCTGCTACATGTGCTTGTGACTCCATTTTGTCACTGTGCTTGTTCCTAATTACATATTTCACACAATGTATGTACCCTTTCCTGGGGCCTATGTTGCCTTGCTCCCAATTTTCATTTGACAGTGAAGTATTTTAACGCAGGCTAACAGAACCATAAAAGCCTGGGCTTGAGAGCAATTGTTTAAAACCAGCTTTGTTCAGGCAATTCTCATTAGTCAGCCACGCAAATCATGAGAATATTAATAGCAGGTGGTCTTCATTCTGGTTACAGTAAAGAGGAGCCATGAAGAAAGAAGGTATGTTATGAAGGTCTGATTGTGGCTGACAGTTATATACGTTCTGCTGAGACTGGAGTAAATTAGTAAAATGTGGGTGTGCTTTGGTTCCCTTCGTAGGGCTTGTTACACTTCATGGAGCTGTGATTCCAAATTATGTAAGGAGATCATTCTGCCCCTGTGACTAAACCTGCAGAAGAGGGAATATTTGCCATCACTTGAATTTTACTTTTGTGTATACATCTGCTGTCAATCACCTAACTAACCTTATCTTGTCCCAAAACAAAAAAAATAATAATTGGCTATATTTTATAGTACCCAATTAAGAAAAAAAAAAAAAAACGATGGTGAGGTTTATAGATCATTTAGGCTTCCAAAATTATTTCAGTCTTTAAGGATACCATGGAAAACATGTCAAAGTATATTACATACTAAAAAATCATGAGCAATGTTTAGAGATAGTGTGCAGCTGTGTCTGTACAAATACATATCTACGTGCAAAGGATTTAGGTGAAGAGAGATATGTTCTAGTTTCATTTTGTTGCTGTGATAAAACACTTCTGACGGAAGGCAACTTGGGGATAAAAGGTTTATCTGGCTTCCACTTCCAGATCACAATCTATCCCTGAGGAACTTAAGCAGAACCCCAACAGCAAGTTTCCTGGCTCCCATATAAGTTCGTGCTTCGTCACCTTTAGTATATGCTCCAGGGACACCTTCCCAAGAAATGGTGTTGCCCAGGTGGGGTGGAACCTTCTATATCATCACTCAAGATAATTTCTCAACAGACACAAGCAAGATGTCAGTCCTCTCTGGGCCATGCTTCAGTTGAAGTTCTCTCTCCCCAGGTGACTCGAGTTTATGTCAAGTTGAAAATAAAATCTAACCAGCACAAAAGTTTATTTCTTTCCCAAACAGGTGATGGTTATCTGGATAACCACAGCTGAAAATATAATTAGTAGGAAAGCACAGATGAGAGACCGTATTCAATAGTCGAGGTGAAAGATGAAGAAACTGAAGTTACTCAAAGGCTACACAAGTGGTGCCATGAGCAGACATTTATGAAACATAGAGAAAAAAAATCCCCAAAATGGTGTCCTTACTATTTGCCTTTCAAATTTTTTTCCAATTGACCTTGCTATATTGAGAAAGGAAATTATAGATGATCCTTAAAGGAAACTATATAAAATCTCAGTGAAGTATATACAAGAGGACCTTTCGAAGATCACAGCCACTGATGGCTTCTGGTGGATGTGCCTCTCCTGTGAGGTTCGTTCTGAGAACACTAGGAATTCTCTGTTCTTTCTCCCATGTGAAACAGATAAAAGGATGCACATCATTATGAAGACACAGAGAATTCAGAAGCCACAAAAACTGTTACATGGATGCTTCTCATACCTCATTAAATGGCAGTCTCATTTTAAGTTTTCTGCATATAACTCTATTCTCTCTTTCTTTCTAAAAGTGCCTATTTTTTCCCAGTACAATCTTATTCCTGCTCCTTAGGGGTATTTTCCACTTCCTTGTTGGAAACTTTTCCTCTTTCTTCATTTAAATTCCAACATCTAGGGGATGACAGAAGAAACTGACATGTGTCTGTTGACCCAAATGTCCAAATAGAAAACATCGGCAACCAATTTCTTTCAACGACATATGCAAAATAATTCAAAATGCTGTACCCGTCAGTCTCCCAGGGGGAAATCTCTCAGAGAGTGTCCTCACTGCTCTTCCATGAAAAGATGAATATGGCCAAACACATACAAAGTGGTCTGTCTACGATTTCAATTGCCATATTAATTATTAATTAAACCCTTACCATTGAGTACTGTAGCTAGAGTTTTCCTGCCTGGCCCACAGTCAGGACAAATCTCTCTCACCCACCAGTCCCACAGCCACTCAGACCCAACCAAGTAAACACAGAGACTTACTTATATTGCTTACAAACTGTATGGCTGTGGCAGGCTTCTTGCTAACTGTTCTTCCAGCTTAAATTAATCCATTTCCATTAATCTATACCTTGCCACATGGCTCGTGGCTTACCGGCATCTTCACATGCTATTTGTCATGGTGGCGGCTGGCAGTGTCTCTCTGACTCAGCCTTCCACTTCCCAGCTTTATTCTCCCCCTTGTCCCGCCTACACTTCCTGCCTAGCCAATGGCCAATCAGTTTTATTTATTGACTAATCAGCAACACATTTGCCACACAGAACATCCCACAGCAGACTACATTTCCATTCAGACAATTAAAATCATAAGAATGCTTTTTCCCACGTATCATTTGCTCTATGAAATGCTAAGTGCTTTGACTTGGCCAGTTATACAGCCTGCTCTAGTGGAGAAATGCCCAAGGAACTGTGTAAGAATAAACTATTCTTCAAATCGTATTTTATTTTCATGCATCTTATTATTTCAGTATTTCAAATACAAGACAAGAATTGCACCTAATAATCAAAACATGGTTTACCAAGAAATTTTCTTCCCTGTGCCTTTTACTGAGTATCTTTAAAGGTAGAAGGCACAGCCTGGAGGGATATTAAAAATGAATGAAATATCAACTTTGCAATAAAATATCTGGAGATCCATAAAGTCAGCACTAGGGTGATACAATTATTTGATGTCAGAAGTAGGGCTGAGAACCAGATTTTCCAGTACCATTTCAATATTGTTTTCACCAAAATACTACACAGTATATGAAATGTATCACTACAGAATAATGATTCTTTAATGCCAGACTGCTTACACAGTTCACATCAAGAATGGCATGAAGCATACCTTCAAATTTCTCTGATTTTACCTGATGATGCATATGCATGTAAATGATGGATGAATATATACATATTTCACATATTTCATAGGTATGTTTCACATATATCTTTCATATACATATATATTTTATGTAAAAATAATTCATTGATATTGTTAAATGTGTGAGCTTCATGAATCAATAAAACATTATAAATGCAGTCAATCATAAATGACACACAGCAAATCTGACCCATTTTCGTGATCCAGTCAACTCACCAAGTGTTGTGAATAGCCCATGTGAAATTGTAGTGAATCTGTAATTTCAAAGTAGCTCTTTCACTTAAGGAAAGGAGCTAAAGAACATAAGCAGTTTTTTTTTTTCTCCAGAAATTTCTGTATGTTATAATTTTTACTTTTAAAATAAAGACATGCAGTTGAAGGAAAAAAAAACACAAAAATGCTCCAGAATGTCAAATATAATTTTATATTTGAATATTTATTTTGAATATTGAAATGTAGTCAATATTTAGATAAGGTTTTTCATGTATTTTTCCCTACAAAGTTTTATGTAAATCTGGGTAGTGGATGATGACTTTGAATTTCTGACCCCTCCTATGTCTACCTCCAGAATAGTGAATTGACAGCTACGTGTCACCCAGAGTTTGTGCATGCCAAGAAAATATGTTATCAACTAAACTATACTTCAGCCATGTTTTACTTAAATTTTAAGAAATTAAAGCCACCAAAAAAATTCACAATGCCAATATTAGTCGGATACACAAATTGTTTAAGCAAGAATAGTTAGCAAGAATGCTTAACTTTTGGTTTCCCTTACAAGTTTGTTTGTTTAAGGCAGGGTATCATATACACCAGGCTAGTGTTGTAAATGTTTTAAAAATATAATAATGTTTGTTATTATAAATATTTCTGTTGGCCAAGTGTAATGTCCTATCTTAAATCCCTACATTTAAGAGATAGAAGTATGAAGATCAGGAATTCGAGATCATCCTTAGGTGCATACCAAATTCATATATATGATTTAAAGCACACACACACACACACACACACACACACACACACTTTAAAATAGTCTCCAGTCGATATCCAATGATATTTAGATACCTCTCAGGTACTTACTTTCAAATTACAATAATAAATCTCCCACATTTGTGTTATTCTCTCTGGGATTTGGTATTGGCTCTACAAAAATCATGGGTTTATTTACTATTTTGTTAATATCTCATTATGTTGAATAATATATCAAGAGCGTATTTTTCTAACAAACTCAGAGCCTTCTGATCTCTGAAATCTTCTCTTCTCAACTACACACAAGTTAGATTAATTCTTACTCTAAAGTCAGGTTGTACTCATTCTTGTGGTTTTTTTCTTGACTTTTTTAAAATTAAATTTGTCATTCTCACACATAGAATGTGTTTTATCTTGATTTTTTATTATTATTTTAGTTTCCCCTGAA
Organism: Peromyscus californicus insignis; assembly: GCF_007827085.1. Classification (NCBI taxonomy): domain Eukaryota; kingdom Metazoa; phylum Chordata; class Mammalia; order Rodentia; family Cricetidae; genus Peromyscus; species Peromyscus californicus. The sequence continues at coordinate 60,856,951 of NW_026294458.1, read as the reverse complement.
TACTGATCCTGAGGTAAGTGACTATGTCTGGAAAAAAGACAAGAGAGAGAGTGAGACAAGCTGGAGAACATGACAGAACTGAATTTACAGAGGCAATGGTTTGGAATGTGGCAACTGGAAAGCTCTCTTCCTAACCTCCTGAGACAGGGCATGTGGCGCACTCAGAATCAGTTCATGAAAAGAAAGCAGACAAGGCCACGATGCCCACTGTATCAGGATCATCCCCACTGAAGTTAACTCCTCTTCACCTCTGCCGTGTCTTCTTCATGGGAGGGAGCTTCCTTTCGCAGCTAGGCAGAGAACATGGAGAAACAACAATTTAGGTTCAACACGGGAATGTAGGAAATACCTGCGCACTGAAAACATGTGAAGTCAGAGATGTACATTGAAAGCACAACAGAGTCCCAATGAATTCATTTGGGAAATTGCAACCTTCAGAAGAAAAAGAGGGGACTATTATTTTTCTGATTATAGATGCTGAGGTAACTTTTGACACCAGTAGCCTGATTTAGAAACCTTAACGCCTTTTTAGTCTTCACAGAAGGTGCAATGGGGTTAACATGAAAAACATGGGGAAAATAGTCTAGAATCAAGATGAGCAGTTACAGAGGCTATGTCAAGAACTCTAATAAAAGATGTCTCCTGAACAAAAGGAAAATCAAGGAAGAGACTCAAAGTGTTTCTAGCTCTTTGAGGGAAAATGAAGTATAGATTTGGAGTGGTGTGAAGGATAATCCTCATTGCTGATATTGATTGAAAGGACAAATGCTGATTCCCAAGCTGAACACACAGATTCTTGGAGCCTACCTGAATTGTGATCTCCAGGTTTGGTGAAAGATTCTGTCTCAAAACCATGAGGTGAAGAGTGAGGAAGACACCTAATGTTAACCTCTGTCCTCCACAGGCACACTAACCCTTACACACACACACACACACACACACACACACACACACACACACACACACACCACACACACACGTACAAACAAGTATATCTGCACACAAAGAATTAGCTGGCATTGTGTCTCCATAAACTATTGTGATTATTGTGATTTTCAGTAAGCCTTAGAATGAAGTCTCCAGAAATTCACTAGCTGGATTTATTTCTTCTGATGATCCTAAAATTTACATTTCCTGTGATTGGTGTGGCATGGAATAAATAAGAACCATTACCACTTTCTCAAATCTCATGCCATAGTAAAATTTGATGAAAGAAATGTCTATAGTATTTACTATTTCCTTTTGGAGGGGTGAGAGAGGTTTATGGTGATTTGGACAGTAAATAAACATCACAAGATGCACACGGCCATTCCCCCAAGTGACAGAAGCAGGGAACAGGCTAAGGAGAGAAGAGTCAGAGCAGAGTAGTCTCAGTCTCCAACCCTTCAACTGCCTGAGCATTGTGAGCAGAGCTCCATGAATGCTGTTTTCTGGAATAGTCACCCACGCTAGGATGGGTTCTTCAGGGATACAGCTGACTGAGTCATTCCTGCTTTGTAAGTAACCCCCCACCTAGACATGTGTGAGTAACTCCAATAAACTCATCGGTTAGCTAAGGAGGACTTTGGGAGAACTGTTTATCTGATGTATCCTCAGTGTCCTACCTAGGATAAGTACAACCTGTTCACAACCCCCTAGGAAAAGTCACACAAGAGTATGTCTACACTAACTTTTTTCTTGAAGAAGTCTTGCTGCAGTTCTGTAGAAAGTGTCCTCTATTGTAGTACTCTATAGCTAGGACTTAGAACATATGAAACAGAGACTTGATGTATCTTAACCTGTGCAATAGTTAATAGTATACCGAGGTGAGGGGATGCTGTATATCCACGAATGGTAAAATATTAGTAAGCCTGTCTTAAGTTACATAATTATTAAAATTAACAATGTTCACATTTATAAGCTATGTAACATTTGGGTCAGCAGGGAACCATGTACAGGAAGGTATATATTCCATAAAATCATTCCACCAAGTGACATTTTAACTATTAGCGTGTGTGTGTGTGTGTGTGTGTGTGTGTGTGTGTGTGTGCATGTGTGTGTAAGCATGAGATGTTAACATACTTACTTCACCTTCTGTCATATTTCTTTGAACCTACTTCTGCCATTGAGGGAGATAAGACTGTGTCACAATGATAAAGAAGACTCAGCCAAGCTTGTTTCTGCTTCATTGTATCTTTTATTGTTTATTATTTGTTCAGATTTTTGTTTGTCACTTCTGTTTTCTTTTGTTTTTGTTGTATTGATTGTCCCCACATGTAGTCCAAGCTAGCTTGTAATTGTGATCCTCCTGCCTCTGTCTCTCAGGTGAGATCTTACTGGTATGCATCACCACCTTCTAAACTCTTGCTTCCTACTATTAATGACATTTCTGAAAACTGTGGATTAGAAATCTTGATACCAGCTGGGTGGTGGTGGCATAGGCCTTTAATCCCAGCACTTGGGAGATAGAGGCAGATCGATCTCTGAATTTGAGGCCAGTCTGGTCTATAAAGGGAGTTCCAGGACAGCCAGGACTATAACACAAAGAAACTCTGTCTTGAAAACAAAGATAGATAGATAGATAGATAGATAGATAGATAGATAGATAGATAGATAGATAGATAGATAGATAGATAGATGATAGATAGATAGATAGATAGATGATAGATAGATAGATAAAATCTTGGTACCATCATTAATGCAAAAGGATTTTATTCTTATGGTAGGTGAGTCAGTATTTAGAAGGCGCAGCTTGGTAAGGACTCCAATCCTTGCCTACAAGACTCTTCCTAGCTGTGTAATCTGAAGTTTGAGGAGGCAATTTAGCACTGAAGTGAGCAATATTAAAAACGAATAGCATGATACAGGAAATCAGAGCATGGTAGTCAGTCAGGTGGACAGACAAGGAGACCAAAAGTGCACAGATAAGCATCTCCTAGAATACATGCTGGATGAGTAGAAGGCCTTGCTGGTGCTCAGCAACCAAAGTCAAAGGAAGGAAGAGCAGAGCAAAGTCATGCCCAGGTCTCACCCAAGTCAGCACAGGAGATCTTGACCAGCATCATTGGCATTGATTGTGATTTACAGAAACCTTTCAGAACGATAGTGTGTGTTTCACTGATGAAAATGCCTATAAAAGCAGAAACATTTCATACTAAAACAAAGTAGGCTTAGACTGCTGATCATCATGCTTTGGTATTCCTATTCCTTTTGAATTGCAAGATTTCAGTTTCTGTTAGCCTTATACATGGGCATCATTAAGAGTCTATGGTAAACTGAGTAGCATATTATAGTAAAGAGTCATTTTTAGCACCAAATATCAGAAAAAATATTATATGACAAGCTGAGTTACCATCTGTATTGTGCATGGATCGTCTAAGCAGAGGGAGGGGTCAGGGAGAATACTTACTTAAGCCCTTGGGTGGGTACAATCTCAATACAACGATGACAAACGCTATCTTGGTTTTTACTGATTAATTTAACCTGTATGCAATTAAAATAGATTTGACGTAGCTGAGAATATACCAGACAAATCTAAAGTTCATTATATCTCTTTATGAGAATTATACTGTCATAGCTTCCTAAAGGGATTGTTCCAGCCATATCCTCAGTCCCCTCTATCCATCTGACACCTGGGCCTTCAATCTATTTCTCTTTGTTTTAGATCTTTGATTTCTGCATGATTCCTTCTCCCTTTTCTCTAGGTGCGTGTACAGTATTTACTCCTAGTTTTTAAACCTTTGATACTAGCTTTCTGTTTAATTTCATTTCACTTCACATACATCCTCTCCCTTCCATTCAAAACAGGCTGATCTTACTTCTGTCCCCAAATCCTTTATGAAATAATGCCTTTCTAGATGGAAATGGTCTTCTGTGAATTAGTTAATTCTGTGACATGTTCACTTCCAAATCCTGACATGTTTAGAATTCCACTTCAGGGAAACCCTATTCTTTGACTCTGATGAATTTTTTATATCCTTCCTCCAACACACATCTAAGATAATTATTTTTAATATCTCAATGGTAGCAGCCCTTACTCTAAACATAAAAATACAGATTGACCCACATTTTAGACTTAATCCCCTGTTCTCTTTTTCCCGCTGCAGTCAGAGATATACCCCCTCCTTCTGGTTTAATTAGCATTTCTAAATATAACTCTTTAAATTTATGACAATCTAACTCCCTTCTACAGCGTGCCCTGCATTTCTAGGGAGAATGTTTGTATTTAATCAAATGAAAGATGTTTCAACATCTAAAACAGAACTGTTTCTCTTGTCTTTTCTCTAATATAAACCTCCTTCTCCTTTCTTTTGTTTTGTATGTCCGGTGGGCTTAATTTTCTTGAAGAGTTAAGCCCATTTCCTATTTTCTTTCTGTTCTGCTTCCCCTACCATTGATTAGTAAAGATCACTGTTGTTCAGTTTTTCCAAATGGCATGTTTAGTCTCTCACTTCCTCTGTGTGTTGCCCTGCCTTGACTAATCTTCTTACCATCTTGGGATTGCTTTATGAAAGAGGTTCTTCATGAAATACGTCCCAACAACTTTCTTTTCCCAATTACTGATTTCATCACATCACACAACTGATCGTCCAAAGGCATACATAATTTTTTAATCTTTACTTATTGTTTTTTATGATTTATTTATTTTTATTTAATGTATTAGAGTGTTTTGCATGCACGATAAATGAAATGTGTCTGGTAAGTTGAGAAAGGAGGATTAGATCCCCTGAAGCTGGAGCTGTGGGCAGTTGTGAGCCACTATATGGCTTCTGGGAACTGAACTCAGGTACTCTGAAAGAGCATCAAGTGCTCTTAACTTCTGATTACCCCCCTAGCTCCCATTTATTGCTTCAACTCCCACCCCCAGCCCTACTCACCAAAGCCTCCAGATTTATATATTGACTGCCACCGGGTCTACCCGGACCATCCAGGGTTCTGAGTCTTGTTCTGTGTAGCGCCTTACACAGGAATTTGAACTAAACTTATATTTCAAGACCAGTACAAAATCTTTTTCCTCCATAGAGGACTGTAGTTCACTGTAACCCACAAAGAACTCCTAATTCTACCTACAAAACAGGTGTGTTTTCACATACGGTGCATGATGCATCCTATTTGAAGATATATATCAAATGCCCCTTAAGCTTCCATTGTTTTGTGTCAATAAGTATACCTTACATTTCTATAGTAGTCATAATATATTACATAATAAACACAGCATGTCTTAAGTTGATTTGAACTAAAGGTTGCAGTACTACTAATGAAATATAAGTTTTGTTTCTCAACACCAAACCTTGAACTTTACATGTATATATATATTTCTAGTTTGGTAGAAAAAAATATTCTTCATCTTCATTTTTATTTTCACGTGCATGCATGTATATTTCCACCTTCATGCCTATGTGATTTACACAGTCATTGAATTCTGCTCCTCAATCTTTTCTTATAAATGAGTCATGAAAGTACCTGTCTTCTCATTTGTACTGTGCATGTCTAAATATGAAAGTATAAAATGGTATGAATATAAACTATGTTTGCTTAAGTTTGTCATAGCACCGCGAAGGGAAGCCTGTCTAGGCAGCTATGATTATGATTATGATTTCACGTTATAAGAAGCAGACATTTTTTACAATGAATATACAGAATTCTCTTTTAAAAATTTCTACAGAGTACCAAATCATCTTTTTCTTTCTTCATTCTGTGTCATGTTCTCCAAATGTATTTCACAAAGATAGGTAAAATGAGTTTGATGGAAGTCTAAGTTAAGTATTCGGCCTTTTAAGAGCTCTGATAAATTGCATAAACGTTCATAAATATATTTTCCTCTTTCTGAAAATTTCATAACACAGTCCAAATTTGCCAGTCAGCCCCTGTTTTAAATCTCCAACGGCTATTGAGGGTACAAGTGGTGTGCTAAAGAACAGCAGTGCCCTCTAGTGGCAATGTTCTGTGAAAACCCTGTGAGCAGTTTTTAAATCCCTCAACTATTTCTATTACTCATTTGACTTTTCCGGTGGCAATTATTTCCTAGCAGAAACTGCAACAAATATGCAATTTTCTTCACTGTCTATTCATTATAAACTTTATTAAAATGTATGTAATCATTAATTATTTTCAGAAATTTAATCATCAAGCTTTCTAATGTATAAACCCAGTTCACAGAAACTTCCATTAGGTTTCTAGCAAAACTGGCCTCATGCATTTTCCAAATAAGAGCAGACAGTCAGTATATGTATAAACAGATGAGGCAGTTTGTAAACTGATATTTTCATTTAATTTATCTGTGAAACGTTGTAACTTAAGACTAAAGAACCCATGAGGAAAAGAAGCAGAGTGATAATAAATCCAAATATTTATTCCTATTACTTAGTTGACTAGAATACCTAAAGATATTCAAATAATAACTATATTCTAGTGGATTATTTACATACTAAGGAAAATAAGCCTATGTCTATTTGTAGTTTAATTCATTTAAATGAATATTAATTAGTTTCTTGGATGATGAAGGTGCTTTAGTATGCTATCCTTATGAGACGTTTTCCTCTAGAATTATTTGGTTAAATACATCCTATTATTTCACTGGGTTCTTGGGTACTGATCATATAGCGACTTAAGAAATAAGATCTCTAAAAAGAGGCATTTGAGCTGTGTTTCAGAGCATTTCGTACATCCAGAGCACAGCCTTGCCTGACACACAGCAGCTCAATCTTAGAATATGTACCTGTTTTTGTGATATGTTAAAGTACTTTGTGCTATTTGAGTTATGTGTGTGTGCACATATGTATGTATAATATATATTTAATTTAACATTTAATATATATGATTGAAAATTAAAAATAATTTGTAGAAGGTGAGACTGCAATTTTGAATTTCCAAGGCATGCCTTCAGACTACCCAACTGACCACAGGTTGTCTCAAGGGTGAAATGACGTTAGTGTTCAATCAGTCTGGGCGTCTTCTTCAGAACCCCTCTAACCTTCCCACTTTTGCTCTGACTCTAAGATTGGGATGCTTATATGCAAAGCCTCGCTGTTCCTTTAGGATAAAAAAAGAAAGGGAAAGGAAAATCTGTTCTTCAGCTTCCCTTCCTGTAATACCTCCTTTATTGCCGTAGCAAGGTCATCATTTCCTAAACATCCATCTCGGCTCAGGCCTCATCTTCTCTGGGTCTCACAGGGCATATCTTTGCCAAAAACAATGCTGTAGGCTCACTTGAATACTAAAATTCATCTCGTGAAACAAGCTGCCAGGAACTTACAGTTGTGTCCATATTTAGAGAGTCTTTAAATGGATAATTAAATTGAAATGAAGCTGTTGGCATGAACCTTCATCTTATCTGATTGATGTCTTAATGAAAGGAAGATACTGGAAGATACATGAGAGTGATTATACGCATACACACACCACGCACACACGTACATGCACACACATGCATGCACACGCGCGCGCGCACACACAAACACACACTCACAGGAACACCCATACACCTGTGAGACAACACGGAAAACGTGGGAAACTGCAAGCCACTGAGAGCAGAAGCCTCAGAAAGCAGCCTTGCTGGAACCTGTCTCCAGAACCCTGAGAAAACAAATGACTCAAGTCCGTGCCTCGCTGTGTGCACTAGTTCACTACTGCAGCCTTAGAAAATCAGTCATTTGCCATCACCACATAATCCTCCTTAACCCCAATCTCACCTTTGTAAACACCCATTCTGCTACAGCTCACAAACGGCCCAATTGGAGGGCGCTGCATATTTCTTAACTGTACCCTTTCCCTGTTTGCATTTGGCCTCACCTTTAGTGTTTGTGGAAATGAGGCTGCATTGGTTCCCTCAGGCTGCTGTAAGGAAGGGCTGTAAACCTGGTGAATTAAATGATCACACGTTCATCTTCTCATCTTCCAAGTGGCCAGCACAAATCACAGATGGCAGTAGACCACAGGCCCCTGAGATGACTTGGGGGAAGAGCTTTGCTGCTTCTCCAGCGACTGATGACTGCAGACGTGTTGCAAATGTGCTCCCTCTGTCCTGACTTCCCATATTAGTACCTCTCCCCTTCTTTTCTTTGCTAAAGACTCCTATCATTAGATTGAAAATTCATCCAATTAATTCAGGATGCTCTCATTTCAAGATGCTTATTGTATTGGAGTACATTTGCAAGTTCCACATAGAAATATCTTTTGAAGAACCACCAACCTTTGATAGGTAGAAAAATAAACCTAAAAAAACAAAACAAAACAAAACAAAACAAAACACCTAATAGCCAGGCAGTGATGGCAGAAGTCTTTAATCCCAGCACTGGAGAGGCAGAGGCAGGAAGATCTCTGTGAATTTGAGGCCATGCTGATCTACAAAGCAGATGCCAGGACAGCCAGGATTGTTACACAGAGAAAGCCTATCTTGAAAAAAATTACAAAACAAAAGCAAAAAAACAAAAAACCACCTAAATATTCTTTCCTAATATCATCTGATAAGTGGGAAAGCTAATGGGATTTACCATTACTATCAAAGAGAAAATACTATAGGATTACCATAGGAGTGGAGGAAAGTATTAAGCCTACTGTGATTCACTTCATAACACAACACTGGAGTACGATATAAGTATTAATTTAACTATTAATTATATAAGTATTAATTTAACTGATTCAGTAATTTAACTGATCTAGCAAACTGTGGTAGAAGGACATTTGATTTCTTCACTGAGTGCTTGTTTGTATTATTAAGTAGTATTAGTATTGTTTTTTCAAAAAGGAACAAAGAAAATGATTTAAATTGCTTATGAATCAATATAATGGACCATAAAGCAATTCAAATTAAAGCACAATTTTGTTTATATAACTCTTTATTTAACACATAATGAAGCTAAACCTTTTTCCTCCAAGATGTTCAAACTATGCATGGGCTTCCTCTTCAAATTCCCTACCAACTCCAGTTTTCCATGACTATTTTACTTGAAGTATGCTCTTTCTATAACATTGGACACAATATGTAAATGGACAGATATAAACACACAAGAAATTGCTCTCTTAATTATTTTATTTCTTGTTTGGAAAAACAGTGGAAAGAACATTTGTGAGCATTCTCTTTCTATAACACTGGGTAATGTATAAATAGACAGAAACACACAAGAAATTGGTCTCTTAAAAAATGAACCGACCTAGGTCCTCTGCATTTGTGTGACAGTTGTATAGCTTGGTCTGTCTGTAAAACATAGCAGTGACATCAGGACCTGTCCCTGGCATTTATCTGGCTTTTGGAACCTGTTTCCCCATGCTGGATTACCTTGTCCAGCCTTTATGCAAGGGGAGGAGCTGGGTCCTGCCTCAACTTGATGTACCATGCTTTGTTCAAGCCCATGGGAGGCCTGTCCCTTTCTAAATGGAGATGAAGGAGGAGTGGGTGGGGAGGGGGTTAGATGGGAGTTGGGGAAGAGAATGGGAGGAGAGGAGGGAGAGAAACTGTGGTCAGTATGTAAAATAAATTAAAAAAAATAATTAAATAAAATTAATTTTTTTTAAAAAATGTGTACCCGGTAGTTTTCACTTAGTATTATGTTGGAAAAAAAATCATTCTTCACTCAGGATGTAGAGTCAAAAAAGAGTTCTATGAAATTTTAAATGTGAATCAGGCACCAAAATCAGTTTTAAACTCTGATTGTAATGCTTTTGTTTTTTAATTGTACATTAATTAACAGTTAATTGAATTTGTGGAGCTACATTGCCCATGATTAGAAAATAGCAACTCTGTAGGCTTCTGTCTTTATTACTTTTCTACTTCTGTGACAAAAATAACATGACAAAGCCAATTTATAGAAGAAAGTATTAAAAGAGAGCTTAGAGTTTCAGAGAGTGAGGCTATGGCCAGCATGGCAGATAGCATGGCAGCAGGCAGGCATAACATTGGAGCAGCATTTGAGAGCTTACATCTCAAAACAAGAACCACAAGGCAGAGAAGGAGCCAACACAGAAGCCCCAAAGCCCACCCCCCAGTGACACACTTCTACCAACAAGACCATGCCCTCTAATCATCCCAAAACACTTCCATCAAGTGAGCACCCAGAATTTATATATATGGGTCTATGGGACCATTCTCATTCAAACAACTACATTTCTCATTGTATTTTCTTCATCTGAATGCAAGCCTTAATTATTTTAAATTGTCAAATAGAGTGAAGAGAATATTTTCTGACCAAGGAAATACTTAATTTACATAAGATTGATTGACATTTTAACATTTCAGTTTGGCAGACATAGCCTTTTGCATTACAAATTTTTTGGAGAGAGGTGGATTTGAGAGGCATACCCTGTCCCTGAGAACCCATAAGCCACTCTACCCAGGGAAGAAAAAAGCCTAAAAGCAGATTTTCACCTCTCCTTTCTTTCCTCAAAATCCTGTCCGTTAGCATCAACCCTAACCCTGTCAATGACTAACTTCTGTGGCTTCCTGGTCCTCTCTGCACCCAATTCCAATGGAAAACATATACCGCTTCTTCAACTCATCACATTATATAGTAGCTCCTAGAACTAATCCCTGGGAAACTACCAGCCAAGCATGCCAGAGAAGCAAGTATGCCTAGGAAGCAGGTAGACAAACTTAAGATCTTCATTTTCTCTTCTCTCATCTAAATTCAATCCCCAGGCTTGTCTCCAGCTCCGTAGCAGACTACTTAGTGTAGACTCTTCTTGTTCCCAGGGACCTAAGCAGATCCTGGAGGAATACCCTGCTTTTCCCCCTCCTGTGGACCTCCATATGCTCCCTGCACATTCCCATTCCTGAGTGTCAACCCCCAAATACTTAGAAACTTATTTTGCTTTGACTCTTCAGTGGCTACACCTATCAAGATCCCAGAGTAATTTGCTCCTTAGAACCAGCAAGGGAAACAAAAACCAAGGAACAAAAACCCAGCCAGCAAAAATGAGACCAAATATCGGCACCTAAAATTGCAATCATCCCAAAGTGGCTTAGATATAGAGATATTAATGTAAAAACACAATCAACAACAGCCAAGACTATATGTCTCCACTAGAGTCCAGCAACCCTACCATAGTATGCCCTGTTAATTTCGACATAGCTGAAGTGCAAAACAAGGACTTTAAAATAGACTTTATGATAGAGATCCTTAAAGAGAAAAAAGAATAAACCCCTTAAAGAAATCCATGAAAACACAAGAGGGAGTGGAAGAAAATAAATAAAACAGTTCAAGACAAGAAAGTGGAAATAGAATCAGTGTAAGAAAACCCAAACTAAGGGCAATCTGAATATTAAATATTTAGAAACTCAAACAGTAAACTCAGAGGCTATCCTCAGTAATAGAATACAAGAAATAGAAGAGAGAACGTCAGACACTGAAAATAAAATAGAATAAATGGATACCTCAGTCAAAGAAAATGTTGAATCTAAAAACGTTCTGGGAAAAAGATCCAGAAAATTTGGTGCTGTGGAATAATCCTTCTGTACCCTGTGAAAATGTGTTGTTCTCATTGTTAATGACAGGCTGATTGGCCGATAGCTAGGCAGGATTTTTAGATAGAGAGAATGCTGGGAAGAAGAAGGGCAGAGTCTGAGGAGTCTAGAGACAGATGTGGAAGCAACATAGGAAGTTCATAGATGAGGTAAACAAGCCTCAGGACAGCACATAGATTAATAAAAAATTGGTCAATTAAAGTTGTAAGAGCTGGCTGGAGATAAGCCTAAGCTATTGGCTGAGCATTCATAATTAATAAGAAGTCTCTGTGTAGTTATTGAGAGCAAATGCAGGGACACAGAAAACCCTGTCTACAATTTGTGAGATAATAAAAAATCAAATTGAAGAGTAATAGGAATGGAGGAAGGATAAGAAGCCCATGTCAAAGGCGTAGAAAATATTTTCAACAAGATCATAGAAGAAAATTGCACTAACCTACAGAAGGAGTGCAAGAAGCATACAGAACATCAAATAGACTGGACCAGGAAAGTAATTTCTTTCATCACATAATAATCAAAACACTAAACATACAAAGAAAGACTATTAAAACCTGAGAAGGCAAAAGACTTGTTAACATCTAAAGATAGACCAATGAGAATAACATTTGACTTTTTTTTTCTTTTGGTTTATTGAGACAGAGTTTCTCTGTGTAGCTTTGGAGCCTGTGCTGGAACTTGTGCTGTAGACCAGGTTGGCCTCAAACTCAGAGAGATCTGCCTGCCTCCACCTCCTGAGTGCTGGGACCAAAGGCTGGCAACACCTGACTTCTTAATAGAGACTCCAAAACCAGAAGAGACGGGACAGATGTTCTACAAACTCTAAGAGACCACAGATGCCAGCCCAGACTACTATTCCCAGCAAAACTTTCCATCACAGTAGATGGAGAAAATCAGACATTCTATGATAAAAGTTATGTCTGTTTATAAATCTAACCCTACAGTAGGCACCGTAAGGAAAACTTCAACCTGAGAGAGGTTAATCACACCCAAGAAAACAGAAATAAATAATAACAGACAAGCAAATCCTTTAAATCAAGGATAGACATCATCTCAGGGTGAAAGGTTGAAAAAAGGATATTCCAAGGTAATGGACCTAAGAAGCAAGAGAGTGTAACTATTTTTAACATCTAACAAAACAGACTTCAAACCAAAACTAATTGAAAGAGATAGGGAAGGACACTACATACCCATTAAAGAAAAAAATTCACCAAGAAGACATTTCAGTCTGTAACATCTATGCTCTAAACACAAGGGCACCCAAGTTCATAAAAGAAACACTACTACAGGTTAAATCATACAGTGACCCTTACACACTGATGTGGGAGACTTCAGTACACCACTTTTGTCAAGAGACAAGTCGCCCAGACAAAAACCAAACAGAGAAATACTGGAGTTAACTGATGCCTATACCAAAGAAATATCACAGATATTTACAGAACATTTCACCTAAATACAAAAGAATATACCTTCTTCTCAAAAGCTCATGGCAATTTCTCCAAAATTGACCACATACTCATACACAAAGCAAGTCTCAACAGATACAAGAAAATTGAAATAAAATCCTGCATCTTATCTGACCACCAAGGAATAAAGATGGATATCAAGAACTGAAACAACAGAAATCTTACAAATTCATGGAAACTGAATGAAAAATGGGTAAAGATATAAATTAAGAAAGAAATTAATGACTTTCAAGAATTGAATAAAAATGAAAACACAATATACTAAAACTTATGGAACACAAAAGCAGCTGTGAGAGGCTAGTTCATAGTACTAAGTGTCTACATAAAAAAAAAATTGAAGAAATATCTGCTAAGCGCCTAACAGCGTACCCAAAATCTCTAGAACAAAAAAAAAAAGAAAGAAAGAAAGAAAAGAAATCACACCCAAAAGGAATAGACCACAATAAATAAGCAAACTTGGGACTGAAATAAATAGTATAGAATCAAACAAAAGCTAACACAAGAATCAAAGAAGCAAATAATTCTTGGAGAAAACCAATAATATTGACACACTCCTATCCAAATTAACTAAAAGGCAGAAATAGAAGGTCCAAATTAACAAATTAAGGATGAGAGAGGGAACATAATACCAGACACTAAGGAAATCCAGGGAGACATAAGGACATACTTTAAAATTTTTAAGACAATTCTACAATTTAGGTTTTCATTTGACCTGTCAAATGCTCCTAAATTTTACCTGTCTTTCCAGTATTTCCTCCTTCATCCCTCTCTCCACTCCCTCTTCTTGTTTGATGCTCCTGTTCTAGTCCCATGCTCCATCAGTTATCTATACTATTGCCCCTCCCTAGGGAGGTCTGCCCCTACTCACTAGTCCCTTACTCTGTACCTAAACTCTCTGGTTCTACAGATGATAGCTTGTCCATCCTTGTCTTAACAATAAAAGAAAAAAAAAAGATTTTAGCTTTATTGTTTGGCAGGTTAATACTTGGAGGTTTGAGACCATGACATCCTCCTAATCTGTTCTTGAAAGCCAATGCGCTGTGGTTCCTTGTGGCCGCATACTAATTAATTGTATCACATCTGTGGGCAATCTAAATGAAAATGCTATGTAAAGATTCAAAGGTAACATCCTTATTCTTTCTCCCAGTGTTCAACGGCCATCATCAAAGAGAGTGGAAATACTGTAAGAGCCAGAGACAATAGATGACTATAAAAAAAAAAGCAGTGTTTCCCAGACACAACAACACTGTCACACAGTGATTGTGACAGCATGACCAGGACCTATGCAGGTTCAAGTCAAAAGAACCCAAGGTGGGCATGAGTCTCGTGTCTACTTAAGGAAATATTGACAGCTGATAGCTGTTGAGAAAGGGAGAGTTGATTTTTTAAGGATGTGGCCTCTGGTAGACTGAACACTCTCCAGAGGAAGACCATACCCAGAAGTATACAGGCAGCACAATTTGCACTATATGGGTTTTCTTTTTTTAAAAAATGAGAATACAAGGTTGGGTGGGTAGGTAAGGGGACATGGATATGGGCAAATGTTGGATAAACTGAGGGGTGTCAATGACCAAAATGTGTCTGAAATTCTCAATAACTTAACAAATATAATATTTTTAAGTTTTATGTATTAAACTTAAGCCCTTAAGTTGTCCTTCTACCCAAGAAAATTTGACTGTAGCTCTAAACTCTCAGTCTGATATCTGATGACTCCAAAAAAGACCACACAGAAAGAAGAAAACATTACAAAGAACTCAGTGTACCCTCTCAGAAGTCAGCTAATATTTGGTTTATGTTTGATCCATACATATTAAAAACACAGATTCTGACAATTCTGTTAATTCATATTCATCAAGATGTCTGTGGAAGACTGACAAAATATTAAATGCTCTTCATGTATTTCAGCGGGAGACTGCACTCTGCTGTTTTGTGGAGAGATTTTTTTTTTCATGTTTAGTGAGCCTAGCTAGTGAGGAAGATGCCATATGGTGCTTAAGTCATTAAATTCTTCCCAACTGGACATGAGAGTTAACTTCATGCTGGATTCCTTATTTGTAAAGAAATATGTCTGTTTAAGGAATTATTCACAGACATGTTTAAACACAAGGATGTTTATACACAATCAACTGGTGATTGATGCCATCTTTAGTGTCAAGACTAAGTAAGTGTGGACTACCATGAGATAGGGATTTACTGACAAGCCAAGAGTATGAAAACCGTGAATCACATAGCATGCCTGTATGTTTTTTTTTTAATTTTTATTACTTAGCATGTGAATTTGGCCATGGAAAGAGCAAAGAAAATATTATTTTCTGGGGAAATGAACACAAGACATGTTTCATAAAAAAATTCTATATTCTAATAAGAACTTATCTATATTTTACGTTCTCCTCACTGTGTCATGAAGCAAATATAAACTCCAGCTAGAAAAACTGTAACTTCTGGTATTGGTAAAACTTACAGATTTGCCCATAATCTGCTGGATGCAGACTTCCACAGAAGTCATTTGCTTCTCCACTTAATATGCCTGGTGGGATGCTTGCATTCTCCTCATTGGCTCCCACTATTAATTGAAATAAATAATTTCTTTTTTTCTTTTTGTGTGTATACAGTGGAATAATCTTTGTTTATTTATTTCCAAGTACTAATTAAATGCAGTCTCTTATTCCTTCCTCAAGCTCTATGCAAAATACAACATAGACAGGCACTCAAAATATTTTATTGAATTTTATTGAATTGTTCATTAATCTAATGAGGATGAGCTTTAACATTTGTTGTTGTGTGATATTTTGCTTGTGTTCTGACAAATAAAGCTTGCTTGGAGTCAGAGGGAGGAGCTAGCACTAGTTAACCATAGAGGTCTGGAGGTCTGTGCAGAAAGGAGACAAGGAGTGAAAAGGTGGGGCGGACAGAAGATCTTGGCTCTTTTTGACAGAGAAATAGAGGAGTGAGGAGGTGACTGGTGGCTACTCCTGGCTCCTCTGATCTTTCAGGTTTTTACCCCAATATCTGACTCTTGGTCTTTATTGATAAGATCAATTAGATTTATGCTTCAATTTGTTTCTATTCAAGCAATGCTCCTGTGGAATTTTAGATCTTCAGCAAGGAGCACATTCTCTGTGGACCAAGTCCCTAATCAACAAAATTACATGTTCTAATAAAAATAGTATTGTACTACTCAACTTTATAACCCTTGATTAAAAATGTAAAGGTGGAGTTTTATAAATTCACACTAAGTCACTTAAAAGGAATTTGGTCTTCGGAAAAACTATTCAAGATTAAAAGACAAATATTTCTTCTTTAGAAGTGCAGTGGGAATCTGTATCATTATCATGGGCACATAAAATCAAAGGTCCAGTGATCATTCCAACTAGGAGCCACATTTGTACTAGTTAGCACCATGCTGAAGGCTAATTGGTTTGGGAAAGCCACATTTGAGCATAACCACAAAGTGCAAATGATATATAATGACCAGTGAGACAAGCCTCATGTATACTTGTTCCCACTGTTTAGCTGTAGTTATTAGTGGATGCCTACCTCCCTGCCTCCAGCAACATCGATGTCTCCAGAGCTCCTGAACCCATTTACTTTCCATTCACTGCTTGCCTCACTGCCTGCAGCGCTATTAATACATCCCAGAAGAATTTGTTCCCATCAATTACCATAGAAGTTGTAGTCACAATTCCGTGACACATCAGCACTATTACAACAAGAAGAAAGAGATAGAGAAACCACAAACTCAGCTCCTGGGTCGTGCAATTAAGACACAGTACAACCAGAAGAAAACAGCAAAAGGGAGTTCTACTCTATAAGACAGATTATTTGACACCTAAGATGTTATTAGATGCACAGTACAATAACGATTTTAAGATGCTTCTGGACACTGTGTACAATGATAGTGAATTTTGGAATGATGAATGTTTTTGCGTTGAACTTTCAGCATGAGACAAATTGGTTAGAATGAAATGACACCAGTGGAGAACTAGATTAATTATTTTACATCTATAATTGTGAATCCCTTGAGACTTGGAAGGTTATTTTTCTTCTCAGAATCAGCTTGCTAAATATTTATGCTAGTATTAGGAATTATTTGTAAAATAAGAAATTTCCAACAGTTAAAAGTGATAGTGCAACTAAGGCTTGCAAAGTCTTAAAGTAATATATGAAAATAATATTATGATGATTACTTGTAACTGATACCGACTCATAGAATGTAAAGGCCTATAAAACTCAGAAAAATGACACAACTACATCATTCTACTGATGGAGTAATTAAAAATTGCTTACCTGGAGACTTAGAAAAGATACTTGTAGTCAGGGGATTTATATGCCACAAGATCCATACACAATCTTGGCGCAAGTGCAAAACTGTATGTTCTGGATAACTCAATTACCAAATGATGTCTTGCATTCCCAACGAAGCCAATAATCACACTCTACTTAATATTTTTGTATGCTTATCCTTCAATCAGGAACTTTTGGTTCTTTTATCTCATTATACTTTGTTTTTACCTTGCTAGCTTCTAATTTTCTTAAGGATGGGGATTTAGCTTATGTTCACTTTATGTTAATGTAATAATTTATAACTCATATTAAATTTAATAATTATAATTTTGATTAATTGGTATTTATATGTAATTTATTGTTCAGTGTTTGTCTCCTCCATACCAATGTGCTGTATCTACTAAGACAGCAGATTTCTTCATAAACTTGCCTTGAATATTACACTAGCAAGTAAAGTGCTAATATAGAGTAAGAACCAAAGAAATAAATGCTGAATAAATAATAACAAGGAAGAATAATGATATAAAAAGTACCCTACGGAATAGGGGGAGATAATTTTAGGCAAATAAATTGAAAGGTATTGTTTTACCAATAAGCCAATAATATATACAAGAAAAGTAAGTATAATTGTAGATGAGAAAGGATCCTTTGTATTTTAACTGAGAAATTGATGATTTTTAAATCAAATGTTGTTTTACTTTAAGTGAAGTAAGTGGATGAGAATATCAGCTAGAAGTGGGAGTTCAGATATCATAGACCACATTCCTTGAAGAAACTGAAGTATTAAAATAGCCACAGATGGATCAAGACATAAAGTTCAACACGTAAAATTCTCTTCCTAGCACCACTGAGAAAATGACAGATGATGAATATAGCATGGTAGTAGTTCACAGATCTCTTCTGTATTTTACTCTGAGTGCAACCATCCCCAGTGTTAGTAACAAAAAGACAGACATCCTGACTCCATAAAATCTCGGGGCTCTGATTTCCTCATGTAGTGGAAATCAAAGGATGCAGAACACTAATGAAAATGGAGGATTTCGCCTAGACACTGAAGGTTACACTGCTGTCTGAGGAAATCAGTACCAGCTTTAAGAATGGAAAGGCAGAGATACACATCAAACTTGAGATGAGAAAGGAAAAAAACGCTAGATAAAAGAAGAAGAAGAAAAGTCCAAACTTGGACCATTTCAGAAGGCAAGTAAAAGTGAATTGAATGCTGAAAATTATGAAGGATTGTGATAACAGAGAATTCAAAAAGTGCTGCTTAAGTTCCTTGAACTAATCCAACATATATTTAGGGCGTAGGAAAGGAAGATCGTGACTGTTAACCCTATTAGACAGACATCACTGTTTTTGGAGAAATTACTGAGTTATCATGGGCAGAAATTTCAATTAGGTATGAGCCTCAAGGTAAAAACGTCTCTATGGCATTGTATGGAAGCCATGTAAATGTGAAAGCCAGGACAGAGAACTCTGTGATAGAGCGCTTACCTAGCCTGTGAGGTCAAGGTTCAATCTGTAGTAATAGAAATGCAAAAGGACAGCACACACACACACACACACACACACACACACACACACACACACACACACCAAATAAATAAATAAATAAATAAATAAATAAAAAATCATGAGAAACCAGAGGCCAGAAAGAACTGCAGATGGAATCAATGTCTTTGTTGAAAATAGAAAACTACCAGTCATAATATGTAAAGGAAATTCTCTTTTTGCCAGATGACTAGAGTTCAGTTAATAGGATTTTATTAGTTCTACATAAGAATGTGAAAACACTGTTGCGTTTATGTTGAGTTTTGTTTGCTTTTATATTTAAAATGGAATCTGTTCCCAATGACTGGAAAAGCATATAAACAGAGAGTAAGAAAAATTACACAGGTATTTATTATGTTCAGCTCTTCGACCCACCAGAGATCTCAGGAAACACGTGGCAGTTTATATATAACGCACACGAACAGTATCTCTGAAGAAGAATGAGGAATTCCTTTAATAAGGGGCATTCACTAAAAATCTGATACGGTGTGCTCTGTGTTGAATATGATGATTTTTTTTTTCTGGTAACATCAAGACAAAACTAAAAGAGCACCCACTGCCACCTTTCATACGGTCTATTAAGTCTAGCCACTGTATTGAGATCAAAGAAAGAAGAAATAAAACTCGTTCGTTATTCAATGACGTGTGTGACTAGAACATCTATTTAGCAAATTGCTGAAAACAAGATATATCAAGAACAAGCAAGTTAACATCATTTATGACTACATGAGAAGGAAATTTTAAAAAATACTATTTTTACTTGGAACAAAATCTCAAGATTATAAAGTAAGCAATACTTATTATATAAAATTATATACTAAATCCTAAGTAACTCAATAAATTGAATCATTCAGTAAAAAAGTCTATTCTTATTCTGATATCACATTTATGAGTAAAATAATAACTTAATTCTAAAGTCTGTGAATTAACACATAAACTCAACACAGTTTTTAAATACTAAAGAATACAACACAGAAAAATGTATACTGTGGTGTCTGTAGTGAACAACAGGATGAAGATTATGTTGAAGGACTTTTTTACCATCAAATTTATAATGGATACAGAACACAACGCAGAAACACATCTATCCGTCCACAAGAAGCCTATTTATAACAAAATCAAAATGGTGTTGATGAATTGGAAATACAGCTGGAAAATGCTATGAACTGATCTTCACATCATATGATATACACACATATACATATATGTATATATACACACTATATGTACATATGTGTGTACACTAAACAAACTCATATATTTAAAGAAGAGAGGATAATATGAAATAATAAATTAATAAGAAATTAAATACATCCTTCTGAAAGAAAAGACAAGGATTTGGGGTAGAATTTGGCTTATAGCCTATATTCTCCTTTTAATTGGGGACACATGAGAAAAAAATAATCTGATCAAATCTCCCTGAAATTACAATTGTTAATGAGTTCTTGGCAAAGGCCTTGATTAAACTTTTCATGTTGATTTTACAAGAGCAAGATTCCTAATGCAAGAGATAAATAACAATTGTGAATCCTGTTTTAAATTCCAGGCGTGGCTTTGCTCTGATCCTCTGAATTTTTGTAAAATTTGGTACTGATATCTCATTTTTTAATATGCCACAACTTAGCTTAGCTTACACCTCCTGCATGACAAAAACTCTGAGATGACGAGACATTAAATTCCTTCTCAGATTAGATAAATATATGGTGGTAAAGTACACAATAGGACAATGTACAGAATGAGAATGATTTGATTAAATAGGTAGGCAGCCATGTGGACAAATTGCTAGGAAAAAAATTTGAGAAAGGGAGGGCCAAAGAGTAACAACACACAGGCTATATAACATTTAGAACTAAGGGTTACTAAGTTAGTGAATACACCATTTGAACATCTATACTTTGATTCTCCTGAAAGCCTGGTTACCTGAAGAGATGTGGAGCAAAGAGGATCAGAGCAGAGCTCCATGGATGGTGGGCATACTTGCTCCTTTGCACTGATTTCATGGGTGCCCTTCCTTGAAGAAAAAAAAAATCATAAGGGAACGCATAAATTGTGTGTGTGTGTTTAAATAAATTCAACTACTTAACTTGAAAAAAACAAAAATAATCAATGTCTAAACAAGTGAGGTGGTTATCAATGGTCATACAATTATTTAGGTAAAAAATAAAATGAGATACACGTTTTTTTTCCTGCTATTTTGATTATCTGTGAGTATTGGGGAGAGTGTACCCACAAATAGACTATAAAAGCACAGATAATTAAAGAATATTTGTGTTTTCTATTTTCTAATAAATTTTTTGTGATTCTGCACAAAATAATTGTGTTTTATAAACAAGTACAGAAGGGAAATGTCTATGTAGAGTTTAAAAGACAAACTCTATGTTGCCAAAATATGACAGAATTGCTAAAACAAAACTCTGGTGTTGGAACCAAGGAGATAAATCACAAACACTTGCTAAAGCATGAGAATATAATTACTTTATTTGAGAAATAACCTGACATTTTAGGGAACTTATCTGCTATTTTGGAAAAGTAATAAAAATAACAAGCAAAACCACTGTAATCTGGTTCTCTCCTTGAAAATCACATGTGACCTGAACTTTAACATGTTTTGATCAAATATATGTAAAATTGTTTTAAAAAATTCCAAAGGAAATTAAAAGTTATAAGTTTTAACATATTTAATCGGAAATTCAAAAATTCTCAGCGACATCAGTCAGATGGAATTGTGATGTTTATGAAAAGTATAGCTGTGTACTATGGCTAATAATAGTTCTAATCACAGCTATTTGAGAAGAACTTTGCCATCTGGGACCTGAGACTTTAGCTGCAATCTGTGCATATGGAGAAAAAGAGGCAAAGGGATTGTCTGAAATCCTGTTTATCAGATTCCAAGTAAACAAATGGCTGCATGTTAGTACATGCAGGCACGTTAGAATAGCATTAATTAGAAAAGAGATAAACAGTATTTCAGTTAAATTTAGGAGAGTGTAGCTTATGAGTGACGTGGCAGACCATGTGATATCAAGTTGGAACAAAGGATTACATGCTCGTATTTGAAAGAAAAACATTGTGGTACAAAAACTTCATGGTCAGAGTTCAAACATTTTGCCATGATAGCAGATTCAGAACTATAAACATCATTGTGTGGTTAATTAGCTTTGGGGCTTTATGGAGATATGGAGAATGAGAAAGAAACACATTGAATAATCTACAAGATTAAAATAATTTTCATTCTCGGCTTAGAAAAAGGCCACAGGAATATTGTACTTAAAGCTAAAAAATAAATCCTCCCTTTCTCCTACATAGTCTATGAATGACTACACTGTTAATTAAAAAATGAATGAAAGAATACAAAATGTTAGTAAATTATTAGAAAAATAATGACTCTTATATCATATAATTATTTTAAATGTTTTGATAAATCATTAATAGAAGTATAATTTTTTATAGTGACTTAAATACGTGCTTTCTCAAAATTTTCATTCAAAGGAATGGAAAAAGTTGGTGTTTAAATTGGAAAGCTGGTTTATATTCAGTTCAAAGGCATTTGTATCTTCATACATTTATTAAATGTATATAAAAACAAATGAGCTCATCCAGTGATGTGATACCACATTAGACTAAATGCAATGAGAAAAATTCTAAGTGTAAAAATACTTTGAAAGATTGAAATAATAACTCAATATAATTATATCAATACCAGTATAATGGCTGAGTCCGAGGAAACTGATAAAGTTTTTAATTATATATGAGAAAACTGTTACTGCTCAATAACATCTAAAGAAAATGTATTATTCTCAGTTTATGAAACATTACATCTGATCGATTTTGTGCTGTTTCTGTAGCTTTGTCTACACAGTTTGAGATGAATTTCACCAAAAAGCAAATCTGCCTTATGCTCATAGCCTTGAAATAGATCCTTATTAAATAAAGTTTACACTGTTTTCCCTGCCTGCTATATTCACACAAAATTTAGAAAAGGTTGTTGCAGGCGACAATAGTAGAAAATAATAAAAAATAATTGAGACAACAGAGATAACATCACTCACAAAACGGAACAGGGGACTGGAAAAAACATGATTAGAACTTGTATATTTTTATCTCCAGATAATAAATTTTTATTTTCTAATCCATCTTTTATACGTTTTTCTTTCTTTGATGCTCTGATAATTTGCAAAGAGGATTTCTTAGGCAATGGCCTCTCCCCTTGTCATCAAGCAGGCATCAACAAAGATACATCAGAGAATAACACAGGCTGCTTTACCTTTGAAATTTAACTTGATGTAGCAAAGAAACTATATCTTCTTTACCTTATTAGGCATAAGATAGATGTTTTAATGGAATTTATGTTACTGGTGTAATAATCACAGCACAGCCTAAAGTTTTGCCTTAGTTTTACCAGCTTGTTATTGAGTCTCATGTAGCTCAGGCTGGCCTTGAACACACTGTGTAGCTGAGGATAACCTTGAAGATGTGATCCTCTTGCCTCCATCTCCAGGGAGTTCTGAGATTATGGACCTGCACTATTACATTCAGTTTTATATAGTACTTTAAATCCAACCTAGGGCTTCATGTTTGATAGATTTGTAGTCCCAGATGAGCCTCATCTCCAGCCTAGCTGGTCTGAAATTCACTATTTTATTTTATGCTCACAATAATTACTTGAGACAGTCAAAGTCCATATTTTTCAAATGAGAAGATTAGAACATTTAATACATACACAAGTATACACACATACATACATACATACACATATATATGTATGTATATGTATATATGGTTTATACATTTATTCCCAAGTAAAATATTTTTATTTCTAATCCATCTTCTATATATTTTTCTTTCTTTGACACACTGATAATTTGCAACTGGTAAATTGCAATAATTGCAATATATATTACAATGTATTATATGTATACTTCCTTCATAAAAAGTAAGTTTGGAGTAACCACAGTTACTAAAAGGTTTTGCTGAGCTTCAAATCTTGATTATCCAAACCCTTACTTCATGACATTAGTCATTTCTTGGTGCTTCCTTCCATGACAAGTTTCCACCACCCTAGAATTTCAGACAGACAAGGTTAGATTTCATCTAACAGAAATCATGGATGACTCACCCATTATATCTCCTGAGCTCTCCCCAAGTTACTACCATTTCTTCAAACATCTGGGCAGCTTTTTGCAGGGAAAGCTTCCACCATCAGCAGGATGCAGGCAATACTTCAAAAGGATTTGTCCAATCTCAAAGCATGAAGTTTTACAGTACAGGAATGAAAGCAACCTCTTTTTGTTGGCAAAATGGTTCGATTGTAATGGTTCCTATTTTGAATGATAAACATGTTTGAGGCTGGTTGTCATAATTAAAATTGGTCTGAAATCACAATTCCTTTTGCACAAACCTAATATTTATAAATCATGTACTATTGCTAATACCCAAACCATTCTTCAAGTCTTAAGTTATTAATGCAACCATATTTTATTTATACCCTGTAACCTTCTAGCAAAAAAACTGTGATGATATAGGTAAGTGAAAATCCTTATGCCCTATAGACATATACATATGATTTATATCCATGTAGTGATGTAGTGTTTCTTAAACGTGATAGTTAATTAAAATCAATGTGAACAGGAATTTTGCTTCATCATAAAAGTTTGTCTATATTCACCAAGAAAAATATTTTCAAGGTTTTTCTTCCTTCTCCACTAATTAAGATTATACAATGAAAGAAAAATAGACTTGTTCTTCATTAATTTCATAATTTGATTTTTGGGTTTTTTGGGGTTTTTTTTTCAGGGTCTCCAATATTTTTTATTGAAAAATTCATACAATATATTCTGACCATAATTTCTCCTCACCCTTTTCCTCCCAGGTTCTCCCCACTTCTCTACCCATCCAAATTCATATGTTTTTTTCTCTTTCTTTAGAAAAAAAGTCAAATAAAAAAATTAAAAGAGATGGCTCAGCAGTTAAGAGCACTATCTGATCTTCCAGAGGACCTGAGTTCAATTCCCAGCACCCACATGGCAGCTCACAACTGTTTGTCAGTTCCAAAAAACCTGGCACCTTCACAGACATACATATAGACAAAATACCAATGCACGTAAAATAAAAATAAATTATCAAAAAAAATTAAGTACCAAACAAAGCAGAATAAAAACAACAGAGCACAAGAAACACACACACACACACACACACACACACACACACACACACACACACAGGCACTCACACAAAAGCCATAAAAACACAAAATCAAAATCAGAAACCATGTAAATAAGCAAAAGACCAGGAGGATGAAAGATGCCCAAATAAAGCAATATGAGACAAAACATCTACAAAACTTCTACTTCCTTTTCTCTGCCTAAACCATTGCAGCCTGTTAGAAGAACTGTCAAAAATAATAGGGTGTGAGAAGTAATAGAGTAAAGAAATTATCAGTTCCTTCGATACTACAGGAGTCAGATATGTTCATGCTTTTCAATTTTGTTGAATAATCAAAAAGCCTTCAGATTCTTGATTTGTAATGTTTTTGTTTTATCTACAAAATCAACTGTAGTTATTTTAACCACACCCTCCTCGTGTAAAAGATGTAGGTGGGATTGTTTCATGTTGACCCTTACCTGTGGTTTATATAACTAGTGAGAGTCCATTGGAGAAAACTATTATTTTTTTCTTTGCAACCAGTTGGTGATTCCAGACAGCTTCTG
This sequence comes from Peromyscus californicus insignis, assembly GCF_007827085.1. Classification (NCBI taxonomy): domain Eukaryota; kingdom Metazoa; phylum Chordata; class Mammalia; order Rodentia; family Cricetidae; genus Peromyscus; species Peromyscus californicus. The sequence continues at coordinate 60,831,509 of NW_026294458.1, read as the reverse complement.
GATTAGAGATAGGGGTTTGGGTCCACTTCCCCGTCTCAGCCCTGGGACTCTGTGTGGCTTGAACCTGTGAAGGCTGAGTGCATGCTGCCACTGTCCCTGAGTTCATCCGTGTGTCAGTCCCACTGAGTCTGGAAGACACTGTCTCCTTGGTGTCATCTATCCCCACTGGTTCTGACACTCTTTCTGGCTTGCCTTCTGCAGGATTCCTCAGCCCTGAAGGGGAGTGATTTGAAGGAGATGTCCTGTTTAGGATTCAGTGTTCCAAGCTCTCCCACTCTCTGAACGTGGTACAGTGTGGGTCTCTATTTGTTCCCAAATACTGCAGGAAGAAGCTTCAGACATAAAGGTAATAAAACTAGGTTAATCAAGAAAAAAGAGATACATGTTGAAAAATACACAAATCTGCAAAAAGCCTGAGGCTCAAAAATCATGATAAAGTATGGGAACTTTTAGAACCAGTCAGAATTCACAAAAGAGATCAAACCAGGCCTTTATGAAGAAGATGAACAAGGAGAAGAAAGAGGAGGCAAAAGTGAAGAAGTACAACCATCACACAACTACACCAAGGGATGTGGAGGGTTATCCATCCCTCATTCCATATTCCACCGGCAAATGCAGGTTTTCATGACTGAAACAATCTTTCCTTGACTACAAAATAAAGGTGGTTAAGAATGTCTAGAGAAACAATAATTGAGACTTGGAGGCCACATTTATGCACACTGACCAAAGAAATTCCTGCTTTACCATTCATGCGCAAACTCAAGAGGGGAAGATCAAGCACATAACTTGTTTTTGAGAAATATTTGTCTTTCAGAAAAATTTGATAAACATTTTCTACCACAATTCTGAAAATATTTCAATGAAGGGGAAAGCTCTTCATTGGGTTTGCAACTTGACATCATAAAGTAATGTTTAAAATATGGAACAAACTGCATTTTATCGACCAAAATTTATAATTCCAGCCTAGAAGGACATTATTTCTTACAGTGTCCTAAAGTCCTGACTCAGGCATTTACTAGAGATCAATGCTGAGAAATACGATTCGGATTTTATAGTTTTATGGCTGTAGTTTCTTTCTCTATATATAATTTCTTAATGCTATTTGCATATTCCTATAACTCAGATGTACATATATCAAATACTTCTTTGGCACACAGTAAAATATAATTCTCATTAATAATTAACTTACTCTATTCTCCAGGACCAATCACTTTAGAACTAATGTGGTATTTCTCTATTTCTGTCAATAAAATTAAATGATATTTAATAGATATTGACCATAATTTCATGTGAGCAAATAAATATCTGTATAAAGTCCACAGTTCATCTTGAAGGAGGAAATGTAAAGAAATCGAAACTCTTCAAGCTTTACTCCACAGCAGTTGCTCTATTGCTTACAGGAATTGGGCATTGTCTCTGAAGTTAGACTTGCCGGTAGGACTTGTATCTACTGGCAAGGTAAAGAGGTGTTTTCCACCAAACAACCTATAATCCTTTATCTAAAATTAACTAGAAAAAAAAGATGTATTGGATTGCAATCTCCTTTTAATCCATATCACTCTGGAACAACTGTGAAGAAACTCTTATTAAAGTTGAAAATAATGACTCATTTCTGTTTTAACTTTTTACAGAATCAGAGATTCTCAAACTTTCCATGGCTTTGGGAGGTTTGTTAGCATTTATCTGAAAAGCAAGACTGATTTAGAATCCTTAGTATTTAGTAGTCTGTATTGAAAAACCAGAAAAATTGTATGTTTGCATCTTAGATTTCTTGGAAACAACACTACAAACTTAAAGGTAAGTATGAAGTGGAACACTGTCTTGGAAGCATTCTGTGTTCTTGTCACATCTTCCTGATACCTCCGCTCACATTAACTACACATGGAGAGAGTCCTGAATTCCATGAGTCCACATCTCAGGGAGTGAGTTATTGTAGGTCTCCCCTTTCTCCATGTCCATTTCCATCTATTACGAAAAGTAGAACTGTGTCCTCTAGACTGAGGCCGACTAGGCCAACACAACCTTCTACTCTGTGGTGCAGGACACTGGAATGGAGAAAAATCAGAGCTGAATGCTCAAATCCTACTATTTCTCTCACTCACAGAGGGAAGAGCATTCCATGGACACTTCTTGATACCTCTGACAATCCCTGATTCCTGAGATTCCCAGAAATTGACTATTTTGCTTTTTAAAAGCTTCATTGCAAATTTATACTTGAATAATGATAAACAATTTATATATCATGTTATAAATATATGTAAAGACAGCAAAATAAAATATGTCCTATCAATATATACTATCTATGCATCTACCTCTCTGCATATTGGATACATGAAGACATATAACATTGTATATTTTATAATGTAAATTTATTTTTATATATGAAAATATTCACATATATAGAAATATATGTCTAGATATATGAATATGTTAAGATGTACATAAAATTTTATATTTATGAACTTTGTTATGCACAGATTGCTGAAGAGCTGCACCATTAAAAATAGAAAGCCTGACTAATTTAATGATCATTGGGTTATTATCTTTAATAATAGTTTAATACTATCTATGTATTATTATAAATAATAGTTTAATACTATCTACGTATTCAATACCAACTGTAATCAGTCATACAACTAATGATAATTTGACTAAAAGACCACAAATCAACAGCGACAGCCTAGTTAGAGTAGCTGAGAAAAAGTACAGAGTAAATCATATCAATAAAATCCATTTTCCTCCATTAATAACAAGAAGAAAACTTCATTAAGGAGGTTTTCACAATCTATAAAAATTTCTATATCAATATTTAATTATAATTTGCAGGCACCAAAGTGTAAATGGAAAACCAGGAATGGGCAGTGGGAATGGGTGGTATGATGAACAGTACAACCAACTATATTTTGCTTCTTAGAATGACCTTTAGTGAAGTTTGGTTTCCTACTGCTGCTCTAAAAATATGTCCTTGAAGATTAAATTAAATCATAGTGTTCATACTAATAATCCCTGCACTGGGGAGACAGAGAGAGAAAAAAAATTCAGAGGTTCAAAATCATGACTGGCTTGGAACAACGTGGCCTATATGAGACCTTGTTACAATGATTTTTAAACTTAAATTATTGATTATATGAAATATAGACACAAAAGAAGATAATTTAGAGAACAATTAAAACACACACATACTTTTGACAGAGCAATTTAAAGGGAAGATAATAGTCATAATTCAGGATGGTGGAAAGAAAGTGCTAATTGGACCAGTTGTTCATTCATGCAAACATGAGGTCTTTCCATCTAGCTAGCATTTTTACGTTATTATTAACTGACTCTCCTTGGTTATGACTATGGATACAACCTGCAGAGTTAGCAGTAACTATAAGGAAAGTTTCAGGGCCACAATAACAAAAGCACATACTTTATTAACAAGTGTATGTTATATTTTAAAACAAACCATATTATGTTACCCTATGCCAGGGACCCCCATTGTATTTAATATAGGTTGAAATTCATAGACAAAGAGAAACATGCATGCTGACAAATTGAACCCAGTATGAAACCTTCTGACTTTTCTAATTAAGATATATTTTTATACAATGTATTCTGATCACTGCCCCTTTACCTCAACGCCTCCCAGATACTTTCCACCTCCATACCCATCCAACTCCATGCCCTTTCTTTCTCATCTTTAAAAGCAAGCAAACAGACAAACAAACTAACAAGCAATGAAAAAAGAGCAAACCAGATTAAAAGAAAACAGAACATGCGCGCGCACGCGCGCGCGCACACACACACACACACATCTTCTGATTTATAAACTGCTACAGAGTTTCAGCTTCACCTCAGAATAGTCTGTGACTCCACTCAGCCCAACTGCTGCTTGGGAATTTCAAAATCTGGAGTAGGGCAGCAGCTTGAACAGATTGCTTATCCTAGGCCTAAACAGTGATTATTGAATAATAATGTTTGAATATGAAAGATAATATACACCTTGCAGTACTAATAACTATTAAATCATGGTTCAGTAAACTTATCTGTATTGCGTGTCCTTATTCTATCATATTTCCTCAGTGACTACCTAGAATCCAGAAAGATGTTTTAACATAAATGTGCTGCAGTTTTTTTCATAGCCTCAGCCTCATAATCCTAACTGACTGGAATTTCCCACTCAGTTGCTCTGAAGTTTTAATATATTATTACTATTAAATAATCACTGCACTTAGGTTCTCTTCCACATTCTGCTCTACTATGGAGTGCTTTACTGTGTGCCTCATCTCTTCCTTTCTTCATACCTGTATGAAGTCATACCTGTGTGATGAGTCATTAGACTCATCCAGTACTTTACTACAGTGCCCTGTAGAATTATTTATATTTAGTTTACTTTAAAAGATCAAGGTGTGACACCTTGGTGCAGCAGGAAGGGGCTTGGACCTGCCTCAACTGAATGTACCAGGCTCTGCTGACTCCCCATGGGAGACCTTGACTTGGAGGAGGTAGGAATGGGGGAAGGCTTGGGGGGAAAGGCTGGAGGACAGGAGGATGGAGGACAGGGAAATCTGTGGTTGGGATGTAAAACGAATAGAAAATTTCTTTTTTTTCATTTTTCTTTATTAAGAAATTTTCTACTCACTCTACATACCACCCACAGATCCCACATCCTCCCTTCTCCCACCCTCCAGCCCTTCCTCCCAAGCCACCCCACATCCCCACATGCCCCAAATCAAGGTCTGCCATGGGGAGTCCGCAGAGCTCAGCACACTGAGCCTAGGCAGGTCCAGGTCCCTTCCCACTGCACCAAGGCATCACACCACAGGCACCAGATCCCCAAAAGCCTGCCCATACACCAGGGATGGATCCCCATCCCCCTGCCTGGGTCATCATAGAGTCTTTGTCCTGTGACTGATGGAGGCAGATGCAGAAAATTTCTTAATAAGAAAAAAAAAAAATCACGAAACCAAAACAGCCAAACCTGAATGAATGGTTGCTTATGATCACCACTCTTAGCTTAACATTTTTACTATTAACCTATTTTCTTTATTGTTAGAAAGACCAACCAAATAATTGGCCTCTGGAGTGAACTCTACATATAAAAAAAAAATGGTAAAAAGAACTCTGAAAGACACTATGTTCATTTAATTTCTATTCGAACTTACTACACTTATTCTGAGGCTTTTTCATTACCTCTACCTCCAGTCTCTCTTTTTGTAGAAAGAAAATTGAGTGTTGAATGATATTAAAAATAGTATCAGCCAGGCGGTGGTGGCGCACACCTTTAATCCCAACACTCGGGAGGCAGAGGCAGGTGGATCTCTGTGAGTTCGAGGCCAGCCTGGTCTACAGAGCAAGATCCAGGAAAGGCGAGAAGCTACACAGAGAAACCCTGTCTCGAAAAACCTAAAAAAAAATTAAAAAATAAAAAATTATCACTCATAAAGGAGTATTTATTTCATTCTATGATTACTCTTAATATTTGTATACTCAAAACTTTCTTGAATTTGTTGCCTCTCAGCTGAATGACCACTTTCAAGACAAAATGTTACTCAAACAATTTCATTTTTTGAAGAGCAAGATTATACTATTTCCTGCATTTTATCAGTCTGATGCTATTCCAACGTCTTGCTTTTGGCTTTCACCCCATTAGAAAAGCCACAGTAATTACTGGCTTACTGTTTCCCTTCATGGTTCATGATAGCTGTTTAAATCGCATGCTTTATCTACATGTGGCCAAACTGTAAAACTCTTCTTGGGTTTGCCTAGCAGAGAGAGTTGGCAAAGATCTACTGGAACGTATAACCTCTATTGATGTCTTTAGGTTGATGTGAACAAAGATTTCTCCAAGTTCAACAGATCTTGTAAATTTTGTTGATTGTTACATATGTCTCAAAAACTGAAATTAAGTTTTCAAATGCAATTGTGCAATGTATTTAAGACTCATTACACACACACACACACACACACACACACACACACACACACACACACACACATTTAATATTCTAAACAGTTGTTACATAAATCTTAAGAATAAGACAAGTTCAACTCTACTCCTCAAATTTATTGATGAGTAAGTTTTAGATATTAAGATTTGCTGCTATTCGTCAGCTCTACACTGTAAGATCTTCTTCTGTAATATGAGAAGTTCCCACGAGTGTGACCCTCTTCAGCCCAGTTGATGTGAACAAAGTAAACTAACTGTAAAAAGTTAAAATAATAATAGAAATAATACCTATCACATTATTCTGTTTTTCTTTTGAAAGTGAAAGTATAAAATAATTTCTTTCTCTGCAAGAATTACAACAAAATAGAGATTTAGACATGGCTTTTATTATTGTTGAACAGAATGCTAGGAACACAATTATTAAAGTAACCAAAAATTGGTGGCAAAGTTGCACAACAATAATGCTTTTTAAAGGAGATAGCATCATTTATAAACTTCTGTCATTAGATCATCAGCTATTTATCAACACATAATTACCTCCTTGTTTTGAAGTGTTTTGTTTTTTCTTTTGTTGAAGATAGATTTTTTTCTCACATGCTGCATCTTGATTTTGGTTTCTGCTCCATTTACTCCTCCCAATTCCATCCCACTTCCCCTCTCATACAGATCTACCCATTTTTGTCCCTCATTAGAAAACAAATAAGCTTCTAGCGGACTATAATACACATAGTAATGTAATATAAAAGGCAAATAAAAAACTAAAACATCAGAATTGGACAAAACAAACAAATAAAAGCCAGAAGGAAATGAGCACAAGAAAGGCACAAGAAACAGAAACCCAGTCATTCACACACTCAGGAATCTCATAAAAATACTAAACTGGAAGCTCAGGACACTCTTTCAGCATCCTCTTCCATGGGTTTCCCTGAGTTCTGAGGTGAATGATTTGATGGAGACATCCCTTTTAGAGCTGCGTATTCCAAGGTCTCAGACTGCATAATCTCTGGCTGTGGGGCTCTATATTTGTTACCATTAGCTGCAGGAGAAGAGTTCTCTGATAATGGTTGAGCAAGGCACTGATCTATGAATATATTGCAGAAAAATGCCATTGGAAGCCATTTTATTGATACTTGATTTTTGTTTTAGAACAGTAGCATTTGATTTTATCCTAGGTTCCTGGGACATTTAATCTCAGGTTCTTGCTCACTCAATCAGTGTCAGGAATGAGTTCCATCTCCGGGAGTAAGTCTAAAGTCAAAACAGATACTGGTTGGTTACTCACACAAGCTTTGTACCACAGTTGCACTGTCATTTGCAGGCAGGATACCTTTGTCCATCATACGGTCCATGGATTGGTTGGTGTTTATGTGTCTTCTTCAGTAGAATGCACAATACCTTCCTATATCAGACTCCAGTATGTAGGGGTGAAAGCTCTATGTAGACTCTAGTCCAACTTCTCCATGTTCAATGAAAGGTGTAGATGTTTTCTTCAGCAATAGATCCTTGTTGTAATTTGTGGATGACAACCTACAGTCTTGACAACAGCTTGGGTTGTTTGGGGATTCCCATGGGATCCCTTCAGCCAACAATTTGATTATATGTAACCCAATCCCAGTATTGGAAGTTTCATGTGATGGCAAGAGATGTCCAGCTGGGGCTCTGTCTCCCCATTATTTGGAGATTACATTTAGGTTGTCTTCATAAACGTAAGTATTTTGGGTAGCTTCTACTGTATTCAGTTTCCATACTACTGAAATGGCTCTTAAATTTAACTGTCTTTCTCCTTATTCCTCCACTAGATTCCTTCTTTCCTCCCCCTCTCCAACTGATCCTCCCACTCTAGTCTCCCATCCATCCATAACTATCCTATTTCTAACATACCATGTATTCCTTTCTAAGTCTGGGTTGCCTCACTCAGGATGATTGTTTTTTCTACTTCTATCCATTTACCTTCAAATTTCATTATTTCAATATTTTAATGGCTGAGTAATATTCCCTTATGTAAATGTACCACCTTTTCTTTATCTATTCTTCTGTTGAGAGTAATTGAGGTTGTTTCCAATTTCAGGCTATTATGATCAGAGACACAACAAATATGTTTCAGCAATTCTCTCTGTGGTAGGATGCAGCAACGTTTGGGTATACACCCAAGTGGTATAGCTGAGTCTTGAAGTAGATCAATTCCCATCTTCCCAAGGAATCGCCACACTGATTTTCATAGTGGCTGTACATATTTGCACTCCCACCAAAAATGGAGGAATAATCCCCATCCTCTACATCCTGCCAACATACGGTATTATCTGTTTTATTGATCTTAGCCATTCTGATGGATTAAAATAAAATCTCAAAGTAGTTCTTATTTACATTTCCCTGATGGTTAAGGGTGTTAAATATGTCCTTAAGTATTTCTCAGCCATTTGAATTTCATACTTTGAGAATTATCTGTTTAGATCTGTACCCCACTTTTAGCTGGATTATTTGTTTGTTTGTTTCTTGAGTTCTTTATATATTTTGGATATTAGCCCTCTGTCAGATATAAGATTGATAAAAATCTTTCCCATTCTGTAGGCTGCCACTTTATCTGAATAAGAGTGTCCTTAGGCATATAGAAGCTTTTCAACTTCGTGATGTGTTGTTTATTTTTTTTATTTTATTGTCTATGCTAATGGTGTTCTGTTCAGAAAGTATGTTCCTATGCTAATGAAGGGAAAGTAAGAAACCTGGAGGAGTACAGGGGTGGGAAGGCATAATCAGGGCATATTATGTGAGAAAAGATGTTTTTTCAGTGAAAGGAAAGATACCTTAAAAGAAAATTATGAAAGAGAAAAAAATGCAGACTTTAAAGAACCTCTTTCGGTACCCAGTAAAAGATGTTGTAGCTGAAGAGAGTAAATTCCTTTAGTTTTTCTTATCTCTGTGAGCTCAGCCTGAGAGGAGGGTGAGATACAGGTCTGCTATCACTAAGCTGTAGACAGACACCCTGTGACTGATATTCATGATTTCATGCAGAGTTAAGCAGGATTCTGATCAAAATAAGGATACAAGTTCCAGTGGGGACAGAGATGGCAGGATTTTGCCCTGCTTTCAGTTACCTTTTGGGTTTCTATGAAGACGCTGAGAGTTTTGGTACCAACAGTTTCTAAGGTCCTATTGTAAAATCTATGAGTGAACTCTGTCAATATCACGAGGCATTAAAAACCAAATTTTGAAACTTTAAGCTATTTTTTGTACTACTTGTTTATACTTCCTGATCATCTTCCAGAACATTAGCAAAGAAACACTTCAGTCCAAACATAAATTACTTGAAAAATTTAGAACTGAAATCAGCATGTCATAATAGAAAATCTGTTACTCTACAACCACTTTCTACACCATTCTTGATATTTTTCCAAAACATGAATGCTCATAGAAATAGCACCCCAATGTTTCCTTTCTGTATTTATTCAGAATATGGAAAACCAGTTATCGTTCATTGGAACTGTATAGAAGAATAAAAACAGCTAAGGAAGACTTAAAATAAAAAAAAATATTGGAAAGGAAAGGTGACATGGAGAACATTTGATATGAGTTTTAGTATTAACTTCATTGTGAGAGAAAAATGAAAGGTTAATCCCCACTAATCTTAGCTTGGTCCAGAAAATGGCACCACGGCAATAAGACACTTGTTCAGCTGGAAAACAGGACCCCAAGAAAGACACGGGGATCGCCCAATGACAGAGAAATGGATGAGATCTACATGAATAGCCTGGACATGAGTGGGGGTAATGAAGGGCGAGGGTCGAGGGAAAGAGAGCTTGGGGGAGTGGGAGATCCCAGCTGGATCAACAACAGAGAGGGAGAACAAGGAATGGGAGACCATGGTAAATGAAGACCACATGAGAATAGGAAGAAGCAAAGTGCTAGAGAGGCCCACAGAAATCCACAAAGATACCCCCACAACAGACTGCTGGCAATGGTCGAGAGACAGCCCGAACTGACCTACTCTGGTGATGGGATGGCCAAACACCCTAATTGTCGTGCTAGAAACCCCATCCAACGACTGAGGGATCTGGATGCAGAGATCCATGGCTAGGCCCCGGGTGGAGCTCTGGGAGTCCAATTAGCGAGAAAGAGGAGGGTTTATATGAGCAAGAATTGTTGAGACCAAGGTTGGATAAAGCACAGGGACAAATAGCCAAATGAATGGAAACACATGAACTATGAACCAATGGCTGAGGGATCCCCAACTGGATCAGGACCTCTGAATGGGTGAGACAGTTAATTGGCTTGATCTGTTTGGGAGGCATCCAGGCAGTGGGACCTGGTCCTGTGCTCATTGCATGAGTTGGCTGTTTGAAACCTGGGGCCTATGCAGGGTCACTTGGCTCGGCCTGGGAGGAGGGGACTGGACCTGCCTGGACTGAGTTTACCAGGTTGATCTCAGTCCGCGGGGGAGGCTTTACCCTGGAGGAGGTGGGAATGGGGGGTTGGGCTGGGGGGAAGGTGAGGGGGGCGGGAGGGGGAAGGACAAGGGAATCCGTGGCTGATATGTAGAACTGAATTGTATTGCAAAATAAAAAAAAAAAAATAGAAATCAAATTTAGAAAAAAAAATCGGTTCTCTACACCATCTTTCCTGCCACTCCCTCACATATTCATTCATCATAGTCATACTGGGAGCTGTGATGTGTCACATAGTATATCCTTTTGCCCTATTAACATTACTTGCAAATGTTCACTGCAATGAGTCATTAGTCTGGTTCAAAACCTCTGGCTTCTGCTACACCATCAATACTGGATCCTCACTGAAATTCTTCTCAGGTATCCTGCTGTTTCCCAAGTCATGGAGATCCTGTGGCTGTGGTTCCACAGACCCATGCCTTCATGGTCTCCAACAGGTCATAGTTGTGGTAGATTTGGGGGTGGCCCAAACCAAAGCCCTGGATATAGGATTGGGTGGTAGCTGGATTGATAAGCCAACCTGACTGGGCCAGCTCTCCCAGGGATGTACTAATTCATGCACCCCATCTTCATGCCCTGTTATTTCTTCTTCTACCTTTACATTCCATTGTTGAGGCTTTCCACAGATTTTGAAATTGAGGTAAGATTCTTCTTTCAATTTTTAAAATTTCTGCCTCTTTATGCTGCTTTGTGTTTTGCATTTACTTTTTTTTTTATTGTTCAGGCTCCTATCCTCTTTAAATTCATTCAGGCATATTAACCAGAAAGGGGTGGGGTCAGCTCAGTACCACCCTCAAACATCAACAAGGCCTCAGGTAGCAGTCCAGAGCATGAACATCCACATGACATTTGGAGGTATCATGGACCACGGGCATTAATAATACAAACCCTGGCTGCAGTAGGGCCAAGAACATAGACAGGGTCCTTAGTGCTAGCCTGGACATCACATGGCCTCAGGTGGCAGTCCAGACCAAGGGCTTCCCCATGGCCTTTGGTGGTTACATAGGTCACAGACATCAACCCAGATTCTGGCTGCAGTCAGTCTATGGACCGAGACATGGCCCTGGGATGAAGCAAGGACCTGGATATCACCAGGGCCTCAGATGGTAACACAAGACTACTCAGATCACTATGGCCCCAGCAGCAGCATGGACCTTGGAGATCAACATGTCCTCAGTCACATTGTTTGTTAAATCTAGACAATGGTCTAATATTATGTGTGCAGATCTCAATGTGCAGGAAAAACTAAGGCAGCATGACTTCTCTAAAATTTACCAGTTTCTCAGCAGTGGTTTCCATTAAGAGTGAATTAAATTGATGATCACTTGCAAATGAAAATCTGTCTTTCTCCTATGGAGTTTCACGGGGGAAACAAACTACTCTTAGGGTAGGCTGCATGCCCAGCAGTAGATGGTCAACAAAAACAAACTCAGAGCCATCTTTGGAGGTTCCTTGTCTTATAATGTCATGTTGTATTAGGGTTTTCTTTTATTTCCTTTGTTTCTTCTTTTTTTTGTCTTCTTAATTTTTTCTCTTTTTCTACCATATATATATGCTTTTGTGTTTTTATGAGAGTCCTGAGATTGCAAATGAGTGAGTCTCTGCGTATATAAGTTTCTTGTGCCTTTTCTTGGGTTCTTTTCCTTCTGTTTGTTTTGTCCTATCTTGATGTGTTTGTTTTTATTTAACCTTATTTTTATATTATAATTTATTATTATTCCTTATATCCCTGTTTTTTTCTAATGAGAGACAGAAAGGGGGTCAGTCTGGTGGGGACAGGAGGGTGGGAGGAACTAGGAAGAGTAGAAAGAGAATAATCAGGATATATTATATGAACAAAATCTATTCTCAATAAAAGAAAAAGAGGGAATTAGATGAACTCTCAGAAAAATAATTTAAAACTGTTTATCAATCTTAAAGAAAAAGTTAACATGCCAGAATGACTTCAAAGATGATAGGTACTTGAATATAATCCAAGAGTAAACACAAAGAATAAAACAGAATAAAGAGGTGGAAAGTCCAAAAATTCAAATGGGAATCTTACATAAATTTCAAAATCTGTGGAAAGCCTCAACAACAGAACAGAAAAGTAGAAGACAAAAAGAATAGAGCATGGAGACAGGATGGGTGAATCAGAACAGTCATTCTACAAAGGCACAATGATTGTATAAGCAGAACACAAAGGCTCCAGGGGAATCACAAAAGATATAATTTACAAATCATAAGCATACAAGAACGACAGCCAAAGGAATGGACAGTTAATTACATAAAATTATTTTTAAAAATTCCTCAAATCGAGGGAAAATGCTGCATGAGTCAGAAATGGGCAAGGAGCTTCTTAAAAGGACTATAGTCAGCCGGGCGGTGGTGGCGCACGCCTTTAATCTCAGCACTCCGGGAGGCAGAGCCAGGCGGATCTCTGTGAGTTCGAGGCCAGCCTGGTCTCCAAAGCGAGTTCCAGGAAAGGCGCAAAGCTACACAGAGAAACCCTGTCTCGAAAAACCAAAAAAAAAAAAAAAAAAAAAAAAAAAAAAAAAGGACTATAGTCGTCCAGGCAATAAAACCAATTGATCAATAAAATGATTAAAACTTCTATTGAGAAAAAGAAACAGTTAAAAGTCAAACAATAGCTTTCAGAACAAGAAAGGGTATTTACTGATGTGCATCAGATGAGATTAATATCATGACTATACAAATAACTCAAGACAGTTGAGAAACCAAACTACCCCATTGATAAATGGGCTAATGAAATTAACATACAGTTCTCCAAAGTAATATTGCAACTGGCCAATAAACACATAAAGAAATAACATTCTCAGCCATTAAGATGTACCTTAAGACTATATTGAGATCCCATCTCACCTTGGTCAAAACAGTTATCCTTAAGAAAATAAGTAGTAACAAATATTGCTGAAGTTGTGGAGGGAAGGGAATCTTCAGGTATAGTTGGGGGGATATAAGTCAGGCTAGTGCTATGAAAATCAGTGTGGTAATCTCTCAGAAGACCTAAAATAGGCCTGCTATCTGGACCCCTCGCTACCACTCCTGGTAGGGACCTCAAGTACTGTACCACAGAGTTCTGTATACTTCTGTGTTTATTGAACCACTATTCACAGCAGCCAGGTTATGGAATCAACCCATGTATCCATCATCCACTGAAGGTATAAAGAAAATATCATCTACTATATCTCTAATGGAGTTGTATTCAGCCATAAAAACAACATAATTTTTATGATCATCAGGAAAAGGGATGTAGCCAGATATTACCATTAAGCAAAATAAGTCACATTTAAACAAATACTGTATGTTTATTTTGATGACGAATGCCATTTTTTTTCAAACACATAACGTCATTTAGGCATGTTTATCATGAACATAGAAATTAAACTACTTACAAGAATACAGGGGCCTAGTGTCAAAAAGAGAAGGAAATGATGGACTGCATCATCTATGTGTATGAAAACATATTTATGAAACCCAGTACTATATACAATGAATTTATACCAATAATATACATACATAAGCAATTTTTACATTATGAATTTTAATTAAATTGTATAATTAACTTACATACAAAAATCTGAAGCCCAAATTGAATATTTCAGGCATTTAAAAAGGAAGTGACTTTTCTCTTTAGTACAAATATCCATTTACATCCAAAAGAATTCTATAATCATGTATGCCCTCCTCCTGCCTTCAAAATGTAGTTGAAAAAGAAAAGAAAACTGTTGGAAGTACAGCTGCCTTTAGGGCTTTTTTTCATTAGCCAGGTGGACACAAGAGCCAAGTATTTCAACAGCCAGCTGCAATTGCTTTTTCCTCTGGTATTTATGTTAAGGCATGTGATTTTCTACTTTATATACATGCAAATTTCATTAGCAACCAGAATGATTTCTTTTTCATTTAGAGGAAGTCATAAAGCAGGACTATGGCTGAATATGCCACAGTTTATTCCGCTTTTCAAAACTAAAACTTCTTACTAGAACACATTTATTGAAACCTAGCAGTTACAGCTTCCCCTGTGAAAGGTGGAATTACATATGGTACCACCTGGAGGTCTTATAGAAAGTAAATTAGAAGGCAAAGTACAAAGTACACAGACAAAGTACAGTTATTTATTTTTAAATGGAATAAAGTGAAATGCTAGGGTTGGGTAAAGGAAACAATTATTCTCTTTTGAAGCTACTTTTGTATTATATGTTTTCTGGCTGTGTCTCATTTCTCAATTTGGAAATGAATTACATAAATGTAGTTAATGGAAACGTTCTAAGAAATAATCAAAAAAGAGATTTTTAAAAGTAGACAAAACACTTACTAATTACATTTGTGCTTGAAAGACTAGAGATTTTCTAGGTTTGTACTGCTTTCTACATGTACCTGCAGTTAGTCCTAGAGAGGCTTAGCAAGGGTGCTAAGAACAGTAAACAAGCCAGAGAAATATCTCTTCGTTAATCAGCCACTGTATATCAAGTACAAATGAAGCTAAGCTTTCTGACACGTCGTCATAATGGAAATGCAGTGATTGCTTGTGTTTCCAGTGTATTACTCTGATGGCAAGCTAGAGGAAATCCTACAGATGGTGCCTCTCTGTCCCTTCTGTGAAAATACAACAGAGCAGATCAGTTGTCTAAACAAACCCTCAAAATAACCAAGGACCTAAGCAAGGACACAGGGAAACAAGAGCTCAGTGTTGCAACTATTCTGAAAACTAAATTTGAAGATAATTAAATTAAGCAAGTGTACTAATAATTTTTGTATGAAGAATAGCATGGTCAACCATCTGTGGAATTCTTTTAAAAAAATCCATCTCCCTTCTCCCATTTTATTTTTTTTATTTCACTATGCTATTACCTTTCTTCTGATTAAAAAGAAATTAAGTATAGAAATTCTTTAAAAACATGACTTTTTAAAAATATCACCTAACACTAATCTTCCTTTTGCTTTTACTTCATTATCTTCTGCTCTCTTATAATGGAAACATTCACATTGCTATTTTGGAATAGCAACTTTGTCAGATGTAAGTTTTACAATGTTAAGTGGCACATCCTTTGTCCTGGCTCCTGATGGAACCCCTACTTCTTTTGTGACAGGGCCACCAACAAATTCATCACTGTATGAACCATTCCTTTTTATATTTAAAAAAAATCTACTCTGTGGTCTCTATTTCAATTTCTCCTCGAAGAAAATATTTTTCCAGTAAAAATATTTAACAAGTATATATATTATTTTCACTAGTTTGTGTTATGATTACTAAAGGCAAACTCCTCATAAACGCAATTCCACTTTAGATTCATTAAGATTTACTCCTCAATAAAATGTGTTTGTCTCTGCAAATTTTAGTATTATGATGAGCAAATAGTGCCTTGTTATTAGAAACCTTTTAAGTGTCCCACCAAGTAATTAATAAAGATGATTTCTTGCTAGCTTAACCAAAAGCAACTTTTATATGTCAGCTGTTTTTCTTGCTATAAGTTTTCATGTTTTCTTTTCCATCTTACAAATTCAAATCCTCAGTAAATTAGGGACAAGGGGTGTAAAACAATTGCTAGTGAAATTATTTGACATCCAAAAATCCCTGTTTTCCACCCCCAGACACTTAAAAGCAAAATAAAGCAAACGAAAAAATTCATCTTGGGCTGCAGACATGGTTCAGCAGTTAAGAGCCTTTGCAGGTCTTCTAAAGGACACATGTTTGATTCCCATCGTCTACACGGATGGCTTGCAACCACCAGTAATCTAGCTCTAGAAGATCTGGCCCTTCTGGAAAACTGCACACACATACCATGCACACATATACACAAATAAAATATAAATATTAGAATTTAATATCTTGAAATGTTTAATATATTCTAACTAAATATTTTGGATATTATAGTTATGCATTTAAAGCCTCGGAGAACTTTTTCTACACATGTTTATTTACCTACAACACCTGTTTGATTCTATTTAATTGTGATTTACCTCACCAGACAGCTTATATTCTAAGTATAATATACTCTCCCTTGGTAAGTAATCCACATTAGAGATATATTGGAAATTAGAACACTGTATCATGACTTTTTACAAACAACAAAGGTTTAAAGAAACAAATTCATAATTTACTATAATATATCCTATTGTGTTTTTATTACTATTATATACAATCATAGATATTTTAATTAAAAATTTAATTTTATGTCAAAATTTTATTACTCAGAACAACAATTAGCTGATATCACTCCTTTACATGGACTAGTGGAAATATGTCACTTTTAGAGTGAAAATATATTTTTCACTCTAAATATACCATAATCTGTGTTATGGCAAAATTCTATGCTGAACAGTTAAGACAAAGAGGATGTTAAATATTTGAAAATGCTTTTGCTGAGGAAAAAAATAAAGTCTATGAGGTTAATTTTATTTTATACCTATTTCATAGAATCTTTTCAGAAAATGTATTTTTTTTTAAGAATGGAAACCACAGTAACTAGTCAACCCTATAAAATCAATTCATCCTCATTCATACACATTATCTGTTTCTATAGAGAGCCCCAGCCACTGCAGGTATACGTGAATGATCAATCAGATTTGTGAAAAATTATAAATAAGGAATATTTATGCAAGAAATATAGCGAGAAATTACAAGTAAGTGATTTTTAAGTCAAAGAACATGATGTCAAGTATATAAAAGCATTATAAGTTCTCAGTGTCATAGATTTTCCGCCATTGAGTTGATGCAGCAGGTAACACTACTTGTCCCCCAAGTCAGATGACCTGAATTCCATCCTAGAACCTAAGAAGGAGGAGAGAAAAGATTTCAAAGTGTTGTCCTCTGTCCTCCACACCTGCCCTGTGGCACACATACACTATGCACACACACACACACACACACACACACACACACACACACACACACACACGAGTACACTCAAACAAATACACAAAATAAATCAATAAAAAAAGGAGTGGTTTAGAACAGTTCAGCAAAACTCTTCAAATTAGTTTAGAGAATTATGTTTAGGATATCTACAATGACAATATACATCATTTCTGAGTTAATTTATAATCTAAATCAACATAAGTGTGGGCCATTATAAATATGTATTATGCAGAAAAAAAGCAATATGACATAAGTTCCCAACAGATTATTTTTTGTCATTTTAAGTCATCATCAAATTTCAAAATGCTTTTCAATAGAAATTCACAAGATAATCATGAAGTTTTCTAGAAATTTAAGGATCTAGCATGAGAAAAATTGGTTTATAAAAGAAAAAATCATTAATATGATTTATACTATCAGCTGTACACATTTATTTCAAAGTTATATTAACTAAGACAGACATTAATTTATTGATAGGAATATAGACTAGTGGAACAGATTGCAGAGAACAGAAATAGATTCAGGCTTATATGATCGATGGATATTTGAAATGTATTAGGTTATTTGGAGAAAGTTTGCTTCAACACATCATGCTAGAACAAATGGATATCCATGTGGAATAAAAGTAAGGGGAACTCTCGGCACAATTAATGACTTGTACTTTACACATACCAGAAGTCATATGCATCATCAAATTAAACATAATCGGTACTAAACAATATCCTTATTCTTTGAGGTAGAAAATAAAATTAGAAGAGTAAAGAACCAGTGAAAACCATGCACAGAATAAACTGACTGAGATTCAAGTGGTCTAGGCAAGACCAGGGAGCCTGCATGGGTCTGACCTAGGTCCTCTGCATATGTGTTATGGCTGAGTAGCTTGGTGTTCTGGTGAGATACCAACCAGTGGGAGTAGGGCCGTCTCTGACTCTGTTCACTGCTTGTGTGGCCCTTTTCTCCCTACTCTTTTGCCTCTTCCAATCTTAATGCAATGTGTCTGGTGATAGTACATGCCTGGTCTTATTGTAGCTTGCTATGCTGAGCTTGGTTAATGTCCCTGGGAATCCTGCTCTTTTCTGAGGGGAGACAGAGTTGGGCGTGTGTCTCAGGGAGAGGTTGTGGGGAGGGGAGGAAATTGCTGTCATGACATAATACATGAGTGCTAAATAAATAAAAGAGAAGACCCCATGCCCTGCAATAGATGGCTAAGACAAAATGAACTCAATGTCATTCTTGGAGGTTCTTTGTCTCATCATGCTTTGTCAGAGGTTTGTTTTTTGGTTTGGTTTGTTTGGTTTGGTTTTTGGTTTTGGGTATTTTGGTTTTTCTTTTATTTGTTCTTTTTTTTCCTACGAGCAGCTCTAAATTCCTAACAATAAATGACTTTTGATACAGCATAGTCACACAATTCTCAGTCATAAATGGCACAAAATAACATGTCTCTGCATTATCCCTTCCAAGGTCATGAGACACCATAGAATATGAAAAGGAGTGAATGAAAGAAGCTGAAGAGGTAGAAAGTCATGTAGTTTCTTAAATTGGAGAAATGATAAATTCTGAGTTGTTAAATAAGACTCAGAAGCTGAAAAATCTTGAGTCTCATGAGACACACTCCAAAGGTTATATAAGCACTAAGTGCTCACCAGGAAAAGGAGACTGTTGAGTAGAGTTTCTGTACATAAATTCAGAGGACTCCAGTGAAGCATTTTTCTGAAACTTGTCACTCCTACTGGAGGGGAAATTTTTAGTAGTGCAACTGTCATTATCATTCATGCTCCTGTAAGAAACTTATGTACCTACCAGTAAGTCTGATGATACCAATGTCATCAAGATGGACTTGGATGGAACTGTTCCTTTGGTGTGTGGTTGGTTACCCCTTCCACCTGGGTTGAACTGAAATAGTCACCCCAGGAAAAGTACAACAACACACATAAGATAACTGTAGAGAAATAGTTAGTTTCCTGTATGTAACTATACCACATAGAATTGCTAATGAAGCAGAGAAGAACTGTGTATTCTCAACCTTCTTTTATCCTTAATTAAAGAAGAAAGCTCCATATATTCTAAAGCTGACACTATCATCGATAATATAATGGTTATGATCTCTCCTTATTCTTTGATTCCTAGATTCTATTGGAATTTTTAGCATTTCACAGCCTAATTAAAATTATTTATAAATCTCCTTTTATAAAGTGATGTAGCATATACCCTAAGGAAAGTTACTCATGTGTTGAGATAATGGTATTTAAAGTAAAAATAACATTTTCTGGACACCTCTGTTTGTTTAGACCATTTGTTAAATAATACCAAAGACTGTGTTTGTTGAGAGTATCCAATTTGATTGCTTTGTGAGTAGTAGTCCTATACCAATTTATACATTAAATTATCCACCTGTGATTTAAATTCATCAGCAATTTCTTGTTATAAGAATTCAAACAACCTCCACTAAGACATTTGCTAAATATTTTCACATTTCCTCTTGCTATTTTAAAAGATTAGCTTAATTTAGTGATTCAAGAACTATAATAAAGTGTAAGAAATTATGTAGCTCTCCTTAGCTCCTTTACTAAATTCTTAAAACATGAAGATGGGTTAAAATGTCTTGATGTTTGCAGATATTAAGTGTGGGGGGGGGCGGCACGCATATATGTGAATCTATTTAACAAAATGTGAAGGGGTAATTTGAGAATTGTGAAAGCAACAACTTTAAGACAAAAATAAGTCACCTGAGTAGTTGTTCAGTGTAATCTTTTCTATAATTATTCTATTTAAAAATTTTGCTGGTGGGTCAGGGAATATCCTAGAGAAAAGATGAGCCCCTAGATGTCCTCTAATTTTCTAACTCACCAGCCAACTTCTTTGCTTGTGGACTCATTCAATTTATCCATTACAGAATTCTGTACTATCTGTTCAGGAGTAATTGCAGTAATTTCATTTCTTTTAGGAAAAATAATTATATGATACTTCTAATTAAATTATTTTCTTTCTTTGTTAATTATAATCATATAACCTTACCCAAAGAATTAATTTGATTTGAAATAATTTGCATGAGCTGGGGATTATTCATGATAGTAAACTACAAGTAGGCAGAAGTTAATTATTCTGAAGAAATCAAATCAATTTTTTAATCAAAATTGTTATACAATACTATGCAAGTAGAAACTGTTTTGCTTTCATTTCCTTTTTGGACTTAATTTTGTCTTCTCAATAGCTGTGATTAGCTACAGTCATTTGCTAACCCTTCTCTCCCTGAACTCATTGATTGTCACTGTTGGTGTCTGACACAAAGCCAGAGTCTCTGGCTGAGGAAGCCAAGAAGATTCTTTACCCCAGAGCTCAGGACTAGGAAATAAGTTCCCCTGGCAAAGAAGAAATGTTTAGAATATCTGCAAAGAGCAAATGAAAAGCTCCAAGGTCTGGAGCTTAATACTGTTATAGAAACCGTGGTGCTGATATTTCTAGCAAATAGAGGTCGTGACCGCATCAGCGCAGCTCTAGAGAAACTGCTGACATGCTGTCTATGTAACTCAAGGAAATGTCTTTTCCACAAAGGACTATGATTACAGGATTCGATTGACTGAAAAAAATCCTTATCAAACATTCAAATTAATCTACCTCGTAGACTCCCAGGAAGAACAATAAATAAGTGTTCCCACTGAGGCAAATTTGTCAACTTAACTACACCTGATGGGGATAGCTGGGAAAACACTATTTCTGGACACGTTGATTGAGGTGTTCCTGGACATGGTTAGCATTTGAGTATTTATTCACATTAGCCTAATATTCTCATGTAATTACTGGTTTCCGTCGCAATATCTAATTTTGTCATTATTACTTGAATCATCTCAGTTTAGTGAAGGGTCTGACAACTATGTTTATTTTCTTTCAAAACGTTTTGATCTTTGTCCTTTACTTTTGTAGTGTCTATTGTATTTCTTGCTGTTTGCATCTTTATTCTTTCCTTCTACTAATTCATAAACTACTTTCATATTTTGTTAATTTCCTGAGGAGTAAAAACAGGCTCTTTATCTCAGACTGTCAATAATTTTTACATGAATTCATTAGTTGCTATAAGCACGTTTCCTAGTATTGTTTTTAGTGTATCCCTCCAGATCGGATATGTTGTTGTAGCTCCATTTTCATTTGTCTTGAGAAGTTTTCATTTTCTCCTTAATTTCTTCCTGACCCACTATTTGTTCAGAGTATGTTGTTTAATTTCACTTAGTTGGATACTTAAGGTTTTTTTTTAGTTCTTCATTCATAATTTTATTCCATTTTAATTCAAAAATTCTTGATGAGATTTTAGTTTTTGAAATCTGCTGACATTTGTTTTCTGGTTGACAGAAGCATCTATCCTCAGAAATATTCCATGTGATGTTGAGAAAATTGCCAGTTCTGAAGCTGTTGTATGGATGTCTGCTGACTCTGACAATACATGTATACACATATGTGTGTGTGTGTGTGTGTGTGTGTGTGTGTGTGTGTGTGTGTGTGTTGCTTCCTATAGAACTGCGATGCGCGGTCCTAATTAGTCTTAACAATAAAAACCTGGAGTCAGATTGTGGTAAAACGGCACAGGATAGCCTTAGCGGGTTTGAGCCAAGGTACCCCATGGCAGGTGAGGGAGACATGCCATGCAGACATAGTAGGGCCACGGTGTGAGGCAGTGGAAAGTTACTCACATCATGCAGACACGGCATCCACATGGAAAGTTTTATTATTAAAGGGGAGGGGAAGGAGGAGAGAGAGAGAAAGAGAAAGAGGGAAAAGGGGAAAGCAGAGGTGCATGCAGCCTTGTGGAAGGAAGAAAGAGGGAGAGAGGAAGAAAGAGAGAGAGAAAGGGGTGGGGTCTTCTCTTAAAGAGGACTTTATGTAAGATGATGTGGTCAGGATGCTGGGAGGGTCCCCAAGGGATGGTTCTGAATACTAACATTTCCTAACACAGATATTAGGTAGAAAGCTGAAAGATCAGAGAAGCAGAGCAGCCAGCCACCAGAAACATCCTACCTCAATGAAATCTCAGACAGAATGAGAGGGGGGTGGGGGAGTCCTGCCTCTAAGAATCCTCAAACTGAATGAGTTAAAGTCCTGTCTCCATCCACCTTTTATTCCTGTCTCCACCTCCTAATTATACAGGGATTAAAGGCATGTGCCACCACCACCTGGCTCTGTTCTTCTTTTAGACAGATTCAATCTCCTGTAGCCCAGGTTGGCCTTGAACTCCTGATCTTCCTGCTTCCTCCTCCCAAGTGCTGGGATTAAAGGAGTATGCCAGCATTGCCTGGCCTCTATGGCTAACTAGTGGCTAGCTCCACCCTCTGATCTCGTGCAAGCTTTATTTGTCAGAACACAAACAAAATGTCATACAACAGAGCTGATGGTCACATCTTTATATAGTGAATTTCTGTCTCTGTATATTGTTTTCAATACACAGTGTATATTACCTGCTGTACTTAGGACTATCCTTGCTTTGTTTTGGATACATGGAAGATCTTCTTTAATCCTTTTTCTTCCAAACAATTTCTCATTTTTACTGAGTTCCTTGTGATCTTGTTTTGTTTTATCTATTCATTCACTGCCTCTTTTAATTGGATAATTAAATACATTTATCTTCAAGGTAGCCTTTTTTTTAAACTCTTTAGGCTGATATGTATGTTTTTCCTATGTTTATGAATGCCTACCATGGACTTGCTTGGTACTCAAGGAGGTCAGAAGATGGTGTCTTAACTCTGGAGTTGGAGTTAGACTTGTGATAGATGGTTGTGAGCCAATAAGTGCATCCTGATCACCAAACCTGAGCCCTCTAAAAGAATAAATAGTATTCCTGACTTCTGAGCCATCTCTCCGGCCCCCAAGACAGTTTGTGAGAGATGAAATTTTAAGAATTTTACAGACTTGTATTTATCTGTTTCATCTGACAGATATAATAACTTCTAGTATTTTATTTGAAAAGCCTAGAATTTATATTTACAAATGGCAGTCTTACCCTGGAGGCTGACACCAGGGGATTCTAAGGTAATGCTGACATTTAAAGCTGTGTTGGATTTTTTCCCCCAGCTAAAGAAGCACTTAAGTGGGTCATGGCCCAAAGGTACTGAACTTCTTCTCTTGCTGACAACTATTTACCAGAGCTCAGTAGAGCAAAGGAAAAGGGCTTTCAAAAACTCACCAATGATTGACAAGAAAACAGAAAGTTAAAAGAGAGTAGGCAAATGTGTAGTGGTTCTGGGAGGAATTAGGGGGTAGAAGTAGGAACATGGTCAACTACATTGTATGTATGCATGTAGTATGTAATTCTCGAACTATTAAAAGAATATTATATTTGCATATATGTAGCTGAAAGTTTTCCTGTGCTCTCCCGGCAACAAGGTCCCACAGCCACTTAAAAAATTCCTGTGCCCCCCCCCCCCCGGTCCTGCAACCACTCAGACCCAAGTAAACACACAGAGGCTTATATTATTTACAAATGATATGGCCTAATGGCTCAGTCTTCTCACTAGTTAGTTCTTATATCTTAAATTAACCCATTTCTAGAAATCTATACTTTACCACATGACTCATGGCTTACCCGTACCTTTACATCTTGTTTCTCAAGGCAGGGGCTGGCAGCGGTCCCCTCTGCCTCTCCTTTCTCTTCCTGTCTATCTGTTTGGATTTCCTGCCTGCCTCTAAGCTGCCTTGCCATGGGCCAAAGGCTTTACTTATCAACCAATGAGAACCACATATATTCACATCATACAGAAAGACATATATGTGTTCACTCTCTGTCACATCTACTTATTCTTTTCACACCAACAGTATGTTGATGTTCACATTCAAGGGATGTTATGATGTCCACAGACCAGGTGATGAGAATGTAGCAGAAAGAACACTAACCTTGATAAAGCTCCCAGAGTTCATGAGTACTAAATACAATAGCCTATGAGATGGTGAATTCTCACTCCAAATAACGCTTAGCTTGTTCAATGACTCACTCTTAGAATAACTTCTTAAGATTAGTTAGACCTGTTCCCTGATACATAAGCCGCCATACCCCATGCATGCTCGGGAGCCAGGTACACATTTATTACATCGGCTGATTTTACTTAAAAGCAGCTTATCAAATTCCCCAGGCTAATTCAATGAGAATCCTTGATGAATGAGTCTGGAAATACGTATTTTCTAAAAACATCATTTTAACAGAATTTCCAGAGGAAACTCAAATATTTGGAGGTTTTGAAACACATGTATTTTAATATTATGATATGTCCACTGTTTCTGACAAGTATGTAGAAGACTATGAATTCATAATAATGTAAAATAAGTTATACAAGAATATATCTGTTAACTAAAGAGTTTCATAATAATGAATAATAAACAAGAGCAAAGATTAATTGACAGAGTTGACAATCTATGCATAGATGTGAAACACAAACAACCTGTCTGCAGCGTTTCCTCATTAACTTGTTTCAACTGTTCTTCCGCAGTGACAACCAATCCGGTGCACGACCTAGGATTAATGAAATGTGGGGTGTGCTTACGTTCAGCACTTGAGAAACGCGTGTAAGTTCTTTGAAAAAGATTTTCAAAAGGCAATGTTACACCCATGTCAAAAGCTGAGCTAACAATGAGGAAAGCAACCAGTAGTGACCCAGGTGTGATGTCCCTTAACCACAATCAAAACCAGTATTGCAAGCTACCACAAAGGGTGGAGTAGTGGCACTCAGATCACGGCAGTAACACACCGCTGTCTAACTGAACTTAAGGCCCAGCTCAACAGGAGGAAACCCATTTGTGGTCCTGGAAACGTAGCCCACTTCCCAGGGCTAGCCAGGTTATGGATCTTAAAGGAGAATCTACTACCGGCACTTAATAGAAACAGCATAGTCCATAATTGCACTCCAAATATTTATCCTTACACCCACAGAAAAATGTAGACCTTGCCCCTCCTCAAAGAAACTTCTCTTTGCAACAGAAGGAGGTAATTGCAAAAAGCTACAATTGGTCAAAACGCAGAAAACAAATGATCAAGGGGTTCCTGGGCCCAGCTGATACATCTATAACACAATTTCTGAATCTAAGATTCAAGGAACATAACAAGAGAGGAGACACAAAGATTATAAAAGCTAAAGGACCAGGAAATCCACTGTGAGGTTGTTTCTCCTGTGAATGACAAAGAAGCTTCACCCATGATACTTCAACAATATGGCTGACTAAAAAAACCAAATAAGTACAGCATAAATAGACATGGAAGTGTGTGTGTGTGTGTGTGTGTGTGTGTGTGTGTGTGTGTGTGTATACTCCACACACACACACACAAACTAATGTGTTTTGGAAATGTATGTGTGTGTTAGTGTATGATGTATGTGTGTGCCTGAGTGTAAGTATGTATGTACATCTGTGCATGCATATGTGTGGATGTGCATTTCTGTGTTTTTCTGTGAGGTCTCATATATGTGTATGTGTGCATCTTAATGTGTGTGGTTTATATGTATTGTGCACATGTGTTTCTGGTGTTTTCTGGCCTCTCTTCTTTTAAGGACAGCAGTATTCAATCTTGAGTGCTTTCATAATCTCATATACTATCAGTGTTGATCAAAGGGTTAGATTACTTTAACATTACACATCTCCCTATGGCCTTACTTCTAAACAAGATGGTAGGAACCAGTTTCCAATAGCCTCAGTGTCCCGATGTGGATTAAATTTCAACACATGAACTCCTGATTTATCCATTCAAACCATATCTAAATACTAGCAGCCAGATAGCCAGATAACTAAGCAGAAACATTAGAGAGCAGTGACATGAGGCCTCAGAACCATCTTAATTTCTTACAAACATCAACAGGAGAAGAGATTGATTGCATTGACCCAGACATGGTAGGCATGGGGCACCAAGAGGTGAACACAACTTTTTCTATTTTTCTTTCTTTTCACTTTTGCTTTCTAACATTCTATTATTTTTTCATGACATTCTAGTCTGTTTCTAACAATCATGAAGAACAAACTAGGAAGCAGATTATGACACATTAGCAAGCAGGGAAGAACTGAAGTACATTTTTCACTAAATTAGCTAGTAGGCCCCTTGGCAACAAAATTTAGATCTTAATCTTGACATATTATCGATGAAAATATATCATTTTATAATGAGAATCTTGGATAATCTAAAAATAGTGTAAAAATAGAAAATATTTCGTTGAAATTATTCATTTATCCATATGGACATTTTAAAAAATTGGTTTTCTTTAATCGGAAAATAGAAGTCACTGTGATCACATCCTCATGGTAGATCCTCTCTGCACATGGTCATATTGGATCTTCTGTGATCAGTTCAGCTGTCTAAGCATGAATTCTAACCTACCACCAACTTTTTAAATTGTAATAGACATGTTAGTTAAGCTCTCTACCTCTTGGCATTCTTCTTCAAAAGAAACTGGGATGGGGTAACTAATTCCTAGTTTATATACTGTGTTTTTAGAACTAAGAGCATTAGTGTGTTAGTGGATTCACTGTGCTGCCTTATACAATAGGGTTTGGCAATACAACAACCAATATCTACACGCTAAAGAACCTGAGAATGCGGTAGACACTCAGTCCACAAAGCTAGATGAGTTAGCCGTTAAGATTCGGCAGCAAAGCCCTAGAGAATTTCTGGACACTTGTTGGTCCTAGTCTATGGAGGAAGGCCCAACAAGCTGGGTTCTGAGGCCAACAAAGGATAGACACCATCAGCAGCAAGAAGGTGAATCCTAGAAGGATCAATTATTGCTTTGTGCTGGGCCCTCTTTATAGTTGAAATTCCTGAAGGTGCTTCCTACTCTGGTGAAATGTCTTCCTTCTTAGTTAGTTCTCCTGGATTAACAGCCCAGATATGTGTTTTCCAAATTTGTTCCAGATGTGAGCTGACAGTCCTGAAAACTGTCACGGATAGTGTCAGCTCAGTGCTACTTATTAGGGTGGTTATTACTGTTCCAGAAAGATTTCTGAGTGTGGGTTAGTAAAATTAAGTGATGATGGGTCATGGAAGATGAAAAAGATACACAAGAGCATGATGACAGAGAATCATATATAAACAAAGGATTACTCTGAACATTTGCATTAAATATAATATATACTTATCATCAAATACAGTGTATTAAACACGAGTCAAAAGACATGCTTTTTAATATTGTTGACACTCATAGCACAGACCATTCCACTGGCACAGAGCCCAAAGTAAGTGTTAATGCCTCTCTCTTTTCCTGCTGAATAATGTATCTTTTTGTTATGTTGTATTCAGGCTCGGAAGGACTTTCTACATCAAGCCTATCTGAACATCAGAATACTGATCCATGTGAAATATCAAACTATGTAAACAAAATGTGAATGTTTGAATTTTGGTTTCCTTTAACCAAAATTTTATATATGAATAAAGCAAAATTTTATATATAAATTAAGCAAAAGTTTTTTATGAAGACAGTATTCACAATCTTTGAAATTTAATAATGTCATATACATATCATATTATTATAATTTTAAAATTATTTTATCACAATTGCTTAAATCATCAGAGTTTAAGAAATAACTTATGTTTCACAAATTATAAAAGCCAGACACAGAAATGGACACAAACCATAAGAAACTTTCTCTAACAATAGTGATTTTAAGGAGTCAGTCAATGGTTTGCTCAATGATTATCATGTTATGAGATTTCTTTTTCATTAATCCTCTAAGTTTTTATCATTAATTTTAGGTAATGTAAAAAAATGATGCAAGCCCTATGATACATCCCACAGCTGCTTCCAAATGCAAAGCAGACAATATGATTTGAAAGTCTCTGGCTGTCATTTTAAATGTGGATTTGACTGGAGAGTTCTTTTTTTCTTTTCTTTTCTTTTCTTTTTTTGAAGTAGTTTTGCTGATGACAAGGAAAAAACCATGAATGGTTAATCAATATGAGTAAAAATTTCAATAACAATAAGCTTACAGCTTCTGGACTGGGCTTTCTTGAAGAGTTTCTGGTATTGACGTTCCAACAGAAGCCTTCTTTCCTTTCAGTTCGGTTCCTTTGTGAACAGAGACCACTCTGTATTCTATTATCCATCTATTGGTGGTGACTTCTTTTCCCTTAAACGCTGCTCAGGCATTTTTTTAAACATTCTCTTAAGACTCATGTTATTTAATGTCTTTGTTCTTTCTCCCGCTGCAGTGACATCCAAACCGAACAACAAACGACAGACAACTCAGTCCCTTTCCTTGACTCCTTGTTCCTGGAACTTTTGGATCGCCGGTTCGATTTTAACCACCACCTTATAATGCACAAGTTCTCACCAAGTGCAATGCACTCATTTGCATAGTCGTCTCCCTCCCCCTCCCCACTCCCCCAACCCCCCCCCCCCCCCCCCCAGCTCCTTTGTCAGTTCCTTCCCTAATCTGCAGAGTTGACTTTACTTAGCTCTGACGCAGAATCCAACCTATCAGGAACTTGCTTATTTTTTGCTTCTTATTTTAAGCAAAACAACATCATGAGTTTTATGAATCAAAAGACTAATGAGCCCATCTGTCATTTTCTGCAAGAGCGCTACAATGAATCACGTTTTCGGGCTTTAACCAGTACAGGGAAATTACTACATGTAAATAGACTCACCGAGATGTCGAGACAAGAGTGGCGCATAATGCAACTGCTGTGTAGTTCACTGAGAAGTTTCCCTGCATGTAAAACTTTATTAGCCACCTGGAGCAGTCTGGGCACTGGCGTTTAAACAGTCTTCAGAACTGTAAAGGGTATAAAGGAGTATTAAGCAGTTGGAAAATAGGATTTTCTCTCAAGATAGCAGAGTTATGAGGCTTGGATGTTATTGCTCAGGTAAATGAAAGCCATGTGAATAAATATAAAGCTGGATGTGGTGATGCGTGCCTTTAATGCCAGCACTCAGGTAAGCAGAGGCATCTCTGAGTGAGGCCAGCCTGGTCTACAAAGTGAGCTGCAGGACAGCCAGTGCTACACAGAGAAACTAGAAGGAAGAGGAGGAGGAGGAGGAGGAGGAGGAGGAGGAGGAGGAGGAGGAGGAGGAGGAAGAAGAAGAAGAAGAAGAAGAAGAAGAAGAAGAAGAAGAAGAAGAAGAAGAAGAAATCTCCAGTAACATGATACAGGTATTGGAAAATTTCTTCACGAGTCCTCAAAGGAGAAATGATTACATTTTTACATTTAATTCAAGTTTTAACTACTTATACCAATACCTGTATCATGTTACTGGAGACTCCCTCCTCCTCCTCCTCCTCCTCCTCCTCCCCCTCCTCCTCCTCCTCCTTCTTCTTCTTCTTCTCTTCCTCCTCCACCTCCTCTTCCTCCTCCTCCTCCTCCTCCTCCTCCTCCTCCTCCTCCTCCTCCTCCTCCTCCTCCTCCTCCTCCTCCTCCTCCTCCTCCTCCTCCTCCTCCTAGTTTCTCTATGTAGCACTGGCTGTCCCACAGCTCACTTTGTAGACCAGGCTGGCCTCAGGGGCTGGAGAGATGGCTCAGAGGTTAAGAGCACCGCTTGCTCTTCCAAAGGTCCTGAGTTCAATTCCCAGCAACCATATGGTGGCTCACAACCATCTGTAATGAGATCTGGTGCCCTCTTCTGGCCTGCAAGGATATGTGCACTATATACATAATAAATAAATAATTTTAAAAAATCTAGACAAATCAGGCTGAAATTTATGATTTTATTTGCATGTCTCCTTTCTGTTTTCTTGTCAGTTAAACACTCATGAATGGTTCAAAGAAGTGGACTAAATGAGGATGATGATATCAAATATCAATAAGTAACGCTAACTGTAGTGAGCTATAATCAGTTTCTTAATCACATTAAGCTTTCATCTCTTAGCATCAAGAAACGTCTTGGTCTATTAAAAAAAAATCTTTGTTTCCCAGAGATGTATATCAGGATGTACTCTATTAGGGAAGAGGAATTTTTGAGGTATAGATAATAAATGGGAGTTTATTCCAAAACTTAAACTCTTTGTTACTATGAAGAAGTAGCTCAAAACAAAGACCAGTGAAATTATGATCAGAACATCCCATAATATCAATAAAAAGGAATGAGGGCAAAAGCTATCATTGTTTGCACAAGATTAGTTACAAAAGCACTAACTGAAGATCAGGTAGGACACAATTGTGAAAAAAAAATTATAGATGAAGTAATTTAAAATTAAAGAATCATAACCTTATAAAGATAAATGAGAAGCCATTCTGTCCTTTGCTGGTTTTCTCATAAATTATTGAGAGATCTACACTTCCTCTATTTTACAAGCCGGCTCTAAGTTTCAGTTTCTTAAACAAAGTGCTGTTAATCAACAACACTCCTGACAACAGGGACCAGGGAGAGACCTGAGTCAGCCCCACAGTATCTCAAAGCAATGACCAAATAAGGACAACTCATACAACAACACCCCCTTCTCACACCCTCCACCTCTACCCTTGAAACTTGCCCAGACTTGCCCAAGTATGCCCAAAGATGGTAAAACTAACCTCAGCCAATAAAAAGTATACTACTGCTTACTTGACCAATCATGTTTGAGATGATCTAACTATTCCTGAAATTCCCCTAGCTGTGCTTAAAATGAGCCTGCATGCTCCTCTCTGGGTGGCCATTTTGTAAAAGTGGTCAATCCTGAATGTTGGTAGTTTCTACAGAATAAACACTCTTTGTTTTTACATACTATTTGAGTCTGGGGTCTTCTTTCAGTAATTCTCGGGTCCTTACATTATAACTCCACATCTACTCCTATATGGAAAGGCTTCAACCCCTGTTAATGGTTCTGTTTGCAAAGGTTATTAGACCTTTAAAAGGTGGACTGAAGGACTTATGTCACTGGGTCAACATCCAAAGCCATATATCCTGACTCTACTTCCTGTTCACTATCTACGAGTGTGGTCATCCAGCTTCCTGATCCACCACTGTGCCTTCCCCGCCTGTTACCATGTCTTTGCAATCATGATAGGAACTGTGAGCTAAATTAAACACTTTCTTCTTCAAGGTGCTTTTGTCTGTGTATTTTATCTCAGCAATAGAAATGAAGCTAATCCAAGTGTCATACCTTGAGTAACCTTCACAGGGAGCCACAGCCCTCCACCATGACAACACATAAAAGCTTGACCCACAGCATAAAGAAACTAAAGTAACTCTGTGCCAATGTAGTCTTATGTCCGCAAAAAGACATACCATATCAATGATCAAAAACACATTTGACACCTACAAACAGACCTAAAGCCCTCTGATCAGCTTCCTCATTTCCTCGCTATCATTTCACTTCCATCCTCCTAAGTTTCTCTTGCTCTAACCTTACCAAAAAGTATTCACACATGGATATTTTGAAAAAAATAAAATTAAAGTTTAGCTAAGCAGACACAAAGGAAGCCACTGAATTTAGTGTTGAGATTCAAATTACTGAGTTACGTTTTTTTAAAAATCTGGTACCTACTGGATTTGATACATACGATGGTTAATCTCAATTATCAACTTGATGAGCTCTACAGTCACCTGAGAGTTGGGAGTCTCTGGGAATGCCAGAGGGGCATTCTCTTAATTAGGTTAATTGTAGTGGGATGATCTATCCAACTATGGGTAACACCATTCCCTGGGGTGGGACCATGACTGTATAAAGAGGAGAAAGTAAGCTGAGGAGTGGCATTCATCACTCTCTCAACAGTGAATGCAAGGTCACCAGCCACTTCAATCTCCTGATTCCCTGATTTCCTCATCATGGTGGACTGCACCTTCAAGCTGAGTGTCTAAATGAACTCTCCCATAAGTTGCTTTTGTTAAGTTACTTTATTAAAGTAATATGAAAAGTAACTAATACAATATACTATGTTAGTTGCATACACACACTTTTTTCTACCTGTTTCCATATTATCAAGTGTAACACTATCTGACTCCTGGGTTATTTTGAGATTAAATAAAGAAACATTAAGTTCTTAGAGTCCCATGTAGAACATAGTAGATGACCATTAATTGTAAGCAATTATCTCTATGTGGTTACTTTATTTTACCTAGTTTCAAATGTGTGGAAAGTGTAGTTCAATGGTAGCATGCATCCCTCATTTTCATGAGGTCATGAATTCAATCTCCTGTACCGCAGATGAATAATAACCCCATGAATTGGTGTTCTGAGCATGAACCATGTTCCATGCTTCTTTACTTAGAGTCAGTACACACTGTGATCTTTTAAAAGTCAGAAGCAACCCCATTGAGTCTCACCAACAAGATTGCCTGAATATAAACAAGGACGGGAACAACAGACATGTTAAAGAAAACAGGGAAAAGCCCAGGAGGCTTCAATCCTACAAAAAGAATTATAGGCTGCTAAGGAATGCTGAGAGCTGGAGAAACAGTCTTCCTTAGGGAATAGCACACCAATTCATTATTCAGTACCAAATTGTCAGTCCTGAAAATATACATATAAGTAACATTATACAGACTGAGTAAATCATATTTATATACTTATGTATACATGTAATAACAGTGAAAAAAGTCATAAATTTGAAAAGGAGCAAGGATAGTAATATGGAAGTGTTTAGAGGGTCTTAACCAAAGGTGAGGCAGAGTGAATGGCTTAGTTAAGCTAGAGCTCCTCTTGGCTTGAGATTTGCACACACCTCTTTTAACAATGATCCTAACCACCTTTTGCAATCTGGGACCCCTCTCTACAGTAGACTGCATGAATACCTGACTTAAATAATGGAGAATGTTACTTCCACTAGCCACATGTCAATAGCACCATCTCTTTTCACGAATATTATGTAGGTATTTTCAAACTTTGACCAGTAACCCAATCTAGCCCAAATCAATTTTGTGTACATGAAATATAAGAAAAACTGTATTCTCAGAGTCAATTATTTAGGAAGAATCTTCTTTTTACCATGTTATACCTATTTGTGATTAAAATTAAATGCATTGTGGAAAGAGGCATGCATAGTAATCAAAGACCAATGCAATCTAGGATATCTATAAAAATAAAAAACAGCCTGTACTATGTGCCTAGCAACCAAACTGCTTCTCTCAAACCCATAAAAGAAAGTCCCAAATAATAAAACAAACTCTTAAGTTCCTATACTCAAGTGGTCCTGTTAGTCTTGACCATATATGTGACCCTTGCTCTTGACTTTGAACAATGCTTCTGTGCTACTTCGTAAATCTGTAAGGGCTTAGATTTCATTCTTAAGTAAAGAGGCCAAGAACCTGGAATTGCACAGTGACCACTGGGAACAATAGATGGATGGATGGATCTTATATCTTTTCTTTTGATAAAAGAGTGAAGTAGGAAATTAAGGCAGCAGATAAAATCTAGTTAGAATCTCCGGGAGATTTAGATTTAAATGATTATCTTCCTAACAAAAAGTTTCATACCAAAAAACATCCTATTCAGAATATTAGAAAATAAATTGTTTCATAAATAGACCTGCAATACCAATTAATGAAAAAAGCCATGAATTTGGAAGGGAGCAAGGATGAGTATATGGAGGGATTTAAATATATTCCAAATATGAGTACAAACAGCAGTGTGGAAATTGGGTTGCTCTTCTGCAATGGAACTACATAGTTATCTTCCAAAAAACACAGTGATTCTGGAATTCCTAATATATATAAACACTTGTTATAAACAGTAGTGAACCCTAATAATGTAAAAAATTGGCCAAAGAATCCCTTAGCTTTAAAGGAAAATAATTCTAAAGATGTCCCTTATTGATTAGGCAATTTCTATGTCCCTCATATTGATGTTTAGGGAAATTAAGTGAAAATTAGACATTATAGAGCTACTAACCAGAAACAATTTTTTTTCCAGTCAAGATTTAGTATTCAGAAGTCAATGACATTTTTTTAATAATTGCAATTTTTTTAATAATTTGATTTAATTTTACATATCAGCCCCGGATTCCCCTGTCCTTCCTCCTCCCACCCTCCCCCCAGCCCACCCCCCATTCCCATCTCCTCCAGGGCAAGGACTCCCTGGGGATTCAGCTCAACCTGGTAGATTCAGTCCAGGCAGGTCCAGTCCCCTCCTCCCAAGCTGAGCAAAGTGTCCCTGCATAGGCCCCAGGTTCTAAACAACCAGCTCATCCAACTGGATCAGGCCCTCTGGATAAGTGAGACAGTTGATTAGCTTGAACTGTTTTGGAGGCACCCAGGCAGTGGGACCGGGACCTGTCAATGACATTTTTGTACATATTCTTTCTCCTTTAAAATCAGTATAGAACACTGACAACTATACATAAACAAAGTCTTGACATACCAAATACCACTTTTGCATGATATTCAAACTGAGAGCCCATTGGAAGAGTTTAATGCACTATGCATTTTTGTATCATGTCAGATCATCAGTAATTTCTAGGATTTGTGGTCTAGTGTGTGGTAGTAGAGTGCTCACAAGTCAGGCATTTATACTAATAGCACATAAAAGACAATTTCTGAGTGTCTCACCAAACTCTTCAAGTGTTTAGAACTTAAGTGTACAATAGAAATTCTTATGAATTCAGAGTCTGATTCTGTGTTTCTAACAAATTTCCATGTGATGTTCAAGGACTATGCTTTAGGTTAGGTAAAGCCACAACCTCTTCTAAATCTCTGGATGACTTTCCTAGATACGAAGTTCAGAAAGCCTAAGCACCAGAAAATTCTTTGATAAGTTATCTCTGGGATTCACTCTACTAGTGATGTCTCTAATCTGACAAAGACCCAAAGTGGTATCAGCATGGTGAGCCCCAAGGGCTGTATCCCCACTGTCAAAGCCCAGCCATGCTGTTTATATCACTCAAATACCAAAAGCTTATTTCATAATTATAGCAGTCAGTTCAAATGATCCTTTTATCTATTCAATGTGATGGCATTGAAATTTGACAGAATCACTAGTCCCTAATGATAATTATTCCAGGTTACCTGCAGATTTTACTAGGTGCAAGGCACCTTTATCATCACCTTGAAGTTTTATTACATTTTCTAAAGTGTTGAACATATCATTTGAGGGACCACACAAAACAGCAAGTTTCCTTTTACTTGTATTTTATCCAACCACAGACGACATCTTAACTATCTAATAAATATCTCTTGCAAGCAAGGTAATAGTGACTTTAGTGGTCTTGTCTAGGATTGTTCTAATCACAGTCATGAGATATTAATGCTAGCTAACAATGTTGTTATGGATTATCTCAAGCACATACAGAAGCTGACACAAGGCAATGTTATTGGCAAAATCTAAAAGATAATATTTGACTTCCAGTTTAGTATCTTGAAAATAATTCTTTTGTTTGGCATACATTTACATATTTCCATTATTATTTGTTCTGTCAGGACAAGAATGCCTTTACCAAAAAGAATGAAGTGACTTTGGAGTTGCACCCAGTAACACACAGTCAACATCCATTCTTCAGTCATGTGTGTGTCCACTGTTGACCAGCTGTGGTTATTCAAGTTGACATAGCAGCCCTATTCAGGACAGTGTCTTTCTTGTGGCATAAGGAAAATATTGTCTGGTTTTATTCACCTTATTAACCAAATGAAATGTAATGATCATGTAATAGAGCTGATGTACTTTCTATCTATCGTGAGAAGCACCAGGATTGACATGAGTAGGGATGATATCAAGGAAGCAGAAGACAAACTTTTCTAATAAAGAAATACATGCAGCATCTTTCATATGGTCTAGATGCTGTTACAGTTGCATAGATCTAACATTAGTAGCACAATTTCAATGGAGTGACTGTGTTTAGAAATAATTACCTATTTTTCTTCTGTGGTAAATCCAGTTTCAACCATGTTTTCTAGCAGGTATTGATCAAGACTGCTTTGAATACTCACATCATCATTGTCTCTACTCTGAACAAAAATGCAGCTGTAAATAGCTGTAAAATCATTTTCATAATGAATTGATTATAGAGCTAATTATTTATTGATCAAATCACAGAAACATATGGCAGTCGGGTTAGGGTTAAGAAATCATGGAAGTTGTCATAATCTCTTTGTCAGGGAGAGACCGCATTTAATGCAGTCCTCAAAGGTAAGAAGATTCCTCAGAAGTTTGATAATATAGCTTCTCCGACTGGTTGCATGCAGCTTGATAAAGCCACTCTCATCCAGTGGTGAGCACTGACACATCGACATGAACGACTGACTGAATAAGCCTTGGAACACAGCACTACTGACAGAATGTTCTCAGTCTGACTGCCCGCAGCCACAACAGAGAAACACGACAAGAGATGGAGAAATAAAAACAGAAGAAATCCCTTAGCTCTCATCCATGATCCACAGATGCAGGATATCCACTTGACCCTTTATTTCAGAAGTCCTCTTCCAGGTAATCCCAAGCACTAGAATGAATGCTGAGTGGAGGCAAATGAGATGAAAAGATATACTCAGAGGAGGTGAAGTAAATGCTACATTTGTTTGTTACCTGTTCATGACCAGAAAAACACATGCACAAAATATTTGGTTATCTTTCAACTAAAGAAAGAGACCAAGTTACAAACTAGGATTTTCCCCTAAATTGCTGGGAAGTCTCAGCCTCTTCCTACAGCAGCACTCCTTAGGGAAAGTAGGCTGTTTTGAAGGGATTATTTGAAAAGTTTATATACCTTTGTTGCAAATATATTACTATTTTATTTGTTTGTTTTTATGAACATATACATATATGTCTAGGTAAAAATACATGTGTAAACCCGATTATGTGTATCTGTACGTACCTGTTTTGTTTATATATAAGTACTTGAGGTTATACATGGAGTATTTGAGTATTTGTTTTTATATATGTGGGGCTGTACCTTTATCCGACATATATAACTGCTTATACCAGCATTGTCCTGATTATTTTGCTTATATAGGTCAATTCCCATTGATCACAATTAGCTTCTGGAAATCTATTTTGCTCATTTTGCTGAAGAGTTAATCTTATTTTTCTTGATCAAAAACAAGTAGCAGACACAGACATCTGAGAGGTTTGGGCTCTATTTTTATCAAAGGGTTATCGGGAGCTTAAATTTAATTAAGTTGTGAACATATCAATCTTGCTCAGCATAGATAGTAGCTTGTGTAGCAGGAATCTTAAAATGTTTCAAAAAATAACTTCTCTTATTTTGTTCCCTACCACAGAATCAAAATGTATTAGCTATTATAATTGCATATTTAATTGCATGCCTGTGCTGTGCAATTATATCCACGGCGTCCTTGTTTAGTCTTTATCCCCAGAGGTCCCCTCTAGTTCCATTACACCTGCAATGACAGAAACATTCCAATAAAGGAGGGGACCCTGGTAGGATTATGCACAATATTGAAATCATTTATTGTTGCCTTCTTACCCTCACAGAGTGGAGATGATTGGGTTGAATTTTAATAATGCATTTTTTATAAGAAAGTATAAGAAACAATTTCAAGTAGAAGAATAAGACCAATGGTAATTAGGACTACATGTCACACAAAATTTTAAGACTCCATTTTGGAAGATATTTCAGGAAAATTTGACTGGATAACAATCAATATGATATTTTTGCTGTAATTTTTTTCTTTATTCAAGATCAGTTGAAATTGTGTATGTAAATATTATTCTTCTAATTGGCCTAAATGCAAATTGATTTACCTACTTACCATTATCTTAATGAAAATGCAGTAATTATTGAAATGTATTATTCAAGTCAATCTGGCATGAGTTGACTTTTCTAAACTAAGGTCTTATAACCTTGTAAAAACAAAGAACATAAAACAGAAATTTAGTTCCACAGTAGATAAATATATATGAGGTGTTATTATCCATAAAGTGCATATTTTTGAATAAATTATTCTATTGTGATCAATGTCAAGAATTAAAGTCATGATCCATCTGGATAATTTAAAGTCAAACACAGGAAGGATGGTTACTTTAATATGTTTTGCAAAATGCTCCATAAAACATATGACTCTATCAAAAGTCTCAATGTTTTGACCAAACTTTAAAAATAAAGTAATAACATCTTCACTTTGTTATATGTGAATTTACTCTATCTAGATTAGTCACAAGGAGCTAATGTCCTTCAAAGATTATTAAAACCAGATAAAATAGTGTTCTCAAAATAAATAACCTGAAATTTCTGGAGATTTTCTATATAACATAAATCTATAGTTAATGATACATAGTACTATACATATCCCAGTAAAGCAAACAATAAAAATATAAAAAGGAAAAAAATGAAAAGTTTTTAAAAGATACCAAGAAAAATGTCTGTATAGATACAATAATTTTAATACTTTAGTGGGTGTCTGTTTAGTTCAGAGTGGATACATTTCTACACTGAAATACTTGCTAAAGAAGTATTATTTATGTTATTAAATATAAAATATTATAAATGTTATTAAACATATAATTGGAGAGTCCCTGCTTTCAGATAAAAAAGTGGTCTCCTTATAAATAAATAACTTCTATTTATAGCATAATTTGTAATTTAAAATTCTAATTCATACACATAATTCATATTTCACTGTGTAATTATAACAACGAAGTATGGAGAAAAGGAAATTCTTGATTCTTGGCTAGATAGAAATGACACTTATGAAGGGCCATGATGTGTGACTTTACACTGATAGTCACAAATAGCTTCTGAAACTGCTGTGTAGCCCATTTGTCACCTTCAAGAGAGAAGAATAAAATTTCACCAAGGTTACCTTGTGTCACTTTTACATCCTACCTTAATCTATGAACACATTTAAGCTGAAGGAAAACTGAAGATGATAATGGACAGTAGGCAAAATCTTAGGGTTTCTATTACCGGAAGGCGAGTGTGAACATAGAGTAATTTATGCTACAGCTGTGTTTGTGGGTTTTACCACTTGTACTATGGGTTTATCCCTGTGTTTTGAATATGATAGGCAATAATCTTACAGTGAACTACAGTCCTGAGCCCATCATTCCATTTTGTCTTGGTTACCTTTTTGTTGCTGTAACAAACAACTAACAAGACACCTGACAAAATCAACTAAAATGGGTGAATGAATTCTTGTGGCTCATGGTCTCAATGCTCGGAGACAATGATCAACGAGCCCCATGGATGGGAACTGTAAAGAGGTGGAGCATCATGGAAGGAAGTGTGTGCTGGAGGAAAGTGTCTCATGTCAGAGCAACTGGAAATTGGGCAGAGAGCTTGGGAATACAGCAGTCAACAGCCCCACTGAAGGGCCCATTTCTGGCTTCCACCAGGCCCTATTGACCAATGACTCCAGTTTGTCACAGAAGCCCACAGGCTCCAGGTCATGACCTACTATTTAAACCATTCACTGGAGGCCATTTAAAATCCAAACCAAAATAAGCCTATATAAAAAAGTCACTAAACATTGCATAACCTCTCTAATAACATATTGTTAGAAATATAACTCAATATGCAGTTATCCCATTTAGTTCTCTAATAAGCTCTACTTGATCTGTCTGTCATTAAATTTAGAGTTATTCAATGCAATTAAAAACACTCGCTAGCTTCCTGTTACCATGTGTTATTTTAATTTCAATGTTAATGGTCTTAGTTTTAGCAGTCACAGCATGATCATGGAAACCTTAACTTAGCACATAATTTAGGGTACAACATTATGTTATTTAAGAAAATTTACATATTCAGCCACTATGTTCTATGAGCTGGCATAAAGGTAAGTAAATAATATTTATATAAAATGATGTAAAGATACATGAATAATATTCATATAAAACTATGTATTACCTCAATACAAACTGATCTATATAATATCATACTACTCTCCAGTGAACTTATTTCAGTGTTATATAAAAGAATTTAGTTTGAAAAACTTGTTTGAGAGTTTTGAGGCATAAATCAGAAGAGAAAACTTGTTTTCTTAACTAAATGGTGCCTTAATTATCTCTAACACTGTTCTTTCATTTAGGAAGAAGAAGAAAAAAGGATAAGCGCTTGGGCTTGTTTTAATGAAAAGACAGAAAACTTCGCAAGTAGATGTGGAAAACTTGTTCTATGCAAAGAATAAAACTGGATGTAACAGTTTGGAAATGACAGCAGGCCCATTAGAGAAAGAGAATGCTGAGAAAATTTGACAAGTAGGCTCACTCTTTTTCAATATCAAAAAAAAATTTTTTTGACCTCCAGGCAATAAGATGATTAAAGTTAAGAAGTAGCGTGGTGAGGAGATAAACCCTGCCTGAGCTACAGATGCAGCTGGCACAACAATGTAAAATCATGGGGTTGAGAATTGGTTAGGATCCTGGATACACAGGGGGTTTCTTTGAAAATGACCTAAACTAGCAGCTGATAGGGAAGACCATGCTGATATTTTTTCAAAGCTCCCTACTAACCAACTAAGACGCTATGAAAAGTGTGGTAACCCCTACTAGGAAAAACCAATCTCTCCCAGCCTAGTTCATTTTTCTTTCCTGAAATGCAGGTCTATTTTTGAATACTTCCA
Source organism: Peromyscus californicus insignis (assembly GCF_007827085.1). NCBI lineage: Eukaryota > Metazoa > Chordata > Mammalia > Rodentia > Cricetidae > Peromyscus > Peromyscus californicus. The sequence goes on along the minus strand of NW_026294458.1, from coordinate 60,790,901 downwards.
TGAATAGAGTTCTTTCCTTCAGAACAGTTAAGTGCTGGTGCTACGCAGTTCAGCGTGTTCCGGTACAATACCCTTTATTCAAAACTTTTATAATCCACTTTACAGATAAAAGTAGATTAGGGAGATAGGCTTGGTGAGAGTGACTTTCATGTCACAAGGCAGGAAGCTGCATGTGGAGCCTGAACAAAGCTGGAAGAGTTGGGAAGAAGAATTTGCATCTGCAAAAAGAAAGTAAATATGGTCTCACTGCAGTCAAATGGGAGGAGAGGATTGAAAAATGCTGCAATGAGAGAGAAAGGTCAAGGGGAGCTAGGAGGGAAAGATCTTAAGAATATATTTTAAAAGACATCATCCCACACAGATGAGTTTCAGGTGACTATCTGAAACATGAGATATTTCTTTTAAATGTGAAGGCATAGGAATCATATGCTGTCTTTTGGAGGAGCCACTAAAATTATGAAGTCAAAGTCATGAAATTTCAAACATGAAGGGGATTTTGAAAGTCAGTAACTTTGGTCTGGAGACGAGAAAATGGAAGCACAGAGTTTTTCTGAAGATTCTCAAGTCAAACAGTAAAGGTCAGAGGCTCTGTAGGACAGCCTTGCATCAGCATATCTAGGACTCTCGTACGTTTTTTATAGCGTCATACCACCTTGTTGAATAGCCATTATATCACCCACCAATTGAGTGTGCTTTGACTCTTACAGTGTCTTCTGTCTACCACATATTTAAGAGCAATCCCGACTCCTAAACTGAACACGGATGGGGAACACAGGTACAGTTTGACAAGACTCCAGTAGAAGCAAGACAGTGCGACTAATTTCGGTTTTCCAACATCCGTTTGTAAAACTGTATTCTGCCACACGGGGGATGTCGTAGTGTCTTTCAAACTGTTGATTAGCTGAATACTACGGCCCTTTCTAGGTTGTCATGACATGGAAACTATGACATGAAACACAAATCAGTTGTCACATGTAGCTTTAATAGAATAAAACCAATACCGTCTTTACATGTTTGAGTCAGACATTGAATTGGATAGGCATTTTGTTAATGTGCAGTTGATGGTGAAGCACAAAATATTTATGTCCTCTCTATAATCCACTGAGTAGTAAAAACCTAGTTATAACCCAGTGAAAAGCCCATCATGAAAGGACAAAGAGAAATACAAGCAAACAGACCAAAAATTAATTAATTAATTAAAATAAAGAAAGAAAAAAAATACATGTGTATGATTTAACCAAAAATAAGAACATAAAGGATCTACGGGTAGGAGAGATGTCTCAGCAGTTAAGAGCTCTTACTGCTCTTGCAAAGGATGATGGGTTCCCAAGACCCAAATCTAATGGCTTACAACTTCTGTAATGTTAGCTGCAGAGGATCTAATGCACTCTTCTGCTGCTGGTCTCTCTGGGCACCTGCACGCATGTGCACACATATGTGCAGAAATGAAAATAAAAATTTTAATGGGTTTTAGAAATTGATTCTATGTATTTGAGTGTGTTGCCTGCACATATGTAAGGGTACCAAGTACACACAGTGCCAGAGGAGGCTAGAGGATTCAGTGAAAACCCTGGGATTGGGGAAGATTCTAAGTCTGCCTGTGGGTGCTGGAAACTGAACTGTATTATATCCAAACACAGCTCTTGCCTGCTCAGCCATCTCTCCAGCCAGATGAAAATCTTTAAGAGTAATTTTTCTTTTATTGAAAATAGATGATTCTTATAAAATGTATTCTGATTATGGTTCCCCCTCCCCCTACTCCCCCCAGTTGCTTCCCTTCTCCTCTCCCTTTCTGTCTCTCCTTAGAACACAGGCATCCAAGGATAATAATAAAATCAGATAAGATAAATCAGAACAAAACAAATATGAATGTGATGAAACAACCAAGCAAGGAAAAGAGCCAAAGAAAAAGCACATGAAATACATACAAAGACAGATAAACACATGTTTGCACACAAAAGGATCCCATTAAAACCCCAAACTGGAGCCATAATATATATGCTGATAACTTATAATGTAGAAAAAATAAATAAAGTCCTGACAACATTATGAAACAAAGAAACTCAAAAAATGCCATTGAGGGTTTTTGTTTGTTTTTGTTTTTTTGGGTTTTTTTTTTTCTCCTATCGGCTCAGAATAGCGTATAAGAAACATCACTGCAGTTCAAGACAGTAGGGGTCTCCTCACCGCCGGTTTTTTGGGGTTTTTTTGTGTGTTTTTGTTGTTGTTGTTTGTGTGTGTGTGTGTGTGTGTGTGTGTGTGTGTGTGTGTGTGTGTATGTGTTGGCCATCTACTGCTGGGCACTGGGCCTACCCTCAAGGGTTATGAATTGGAGACAGCTTCTGGGTTAAAGATGAGGTCTCCAAGTCCCCTCTGGTGAAGACCCCTATGTGCAAGCTGCCTCGATTTCTGTGAGTTCAATGGTGCTCCTGCGAGGTTGTGACTAGAAGGCCTTGATTTCGTGGTATCCTCCACCCCTCTGGCTCTTGCACTCTTCCTGACTCCTCTTCCACAGGGTTCCTTGAGCCTTGAAGTGGTGAAGTTTGAAGGAAACGTACTTTTTATGGACAAGTGTTCCAAGGTCTCTCACTCTCTGCATGTTGTCTGGCTGTGGGTCTGTATTTGTTCTCATGTGCTGCAGGAGAAAGCTTCTCTGATGATGGCTGAGCATGACAGTGATCTGTTGAGTATAGCACAATGTTATTAGGAGTCGTTTTATTGATAAGTTCCTTTAGTAGAACAGTAGTATTTCATTTTCCCCTAAGTCTCTGGCCTGTCTAACTTTCAGATTCCTAGCCACCCAAACAGTATTGGGTATGGGCTCCATCTCATGGAGTGGGCCTTAACACAAATCAGACCTTGGTTTGTTATACCCACAAGCTTTGTGCCACTATTACACCATTGTGTCTTGCAGACAGGTCACTCCCTCTTGTAGATTGAAAGGTTTATAGCTAGGTCGATGTTTACCTTTTGTATTGGCTGGTTTTGTATGTCAATTGACACAAGCTAGGGTCTTCAGAGGAAGGAGCCTCAGTTAAGGAAATGACTCAATGAGATACAGCTGTAGGCATTTTCTCAATTACTGATCAGTCGGGGAGGGCCCAACCCATGGTGGGTAGTGCCATCCCTGGGCTGCTGGTCCTGGGTTCTATACAAAGTTAGAAAGAGCAAGCCATGAGAAGCAAACCAATAAGCAGCACTCCTCCACGACCTCTGTATCAGTTCCTGCCCCGTTTGAGTTCTTGTCCTGACTTCCTTGAATGACGAACAGCAATATGGACAGTAAGGCAAATAAACTGTTTTCTCCCAAACTTGCTTTTGGTCATGGTGCTTTGTTGCCTCAATAGAAACCCTAACTAAGACACCTTTCTTCTTTGGTAGCATACAGAGTACCTTCCAGTATCATGAATACTAGTCCATACCAGTGAAGACTCTGGGTAGGTACCAGCTTAATTTCTTCATATTAAATAAGCTGTACAGGTGTTGTCTTCAGCAATAGGGGCTTACTGTCAGTTTGTGGAGAAACACCAATAGCCTGGATTGTTTGGGGTTCAGGTGTGGTCCCTTTGGCCAACAATTCAATTAGATGTAACTTGTTCCCAATACTGGAAGTTTCATTTGGTGATGAGAAATGTCCAGTTGAGGATCTCTCTTCCCTGTTACTTGTCGATTTCATTTAGATCACCTACATATGTGTACATATTTTAGGAAGCTTCTACTGTAAAAGGTTTCCAATTATGCATCAAATTCCTCTTAGTTTTACTGTCCCTTACATTATTCCCTCTCACAAGCCCCTCTTCCCTTCTCCTCCTACTTATTCTATTTCCTCTTCCTAGGCAGATCCATGTCTCCTCTCTAGCCCATTACTCACTAACTCACATCTGTGGTTATATGGATTATGAATCAACAGATAAAGTGTGTGTGTGTGTGTGTGTGTGTGTGTGTGTGTGTGTGTGTGTGTGTGTGTGTACTTGCCTTATTTGTCTTTCTGGGTCTGGGGTAAATAACTCAGGATGACTTTTTCTAGCTCTGTTTGTTCATTTACCTGTGAATTAGTTTCATAATTGCATTTTTATAACAGCTGAGTAATATTCTCTTGTGTAATGTACCACATTTTCTTTGCCCATTCATCCATTCGTTGACATCTGAGGAAAAGGCAGGTGAGATGATGCAGGACTAGCAGGCTCAGTGTCTGTTGCTGGTGTCAGTAACTACGCTAGGAAACCACAGATCCTGCCATTTCCTACAGATTCTCATTAATGTATAGAGAATATTCAGTGGTAATTCTAACCAAGCAAGTGAAAGACTTGTAAAATAAAACCTTTAATACATTGAAGACGATATCTGAAGATGGAAAAATCTTCCATGCTCATGTGTCAGTGGGATTAACATAATAAAAATGTCCATTCTACCAAAAGTAATGTACAGATTCCCTTTTTCTCAAGCTGCTTGCAAATTTGACTTGCTTTTCAGGAAATTGCAACATGGTATTGAAAATTTTAACTCTTGACAGGAAGAAGAACCTTGTTGATGTTTCAATATTCTCTTTTGAAGAATGTCCTTATCATTCTCTAGATTTGCTCAGTTTCTGTTGTTATGTCCCATTTTTCATCTCTAAGCTTGTTAATTTGAATCTTCTTTCTCTGGCTTTCACTTAATTTGGTTAAAGGTTGTCAATCTTACTGAGTTTCTCAAAAAAAAAAAAAAAAACTGATTATTTGTTTCATTGGTTCTTTGTCTTGTTTGTTCGTTTGTTTGTTGTTTCTAGTTTATTGATCTCAGGCCCAAGTTGAGTTCTTGCCGTCTACTCCTTTGGGGTATTATTTCTCCTCTTTGATATAAAGCCTTCAGGTGTATTTAACTAGTATGATATCTTTCCATTTTTTTAAATGTAGGCACTTATTGCTATGACCTTGATGCTTAGAACAGCCTTCAGTATGTCCAATAAGTTTAGGTATGTTGTGTTTTCATTTTTATTCGATTTTAGAAAGTTCTAAATATCTTTCCCAATTTCAAGGTAGGCATATTTTTCATTCAGTAGTGAGTTGTTCAGTTTCCATGAGCTTGTAAGCTTTCTGTGGTTTCTGTTGTTGTTGATACCCAGTTTTAATCCTTGGTGACCAGATAGGATGCAGGGTGTTATTTCAATTTTCTTTTATCTGTGGAGACTTGCTTTGTGTCCAAGTATGTTCTTTAGTATTTTTCTCTTGCAGCTTTAAATATTCTCTTTGTTCTGTACATTGTGTATTTTGGTCATCTTGTACTGTGAGGAATTTCTTTTCTGATACAGTCTATTTGGTTTTCTGTTTGCTTGTTGTGCTTTGATAGGTACCTCCTTCTTTAGTACAGGAACATTTTCTTCTATGATTTTGTTGAAAATATTTTCTGTGCCTTTGACCTGGGTTTCTTTTACTTCCTCTATTTTTACTATTCATAGTATTTTGAATTATTGGTCTTTTCATAGTGTCTCAGATTTCCTGAACATTTTGTGCCATGATTTTTCTTAGATTTAATGTTTTCTTTGACTGATGTATTAATTTCTTCTTTTTGTCTTCAATAACCAAGATTCTCTCTTCCATCTCATATTCTGTTGGTGATGCTTCCCTCTGAGGTTCCTGTTTAAATTCTTATATTTCTCTTTTCTGTTTTCCCCCAGTTTCGATATTCTTTATCCATTCTAATTCCACTTTCATGTCTTGCACTATTTTATTCATTTCATTCTACTGTTTGTGTTTCTGTAGATTTCAATAGTAGATTCATTCATATCTTCTTTAAGGACCTTGAAGATAGGAATGCTAGCTATTCTGAAGTCCTTGTGTTGTGCTTCAGCAATATTGCATTTCTCACGACCCACTATAGTGGAGTTGCTTGGCTCTAGTGAAAATATATATTGTCTGAGCTGTTATTGATTGTGTTTTAGCGCTTGGCATTTAAAAACCTGGGTTTGGAATGATTGTAGTTCTTGGTATTGATATCTGGTCTTGTGCTTGCTGGGTGGTGTATAGACCACAGGGAATGGGGAAGAACAGGCCACAGAAGACAGCATTTCACAAAACTGGAAATAAGACCGATGAATTGCAATTGGAGGACAGGAATTTTTCCTCTAACAAACAAGGAATGCCACTTTCTTGCAGTGCCCGTATTTTTAATGTTTTTGGTCAATTTCTTATATTAATTAGATTTCTATACTTACAGCAACCTTTTTCTGTATTTATCTGCATTTTTTTCTTTTCCATTTTGCTTGTTTTTGGTGGTATTGGGGTGGTTTTGTTATGTTATGTTTTTTTCATTTTTGTCAATTTTCTGCTACCTGTACTAACTAAAAGAACTAGAAATTATTTTCTAAATTTCCTCAATGTCTTTTTTTTATATTGTGTATCCTTGTACCAAGCAGCAGATTCCACAGTGCCATTTTTTGAGCAAATGCATGACATGCTTTGAGCATATTTACTCCGTACTAACCTATATCCCCCCCTCTTCTCTCTTCCTCCTCATTTTCTTTATCTTCCAAATTCTATCCTTTCTATCTTCTATGAATATTTTGAATATTTAGCATGTAATGTAGAAATCCTCAATCACATGAATTTTCTGTCATTCCTATAGCTTCTCATAAATGCCCCCACCCTTTCCCAGGCAGGACAATCTGAACATGCCACAGGGAAAAGGGAGTTCTTGAGTCACTCTCCCACAATGAACATGGCTGTGTGTTGACTGATGATCCTTCTTACTACTGTAGCTAGGAGACCTTTGAGCCTGCTCTGTTAGCTCCCAAAGGCACTGATGAGATACTCTTCCAGGTTCCTGTGGACTTGACCACACCCAGGCAGCACTGGCTTTATTTCTTGTGTGCAATTTTTTTTAAATCTTATTTTTACAATACAATTCAGTTCTACATATCAGCCACGGATTCCCTTGTTCTCCCCCCTCCCGCCCCCCTCCCCTTCCCCCCAGGCCACCCCCCATTCCCACCTCCTCCAGGGCAAAGCCTCCTCCAGGACTGAGATCAACCTGGTAGACTCAGTCCAGGCAGGTCCAGTCCCCTCCTCCCAGGCTGAGCCAAGCAACCCTGCATAAGCCCCAGGTTTCAAACAACCAACTCATGCAATTTTTAATGTCATCATTTTCCTAGTGGGCTTTCTGTGAACCATTTCCCAAATATTCATGTTAAAACAGTGGTCTAATTCCTATTTTTAGGAATTAGAATTTGTCTGTTACAAACAGACACAGAAAGATGTTCTCACAACCAGTTCTCTGGCTTTGACTTTGGTTTCGGTTTCTTGAAAAATTTTTGAGTTATTATTGGGTAAATTTATCAGTATAATTCTCCCTGTTTTATGCTATTATTTAAAACTCAATTGAAACTGTCAAACAACACTGCATTTTTCTTCTGAATTTATATATAGTTCTCATGTATTCACTCCACCTTGAATTTATTCATCCTAAGGCTGTGAGATAATGATCTAATTTTATTTATTTTGCTGATGGATAAGAAATCAACTCAGTCCCATTCCTTGAATAGCAATTCTTCCTCATGTATTAACAATAACACTATGTTTAATGTATGATGTTTCGCATGCACAAATCAAGTTATTTCTGGGCTCTTTATTCTACATCGAGTTGAATTTCTGATTCTATACTCCCATCATTACAACTCTGCAGTGACTGCTGTTACCTGATAGGGCGGCTCTGGTTTTATTTTAATAGCTTGCTTTGTACATTTGAAGACAGGGTATATTACTTCTCACACGCACTTGTTTAATTTCAGACTGTCCTTCATAAATTATTGTCTTTAACAAGACATTCTTCCATGTATTTATTTACACACACTAAACTCAGCTATAGATATAGGAATTTGTTTTCTTTTTATGTTTCCCCACCCCCCTCTTTTCCCTGGTCCCTCCCAGTCACACACCACCCCCTGCCCCTGCTGTTTCCACCCTCCCCTCTGATCGCTCCTCCTATTTCTGTTCAGAAAAGGGCAGGTGTCCCATGGATATCAACAAAACATGGCATATCAAGTTACAGTAAGACTAAGAACATCCCCAGGTATTAAGGCTGGACAAGGTGACCCAGTATGAAAAGTAGGTTCCAAATTTGAACTTTTGTATTATCTCTGAACCTAAATATATCCCTTTGGATTTTCAATTTTATATTTTGTGTGTCATTTCTACACTTGTAATAGAGCTCATGAACTCAATATTATCTAGCAGAATTAAAAGTATTTGGCTTACTCCAAAATAAAATCGATACAATTGATTGATTGGAAAGCTGATTGATTGCTTTATGTCCTGGTCTCATTACTATGCAAGTTAGAAAAAAGTTCCAACTGTACACTCCACTTTAATTATAAGAAAAGTTTCGTTTTTTTCAGGAAAGCACAGGTCTACAGTTACCGCGAAGGACATTGTAACCTGTTCTCTTGTTCTATCTTAAGATGATAAAGTATACAATTATATGAGCAAGGTCTCCTCTGCCTAGCATAGTTTCTTAAAATAGAAATAAACACTCTGTTTTTCTTAGGATGATTAATCCCAGGAACTGATAACTGCTCACGTCATGTAGAGTAGCCATATGATGCCTAAGTGGACTTTCCTTTAAGTAAAATCAATACTACCTCACATTGTGTAACTTCAAGAGTGGCATCATAAGGTTCACAAGACTTCTGTTTATTTCAATAATGTATCTATGTACCCATGCGTACACATAAGAGAAAGGGGGAAGTAAGAGGGAGAAACAGAGGAGTAGAATAAGACACTATACATCTACGCTATAGATATATGTATGTTATGGTTTGATGTTTTTTACCTTCCTACAGGAGAATACTTCTAATTGTGACCTGAGTCACAGGGTAGAAGGTTGATCTGTTAGGAACAGTTATGCAAATATCAAGTGCATTTCCCTAATGACCAATTCGTCTATCATCATTTTCAGATTTTTTAATAGTTCTCAAGGAGATTAAGGGTCAATTATTTTTGTTTGTTTGTTTAAGAGAAATGGCATGCATTTCATTTCTCTTACCCTGACAAATGGCCTGTTCACATGATTGCAATTTACAACTCTAGGCATCTTTACTCACTGTATCTTCTTAAATATTAACCATCCCTTTTGATACTGAATGTATAGAGACATATCATTTCCAGAGGGATACTCACAGCACATTCACACTGAAGACTGCCGATGTTAGTTTGAGTGGTTGATGCCTTTAGAATCCTTAGGAACTTGAGAGATTTTACTCTACAGTTAGTATTAAAGTATCAGTTTTGCTGATGCGAAAAACTGTAGTCTCTCATAGTTTCTGAAGTATCCATCTTCCAAAAGTAAAAAATGAAGTCAAACAAAAATGTGGCTGCAGGACATCCTTCTATCAGCCTGTTCGAAGCAATGCTCTCGGCTCTGTTCGTGATGCTCATGGTGCTCAGTGCTGGGTTAACTGCCGTATCCTGGCTGGCCATCAGGGAATCAGAAACAAGTAAGTCGTGCGTTTAAACAAGGAACATGTTCTAGGTCAAACTGTGATGTAATTGATTCATTACTTTGGCTACACCACAAGTTATTTTTGTTACATTTAAGTGATTCTGGAGACTTTAATTCACAGAATATTAAGAAAATCAGTTGGTATGTCATTTCAAATAATCCCTAATTCAAATTCAGGAATACAGTGTTTTACCTTTTTTACAAAATAAGTTTCAGTTTTTCATTTCAGTATATAATAGAGTAGGTTTCATAGCCTGTATACTCATGGTGATAAAAATGAAATCATACACATATTAAAATATCATGGACTGTACAAGCTCATACATATAATGAGTAAATGAACACATCTGTCCATTTATATAAAATAATATCTTTATTCTGTTTTTTGGCCTAAAATGTTGCTATTTTTGAGTAAACAAATTCAAACATAAATACATAAATATAGATACATAAGAATTTCATTCTGCTTGAGGAGTAATGTGATAAAAAAAAGAAAGAAATTAAAACATTATTGTGTAGAACTAAGCTAATATGGGCCAAAAGCTTTTCAAAGACATTCAAATATAATGTCATGGTGTCACAAATCTTTGACTTCATTTTATTGGTGTCTCACTATTCATGTTATGAATCTGAAACAAAGAGCTTGAGAACTAGCTTGCTTAAGTTGGCAACATTTGGTACATAGATGACATCAGATCCCAAACTGAACCCCAATTTTAAGATTTGACTCCTAATTACCACTTACTCACTTAGAAGACAAATAAATAAGTCAGAACCATCACAATTGCCTGGGTAGCAAAGTTTTTTTTTTTTTAATTTCATTTATATTTGAAAATAATGAATTGTATGTAAGCAAAATTAGTTCTAAAAACTCACAAGTAGAAGAATTTGCTTGTGAGTCACCTTCATTTTAATAAGTATTTAGGGATAAACTATTTTCCCCTGACTAATAAATGTTTGGATTTGAATGTAATAAAAAGTATTTGTAGTTTTATAGAAATAATTTTAGTATAATCCATGATAATTTAAATATTATATCTAGAGGGAATCTGCCTTTAAAATAAAGAATAAATATTTGTAAGTACTTAGTATGAGCAATACACAAGTTTCACCTGGTTTTAGAAAAGTGGTGGTTTTGGGCTTATTTATTTGCTTCAAATGACTTTTGAAAAAATAATTTTCAATCTACTGGATTTTTTTTAGTTCATAAAGAATATGTCATTTATTTATTCTATAATATAGACATTATTTGTAAATGTTGATGCAATATAATGAGTAATTACTCAGAAAAAACAGAAATTTGACTTACTAATAATAAAACATTAGTGGAAATTAAATGTATTATAGTTATTTAATTTTTGCATAATGGAAATATTGTAAAGTTTTAACATTTTTAATTGAAATAGATTTAAATCATATTCACCCTCTGTTTCCTCCCTCAAGCCTCTCCCTGATATCCTTCCTTGAAATTCTCTGAATTCCCCCAACACTGAAGTTAATAACCTCTTTCTTTGATTATGGTTATATGCACATATATGTGTATGTATATAATTTTAAAATGTAAAAATTATATAGAATACATATAAAGCCTTCACTGAACTTGTCATTTTCTTGTGCATGCATAGAAATTGTCTCTATTAAAAAATTCACCTTGGTATAATATTTTTCATACTGATGGTTTCTCCATCAACTTTCTAAATGCAGATCAGCTCCATACACAGACATACTAATAAAGGACTCCTAGTCTCCTTCATTCAGACATCTCTTAACTCTTTCATTGTTTTAAATGTAATTTAATTTGTTCACAAAATGGAAATGATAGAAATAACAATAAGGTACATGTTTTTTAAGCTAAATGGAAATTTATTGAAATTTGAAATATTCACTTTAATATTTTTCTGGACAGGAAAATTATGTGTCCAGGAGAGTTTGGAGGTTATAGTTAGTCAAACATATCAAACATATATTTAAGTTTCACCCCATCATTGCTCATCTTTATTACATTAGGAAATTATGTCATTCTAATCCCCCATTTCCCTGTTGAAGGAAAGAAAAAAAATCTTCTCATATCATGCCATTGTGAGAATTACTTAATGTTACTATTGCATTGACTAATGGTTTTATCATTTTGTGAGTTTAAGACAGTTATTCATTTTAAATACAAATATGTATCAAAGAAAATATTCAGATAAAAGGATTGTTTAATTTGTTCACCACATCTTACATTATTTCCCCACTGAGACTGTATTTTCTACCTCGTTCTCAATAACTTCTCCAATGAAGACAGTTCCTGTCTCATGCCAAAAGTCCTACATGCCAAGTTTATAATTAGTAGGATGTAAGAAGTAGCTTCAAAGCTGTGTTTCAAAGTTACACATGAACAGAAATCTTCACAGAAATTCACATGCAGAAAGCCAGCAGTGTCCTGGAGGCTTGGGGTCTAAGAAACATCTAACAGCAGCTACATAACTTTTAATGGTCCACTTCTCACTATGTTTTCCTGAATCACTTCCCGTAATTGGTAAAGTATGATTATGCCCTGTGACTTCCAACAGGAATCTCAATTTAAAAAGAAAATGGGAAAAAATGTATGGCTTGACTTCAAAGAAAGGAGGAAGAAATAAAGAGAGTGAAAAATAAGCCTATATTTTTTTATTCTTTTCAAACAACCAGACATGTAAAAATGGAAAAAGAGAGGGGAGTAGCTGGTTTTGAAAAAGGAAGATTACAAAGAAAACGCAAGAATTAAATAATTACAGAAAAAGTCTATTAAATGAGTGTTGTTGCCCCTATATCAAAAACTAGGATGCAATATTCTTCTTTATTTCTTATTAATTCATCTAGGTGCAGAACTTGGAAAAAGTCATGAAGTCAGAGGGACATTTACAATAACATCGGGAGTGACATACAATCCTAATTTACAAGACAGACTCTCAGTGGATTTCAAAGTTCTTGCTTTTGACCTTCAGCAAATGGTAGGGGGGCTGTCTCTCCACAGCTGGGTTAAAATCTCATAATCTATTTTATTAAGTCATTTTCAAATGATGCATAGACCACATTTTTATGCTCAGGAAATATCAGTAAATGCATGCCGTTTTCAGAATTCGTAATTGTATGAACCCACCCACCATGAAGATTTCCGCAATTCTAAACAAATGGATTGCCTGCATTCTGTATAAAAAGTTGATAAAACTTTAAATATTCAATTTAATATATTTTTCATCTTTTTAGATAGATGAGATCTTTGAATCAAGTAATCTGAAGAACGAGTATAAGAAATCGAGGGTTTTTCAATTTGAGTGAGTATACTTGAAACCATTCTTCTGAGAACACATTGCTCCAGCCAATACTATGCTCAAATGTGTAGTGTCATTATGTGTAGGACGGAAGAAATACTTCCAACATTATGTGTGTACTTGGTAATGTTTTTCAGAAAAAATTTTCATTTTTAGTAAGAGATAATAGTAATATTTGATAATTAATATGCTAACACGTTTCTCTTACGAGGGTAAAATTGTGGAGATGTGTGTAAGGATTAAAACTGAATATATGCCCATGGTGATATAATGCTTAATTTGTTAAGAACATGTGAAAGAAACTTCTTAGTTATCAGTAAAATAATATATCACCTAGTTTGTTTACGTTGTAAATCAAAAAAGAGAGGAGATACGTTAGCTTTTGTACTTAGAGAAAAAAATGCTGTGATTGTAGCATCCTCGACCCGCTTCTGGCCTCTGTGGGCACATGTTCACACACACACACACACACACACACACACACACACACACACACACTCACACATGTACTTACACTAAATAAGTAAATAAGTTAATGAGTCTCAGATGAATAGGATAATATGTAATTTCTCTATGAATACTTCAATCTAGAGTATGTATTGGTGCGTAGGTATATTAAGCTACACTCTCTATATGTATCATTTCCTGTAAGAACATTTACTATGAGATTTAACCTGTTGAATCATTGTGACTATAAACAAAAGGACTTCCTGTCATGTCTTCTTGCTTATGTCACAGTGAATCTAATGATTTATCAACTGTGAGAACCAAAGGGACTTTGGAACAGAGATACTCATGAGCAGCACAATTAGCAAAGAAGATTTACTGCTAATGAGAATCTATAAAAGTTAAAGAAAAAAGATAAAGGAGTGTTCTACTCAATGACTAGAAAATTCAAATACAAATATAGGCAATTGAGCAATACCTTTCGTATCTGAAATAGGAAAAAAATGAGAAAGACTTTTAAGTTACTAAAATGAGAAAAAAATGAGGCAAAGGCAATTTGGATGAGAAAACAGGTATCAAATGATCACTTCTGTTCTTTTTGAATAATTTTTGTGTAAAACACTACTGAAAACAACAAACAAAGCAATATAATTTAAACCTTAAGGCACACACATCATAAACTGTTATATCATCTTTTGGCATATCTTTCCCCTAGTGGCTTCAGTCATCTCTGGATGTCTCACTTAGTTCATTTCCAAAGGTGATGTTTTATCGGAAAATTCTATCCTTTATTTATCCTTTGCTTTTTTCTCCCTCCTGCTCTTTCTTCTTCAGAAAATTAGTCAGTCTATGTGAAAACTTACAGCAGAATCTGTATTCAAAGTCCCCTCATTTTCAATCCAGAGAATTAAACACTGTGGAAAATATAGAACCCATAATCGAAATAGTGCAAAAGCACCTTATTTTGCTATGTATTTTGTCTTAAATCTTTTTTTTGATATATATATATATATATATATATATATATATATATATATATATATTTTATTTATTTTGCAATACAATTCAGTTCTACATATCAGCCACGGATTCCCTTGTTCTCCCCCCTCCCGTCCCCCTCACCTTCCCCCCAACCCCCCCCATTCCCATCTCCTCCAGGGCAAAGCCTTCCCCACAGACTGAAGTCAACCTGGTAGACTCAGTCCAGGTAGGTCCAGTCCCCTCCTCCCAGGCCGAGTCAAACAATCCTGCATAGGCCCCAGGTTTCAAACAGCCAACTCATGCAATGAGCACAGGACCCGGTCCCACTTTGTCTTAAATCTTATCTTGTATAGTTAAATAAATGAAAATTTTTCTGAAACCTATAGTAATTGTTTGAACAAGCATATAGAAAGATAATAAATCAAATTATTAATTAAATGAATCCAGCCTAAGTCTGATGTGTGGTGATCAATCCAGAAGTTCTAATATTATGTTTCATATCAAATATGATACAGGGTTTGGTGGTGTTTTTTTTTTTTACAAATTCTACATTGCTTTGCTAATAAAAGCTACAGAAAAATTGGAGATGCAATAAGGGTGCTACATTAACTGTACTGTGGAAATGATGTAAAGACATATCAACATATTAAAGTGTTGTACAGGTTTCTGTTGGGGAGGAGAGTGCCATAGACCGAGAGTTAAGTGTCTGCTGTTATAATGCAAATTGTTATCATTGTTTCCTTTTTCTTTTACTTCCTTCTCAGAATGACACACCACTGTCACGTTTCTTTCCACTGAAACATTTATAATTATTTCTCCAATCTGATGTGACAATAACTGTCTTTCTGTAATCTCTAGGAAACTATGTTTCTCCTATCTTCCCCAAATGATCTTCAGCTTAGTCAGAGATATCTCAACTATTCTGGAAAGGAAACCACATGCTTTGAAAGAGACAGTGAAATGCAAAACTAAAATCAAGCATAAAGAAAATAAAGTAAAATCATTCGAGTATGAACTATTGTCCTGCGCATTGCACAAGTAGAGGGCAGCATAATACCAAACGGCAAACGTAGGTATATAGTTTTAAGGATCAGCAAAAATTGTATTAAAACCGCAGTAGTGGGTAGGGGAGATAACTCAGTCAGTGAAGTCTTTGCCATGGATGCCTGAAGACTTGAGTTCATTGTCCAGAATTTACATAACAAAGAGGGTTTTGGTTGCACATGCTTGTAATACCCACGGTAGGGTGGTAAAGACAATCAAATCCCCAGGCCTCTTTGGCCAGCAAACCAATACTAAAATTCAAATCAATGAGACCCAGGTAAAATAAGGATTCTATCTCAAAAGTGAAAATGGTGAGCATCCTGAGGGAGGAAAGCTGAGGTTGTCTTCTGGCCTCCAAGTGTAGTGTATGCATGTACCCTTCCTACCCACACACTCAGATATCCACACATAAAAAACATGCACACATACATGCCCATCCATACACAAAAAAGAAATGAATAAGATACCCATGAAAAGCTGAAACAAATATTTTGTTTTGACAATAACCAAATGAATATCAGTTTATGCTTCCATTTCTCTTATTTTTCTGAAAGTCACAGGCAAGCCTTGCATTCAACCACATAATTTACAAGTTTTTAAGAATAAAGATATTGAGGAAGAATTTTGTTAAGGAGTTTATACAACCAACACCATCAAGAAATTTTCTCTCTCTTGTGCTGAGGTACCGAGAGCATTGTCTTGACTTTCTTACATTTAGGATGCTTATAAAGTTTTTGATTTTCTACCTAAAAGTGTTACCTAGGAAGTGACTGATGAGTATATGCAGCCACTAATTAATTAATAATAATTAGTCTCTGAAGATACTATAGGGATGCTGGTTTAAAATCCCTATTTCAAATATGTGAAAATATTGTTAAAGAGATGTATCAACATTAAAAATATCTAATAATGTTACCAAGTGGCAATTCATATAAATTATGCATACACATTGTATAATGGTCCAAGGAAATATAAAAGACTTAAGATAACTTCACCTAGACTTTGACTGGCTGCTCTGTCTGAGTTATGGTCAGAGCTTCAGAAGGAAGTTCACTCAATTTCTACAAATGAAAAATAAGCATGCTACTTAAAATTGATTCTCTCAAATTGTGTATGCAAAGACTAGGAATCCACGTTTAAGGTGACTATGGACATCAGAAAACCATTCATTAAATAATCATTTTTAGCACCATGTCTTGTGTGTTTTCTAATTTCAGTTACTAGAAAGAAGCTTTATTCCCTTCTGCCCAAGGCAGGTTTTGTGCATTCTCAGCCACTGTGAGGTTGTAACTTGACACCTTAGAGACTGAGTTTAGCTCCCTATTCATACCCTGGGTTTCCTGAAGACTCTCTAACATTACCACTGGAAATGCAGGTGTGTTCCTATGTGCTGTCTCAGACACTCGTTTGAATTTCATAGATCCTTCATACACTTTTAGCATCTATGCTGACCTTTCATTCTTCTGTATAGTTTCACTTCAGCTGGACTCCCATTTTTCTCCTTAGTGTCCCTCCTTTACATTTTAGCAACTGCTAAGCACTAATCCATGTCACATCTCCATGGATGCTTAACCGACACACTTTTCTGAGTGAGCACTTTTCTCCCCAACTCATTCAGAACTTGGTGTAATCATACAAAATATCACCCTCAAGATGTGATAGAAGTTTGATTCTCTCCTTAATAGGTGATAGGATCTGACCACAGAGGTCAAAATAAGACATTGGTTCCCCTGGAAGTGATGTATTGTTTTGAACAATCATGTGGATGCTGGGAACCTAACCCTGGTCCTCTGCAAGAGCAAAAAGTATTCTTAACAACTGATCCCTCCTTCCAGCCCAGAATCCTCTGTTCTTGAGACTAAACGAAGGTGGGATGGTCAATTCAGTGCCAAAGAATTATGCCCAGAAAAATAATGACATAAAGTCAAATAACATTAATGGGAAGAAGGCAGGACAGAATCTTGCCATTTTTTTTTTTTAATTAATAGCCTGAAAAAGGGAGATATGGGAAAAGAAAAGAGAACAAGGAAACATTCCAAGCTATTTAATTTTATGATGTGTGTGTGTGTGTGTGTGTGTGTGTGTGTGTGTGTGTGTGTGTTAATGTATACTCTTTCATTTGAACCCAGAGTGCACCCATTCACCTAGACTAGCTAGCCAGTTTGCTACCAGGGTTCCACATCTCTGCCTCCAAAGTGTTGGTATTACACTTAGGAGACAAATACCCTCTTAGCATTTATATGGGTGTTAGGAATTCAAATTCCAGTTGACATACTTGTGTCTCATCCTGTCAATTTCGGGTTATCTTAAATAATCACAAATGATATCTATACTCATAGGAAAAGGGGCAAAACCACTATTAGACTTAAGCATTTCAATTCTTATTTGATTTGTAAAATCAGGGAACAGAAATAAATGATTTATCCTCTGCATAACAGTATGGAAAACATATATCTAACAATAAATATTTTTAAAATAATACAATTTCAGTGACCTCACATGTGTGTCATCAAAACATATCACTAAGAACAGCAAACTTAGTCGTCAATCTATTTTATCTTATTTTACAAGGATTTCATGTATTTTTGCCACTTTCTAAAATGTATGTGTGTGTGTGTGTGTGTGTGTGTGTGTGTGTGTGTGTCCGTGTGTGTGTGTGTGTAACCAGTCTGAAGAGAAAAATTTGTTTTTCTCTCTTTTGGGGATTCTGTTATTGTGCTCTGTGGAAAATGTTTTGACTCACAGAGCATTAGCAGTTGACTCTTTCAATAAAGGGCTGTTTGCCCTCTGCGGCAATGCCTACTTTAAGTTTGCCCTTTGCACACAGATGAGTCACAAGGTTCTCAAAGGAAAGAGCCGTGTTTATTCAGCAAGCCTAAAGGTTATCGGTATCATTAAGGAAAACATGAGATAAGGAACATTTTGATCTATTACATCC
The DNA here is from genome assembly GCF_007827085.1 of Peromyscus californicus insignis. NCBI lineage: Eukaryota > Metazoa > Chordata > Mammalia > Rodentia > Cricetidae > Peromyscus > Peromyscus californicus. The sequence continues at coordinate 60,772,721 of NW_026294458.1, read as the reverse complement.
AATCTCTCTGTACAATGATAGGATTTATCTAGCTGTAAAATTAAATGGAGAGAGGGAGAGACCAAAAAGAGGAGAGCTCTGAAGCTCCTCTACTAAGAACAAGTTCTTTGAAATAAAAATGGCCATTATTTTTCCTTAAAGGAATGATTTTTCTCATTTATCTTAATAAATAAAATAAATCTCACAGCATGGATACCAATCATTGATAAACTACTGAAAATAAGTTTCTCCCTGCTTATGAGATGAAACACAAATACTTATCATGGTTTCCTTGATTTCTACTATATATCTTTCTTATCTCAACATTTATACTGAATACAAAAATAAATTGTAAAGGATACAATTGTATGTGTATCTATAATATAGACTTTCACCCTCACAGATACAAATTATTAAGTGCTACATATAATTCACAACTAAGAAGACACATCCTTCATACAAACACATTTATGCTTGAGGTTAAATTATTTCAGTTAGTTACAACCCAGTGAAGGAAAATTTCAGAACTGCATTTTCTCTGCCCCAAATACCTTGTGTCTTCTACTGCCTGATTCAAGCTACACAAAATCAAGGTTTCTGTATAATTAAATATGTGGAAATATATAGAGAAGACACAGATTTCATTATCATATAAATTATCTTTTGTGCAACAAAAGAGAAAGTAAAACCGTGGAACTGACGACGACGACAGTAGATAAAAGATTCTGTGCATCCACGCTTTATTTTAAACCATATTTAATCCTATCAGCTCTTAGTTCATACTTCAGCAGTGATGTTTGGCAAAGAGGATAGATCCTGAAAACATAAAGAAACGGGGAAGGATTAAAGAGGGCACGAGAAAAGGGGAAGTGGTGGAGGAGGAGAAAAAGGAAACTGTCCATCTTGACAGCATATAGGAACAAAACATTTTTCTCTCTTTTGACTAACCAAAACTTGCAAGTCGTTAGGTATTTCCCCATCTACGTATATGTGAAATTCTTACAACATCGCAAGACAATAAATATATGTACCCATCTCTTAGATGATGTCTATCAGTCTCTTTCCTTAAGAATAGTTCACTAAAGTGTTGAAAAAACAGGGGTACCTGTTTCTAAGAAACAGAGACATGACTATCCCGTCTGTTGTAAAAAAAACCATAGAACCCTGCAGACAGTTTACACTCTTGCTCTAGGTGTTGATGTTTGTATAATTATAGAGAAAACATTAGCCAGTGTGAAGGCTCAGGACAATCTAGTCTCCATCATCCTTTTCACTAAAAATGGGATGAAACCTGAAAGTTGTATGCCAATTAACATGTTTTTAACTTTCGTTAACAAGGTATATAATCACCCAAACCTTAAAAAGCAGAGGGATTTTTTATTTGTTTGTTTTCTTTTCTTTCATTTTGTTTGGTTTTTCTGACATCTCACAGAGTCTTGTTTTCTGTGCAGATTAATTCAATGTTCTGTTGACAATAACGTAAGAGATTTAAGTGTTTACTTTTTTCCAATATGCTGCATATGACTTTCAATCCTGACTACCCTAATGATCCCCAGAGGACCCTGAAATGGTCCTCAAATTCTGGCTGTTACATAGAGGCATAAAAGTAGTCTAACAGATAAAACAGTACTTCTCGGTACTTTTATTTTATGTAAAAATAGAAGTCTAATAGTCTTTTGCCAGTCTTCTCACGTTCCATTGATAAGGACCCAGTCATGAGAAACGGTTAAAGAAGACAGCTTCATTCCTTACTATTTTTACTCTGCAAGAAACATAGAGTTCAGGGCTCTGGAGAAAGGGCACAGTATAAAGGACATTTGCTCTTGCAGAGGACCAGAACTTAGTTCCCAGCACCCACCCCAAGAGACTCATAACCACCAGGGGATCCAACTTCCTCTTCTGCCCTGCAGGTGCATCTGCACTCATGTGTGCGCACACCACAATGTCCCTGCCACAAATACACATACATATTAGTAAAAAATAAAATATTAAATGAATATTAAAAAAACAGGGGTCAGTTGGTATAGAAAACATAACAAGTGTTGAAGACCAGATTGGAAAAAGTGTCTGTGAAAAACTGATTCCTTACTAAAGACAAGAGTTTCTTTCATGTGTACATTTGGGAGCTCTGAACGGTTACTAAGGTGCTGTCCCACTAATAAGATTTGGTTACTGTGATTTAAGAAGATAATTGGACTGTTAATCTTGCCAACATTTTCAGATAATTAACTTAATAGAAGTGAACTGTGGGATGATAATAACCAAGTATCTTGGTCATTTAAATAATGAGAAAACCACCTCCATGGAAAGGAATAATTCCTGCTGAACTATGAACCTGCATACTAACACAAGCATTAAGAAGGGACATCATGTCCTGTGAGATGATGAACTACTGTGGTCTTCCAGGGACTTCCTGCATTGGTATATAATGATGGAAGGAAAAGTTAACTTTTACTCTAGGTTCCTGCAGGACAGATAGATAAGGAAATCATTCAGGGCTAACAAAGTCCTTCCTTGGAGAGGCTCATTAACTTGGAGATACCAAGGTTGCATGTGTGCAAGGTCTTTGTCTTAGCAGCAGCAGCACCAAGGTCTTTGTGTTAGCATCAGCATCACCATGTCAGGGCTGACTCTCCCTGATCTACCTTAAGGAGTCAACTTCAACCTAAGAATTGTCAGCACAAAACGAAGATCAGAGCTTGAGTTTCCCTTCCTGTGTGGTTGTAAGCTTAAGAGGGAACATGCAGTTAACAGAAAGGCGGGAAAGAAAACAAAACAAAATCTCTCAGGTGCCTCTATTGTTTCCAAATGAACTCTTCTTTTAATATTTTTTACAATGTAAACAAAAATACCATTTAAAATGCAAACTACAGAGCGAGAGTTAAAATAAAGGGGAAGAATATTCTGTAAGGCCACAGGGTTGAAATTTTCAATTGTGATGATCGTGTGTCAGAAATGTCTTAAAAGAATAAATATCCTGAGTGTCCAGTAATTCCAGGTATGTTTCTTGTCTTTCTATCCTCAAAATCAAGACATATTTTAAGAATTTAGGTTAAACAAAAGGAAAAAGAAGACTAAATACAAATGTTCACAGAGGCTTCATATCAGGTCTTCTTAAATGTGCACGGTTTATTTGAAACACGCACGAAATGATGTCAGATTTCTCTTGACCTATGAATCCACCAGACAGATTGCAAGCTCACACACTTCATTCCTTCAAAGGGTAAAATGACAGAACACTGTGAGACACTGTTTCATTTGACACAAGGGACTAAGAAACAGCACTGTTTTCCTGTGTGCCCTACTGAACACCGATTCCATGTTGGTTTTACTTTAGCATTTCTATTCTTGTAAAAATATTGAAAGCTTTCAATACGGAAGGCTTTCCTTCCATTATACTAAAGATAATACTTTACAATATCTATTATATTCATTTTTACTTTTCTATTTTAGAAAAGAAATATTGTAAAAAGGTGTTGTGGAGCAGGGGTTACAATGCTTTACACTGGTGTAATGAGGATTGAGGGCATGATAACTAACTAGCAAATTTCACAGACACTTTACCTGAACTGAGAATAAATCACTTGAAGATGCTTGATTTTTTACTCTTATGTCATTTTTTTCTTTGCAGAAATGGCAGCGTTATAGTCCTTTTTGACCTTTTTTTTGCTCAGTGGGTGTCAAATGAAAATGTAAAAGAAGAACTGATTCAAGGCATTGAAGCAAACATATCCAGCCAACTGGTCATTCTCCATATTGATTTGAACAGCATTGATATCACAGGTATCTGTGAACATTATTTGATTTCTTTGAATCATTAAGCTATAAAATTAAGATTCTAGCAATATAGGAAAGAGGCAGGAGACGCGTCCTTGGCTTTAGGAGCATATTGGATCGCCTGAGGTAACACATTTACATGAGAAAAGTGAAATATTTGAAGGGAATTATCGGTGAGAGGAGGTTTGGAAACCATCAAATATAAAAAAGATTCTGAAAATGTCAGTGGGCATAGATGTTTGTGAATCTTGTCACATTCGATCTGTTGGTCAAGTGGATTCTGACTTTTCTGGAATCATTCATTACAAAGTCAAATTAGAGAATTTACGTTTGAGTCACAGACCTTATGAGATTACAGTCAAGTGGCAAGGACAAATGTCTAATTAGAAATTGAAAGGAAGACAAAAGATGGATTAACAAATTGAATCTAATACAGTTTCCTATTGAAAAAGTTAACTTTCCTTTTAAAGCGATAGAGGATTGTTATCCTAAAAATACACAAAAGGAGAAAAGCACGGGAGTCAAAACTAACACCAGAGACCAGGGAGATGGCTCAGCAGGTAGCCGTGCAAACCTGACAGCTGGAGTTAAATCCCCTGAACCAAAAATTGAAAGAAAGAACTGACTCCAAAACTTGTCTTCTAACTTCCATAAGCATGCCTTGCTCACACATCATGCTCACAAACACACATGCACACACAATCACACAAAGTAACAAATAAATTTTAAAGTAATACCCGGACGATATGTCTATGGAATCTCTGGGGTTTGGATGTGAAGTTTCCTCTTAAAAGGTTCCTTTTGAAAAAATGGTCTTCCATTCATACAATGCTTTGGAGATACTTGGATCAGGAAAATGCTAAATTAACCAATGGATTAACTCATTAATGAGCTCCTTGTTAAGTGGGCTATTAGGAGGGCATGGTTGGAGAAAGTAGGTCACTGTATGTAGCTTTGTAGTATATACATATAATATATATATACATATCTTATAGATGTACATATATACATATACACACATATAACATATACATATATTATCTCCTACATACATGTATTCATATAAGTATGTATCTTTAATGTCACAGTTATCATCAGTTGACAGCTTAAGATATCTGAGTAGCAGAAAACATCCCAGTTGAGGAATTGCCTCCATTGTATCAACCTGTAGTCATGTATGCAGCGCATTTTCTTGCTAATTAATGTAAGAGAGATCAACCTTGGGGAGATGGGCCTGGGTTATATAAGGAATGTGGCTGGGCAAGCTATGAGAGGGAGGCAGTAAGCAGCCTTTTCCTGTCTCCTCTGTTTCAGTTTCTGCCTCAGTTCTTGTCCTGGTTTCCATAGATGATGACTAGGAACCTTCAGGTTAAATAAACACTTTCTTGTCCAAGTCGCTTTAGGTCATGTTGTTTATCACAGCAACAGGAAAGCAAATGAGAGCAACTGATAAGATTAATCGCTTTGTTAGGAATTTTGTCAGGTTGTCTGCTAATGCCATTTCTGTGTTCCAGGGTACAGTTTAGGAGACTACCCTGCATGTGGAGAGCTTTTACTTTAATACTAGTGTTATGGTATCCTTGACAAAATACATTCTTGCTTTTTCACTTCCTACCCCCATCCCTCAGTGTTTATTCACTCAGCATTGCTGTATGTGAGCAGATATGTTAAAGCATTTCCCTCCATCATGACGGTTTTACTTCATCACTTACCCAGAAGCAATTGATCCAGTCACCATAGCCTGAAACCTCTGAAGCCATGAGAGTACATAAATCTCTCCTCCATTGCTATCTTGTCACATGAACAATTAGAATTAATACATATACCGAAATTATTCTGTTTTTTTTTTAATTCTCATTCCCTTCCTTCAGTTCAATTCAAAAAGATATTTACAGTAATTTAGTTATACTCAGTAGTAATTTTCTCTGCTTTTCTATGTTCACAATGCCTTATCTCTAAATGATGAAGCTAAATATATTTCAGAATTCAGATTGTTGGTAATGGAAGGGCCCTTATATATAAAATAATATCAATAGTTAATTATGCTCACCAAAAGTAGCGGAGACAGACTGAGTGGCCACCTTCAGTTCTCATACTCTGGTAAAGAACCAAGTCAGTTAATACAGGGTTGCTTTTCCATTAACTCTACATAAGCTTGCAGAAGCTTGTGTCCCACACTATGCTGTAACTTGTCATCGTAGATTCACACCTGTGACACATTATAATTTTCTTCACAGAGTTGGTTCAGGAAGCACAATAGCCAGTCACTCTCCTGTAATCCTTAATAAAACTCTCTAATTAATCCTGAATTGTTTGCCAAGACGTTAGCTCAGTTTCTACGTGTCCCAACTAAAGCCATGCTTCCTGAAATGCCCCCTATGGAGCAGACATGGCATATTTTGGATTTGTTATTAAGTTAATATGAAGATTACCATTAGTCATCATTTACTACCCATCAAAATGCTTTGTAACCAAATCTAACAAATTGTTGTGCTATCATTTTACCATTCCCATTTTGCAAAGTAAAAGACCAAACAGAAGAGGACTTTGGTAAATTGCCTGCCATATACTGCTTACAACTGTTGCAGGACTCTGCTCTAGGCATTTTGAGAATAATGCCTTTCTTATTAGTCATCAACTAGAGTTTGCTTATAATTGTTCTATCACTGGAAGATAATACTTGATTTTTTTCAAGTCATTTTCTTCTAAGAAATTTTTTTTCCTCTTTACTTTAATGTGTGTTCACGTTGATAGTCTCCTTGATAAACTATTTGACATATATCCTATAATTAATCTTTATGATTCCATATACTTGCATGACCTGGAGGATGAAATGTATTGGTTAAAAAAAAATCACATACTGATTAAAGAAAATCATATCCTCTTGAGTTGACTTTAGTCTGTCTGTTTTGTTTTGTTTTGTTTCGTTTTTCTGGCAGATCTCCATAGTTTCCTCACAGTGTGTCTGAATGCAAAGTATATTTATAGCGACTTCTGATGCATTGTTTCCTAACTCCCAGAATGTTTAAGAGCTTCCTCAGAAAGAAAAAAGATCTTTGCAAATACGGTGTCCCAGTTACTTTTCTGTTGCTGTGACAAAATCCTGCTCAAAGCCCACTTGAGGAGGAGAGGGTTGATTTCAGTTTACAGCTTATCCATCACAAAGAGAATTCAGGGCAGGAGCACACAGCAAGAACCTGAAGGTGGGAACTGAAACAGAGACCACGGAGGAATGCTGATTAAGGTTTTCTCCCTACGGATTGCTCAGCTACCTTTCTTTTATTTCCAATTATTTTTATTAAGAAATGTTTTATTCGTTTTACATACCCACCACAGATCTCCCTCTCTTCCTTCCTCCCACCCCTTCCCCTTCCCAACCCACTCCCCATTTCCCTCCTTCCAAAAGGTAAGGCCTCCCATGAGGAGTCAGCAAAGCCTGTTACATTCAGTTGAGGCAGGTCCAAACCCCTCCTCCTGCATCAAGGCTGTGCAAGGTGTTCCACCACAGGTAATGGGCTCCAAAATGCCAGCTCATGCACCAGGGATGGATCCTGATCCTACTGCCAGGGAGCACCTTAAGCAGATCAAGCTACACAACTGTCTGACTCATGCAGAGGGTCTAGTCCAGTCCCGTGGAGGCTCCACAACTGTTGATCAAAAGTTCATGAGTTCCCACTAGCTTGGTTCGGTTGTCTCTGTAGATTTCCCCATCATGATCTTGATGCCCCTTGCTCATAGAATCCCTCTTCTCTCTCTTCAACTGGACTCTTGGAGCTTGGCCTGGTGCTTGGCTGTAGATCTCTGCATCTGCTTCCATCAGTTACTGGATGAGAGCTCTATGATGACAGTTAGGGTATTCACCAATCTGATCACCAGGGTAAGCCAGCTCAGGCACCCTCTCCACTATTGCTAGTAGTCTAAGCTGGGGTCATCCTTGTGGATTCCTAGGGACTTCCATAGCATGAGGTTTCTCCCTACTCCCGTGGTGTCTCCCTCTATCAAGGCATCTCTTTCATTGCTCTCCCACACCATCCCTGTTCCAGCTTGACTGTCCCATTCTCTTATGTTCTCATCCTCTATCCCGTACCGTCCATTGCCCGCCCCTCCCCATTTTGTTCATGTAGCTCTCATCTATTTCCCCTTTCCAGGGCAATGCATGCATCCCTCTTAGGGTCCTCTTTGTTAGCTAGCATCTCTGGAGCTGTGGGTTGTAGTCTGGTTATCCTTTGCTTTATTTACATCTAGTGTCCACTTATGAGTGAGTACATACAATGTTTGTCTTTCTTAGACTAAGTTATCTCACTCAGGATGATATTTTCTAATTACATCCATTTGCCTGCAAATTTTATGATGTCATTGTTTTATTTTTTTCTGCTGAGTAGTACTCCATTATGTATATGTACCACATTTTCTTCAGTTGAGGGGCATCTACATTGTTTCCAGGTTCTGGCTATTTATGAATTATGCTGCTATGAACATAGCAAAGCAAGTATCCTTGTGATGGTATGACTGAGCATTCCTTGTGCATATGACCAAGAAGCATCCATAACCCCAAATTAAAACAAAAATCAGACTGTAGTCTGTCTTACACATGCCATAAACCTCATTGTTACAGGGACTTAAAAATATTCTCCAATCAAAGCTATGCTATATTTGATTTTTGAGAAGTCTTAAAACGCATCAATAAACATAGCACCAAGCTTAATTTTAGATATTTAGGTTAATATTTGCATTTTGCATTTTTTCAAATATATTTTATTTTAAATTTGTTATTATTAGTCCTAGGAATGGTAAGGTCTCATAGATAACATTATATTAGTTGAATATAAACTAGTCCATGTAACTATTGCATAATTGATTAGGTACTTTTCTTGAATTAACACAAAACAAAGCAAACTTAGCTTAGGCAAATTATACAAACTGGTTATGCAGTTACTAAAACATATCCAAAGTATCATAGCCACACAACAAAGAGCATTGCATCAAGTAAATTGGAAATCAAAAGATCAGATGCCCTTTGAAGAAGTATTCAAACTGTATTCAATGTTTTTTATAATGCAGTTATATTACAAAGTCAAGTATAAAATCATCTTTACTTTCTCCTAGCATCTTTGGATAACTTCTCAACAGCATTCCCTGTTACAACTTCAGGTCAGTATTTGTATTTATAACATTGTGTGTGTGTTTGTGTGTGTGTCTGTGTGTGTGTTTGTGTGTGTGTTTGTGTGTGTGTCTGTGTGTGTGTCTGTGTGTGAGTCTCTGTGTGTGTCTGTGTGTATGTCTGTGTGTGTGTCTTGTGTATGTGTCTGTGTGTCTGTGTGTGTGTCTGTGTGTTTACACATGAGTCCACAGTAATGTTTGTGAACATGTATGGACCTGAGGTTGAAGAATGCTGTCTTCCATCAGTGCTTCAAACCTTGTATTTTGAAACAAGAATATTGGCCAGACAGCCTGGCCAGCAAGCTCTGGGGATCTACCTGTCTTTCACCACACCTGATCTGTGGGATTCCAGATGTAAACAACCAGACCTGAGGTTTCTAGAAGAGTCCTGGGAATCTGAACTCAGTTCCTCATGCTCACATGACAGGCATTTTTCTGACAAAGCCATTTTGCCTGCCCTCAGTGCTCTTCAACCCTTCACGACATTAGAAAAGAATACATTTTATGTCTGCACCTTGGTATGATCTTTAGTCTTCATTTTAAACTATGAAAGTTATATTTGAGTTAAGAGTAATATAGCTGAGAATATTAATACCAACTTACTTATGCCAAGTACAGATATTTCAGATTTCAATACTCCTGTTTTATTTTAAACTTTATATGATGTGTGTATGATTCCACAGCTGACCCACGTCATGAGGCCCTGGAGATAAAACCATTAAAACAATAAAAAGATATATTCCACTCTTTTTGGAAAAAGAAAACCAACTGTAGTGCTAACTGATTACCTTCGGCATCTGTCACTGTCACTTTTATTTAGATTTCAATCCCTGCTCGTAGTATTTAGAACTTCTTCATGTCTAATCGAGGTAACATCACTATTAGAAGAGTTCTTTTTGAAAAATTATCAAACTCTTTTTACAATGAACACTAGTTATCTTAAAATGTAAATGTAGCCGGGCGGTGGTGGCGCACACCTTTAATCCCAGCACTCGGGCGGCAGAGCCAGGCGGATCTCTGTGATTTCGACGCCTTTAATCCCAGCACTCGGGAGGCAGAGCCAGGCGGATCTCTGTGAGTTCGAGGCCAGCCTGGGCTACCAAGTGAGTTCCAGGAGAGGCGCAAAGCTACACAGAGAAACCCTGTCTCGAAAAACCAAAAAAAAAAAAAAAAAATGTAAATGTAATCTCTAATGAGAAAAGTATTAAAAAAAGCAACTGGAAAATCTGAAAATTCATTGTGGTTCTGCTAACAACCAAACCTAACAACCACTTCGTTTTATAAATTCTTTGAAATCAGCATTCTGAAAATTATATGATTACTAATCTTCCCCTGAATATTGCAAAAGTTATCCTAAATGTCAATCTTATCTACATATCATTAAGAAATGGCAATTGTCATAAGCTCATAATGGTAACACTTTTAGTGTTATCCATAGTCATGACATTTCCACAATATTTGAGACAAGTATTATACAGTACATACTTGAACCAATAATCACATCATTTAATTTTCTGGAACACCCATTATGGAAGTAACAATTTTCACACTGAAAAAAACATAAAAGAATAAATAGGAAAACAGAGAGATAGGTAGGTGGTTAAAAGTGCCTACTGCTCTGGCAGAAGACTGGAGTTGGGTCCCAGCATACACATTACAGCTAACAATTATCCATAACTACACGTCGAGGGACTCCAATGCCTTCTGACTTCCCTGGGCACTGTGCACACACAGACACACACAGGCACAAACAGACACACAAACACACACACACACACACACACACACACACACACACACACACACACACACGGTGCACAAATATACATGTAGGTGAGATACCTACACACGTAAATAAAAACAAGTACATCTGTTTTTCTTTTTAATAAAGAACAAATAACATGCCCAAGGTCACAAAGGTTGTATCAGTCTCGGAAAACAGAAAGTTGTCTCTTGATTTCTCATCTTCTGGTTTAAGCACACCCCCACTTGTATCAAACATAGAACCTTTTAGCTCATAGGCATACGAATTAGTGAATCCTGGTGTTTACTTAATGGCCATTGAATACATCCTCTATTTAAAAAAAAAAGAGTAGGTAAAAGTCTAAAACTACATTTTAATATTGTGAAAATCAACAAAAAAGTACATGAACTGATAAATTTGTCCCATTAGTTCATTAATCTAGTTTAATCATCTCACTCTGTAGATATGTATCAAACACATCACATTGAATCCCATAAATATGCAAAATTATCTTAAACTAAAATAATTGTAAAACATTAAAATAAAGCATAAAAGGCTTATCCTTAGATTCAGATACATAAATAAGTATTAAATCCTAATAAGCTGAAACTTTCTTGGATGAAATATAAAAATAAATTATTTATTTATGAGAAAGTCTGTGTATAACCAGTCTAAAATACATAATAATCATTTTAATCTCACTTATCTTTGCAGATAAGCTGACAACCAGCAGTTCTATGACAACTTCAGGTCAGCTTTAATAATATTATTATTTATTTTATTTATGATTTGATTGTGAGAATGTGTGTGCATGTGTGCGTACATGTTTATGTTCACATGTGTGTGCATGTGTGTATGTGTGTGTGCACCTGTTATGGGGCACTTCTAGAAGTCTAGAAACAAACATGTTAAAAACTGAAGAACAAAATGAACAAACACAAAATATCAAAAAGAGAAATAATTATTATCTTTTGCATTATTATCATTATTATTATTATTATTATTATTATTATTATTATTATTATTATTTTGACTTTTCAGGAAGGGTTTCTCTGTGTAGCCCTGGCTGTTCTGGAACTCTTTGTAGACCAGGCTGGCTTTAAACTCACAGTGATCCAGCTTCCCATGCCTCCTGAGTGCTGGAATTAAAGGCATGTGCCACCACTGTACTAAAATCAATTGTCAAATCAGTTTTACATTCTTTAAGCATCCTGGGTTCTTACAGCAACAATTCCTGCATTGACTTGAGGTGGGCTCAGTCCTTAACAGCACAATGAAGGTTACATCACATTGTACCATATAAATGTGCACAATTATTCATCAACTATTTAATAGCTGTAAGACAAATTTTAAAAATCATAAAATAATTATCTTTAGATCTAGATACAAAGGTCATATCTGAGTTAATATACACTAATAATTCACAATAAGCTAAAATTATATGAAATATTATATTTTAGATGCATTTTTATTATATTCTATGAATGAATGTTTTGTCTGATTATCTGCATCCATGCTAAGTGCATGCCTAGTACCCATGGAGCTCAGAAGAGGGTACTATATCCCTGGGAACTGGAGTCATAGATGGATGTGAACCACTGTATGGATGATGAGAAGGGAACCTAGGTTTTCTGCAATGGTAACCAGTCCTCTTAACTGCTCAGTCATCTCTCCAGCCCCATTGGATGAAACATGAAACAGTATACACATAACATTTTATTAAAGTATGTGATATTATTATAATATCACTTGTCTTTGCAGTCCACTGGCAACTTCAGGTCAGTCTTAATCGCATATCTACAATAGGTGCTACAAAAGCAACATCAACAACAACCCAAGTGACATATGAAAAGCTACCCAAACTGTAACCATGTTTTACAATAAATTTAAATCATAAGCCCAAGTAGCAAATCAACTTTGCTTCCTTCTAGCATCTTCGGGAAACTTCTCAACAGTGACTGCTGCAGCAACATCAGGTTTGTTCTTAGAGTGTCATATTGATTGCCACACATATGCACAATTATTGGTCAATTGATAATAGCTGTAAAAATTAAAATAAAACATAAATTTATATCTCTATATTTGCATAAAATTATATATAATAAATTAACATGTGCTAATAATTTAGAATAAGCTAGAAGTGTCAAGGTAAAATATTGTGCAGTGGAAATAAATAATGAATAGCTAATATCCACTTAAAATATATAAATTATTTTAATTTTACCTATTTTTGCAGATGAACCAATAGTCAGGACTTCTAGGGTGACTTCAAGTGAGTCTTCATAGTATTATTTTTAAATTTGCATTTTCACCAATACTTGGAAACTATCTGATGCTTCAGCAGTTTAATAATGCTCTCTAAAGAAGAAAAACTGGACTTAATAATTTGCAGCTGAAGCATAAAGTTTCACGAACATGGTTGAATATCGGAGGCTAATAACCTTGGTTGTCTGACTTTACTCTTGCATTCTGATTTTTAAAACCATGGTTATTGCCTCTTGCCAGGGATGTAACCACTAGACCTGAAGTGTTTTCTCAAAAGGATGCCCGTTTCATCAGACACTGAGATTTCTGTTCTTTTGACTGTATTCTCTGCATACAACTTAGGGCTGTTCTATAAATGTAGTACTGTCATAAGTCAGTAATAAAGTACTGTTGGATTCATTAAGTCTTTTTTTTTTTTTAGTAAGAGTGTAATATAAGATAGTTTCCAGGATGTTATTTTCTTATATTATCAATTTATTTGTCCCATGAGTACAAGGGCATGTGTCTCATAGTGCACACCTAGAAGCCAGAGGACAACTTGTTAGAGTCAGTTCTCTCATTCTCCATGTGGGTCCGACCAGTGATCAAATTCAAATCATCAGGCTTGACAGCAAGTGTCTTTACTCTGAGCCATGTTGCCCTTCCCCAATCAGTCTTTGAAGTGTCGATTTCTCTAGAGTCCTAGTAATTTGCCCATTGTGCTTTTCTTGTTGTTGTTGTTGCTTATTTTTGAAGATTATAATTTAATTGCAACATTTCTCCCTTCCTTTTCATCCCTCCAAATGCTCCCACATACCCCTACATACTCTCCTTCAAATTGATGGCTTATTTTTCACTAATTGTTATTGCTTGCATATATGTGTTTTCATACACATGCACGTGTGTGTGCGCATGCACGCACACACACACACACACACACACACACACACACACACATATATGTGTGTGTGTGTGTGTGTGTGTGTTCCAAAATATAGCCTGTTAAGTACATATAATGTCACTGTATGTGTGTTTTCATTTCAGGACTGACCATTTGGCATTCAATGACAAATGGTGTACTAGTCCCTGGGGAGGACCACCTCTTCCACTTCCAGCTTTCCTCAGTTTCCCATAGTTCTTTGTGTAGGGTTGAGGCCTCATGGGGTTTTCCTTGTCCAGTTTGTCATGCTCATTGATGTCATCCTGGTTCAGGTAGTCAATGTCAGGACAGTGAGACTTGTTTTCTCTGGGCTTTACTTAATCTTCTTGATAAATGGCGTGAGTCCTAACATTTAAGTAAACTCAGGAATGTCAAAATCACCACCTCCAATTGTTCTCTCCCCATTGTCTAAAAATTCTCAGACCCCCAGCAGATGCCTAAAACAGCGGTAAAATTAAACTCCTATGCAGACGGTCACAGACTTAACAGAGGTTCAAATTAAGAAATTAGCCATTTTTATGGTATAAAATGCTGTGTTGCATTCTAATTTGTAATTTTAATATTTAGTAAATATATAAAATACACAATGCTTTAATATAAAGTAAGTTTTCTCTTGCATGATTTTACCCAGTTATAACTTAATACAAGTTCTTTGAGCATATTTGAGGCCAGCTAAGCCAAGGTGGGATGTTAGTACATTGTCTATATTAAACGCAGTTATTATATTACATTTCTGGTAATGATTGTCTTAATCAAGGGGTAAAACTACTGTACATGGACAAGTATCCATATGTGTTATGTCTTCTCTTATGCATACGTGTATATTATTCTGATAAACTTACCTTTGCATTTTGGAAACCACCTTATGATGTTCAAATGACCTATCCAAAGTTTAAGTGTTGTGATTTCTTATGTTTGGGTCAGTTATTAAATATAAGTCACTAATAAGTAAGCGGTGTGACTCAAAAACAATGTGTAATGACAACTTTTTCGTGACTTATGGATGAGTACTGTATATAGAATGGATGCACTGGAAAAGGGTAACTCATGTCCCAGGTAACATGGAGCGGCAAGGCAAATGATGGTGTCATGCTGTTATGAAGGACATGGAAATCTACTATTATTGTACTTTCTCAGTTCTTCTTTTATCTCACTAAATTTTACATTTCAGATTACAGACATACCAGAACAATATTTCTGAAACTATAAATAGTCCCTCTTAGTTAGAATTGATAATTCTTATACAATGTGTACTGGTGCAATGTTTGAATGCAAATTAAAACATGATTCATTAATTAAAATGATTTATCACCGCCAATAATAACAACCCCAGAGCCCATAGAAAGTTCATAAGTGTGGCCGTACCCACAGTTATGTTTAGGCACAGCCACAGAGCAGCCCTACATATGGAAAATGGTCATGTAGCCCACATTCATTTTTGCAATGTGAAGAAATACTAAAAGTTCCAAAAACCACATTTTTACACATTCAACTTCTATTAAGAATAATAATTTACTTTGAAAAAAGTCAGTTGATAATTTAATGTCATTTATGTCAAACTAAACTGAAAAGGTAGCTAAAATGTTTCAAGACATTCCTCCAGAAACCTTAAAATAAGCAACAAGCCTGTAAATTAGTGTCCTGTTTCCCATTCCTCAGTTTACAGACTCATTACATGATTCATCTAACTGAGTTACTGAGGTCCATTTAGAGGCATAAAATATTATAAGAGAAATCCATGGAATGACTCAGGGGTGGACAATAAACACTAGAAATATCACAACAAAAAGGAAGCCATGAACGTTTTCTCCTGAACTGTGTTGAAGAAAACAGTCAAACAATAGTGAAACCTAGCTGAGTGTATACCCAGTGCCTTCAGTCTAAAGGAAAAGAGGGTAAAGAAAACTAATCCAAATACCCCATCATTTGAGTTACAAGAATATGGTCAACATACACTTGAGCTTATCTGTCTTATTAAAAATAAGCAAGTGATAGTCAAAATAAAGGTGAAGAAGTATTATAAACATTGAGGTGTATCTTGTACTGAACTTGCCAAGCATGCACTAAGCTCTAATTTATAATTCTTAGTATCACATAAAAAAGTTATATAAGAGTATTCATTCTTGGTAAGGCATGGTCCAATTTCCTCACTGACTAACTCTACCAATTACTCCTTACGTACTTGCAAAACTATATAGTATCTTCTAACTTTATACACAGAATATACATAGGATATAAATATTCAAATACATGCCTGAGACTGTTCCTGAATATTTCTTGTAATGACAAAGTAGACTAAAAATAAAAAGAGAAGAGATTCATATACCATTTCATGGTGGACAGCCCAGCAACTCACACAGAGGAGGTCAGAACCAATTAGGTCACTTCACCCTATTCCTAATGACTTACATCAAAATAGTAACAATTATAATAGCAGCAGCTGCATATTATTATAAAAGAAAGAGTTTTTTCCCAATACTAGATTTCAAATATGATCTAAAATTGGTGGTGCTCATTTATATCCGGTAACTTGTGCAACAACAAAATATTATTTTTGACTATTTCCTTTCACTGAATTGCTTTAATTAATTCATAAAGACTTATTGAAAGATAACTAGGTAGTAAAATATCATATTCTTCTTTGCATTAAGTTCATGTAGCACATGAGTCCTGAATCATACCTCTCATTTATTCCTCTCATACAGCAAGACACTATAGATTTATAGGGAGGAACAAGGCAATTAAACTTGAAAACTGCAGTTTCCAAGCAGTAATTTATTATGAATATGTCTTTCAGGGATGTTAAGTTTATTCCCATTTTTATATGCCTTGAAGACAGAGTTTGAGAAAAATCAACAAACACATGCATCATATACTCGGCATTAGTACTATAATAAATTCTGCCAAAGAGAATTTTTTATACGATAACAGGTAAAAAGTCCATGTGGGTTATGTTCTTTTGTTCAGCTGCCTTTGTTGCCAATTACTGTAAAGTTTTACTAACCAATTTGGAGCACTAGAAGGGAGCGACAGGAGCTGAGGCCACATTACACAGATTGATTTCTTGGCTGCTGCAGTATGCCTGGAGGGGCTCTTTGGGGGCACTTGCTCTTGTGCTTGAAGGCTTCCTACACAGTGGTCCTTTGTTGCTGACGGAGCAGGCAATGATTTCAGAAACATGAAAGTTTCAATACTGTGGGTTTTCTCTATTTCACACAAAATGCAACATCTTGCCACTAATCCACTGTGTGGTCGAAGTTGGGGTTGAAGAGGAGAAAAAAAGTAATGCTCAGTTTTTGTGAAGGATATGATGGTGGGCCAAAAGCATCTAGGAAGAATTGTGCCCTTGATTGAACTGCTCAAGCCAGGGATGTAGAGATTTTATCCATTGACAAGTATATTGTAGTCTTCGTTTAAGGAAAGACAGTTTTCCTAATTCTAAGCCTTCTTCACTCTTTTATGACATGCCCCCAGTATCATCACAACTAGATAAATTAGACTTTTCTGTGTGTCTTATTTCCAGGTCCTTCTGTCATACCAGCACATATATTCCATACTTGTCTATTTCAGTTACTACCAGGAATTCTTCAGAGTCTAATTTAAATATGAATTCTCTTGTGAAGATGGTTTCAACCTCTGCCTACTTCCCAGTGCTTTCAATTGTGGTCTTAGTGCCTCATTAAAATTAATCAGCATGCAGCTTGGCAGGTGGAGTGCCTACCTACCGCTTACCCTAGGGAGTTACTTTTCACTGCATCATAACCTGGATGTGGTTGTATACACCTACAATCCCTACGCTCTCAAAATGGAAGCAGGATGCTCAGAAAGTCGGTCACCTTCAGCTACATAGGGAGTTTGAGACTGGCCTCAGACCAACCTGTCTCCACCACTCCTCTGAAAAAAAAAAATACAAAAATGATTAATGAACTATTTTCTTACATCAAGCTCCGTGAGAACAGAGGCTATGCTGTACCATAAACCTTTTTTTCTCCTTCTATCTTTTATCTCCACCCTGTAGATTGTCATGACATAAGTAGCCATAAAAACTGGTGGATTAATGATCACTACAAGGGTTGTCTTAGTAGGAGTTCCTAGAGCTGTGATAAAACACCGACGCCAAAAGCAACTTGGAAAGGAAAAGGTTTATTTCAGCTAACAGCTCCACATCAGTCTATCACTGAGGGAAGTCAGGGCCCAAATTCAAACAGAACAGAAACCTGGAGTCAGGAGCTGATGCAGAAGCCATGGAGAAGTGTTGCTTATTGGCTTGCTCCCCGAGACTTTCTCAATCTGCTTTTTTGTAAAACCCAGGACCACCATCCACAGTGGGCTGGGCCCACTAGTTAATAGAATGCACCACAAACTTGTTCACAGGCCCATCTGCTTGGGATATTATGTTTTCAAATGACGCCAGACTGAGTGAAGTTGACATAAAACCACTCAGCACAGGACTCTAAGGGTCGCAAGCACCCTCTCTTCCCTCTCTTGCCAGTGTGGGTTTGAAGGTTAACAGACAATAGAGAGGTATGTAGAGCTTCGGGAAGCAAAGATCCAAAGACAGCCCAAGCTACTTATTTCCCCAAATTTAGTCTTCTAAACACTAAATACGTAGAGTCTTATGATCCTCTGGCAAAATAACAAATGTTATGAAGTTAAATTTTCAAAAATGCTTAAAGATTCATTGATATTCTAATCACAAACAAAAACATGGATATGTAAAGGAAATGCTTTTTTTTCCACCTATTTATTTACCAAGAGTTTCTGACATGCTATCAAATATTGTGCCTTTTGTGAATTGAGACACAATAATTAAATGACTTGCTTGATAAATAGTTCTTATATTTTAAGTATAATGTGCATTTGTATTTAATAAACATATTTATTTCTATTTTTATTTTATTAAATGAGATTTTTCTGCCATTTTAAAATAACTCCAATCTTTATGCTATTTTTAGATATAACTTTTCCATTAG
This sequence comes from Peromyscus californicus insignis, assembly GCF_007827085.1. Taxonomy (NCBI): domain Eukaryota; kingdom Metazoa; phylum Chordata; class Mammalia; order Rodentia; family Cricetidae; genus Peromyscus; species Peromyscus californicus. The sequence continues at coordinate 60,753,904 of NW_026294458.1, read as the reverse complement.
TCTCCCAATGGTTTATGTTCATTTTAATCAGAACCAGTTTTTTTAAAGTCTAATTTAGTTATTTATATGTTCATCAACCCTGACTATAAATGTCCTCAAACAAGATTTAGCTTTGTGGATACACGATACAAATATTTGATTTTCCCTATTGATCTTATAGAAAGCATATGAAATTTCTGAATTCATTTTGCTTGTTATAGTTTTAAGCCCCAGCAGATGGCAGTACAGTGTTTCTGTTCATGTTAAAAACTCCAGTGAACAGCCCTACTCACTAGGAGTAGCACTAATAGAACTCAGTGGGAGCAAAGGAAAAGATGTGAAGTTGGGAAGGAGACATGGTGGAGGAGTCTGGAATGAGTTGGAGAGGAATTAGAGGTACAAATGATCAAAATACACTATACACATATATGATATTTTCAAAGAATAAATAAAAAGTAAAAGTGTTTTTTTTTAAGTTAGAAATAATAACAAAACAAATGTTATGGAGTTAAGTTTTAAAAAACCCTTAAAGCATCTTTGATATTCTAATCACAAACAAAAACATTCAAATTTACACATTGCCCTGAAAAATAAGATACATATTATCTTGTAGACAAATAAGAATATATCGTATTCTTAGAATTTCAAAGCTAATTTCCAAAAGTATATGTGTCTTAGTATGCCTCTGTGGTGGTTTGAAATAAAATGACCCCCAAAGGGAGTAGCACTATTAGGAGGTGTGACCTATGGAGTAGGCATAGTCTTGTTGGAGGAAGTGTGTCACTGTGGAGGCAGGCTTCATATATGCTCAAGATACTGCCCAGTGTCTCAGTCTACTTCCTGTTGCCTGCATATCAACATGTAGCAGCTACCTCTCCAGCACCATATCTGCCTGCATGCCCCCATGTCCGGCCATGATGATAATGGACTGAACCTATGAATTGTAAGCTGCCACTTCAATTAAATATCTTCTTTTATAACAGTTGCCTTGGTCTTGGTGTCTATTCACAGCAATAGAAACCCTACCTAAGACAGTCTCTCTATATCATATCCATGGAAGCAAGGAAGTTGAAGGATAAACAGGCTGAGAGCTACAAACTGAAAGCTCCTGGGCAGACAGACTATGATCTAGCACTATAGATGGATGTGTTTGCATTGAAATCCCAAGGAATGGCTGTGACAAGATGCAAAGAATTATGGAACAGAAATAGCCAATCTCCACTTTCATTATGTAGTGCACTCTCAAGTAGACATTTTATCTTAACTCAAAGTGATTTTGTTGATGACATTTTCCTTTGCAGACTGTGTAGACTTTATTAACTCCATTGTGTTTTCAAATAATAAAGAGTAAATGAATTATTAACTAGATGCTATAATAAACTCTACAACATAATGTCCCATCTAACACAACCTTGCTCAAGATATAAAATTAGGGACTTAGGTACTTTTCCATTGCTGTGTTAAGACACCATGACTAAGGTAGTTTACAATGAAAGCATTCAATGGGGCTTATAGTATCAGAGGGTTGGAGTCCGTGATCATCATGGTGGGGACCATGACAGGCAGGCAGGCATGACACTGGGGTTGTAACTGAGAACTTACATCTTGATCCCTAAATATGGGGCAGAGAGAGAGAGTCAGAGAACACTAACTGGGAATGACTTTTGAAATGTTTGAAAAGCTAGCTTCCAGGACACATCCTCTCCAACATGGTCACACCTCCTAATCCTTCCCAAGGAGTTCCACCCACTGAAGACCAAGTATTCAAACGTATGAACTTATGGTAGCCATTCTCACTCAAACCACCATAGGGATTTAAGTGACTAAACTGTAAGTTTACAAAAATAGAATGAACGGCATCAACATTCACATTTAACATCAGTGAAGAAATATTTCTTTCTGTCAAAAATGCCTTGAATTTTTGTAAATGATTCATCAAGTGAAATAAATATTCCTTTTTACAAAGTGAACTCCATCAATCCACTATAAAGCTAAAGTGATGGAAAACACACAAGAAATACTCAGCCATTGTTTATACCAAAACAATTGGAAATTTACTGTTCAAGATGCTTACAATCTGAATCTTTATTTTTTAGGCAATGCTCCAATAGAGTGCCAACCTGACTCACGGCCCTGTGCTAACACTGGGAATTGCATAGCAACTGATTTATTTTGTGATGGAGAAGTGAATTGTCCAGACGGTTCAGATGAAGACACAGAACTGTGTGGTAAGGCCACCCACCTTCCTTCACTCTTCTTCATCTTTTCTTCTCCATGACTGGACACACACACACACATACACACACACACACACACACACACACACACACACACACACACACTCTCACACACACACACACATGTACACATACACATGCATGCACACACACTACATACAAATACATGTACACATACACATGCACACACACAATACACACAAGCACATGTATGCACACACATGCACACAGCACACATGTGAATGCATGTATACACTTATGTGTACACATATGCATGCATACACACATGCACAGACTTGTGCATACACATTTAGTCTCATCTAGCTGAAACTAGTGAAGAGTGATTTAGTACAATATCCATATGCATATTTGAACACAAAATCTAATAAAGATATTATTTTTAAACTTAATTGCACAATATTAGATGTAACTAATTTTACGCAATCCCATTTGAGAACTCTGTAAAGAATACTGTGACCAGTCACACATGATTCAGGGAGGGGATGAGGTCACGTCTTTCCATCTCACCTTGTCTTAAGCTACCACGATTCTTAGGAATACACAGTAATAACATAATACCTTTTCCGATATTTTCCCCATCAAATGTCACTCCTCTTGTCCCTACTTCATAGTATCAAATCAGTGAACACCATCCACTTTTCCTCCTTCTTTTCCTTTCCCCTTGCCATTCTACAGGTAGGACAAACAGCTACGGGTAACAACTCAGCAACAATGTTTTCTGGGGGTAAAAATGGTGTTTAATGAATCTATTTTGTTATTTGTTGTGATGGTTCTCATTTTAATTACATTGTTAATAAACACTTAAATAACACACACAATACACCAAACAGTGATCCTGATAATCTAAATGGAATCTCTCTTTGATTTATAGTTCACTGCAGTTTGCTTCCACTTAGAAAAGCTTACAGAAAGAATCTTATCAAATAATGTAGTTTCATTGCAGCCTATCATCATGTAAGTGTAAATTCAGATTGTAAGCAATGAAAAGTACCATTAACTTAAGTCTAACCTATAATTCAGTTTTGAAAACTTAAAGGGAAGGCTGAATTAAGCCTATTTTTGGTGTGACCCATTATCACCTTTCGATTTATTTCTGCTTTTTTGAAGGAGAGTCTCTGACCTTGAGCTCACTATTATGACGCTTCTGTCTATGGTTCCTGAGTGCTAGGGTTGCAGCTCAAGTGTGTAGTACAAGTCAACTTTATAGAGCTTGTAAAGTTGATGGTGAACATAGCTCGCAGGGTGTTTTAAGGCTACTAGTTCCTTGTCTGTTACCATTGTGTCCTCATATTCCTTGACATTGATTCAAGATGAAGTTTTGAACAAGGTACTAAATTAAGAAAATTCCATATCCATTAGGTCAGACAGGTACTGTGTCTGTTTCACAGAAGCTTACCTGAAAGTAACTGCACCTGAGATTCTTCCACTCAGAAATCCAAATTCAAGTGTTCTTGGATAAATTTCAAGCATGCAGAGTTGAACTATAAACTTTCAAGTGCAGTTGGCATGTATTGGAAGTATAGACTGTGGAATGTTTTTCATCTATTTTATAGGACTAAGCTACTCAAAAAGGAAGATGGTGATTTGTGCACTGTGGTTTGTTTTTGTCGTTGTTGGTTTTTCTGGGATTTTACAAAATCTTTTCCAAGAGAATATGATCCAAATGTGCATCAAAAACAATAATCTGTATCAAAGTTAGACATATAGCTTTAAACCTATGTACTGATGATTAACAACTTTAAAGATAGGAAATGATGTAACAACATTAGACAAATCAAATAATTTTAAAACATGTCTCACTTATTGTTTGACCTTTAACCTCATCAAGTTTCTCATTTTCAAAATAAGTTGATAACAATTCATATTAACAATTAATCGTAAGACTACTAACATAATGATGATAAATTGTTTCTAAATAAATTTTAAAGTAATAAATTCTTTTTTTCTGAGTCACAAGATGAGCCTCAGCATTAAAATTAAATGTCTATCTTTGCTTTAAACGCACGATGATCTGCATGATATTTTTTCAGTATATGGCGGCTTTATATTTATTAAACCTTAAGGTCATCCAGCTTTCATGGGACTCTTAAGTTTCTGTGTGCTTATTGTCTCCATTCCTTTGTATGTATCATAAAGTTAGTGTTGTATTTATTTCTGAAAAATAGTTTCAAGTCATTGTTTAGCCAAGGTAGCAGAAAAATCAATCAAGCGAACTATCTTCAGGCAGCAGGTGTTTCAGAGCACAGGTGATCTTATTCATTTTAATCAGTGGTGGTAGTGAACCCCCGAGGCCTAGCTATCCCTTGAGAATCAACTCCAATGTTTAGCAGCAGGACACCACCTCAAAGCCCTCATGCATCAATCCATACTCAGAGAAAAAAATTATAAGCTAATTTAAGAATTTTCTCTGTAAGACACTGACCTTTGATCTCTCTCTTATTTATTGATTTTTACCCCAGCTGTGAGCTCTAATTCTAGTTTGTGTTATTAACAAAGTCATATTAATGATTGCTGCCGTACCGAGTTTCTGCATTTAGTCTTTAGTTATTTAGGTTTGCACAGCTTATAGCTGACTACAGGTAAAGTAAGATTTCTTTAAATTGTGTTTCTCTTCTGATTAGAGTTGTATCAGCAAGAAAGTTTGCTTCTTAGCTGACCTACGTAGAGAAATGATGCTGACTCGGCTCTTAGGCCAAGATGCAGGGCTGTCCGAAAGTGGGCAAGGGTTCTTGTAGTTTGCACGCTCACATGTATGTGTGCATGTGATACCTTTGGTTTGTCTGCACCGATCATGTTTAATTCTTATGTCCTGGAGAAGTCAATGCCTGAAGAAAGACCGAATTGGTAAATATTGAGCCAGCAGAGGGAGCCCGTGGTGGGCCCCAAGTGCATGCCATCAGGACTGCTTTGTGAATGTAGGAAAGGTGTCTGATGGCTTAAAAAAAAAAATGGATCATATTCTTTGGGACAGGCTAGACATGGTGATACAAAAGATACAAAAATCCTAGCAACTTAAGACGATGATGGTCCCCTGAAAGCAGTCACAGATACTTGCCTAGGTGTCAAGGATGCCAGCTTCCTGTCAGTCACCCTCTCTTACTTGGCTCTTTCATAAACTGTTCACAGGCAAGGGGACATTTGGAAACAAACACAGTTTAGTTGCAGAATGACTGATTAAGCAACTCAGTCACATGAATCCATATGACTCCATCTTCTGCAAGTATACAAGTCTGAGGAAGCACAGAAAAGTCTTCTGCTCCTGAGGGCACTGCAACTGAGTCCAACAAACACAGAATAATCTCCATCCTTTGGAAAATTACGAATCTGGTTGTGCAGCATAACACTGTTGACTCCCTTTCTCTTGAGACAGTCAGAAATAAATCTGGAGAAGAGCTAAATTCCCCAGCATAGCAAATGGCTATTACAACTATTTAAAGTGCTCTGCTTTCTCCTCTTTTTATTGCATTCCTTTCTAATTTTTATGATGCTGCTTACATGGCCTGTATTAGTGTTTAAGAACCTTGCAAAAGATGGAAATTTTAATTCACTTTTGCTTGTTTAACGTACACTGTCATGGGAATTGCAGATCAAAGCCTCCAAAGAAAGGGGCGTGTTGTGAATATTGTTTACAACCAAGAGACTTAATCCCTCCTATTCCATGACATCTTATATCTAATATTACCTGACATATTCAAACAGCCACAGCTTGTGATGGAAGGTTTTTGTTGATGGGAAATTCTGGGCCTTTCCAAGCTGATCGTTACCCAAAGCCAGACGGGTCAGATGGTGTTTGCCGCTGGATCATCAGGTAAGAGACCACTGTCTATGTCCTGATCTTCAGTCTGAAAAACCTCCAACATAATATTTCCCCTTTCTACAGTATGTTTAAATAAATATAGTTTTCACTAACCATCAACTGGTAGATTGTCTCAAAGTTCCTCTTTCGATCTTAACATTAAAAATTACTCTGTACCATGAAAAGCTTTCCTTGGTGCAGTGAGAAGGGGCTTGGACCTGCCTAGGCTCAGTGTGCCAGGCTCTGCTGACTCCCCATGGGAGACCTTAATTTGGGGGATATGGGGTGGCTTGAGAGAGAGGGCTCAGGGGGAGGAGGGAGGAGGTGGGATCTGTGGGTGGTATGTGGAGTGAGTAGAAAATTTCTTAATAAAGAAAAATAAAAAAAAGATTAAATAAAAAAAGAAGAAAAAAAGAAAAGCTTTGTATGAGAAAGAGCAGTAGTTTACTGGGATCTAAACTACCACCCCAAAACAAGCTATCAAGACATCATGATCAGTCTTAATCTAATCAGTCAATTAAATAATTTAGCTTTTCTCTTTTTAAAACTAGTTACTATCTGCGCCCCCTCCCCAAGGATCAAAATAAACACAATGAGTTTTATACAAGTTTAGAGACGAAAACACTTAATATGCCAGTAAAATATTTGGGACACTGAGTTTGCCTACCCTTAAATTGATAACTACATTTAACAGCTGACCAGTGTCCTGTAACACGGACAACAAAGATGGGTCTTGTGTTTTCACATCTAGCTTCTTCAGATTCAGGATGTGTGCATTCATAAACATAAACAAGTATCTTTCACCCCAAATTTCCATATCCACATTGTTCAGAATCTATAGCTATAGGATCAAAGTCATTATAAAATACAATAATGAACAAAACAGGTTTAGCACATATCAAGTGGCCTACAGCAAGGTTAGTTAAGATACAAATATGAAGGTGTGAACATTACATTTAAAAAATTATCTATTTTCTTTAAAAAAAATATCCCAGGGAAACAAAAATGCCTAATATTATAACAACACAAGATTATAGTCTCCTATTAGTCTTATTTTCATAAGTGCTTCTATTTATATAAGATTACAATACATATTCATATATAATACAGATATTAATATATTTTAAATTATTTCTTTTGTTTTTGTAATTATAATTTTAATTAAAATATAATTACATCATTCTGCTCTTCCTTTTTCACATTCTACCCCTCCTATGTCTCCCCACTCATCACCTCTCAAATTGATGCCACTTTTCCTTAGATCATTGTTATTATATATATATATATATATATATATATACATACATACACACACACATATATATATATGCAGAGAGATTCACAAATACATAAATGTACTTGCTTAGTCCATTTTTATTGTTTGTGTGTATATGATTTCAGGGCAGACCATTTTGCATTGAGTAACCAACAAGGGGCTTAAAACCTGGGAGAGGCTAATTCTCCATCTCTCAGATGTTTCTGTTGTCCTGTTTACATTAAGTGAATTGGCTTTTGTGATCCAGAAGATAGCAGGGAACCGTATGGAATTGTTCTTCTCCTCTCTTTCCTAAGTTCTTCCTCTAAAAGGCAGAGGACGTCAATGAGCAAAACGACTCTAAGGATGCTTCTCTGATGTTCATATGAATTATCGTCTCAAAGCTATTTCAGATAAAGAAGTCACTATTTTCTTGACTACACTGGGACTTCAACTAAAAAATGAGAAATAATTTTTTCATTTTCTGTCTTCTTGAGCATTGACTCTAGCTTCCCTGGTGGTTTTACGGGCAGGTTAACTCAACAATTCTCTGACTGCCCTAGAGGAATCAAAAACTAAATAAGCAGCCACCACCATCATCCTTCCTCTCCACCTCTCGATCTGGTGGGGCTTCTCCTCTCCAACTTGATCTATCTGCCTATGTCATACTCCTGTGGACACAAAGCAAGTCTGGGCACATATGTTCTGCCATATCTACTTAACTTACTCTCATAGACTTATAAATTTATTGCCACACACAACATAATAACTTCATCACACTGAAACTTTGCAATGAACTCATCTTATTTCTTGCTATAAACTATCACTATAAGTTACACTGACATCATTCAGTCCATGATCATATTATAGTGCATACAAATATTAGAGAATGCGAGGATGAGTCAACAAATCTGACTTGGAGTCAGAGACTTTCTGGTAAACAAGACAGCAAGTATGTGGCTAACATTCCACTAATATTGTTAAGTTAGATAAATGGAAAGGGGAATGTGGAATATATATATATATATTGTGGGACATCTTCATTCAGCCATACGAAAGGAAGAGTTTCCTATTCATGATTGAAACTTGATGACCATGAAATGAAATAAGCTAACCACGCAAGATAAATACCTCACAATTTTTTCATAATAACTTTCAGTTAAGTGAAGTACTTAAAATTGCTAACTTCATAGAAGGAAGTAAAATATTGTTACTGGGGCCAGAGGGACAGAGCATTGAAAAGGTTTTGTTTTAAGAATACAGAGTGTCAATTGTGCTAGATGAGAAAGTCTTAAATATGTATGTTCTGGTAGTAGTTACAGGACTGTATTGTATTGTGTAGTAAAATTTGTAGAATAGCTTACCCCATATGCTTTGTCACAGAATGGAAAATACAATCAAATTGTAGAATGTATTGAGATTTATCACAGCTTAAAGACTTTTACCTTTTTTTTCTTTTAATTTAGTGTACATCAAGGACTTTCCATTAGAATTAGCTTTGGATCTTTTATTTCACATTATACAGATGTGCTAAACATTTATGAAGGCGTAGGACCCAGCAAAATTTTAAGAGGTAAGTTAAAACAAACTTATAGTTGGTTATAACAATGAAAATGAATGAGAAGCCTTGAGAATGGTAACGTTCCTATTTGAATTTTGATTAGAATATTAAGTTAACATTTAAGTCACTAAAATAAAGATGGTTGTCACTGTCAAAAATAGGAAATGGGTGCTGTGTGTGACTTTTTGCAGTAAAACTAATGTTTTTAAAATCATGTGAAAGTTTTTTTTTAAATTAGGTGTCATTCATTGTTTAAATGTTGACCCCATTTATTAAAATCAAATAGCCCTTAAGATTTCACTCTCTTTTTTCATGACACTACATAGAACAGTTTGTCATTAGTGCATTGACAGTGATGGAGCTGAGGAAAGGCAGGGAATAGATTGGTGGTCCACACCAAACACATGAACTTCATTCCAAGTGGCCTAAACTGCACAGCCTGGTTATCACATAGAATGAAATTAGAGGAAAAATTCCCGAGGAACTTAAATAGAAAACAGAACATGGAGTAATCAGCTATCCCCATAACTGTGGCGAAATAGTCCAGGAAGATCAGTTGTAAGTAAGTCTTGATATTAAAAATCAGTGATTTCACCTTTGAATCGTATAAATGATGAAAAACGATTCCAATCTAGTTAAAAGGTTTTGATTGATTTATTAATGATAAATATTAAAGCATATCCCAAAGATACAGACGTTTAGTGCATATTGTTGACCTAATATTGTACTGGATAATCTGTGTAAACTCTCTGATTTAATATTATTAACATGATTGCAACACACATATTATAGAAGAGTGAAGTGAAATAAAGGGGAACATGTTAAGTTCAGAGAGAGAATATTAGAGACAGAAGTCAACCCAAAATGTTTAACCTTTAAATTCAGTGGAGTTATGTACTGTGTTCTAGCAGTCCAAGAGAAACACTGTAATGAGGATGCCTACAACACATAAGATCATGTGTTCACATTCACTTAAACAAATAGAACATTCAACTGACAATCTGTTTCTGTAGCTTAAAACTACCGTTCCCTAAAATAAATATTGCCATAACTCAGATGGTTAAATACTATGGCTCAACTAGATATCACCAAATCTAATACATCATAAGTAGATGCTAGCTAGAATCATCCCCGACAATGTGTAAATCAGTTTCAGTCATCTCAATAAATGCCCCCCAATTCATATAAAGTGTAATAAAATATATTATACGGATGATAAAAATCTAACTTTCCTACAGATAGAGGTAAATGTTTTATGTTCCATTACTCTTAAAATACCTAGTTCCTTAAAATGTATTTTTGTGTATTTAGCTTTGTAGTTAAACATTAAGCAAACATTGAGATAATTAGGCATATGAATGTCATAATACAAAAGGAATTATCACAATAATGTTATATGAAGCTAATATTCACAAAGAGAATGAGTTTATAAAAGTCCATTTAAATTATAACAGTCACTTAAGATTCTACACAAAATGTTTCAAATTAAAAATATAAAATATCAATTTTAACAAGAAAAAATGAGAAAAGTCATTTAAAATCAAAACACTCACTCTTAAATAATAACAATGATTTCTCTAATATTTAGCCTGTGGATTGAATTATAAAAACATGGGATTTCTTTATTTAAACTTAAACTAACAGGTTTATATTCTTACACCATGATAATATATTGTATGATCATGGATGCCAAAAGAATTTACAATAACTTTATATTTATTTTTATTGAAAGGCAACTAATAACTAATTTACAAGCACATGTTTTCAAAACTGCTTTTTATATATTCCTTTGTTTGAGAGATGTTTACTAGATAGTAATCACTGAATTCTAATTCAGAATATAAAGAACCAACACAGTTTTTATTTTATCATATTGGGGAATGTATATATCTCTTACTTAAATCTGGGGAAATTATCTAAAGAAATTATAAGGGAAGAAAATTACCCAGTGTCCCAAAAATAGTTGTTATATACTTTATTAAGATAGTCAAAATAGATAAATTCCAGAAGTATTTGTCAGTAATTTTTAGATAATACTTCTAAATAGATTGCTAAGCAGTTAGGTCAAAATCTTGCTCTTTAGGTTCTAGTCATGAAGACATGATCTTAATTCAGTGGTCTTAATAAAGAGCCATGTTGAGAATTAAAGGGATGGACTGAGAGCAGTGGTCTCTTTTCCACTAGTACCTAAAATAATCAGTAATATTTGAGGCACAAGGGTGAGTCTAGAGCTTTGGTACCTGCTGGGTAAAGGGCTATGTTTGAACTACATCTTCAGTTTTGTTGTCTTTAGCTTTGAAACTTGGTCTCACAAAGTTTCCTAGGATGGTTTTATTCACCTTGTGTCACCCGAATGCCTTCAACTTACAGTCCTCCTGCCTTACTCACCCAAGTAGCTGGGTATCTGGGACAAGAGTTCTGTTTCACCAGACTTTGCCAGAAATGTTTTGTCTCCTTAAAAACATGTGATAGCAATAGCCTTAGCAAATACAAAATTAAATAAAATGCATGCAAATATATCCAAAATAAAGCAGCTTTGATAAGATTTATGCTTTCATTGACACACTTTTTCTACACTCAAAAGTACCCATTCACTCATTTTTCTGGAAAATGATAATTTGTATGAAAAATTTTGTTGCTAATTTAAGGAATTGCCTCAGTCCACAACTGACAAAATCACCTCATCAGACTGCCTAGAAAAATTAAGAGTGCTTTCTTGATTATTTCCATTACATTTTTACAATAGCAAATAAATTCCAAAGTTATTTTCTTATATTAACTAAAATGTCTGGATTTTTCTAATGAGGCATCTAGTTGCTTCTCCATGTCATCAACACATGGCCCCATACTGAATTCACAGTTGGCACTCAAGGCTAAATGTTGGGCATCGTTGAAGTCCTCTACATCATAAGCTGATGCTCTAATAATGCCAGCATTTTCTTTCTAAATAAAAGATAGTAAATGTCTTTTACAACATCTGTTGAAACCTAATCTATGGAATATCTGCTATTTCTATCTTTGGACTCTTTTTAAACACCTTGCATTTTTATCGTGTTTCTCGGCTCTCCTCTTTCCCTAACATTACCCACCAGAGTTACTGCTGTTAGAAAACCAGTGATTATTTGATCAATGATAGTTATGCAATCTTATGTAAATTAAAATCCATACAAGTGTAAATTTAGAAAAAGATATTGCTGAAAATTATACTATTTGTTGTAATGTAATATTAGAGAAAATCCAGCTTTTAATATTATAAGGTAAATTCTTTCCATAAATATTTGTATAGTTTAGGAATATTCAACTACTCTGTTTATTTATATTTTATATTTTAATACATGTGCTCAGTCATCAACTAAAATGTGCTTCTGATCTGTCCATGTGACAGAGGCACACGAAAAATAAATCATAGCCTTTGCTTTTGGGGACTTAAAATTCTAATTGCTGAGGTAAGGAAACAAGATCACCCACTGAGCGTTTGCTAGGTGCTAACCACCGTTCCATGTGGAAATCAAATATTTATCCCTTAGAAGAAGTTTGCCCAGAAAGCAGGTGCGCAACATCAGAGTCGAGGGGGACAAAAAGAAACAGTGTGAGTCGTGGAGTGGGACAAAATTCAACAGTGTCTCCAGAGCCTAGCTCTTAACCATTTAGCCCTCTGGTACCCTCTTTGGTGCATAGCATTCCATCTGGCACAGTGGTTCTGATTCCACTTGGGGTCAAAAGAGTTTTTCAATATAATTAATGCTTCATGAAATCTCTACACTTTTTCCAGAGATGTCTGTATACCAAAAGCAGATAAATGAGCTTCATGAACTAAAGTCTTGAACTATCTAAACCTGATCCTTAACATTTGCAAATGTGGGATCTAACACACTGTCAAGGATGCTGTTATGTGCCCACCTTCATTTGATCCCCCCAGAAGCCACTGTGTATAAGAATTTTAATGTACAGGAAATGAACATGGTGGCAGGAATGAGGCAGATAGGCTTAAGGCAAAGCTTCTATAGTATTCATATCTCTTAAGTGATTGCACGAGATTTTCAATATGAGAATAATGCTGGTTATGAGTTACATACACTGCTAGGTCTCCTAGCCAACATAAGTCTTCATGAGCAAAAGCTGAATGAACGATACATCATGGATGGAATATTAATACATGGCTCAGTGTTTGAGTTTGATATTTCCACTGGGTTTTGTTGAAATTGCCATTATAACATGAACTTTTACTAATTTGTGCAGAAGTACATATTTTTCAATATTTCATGATGTATCTCTTTAAAAGAAAATGAATAGCAATGATGTGTCCTCCATCTGAAGTTTGACACTTTTCAAAGGCCTGAATTTGATACATACTCCAGATTGCCCATCTAAAGTGTGTGCTTTTGTGTACCTGAACATGACTCATTTAAATGTGTGGACATTCCCCTCCCCAAAACCCAATTTTTATTCTCCTAAATGTGATATTACTACCTTTGATGATGGACATGGTAAGCTATACATTGTTGCAAAACCATTTCATGTAATGATAATTTTATAAATTATATGATTTCAATTAATACTACAAGCATATCAATGCTTGAGAATCAAAAGTGGAAAGATAATCTATAGGTGGCAGAGTTAAAGCAGAACAATAATACAATCGGTATCAATTCCATAGAAGCAATTCTTACATTGTCTATTATTGTTTTGAGTTTCTACTGCTATGTGGATATATAGCACTTTTCACTTCAAAAACCATGCACTTTTTACTTCCATGTGATGTCCCTGTGCTAGCTCTCGTTACTGTGGTATGGGACACAAAGTTTACCTTTAGCCCTATAACTTCTCAACTTGTGGCTTTTAGAGGAACATACTTAGTAAAGTAATTCATCTTTTCCCTTTGTGGGTAGAAACAGAATATGCTTATAGTCATTTGTCAATATTTTCTTTCACAGCCTCTTTTGTGGAAACTAATCCTGGAACAATTCGAATTTTCTCCAACCTAGTTACTGTCACCTTTTTGATAAACTCTGATAAAACTGATTATGTTGGCTTTAATGGCACCTACGACACCTTTAACATCAATGACCTTAGCAGTAAGTACTTTCTACTGGTCAGTCTTTGACTCTCCAGACGCTCTAGTGTTTTTAACATCAGCAGGACCTAAATTTTTGACTATATGAGTTCTTTCCTAGCTTTTAACTAATTCTCTCTTTAGATAATAATTAGAAACAAATAATATATTAAAAGTAGTTTACATTCTTCATAGGAATCAGATGACCAGCTTCAGTAAATCACAAGTCAATCTAACAATTAAATTAATTTTTTTATATTCAGTCAACATTATAAGCAAAAGTAGATTAGTATAAACTAATTCTGAAAAAAATTCAACATGAAGTTGATTTGATTAAAGCACTGAATTTAGTTATAAGGGGAGAGAGGCAGATGGGCACAGTATATGTGGGTAAATAGTGGAATCAATATGGAAAAAAGAAGCAATGTAAGTTTGTTAAAGCCCAATACTGTAAGAAACACAATAATTTGTCATAGTGAAACAGATATGTATTTTAACTTAAATAAAATAAAAATTTAAAATAAATAAAACTAATCACAGTTAAGATTAATAAAAAGAATAGCTTGATGCACAGGAAGCAAGCAATTAAAAAACTGTATAAATTTGGGTTATTTTCCATATAATTCAGGTTTTTTTTTTTTTTTTCGTTTTTCGAGACAGGGTTTCTCTGTGTAGCTTTGCGCCTTTCCTGGGACTCGCTTGGTAGCCCAGGCTGGCCTCGAACTCACAGAGATCCACCTGGCTCTGCCTCCCGAGTGCTGGGATTAAAGGCGTGCGCCACCACCGCCCGGCCTAATTCAGGTTTTTTAAATTCACAGATTATGAGAAAATCAATTGTGCTTTTGATGATGGCTTTTGCTTTTGGATCCAAGATCTCGATGACAATAATGAGTGGGAAAGACTTCAGGGGTCACAATTACCTCCCTTCCCTGGACCAGATTTTGATCACACATTTGGAAATGGTTCAGGTATGATTTACATTTATTCATAAAGCAAAACAAAAAAAAGCATGCACTGTTACTTCACTTGAATGAAGCTTCATTAAGTGAAAAAAATTATATTTTTCTGTAATTAATGAATAATTATATTTGAAAGAAAAATGGTAATCCAATATCTAACTGTAAGTTTTTATAACCTGTATTATTTTACCCCTTCACTCAGATATTATGATGAAAGCAAAGGTCATTAGAGATAAGAAAATTAACTTGTGACCGTATCTTTGAAATGATTCAATAGTAAGTAGACTTGTGTAAGATAATCGACTTATCTGACCATTAGTCTGTTTTGCCTTAATTTCATTTTTCTATCATTCATTGTGAATACACAGAAATATAATGTAGTTTGTGTATTGGTCCATCGCTCATAGTCTGGCTGAACTTGTTCATTGGTTCAAGTCATATTGTTCTTAAAAACACCTTGGACTTTGTGAGTGTGCAGATCCCAGCAGAACAGATAGAGATTTTCTTCTGGTCGCCATAGAGAAGAGTAAGTTGAGAGCACAGACTGTAAGGGAAAGCCGTGCTGTGTAAAGGCATCTTCCTGTGAATGAGATGCTAGATTCCATGTAGAAGCACTAACATTGAAGACAATATAGTTTGACTAAGTAGGAAAGTATGGGGAAGATAGGGGTACGTCATTATTCTGGGATGATACTAATGAGATACTAGAAGTAACACATGTGTAAAACTAATAAACTCAGGGAATAAAGGTTACAAATTTAGTAAGATGTGTACTTTAAATGTTAAGGGGAAAAAATCACAATCACGTCAGACATTGTGTGTTTGTATGTGTTTAAGTGCGTATGTATATGCATGCAGTGTAATGTGTGCATGTATGTGTGTATGTGTATATGTGTGTATGTAAATGTATGTATGTGTACATGTGTGTATGTGTATATATATGTATGTGTACATGTGTAAATGTGTTTATGTGTGTATATATGTGTGCGTGTATGTGTATATATGTGTGTGTCTGTATATGTATGTGTGTGTATGTGCATGCATATAGAGAAACAAATCCATTCTTCAAATTGACCTGTCAGTGTCACTGATAAAAACACAATACCAAGAAGCTCACACGAACACTGCTGTACTCAGGGGCTGAGAATTCATCTCACACATCACAGTTTGCACACAGTTGCGAGACCTCTGAGTGAGAACTTCTTTTCATCAAACACTGCGTGATGACTTACCGCTTTCCTTTGCCATGACATTCCTTCCAGGGATGAGAACCTAGTCATTTTTATTTTGATCTAACCAACATTTTGAATGTAGGAATAAATGTCTACACCTCTGACTCAATTATTTCTGAATAATTTATCCAATGAAACAAATTATAGCACTAAAAGTCTAAGCACATGTACACTGTATAAAGGAAACTTTTTATGACCTGAAGAGCAAAGGATTGACTTAATGTGAACGGTGACTGACATGTTGTTAATGGACATTGAAAATGTAAATTTTTTTAAAGATAGAAGCCTATTTAACTCTGGTTCTTTGAACAGAAACATTCCAGTAATAGAAAAAAATGCTTATTTCCCTCTTTTAATTAGATTAAAGATTTTATTAGCATGACTATATTTAATGTAATTGCACACAAGTCCCCAAAAACACCCTTTTATTTTTTCTTTTATTCATTTTTTGAGCCCCTAAGCCATATGTGAGATACTCATAATACATCGGTGGATTAAAAATAAAAACATATTTTCTGGTTTTATAGATCATGTATTCTATGAAAAAAAATTTTAAAAATAAGCAGTTTACATAAAGAGTAATTTTAGTACATTAAATGTGTAGGAAGAACCTGGGAAAATATAAAGCTTTGAAAGCAGAAATGAGAAAGAAAGTACTAATTAATATAAGGTGACCACTTTAGATGTCATTGAAGAAGTGACATGAATCAAACTTCTAAAGGATCACAAGAGCCAGCCACACCTGTGCTAGACAGAGGGAACAAAGAGAGCTGGGAGAACAGAAGAGAATGTTGACCTCTTTGAGGAAAAGCCATTGTGCCCACCAGGCTGGGATGCAGTAGAAAGGACAGTGAGGAGTATCTGACCTTGGCTCATCTAGGGTGCTTGATAGATGTTGAGGATAAGGAGGAACTGCTTTAGGTCCAGCACAGAGAATTGTTAGGGCACATACTAACCAACAGGACCAGCACACTTGTGAAAGTTCAAGACAATGAGACACCAGTGCCAGACTGCCCACTGACCCAGAGAAGGGGTCACGGGACCAGAATCAGAGAGCAGATGTAGTGAGAAGTTAGATTCTGAAAGTAATTTAAAAGGAATAATAGTTGTAATGAGTTACTATTAGTTACTAATAACTAAATAACTATAAATTGAAAATCAAACATTATATATCATTATAGACATATGCATGCAAATGTGCTCTGCATATATGACTGCTTCCAAAAGACCAACGATATTTAATATTGAAAATGATGACATATCAGTGATCCTAGATAATTAGCCTGGAATAAATTGTTTCCAAGAGCCTGATCCCACATGGTTAAACTACTAACTCACCCAATGAAGACTAATGCTTTGTAGTTGAAGTTTTCTCCAGTCTTGACCAGCCCCATAGACCCCACAGCTGCTTATAAAATAATCACTCAGAAGCTTACATTAATTATAACTGCAGGGTAATTAGTTTAGGCCTACCACTGACTAGCTCTTACATTTAAACTCAGCCTATTTCTGTTAAGCTATATGTTGCCACGTGTTCCGTGGCTTTACCTGTGTGTCATTACATGCTGCTCCCTAGACAGTGAGCTGGTGTCTACTGACTCAGCCTTCCACTTCCCAGAATTCTCCTTCTCTGTTTATCCCGCCTATAATTCCTGCCTGCCTACTGGCCAATCAGCGTTTTATTCATCAACCAATCAGAGAAACACAATCACGGCATACAGAAAGACCATCCCACAGCACCTCCCCTTTTCTGTCTAATCAAATAGGAAGGGTTTAACTTTAACATAGTAAAATTACATGCCTTTAGTTTAATAATCACTTTAGCCCTATAAAGACATCCTGAAATACCCAAAGAACAGGGTCACTTTTAATTTCCTCTAGTGTTAAAAAAAAATCCAATAATGTCTGTACCACACTTTAACAACAGGAGTTAGATAAAAGTTAAGAAAATCACTAGTATCTATTGACTATGATAGATATGTGTTTTTTGATGTCGAAATTATCCTTTTTCCACTTTTGTGTCATCATAATAGATATGAAAATAATTTCATTGCTATTTAAGAGAGTCTAAGTACATTGCAGGAGGGAAAAATGATTTCAGCTTGCCAGCAGAGTAAATGACTGAAGAGATGAGATGAAGCTGGCCAAAGGGACGCAGGATGGGATTTTAAATAGTTGGGAGGGAAATGGAGTCTCAGGAGAAAGGTATGTAGCAGGAGTTATGAAAATTAGACAAGATCAAGCAGGTCAGAGCACACCAGTGGCAGTAAGTAATGAGGACGACGCCAGGGCTTAATAGGTCTCTCTGACTCTCATAGCTGTGATTTCATAATCTACCAGTCATTCACCTCCAGGGGTATTTCTCTTCCAACTGGCTTTTTTTTTTAATGTGTCAGAACATTGTACCTCTGAAATGCAAGAGAATTAAACCTCTCCTGCAGTTCTTCTTATCTATGCAGGGTTCTTTTGTTCCTAGCCTTCACTTTAAATGACAGGAGAGCCCAAATGGAACAGATAAACTTTGAATTAGCATCACTTTAGGGAAGAACATCTAAACCCCTGCTCAACTTTTTCCAGATCTTCTAAAGAACTCACTCTTGGGGGAGCCACAGCTCCTCAATCTTTGCCTTGTCAGCTCTCAGGATTTCTTTGTACTTCTTAAAAGTAAAGGGAACTGGGAGCTGGTGGCCTTGATGCAGGGCAGTGCTTTGCCATGCTCAGAGGGGGGCCTATTTGTTCTGAACATTTGGGGCAAATGAGGTTACTAGCATAGAAAAGACTTTGCAAATGTAGGTGTCAGAAAGGGCTAGCTGGCATCAAGTTCTTTTTCTCCTCTTTTCAACCCAATCCCAATTGTTTTCAAAGATTTGAAGCATTGAGTAGAATGGTAGTCATTAAAATTAAGAAAACCTGATGTCTTCGCTAGGGTGAAATTTTATTGCCCCCTCCTTCTCCATTTAGGGAACCACAATAATGGAGGACAGACCACCACAGTCTATTAAACCAGCAGCAAACTTCCAGAAAAATTAAAAATTAAAAGAAACACTGTGGAGCACAAAAAGCTTATATATATATCTGCATGTCAATTTGGTAAATAAATATACTTTTAGTATAATTTATATTATCCTTTGAAAGTAGCATTATTTTCTTTAGTCTTATCTTTCTTGCTGTATTAAATTTTAGAAAATAGTACTACTTTGTCATATTTAAAGAAACTGAATTTAAACCAATCTTTTTATTAAAACTCTCAGTAATATTTACCTAGTATATTCCACTGTCTTATACCCACACTAAGACTCACGAAGCCACTTACACCAACCTGGTTTCTTCTTGAAAGAGACCTCCAGTTTTCTAGAAAGCACAGTCATCTCCCCGGACTCTGCTGTCTACATCAGCATCAATGCATGCCTAGGATTTACAGCTTTAATTGGGGTGTTGACTGGAGAGATTTTGAATTCAGTTCATGGGGAAAGAAACAGAAAAGATGACAGTAGGAATTTGTAAGAAAAGTTTAATGACTAGAGAAAACGGTTATTGTATGCTTGAATTAGCCAAGTTTATTCAACTTTTTGGCTTTAAACTTACTTTAAGGTTAATTTCAAGAAATCTAGAATGCATTTCAAGAAAATTAAAGAACTAAAAAAAAATATCATTTAACTATAGAAATCCTGTATGGTTATGTAAAAAATATCTGATGAGTCATTCCTTCTTTGTAGGACTCTAATAAATGTGAAAACAAGCCAAATTGTTATAAAAATAGGTTAAACAACATTTACCTAACCCAAACAGAAAACACAAAAATGAACAAGATACTACTCATTTCCCCCAAATTCTTCAATAAGTACATACTGCAGGCCTAGGGAACTTGCTTAATGGGTAAAGTGTTCACCAGGCAAAAATGGGGTCCTGAACTAGATTTCCCAGCACCTGTAAAAAGCCTAGTTAGACAACAGGCACTTGAAATGCCATAACATGGCTGGGCAGTATGGGAAGAAATTAGAGGGTCCCTGGGGCTACCTGGTCAGCCAGAACAGTCACATCACCAATCCCCAGGCCAATGAAAGACCCTGTATCAAAAAAACAACTAGAAAAGCTCCAAAAGCAGGACACCAAGGTCATCTCTTGGCCTACATAATGCATATATGCACATGTACATAGACACACACACACACACATATATATATATATGAACACTCACATACACAAATGTGCATGATATCTTTAATAAATGTAAAATAAAATAAAAATTGACATATTCCATGCATGATAAAAGAGATTGAGCAGCACAGCATATGAAATGACATCAGAGAAATAAAATGTGTTTCTGAAAATTCAAACGGAGTAGTCACTTGTGTAGCTCGAGTTTTTCTCTCCGGGTCCCGCCAAGCCCCAGCAGTCCCATAGCCCACTTATAAAATAAGCATACAGACACTTATATTATTTAAACTGCTCAGCCATTAGCTCAGGCCTACCACTGTCTAGCTCTTACTCTTATACTCAGTCCATTTCTGTTAATCTATATGTCGCCACGTGTTCCATGGCTTTACATGATGCTCCCTGGATGGCAGGCTGGCATCTCCTCCTCTCTGCCTTCCTGTTCTCTCAATTCTCCTCTCTGCTTGTCCCGCCTATACTTCCTGCCTGGCCAATCAGTGTTTTATTTATCAATCAATCATCCACAGCACACTTGTATCAAGGAGGCTTTCTTAAAGAGCCAAGTTAAATTTTCTCCAATAAAAGTATAGTATTTTTAAGAGAGAAAAATTAAAAGGAGAATACGGTCAGAAAATAACACAGGATCTAAAATGTCCTTAAATTTCTATGGATTTGGATATACACAGAGAATCAAAACTTAAAGAAGTGTTTTACATATAATAGATAATTTATTATCAGTAGGTCTAGAAGATATGGCTGCCGTAGTAAAAAGGCCTCAACAGAGTGACTCCATATCTGTTGTAGAGATAGATGATCTTGAATGAAGAAGTGACCGATCAGATACATCTCAGGGAGCACTCCTAAGCATTGCTGTGGTTAGTACAGAATTCCTGATTTATAGCTCATCTTAGAGGAAGGCACATTTGGAAATAAACGCTACCAGCAGTGTACTGATTAGTTTATATGTTGCTGTGATAAAACACTGATCAAGAACAACTTAAAAGGGAAAGGGGTTTATTTGGTTTGCAGCTTACAGTTCATCATCAAAGGAAGCCAAGACAGGAACTCGTGGCAGAAACTTGGAGGCAAGAACTAAAGCAGAAACCACAGAGGAATGTAAGCTTACTAGCCTGCTTCCTCTGGGTTTCTCAGCTACTTTTCATATACCACCAGACTCACCTGCCCAGGATTAGTACCACCGACAGTAGGCTGGGCCCTTCTAGATCAATTAGTAGTTGAGAAAATAATCCAATGGGCCCATAGGCCAAACTGATAGAGGGAAATCATCATTTGAGCTTCCCTCTTTCCAGGTAACTATTGTGTCAAGCTCACAAAACTTAACCAGCACAAATGGTGTCCTGCTATGGATATTGCTCTGTATGCTGTGAATGTGTTGCTCTGATTGGTTAATAAATAAAGTGCTGATTGGCCAGTAGCCAGGCAGGAAGTATAGGTGGGACAAGCAGAGAAGAGAATGCTGGGAAGAGGAAGGCTGAGTCAGGCGTCCCAGCAAGACACAGAGAAAGCAAGATGTAAAGATACCAGTAAGCCATGAGCCACGTGACAACGTATAGACTTATATAAATGGGTTAATTGAAGATGTAAGATATAGCTAGCAAGAAGCCTGAGCTGGTAGGCCATAAAGTTTTAATTAATGTAAGTTTCTGAGTGATTATTTTATAAGTGGCTATGGGGTCCTTGGTGCTGGGAGAGCACAGGAAAACCTTCAGGCACAGTGTCCTGACTTAGTGTCATCATCCCTAGTGACATCACTTCTTCCTACACCTGGTGATATACTCCAGGAAAAAATATTGTCTGTGTGGTTTCTTACTCTGAGTATAACAACTAAGTGGATTGCTAATTTAGAGCTCACCACATGAAGGTACAAAGTTAGGTTTATAGTATACTCAGATTAGTGAAGGCAAAAGATATGGTCAATTTTGAGAAAACTCAAAAAGAGAAATGATAGTAACATTGGGAGTAAAAAATGTACCTTCTCCCAGAGACAAATGTTAGAAAACTGGTGTGCATAAAACATTAACCCTCTATATTAGGAAATCTTCTAGGTTAGAAAAAATTCTGAACAAGTTAAAATGAAATATATTCTCTTTGAGTATTCCTATTGCATCCTGTATGCATTAAATAAGTCAAGTGAGCAATATCAAAATGCCATAGATTAAATTAAAGAGTAATTGGGTGAGTAGACTAAATTAATGCAAGTTGCACACTCTACTCTCATAATTTTATAGAGAATTTATTTTACCTTTTGTTAGCTAATTAATTTAGCTGACATAGATAATAACTTAGTATATATATGAAACCATCTCTATAGCTCATGATGTTTACTACATTAGTTTATTTTTGAAAATATAAAAGGTACTATAGTTTCCATAATTAGTGTTATTTTATGTGGACTTGATGGAGGTAGATTCAGAGACCCATGACGAAACGTTGGACAGCACTAGGGGAGTCCTACGGAGGAGAGGAGGAATTATAAGAAATGGGGCTTCAGGAACATTGCAGGAAAACCCACAAAAACTACTAGCCTGGATTCAGAGTCTGAACCAACAACCAGGGAGCCTGCATGGGACCAACCAAGATCCTCTGCATATAGGTGACAGTTGTGTAGTTTGGTCTACATGTGGGACTCCTGGCAATGGGAGCAGTAGCCATCCCTAGTGATTTGACTGGCTCTTGGGAACCTATTTCTCATGCTGGATTATCTTACCTAACCTGAATACAGGGGGAGGTGCTCGGTCCTATGGTCACTTGATATGCCATGCTTTGCTGAAGCCCATAGGAGGCCTGCCCCTTTCTAAGTAATTTCAGAGGAGGGATGGATTGAGGGGAGCAGAAAAGAGGAGGGTGTAGAGAATGGGAGAAGAGGGGGGAGGGGAAGCTGTGGTCGGGATGAAAAATAAATACATGAATTAATAAAAAGTCATATATTAATTGTATAATCAGATCTAAATATAGTACCACTAAATGAGTGAATAATAGATTTAATGCACTTCATATTATAAATAGTAGACTGGCTATGATGGGCGAACATGGCTGAAAAGAAATACCAACATGATGTGTGCTTCTATTACACAATCAACTCCTAACTTGAAAATTCCAGGACAGTTAGACCACTTTCATACTTACTGCTTTCTTATCATGCCCTAAGTAACTAAAAGCTAGATGAATCCAAAATGAATTTGTTTGTGGGCTCTTAGAGAACAGATGCTGGTACTTGTGCTATGAATCTGAAGCTGATCTTTTACATAGCTTTGTATATGTGAGCACAGACATAGCTAAAATATTCATGTAATATTACAACTTATATAAAATGTGAGTAATCTGTTACTACTATAAACTGTTAAACACATTTATTTTATCTTGCATTTTGTAATATAAATCACTGTATCTGTATATATTATATTTATAAGGCATTTGGCATGATTTCACCTTGATAGAACACTCATTTATTCTGAGTAATTTTTGCCTCATTGGTCTAAATATGTGTTTATAAGCAGTTCTGCTTGTATTTCTTTTCTTCACATCTTATTCTTACTCTTGCATATTACAAATGAATGAGATTGCATTTTATATGCAACATTGCCTATATTTTTCTGTTGCATGGCACAGGAGAGAAGATGTTGATTTCAAGCAAGTACATCTGAGCATTTCATAAAAAATGCGTGGCAATCAAATTCTATTAGTCCAATATTTCATTTGCTTTGTGGCACAGTTTGCTGAATGATTCCTGCTTCTGTCTTAATATATGAGTTTCAAACTAAGAATGAAGTAAATCCCCCTAAGAGAATGTTCAAGATAGTTTTACCTAACCTTACTTCACACACTTGGAATGACTCAAATCATTGGCTTGAATAATGAATTCTAGACCAGAAAGCACTTTTGCTGTATCTTGTGCTACTTCAAAAGCTTTTATATGGATTAGCATGCTGCCTGTTCCATTGTGATCTGATTAGTTATCATTCAGAGGAATACAGAAGTATGAAACCCTTATAAAATCAGACACCTTCTTATGTAAAGATATGCAGTGTAGTCAATGGGATATAAAACCAGTGTTCTTTGGAACGTTTAGACTTGTCATCAAATGTATGCTCAAATAATTGTATATCCCACGAGTTAAAAATCAGAATATCTAAATAGAATCAGCCATGTGCTGATTACCTGTCAAGCCATGAGTTTATCAAGATGTGTAGGAAATTAGAATTAAAGTGAAGAAGTCCAAGGTTGAGTGATTTTCCTAAACAATTTATTATGGCAGAGTCAACCATTCTGGACTCAAGTCGGGTACCTCATCCAATGTGCAAAAATACATGTCCCAATGCTTTATCTTAAATGTTTATCTCTTTTAAGCAAGTCAAAGTTCTTAGTTGTCTTCGCAGGATTTTACATTGCTACACCAGCTGAACAAGGATGGAGAAATGAAAGAGTGGGACTTCTAAGTCTCTCTTTAGAGCTCCCTGCGGAGCCTGTCTGCCTTCATTTCTGGTATGTTTTCAGTCAGATCCTTCACTTCTGGTTGGGCATACTGAAATGCTATCTTTGTACATGTCTAGCATTGCTTTTTGTTAGGGAGCCAGTCTCAGATTTCACTAAGATAGCTAAAATTTTAGAGAATGCATTATTGTTTTTTTTTTTTTTTCAATTAATAGAACAGCAAAGTGTTGGTAGACCCTCCGGACCCTCTTCCCCAAAAATCACCCAAAGAAAACACAAATATTTTAAATACAAGAAAATACAGAGAAAGAACTAATATGAATTTATTCAATGTGTTAGGAAACTAAACATCTTTGCTTATTTCCAAACCAGGTATTATATGTGTTGTGAAAATGTCTACAACTTAAGCATTCATATCAGCAGTGATGAAACCACAGACAAGATAGTTTTTCAAAGGAAAGGAAATTATGGGAAGAATTGGAATTATGGTCAAGTTACATTAAATGAAACAGTGGAATTTAAGGTTTGCCATAATATTTTGTAATTTCTGTTTGTATTTTTTTGTGATGTGTGAGTACACTTTATAATGAATGATATGGTAAAGTATTTTCTAGACAAAACCTAGTAATTTTCTCTTCTTTTCTAATCTACCTTACTCTTTTTGTTAAGACATTTGTTCACTGATTTACTAAATAACACATTTGAGGAATCATTTGTGATATAACATACTGTTTGTGATAGTCCACGAAATCCACAGAAAAGAAGGCAACTCCATCTCCCTTCATCAATACTTTCTCCTATTCTTCTGACTTACCTTGTTCAGTTTTACACATTCTAGATAATTATCACTACATAGTTGGACATCCATGCCCATCAATATCCACCAGCTGAACCCATTCTAACTTAATCTCCATTGATTTCCTTTGGAAAGAAATTTTATGAGCCGTATCATTGGGAAGTCTCTGATCATTTATTCTGCATTAAGTTGAATTAATTTTTCCAGATAAGAATTTAATGTCTTCATTTCCTAAGGGTTGTTGCTATTAAAATATAGGATAATGTGCCCTATTAGTTTGACCAATTAACAACATTTTAATTGAGTAATTTGAAACAAGTTAGTATCACTTTTAGAAGATGTATATTTGAACAGACAATGTCATCACCAGAGGCATAGATTGTCCCCTATGACATAGAGTATGGCAGCCATAATCAGTGACCCTCATCTGCAGTCTTCCTGTCACCCTTTCCTTTATTTTTTCTTATTCTATTCTTCATTGTGAAGTTTTCTTCTTTAATTTTGTTTTTTCTCTGATAAGTCAAATAAGAAAAAAATGGAACATGTAGCTAAAGTTTTCTCCAGTCCTTCCTGGCCCACAGTCAGGACAAATCTCTCTTGCCCTCCAGTCCTGCAGCCACTTAGACCCAACTGAGGAAACACACAGAGACTTATATTGCTTATAAACTGTAGGGCCATGGCAGGCTTCTTGTTATCTACTTCTTCTATCTTAAATTAACCCATTTCTATTCATCTATACTTTGCCACATGGCTTGTGGCTTACTGGTACTTTACATCCTGCTCCTCATCTTGGTGGCTGGCAGCATCTCTCTGCCTCAGCCTTGCACTTCCCTGAATTCTCCTCTCTCCTTGTCCCACCTATCCTTCCTGCCTGGCTATTGGCCAATCAGTGTTTTATTTATTAATCAATCAGAGCAACAGATTTAACATACAGAACATCCCACAGCACTTCCTCTTTTCTTTTTTATCAAAAAGGAAGGTTTTAACTTTCACATAGTAAAATTACATATAACAAAACACTTATCAAGCAAGAATTACAGTTACACTATCTAGTCTATTTATAATATCTAGTCTATATATATTTGGCAAAATTAAAGAAGATATCCTATCTATCCTATATTTGTGAGTCTAAGATTTCATATCTAACTTATCTTTTATCATAACTAAGGAAAATTATAACTATCTTGTCTTCTACAAGATACACATCAAAGACCACAGAAGGATATAATATTACCTGAGAAATGGGAAAAACGATGCAAGCAACTTTCAAGAGTCTTGCAGGGTAGACAGAGACAGCTGGCAGCATGGACAGTCATCCAAAGTTTCTCTGTAAAGTTGGGGCATCTGTCTATACTTCCTGCCTGGCTACTGGCCAATCAGTGTTTTATTTATTAACCAATCAGAGCAACACATTTTACATACAGAATATCCCACAGCAGGAATGTCAAAAAGAAAAAAAAAGATGAATAAAATGAGGAAATCAGTGTTTCTGCAGGCAGTTCTGACCATTGAGGTTCTTTTCTAAACTCATAATGATCCAGTATTTTTGAACTTAGCTCTACATGCAGAAATATACTGCCACATCTCACATGCACAGTGATGACTGTTTATTCATGGTTTAACTTGAATGGTTTAGTTAATTGCAGTCCTAAAGCACTGAATATAAACTTCTAAATAAATAATTACCATCACACTCATTTTATTATAGTGTATTGTTATAATTATGTTGTGTGACACTAGTTCTGGGAATATAGAAACTGACATCTACTCACCCTGGATAGAGATGCAATAACAGGCCAAAGTAAGGATGCCAACAAAGTCCACCTTGATGAACCAATGAGATTTTTTGGGGAACAGGAGTGTAGAGGTGGATTACTTAGACATGCCTCAAAGACAGCTGCATTACCACAGCGTAGATGATGGGTCACAAAAGCTGGAAACTTGAAATTAACTCTGCAGACTGGAGTGTGCCTTTTCCAGTCAGCTCAGCTGATAGGAGCCTATCAAGGTAGCTCAGCATGTCTGACAGTGTCTCTCAACAGTTCTTACTTATAAATTCTTACTTATAAATTCTTAGGGAGGGCAGATCTCCCGAACCTCATCAGTTTGAGGGAATTCTTGAAATCCTTTGAGTGGTCTGCTTCCTGCGTTTGAAAGACTCTCCCCGCAGGATGGACTGTCTTTCCTTCCTTTAGAATATCCTGACTTTTAAGGAGTTTCCTTGTAAGATGGAGGAAATTGATACACAGCAAGCTGTTCTGTTACATTATGTTACTACTGTTGATCCATATTGTACCGAATTTATAAATTATACTTCTTCATAGGTAAGATAGCATAGGACATACCATGGTCAGTATGAGGTTCAGTGTTATTTGGAATCTGTCATACAGTGCGGCTGGGCAGGGTATCATTCTCTGTGGGAGAATACTAACTTACTTTTTGGTTATGCCATTATACTGAGAAGTTGTGGGCAACTTGCTGATATCTCTTTAAAATTTTATTTTCTTCTCTGGGAAAGGAAGAAATTCACACTTACTTAGAATAGTGTCTTGTATGAGATCTATAGAATTAATGGACAAATTTGTGAATTGAGGAATATATAATATGTTAAAAAATTAAGTAAGATAATATATATCATGTGCCTAGTACAGCAAGTACAACGCAGCAAGTATTATGTTTATGTCATTCTTATCCTACTGTAGATAGGTCCAAAGAAGTATAGTTGAAAACAGCCACTGTGTCTGAGAACTTGCTGTGGTATCTCTGACCCCAGGAGCTGTGACCAAGACTGTTTGTGGGTCTTGTGATCAGCACCTTCATAGGAATGCTGTCTCAGATCCCTAAATGCACTATGGCCAGTACTAGATTATTCTGAATGCTCATATTATGTCAGTCATTTCATCTTGTCCCTTTTTTTTTCTATTTAAATGATCTAATTAGAGTATCTTCTCTTCAGACTGGTATGTACTATGAAGGAAAACAGATATTTTGATTTTTTATTAAATTCTTTTTATTCATTTTGCATACTAACCACAGATCTCCCTCTCTTCCTGCCTCCCACCCCCAGCCTTAATCCCCATCTCATTCCCCATTCCCTCCTCTGACAAGGTAAGGCCTCACATGGGGAGTCAGCAGAGCCTGGTACATTCAGTTGAGGCAGATCCAAGCCCCTCCTTTTGCATCAAAGCTGTGAAAGGTGTCCCACCATAGGTAGTGGGCTTCAAAAAGCTGGCTGATGCACCAGGGATAGATCCTGATCCGACCGCCAGGGGACCCTTTAAGTAGATCAAGCTACACAACTGTCTTGCTTATGCAAAGGGCCTAGATTAGACCCTCTGTATAAGTGATATTCAGATTTTTAATATAATTGAGAGGAGGTTTCTCTGCTTCCAAATTATGTTTAGATTTCACTAAGTAAAATAGAGTATGATAAAATCAGCAAAGAGAGAGCGATAAATCATCAGACTATAATCTAACTCAGAAGGAAGACATACATGGATATTTTGCTAAGATTTATGCATAATACAAAGATTGAGATCCTCAAAAGAACTTATCCAGGATGATTTATCAATATTTCAATGTGGGGTATTTTATTATGCATTGTGTAATTGGCAATACTGATTCTCCAGAGTTATTAAGTAAAACCAAGTCAGAAATTATTAGAGTGAAGTAATATTATATGCCTCTCTGAATTTCAGGTTGTGTTCAATGCTTTTAGAAACCCAGGTTTGAGTTCAATAGCCTTGGATGACATAAGCCTAACAAACGGAATTTGTAGTGAGAGTCCTTATCCAGAACCAACTTTGGTTCCCACCCCTCCACCAGAGCTTCCTAGTAAGTGACCCTGTATGTGTACTCCAAAATCATGACTATGTCTTGTTTTGGCTTATTTTTATTATATCAGCCTTATAGTATTTCAATGGAAAAATCAAAGTAAAATTAATTAGATAAAGACCATAAGAAAAATGATAGCTAGCCAATACAATGAACACACAGAGTCATTTATTATTTGGTTGTTGATCATATTTAAAATATTTTTAAAATAATTTTCATTCTTGAATTTAATTACAGTACTAATTTTTATTTCATTCACATTAAAATACAAACTCCAGTGTCGCACTGATAGTGATGAATGGGTTGCTACTGTCTGTGGGGAAGAGTTGCTGTTGTTCTCATCGCCTTCTTACAGAAAAAAAATTGAAAATTACAATAGCTCAATTAAGACGGAAACAGCCTGTCTTAGTTAGGGTGTCTATTGCTGTGAAGAGACACCATGACCACAGCAACTCTTAAAAAGAAAAATGTTTATTTGTGATGGAGGATTACAGTTTCAGAGGCTTAGTCCATTATCATCACGGCAGGGAGCATGGCAGCATGCAAGTAGATGTAGTGCTGAAGAATTCTGCATCTTTCAGGCAACAGGAAGTGAACTGAGACACTGGTTGGTGTCTTGAGTATATATGAGACCACAAAGCCCATTTCCACAGTGACACATTTCCATACCTACTCCAACAAAACCACATTTCCTAATAGTGCCACTCCCTCTGGTGACCATTTTCTTTCAAACCATCGCACATTCCAACTCTATTTTAGAATAATTT
This sequence comes from Peromyscus californicus insignis, assembly GCF_007827085.1. Lineage (NCBI taxonomy): Eukaryota > Metazoa > Chordata > Mammalia > Rodentia > Cricetidae > Peromyscus > Peromyscus californicus. Next base: position 60,723,807 of record NW_026294458.1, on the reverse strand, counting down.
GAGAGCAAATATTAACTCAAACTTTTGCAATGCTGATGACTGGAAAATGTTTATATCCTGAAATGATGCTTTGGTAAGGCTTTGCAATACCCTCCCTGGGGAGCTGTTTAACTGAGCAATAACCGAGATTTCCAATCTTACCATAACTTTTAACTCAAAAGAACAAAATGGATCTTATGCCTATTTTTCTTAGGTCAAATTGAAAAGCTTAAATTTCAAAGAAACCTCATTACCATTCATCTTCTCCATGTCTGAAGGAACACATCCTATATTATAAGACCATTCATCTTATCCATGTCTGAAGTAACACATCCTATATTACAAGACCATGTGATTTGACAGACATCAAAGAGGAGAGAACTGATTCCCATATGTGTTTGGTTTTTTATTTGTTTACTTGTTTTGGTTTTGTTTTCATTTTAAGCAGATTTTTTTTAAAGCTAAGTGGCTTTAACAAACCCAAAGTCCTGTAGAAAAATGATTGGTGTTTGACAAGTTTGAACAAATGAGCTCCCTCCAAATAAAGATGTAGTTCATACAAGCCTCATGCTGCCACGTTGAATATTCAATATATCCTACTGAAAGGCTAGTTTTCACTCTCCTTGAATATTGAAAATTTTAGAAGTTTCCTGAATTATGCAATATTCCAAAAATTCATTTTAGTCATAGATATCCACTCTACAAATGACACTGCCAAAGAAATCTAAGAAGTATCAGTATAGGTGATTTTTGAAAATTTTAACATGATAGAAGAACAGATATTTTAAACAGTGTACTATTTGTGGCTTGTATGTGTGAAAGGATGAGGTAGAAAAGATTTAGCTAAGGAAATGTGTGGATAAAAGTGGCATTCAGAAATCTGAGAGAAAGGGGTAAAGAACCCAGATAGACAATACTGCTAAAAATTCTGACAAAAACTGAGGTTTTATATTTTTTTCCAGTGTTTGGGATGTGCTACAAGGCTCTGATAGATTGAGCAGATACGCAAGTGTGCTTCTCAATGTTTATCAGTTGAGCCCAACTGTAATTCATTGTATCTGTCTGGTTTCTAGTATCACAATAATCAAAAACCCATAAATATTATTAGACGCATTGAGAAATCCTTTTGGTATCCCAATGTTTTGTCATGTTCCTCTTTTGGTCATTGAAACTAAATTTTTGGGTTAATACCAATTCAAATGCAATAATTTGCTGCTTGGTGGCAGCAGACCTATCACATTCTTTGTGGATCCTCTACATTTATACTATATGACATTTTTATGCAAAATTGTATGTTCAGATTTCTTAAAATAACTACCTGTTTGATGAGCATTTCTAAGTTTCCATAATACAATCTCAGATGCTTCATATTTAAGACATGAGACAAATCATATTACTTAAATTATAAAATCTGAGATAACTTTTTATATTATCACACATAAAATAAATGATTATAACATCATTGTATCTATTCCAGTCAGTAAAAAAAAAAAAAATCATATTATTTCAATGTACAGAAACTTGGCATCCATGCACATTTTAGCATTGGGGGAATTGTACAGTTAGGTTAACCCATCTGATTTTAAGATATAAATTTGGACTTTGCCCAGAGTGTGTTTGTTCCACTTTCCAAGTGGTTCACTTTGAGCCAACGTTTAGCACAGCGAAAATGTTAATTGCCATCCAACTCATTCTGAACAATTTCTTTCTAATGCCTTTTGCAGATGGGTCAATGGAAGTCCTGTTTGTGTAGAGCTATTCTGATTCCAGATCACTGACTTGTTTAAGCAAAAATAAAAGGAAACCATGGTTGACTGGCTAAAACCTTTCTTTCACTCTTTACAGAGCAGTTAAATAAGAAAATCTCAGACAAGGAGGTGAATACTAAAACTCTGTGCCCACTCCGTTCCTGAGATTATTGTTAGGTCTAGTTTTATGGACATTCACAACTGCAGGGATTCCTCTACCATGTGCCTTTAGTCTCTGCTCCCTCAGCTCCAGGATGGTGCCTGTGATGTCAGCACAATTAATTTCAATATGGGTACTCTCGACTTACAGAAGTTTATAAGCGCTAATATTCTGTTATACAAACATCATACTAATTTAAAAAACAGTTCTGAAGCTCTGTGAAAAAAGTACAGAAAGTCTAGACAAAAAGAAATATGCACTCCAGTCTCTGATTTCTGGGGTTCTCAACTAATTAGGAAAAAAAATAGCGTTAGCCATTTTAATGTTCAGTAGTTCTAAGATTTTTTTTTCTCTATTATGTCCTGATTTAAGCCATCTTTCATTTCTTAACACACAGTAAGAGTTAATTTGAAAAACATTACTAAACAACTTGACAAGATCTCCATGTGGAAACCAATCTGCACTCAGGCTGTCTCAGCCTTTCTTTGCAGACCATAATTCTTTGGTGTTTTTTCAACTTAACACTCAGCCCCTAGTACGCACAGATATTAATTGCATTCATAGACTCCTTCATCAAAGAACTTTTTCCTGGTATGTTTTGCCTTCATCTCTTTACCTTGACAACAACTAGCCTCATTTAGTGTTATCATCGTATAGATTTATTTTAAGAACAAATAAAATTTAATGTTTAAGAATAAACATTTAAACCAATTAGTCATAAGTTTGGTAAAAACATTCACATTATCAATAGTTAATAATTATGTACTAAAACTATTAATTTTTAAAAATTGGACCCCAAATTCTCATGGGAGATTAAATTTTAGATTATAACCCAAACTTATTAACATGTTTCATATAATATTAAAAGACTTATTGTGTATTACTAAAATAATAGATAATAATTGAGGACATTAAAAATTACTTTCACATAAATTCAATGTGATTTATTATTTCTCGTTACATCTACTACTTCCCCCTATATGGGTACCAATCAGGAGAGTGTTAGTAAGTGAAATTATGTCTTCATTTCTTTTTTCTTCCACGTGTTTAATTCAAACTCTCACTATAAGAGAGTTGGGCTCGCCTCTTGCTTGCCTCCTGGATACACCTCCATATGGACACATACGTCAGACGTGTTAGCCTTAAGTAGAGGTTACCAACAGAATCCATCTTTGAAAACTACCTTGGAGAATGCTGCACAAACACATCGTGCGTGTGGTGGAAATTTCTATAACATGAGAAGAGATTAATGAAAGCGCAAACATCTGAAAGCACAGCACCTAGAATATTAAAAGTGAGAATCCAATCCTGTTCATGGACAGACCCTCGAGGGCAGTCAGGCGGCTTTACTCCCATTGCGCGTGCTGCCGTCGGTCACCTGATAGCACAGGATGACTGCAGTTTCTAGAGTCATGCCTCATCAGCCTGTGGCTCTCCTAAGAATCATGTGCTCCACCCACTATGGCAACGCCGCCATTAAAATAAGTTGTACTGCAACAGCCACAGTGGCACGAGGCGATTTGGTAATTTCTTACAGTCATTGACATGGAGGCAGCCACGGAAGCATCTTCCATACAAAGATCAAAGGAGTATTTCTGGTCAGTGATTGGATGTGAAATTATAGTTCGAATATCTTTCAAAAAGGGCTTCGTAAGTGCATTAAGGGAGCGACCTGCCTGACACTTCTGTTTGCAGAATAAATGCTGAGTAAACTATCTGCCTGATTAGGCTTAACAGCTGACATCACTTTAGTTTTGGCTGTGAGTTTATTAAAATCCCACCTATTCATCTTTCTCACATACGTGGTTAAGTTTTCAGTTATGTAAAAATTCAAACTGTTCTCAAAATACCAGCTATGTAATATTAGCAGTGTTTGACTTAGAAATTTCCCAACTCTCTAAAGAGAAAATGGGGAAAATAGAAATGTACACATGAAAACACACTTGTACACAATCAGCCATACGTAAAGCATACATACATGCACACAACACATACACATGTGCATGAACATACCCATAAAACACACATTCATGTAAGAAAAAAACCACCAAAGCACGTGTATTCACATGTTCATCTGTACACAGACACGTATACATGTACAAATTTACTCACACAGCCACATGGACTCATTGACACAAACATGCACACACATACTTAAACACAGATAGGCACACACATGTACATGTACATACCCTTACACATTAACATTCATAAATATACATATACAACATACTTGTGAATACACAAAAACACACATATTCACACAAATATACATGCACACATATACACATGCAAACACATGGAAACACATGTAGAAGTACACTTTCATGAACACACAAACACATATACATATACACCAGTACATACACTTGCATATACACTTATATGCACGTATACACACATAAAAACTGAAACACAATGATGTGTGTGCAAACATGTACACACACTTATATATAAACACATACACAAACACACATATGCAAGTTCACTTATGAGTACACATATACCCATGATATAAACAAACACACACATTCACACTCATGAATATACAACATACACATTTAAACGCAAACCAATTGCACACAAACTACATACCCACTAACACAAATATACACTCACAAACACATACATGTTCTAACATGCACACAGACAAATATGCTATGCACAAATGCACACAAGTTTACACTGAACCCATTCACATGAACACACACATATGCAAAGATACATTCACACACAAACATACAGAACTACACTTGTCTACACACACTCATAAGTGCACACACATGAACACATGCTTATGAATAGAACCCACACACATACAAACACATGGACAGAAATCACATTAGTTCACAAACACATGCATCCACATGCACAAGTACATAATCAAACAAATACAAACATACTCATACACACATGCGTACACACAAAATCTCACATATACAAACATGCATGCATGTGCACACATTCACAAGAAGTTCAAGTGGTTTAGCTAAAGAAGGCTGATGATATGTGTGGAAAATTATTACTAGAAAGAAGGTATGATCAAAGACTCTGCATGGATATAGTTGGTTTAATTATCCCTCTTCCAATTTCATTTCTAATTTATTGAGTATAAAAAAATTCTAGCCTTATATGCCTTCACTAAAAGGAAAATACATCATAGAGTTAAATCAGGCTACTTAAATCTGGGAAATCATTTTTTAATATAACAATGGTAACAAATATCATAATCAGGGTCCCTAAAACAATGAATTCTTAAACTGTTTTAGACTTGTTTCTAATGAATAAAAAGAAAATAAAATGCACTCAGTATATTAGAATGTTAACATACCTAATCACAGTCTGAACTGGAAGATGTAGGCTCTCATTTTATAATAAAATTTAGTTAAGCCCTGGGAATCCCAATTGTTGAAAAATGCTGAGTAACAGATCTAACTAGAAAACAAAACTAAAAGTTGTTTTATTGTGTTTTTTTTTTTCTTTTGGTGGGGAGTGTTGTGTATAGGTTCTCATGTAGCATAAAAAGGTCTTGAATTTCAAAGCCTCCTGCTTCCATGTTTTAAGATCTTGGATCATAGATGTGTGCTAATATGCTTTCCCTCAGAAGAATTATAAACAGGAAGAGAAAGTGTCACTCACCTTCCTGACTACCACATGCTTCAATATTTATCAACATTTATGCTAAATACCTTAAGAATAAATCATAGGGACATTTGTGTTGCTAGATCAGTGACACACCAGCACTGGTCCTTCTTGGATGGTGGCAGGGATGGGATTTGCTCTACTATAAATATTCATGTTTTTCTGCAGGTATGATTTTATCTCTTGTGTTTTGCAAAGTATTTCCATTGGTCAAATAAATATGGGCAATCCTAAACACTATTATCATCTCTTGAAACTTATAAAGGAAATAAGAATACAAAGTTTTTTAGATCTTTTCTAGTAAAGACACCAAAGTACTAACATGTTTCCCTAACAACTTATACAACTTGTAAAATGCCTCTGTCAAAACTAGCATTCTGGGAAATGTATTTTTACAATGCCTGGCATCTAGTAAGGTATCTGTGGAATAGATACAGTGCTGCTAACACCTCTTTCCTCATCCATTGCAGCTGACTGCGGGGGACCTTTTGAATTATGGGAGCCAAATACAACATTCAGTTCTCCAAACTTTCCAGACATCTACCCTAATCAAGCTTTCTGTGAGTCTTTTCTTTCCTGGGTTACCAAGGAAAAATGTACATAATAGGTTATGCCCCTCCTTAACATAGTGAAGCAGATTATGAATTTGTCAAAATGGACACAGTAACATGTCTACCTGTGAAATACTTCCTTAATTATTTCATTTTTGAGAGTATTTATAATTACATCATCCCCCCCACATTGCTTTACCCCCTCCAAACCCTCCCATATACCCTTCTCTGATTTCTTTCAGATTTGTAGCCTACTTTTCATTGCTATCTTTTAAAGTGAAGACAAAGTAATAGTGTTCACTATGCACGTTTTCAGTCCATTCTCACAATTATTCTTTACAGAACATTTTTACTATTGTAATTCCAGAATAAAAACATAAAAGTAATGCCCTTAATGCAGTCACCCTTGCTCCATATATTTCTCTCATCAATTTCCTAGCTCATGCATATAATCCCTAGAGAAGTGTGCAGAAAGCTTGAAGTTTCACAGAACAAAGCCAATGCAACAGGTGAAAACAGCCAACGTAATATCTTCACCTTTAGAAAATGCATACTAGATTCAATGAAGAATACAACCACAGTAACATGATTAGACTCCTATTACTGATGAGGAAGCTGATTGGGGGCTGATGAAATGTCAAAATTTAAAGAAAGCAACCTACAAAATATTGTACAAAAGCTAACTCTGGGCTAGTGTAACTACATAGAGAAATGCATGATGGTTATCTGAAGACTGTAGAATCTGTACTACAAATCCACATTCTCCATCCTATTTTCACAAAGATTGTAATTTAGGAGGCATGGGCTGTGAAACAGCCATGTTTTTTCCCTGTGCCTAGTTAGGACTCAAATGCAGTATTGAGCCAATACCATGAACATAACAATAACAGTGGAAAGAGGATTTTAAAATGTGAGCCTCTCTGCACAAAGAAATGTATAACAGTTTCAAAGAAAATAGAGGTCACAAGGGCAAATGAATAGGTAGACATTTGCCTAACATAATCTGAATGTGGAAGCAAAGATTATCTTCCCTACTAAATACTTCATGCTGAAGACAACTTGTAATTATTTCTTTTGCATAAAGATTTAAAAACTCTAAAAGTCATTGAAAAAAACTAATGGAGTTTTATTGCTTTTATTTTTGAGATTATATGTGATTACATAATTTCCCCCTTCCCTTTCCTCCTTCCAAACACTCCAATATACCCCTACCTACTCTCTGTCAAATTCATGGCTTCTTTTTCATGAACTGCTTTTACATGTATATATGTATATATAAGCATATATGTGTGTAAGTACTATAAGTAACATTATACTGATATATATGTGTGTTTTCGGGGCTAATCACTTGGTCTTGGACAACCCACTGATGTGCTTTACCCAGGGGAAGACTATTTCTCCTTTTCTCAACATTCCTTCGTTGTTTGTAGTTCTTTTATTCATCAAATGTTTACCAAGAACTTTACTTATCAATTAAACAATGTTAGTGTCTGGTAAGACCCTCAGATAAAGGGTCAAGTGTTACAAATGTTCAAGATACCACTAAAATAAGAGTGATATGGCATTGTAGAGGGACATGAGGTCCTTCACAGACTAGTCCAAGAAATCAGGACTTTCTTGGCTCTTTAAGGCAAACTCAATAACTGTACTTGGTTAAAGTGGCAATATGAAGAAATTTTCCCTGTGTTATGGGACTTGAGTATTTTTATGAGAAAAAAAGAGGAAATTTCCAGAAATTTGCTTGAAAAGCATGATAGAATAAAACTTGCATTTTGGACAGATCAATCTGTCTATATATCAGAAACAGAGAGTGAGAAGAAGAGTGTCAGCAGCATCTCCAATTAGAACATCAGAACTGACAGTCCGTTAGAACAAAGAATGTTGAGAACTGACTATGAGTGATGGGCATAGGAGACGGGATTAAAGTTTATGGAGATTGATTGCATGCAATAGAAGATATGAACAGCCAGGGGTGAGTCTACACATGGTGCTGCCCTTACCTAAGATGGAGAGAAGACCCAGGAATTTTCCAAAGAACAGACCTGTGTGTGTGTGTGTGTGTGTGTGTGTGTGTGTGTGTGTGTGTGTGTATGTTCCATATACAATAAATACTTCTGAAAATCTGTTTATTTCTCAAACAAAGTGTATGATGTAAATTGCAAATATTTGAAAAGGCCAGTGCTCTATAGATGAGTGTTGATTCCTTAAGTATGAATGAGGATACTCAAACTGGAGGAATAAATGGTACAAAAGAGATTCTGAATTTTAAATCATCTCAAAAACTCATGAAAACGAGGAACATTCATTGAAGCACACATTTTTTTTTTTTTTTAAAAAAAGAAGTAACAGCATGGAATGTTTTTAATTAGAGAAACTTTCAAATAAATTTTAGAGTTTACCTATTTGATCTTGGAAAATTAGGTGAACTGGAGCTGAATAGATGGGTTATCAGGTAAAGATGCTTGCCATTAAGCCTATGTCCTTTGTTTGATCCTTGAAACCTCAGTGGTGGAAAGAGAGAACTACCCCAGTAAGTTGTCTTCTGTGCACTGTGGGAGCTTAACCCCTTCCGCCCCACACACACACAATGCAAAAAAATAAAGAAAATTAAGTGAATTGAGGTAGACTATTAATAGCTATTGATGTTCATAAACTTTATACTATGGCATTAATTGTATATTTAAAACCTTTGAATAAAGTATTTTATTTTGTATAAAATAAATTTAATTATGGTGAGTTTATATCAAATTTAATTGAATTGTTACAATACATATTTAAGTCCAAACTAATATATTAGTTTTCTTAGCTCCAAACAAAACAAATCAATGAAAATAAATAAGACTTTGAAGACTTAATACAAATGCAAAGATGTAAACTAATTGTTGTTGTTTGTTGTCTGCAAGGTGTATGGAATTTAAATGCACAAAAGGGAAAAAATATCCAACTTCACTTTCAAGAATTTGATTTAGAAAATATCAATGATGTGGTTGAAGTGAGAGATGGGGGAGAAGTTGACTCCTTGCTCTTAGGTAAGACTGAAATTTGAACCCTCTGGAAGTTGTATAGCTCAAGATACTTAATGCACAGAGAGAGCGCTTTGAAGCAGATATATGAACTTTACAATTGGCAACATGAAAATATAATAGCAGGGTAACATGTTGAAGATTTTCAGTTTATTGAAAATAGACTTTTTTCATACAATATATTGTGATTATGATTTCTCCTCCCTCAAGTGCTCCCAGACCATATTGTGTTTTCATATGGAACATCTTTTCAATGATGACATTATACTCTTCTAGAATATTTGTTGCTAATCAGGACTGATATGTTTGCATTACAGTTCTTAAAAGTCGGCAATAATTAACTATAAACACACATGCCATGTGTAAACTATTAAGTAGTTTTTATGAATTCTGTATACATCAGGTGCTTAAAGATAATTGTTAAACCAGATTTCCTTTGACAATAAAATATCCAAATTCTGTTTCTATAAAAAAATTTAAGCAATTTCATTTTATATTATATCCTTGTTTTGCTTGTTATTGTCTGTAGCAGCTGAGAACGATACAAAAGTTAGCCAATGTTTATTCTATTTCTATTGGCTATTACTTTGTAACTTACATGAGAAATAATTGTATCTGCTCAACAAAATACATATTAGCATATTTAAAAGTTATTAGCCAAACATAAGATTATATTATATTATTTAGCCATTAATTTTTAAGAAAGAACTACCATTTGGTAATGTAAGCCAAATATTAAATTAGGAAGATGCTTAAATGTTCAACTTAGAAGCATGAACTATTGTTCTTCACCACAGACATGGTTTTATCTAGCTGTTCTTGTGACTCATTCATCACTTATGATAAAATCTTGCCGGAGTTATTTAAATCAAGGCATTATTATATTAAAATTGTGACAAATGAATGAAGACTCACCATGAGACTCCAACCTCTGCAGGACAAGGATAATAATGAGGATTCCCCAGACATATCAGCAAAATCCCACAAAGTTCTAGAACACAGCTTTCTGGAATGAATTATCAGAGTCATAAACAGAATAAATCAACAATGAAATCCTTTGGGGACCGGCAAGAATTAGGGAACATTCATCTGGATCAGTATATGCATTTGTAAACATATTTCGAATGGTTGCTCTTTATTTCATTTTTCAGGTTAAATTGTGTTTCTAATAAAAAAAACACTGATTATATGATCAAGGAAAACAGCAATTTATTATTTTACTTCTAATTATTCCCACAAATCAAAAGAAATAAAAATTCCAGAAGGAGATCTAAATTATACTGTAACATGTAGATAGAAATTGTTTTGTTCTGGAATTGCTTTTATGCTTCTAATAGAACAAAGCAGTTAAGAATCAGCATCTAAACTATAAGAATAAGCACATGCTTTTGGTGAGCCATGCTGCATGGAGTCCGACCTAGAAGACAGAGGTAAAATTCTTCGTGTATCTCTGAGATTCAAACATCTCACAGTCTCTCTTCCCTTGCGGACAGCTGTGTACACAGGACCTGGCCCTGTGAAGGACGTGTTCTCTACCACCAACAGAATGACTGTGCTTTTCATCACAAGCGTAAGTGGGGCAAGAAAGGGCTTCAAAGCGAATTTCACGACGGGATATTACTTGGGGATTCCAGGTAAGAAATGTTGCACACTTCGTCATAGCTACATGAACAAACCAAAGGGAGTAAAAGCCCTTTCAAGAGTAAATTACAACATATGTATTTGCATTCTGAGTTATTATTTTGTCTTTCTCAGCACAGTGTAGATTTTTGTCCCTTCTTTCTATATATGTAATGGTTACCTGGGTTTTTCACAGCAGGAATCCACAACATTTTTTTGCATATCAAGTATTTCTCTATTCAGACCCTTGACTTCTACTCACAAAAATTAAAATTTAACATGAAGTTCAAATTAAAGGAACTGGCTCTGTAACGAAAGACTTTTCATTTTGCTGAGATCTTATTGAGAGAGGAGGAGGGAGATGGGCTACTGGACTGCTAAATGCCAGTGACCCCCAGTTAAAAACTTAACCATCGTTAAGTTAGAGACTTAACGTTAGAGACAGCCAGAATAAAGCAACTGCAATGGAGGAGGTTAACACTGAATGTTGTTGGCATCACAACCTTCTTATTGTGTTCTTTATCATATCCCTATTCTTAGAGGAAGGAAAAAGTAAAGCATTGTAACAAACACACACACACACAGAGATAAGACAGAGAGAGAGAGAGAGCAGATACAAAGACAGACAGGTTTAGTTAGAGATATATAAAATATGTCTTTACTATCATGTGTATGATGTTTTAAAATCTTTGAATGATTTTTTACTTACAGTTCCACACAGGCTCTGGCTTTCTTTGTGCTGACCCTCAGCTCAGTGCATCTTTCCTGATACAAATTTTCCTTTATTGATATGAATTACTAGAGAAAATGAAGGTTTGCATGACTCCTCTCTTCTGGATTATTATCTAAGGCTAAATCCTGTTAGACGGATAAATTATGCTTATATCTGTTTTTCTACCCTCACAGCTGGCCTGAAACTTTGACCCTGTCCCAGGAAGTGGCCTGCTTTCAGCTTTATGGCCATTCTCTAGCCCCAACAATAACCCACAATATTAATTATGAAAGCTACTTAGGAAGGGTTGGCTGCAAACCCAATCAGCTAATCTCCCATCTGGTTTAGAAGCAGCTGCTTTTGACTTAGAAACAGTGATATGAATCAAACAAAATAAACAATTACTCAGACTAACAAACAATATGTATAATATATAATGTGTGTGTATATATATATGTATGTATATTATGTATGCATGTGTGTATACATACATGTATATATATATATAATATATATTAAAACATAAGTTTGGCATGGTGTGATAACTGTCTGTATCCCAGGTAGAAGAAGGAGGATCAGAAATTATTTTTCTTTCGTTCCTCTATTTTGCTTTTGGAGAGGAAATGGTTTATTTCACCTTAAAGTTCCTAGTTCATCATACAGAGAATTCAGGGAAGAATGCTGGAGGCAGGATCTGATGGGGAGGCTGTGGAAGAGTGCAACTTATTGGCTTGCCTAAGCATTGTCCAAAAACAGACATATTTGTTCTCATATGAGCATACATACATATTTTTTAAAATGCTGTAAGTGTCTAGATTGAATAAATCTAGGGAATGAATTCCCCACCCCAGAGAAAAGCTATTTGTCCCCATGAGTCAGCTATCCATCAATGTAATCAGATACTGGAGAAGTCAATTTAGAAGAGGAAGGATTTGCTTTGTTTCCAGGTTTCAGAGACTTCAGACCGTCAGACTACAGTCCTTGGCCCTTAGATTCTGAGCCCATAAAAAGGAAGAACATGATGGTGGTACAAGTGTGTGATAGAGGCTACCTAATTCCTAATTTATAATAGAAAAGCAGAAACAGAGAGGGGGAGAAGGGAAGGGAGAGAGAGAGAGAGAGAGAGAGAGAGAGAGAGAGAGAGAGAGAGAGAGAGAGTCCTTACACTCCTAAAACAAAATAAACACCAGTTCACTACTTCCTTCAGCCAAGTTCCATCACCTAAAATTTCCAGACCCTTCCAAGAAAGAATCACTAGCTAGAGATCAAACTTTTCAAACCCTGAGTTTGAGGGGCAAAGAGAAAGAGAACACATTATATCCAAATAAGTGAGGTAAATGAACCTGCTCCATTTGAGGAATGAAAATGTTTCCACTCCCCTGTAGCCTCACCTCTGGGCTTCTGAGGGATAAAAATAAAATAAAATGAAGCATCAGAAGATGGAACAAAAACATTGGAACAGAACAAAACAAACAAAAGGAAAAGAACCCAAGGAACACACAAGGATCCAAATTTAAAATGTCTTTTGTAGCATACTGAGTTCCAGACCATCCTGGACCACATGAGATTTTTTTTTATGATGGAGGCAGAGGGAGTGGAATCAGGGGGAGGAGGAGAGAGTAAGTTTCTAAGAAATTAGAATTGATCTTAAAATATAATTTATGTAGAAAATGAAACTAGAGTTCATGTGAAAGGAGAAAAATGACAGTTTTATTAAATGGTGAATAAAGAAATATATAAAATAACTTGAAAATAAAAATAAGCATATATTTGTTATAATGCATGTATATGTATATTCAAAATTTAGCTAAAAAAATGAATCATTGTTTTGGAAGTATTAATCAAGATCATTTGGAACATGACATTTTAAATTTAGTCAGTAGCCCTACTCCTTGCTAATTTTGTTATTACTGATTAAAATATGATAACTGTGTATTTGCAATAGTTTTTCTACTGCTTCAGGTTTTATTTCCACTTTGGGAAAATCCATTATTTTTCTTTTGTAACTTAACTCAGTACTTGATTTGGCTTAAGCTTAATTTTTTAATGACATGCATAGTATGCAATTGTAATGAACATACGTTAGGATATGTTAGTAGCTAGCATTTAGTACTTTTAAGAAAAAAATATACTTAGGATGTGTAACATTAGATTAAAAGCTAAATATGTGTTTGATGTTTTAAAGAAATTGAGTTATGTCCTATGCATAGGACATAATTCTGCATAGGACCAAAACACTGAGTAGCAAAAAATTAAAAATGTTTTCACTATTATTTTTTACATAAAGTTATGATTCTGATCTTTTAATTCTTACATAATTGCTGCTTCCTAATAGACTAGCACTTGCTTGTCACTTGTTTTGCAAGTGACATCACAACCCAGTCTCCCCTCGAGTCTTCTGAAAACATGTACTCCTCTTTGGCCAGAGCGGTTTCCGGTGAAATTCTACCATACCCTGACTCTTCTTTCCAATGTGACTGGAGTCTTTGCTGATGACTTGCATCAGGGCTGGGGAGTTATTTTAATTCAAACAGTGCCGGCTTTACAATCATGAAGACCTGTGTCTATCCCAGGTACCCAAGTGGAAAAGCTGTATGTGGTGGAGCACACTTGTAATTCTAGTGCTAGGAAGCAGAAGTAGTTATATCTCTGGGGCTGCCTGGGCAGCCAGCCTGCCCTAGTCATCTAAGCTCTAGGCCAATGAGAGAACTTGCTGTACAAACACATACACACATACACACAATACAAGCCATGTAATTTTCTGGTATCTGATTCCAAAATATTCATATTACTAGTAATGTTCTAGCCGGAAAGTATAATAAAGACTGCAAAATAATAAACGCATAGGAAAGAATGATAGTCAGTAATGGGCATGGAAGACAAGACACCAAATAAAAACTCAGAAGAGCAGAGCAAACTACATGAAAATTCAGAAAGAAAAGCATATGGAGAAAAACAACACATTTTTCGGGAGTGATGAAAATTAATTGAAAAATCCTGATGACTTGTTGTGTTTTATAAAATAAAAATATTTAGCAAGTATCACTATCATAGCCTTTCCTACTTAACATTTTGAGTTTTAAGAGGAATAATATTCAAGAGGAATAATATTTACAAAGATAATATATATCTTCAAGGGCGTTGGTGATTAAATCAATTTTAATGATGAAAACTTAAAAAACAACATTTTAGGTTTAAAGAAATCCTGCACAATGAAAAGAGAACAATATCAATATTGCCTGTATTTTATGACTGAGTCACCGTCTGTATGCTAAGGAGGATGGTACATCATCTGTATTTAATGCAGGATAGTTACATGTGCAGATGTGCAGAATATCAGACAATGGAACAAGAAAATAGCTAACACACAAAGGTACTTATCCTGCCAGAAGGATAGGCATCTCAACATGTTTTCAAGAGTTTTGTCATGAAAAGAAATTTTCATAGAATAACAACGTGCTTTTTAAAAATGGAAATAAATAATGAAACCAACCTAAAAAGTTTTTTTTTTAAATCTATATAACAACCAGTAGGAGAGTGGATTTTTTGCAATCTAAGCAACTGAAATAATTGTAGAGCACTGTCTTATATGTAAAACTGAAAGTACCCCCAAACAAAATTTGTGCAAGTCACAGGTCTTTACATTCCTATTTTAAAATCACAAATGGTAAGACATGAAAGAAACTGAAATAGTATAGGTTATGAAAGGTGAGAACGAACATATCTCTTCATCAAAATTATTGGTTATTGATTTTATATGGTTTTACTCTTGAAAAATAGAGTATCAAGTATTTTGAAAACTACCACAAATAGCATCACCACAAATTTCCATTTGAGGAAGTAAGCCAACTGGTATAGTTTAATGCAGTCAATCCAAAAAGTCATACAGTGCTATGTGAGGGGTTCTTTGCATTTGGTTTGACCTAGACCTAGATTTTGGTCATAAGCATCTTGTTTTGAAGAGAATGGTCTCTTTGAGGGATCTAGAGGAATGTCCTCCAGAACATCACTGCATGATCAATGTACTCACTTGTGAGCTGCCATTCCTAGACCTGGAAGACAGTCTTCTGGGGAGGGAAGTACAGTGACCCAGTTTTCCTCAGCAGAGTGTTTTCCATCAAGACTTTTTTAAATAGCAAAAGCCTTGAAAAGCTGTTACAGAAACAGGGATTTGGCAATAGAAGATAATCAAGCCAGTAATGAATATGAGATTAGGTACGCATGCCTTTTTATATTGGTGTTCTGCTTTGGCAATCATTTCAGAAACATTGTGCAAAAATTATGTTAAAAATTGTTTCCAGTATTTAAAAACTTCACTTGTCTTCTTTGATATGTAAGGAATACTTTAAAGTTTTCAATTGAAATACAATTATGAGGCATATTTTATTTTATTTATCCTCTTTTAATCATTTCCACTCATGTTGAACTTGAGTATCCACAGTAGATATTTATTATGTTAAGTCTCTTATGAATGTGTTCCCGTTGCTTATTTCTGATTCTCAGAGTCTTCATGTGGAATTCAGTAGAGCCCCCAGCAAGCTCACAAGTGGCAGCTTGTTACATTCAGGACCTTAGAGTCCTCCTCAGCTTCTGTGATGTGTGCCTTAGAAACCAATTTAGTTTCTTTAAAAAAAAGAAAAAAACAACCATATGGTTAACTAAATGAAGCAGGGCTGTCGAGACTTCATAAGAAGAAGATGGGGAAATTCAATTCTGAGTAATCTTACTTTGCCCCTCTCACTATGGGCATAAAATTATCAGAAATAAGATTTCAGACTCCAGAAAACGTAAATTATTGTATTAAGGAATTCCTAATGATCTGAAATATTATGTTCCCAAAAAAAATCAAAATCAGGTTTATACATAAAAGGAAAGTTTTGAAATAGCTTGTTCATACCACTCCTCAAATTTTATAATTTCTATTCACTTCAGCAACAATATGCCATTTTCTCCATTCTGGTATTTCTTCATTCCATTTATTTTACCTTCTGAACTACCTATCTTTTCTGGGCTTACAGGTACAATCCTAACAGTTTTGATTACAGAAAGACAGTAAATTATAAGTTTCAGACAGGGACAGGGCACATATTTTTACTCAAAATTTTATACTGATATTTATACTTATTTTAACTAACTAACACATGGCTTTCCAGCTGAATATAACTTGATCACAATAATAAAAGCAACATTTATCAATAAATGTCTCCATAAATAAGAACTGTCATTGTAACTTCATTTGACATAATGATTATAATAGCTATGGAAAATATAATACATAACTTAACAGTAACCAGTAATGACTGACATTATGAAATATATTAAAATATTTGATTATGGGTATGAAGCTAGTGCTGTTACCTTATAAAAATTAATATATGCTAATATATATTGTTATAGGGTGTATATTTATGTGGGTGCATCTATTTTGAAGTTTTTCTGTATTCTGAAGGAAAACTAAACATCTAGAAGAAAGAGAAATCTTTCCAGTAAGAGACTCGTGCTTCCTTGTAGAAAATTTAATCATTTGGGGCCATTTGTCATCTCAGTAATCTGTTTAAAAATATGTGTTTGTGAAATAAATTGATAATTACATTTACTAGAACCTCCCTAATAGTATTATGTTTTGAGATATATAACCTACTTTTCTCCTGATACAAAAATTTGCAGAAACAGCCAGCCGTGACTTCCTAAAAATATCTATATTAAGGTAAATTAGATTTTGGTTAAAATATAGAATGTTTCAAAGCCTAAAATAGATAAATAGTTTCAATTACTGTTTTCTGCTACCAAGTGAAAATGATTAGACATATTTCCCTGTTCATCTTGTTGTTTGGAAAGAAACAGAACAGAGAACAAGAATATTAAGTTAATAGATGTTTCAGAGATCAATGTTAGAATACACCCATGCATAAAAAAAAATGAAAGAAGGAGAGAGAAAGGAAGAAAGATATTTTTAAAGTTTGTATTTTTATATGATTTAATTGTGAGACTCATATATATATATATATATATATATATATATATATATATAATGTATTTTTATTATACCCACCCTTTTGGTGCTCCAGCTCCCCCTTCAACATTCCAGCCCCCTGCTTTTTCTATTTTTTTATTTTATATTTGCTTGGTTAGTTATGCACGTGTATGTGTGTGGCCGTCTATAGAATGGCACCAATGCCAAAGGCAGAGAACGATTTTAGGGAGTCAGTTCTCTTCTTCCACCAAGTGAGTTCCTGGGCTCAAACTCAGGTCCTCAGCCTTTGCAGCAATTACAGCTATTCATCCAGTTTCAGTCCTTCTCAGTCTGATTAAGACTAGTCATATGCACATGAGTGGGGGGCCATCCACTGGATTGTGGGTAATCTTTTGGGAACCACATTCCCGAAGAAAAATGGCTCCCCTTCCTTTAACAACTGTCAACCTCCAATAGAACCCTAGGTAAGAATAGTGGCTCATGAATGACACTTCCATCCAAGGATAATGGCTCATGAATAACTTGACCATTTATGCTAGAGTTTTGATTTGCTTGTTCTAGTGTAGATTGTGTGCAAGTGATCACAGACGCTATGAGCTTGTCTGTGCTATAGCCATGCTATTCAAGAAGATAGCATTTCCTGGGACTTTTTTGCACCCCCACCTCTCTCATTCTTTACACCCCTGTCTGTGATGTTTCTTGAGGCTTTAGTGATATTTAAGGATGAACATTTCCAGTCACATTCTTAACACTTTGACCAGTTATGAGGCTGCAATACCACTTCCTACTAAAACATAAGCTTCTCTGACTAAGGTATGAAGAAGGATAGATCTTAAGTCAGTGGCAGCCTCTTTCCCAGGTCTACAGATTCTGCCAGCAGTTTTCTAAATAGGATTTTTAATAATGTTCCTATTTTTACTGTTAATACCATCTATTGAACAGTAAGTATACACATATTGGTAAGCCAAGCATATTATTTATTTATTCTCATAATAAGTGGAACTAATCCCCACTCAACACACAAGAAAACTGAGTCTCAAAAAGATAAATTTATGTGTACATATCGGTCTTGAAGGATACAAAAAAGAAAGGACAGCAAGTTGGGTGGGAAGAGCAGGGAGTATATCAAAGATAGAAAGGTTCGTGAATACAATCAAACATATTGTATGAAATCTTTGAAGAACTAATTTAAAAATCCTCCTTAAAAATGTAGCAATATTTAACACTGTTCTCAGATTTGAGTCTACAAGCTAGATTCCTAGTTAAAATTATTCCTTTCAAGTACTGTTACCTTTGGTCATTAGAAATGCATCCTGAGAGCTACAATAATGACTGATCTGGCAAGGCATACAAACTGTTACATTAATGGTACAAACCCTATGAAAAAAACCAACCATAACTATGAGAAAAAAATATGTAAGGAGAGAGAATAAAGATAGAAAGAAAAGTAGAGATGTTGGAGCTTTGCACATGTATGAAATTGTGAAATACATGTATGAAAACAGTTAATAAAAATAGAGCTCCACTCCCCTCAAATACTGTTAAGCCAGCAAATATAGAGCAATTGTTTCTAGAGGAAATACAGGATTAACTTATTATCTATACTTTTTATTACCTTTGTCAAAAGGTCAATACCTATGTTTGTTTTATGTGTGTTTCTAATTAATGACACTGTACCATATCTGTGTGTACATACATACACATGTATTTGACAAATAAAAACTTCTGAATGACTTTTAAAAACAAAATTTCATGAGGAGCAGTTATTTTGTTTCTGATATCCTTTTAATTTAAGCTGTGACTTAGTGAAATCAATCTAAGTTTAATATAATGATACAATCGTGATACTGATTATATTTGCCATTTGTTTTCAAAGTAGAAGTCTTGCTGCTGCTTTTTTTGTTTGTTTTGTTATCAAGGGCTTTTGTTTCTCCTTCAGGAACGTCAGTGTACTGTAGAGCATGGGGTGTTAAATGTTTCCACATACAGCAGTCCATTCTTAGAGGATCTACGTTACATGTGTCCTGAACAGAGAGCTCCTCTTGTCATTCCAACATAAAGTTCTTCCTTCTTAGACATGACAATAAATCTCTTTGAGGGAAGGATCTCCCAGCCATGTTGGAGGTCTCTAGGGTCAATTCATTTTTTGATCAATCCCAGCTACCTCTTGAACTGTCCCCAAAGCACTTTTGCAAAACAGATGACCAAGGTTTTGTCTATACTCCTTTAAAGCCACATGTACACTTTAGTGCCGTTTCTGAAGCAATCTGGGTAAGGAACTTTGTGATGTTTCAACTTGAAGCTTCTTCCACCATGTGCTTTTAATGCAAAGGTCTGATGTCCAAAGATGCCTAAATGGAATGGGTATGCAGAAACCTTCAATCTGTGATTTCTTTACCCTATACAATAAACAGAGCCCTGCCAGGATGGTGAATTTCAGTGTAAAGATGGAAAGTGCATTCCAGTGGAGAATCTCTGTGATGGACACACGCACTGTACTGATGGCTCAGATGAAGAACACTGTGGTATGTCTTATTTTCTTGAAGATACTCGTGTTACTTTAGATTTGTTTTTGGATTTTCCAAACATGAAAGGATTTATCTCAAGTATTGTGGAGTGTGAGCCTCCCTCACCATTTTGGTTTGCAGCTTGTGCATGTTGCTTTATTAAACTTGATTACATGTAACAACTGTAAGTCTAGGACAAGACTCAGTCAGAAGACATAAATATCAAAGACAGAAAGTAACACAAAACAGGCACCTTAGTTCCCACCACATTCACTGCTCTATTTGGTTTTGTTGCCTTCAGGAGAAGCACATGGATTCAGCATAATTTAACTGAACCCTCTGAATTGGGTACTTATAGGAATTCTAGTTCATAAGTGTCTTTGGTTTCCTCTGCTTTGATTGGTTTCAGGTCAAGTCCCAATGTCAGGATGCAATGATGATATGAGCAATGTGCTATTTTATTATACATTGCTTTAATTCCTAAAAAAGAGAAAAGGATTAGACATATTATGCACACTAGACCATAAATAAGCGGGGTAAAAGAGTTCCACATGAAGAACTTACTAGACACAGTCCTGAAGAAACTGGGTGTTGGAGAAGTTATGTGCCTGTCAAAGATCACATAACTCCTAAAGCTATAGTTATTTTTAAGAGTCTCAGTCTATTTAATTCAATACTAAACTCTTTTAATGCAAGAATAAAGTAAAACCAATAACAACATGATGTTTGTATGTCAGACTCCCATTGCAGAGCATTACTTTAATTGATAACTAGGTTAGGTTCAGTCTCTTTCTGGGTATAACGACCATAACACTCTTTGCAGAATGTTGGTAAGACAGTGAGAAAATGGTGAGAATCTGTAGCTAAAGTTTTCCTGCCTGACCCACAGTCAGGACAAATCTCTGTCACCAGCCAGTCCCACAGCAGCTCAGACCCAACCAAGTAAACACAGAGACTTATATTGGTTACAAACTGTACGGTCGTGGCAGGCTTCTTGCTAACTGTTCTTACAGCTTAAATTAATCCATTTCCATTAATCTATACCTTGCCACATGGCTCGTGGCTTACCGGCATCTTCACATGCTGTTTGTCATCGTGGCAGCTGGCAGTGTCTCTCTGACTCAGCCTTCCACTTCCCAGCTTTATTCTCCTCCTTGTCCCGCCTACACTTCCTGCCTAGCCAATGGCCAATCAGTGTTTTATTTATTGACTAATCAGCAACACATTTGCCATACAGAACATCCCACAGCAAGAACCAAACAATAAACACAGTGAATGAAAACACAACCCTACTGGAATGGGCAGCATGAGTGAGAAAAAAAAAAAAAAAAAAAAAAAACACAGCCTGAACTTTCTCCTTCTTTTAGTGACTAAGTTTATAAGGAATGTTTTTCTAATGACTTAAAATACAAAATACAAAAATTTATTTTGTTCATTTGCTAGGAAATAAACTTGAATGTCTTTGCTTTTTTCATTTTATAGACAGAGAAAAGGACAAAATTATGTCAACTAAGTTTATAATTCTCAGTTTATATCTTCCAAGATACTCTTTTTTTTCCAAGATACTCTTTAGAAAGAAAAAAAACTACAATCAGTTTCTAAGATCTAACTGTTAAGAATGAGCACATCTCAGTTAAGGCCATCATTCGTCTATGAAAGTAATCAAGATGACCCTATGTATAATCTAATATCCTCAATGTATCTCTATGTACTTAGGGGTATTTCAAGACTGCTGTTGAAAAATTTATATTTATAACTATTTATGGCACCCAAAGTGACATTAGGCTTGACGTGTGCAATGTGGAATAAGTAACATAACCAATCATTCTACACAGCACCTCAAATGCTTAATATTTTTGAAATTACACAGTTTGAAATTTATTTTTTTAGCAATTTAGAAGTACATAGCTAACATATCTTTACTGTATACTTGGTCTCAAAAAACTTTCTTCCTCCTGTGGAGATGAAATCTTTCCCTTTGACCAGTACCCCCACATGGCCCCCATTCCCTGGTTTCGTGTAACCACATTCTATGCTCTGCATTTGTAGTGCGTTTCCTCAATGGTACAATGAGCAACAGTGGTTTGGTACAGTTCCAAATCCACAGCGTCTGGCATTTAGCTTGTGCTGAACAATGGACCACAGAAATTTCAGATGAAGTTTGTCATCTCCTGGGACTAGGGTAAGTGAGTGTACTATGTTCCTTTATATTTTATTATTAATAATATGTGTATAGTCTCTCTCTCTCTCTCTCTCTCTCTCTCTCTGTGTATGTGTGTGTGTATGTGTGTGTGTGTGTGTGTGTGTGTGTGTGTGTGTGTGTATGTGTGATGTGTATATGTGAGAATATGAATATGTGTATGCCAGGTGCAGATGTAAATATAGGGGATAGCATAGTTTGGGTAGGAATTATATTTTATTCGTTATTATAATTGGCATAGATTCAAAAATGCTCATGAAAATACTTGTAAATCAAATATGGACATATATTAAAAAGATTATCCACTATAACCAAGTTGGATTTATCCCAGAGACGTAGGCATGTTTAAACATCCACAAGTAAACAAATATAATAAACCACGTAAATGGACTTAAGGACAAAAATTATGCAATCATCTCAGTAGATGCAGAAAAAGCTTCTGAGGATGACTTTTTGCATTGGTTCTCTTATTCAGTCATGTGGGCCCTAGGAATCCAACACAATCAATTAAGAGGGAGTGCGAGGAGCCCTTACACACCAACTCATTTCTCTAACTCACTACTTAGCTCTATTTTTTAAAACTGACAATTTTATTGATATGAAGTTAAATTTATCTGAAATTTATAGTATAAATTTAGAAAATGTTTGTTACCAAAAAATAAAAGACAGCCGGGCGGTGGTGGCACACGCCTTTAATCCCAGCACTCGGGAGGCAGAGCCAGGCAGATCTCTGTGAGTTCGAGGCCAGCCTGGTCTCCAAAGTGAGTTCCAGGAAAGGCGCAAAGCTACACAGGGAAACCCTGTCTCGAAAAACCAAAAAAAAAAAAAAAAAAAAAAAAAAAAAAAAAAAAAAAAAAGACAAAAAAATTATGATTAACCCCATCCTCAAATATGAATTGTGCTAATATATTTGTAAAAAATAATAATTCTCTGAACAATTCATACATTGTATTTTGATGATATCAGTCACCATCTCCCATCTCCTCCAGCATCAAGACTTCTTTCCAAACCCACCCAATTTTGTGTGCCCATTCCTTCTGTTTTTGTAAACTTATCAATTACATTCAGTACTGATAAATCTTTGGCTGTGAAGCCACATACTGGAACATACTAGACCTATGAAAAGTCTCACCCTTAAAGGGAACTGATGTTTCCTCTCCCAACAGGTACCAGTTAGTAATGAGTCCCGCCTTCTCTAAGCAGAATCTTCATTGGGGATCTAACTCATGGAGCTTTTTGAGATTTTTGAGTTCTACTATAACATACCTTAATTTTATTCACTATTGTTCTGAATCTCAAAAAAATTGTTAAAAGATAAATATCAGCAGAGGAACTGAATGAACTCACATGAATGCAATTGTTTCTAAAATATAAAAAAGTACAGAAAAGTTGTCTAACCATAATCATTTTTTCACCATGAACTGCCAAGTGATTTTCTAGTATATTCTAAAACACACAGTCAGGCATGGTGACACCTGCTTGTAACACCAACACGCAGAAAGTTGAGGCAAGAGGATTAAGAATTCAAGATCATCCTTGGGTACATAGTACATTAAGGCTAGCTTGGGCTACATGGAATCCTATCTCAAAAACAAAATCAAAACAAATAAACAAACCAAAACCACAAACAAATGAACAAACAAAGATACGTGCTTGGCAATTACCTGGACACAGGTGTTTCTGTGATTTGGTTATAGATGTCTACTTGTGAAAATTTGCATAGGCAGAGATGTTAATTAACAATATATCAGATGGGTGGCTAGGTAACCTGATTTCCAGAAGTGAACATATTTAAATGGAACAAAAATGATTTTTATATGTTAATAACAGCAGTCATTAAACCTAAATGATTTGAAAAAATTCAAAATAAGGATATGAAGTTAAGAGAAAAAACAAATTTATGCACACCAAAATCTATATATGAACTCTTGGCAGACATTTTAACTTCTGTTAATTCATGAAAACAAATACAATGAATTGTCTTTTCAGCAAGGGATGCTTTGTTCTAACTGACTAGTGGGTCACATAACAGAATTCCCAGACTGGTGAGATGGCCCACGCATACATTATCACCATGGGGAAAAAGAGGCAAGAGAATTGCTGTTAATGCCAATCTAGTCTATATAAAAAGTTCCAGGACATCCATGGCTACACAGTGAGATGAGCTCTCAAAGTAACAACAGAAATTTGTCTGGGTAGCACACAGATTTTCTATGTAGAACTGAAAAATAGTCTCACTGAAAATACCCTCACATGCAGTAGCCAGTAGCAAAATTTCAAGCTTACTCCATAAAATTGTATTACTGCTGGTTGACCGAGAGACTCCTATTGTGCATTAATGCCATGATAGAAACCAGCCACTACATACAGATATTTTCAGTGGATAATAATGTGCAGTCTCATGTGGAATGTTCGAAACACATCAGAACTTCCAATAATTGGACTGAAAGTTTCTAGTTTCCCTTGTCTCCTTGAATTCATAATGGGAAACCACAGTTCCATGCACATTTCATCTAAAAGGTGATTCCCATCAAAAGAAAAGGCAAGAGGGGAATTTTATCACACACTATGCAAATGATCATCAATTTAATTTATGAGTATCAATCAAAAATTCCATGTACTTTAGATGTTCATATATATAGAGGCCCCATCCTTTTTATAATACAATGTAGATTTTAATGAAACAAAAATCACTTCAATTTTGGTAGCATTTAACAAAAAAGGAACTGTGAAATGGTATGAGTTGTAGGAGGAGTAATGTCCGGTATGATGTTTTTTATTTTGGAAGAGTCAACAAAAAGTAAAAGTTGAGAATTTGTTCATTTTTCTAAGTTCAAGTAAAACACTGGATAATGACATCATCTCCGGGTTCATGCTCAACAATGATTTAGTTCAATAGCAACTTCAGGCTTTGCCTTCCTGTTAAAATTTTCGGGAAGTTGAGGATCTCTTTAAAAGACTTGGTTTGCAATAATGCAGCTGAAGAGATTGGTGAGTTTACCTTGTTTCTAAGCTAGGGCTTCTGAAGGTCCAGGATTGCTGGGTTGCACACCCATGTGCTGTTCATTTTCACCAGTCTCTTGAGTACTACCCCAGGCTTATAAATAAAAGGAATCTCTCTATTGTATTATGTAAATCCTAATTAAATTACCTTCTAGAAGATGGATGTACTTGATTTGTTTATGAAAATCAAAATGATCAACATCTTACTTTGATATATACATATACACATGAATATATATATATATACATATAGATGTGTGTGTGTAATAACAAAAAACAAAGAGGCCATGAATTTATAAAGAGAGCAAGGAGGTGTATTTGGAAGGGCTAGAATGAATGGAAAAGAGGGGGTAAATGTTATAGTTATATTACAGTCTCAAAGATGAAAAAAGTAAAAGAAATAATTTAAATTAATTTGAATTAAATATCTTAGATGAAGTGATTTTTACAGATGCAAAATAGAATGTACTAGAATTAATGCACATATCTCTAGTGCATTTAAACTTTGAAAGTATATTTTGATTATTCTTCATTAAAAAATAGAAGCATTAGTTGTGATGCTGTACAAGGTTCATGAATGAATAAATTATGACTTGGGTGTACATGTTTATGTGGTGAAGATAAACACATAAATAGAAAATTCCTGTATAATATAAATGAAAGGTGCTGCCTGAGACTTGAACTCAGTGAGGTTATATCAGAAAAGTCTTTCCAGAGACTGGCCTGTGTTAAGTGAATATAAATCATTTCTTCAACACTGAGTCCTATTTATTTACATGTGATCTCATCCCCAGCCAGATTTTACTGTCTAGTTCATTGACCTCATTTCCTATGGATCATAGTTCTTGCTGCAAGACATAGAGACCAAGAGACAGGGTCCTTCAATATAAAAAAATGTGATGCAATCCATTGTCTTAGATACAATAGTTTTCAGAAAGGCCAGGTACTTGCTTTCTTCTGAAATGATTCAGTTAATTTGTGCAAAGATGTTAATCTTTGTCCCTATGCATTCTTATTAGTCTCCATAGTGCTTTAATCACTGAAAGAACATTACAGCATTAATGAGAGTTGTCTAGACCAGCATAAGGAAATGGAAAGAATATTTGGTGAGTTTAAATGATGTGTTTGGTACAGTGGGAAATAATTTAGGATCCAATTTATTAAGCAGGCACTGTAGTCTCTCAAGGTTATTTATGCAGATTGGGTATGAACTGTAATTCCCTACAGATTTGAGAAAATCACATGAGGCAGATTTCCTCAGTTTTTACTCCTTTATATTAAACACTTTAATTCTTTTCCATTTATACCATGCATAAGTAAAAAGTACTTTGAATAATATTTTTGTGTCTTTGATCAAAGTAAGAAAAAGAAAAACTTTTACATTGAAGCGAGAGTAATGTTAAAATAGCAGTGAGTTTTCAATCATGTTTTCTAAGAAAGATATCCACATTGTTACAGCCCAATCCATGCCCATGGGATTTGCCTTGAAACATCATTAAAATTAATTATTAATATTTAAAAAATATTAGTGAGAAATTGAGCTAATGATTTGTTTCCTGAGTAGGAAATCTAGGAGTTGTTAACCCTAAGAGTCTCTTGCAGTATGTCTCTACATACCAGGCTAATTAATTCTCAAATCTGGACAGGAAATAGACTTGCATCAGTGTTCTTCTACTGCAAGGCATTGGCAAACACTGAGGTAGAGGATGAATTTTGCTTTTAAAATAATGTTACCAAAATTAATTGGAAGAATGGGAAGGGAGAAATGATCTCATTATGTTATGATCTCCAAAATAAAATGAAGGATCTCATGTAAACACACATTTAATTTATTCCACAATTTGACATGAGGTACTAAAACCTGAAATTAAAATTGGTGTTTTATATTGATTTAATAAGTTGATAGACAGTGTTCTTTTTCCCATATGTAATTACTGTCAGTGTCCTAAAAATCTTCAAGTATGTAGGAAAAGCCTTAACTTATTACAACTGTGAACACACACAGACATGCATACACACAGAGGCACATACATGCACACGCACACACACGCACACACACACACACAAAAAAAAAAAACACCAGGATAAGATATGAGAAAGATCAGAAAAAAAATTAACTACTACGTTTAACCTTAATGACTTTGTTTACTTTTTTTATAGAAACAAATATTTTCTATTTTTGTTTCCTTTTACTTAAACCTTCCAGCCATATATTTATATTTTCATTACATTTATTTAATTAGGGATAGGTAGATGTATACATACACATGGAGGAGGGGGGAGGGGAGAGAAGGGAGGGAAAAGGGAGAGGGAGTCCAGTCCGGAGAGAGAAGTCTGTTCTCTCTACCATGTAGTGCCTGGGGATGAATGAAACTCAAGTTCTCACATCTGGTGGCAAGCACCTTTGGCTGCTGAGACTATTCTTCAGCCACAGCACCATATTACTTAGGTGTGGCTGAATGGAAGAAGCTGTAGTAGACAAGCTGTTGGAAAAACAGTTTCTACTGTGTGAAAATGACTACCAAAATGATTCCCGTAAATAATACACTACTAAAAACTTATCATTTACCTGACATACAAATTACACTCATTTCCCCCTGCTTTAAAATAAAAAATTTCTTAAATAAAAATAATTAAGGAGCAAATGAACTGCAGTACTTTTTTGACAGCTTCCCCAAACTCATCTCTGATCAATTAATTACCTTATAGGGCTGGTCAAGGCACATAGGCAAGGGATGCCATGAAGTTATAACAGGATGTATGCTTCTGTGTACAATAGTCATCTGGCTCAGAAGACAAACACACACACACACACACACACACACACACACACACACACACACACACAAACACACACACAAACACACACATACACACACAACCTCACAGTATCAGCATACACAATAAACGCATAAATAAATAAGTAAATAGATTAATTAATTAATTAATTAATTAATTAAAATAAAACCAGTAACACCTGAGAAAGTTAAGTTTAAGGATAGCATGCTGTACACAATACTACAATACTCAATATACTGTCCACAGAGAACTTGACTCATTGATTTCTCTTTTACTGTGACTATGGCACCATGCACAGAGGAGGGACTGATTAGGTCAAGATAACTCTTCTATCGACACTTTTTTACTTTCTATGCAAATGTCACAAACTTTAAAAAGCTGAGGTCAGAAAAATCTGAAATTCATCAAGTTTACCTGCTTGCTAAAAGTTTCTCTAGGTGAATGGCAGGTGTGCTGCTATAAATGTAGTAAATGAATGAGATTTGCAATTGAAATACATCCAGTTCAGACAGATTGTTACACAACTGCCCACTGTTGAGACTGTCAGAGTCTTGGATTCTCTTCCAGCCACCATCTCCCTGTCTATAAAAGTCCTGAACTCTGTCCAGCCAACTCTATCCCCTTCTTTCCCTCCAATCCGAAAAGAAAGACCTTCATTCTCCAAAAGCCTTTTTAACTTAATCCCACCTGGCTCTATTCATTCCTTAAACCTTTTGGGGTGTGAAATGAGCTACAGTGCTAGGCTGCAGTATTTGCAACATGCATTATTATTCCGTCAGCTTTAGTGTGTCCAAAGGCTTAAAACATCTCTACCAAAGCTCTTGCTGCAGGGAAGAATCCTTATCTCAGCAAATGCAGTCTGAGGAGGGAGACAAAAGAGAGGCAGCCTAAGCAGGGCCGGAGAAAAGTGGCTGAAGACTGGATACCATCCGAGCAGCCTGGGGATATCCCTTTTTCTCTCCCTTGAATTCTTTTATAAGTATATTTTTATACTCCATCTATGACCTAAAAGTAATAATATTTGCATTTATATGCTTCTCTTCTCACATAGAAGACTTTTCCTTAAGTCAGGAGAGCCCTTTATGGGTATACAAACCATAAAAATGATAATAATGGTTCAGAAATAGGTTGCTGGGAGACACTAATATGTAAACAAGGTAAAGCTATATATAGTGATCTGTATGATACTAAATCTCTAGTCTTTTCGGACAGTTATAGAAGTGAGCACTGGAGTTATCAAAATCTGTAGGTCTGGAAATTACCATAAAAACTTAATTAGTTATAATCATCTTGATTCAATTTGCATCCATTAGGAGATTTTTTTTCAAAAGTAAGTGTTGGCATGTTATGGGATATTTGTACACTGTGTGGAGATATACTGTTGTGATTGGTTTAATAAAGAGTTGAACAGCCAATAGCTAGGCAGGAAGTATAGATGGGACTTCCAAGCAAAGAGAAGAAGTAGGAGGAGATAATTGAAGCACAGAGGAGACACCAATGAGACATAGAGGGAATTGGACATACAGAATGAAAGAAAGGTAAAAAGCCACAGAGCAAAATGTACATTACTAGAAATGGGTTAATTTAAGTTATAAGAGCTAGTTAAGAACAAGCCTAAGATATAAGGCGGGCTTTCACAATTAATAATAAGTCTCCATCACATTTGGGAGTTGGCTAGTGGGACAGAAAAAGGGTCATTACAATGACATCACATAGGGTTGCTAATACCTTATTTTCCATGTATTGTTTATTATTTTGTCCTTTATTAATTAATGGTTTCTCTTAAACATTTGTTGCTTCATATTCTGTTTATTGTGAATCAAACTTAAATTATGTCCAGGGAGAAAGGGTAAATTTAAGCTGGTAGGATTTTAAATTCATTTAGTCTACTTCTAATTAAGTCCCCAAATCTAATTTCCAGTACTTACTCATGGAAATATGTACATGAGCTGAAGAACTCTGGAGGATACTTTTAGGTTTCTGGCATCAATATTAAACATGAAAATTTACTTATGTGAATACTTTACAGATTTTGTTGAAGGTACATTGTTTTCTAGCAAACTAAAGATGATAAGACGCAGCACTCCTGTAATTCTAGCACTCAAGACTGAAGCAGGAGTCTTAAAAGGTTAATTTGGGATGTATAATGAGACTAATATCAGTCTGGGATACATAGCAAGACTCTGTCAATATAGCTATATAATTAAATGCAGTCTGTTTCATTGTCTCATTTTCATCCGAATCACATAGAAAAGAATAATATAATATGTGTCTTTTTTCCATACGAATACATTATCTCCACTTCATCTTGGGACAGCATCAACATCACCACAGAACAACGTTTTTGAGATCCATTATTTTTTTATTTTTTTATTCATTTTACATACCAACCACAGATCGCCCTCTCATCCCTCCTCCCACTCCCCCCACCTTTTCCCCCCAACCCCTCATCTCCACCTCCAACAGAGTAAGTTCTCTCATGGGGGGACAGCTAAGCTTGGTACATTCAAGGGTGAGTTAGGTGTCCAACGTCCAACCATAGGTAATGGAATGCTCCAGGGATAGATCCTGATCACACTGCCAGGGCCCCCTCAAACAGACCCAGCTACTCAACTGTCTCCTGTATGCAGAGGGTCTAGTCCAGTCTCATGCAGGTTCCACAGCGGTCGGTCTAAAGATCATGAGTTCTTTTGAGCTTGGTTCAGTTGTCTCTGTAGATTTCCCCATCAGGTGTCCATTATTCTTAAAGGTTTTCCTCTAGCCTTCCTTTCTTTTAGAATACTTGTGGTAACATTATTAAGCACAGTCCCGCCATGTATCAACAGTAGATATGTAATAAATAGGGTAGGTTAAACAGTTAAAAAACATAATTTAATATTTTCTATTGTTTTTAAATTTCCACAGATATTGACAGGTCCCTTCAGGACCTATCTTAAAGAAATTTCAAAGGAATAGTGAAAGAACAGGGGAATTGAATTGTCTAAAATCTACATGCCTGCAATACATTTTCATGTAGATGTCTTGATGGTGTTCTCATTTTCTGTATGAAAACAGATTCTTTTTTTTCATTTTTCTTTATTAAGAAATTTTCTACTCACTCCACATACTATCCACAGATCCCCCCTCCTCCCTCCTCCCACCCCCCAGCCCTCTTTCCCAAGCCACCCCGCATCCCCACATCCCCCAAATCAAGGTCTCCCATAGGGAGTCAGCAGAGCCCAGCACACTGAACCTAGGCAGGTCCAAGTCCCTTCCCACTGCACCAAGGCTGTGCAAGGTGTCACACCACAGGCACCGGGTTCCAGAAGCCTGCCCATAGACCAGGGACAGATCCCAATCCTCCTGCCTGGGTGCCCCCCCAAACAGTTCGAGCCAAACAACTGGCATGAAAACAGATTCTAAAGGCTAGAAATCAAGATACAAGACAAAGCCTTGTACAACTATAATAAACAGTGTTTGTATGTCAGCATGACCTTCTTCCTTTTCTGTAGCAGGTATTAGAATCATTTGAAAAGTTTGCTACAGCAGCATGATGGGCCTGCACCCCAACTTTCTGATCCCATAGATGTAGAGTGGTTCTGGGTAGTTCACATGTTTAATACATTTTCTGAGGTGATAGCCAATGCTGTTGACAAAGCACTGTGACAATGTCTGCTGGAGAATAAGAGACTTAGGAAACTACTTGGAAGAATGCTCAAAGGTGGTAGACCTTGAGCAGAATAAGAAACGGTAACATGAGTAAACACAAGAAGAAAGTTGTCTAAAGGGAGATTAGAGAGTAATTATCGCCTTGGACTTTAGCCTCCCAGCATAGAAGTGGACTAATCAGTTCCAGTTGTCTGGAGCCTGCAGCCAACATGAACAAATAAAGCCTCTTCTCATTTGGGAGGTCTAGTATTTTCAGTTGGTGTGATGACTTCTACTGGAAACCAGGTGCTGATAAAATCCAGAGCTCTTGATCTACATTCTCTCTCACATGAATGTGCCAGTCTTCACCTGGAACTATTTTATATTGATAAAGCTTTTAGGACTAGAATATCTTTAACACTCTAATCCACTTCTGCCTTTTTTCCTAAGCTGCAGCAAATACATGTGCATATAGCTACATAAGTAAAATAGTCCTTCTGCTCACGTGATAGAAGGAGATAGTTTCATCTCCAAAAATAACAATAGTAAGGTGTCTTTGCTATGCTAAATCTATCTGGGATTTTATTAAAGGAATATTAGTGGCTTTGTGTTCTTTCATTAAATTTATCTGCTTTTCAAATGAAAGTGTAATATTCCAAACTCTGAGACATTAGAGAGAGCCTCCACTTTCCCAACTTCCTCTTCAGTGGCTGAAGATACCAAATAAATGTTCAGTCAATTGAAGACTTTAGAAGAAAGAGGAGTTACCCTATAGACATTTTTTTCTTTTCATTGATTATATGAATTTTGAGTATTCAGTGCACATTCCCTGTGTACCCAAACACACTGTTGCTGTTAGCTATCATCCTAGGGAGATGTTGAATATTCTGGAGAGGCAACAGCATACTCAACATGTTATTTCAAGGGATAGGAACTACATTGTCTCCTGACAACCATAAATAACAGTAAAGATAGGAATGTTTACAATCCCAAGGCAAAGATTGTTGTTGTGGTTGTTGTTGTTATTGTTGTTAACAGTAGGGGATTTACCGTAAGCACATTGTATCATTTTTAAGCCTCTCTCTCCTTCTTTCCTTGTCCTCCTCATTCACTCCCAAATTTAAATGCATAGTTTTATATTAAGATTATGATCTTGAATGAATAAAAGAACTGAAATAATATGGAGGACTAAAAGTTGAGTCTCTAGCTAAATTTTAAGGTACAAGTAAGTAATTCTTAAGAGAAATTAAATTAATTAAGAGAAATTATCACCAAGACACACAGTAGATGATGCAGATACCACATGTTTCAGACTGGAGAATTGGTTGCCTTTTTATCTGGAGGTGTCTTTTGCCACCCTGTGGTGGCTTACAAGTTGACAACTGCAGATCCAGACTGCAGAGGTCCTCAGAGCAACCATATGGCTTCTGTCTTTCAATTAGGACTGCTTGGACCTTAAATTTAAGGAAATATCAGAAGCTAAAAAAAAAAAAAAAAAAGATTTAAAAACTAAATTCTGAAATTTGATTTCACTATGTAGTTCTTAGGTAGTTTGATTTTCTTGAAAGATGAGATATACTCATTAAGAAGAAATGCTTAAATCATGAGGATTGTGTTTATTTTATCTTATTCAAATTAGATTCCAATTTTATATGAATTGACCCATTCAACTATTGACATCCATTGATAACACAGACAAGAAAAACTGAAAAGAAATCAGATTCTCAAGAGAAATGTGTAGAGTGATCTTTGTAAGATTCTGTAGGATATGCAAACAAGTACTAAAGGCAGGTCTCAAAAATGAGCACATTTCATGTCATTAGTAATAATTCTGCTAATGGTTTGTAGTAGTGCTTGATTTTATATATATATAAATTGATTTTATAAATATATATATATATATATATATATATATATATATATATATATATATATATATATATATATATACTGAAAATAGACTTCTTTCATATGACACATGCCAACCACTCCCAGGTCATCAAATAATTTATTTCAAAATATGCATCACTAAATGATTTAAAATGTAACATGGTTTTTTTTTTTGGTATTTCATCTTCTGTTTTTATGTCATTTTCCCTCCCTTAGGAGTTCAAACTCATCAATGCCAACATTCTCTACTGGAGATGGACCATTTGTGAGAGTAAACAGAGCCCCGAATGGCAGCCTGACACTGACACCCAGGTAAGTATTGAGATGTTTTATTTTCTTTTGGTACACAAGACTAGATGGAAATATTTTGAAGCCAATAAAGTGTCAGTGGTACCACATACACATGAAAGTTGTTCACTTTCTTCTATTTGTGTCATGCCAAGCACCATCTAACTAATCTTTTCTGATAGAATTGTCTGGTCCTCATTTTTATAAGACAGTCTAATGAAATATAAGTAACTAATATTCTGGCATGCAGATAGGGAGATGATATACCCTAATACTGTTCTTATTTTCATATTCCAAATCCCTAAACCCCATGATAAGAAGAAATTGTGAGTCCTAGAATGGGTAGGATCAATGCTCCTCAGACAACCATCAAAAGGGACAGGGTTAGATGAGAATCAAATATTATCTTTCCTAACAAATAAATACGATTATCACTTAAAATAATATAATTAGGCATATATTGCCTCTTTTTTTTTTTTTTACTGTTTTAAGGTAGGTTTATTCTTTCAGTCTTTTGTAGGGGTTTGTAAAGCAGCACCCTTCCTCTATTCAAAAGCATGTCATGAGTAAATTATGTAATTCCTCCTATTTAGGCATTAGTGGCAGTTTATGTATGAAATCGGACTCTGAGTTTTATAATTTCACTATAGATAAACTGTGGGTGAGAACTGACTGCAAGGAGACATCAAAATTGCACTCTGAGTTAACATCCTATCACCACTGTGTTTTGTTTAACACACTTGATGTGAAAGTCAGCGCTCTCACAAGCTCAGGTAGTAAATCAAATTCGTGAAGACCGTATTTAGTATCATAAGGTCAAGTAGTAAATCAAATTCATAAGGACCATATTTAGTATTATTGAAAAAGCCTTGAGGTTAAGTATTTTGTATCAATGTTGCCTGATATCACGAGTCTCATTGGAGATCAACCAAACCATCTGAAAGTTTTCAAAGAGGTTTTCCATCCTCCTTTCTATAAAGCATTCTCAGGTTCATGGTTCTCCAGGAGGTTGATAATCCTATCTACTCATGTTTCATAGATTAAATTTTAGTTAGAAAGAGAAAAGAAAATAGTTTAGAGCCATTCAAAATAGTTGCATGTATGTTTCAGAAAAGGACCATGTCAATCTATCCTTATGAAAAGGTGTCAGTATCAATTAATATTTAATGACACTATTATACCTACATCCATGATATTTAAAAATGACTTTATATAGATGCACACTTTACCTTTTTTACACCAAAAAAAAAGCCAATTAGCTAAACGTCCTCAATCCTTTTTTTTTTTTTTTTTTGGTTTTTCGAGACAGGGTTTCTCTGTGTAGCTTTGCGCCTCTCCTGGAACTCACTTGGTAGCCCAGGCTGGCCTCGAACTCACAGAGATCCGCCTGACTCTGCCTCCCGAGTGCTGGGATTAAAGGCGTGCGCCACCACCGCCCGGCTCAATCCTTTTCTTAATTGGCCACTTTATACTGCACTGAGAAAATTGAGATGTATTGATTTATTCATTCCCTTAATTAATGTTTTTATTTATTTGTTGAACAATTATTATACTCAGTGTCATATGAATAATGGTGCCTTTGAGAGTATCCTTGTTTTTTAAGATTTCTAGTAAAGACAAGTGAGAAGTTACCAGAGAAAAATTGAAATTTCTTGTTAAATTGGTAATGAACTACTAACTACTTCTGTGCTTGATAAAAATTAATTAAGCATTGTTTGCTCTTTTGAAGACCAGTAACAATGTCTTAGAAGCCATTTTGGATATGGATTTTTATTGGCAAGTACTGTAGATGTGAAAAGTGTTTTATGACACTTAAAAATATTCTATAAGGCATCCTATAAACTATTTTTCATTCCAACATAGGTGGGCATCAAAAGGAAAACAGATTTCTTTGAAGCATTTTATATAGAGAGAAAGACATATAATCATATTAATTATTATTAGTAAAACACATTTTATTATATTTCTATTGAACTTGCCTTGTATATTAAAAGAGAATATCAATCATAGAACATAGATGCATGTGCTTTTAAATAAGCTTTATCATGCATATTCTAAAAGCATTGAGGTGCTTTGATAGAGCATACAGTATTGTTTTGTACTTTTCCTTTCCCAAAGTAAAAAGATTTAAGCAACATGTACACCTCATTCAGGTAAGTACTTAAATGTAAAACATTTCATTCTATATGTGTGCACATGTACACAAATATGTGTGTTATTTAATGTGTGAGATATCCTCGGCAGAAGAAAAGAGTGTAAAGTATTATGATTCCTGGTGTAACATTGACCTCTGCTGGTTGGATTGTAGAACACCTTATAAACAAATTTTCTTTATGTACATTTTTGGCTCTTGAAAAACCAAATTTCAAAATTATAGGCAATACTTTTTCAGCAGTTTGTGCCTATTCATTTTTTATAGTCTCCATACACATGTCTGCTTCTCTTACAAACAGAGGCTGCAAGCCATTCATTATTCACTTACAGAATGAAGTACACAGTCTACAGAATGATTCATCACTAAATAGCTCTGAAATTGATGATATTGAGGCTGATTTTCATCAGTTGTTCCTCATTTACAGTCTTAATTTCTATTAGTTCAGTTACCAAATGGCCAGTCACTGTCTAAATATTTTAAAGGGTAAATCCATACATAAGCTGTTCATTAGTTTCAATTATTGCCAATCTGGATAGCACTAGCCAGTCTTATTGGGTCCTGAATGGGCCATCTCTTGGTGTAACATAACCAAGGCATGCATTATCTTCCCATTAATTTTTCAGAAGTTATTTTAATTCTCAAAATTACTTGCAGTATTCAGTGCTTTTCTCCAAGTAAGTCATAATTTGCTCAATAGTGACATCAAAGTAAAGAAACAGTGTATATCTTTAAAAGTTTTCTGAATAATAAGGAGAGAAGGAAAAGTCATATGTGGGTATTGCTAAAAATCTACAACCTGTAGTAAACATGTATTGTCTATTCATGAAATCGTGGAAAAGTAAGAAATCAGTTTGTGTTACTCTCACAATAATAACAAAAACTGCAAAATTTACAACCATGGTATGTCATAGGGGCTTGGTTACAAGGCAACTCATTGAATATAGAGTTTAATTCTATATGTGGTTTTAGATATATACTAGAGGTATTGAAACATATTCCCTAAGAATGAGAGAATGATGAAATCCAAGGTTGGTATGAGCAAAGTGGCAATATCTGCCATAGATCAAATATTATGTTTAACTCATGATAATTTCAAAGCAAAATTTTCTCTTAATCTCCATGAAATCACAATACATTAATCTATTATAATCATATTGATACTGAGAAATTTTCCTAAAATCACATAAAGAGTTAGTGATAAAAATGCAAACACAGCCCTATTTGACATTCAAGTGGGCCGTTTTCTTCTATGGATTTCAACTTCCCTGAATTTCTTATCTGGCACATAGATTTAAATGTCTATTCAACTAACAAAAATGTATTTTCTGTTTATAGTCTACAGTGTTCACAAGATTTCTTGATTCTCTTGCACTGTAACCGTAAATGTAAGTATTTGTCACCCTTTAAGCCTTCAACTTAAAATTCCAGACAATTTCATGTCACTTGAAATTATTTTGTCATCAATTTAATTTTCATGACCAAATGAATGACGTAAGAATAAAGTATATGTCATCTCTTCAATGATTTTTGATAGCATGTGGAGAAAAAATGGTGACCCAGAAAGTCAACCCAAAGATCTTCGGTGGAAGTGACGCCCAAGCAGGGTCGTGGCCCTGGGTGGTGGCTCTGTATTACAGAGAGAGTTACCTTGACAAGCTGCACTGTGGTGCGTCACTCGTCAGCAGTGAATGGCTGGTGTCTGCTGCACACTGTGTCTATAGGTGAGCATGAATGTGAAGGTCCCAGTTGGGCATGACTCACTCACACACCAGGGTGCCAAACACTCACCATCACCAAAACTGACTTGAGACACAGTGGCTCCATGTTCTCTGTCTCATGCTAATAAAGATGTAATATGCATATCCATCTAGGAGTATGCAAAGCACAGTGCAAGCTTTATTAAGAGATATTAAGTAAATTTGACAAATGAAGGAAAAGTGAGAAAAACTCTCAAGAGTGGGGGGAGGGGCACAGACTTCAAACAGAAGAAAAAGCCCTTGAAATAATCTATGAGCTTTTATATAGCCATAGTACTAGCTGAACAATGCTTGTGATAATTGTTATGAAATTATTGGTTCTCTGGGCCATCAGACACTGAGCCAACTCTCAGCCAATATGCTCTGTGCATGTTCCCCTAAACCAACCAGGGAAGTGATTGTGTACTATTCATGGACCGCTCCCCCAGTAAGTGATGGTTGAAGACCCCATCCATTCACCTGTCTCCTGTTTTGATAGTTATTACTGTCTGCTAGTTGTTAGCTGGTGTCAATGGCCTCCAACCTCACAGGTGCCTCAAGTGTTATTAATTATACTAAGTTCTCTTTGTATATATACCAAAGAATACATAACAAAAGTATATATAGTTGTTCTTAGTTAATGTTGGTTAACACCTTGTCTACACAATAGGCTGGGATTTCTATCCTGAAATAAATGAAGGCTTCCTTAGAGATCGTTTCAATTACCTACATTAGAAACAAGAATCTGTTAAAAAGCAGTAACACCCATATGTTTCCTGGGAGATCAGGATGTGGTCTCAGGAAAGCTAGCTAGCTGGCATGTTGACACTGACTTTAATTCTCAGAGCTTGCCTCTTTTCAAGACCTCTTAGCTACCTCATACACAACTGCAAGTTCTTTGTTTCTCATCACTAATGCCTCTGCCCTCATCACTCAGTCATAACATTCCCTTTTAACTCCGGCATCTATTCCCACTTATGTGAGCAACTGATAGTTTCCACCATGGACCCTTTTCTCTTACAACCTATAGAAAACTATTTCCCCCCTCATCAAAGTGTCCTTTAGCAAACAGGATCATCTCAGCAGACACAAAACAACATCTTATTTTATATAGGCCCAAGCCCATCAGGAAAATATGTCTACTGTTTGTGACAAAGTTTGCAATCATTTCTCCATAAAATTATTTATAAAATTTTGATTCAAATATATTATTCATTCATTATATCAAGTATTACTTCTCCTACACACATTGACATCTTTATCTAGTCACAAGGTAAACATTTTTAAGTGTAGAATTGATATTTATTGTGTAATTTTTGTTATCATTCAATTAGGTCAATGCTTACTTTTATCAAATCATCACTACAAAAATCACATTCATGGAGAGCCCTCAAATTATAAGCACATTGTGCTCTAAAAGTCTGTGGGTTAAGTACCTTGCAATGACTTAATTCTTGGGTCGCATTTATGTTAATGCTACATGTACCTAAAATTTAGAGCTAATTTCCATGCATACCTTTGTTTTGTGACAAGAAAAAGCAAAGTTCATACCTAATTCTGGGAATCATTTCTTCTCATTAAAAGTAGTCATTACTAATGCAGTGCCATGGGGTTAAAGAGAGTAAATGGAGAGAGATGAGGGGGAAAGGAAGAAATAAATGATCGGGGCCCAAGAAACTGTTCATCTACTCTGGCACAAGGAATGTCAAGGCTTTAGTTACCTACTAACAATTCTCAATGAGATCATAAAAGAAAGGAAGATTTCTCCTAAGATGTATGAAAACCTGACAAAGAATTGATCACCTGCATCTAAGAGCTGAGAGAGCATTGCATCCCATAACCTCATTTGTTAAGATTAAGGTGAGTCTCCCTATAGCAGCACAAGACTGAGAATGAACTGTGGGCTCAGGCTTGGAGAAGGTAGATGTACATAGTCAGGTTCAAACATTTAAGCTCTCCTTCTAATTCAAACAAGGAGAGTTACTGGGTATGTAAAAACAAATTGTCAGACAATTTCAGGGAAGACAGAAAGAGGCAGAGTTGTCATGTGATGAACATTGCTGATTCCACCTGCATCTAGATGCCCATGGTACCATAACGAGGATAAACTCAAATGTAGACCACAGAAGTCTGTAGATCTGGGACACATGGCCAGATGGTAGATTGGCTAACCAATTAGTTTTCTGGGGGACTAACCAAAGTATTGCTCCATCTGCCTTTACAGCTATCTGGTATTATACATTGGTAGAATGTTTAAATAACTAAATAATAGCCTCACTCAATAGTAAAAGCTACCTCCATTGACCCTATTGTCTTCTGACAATTGCATTTGATCTCTTTCCCAACACAACAAAGAAATAACTGTAGCATGCATTCACTTCTCATCTGTACTAAATATTTCTTCACTCTTTTCCTATACTCATTCTTTTGAGCAAGTTACAAGTTGGTGGTCTCTATCACAACTGTATTATAAATAAAAGTTTAAGCTAAAAATTTGGTCTTTTCTCTTGCACATGGATAGGTATTACTCAACAATATTGTTTTGTTAGCCTCAGGTTTGGGAAATTTCTGTTTGACATCCTCACAGAACAAATGATTTATAAATGTCAAGCAGGCCTAGAGCAGAATCAATGACATATTGCACTTATCTATTCCATGGATGTACTTTTTATAGGTCAGTGATACCAATATAACATCTATTCAAACCACAAATGCATAAAAGGATCAAAAAGCTGTCCTATCTATTATAAGCACATGTTCAATCAGACAGAATACAAAATGTCTTCATCTACTTTTAGTTTGAACACAAATGAGTAAAGGTGAGCTATA
Organism: Peromyscus californicus insignis; assembly: GCF_007827085.1. Lineage (NCBI taxonomy): Eukaryota > Metazoa > Chordata > Mammalia > Rodentia > Cricetidae > Peromyscus > Peromyscus californicus. The sequence goes on along the minus strand of NW_026294458.1, from coordinate 60,683,364 downwards.
CTATAATCATAAACATTCAGAATTGTCCAGAAATATTTGCATCTTACTATCCTCAGACATTCACTAGAAATAGTTTCTCTTTCTAATTTTCTTGTCTATTGCTTGATGTCACTGGCAAAGCAACAAAAAGGTTTCCAAATTATTTTAGTGACATATTTAAAATATTTTCACAGAATAACAAATTGATACCACCAATTTTTATTTTATTCCCTCGTTTTATCTGTAAAAGTAATTTCTTAATAAAAGGAAAATTGTGATCAGGATATTCATTGAACTAATGCCACACAGAATTCCTATGTTTAATACAATGTTAGCACGCACTTCTACCCAGCAGATGGTGAAGTGGAAAGTTCTTCTGTCTCCTCAGTCTACTCAGAATCCCTTTGACACTTTACTAACCCATCCAACACATCCTTTGATTGCATATTTTGTAACGTATATTATATTTATATATATATATGTATGTATGTATATATATATAATTATGTATGTATTTGCAGTTATTAGACTTCTTAGAAGTTTAATTTCCTTCAGGCTTCTATATCAGATTTCTGAGGTTGTCTCTCTGTTGAGAACACCTGTCATCTTGAATTTCACTGATAAATCTTATTATTTCTTAATGTGTGGAAGCACATGAGCTTATGTGGCTTCAGATACAATGGGTAGTACTCAATCTTCCCAGGGATTTCATTGCTTCTGGCTTCTCATCTGCTCATTTAATAAAGTGTTTTTGCTAAGAAATCACACTACACTAAGCATTTTTCAAATATTTTGGCATGATAGTGCTGTATGGACCAACAAAATCCTTGTTCCAATAATCTTTATTCTAAATATTAAAGGATAAAAATATTCAAATAAATATTTTAGAGAATTATATGTGCACTAAAGACACATATAACCAGCATAGGCCAAGTGAAGGGAGGGTTAGGATAGTTGGCGGGAGCTTCACTGATCTACTTGAAGGACTAGCTAAAGAAGTAATGGATAGATAATATGCATACATATACATGTGTGTGTGTGTTTGTGTGTGTGTGTGTGTGTGTGTGTGTGTGTGTGTGTGTGTGTGTGTGTGTGTGTGTATCCATCCATAGCAACAAAGTCACTCTGGTGAACAGTGATGTAGGCCTATTCCAGAAACTTCAAGAATCTTTGCTACTTGATTTGGCTCTTAAAGGAACAAAAATAACATTGGATATTGAAGTACAATCTTGAAAAAGAATCATTAGGCCATGACTAATGAGATGAACAACCTTTTAGAGGCTGCAGAATAACCTCATCTTATCAGGCTGATGTGTGGTGATAAAATTACTAAGCAAGAGTGAAATTGTAGAAAGCAGATAGAAATTGATGATGCTATCCTAGGATCACAGCTGAGGATGGTGGGAATTTACTAGCAAAGACACATATGTATAATAGCACTAGGAAGAATTAAGGGGTGACTATAAGTAATGTGAGTTTGATATGAGAAAATGAGAACAAAGAGGTAGTAAAAACAGAAGTATGGGTTCTTACTTTTTATACCTATCTAAGCTATCTTTAAAAAATATAGATTCTTCTCTCATACACTACATCCCTTCCTCCACTCCTTCTAGCTCCCCCAACCTTCCCTCCTGCCCAGATTCACTCTTCCTCCATTTCCTCTTCAGAAAAGAGCAGGGCAGGCCTCCAAGAGACAAACAGGATGAAACAAGATACAATATGACAAGGCAAAAAGCCCTCATATCGAGGCTGGCTGGACAAGGCAACCAGTAGGAGGAAAAGAGTCTCAAGAGCAGGAGAAAGAGTCAGAGATGCATCTGCTCATGTGTTTGGAATCTCACAAAAACAGCAAGCTAACAGTCATAACATGTATGCAGAGGGTGTGATGCAGACCTGTACAGGTCCCTGTGTTCTCTGCTTCAGTCTCTGTGAGCCCATATGAGTCCTGCTTAGTTCATGCAGTGAGCCATGTTCTCCTCATGTCCTCTATCCCTCCTGACTCCTACAGTCTTTTCTCTCCCTCTTCTGGGATTCCCCAAGCTCTGAGGGGAGGAACCTGGTGGAGACCTCCAATTTATACTTTCTCTCTCTCTCTCTCTCTCTCTCTCTCTCTCTCTCTCTCTCTCTCTCTTCTGCATAATTTCTGGCTGTGGATTTTTTTAATTGATACTGGTCAGTTTGGACCTAAATTCTAGAGAAGCAATGACTGAAGTATGATAACATGCCCTTGATACTTGAATTCATAGCATCATCACTGAATAAGCTCATCGATGGATTGAATGTATAATATATTTTTTAAAAGACTAAAGTAGAATCCTGAAGTATTCTAATATTTAGAGTAGAAAAGAAAGAGAGCTGGAGGGGGATGGAGAAAGAAGCACTAAGTGAAAAATAAATCACAAGTGCATGTGCTGTTTGGGAAGTCATGCAAAGGAGGGTGTTCAAAAATGATTCCTTGTTTCTGTGACTAGTTCACAGGCAGGTAATGATGATGTTGTAGCTTCCTCCCAGTGCCTTGTATTTTGCCTTCTTGCACTTCAATAATATTTATACTTACTCATAAACAGAGTAAAAATCTGTGTCCTAATTTTCTATTCATTTTCATTATTTATTATTTATTTAATTATTTCTTTGTGCACTTATTGTAGACTCATGCTCTCCCATTACCAAGTCATTATGGCGACTAAAATAATTGTGGTAATTATTAACTGATGTCTAAACTGCTGAAATTTGATGAATTTTATCCAATTTGGTCTGATGTTTCTTTCTGGATTGTTCTTGATAATTCTTGAAGAATTTTTTTACTCTGTAGTATCAATTTCCATTTCAGAAACATCTTAATTTTCACTCCTTAAAATTATAATTGGCTATACCCTAGGTGGTCCTCATCTTATTCAGAAGAGAATAACTCTAGAGTCCAAAAACTTTTCTAGGAGAAAGCAGGATTATGGACAAACTTGCTGTGGCTGTTTTGTGCCATTTATAGTAATTGTAAAATAGAGTGGGGGCTCCAGTTTACAATTACAAAATACAACCTGTGGTAATGTCTATTTCACTATCATGTTGCTCTTCCTTGACTCTCTTGCTATTTTTGTTCCCTAAAACATTGATTCCTGAGGCAACATCACTATTTGGGGATAGCACTGGTTTACCTACCCATCTGGTGCAGTACTGATTTCCTAGGAAATGTGTTCTAGTCTTCGTGATTGCCAAGTCAGAAATGCATGGCTTTCTGGTCCCTCCCAATCTTTGTTTTTCCTTCAATTCTAAGACAAGCATCTTTACCACAAAACTTAGCAGATGGTGGTAAAACTTGACAGAATTAAGTCAACTTCTACACCTGAAGCAGCCTTATCCAAGTGACATCCAAAGGATTAGAGGTTGCTATCGGTATGACCAGCTGTCCACTTACCTTCTGTCTTCTTCCTTCCTATCATTTCATTGCCATTCCTTTATTCCTTCTTTCTATTCTATTCTTTTACATTCTGTTATTTTTCCCCTCTACCTCCTTTTTTTTTCAGAGCTGGTGATCAGTCCAAAGGACTTGCACATCTCAAACCAGCGCTCCTCCACTGAGTTGTACTCCCAGCCCAGCTCTTCCACTTTGTCTTAGAGTGTAGAATCTATGAAGAAATAAAAATTTGAAAACACATAGAATCACTTCTTTTCAACTAAAATGATACCTATGAAGGCGGTTCTATCTGTTCCTCTGAAACCAGAAGCCAAATAAACTCTTTCCTTATATAAGTTGCTTTTTCATACTGTTTTTTTTTTCATGGCAGTAGGAAAGTAACTAATACAATGTCAAAATGTTTGAGGAGACATCATATTAGAAGAAAAATGATATTAATTAAGCTTCTGTAATCTGATTAGGAATGTTAAAATCGAGTCACATTTGGAACCCAGTAAAGTTGGTTTACATGGTATTGATAATATACTAGTGGTTGCCAGAAGCTAGGGAAGATAAACAGAGGAGACTAGGAGGGAATTTGATCAATAAGTAAGGCTGGGACATAAAATAGAAGTTAGTTTTCTATTACACAAGAGTGTGGCTACAAGTAACAGTGATATATGTTTCAAAAAGGTAGAAGAAATCATCTTGAATAATTTCACAAGAAAATAATAAATGTTAGAGAAAAATGTATGTACTTACTTTGACTTAAGCATTACAACATCATATATACACCTGCATTAAAACATCAAATGGTGGTCCCTAAGTATGTCCAAATTTTCATATCAGTGAAAAATAATAAGAAAAAATACTTTCAAAGGAACATTCCCTAGAGGATCAAGTAATAATATTGAATGGAAATGCTGTACAGTTTTAACTTTTTGTTAGATAACTTCTGGAAAGTTTTGTTCTAAATGAAAAAGATTGAAAAGATTTTCTTATTACAATCTTCAGAAGAAATAGAGATCCAACCAGGTGGACAGCATTCCTGGGCCTGCATATGCAATCAAATCTGACTTCTCCTCAAGTAGCAAGACGGGTGATTGATCAAATTGTCATAAACCCTCATTATGATAGTCGAAGAAAGTTCAGTGACATTGCCATGATGCACCTTGAGTATGAAGTGAATTACACAGGTAAGAGAATGATATCTAGCCACTCCATCTGCTCACAGCAATGCAAAATGAGACTTGAAATATCATCTGTAGCAATTCAATGCTAATTCATAAAATTTGATAATTTTCTGCAGACATTCTTATAACCTAAAAACAATTGAAGTATATAGGAAAAAGTATGAAATCTCCCTCATCATAGTGCTTAAATCCAACTATATGGACGTCAGTAAAATGAACACTTAGAGTCCTCTCATAGAGAAGCCTCTCTCTTTGTCATGCAATAGAAACATGGGTCCATCTGTCAAAATGCATGAAGCAAGACACAAAAGAAAAGAGAATAGGTTGATGAAATATGTTATCCACGTGGCAACAGTTTTAAAGGAGATCCAACAATATTATAAGACCAACCAATGAAGGATTGCCTCAAGCACCTATAAAATTTGCAAGAATTCACTTGGTAAAGTGAAATTTGTCCTAAAGAGTTCTGTTCTGTTCGATCCTAACAGTTACTATGAAGTCTTTTCCAAAGCCCAGTTGGGCAGCATTGCCACCATACATGAAATGAATTATTTTTCACAGAATGTTATAAAAAACAACTGTCAGGATTATGTCCATGTTTGATATGAGAATTTAATTCATGGGATCAGTCTACATGTGGATTACGGAAAAGCAGAACATTACAATCCTTAGTAGCATTGCACTGTCCTCAAGGGTAGTCTTCGTTTCTGTATCTTTCATACATCTTGGGGACATCAGAAGCTCACTGAAAACCAAAGTACTTGTCAGCTGATGCTGAGAAATCAAACACAATACTTCCATAAGACCCAACTGAAACAACTGAAACGTGATTTTAATATGGTTCTATGTGTCAAAAAATATTTTAAAACATTCTCCAGTATTTTTTTCTCAACTAACATTTTGAAAGAACTTTAAAGGGGCCAGCAAGATGTCTCATCAGGCAGAGACCAGCAAGTAGAGGCACTTTTGTGCGGGCCTAATGACCAGAGTTCACTCGTGGATCCCACAAGATGATGGGAAAGAACTGGCTCTCTAGAGTTGTCCTCTGCCTTCAACATGCAAATGTGTGAGATTTCACTTACATGTATACATATATGTGTACATATGCATACGTGCATGCAAATACATGTATATGTACACATATAAATAAAAATTTAAAAGAACATTCACGACATTTAACAAAATTGGAACTACTTTCAAATGAGTAACATGGTTATTTAAAAATCAAAAACAAATGATAAATCCTGAGCTAAGGTGTTATGTACATGAAAAAAGATTATTTAGAGAATGATGGGGAAGAATCCCAAGAGTTCACCATACCATCAAACACAGACAAATGATTACTGCTCTAAAATGACTTTGCCCCTTAATATCTGAAGTTCCTCCAGGATAGTGAAATTCAAATACAAACATTTTATATTAAATGTTGGAAATGGTTGATTTTTAAAAATTTGTTAGAAACATGAGTAATATTCAGGTGTTTCTTCTTTTTCTGCTGTTTAATTTGTTTTGCTTGATATTTCAGATTATATCCAGCCTATTTGTTTACCAGAAGAAAATCAAATATTCATTCCAGGGAGAATGTGTTCAATTGCTGGCTGGGGATTTACTGACATTTATAGTAAGTTATCACATTTGAAAATGAGAAAATGTATACTAGAAAATATATGCTACTGAAATTTGCTATGGATATTTTCAATATTTTTATATCTCAACCTATTTTTGCAGAATATTCTAAAACAATTGTTGGGGTTATATTCATGTTTATGTTATGTAATACCACCAAATATTTTCAGATTGTGTAGAATCTAATCCCATAACCCAGAAAAATCAAGGTGCTACCAAAACCATTATGTAAATTTAGCATGAAAAAATACTGATGAATTAAAAATTTATACATATTGAAGTGAATATAACCCAAGGTTCTATAAATTTGTGTTTACATACAAAAAGAAGTCTCATCTCAAGAGTGGAATTACTACCTTTTACATTTTTACAATCAACAAAGCTATCTTTATTTGTAGTGTTATTGTCTCACATTTAAATTCTCTAAAATGAAAAAAGGATCTTTGTTAACTTTAATGTACTGGTTCTTCCTACTGGCAAAAGATCTCAAATATAAGATGAACAGAAGACCATAAATTTGTACATTACTGAATCCTTAAGATTTACTTAGTGGCATGTTTCCAAACACAAATCTGATGCACATTAAATATACTTGAGCCACATCAGCAATCACCTTGGGAATGAAAGTCAAAACAGCCATATAAATATCACCTTAGCCCCAGTAAGAACAGCTCCTAACAAGCAAACAAAAAGTAAGTGCTGGTGAGGAGATAAAGAAAATGGAATTGTGGACATTTCTTGTGGGAGTCTAAATTAGTACAGCTTTTGGGGAAATATCACAAATGTCCCTTCAAATTTCAGAATAGAACTCCCACATCATCTAAACATGTTCCTACCGCATATGACATCCAAAGGAACTGAAATTAGCATAAACATGCTAAGACCTCCACATGGCATGTTCCCTGCAACATAGTTCCCAATAGGCAAGAAAAGGAAACAAATTGTGTGTAGCACTAGCGAATAGATAAAGAAAATTTAGTAATTGGACATAGTGGTTTGGACTGGTAAATCTATCAACCAGGTGGAGACTGAGGCAGGAGCTTTGAGTGTTTGGGGCTAGCCTTGACTACATGGTGAGACACTATGTCAAAAACACACACACAAAAAGAAAATAAGTAAATGTAGCATATATTCACAATGGAATGCTATTTGACCATAAAATGATGAAATATTGAAATTTGTGACAGTGTGCTTGAAATTGAGGATTATTTTAAGTGAAATAAACTAAGCACACTAACCCAAGTAATATATGATCTTACTTACATGAGGAAACCTAAAAGTTGAAGGCATAGAAGTTGACAGCAAATGGTTATTAGAGGCTGGGAGGAGTGCAGAGGAGACTAGATTGACCAAATGCATGATAATTATACAGAAACAAGAGCGTCCAGTGTGATCACTGCAGTAAGGGAATTATGGACAGCAATGACGTTCTATTCACTTCAAAGCGCAGAATAAATGATTCTGAAGGTCTGACAAAGAAAAGGATAAATGTTTGAGGAGAAAGATGATTTGCCTTAAGTACCAAATAATATATGCATGAATCCTGCTTTATTTTCTTTTTTTAATATGTAGAGAGAAATGAGTTTAAAAACTATAGCTAACCAGAATATGTATATATGAATGAATGAATTATATGATATAGCCCAGATATTCATACCATCAAACCTAATTACATCTTTGGCTACAAGATTCCTTCCAAGACTACAACATCATGAACAAAGTTTTGAATGTTCAGTAAGGCTAGGCCAAAAGGAAGGGCACTATTGTCTGGCAGGATCATGTGACTTCTATAGGCCTGATAGGTAAAATGTCCCAGATGTATTTAAAAAGCAAATACACAAACTTTATGGAGCTGTCTAGTCTCAGAATCAAAGCACTCACTTTGAAAATTTTTTTTTGGAGAGAATGTATGTAATGGCTTAGTGGTTTTCAGCCTTTGGTCATGTAAAACATGGTGATCAGAAACCTTATCACAACATTATACTTAGCCTATACAAATATACTGCACATATTTCTTCCATTTAGTTCTTTATTTCACTTTTGAAATGGAATGGAAGAGGGGAGTTGGACCAATAGGACCGAGAGACAGTGTATACATGTATGAATATGTTAAAGAATAAAGAAAAACGGTCTTTTTCTTTTTTTATTAAGAATGTTTTTTCATTTTACATACCAACCACAGATTCCCCCTCTTCCCTTCTCTGGCCCCCTAGCCTTCCCCCTACCCCAATCCTCCCCTCATTCCCTCCTCTGACAAGGTAAGGTCTCCCATGGTGAGTCAGCAGTGGCTGACACATTCAGTTGAGGGTCCAAGCCCCTCCCTCTGCATTAAGGCTATGTGAGGTGTCCCACCATAGGGAGTAGGCTCCAGAAAGCCAGCTCACGCACCAGGGATGGATCCTGATCCTACTGCCAAGGGGCCCCTTAAGCAGATAGGGTTATACAATTGTCTCACTTATAAAGAGGCCTAGTTCAGTCCCATGGAGGCTCCACAGCTGTTGGTCTAAAATTCATGAGTTCCCACTAGCTTGGTTTGGTTGTCTCTGTAGGTTTCCCCAATCATGATCTTGAGTGAGAGAGCAATGAAAGAGATACCATGATAGAGAGAGGCATCATGGGAATAGGGAGAAACCAGGTGCTAGGGAAGTTCACAGGAATCCACAAGGATGACCCCAGCTTAGACTACTAGCAATAGTGGAGAGGGTGCCTAAACTGGCTTACCCCAATAATCAGATCGGTAAATACCCTGTCACCATGGAACCTTCATCCAGTAACTGATGGAAGCAGATGCAGAGGTCCATAGCTAAGCACCAGGAGGAGCTCCAAAAGTCCAGTCGAAGAGAGAGAAGAGGGATTCTATGAGCAAGGGGCATCAAAATGTTCTTTAAAAATGGGGGGGGGGACTTTGCTTATCAAGAAAGCATCCAGTTCTGAGGCCAGTGCTCGCCTGCCTGGTGACTCAGCATAACAATCTATAACAGTAACAATGTCTAATTGACAGTAACTCATTGCCACTGTCCACAGAGTATATTCAAGACCATATTTTTGTATTTCCTCTACTTGAAAAAGTCATGCCTTATTAAATTTGAAACTTAAAGAGTAGAATGATTGCTAGACAGATGTTTTGACTTCCAGATTTCAAATGAACAACTTATAGCTGCAATGTAGACACCAAGAACAAATTATCTGCTAACAAAATTTAAGACTCTTTATTCCATGGAAGATGTTTTGGAGCTGAGCAAGTGTGGCTTGCTTATTATTCCTAAAATATATGTTTAATTAAATTAAAATGTCTCTAAAGGCAGAGTGGAGCCAGGAGAGGCACATGGCATCGGAAATCATTTAGAATGCAATACTCAGGCCATGTTTTATTCCTTCTTACATTTTTTTCATGAATTTTATTCATTTTTCCTGATGATTTATAGCTATGCAATTTCATAAAAATCCCATTTTCTGGTCTTATATGTTTATTTTACTAATTAATTAGCTAAGATCTTTGGGAGTATATTTTTCTCTAGAAAGAAATGAGGAGAAAACTTTTAAGTTAGACAGTCAGTACTTTAAAATAACCAAATTTGGCCATATATCTTTTTATATTTGTGTGTGTGTGTGTGTGTGTGTGTGTGTGTGTGTGTGTGTATTCTCGATCATCCACATGGAAACTAAGATAAAGAAATAAATATGTTGGAAAGATGGTTCAGCAGTTAAAATTGTACACTGTTCTTGCAGAGGACCTGAGTTCACATCCCAGCACCCAGGTTAGTTAGCTCCTAACTCAGTGCCCTTAACTAGTCTAGCTCTGGGGGATCAGACACCTCTTCTGTGTGTCTCTGCCACCTGTACTCTTGTGCACCTTCACACACCCATGCACATAACTCAAAAGTAACAAAAATAAAATTTTACAAAAGAAAGAACTATGAAATACACAAACATTGCTCACAGCTTCCTTTACGAAGGAAAGGGCTCTGTTACTTAATCAAACAGATTTTGTATCCAGGGACAAGAACCAAGAGGGGCTTCTGATTTTATTGTAAAGCTAAGGTCTGGGCACTCATCCTTGATCTTCGTAGGACAAATGATAGAGAGTGGTTGAACTTTCTTCTCTATTTCAGTCTCCTGTGTTTGCTTTCTTAACGCAAAAGCTGACAGGTTTTGGAAGCCAGTGGTGGGCTGTGTTGTTCACTTGGCTGGCACCATGGAGGCAGTAGCGATTTGTACATTTTCTTCCCTGCTCTGTTTTCACCATTGTTCCTACAGAGTTAAATCATCCATGGTAGGACTGTTTGCCACAGGTAGAGAAGAGGGCAGATTGAGGACATTATTTTTCCCTAGATAACAAATAGCTATGTGTTTACCAACATACACTGAGATACGTGTGTGCGTGTTGCACTTAAATCACATGCATAAACACACACACACACACACACACACACATACACACACACATTTGTTTCTTTCCTCAGTATTTTAATTTTCTTCATGTATAAGTGGAACTTAGATCAACATGAAATTGTATTTTTTTTTTACAATACTGCCTGACAGGTGTAATAAATAACCCTTAACTTTCTACCTCTTTTGCCATGCCAAATAGAATTGCTAATCAGGAGGGAGTGCTTGTGTACCTTTTCTGGAGGAACTAACACCTGTCTGTTTCACAAGCCTCTTGGGACTAGTAGTTCAGTAAGCAGAGATTCACACTTCCAGTGAATGATTAGTTACATAAAACAAATGCAAATACACAATGCTAAAATACACTTCCTTCTTCTTTGCCTGCATGGGATGGCAAGCTGATTGCCCCCAGAGCAGAGCACAGTTCATCGGAGCTTTGTCCCCGCTCAATGTGCACCTGCTCATACACACAGAACCACAAAGACGCTGAATGTCACACTATACAGGAGGGAGCACCTCCTCAGGTGCTGAATGAAAAGCTCTTCTCAATCTCCAAGTTGGTGCTGATTTCCATGAATGGACCCTTTGTGCTAGCAGACTTCATTTCTATGAGCAATACTGGAACTCTTTAAAATCCTTGAAAATGCCTAAAGACCACCCTAGTCCAATCCACGATTCCTACTACCCCTTACGAAAGAAAGAAATGTGTTGCTGTTACCCATTTGCCAAAGTGTGCAGGTGGCTTTACTATGTACTTTAAAGTGCAGAGTTAGTAGTTAGTCCCATTATACCTCCACACAGTACTTGATAATGAGAGCAAAGTGCTGGAATAAATCAGATGGATGGTGTTTCATTCAAGGATGCCTGTTAATCACTACTGACTGGCTGTCTGCATCACCCATTTTCAGCAGGTTCTACTGTTGATGTCCTGAAAGAAGCCGCTGTTCCTCTTTTATCCAACGAGAAGTGCCAACAACAGCTGCCAGAATATAACATCACAGAAAATATGATATGTGCAGGATATGAAGAAGGAGGTATAGACACTTGTCAGGTAAATATAGGGTAGTCATTGTCATATACATTTAGATAGCATTTTCTTTGCTTAGCTATAATTTGGGAGTTAAGAAATCACTACCAATCCTCAGCTCCACTTCTTTCCTGGTAAATTCGATTACTGACAATGAGTGGCTACACACGCTGCTTGTCATTCATTGAGAGGGTTAAGTCGGATGACATATACAAGGCAATTTGCAAACACTGAAAACTAGTTAGGAGATTTTATTAGGAGACTTACTAAATACACTTTCTGGCATGTCTTAATTATTTGGAAATTAATAAAATATTAATGCATCCCAATCTACTGCATTAAATTAAACTACAAAGTGCTAAAGATGTGTAATTCATACCTGTGAGAGTAACCAATTATATCGTGAGAAAATGGCTTTACTGTGCTACAGTGTAGCAGCTTGTTTCATATAGTAAAACATATATAAAACAATTTGACAACACTTTTTTAACAGACGGAGATTAATGTGTGGTTTTTTTCCCAGTTAAATCAATGTCTCCAGTCACGTTAAACCTTCAGCCTGGCTTTACCTTTATTCTGCTTTGATGAACACTTGGAAATTCAATACAAATCAAAGAGCTTTACAATTGTTTAAAATTTACCTCTGGATCTTTAGGCTTTCCTTACAAAATGAAAAATGTGCTAAAGATAAGATACATTACCACTTAAGATGTGATTGATAGAATAAGTTGCAAGAAGGAAATCAGCTGTACAACTTCCATTATAGTTAATGGGGGTTGCACGTAGACACCTCACAAATGAGGTAGAAAATATGATGGCTAATGCTTTTGATCTTAGAGTTACAGTATGCCAGTAACTCATTCCAGATCTGTGAAATCTTATGCTTGGCTCTGCTTTCTACAGGATCTAAGCATGCTATTCAGTAGCAAGGAAGAAATTCCTAATGCACAGAAATATTTCATTCAATAGAAAGTTGTTATAACTGAGTAAGCATCACCCTAGATTGCCACATAATTTTCCTGGTTCAACGTTAATATTAACTGGTTAAATAATAACATAGCATTTAAAAAGTTGAACATATCATTGTTTGAATACATTCATTGAATCATTATTTTTTTATCCTCAAAATTTTTCCCATCAGTCAGACCCAGTTCCTTTGCATATTCGAGGTAGTCTTCTGAATTTAAAGTCAATAAGAGAGACTATAGAATATCTTCTTATTGATAAGTGGATGAATGTCATTTCATTTTCATTCAGAAACTGAATTATTTATCAGTAGTGTCACGCCACCTTTTTCCCTTTAAATATAGCACCAAGAGGTGTCTCAGGATAATTCCTAACATTGAGCCAAATTTTAAATGCTCTATTATAGCAGTGATTCTTGATCAATTATAGAGTTTCATATTATTTTGTGGTATAAAAATAAATAACTTGCTGGGTAGTACATGCCTTTAATTTCAGCAGAGGCAGGCAGATCTCTGTAAGTTCAATGTTAGTCAGATCTATATAGCCAGTTCCAGGCCAGCAAAGGCTACATACACAGTGAGGTCCTGTCTCAAAAAACAAAAACAAAAACAAAAACAAAAACAAAAAAAACTACACGGAGAAACCCTGTCTCAAAACAACAACAACAAAAATGCTATCCTCCTATAACTGAAGTCTAAATGAAAACACATGTTCTGATTACTAGGAAACATGAGATTTGCTTACTTGGGTTGAAATGTTAAGGTTTTCAAATCTGATTGATGGTTGGCAAAATTTTCAGTCACGTAGGAGAACTAAATCCCAAACCATGTGTGAATTCTCCACTCTTCTAAAATCATGATGTGGAATAGCTTTGCCTTTTATGTGAAGGCTTTTTCTGATACTTCGCCTGTTACCTAATAAAGTGATTAGTCCGTTGATATTGACGTGACTTTTTATTGTAGCACTTTAGAGAATGTCTAAGTACATTGAAATACAATAATGAAGGTGAGGAAGAGTTACTTGCTAAGAAGTGCTCCTTCATAATTATAAACTTTCTATTGTTACCATTTGCCCCATCTCCTTGAGGAGCAAATTTCTAATGACTAGGCTGATGGTGAGAATACAGAAACATCTGGCAATCAATCATATTTCTGTACATTTATCTTTTGGTTGGTGAGCTTAGCACAGTTGTTTATACTGATTGGCCATGTACCCACAACTTTTCTTTGTTATTCACACTTTAGGGTGATTCGGGAGGACCGTTAATGTGCCAAGAAAACAACAGGTGGTTTCTTGTTGGTGTGACATCATTTGGAGTCCAGTGTGCACTGCCTAATCGCCCTGGGGTATACACCCGGGTCTCAGAGTTTATTGAGTGGATACAAAGTTTTCTACATTAGGCATTTTCCTAATGTGAAAATTGGGCAGTTTTTGTTTGTTTGTTTGTTTTTCCTTTTTACTCAAAGTAGCACAGCAACTGAGAGTTTCATGAGAAGAAAAAAACAAGCTTTTGTTTTTTAACTAAATCATGTAAATACTGGGAAAAGGAAGAGAGACAAAATAAGAAATTAAAGTCAATTTTTGCAACATAAAATAACTCTAAATTGCATTCTTGTTTCATTATAAACAATTATTATTTATAGACATTATCATTTCCTTTATTTTGAATACATTTTTGCCATTTTCTTTTGTGTGAAGTGTTATTATTTTAAGACATTTTCCACACATTTAATCAAAAACAGGTAAAGAAAGGAAATGTGATAGTTTGTCTGAAGTATGATGCTGTTTCAAATGAACTGATGTAACTTATCTGGTTTCAGTTTCGTGTACCATTAGAGTCATCCTTGTTTTCTTGTTCTAGCATCTGCATGCATTTCTATTTACACGCAATATTTTCCCTGCTCCTAAAAGTACATATATTCTAAACTCATATTGAAAACATGATCTCATCATAACTATCACTTTCGTCCAGGTAAAGAAAACACACATACGTCTCTCTCCTGACCGAGCATCAATGTAAAAGTAAACTGCCTAACGATGTCATTCTACACAAATAGTCTTTATCTGAGTCATTTGAACTTAACCATTTACTTCAAACTGGTGTTTTTTTAAATCTCAAAAAAAGCAAGTATTTTGAAGAAATTCAGTTATTAAAAGTTTTTCTTAGTTTGTATGTTTACAGAATATCTTTAACATGAAAAAATTGTTCAGGCACAGTTGAATTGACCATTAAAGCCAAAAATGTGTAATAAATTAATTTGCTTTACTACTGTAATCTCTTGGATCATTTCCAGAGTAACTACAAATGTCAGTTTAGCTTTTGGAACAGAATCTACTGAAATCCATAGCAACTTAACACAAAATGCACATATGCACACACACAGAGACATATTTCACAAGCACACATACACACACACTTTTGCATGAATTGAAAAAATGGAAGGATAAAAGAGATTCAAATGAGTTGAATAAAAAGAAGCAATTGTCACGATTTCCTTTGTGGACAGAAGGGAGGGAGGGAGGGAGGGAGGGAAGGAGGGAGGGAGGGAGGGAGGGAGGAAAGAAGGATGAAAGCTTCAGCTACACTTAGAGAGAATGAT
Source organism: Peromyscus californicus insignis (assembly GCF_007827085.1). Taxonomy (NCBI): domain Eukaryota; kingdom Metazoa; phylum Chordata; class Mammalia; order Rodentia; family Cricetidae; genus Peromyscus; species Peromyscus californicus. Next base: position 60,668,193 of record NW_026294458.1, on the reverse strand, counting down.
TATAATTGGTGTACTTAAGAGACACTGGAAACAACTATGCCGATAGGAATGACCCTGAAGGTTGAGGACAGAGTTCAAGAGACAATCATATTGTACCTAAAGACAGTCAGAGCATGGAAAACATGTCATTAAAAGAAGGATTGACAAGATGATGGAAGACTAGATATTCCCATAAGCAGCAGCATAAATAATCAGGAGTCTTTGAACACATTCTTTTTAGCACAAACTTGCTACTAACCTGATCCCAGCAAGGGCAAAGGAGCATAAAGAGTGGGTGTGTCATTTGTTTTGAATACCTGAAGGCAGCTCCATATTTAATGGCATTTCCCAACCTGTATTTAAGCTATGCTCTGAAAATACAGAGCAGTTACATCGCGTGTCGGTTTGTTTTTCATGGGCCAGCTAAAACTTTCAGAAACCCTTGGGGCAGTGTCATTGTTATCGTCTAATAGGAAGGAAATGTGTTTTCCCGCCCTTGTCACAGATGGAGTTTGTCACTGGCACCAGAAGTTGTCCTGACCTGGATAATGACAGAAGGGGGAACAATGGCCTTCCCCTATCCCTGTGTGCTTCCACCCTCCAGCTGTTAGAGTCCTGGGTGACACAAAGGCAAAGCCCGGCTTCCCTTCTCACAGTTCTAACTAGAGGAAGAAACGGGCGGGCGGAGTTGGCATGGAGGGAAGGCATAAATCCAAGCAGCTGGCCTCCCATTGGACCCAAAAGATGGAGAGTGCGGAAAGGATGAGGGCTGAAGGAGGACCGCTGAACTTAGAAAGCAGTGGCCGGTTCTCAGTCTGCAAGCAGTAGCAAAAGATCTGAGGTCCTTTTTTGCCTCTTTTTTGGAAAACCAAGTCTGCTTAAGGAAACTACTTTATTGTCCGACTGAAAGACTGACAGAAACTAAGAAGTTTCCCTGTTCACGCTATGTCCTTGCTTTCCATGTTCTTCACATGGAATGTTTGTTTTCACCTTCAGGTAACGAGCAAACACATAATGCATTTTGTTCACTTAAGAATTTAGGCAACACCAAACAATGATCATTCTCAGAAACAAGAACTTTTTATTTGGCTGAAAGTAACACAGGGACATTCAAAGACAAAATAGTTACAACTCTCTCTTGAGAAGAACAAATGCTACTTTGTTGAAGAAACTCGATCAGACACAAAGGAGCCACAGTTCATAATCATAAATAAACCCGCACCAAAGATATCCAAACATCAGTGACCTCTAGCCCATGGGCATTAATTGGTGTGACTTGGAATTTTTTGTTTTGTTTTGTTCATAATCTGTAATATCTGTGTGTTCTGCTTAGCATCACACTGCTGAAAACCATTTGGCCCTACATATCAATACGAGCCAAATTCACTTAGGAATACCTTAGCCGAACTGCAGTGGTCTGACTCTAGGTTCAATCCAAATCCTTTAACAGCCATCCTGTTTGGTTGACAGGGAGAAGCCACACTGATTCCAGACACTCACAGAACAACTCAACTTGCAATTCTATAGGCAACGTGTGAAGACCTGTGATTTGTACTGTGGACACAATTTTTTTTTTCAAGATAAACGACATTGGTGTCTATACAACTATTAGTAAAGATATTTTATTACAAAAATCAGTTTAATTTTAAATTAAGAATAATTGTAAGGCACGTGTCTTGCACAATTGAAGTTAGACAGTTCTTGCCTCTAAGTAAAGTGTTTCAGGAGATTTATAGCACAGTCAATGAAACAGTTTCTTATTTCTGAAGAGATTTCCTAAACCTTATGCAACCAAAAGCAGAGAAATGGAAAGAACATGAACTATTCCTGCAAAACAAAACAAAACAAAAATTCCCTATGGAAAGATTTCTTTGGGTCTGTGTGAATTTAGTATTTCATCAAAACAGCATGCATGTAAAAATGAAGTGCCATAAATATAAATATCAGAACAATCCATTTTATCAAACACTTTTGCAAAGGTACAATGTTTCTACACACTGTAAATTTGAATACAATTTATATTACATGAAATAGATCAAAATGATAAAGGGGACAAAAGGCAAAAGGAACTACTTCCAACACAGGGATTCCAGATGTGCCCACCGAGATTTTATCTGCATGGTCCATTTCATTTACATGAAGTTTGGGTGCATCCTTTAGCTGAGTAAGCAGGTCTCACTCTATGATTAACACAGCATATTTTGTAAGTGAAACTATGAACATATAAAATTTATTTTGACATTGGCCTCAAGGGGGAGCTTACAGTTCATCTTGCAGATCCTTTGAGATTTCAAGCCATTCCAAGCTAATGATGCCGTTCCTTACACTGGTCAAGAATTACAAAACTATTTTTATTTTATGGAGCAAAGTCAGTTAATTATTATACTTCCATGCCACTCTCTTTTCTTGTGCTCTTTGAAATCCACAGTGTAGACTGGTTCGGGCTAGTTTTGGTTCTTCCTTTACTGAAAAACACAAAAAGAAATAAATTCAGTTCCTGAATCTTCTTATCAGGCTGGTCATGTGTTCGTCCAAAGAGAGATGCTCAGACAGATATTATGAGTTCTTCTTTCCTCATCAGCATATTTTCCATTCCTACAAAAGAGTCTAGATTATCCCACTGGGTGAAGATGACAAACAGTTCTCATGAGAGGTGAAAACAAACCAACAAACATACCTACATCTGTTGACAGTTCAAACACACATGCATAATAATGCCTGGCAGAGTACTAAAACTTTCAGTTTTCCCCCAATAAGCCTTGTTTTCCTTGGCCAGGTTTCTAAATCTTGCTTTATGGATACTCTAATATAATGGTTGCTACAGTTGGTGTCAAATCATCTAAACACATGCTGTGGACCTAATGTAAGAAATGTCTGTCTGCCTCCTACCATAAGTCGTCCCGAGCTGTACGTAGGTCACTTGTGTACAGAAAGCTTAATTGTGCCTGTCTCTCAGACCAGTGGAAGTGCAAAGCAGACATATATGTGGTGACTTAGATGCCTGTGAGTTCTTCCTCTAAGATACGTCTGACACAAAACTTCTGTCCTATAGAACTAGACCTAGGCCCCCATGATAGCCTGTGTCTGGGATTCTGATGGTTTTTCCTACAGTGCTCACTGCTCAGGCTCCTGCACAAGTGTCTGTTTGCAAGTTTCCTCAAGTCGTTCTCTTTCCAATTACATGTCAAGATCTGCATTTCTTTGCTTTAGGTTCCTGAGGATGATCTCTCACCTGGTCTGTCCACATTCCCTGTGTTTAGTACTTACTTCTACACTTAGGTATTCACATTTAAGCCTCTAATAGCATTTGCCACGCTCACAGACACACCCCTGCACCATTCCATCATCCTGCAGATTTGCAGAACTCCTTGAAGACAAAGAAAAAGAACTATTTCTAAATAGCCCCAATCATTGCAATGCGAAATACTTTGTTCATATCAAATCGAGTGTTGTTGCGATTAGTAAAATTCCAAATTGCTTGTTATATGGACATTTCTTCAAACAAATAAGGTCAACATAACTCAATTCTACCAAGTACAACTAGCATGAAGCAAAAATAAGTCAGGCAAAGTTTATGAAGAGCAGAGTATTTTAAATGGTAAGAAAAGCAGTTAAGATGTCAATGTGGCTTTACTATTTCCTTTAAAAAGTTCTACTAGTTAAAGGAAGGAAAGTTGTTCTGGAAATGATATGGAAGGAGAGAAACCACCATGTGTACCAGATTGGAATTTAAACTTTCTGCAAGGCACTCGGATGATAATGGAGTGGAGTCTTTGATGAGGTTTCTCCTTGCTCTCCTGGAAGAAAGGAAAAGGGGAGGCTCTAAGAATGACGAACAAAGGACTTCAGCTCATCCCGGCAACCGAAGGTGCCCAATTCGGGTTTATTTTCTCACTCTGAAACTTTGAAACAAGTGGGAACAGTCACAGATCTTTTGAATGACTACAACCACCATTTGGGAAAAACAGAACAAGCCTTAGAGGAGAGGCTGCTGCTCAACACATTAACACATTTAACTTGACAAGTGAGCATGTCTGAATCATGTATTTAATGTTTACTAACCAGTTTGCTACTTAAATGGCCATTTTAACAGTCTGTCTGGGCTAAGAGGGAATTTACAGTCTTCCTACACCACTGCTTTCCCAATGAGAAATCAAACATAATTCTGTCCATAGTCTTTGGAATTAGGGCAAGAAATGACATGCTTTGTATTGTGCTTATTATATATAAAATACTGGGAAATAAATTGTATATTGTCTCATGTGTCTTTTAATGAAAGTCAAGAGGATCACAAATATAATACTAATTTTCTAGACTTCATTTTAATACCCTTTATTTTTAGTTTAAATTATTTTCATATTTTCAAATATATTATTGTTATGTTTTATTTGATTTTGATTTTGGGTTTTTTTTCCTTTGGTGTGATTTGGCTGGTGGGAGGTGTCTGCTTGTTCCTTTAGATACGTTCTTGTTATGGAACTCCAGCTGGACTCAAACTAGCAATCTTTCTGCTCCTCGACCTCCTGAGTTCTGGGACTGTAGGCATGTAGTGCCAGGCACATCTAGATTTGATCGGTTATTAATACACATGAGTCATGTACAGCTAATATCCTTTCAGGGGGGTTGCTACTTCTCAGGCACTTTAGGATTTATTTAAGGAAAAGAAGATGATGAAACAAAAAAAGAAAAATGATTTCATTTGCAGGTCCTTCTTCTTTGATGGAAGCCTTCTTTCGAACAGTTATTTAACCATAAAACAAAGAGGTCATTTATTCCAGCATATCTCTCCTTATCTAAATGCATCTTCTAGTTTCTAATCTGATACATATTTATACTTCATTTATTGAAATTTTTTGACAGACTGTACCACACATAAAAAGTTCACTTCACTGACTCAAGGGTAATGATAAGCATGAACAAGTGTTTGACAAGTCCTTAGAATTCTTGCTATTAGGATATATCACTTTATTTCAAAATATCTGCCAGATAGTACCCAGTGTGTGTGTGTGTGTGTGTGTGTGTGTGTGTGTGTGTGTGTGTGTGTGTTTGGAAAACAATGAACTTTTTTTTTAATCATTGAGACAAGGTCTCATGATGTAGCTCAGACTGTCCTGGAACTCACTAGCTCAAGCTGGACTTACACTCGTGGTAATCCTGCTTCAGCCTCTCAAGGATACCACATTCAACTTGCTGTCTTCACAATGACATTTAATTTCCTAGTCTTAAAATGTCTTTTTGAAATAAAACAGAAGCTTAATATTTGAATCTTGAAACTATGCTACATATACGCCTTTAAAACCAAGTCTTACATGTAACTTGATATCCAGATTGAAAGGTTTAACATCAATTTAATGTAACAATCCAGAGACCATATAATATAGTGCATCTCACATGAGCTTATGAGCACTCCCACTTCACACCCACCACATGTGCTAACTGTGCGACGCAAGGCAACTGAAGATGACCCAACTGAGCTACCATTTTCCTGACTGAAAAGCAGAAACAGTAAGGCAAGCAATTTGTAGGACTTGTGAAATGTAAAGGAGATGCTGGATTCCTCAGATAATATCAGTACATTCTATAACTCTTCGCGTGGTGGATTTTTACTGACAGGCGAGGACATTAAAATCCTTTAATATAAGTTAAAGGCATAGTAACATTTTAACATTTTTAAAAGGTGTCTCAAAGTACTTTTAAGGGTTTTTTCCTTCATTATCTTGAAACAAATATATTTTTTACCTTTTATGCAACATCTGGAAACAGCAGGTTCCGAAAGCAACAAGTATCAGTAAAAGCAGCGGAATCGTTGGTATGATAACATAAATTAGATTGGGAATTATACCTACAGAAATAAAACAGTTGTAGTGTTCAGTGATTGCTCAGGAAGGAACTCAAAAGTAAATTTATGAACAAATTTCCCTAAAGGTTAAGGTAGAATAGAATTGTTACCAAAAGGTAAACTCCAAGTACAAGAGCTTATGAAAAATACATAGACACTTTGAAAAAAAATATAAACAAAACTGTAATGCCCTGGTTCACATTCTCAATTAAATATGCATGCCTTTAAATTTCTATTCCGTTTCCAATTCAAACATGGGCTAATTTCCACAACATGTTAGTAATCTTAGCTCTCTCATTTTATTAATTTTTCTGCATCATTGGAGAAGTGAAGACATTATATTAAGGAATAATAATTACTATAATCATTGTAGACTTAGTAGATAATGAATTATCTTAGCCAATAAGCTCAATGTCATGAGAATTTGTAAGCATCTGGCATTAAGTGACAATAAGCACATACTAGGTAGTGATGCAATCATAATCCAGAGACATTAGACTCTGGAGACAATGACATGATTTAATTAAATTCTGAAAATAGGTCATCTTTTAACCCTGTTCTCTCCCTCTCAATGATGGCAGGCATTCTTAGATTTTGAAGAAAATCACTAACACTCAAGACCTACAGAGCATGAAATGACACTATTATACACACTTTCAATACTTTAGGGGGAAAAATATCTGTAGTTTAATTATTTACTGACAACTTTAATTGTGTTTAGACATTATGGATGATGCTAAAATCAGATCCCTGAAACAGAAAAGGCCCAAAGGCTTAAGAGCGTGTCTGTATAAGGAAAACAAACTAGGAGACATTGCATTTGGCTTGCAAACTGAAAGTTAGTTAACAATATCATGAATCATAATGATTCTGATTAAAGTTGGCCATAATATATGCATCTCATTGTTTATCTTTTTCTTTGCTAAGTGGTGTATTTAATGAGATCTAGTAACAGGTTATTCTGAGATATGCAGCTGTTTAACACATTTTTAAATTCATATATAAATGCACTTTATTTTAATCAAACCCACACCTCATTCCCCACTCCAAATTCTCACAAATCCCTCTACTTATTTCTTCCTTACTTCATGTTGTGTGTGTGTGTATGTGTGTGTATGTATGTGTGTGTGTGTGTCCCACATGTTTATGACCATAGGGCTGCGTAGGAGGATCAAAATCCAGAGAATCGTGATTGTGGAGTGCTCAGCCTTCCTTCTGAGCCTCTATCTATGAGTTACTGGTTTTGAAACACTTGGGTCTTTGGATCAATATTCACAAAACAAATAGGATGAATATTTCTGTCCCTCTGGATTTAGGTCATGTCAAAAAATGTTTTAAGGAATATTTGAGGAGTTACTAGCTAATAAGGAACTTGCACTGGGGATTGCATTTTTTACTCTCTCTTCTACAGTGGCAGCGAGCACATTGTGTACATCTCCTTCCAACATGCCATACAGTGATATCACAGTGATAGTCTGAAATTGATCAGATTGAAGTATTTACACCAGGGAGGAATACACACACTATAATGATGCTTATTGTATACCTCATCTCTACCACAAGACCAGCCCTGAACATTCAGCAGAAAGTATTCCAGGCCACTAAATATGCCAGCATACATGATAACTACTATATTATATTAGGAAATGTTTTGTAGATAACAAGTGTTAATGTCGATCCCTTAGTTTCATATTAGATACTTGAAATGGAAATATTTTAAAGGTTATTCTATTCAAAATGCACCCTTGCATAATTATTTCTAATGTAGGTCAAAAATAAATATCTATGGGCCCATAATTAATGCATTACATCCCTGAACCACAAGAGAGGTTTCCCTGGGGTCAATGTGAAGCACTGGTGCAAAGCACAATTCTTTTTTTTTTTTTTTTTTTTTTTTTTTTGGTTTTTCGAGACAGGGTTTCTCTGTGTAACTTTGCGCCTTTTCCTGGAACTCACTTGGTAGCCCAGGCTGGCCTCGAACTCACAGAGATCCGCCTGGCTCTGCCTCCCGAGTGCTGGGATTAAAGGCGTGCGCCACCACTGCCCGGCAGCAAAGCACAATTCTTTAGGTGAGAGGTAAGAACACAAGCAAGGGACTCACCTGCTTCAGTAACAACCACATTCTCATGGGTGTCTCCAGGTTGGTTTGTAAGATACGGCTTTTCAACGGGGTCTGTTGGCTGAATCTCTGTAAAGAATGAGCGTAGGAATAATAAATAATAATTAAATAAGGAAAATGCAGACATCAACAAAAATACAAATTTATCAGTAAAATGGTAAAAAAAAAAGGTTGATTTGGATTTCTGAATATTTGCAGTCAAATATATATTCTGAATTAAATGTACATAAAATTAACTAACAATAGTCAATATTTAATTATGTCTGAATAAAAGAACCAATTTGATCAATTCCTTCTATAATCCCAAACTTCGTTTAGCAACCCGAAGTGGTAGAGTGCTGAAGGCAGCTTGCTGCAATCAGTAATGACAAAGGGGCCCAAAGCGACAGGAGCAAACAATAATGTGTGAACTTAAAATGTAAGACATGAGACGTAATTTAAAAGAAAACAAGGTAAATTCTCTAAGCAATAACCTTTGCTGTGCAGTATAATGAGCAGATAACTGCACAGTTGCATGCGAAATTGCTGATTTAAGCAGCAGCCATCTGAAAATCATGTCTATGCTACCCAAATAAGGACATCCTTCGATGTGAATTCCAATAGGGCCTGCTCTTTTAAATAATAGCAAGTCAAGCTTTACAGGTTGTTTCAGTTCCAGCATTATGTGATTAGATCTTTCAATTCTGAAATGCATGGGAAATTCTTAAGATTTCTTAGCATGGTCTGGTACTACCATTTTATATACTTTTCCCCTACAAAACCAATTGTGACATTAACAGTTTAGCCAAAGAAAATTGTATTAATGAGAAAAAAAACTAGCAAGCAAGAATAGGTTACAAACCTTCCATCTACCCCACCTACCTACCACCCACCTGCTGTAGTGAAGCACATTCAAGTTGATCAGCAAGGCTCTTGTGGCTTTGAAGTCTCCTTCCTTCCACTTACACCTAACAACAAGACCTCCATCCCATACCCCCCCAGTCTGAACCAACCATAACTCTTATCTGGTGCCACACACACACACACCTCTCTCTATTCAAACTCCTGGCACACAGGTTAGGCCACATGGTGTGATGCTTGCCCCCCTCCAACCCCTAAATTTCACATGTGTAAAGTTATAAGAGCAAGGAATTCATTCCCTTTGTTCCTCCTGAGGTGAAGTGATCCTCTCTCCTGTGAGGTCTTTGTCTTGCCCCCTGAGGTATACGCTATAACTTCTCTAATACTCCAGAAATAAATGGAATTGAAGGAGCTTCTCCTTCAGAACTCCTGTTACTCTGAATGGAGACACTCTGAATGGAGTTCTTCTCAGGGAACTGGAGAAGAATGAAGGGTATTTTCTTCAGGTACCCCATCATGACTATCTGTGACTATTTCTTCTTTAATGAAGTTCTTTGAGGGTGGAGTATTAAACTGTAATTTCCCTCTATAAGCCTATAACATCCTTTTATTCATGACAAGCCTAGTAGTTCACCATGAGTCTATATTTTGAGTTTCATGCCAGACTGGGCCATAGAGTAAAACTCTGCCTCAAAAACAAACAAGCAACAACAATAATAACAAAATCAACTGTAAATGTTTTCATTGGTCAAAGAAATTAGACTCTTTATTCTTGTCATTTTATGTTACATAGAACATTTTCTGTAGTCTTTGGAACACATAAATGTTTTAAAGAATTCTCATGCCTCATATTATCCTACAATCTCAATTCACTGGTAGTTTAACCACCCATCATCCTGTAGTAATGTTTTCATAAATTTTAAATTTAACTGATACTTTAATAGCTTCCTAATCTATAGTTATTTTTCTAAATAATTTCATTAGTATATGAATGCAGGTGGTCAACTGATGTTTTGGAACAATTTATAAAGACATGAAATTAGTCAGCAAAGTAATTACACTTAAAACATTTCTAACAAACTTCAATGTGATTGTGAATTAAATAAAAGTCTAGTAATTTAATTTTATATAAGCTATTTTTATCTAAAAACAAAAGCCCATAGGACAATGTTAATTTTTTTTAAATTAAATCTATTTTGTGTGTGGCTGGGAGCATGAATGTCATGTTTGTGTCTAACTGGGAGCATGAGTGTCATGGTGTGCGTGTGAAGTCCAGTAGACAACTTGAGGAAGTAGGTTTTCTCTTTCCACCGTAAAAATTCCTGGGATTGAACTCAGTTTTCAGACTTAGTAACAAGTGTCTTTCTCTTCCGAGTCACCTCATCAGATCCAAAAGACAAGTTTAACACAAAAATAACTTACAAGTACTGCCATAAAAAATGGGTATCAGTGAACCAAAAGAATATATATGTGTTTCAGTAGAGGAGAGGACAAAAATAAAATTGAATTTTCTCATTTCTGAATAACCAGGGTAATTTTTTTAACATTTTCAACACCATTGGTCATGCTATTAGATAGTGTATGAGAGTAGAAATATGAAAGTAAATAATAAATTTCAAACTGATCATGGGTATAATATAAAAATACATATATACATGTTGCACAGCTATACTCATTCCTTTAACCCTCTCATTAATAAATGTCAAGTGTTGCAGCAAATTTAAAATATCACAGAATCTTAACTGTATTTCTCTAAGACACAATTAGAAAGAGTAGAAATGAATAACAGACTTAGCTTTGCAAAGGCTTCCAGGAGTGTAATGACAGATTTAGCAACCCAGGGCAAAGGATAAACTCACCAGGGATATAAAAAGTTGGCTAATATACTCAAGAGCAGGATAAACATAAGAGAAGGGTAAGTCTAATCCAATAATCCCTTGTGCTTCATGGCTTTATGAGAAAAGAAATTGTGTAATTTCAAGAGAATAATAGGAATAGTGTACTTGGATATAATTGCCTTCTATGGGAACATAATATGAGGTCACAGTCTTTCAGAAAAGTTAAAATGGCCCTTCCCAATATTGTAGAGAAAAATAGAAAAATAAATATATCAAGGCTTAAGTATCTAACTTGAGTGTCTAAGACAATCAAATATATGTTTCCACATTTTTGATTAGTCCTTCTTTTAGTTTAAATCCAAATTCAATTGAAGTGTCTTATTAAAGTAACTCAATTTCACCACATTCAGTGGGAAGCCACACTACTGTGACTTAGGTCAAGGTAATTTTCCCAGTTGCCGAGTATGACAAGCAACTGAATATTTCAGAAGAAAACTAACAAAAGTGTCATTTCTCAAAAAATACAAATCAGATGAAGAATGTGTAATGTGACCCTACTTCTTTTAACTATTGAGAAAGGATTTAAGCTCAGATAAAGGACCACATGGAAAGTATTATGCTGTAACACAGTGAAATAATATGCCGGAGGAAAGCTATTTGCTCCCCTAAACTCAGCAGGAAAGAACCAAGGAACTATTGCTCACAAGTGTGCAAGTCTATAAGCACTTTGGCAGCCTATACCTACTTTACACACAATCTTATAAGTTTTTAAGATATTTTCACATAGAAATTTGTCATTTACAAAATATAATTACAACAGCACTGTCTGGTTCTTGTAAAAAATATTATTTTCTCTTGAAAGGCCTCTCCCAACAAATGTTTCTACCCATTCCCTTGTATTCAATACACTGGCAGGTTTTCTCTCCAGCAAGCAACAAGCTTCAGTACATTAGCAGGGCGAGTTGTTAGGTGATGCCTCTTTCATAGGAATAATAGAGGAAGGCTGAAAACCATGAAGACAAGGACTAATATGAACAAAATTTACTATAGCTATGAAGGTCTCTTACCAGGTTCGTACTTGCAGATGTAATTGTGCTTCATGTTGCACCTGTCATCATTCCACTGGTAAAGGTAGGGACCTCCTAGGCCAGGATTGGCAGTTGGTTGATGGTACATGACAACACACTTTTCGCTTCCACAAGAAGGTTCATCAGTGTACCAGTTCCTACAAATATAGAGCCAAAAGGACACTCAGTAACATGTGGTCTGAGTGTTCCTAGGTACCAGGGCCTTTCTTTTGCCCTTATGACTCCTCCAGGGCATCGATAAACACTTCTGGGTCCAGTCACAGCTTACCTGAACTGGGAGCTGCTTCCATCAGACCACTGGTAGAGATCTGGGCAGGCACCAGATGTTTGGCCATCCCCACTTCTCAAAAGTCCTATCCAGAAGTCACCATCTGAAATCCCCGTTCCAGGTTTGGTCAGGTTCTGCAACATGCTCTCTATTAACTTCTGTTCAGCCTCATTCTCAAGACTGAGGAGGACACCTCCTTCGCTTTCACAAGCCAGGCGTGCTTCCTGGAAGCTCACTCGGCTAGACAGTTCATGGAAGTAGGCCATTTTGTAGCACGGATGTTTCACATCAGCAAAACACACCTTTTGACCTAAAATAAACAAAAAAAAGATATAGATAAGCTGATTGTGAGGTCTCTATTCATAAGTTTGACATTAATCATAATAAAAGAACAAATCAAAATAAGAAACACTATCAAGAACTCTTTTTTTCCAAGTACGTCCATGGGTGTAATAGTGGCATAACAGTTATGGGAGTAAACAACTACTCTCTAATTAGACTTAGGTCCTGCCTCTCCAGGAGGAAACCCATGCCTGGTATTGCAAATCTGGTCAAGAACTAATGACTGGGGACCTCACAAGCCACAAGGGTGAATATATTACTGACATTTGGGTGAGTGGACATATTACCAAAGTTTCCTTCTAAATTCTTATCTCTCTACCCATAGACTACTGCACCTCTCAAACCTCATCAGAAAAGTTTCTTTGTGCAGTGGATGGTGGTTAGCACAGAAACTCACAACTGATCAAAACATAAAGGAGTGACTATAGAATATTCAGCCAGAAATAGGACATCTATATCAGACCCTCCTACCCAAGTACCATCATGGAAAGGGTGGAGAAAGCATGTAAAAGGCAAATGTTGGGGAGGACCAGGGCAAAAGAATGACTTATAGACAAGGCAGGAACACTGTGCTCATGAATTTCCCAACAGTTGCAGCTGCCTGCACAAGACCTGCTCAGGATCAAGTCATTCAGCATTTTAGCATATAGCAGGGAGTGTCTCATGAGGTCCCAGCTCTGAGAAACTATGGACAACTGATGGTTTCTTGGGAAGGGAGAGTCAGTTTTCTTTAAGGGTGATGCTTCTACCAGATCAAATATGTTTGAGTGGATGGTCCCATTCAAGAAGTATATGGACAGTACATCTTAGAGTGGATGAATTATTAATTTTAAAAAGAGGAGGGCATGAAGTTGGGAAAGGATAGGATGGTGGTGGCAGATCTGTGAGGAGTTAAAGAGTTTGACTGACTGATAAAAATACATTGTATGCCCAGTTGCTAACTTTTGCCACAATGAAAGTAAATTCCATATGAGTTTCTTCAATGCCCATCATCTTCTCTGAAGTAGATTGGTGTTGCCAGGAAATGTCCTCACATCAACTGCTGAGAGTATGCTGTTCAAAATGGACAAGCAAAGCACAAAAGAAAGGACTGCTGATCCTTGCCAAGACAAGGTAAGACAGCTCTTGGGGCCTATGCAGGGACACTTTGCTCTGCCTGGGTAAAGGGAGGAGGGGACTGGACCTGCCTTGACTGAATCTACCAGGCTGAGTTGAATCCCCAGGGGAGTCCTTGGCCTGGAAGAAATGGGAATGGGGGGCGGGCTGGGGGGAGGGCAGGGGGCCGGGAGGAGGTAGGACAGGGGAATCCATGACTGATATGTAAAATTAAATTAAATTATAAAATAAAAATAAATAAATAAATAAAAATACATTGTATGATATTCTAAAAGAATTAATAAAAAATATTTTGTAAGAGTACTCTCTCATCCAATAATATTGTAAAGTTTGCTTTTCTAGTCTATTAATTTCAATTTATAAAGATGTTGGAACTTGGGAGATGCTCAATGGGCAGATTGCTCACGGTGCAAGCATGAGAACATGACTTTTTACTCCCAGCACACACATAAAATAAGTATTTGACATCCTCTTACAGTGTCTTTTTAATTTTACAGTCTATATGGAAAGTTGTCATTTGTAGAAGGGGGGAATCATGCTTAAATACTGTGATAAGTAGAGCATTATAGTTTATACTCTTAATTACGGTCCATCATGCTGAGCAACTATATTGCATCAACATTACAGCATTCTCCCAGCCCCTGAAACTCAATTTGTGATCTGCAATGACATTCAAGGCAAGAGCAAGCAGAAGTTGGTGGAAGACCATTTACCTCACAACAGTATTTAAGTGATAAGCATTCAGGATCCTAGCAACAGCTGAAAACATAAAATGGTTATTCCAGCAATGGAAACAAGCCAGCTAACTGGAATCTGGACTTAGGAGCTGTACATTGAAAAGTACAAACAAATTCATATACAGGTTAACTGAATTTAATAAAAATTAACATATCAGTAGTAATGGCCATGGGAAATGACCTAAAGAGGTTTAGTAGGGCAAATAATCTGAAATAATCATTGACAGTAAGCAATGGAAATCCCAATGCTTAGTTCTAATATACATCATACATAAATTTGAAAATTTACCCTTGATTATTATTATGCTTTGTGACTATTTCACTGTTTAAAATAGTTGTTCCTTGTAAGATTCCAATGATTCTTTTTTTTTTTTTTTTTATAGATTTTTTTTTTTTTTTTTTTTTTTTTTTTTTTGGTTTTTCGAGACAGGGTTTCTCTGTGTAGCTTTGCGACTTTCCTGGGACTCACTTGGTAGCCCAGGCTGGCCTCGAACTCACAGAGATCCGCCTGGCTCTGCCTCCCGAGTGCTGGGATTAAAGGCGTGCGCCACCACCGCCCGGCGATTCCAATGATTCTTACAAGTCTATATTTTATTTTTGTGTTCAAGAAGCAAACTCTCATCCTATTTTCATCTAGTACATCCTTTACATATTCTGAGTTTCCAAATATATCTTAGCTACATTCCCCTGAGTTTTCAAGTTCCCAATTTTCACCCCTAAAGACATTTAGCCCCGTATTTTACTAAAGCATTTTATTAAATATTGTTTTTATTTTTTTTTTAGATTACTTTGCAAGATCTCAATGGAAAGAGAGACAAAAAAGCAGGATGTTTTTGGTGAGTAACATGTATTTATATGTAACAAAACCAGGGTACCTTAAGAGGCTGCCTGGATATGATTTATGTGTTAAAATTCACTGCTCATTATCTTAGATATATTAAAAGATAAATTTATCTCTAGTTTATACATGGTGAAGGTATACAATGTGATTGAAATTCACTCATTTATAAAACTAAGATAGCACTTATAATAAAATGCATAGAGAGCTCTGAGTACAATGTAGAGAGTCCTAATACTATTATGTTACATTGTAAAAAGTATAAGTAATGATGCCTAGGCAAAGAATTGCATTTTAAATAATTCACAACTGATGCTACATAGGTCCTGGGGAAAAGTGCCAACCTTTGCTGTGGGATGGTCTGTATGTCAAATGTGTTGCTGATTGGTCAATGAATAAATCACTGATTGGCAGTGGCCAGGCAGGAAGTATAGGTGGGACTAACAGAGAGGAAAATTGAGAGAACAGGAAGCTAGGTGAGGGAGACACTGCCAGCCGCCATCAGGACAAGGAAGATGTAAAGTACCGGTAAGCCACAAGCCACGTGGCAAGGTATAGATTAATAGAAATGGATTAATTTAAGCTGTAAGAACAGTTAGCAAGAAGCCTGCCACGGCCATACAGTTTGTAACCAATATAAGTCTCTGTGTTTACTTGATCGGGTTTGAGTGGCTTGGGACTGGCGGGTGAGAGAGATTTGCCCTGACTGTGGGCCAGGCAGGAAAACTCCAGCTACAAACCTTGGCACTCTGTATCAGGCAGCCTTTCCCTATAGATGGAGTAATCCATGACCCCAATAAATGTACAAAGATGATGATGGCTGCAAGAAAGAGGACTCTTGAGGGGATCGAGACAGAAGCCTTTTATCAGCTGGAACAGATATGTTAACCCCAAAGGACATTCGGTGAGTATCAGCTGAGTCTTCATGTTTGAACTAAAAAGCTACTACCAGGTCAGGGAGAGCAAGGCAGTTTCCAGGAAATTACAGACACACTGAGCAATTATTATGGCTCATATAGAATCAGTTAGTGCTGACAGGGTGAATACCTTTACATATAATTCTACTTTACTACTGATTTCTACCTTATTGTGCACATTTGGCCCAAGTTGTGGCAAAATGAGCAGAAGCTGGAGCTACGGGGCTTGCTGCTGCACTTTCGCTGATCCCATTTGGCTGTGATCACAGTGGAACTTGAACAGCTGGGAAACAAATGTTGCCCTAATTCCCAGACAAGTTCTGCTAATGCATGTCTTCTGATGTGACTTTCTCAACTCCCAGAAAAGCCAGCCTTCCTAGAGAACAATTATGATGACCTCCCTCCTTGCCCTGGTTGTTCACATGAAAACTTTCCCTGACTTTTGCTTTTAAACATCATATTCAAATAAAATCTTTCAGAAATATTTTGGGGATGGTAATCTTTCTAAAAGTCATACAGTGGTTTATGCTACTCTAGGGTTACATGCATAGCTATGAAGAAGTCTCAATTCAGAATCTCTAGTTGAAAATTACTTAGTTTTGGCTTATGTACAAAGACCTTCCACTCCAGATTCTAGAAACATTATTAAAAGGAAAAGTTCAAGATGGCTTTGTGTAATTACTTTTATGAAAATACTCTGGATGTGCACCTAAAACTAAATAATCTCCAAATCGAAGAACTATTTACAAATTTAAATTTTCTCAAAGTGAATTTGCATAGAATTATAGAAAGAAATATTCACCCCTATCAGATTTGTAAATACAGGGGACCACACTGAGCCACAAACCTAGATATGTTCTTTTATATACAGAAAATTTTTATTAATAGCTGTTAAACAGTTCTATCATTGTCACAATTAATATTGTTATTATTTCTATAAATAAGAATTTTGGTTTTTCATAGTTATGAAAAATGATAAATGTTAGCAAAGCTTGAAATTGGCTTCAAAGTAAACTCATGAAGTTATGACAATGTTTCTTCTTCTTGAATAGGAACAACAATTTGGTTTTACTTTACTCAAATTATTTATTGTAGAATGTTCTGCAGCTATGAGGTTGTCAAACTTACCCTTATCCCTCTTACTATAATAAATGATAACCAACATTAAATAATTATTACATGTTGTTCAATAGAAACATAGTAAAAAATTATAAATTTATTTTCTTCTGTTATGATTAACCTTTAATTGAAAAATAATGAAAATGTAAAAAAGGGACAATATGATAAATCTCACCTAAACCAGATTGGTAAAACTTAAGATTCATTACTATAATCCCCCCCCAAAAAAAATCTTTACCATAATTCTTTCCTATCTCCCTCAAAACACACTAAAACATGTGGTGGTGTTGAAATACATAAATCTCATGATCTCTGAGAACAAAGACAATTATCCTGAACTAAGTAAAAGAGAATATTGTTTACTGTAAGTGTTCTATTTGCAATTCTCAAGAGTACATCAATTTCTTAAGAATTTTCATTTGAAGTTAAGACAGATTTATTAAAATTAAATTACTTATGCAAGATGAGTTTCAGGATTCATTTAATTGCAGAGTGCACAATAGCTGGCATCTATTCTCTTACACTGAGAAAAATTAAATTTGCCATCGTGGGTCACTTCAGGGATGGTGGTGGCCCCAGTCTTTCTTATTTACTCCTCCCCCAAGAAACACCACCAGCTCTCTGAGAAGGGAGGGACCTCAGAGTCCACATCCTGATATTTGAAATAGATATAAATATTATGAATGGAAACCATCCATAATGAAGGTTCATAATAATATGACTTGAGAGTTTAAACAGCCAATCAAAAAGAAGTACCTTAAGTCCCGCAGAACTGCAGGTAATTAGAATGAACAAAACTTCCATGGTCATTTCTGCTTCCTTAAAAACTGATATAGGCTATATGTTTCATAGAACTAATGATAATAATTGTCTGATATTGAACAATAATTTGAAATATGAGACTTCACTTCCAGTACAATTCACACCTTCAGAGGAAGTGAAAAAACTGAGTCTTTAGAGGAAGTGGGAAATCAGAATCCATTGACATATAACTAAGAGGTCCTTCTTATAAGCTATTCAACTAGAAAAGTTACCTTCGCCTCTAGAAAACTCAACTCTAAGTTACTTACCAAGCTAAGCCCCTCCTCCTACCCTCTCTACATGCACAAGGCACTAATTGTATCAAAACGTTTTGATCCTTCAAGCCACTGTATGATGTAGACTTTCTCATCCTATCTTTGAAAGGGGACACAGACAGAGTTTAAAAGTTTGTCCAAGTTCACACAGATCATAACTGCACACTTGGGTTTGGAGACAGTCTCAATGCTGATGCTGCCCATTTTCCATGATGTCTATGCTTCTCCACATGTGTCTCAAGCAACAGACTTTATGAATAAAGGGTTTGATAAATGTATGTGCCATGAATCTATTCTGTGTTAGAGACATTGATTTAATATAGCCATTGGTTAGTTACTGAATGCTGGTAAAAGCACAGGATTGTCTATTGAGAAATTGTTTTTGAGTGTGTACTTTTCATGTTGAATAATAATTAGATGAGAGTTAATTTAAGGACACTTCTATCTTTGAATATATGTATATAGACATATACATAGATATAGAAATGATGTGTCATCTGTTCTTTTATTTTCTCAATAAAACAATTAAAGCCTAAATTGAATGTCATCACCGATATAAAAACTATCACTATAGTCAAAATATCATGGGGTGCTGTTCCAGCAGCACTACATTAAAACAGTTTTTTTTTAAAAAGTTCACCTCACAGTTATCTATATGAATGCACCTGTATGTGAAAATCTAACACAGAAGGGAGATGTAAGTAGTAAAAATTACTAACGATGCATCAGCTGTATTTCCCCTTCAGAGTCCTTTTTAAATTACAGAGCCAGTTTTAGCGTTCGTGTACAGAGAGTGCCACCATATGATAATGATGAACAGCCACTAAGGAACAATGCCTGTGATAAATGGGTAGTTTATTAAATGCTTAGTAATAAGATTAATTTGCTGCCTTCTTGCCCAAGAGATACTTAAAGTAATTGCATCTTTGAGATCTGCACTATCATCATTTTCTGCTTTGATGATGTCATGGGATTTTTCTCTAAGATAGAACATGCTCTGCAGTTTCACTTGCATCTTTCTTACTATTAAATTACCTTTTAAAGCTACTTACTGGTCACCACTTATGTAATATTCTGTGTTCTCTACATGATAAAAAGAGAAATCTGCATATAACTGGTTCCACTAACTAGACCTCTCTACAGTGAACTTTTTATTTTCTGCTAAATTATGGAGGAAAGGGACTTAGAGTCAGAGACTCCAAACGTTCTGGTGAAAGTGGAGAGTGATTGGTTAATTGTACATTTAAAAATTATGTCTGACTCCGTGAAGCACATGAATTGCTGTGGGGTAGTTAGTCACAGGCCTTGTAACCTTGTTTCTAAAGGTCTGTTTTCCCTTAGTCTCTCAGACAAAGTGTATCTCAGTTGTAGTAGAGTTAAGACTGTATATGGAAGAGAGTTCTGGAGAAATTGAGGGATGCCTTGAATATGGTTAATGCCACATTGCAGCCTGAGGATGTTGGGAACTAGTGATCCAAACTCTAAGAAAAAAAAGAAAGAAAAAGCAAAGATTTCATTAAAATATTTCAAATGTTTTAAAATAAAATGTCACTTGCTTTCAAGACATATTCTCTCACAGAGACTTCAGTTTTAATGCCCCATTTTCATATTTTACCATAAAGAAAAACCTCAAACTTTGTCAGAAGAAAAATGTGATTACCAGCTAGTGACTTTCTGAATTGAATGATTAAAGAGATGCAACAGATGTCCCCCACCCATCTGTGTGAAGTTAGAAATCACCATACAATTCAGATCCTCAAATTAGTTTCCCAGCAGGAATCACAAATTCAGTAAATACACTGATTATTATCATCAGAGTTCTCTGTGTGTCTCTGTGCACTGCCCTGTTACATCGGATACTATTAACTCTTATGCAGATCAGCTGATGGCAAAGTTGCAGGAAATGTATTTAATAACTAAACCATTTTCACCATAAATTAATGTGCTTAAAAGCATTAGAATGTATCTTGTTGAATGTTTTGAAACATGAAAAACATATCTAGATATTAAGTTTGCCAGTGTCTGTCTTTTGAGGATATGGAGGGTAAGTGATTATTTGATAGTCCAAAGGAATTATAAATGGTTGTCCTGAAATATAACAAGTAGAAATTATTTTCCGTGTGTTCTAAGTATGTTCCAAACAGTGGAAAGCAAAGAAGCTGTCTCACTTCTCTTCAGACACTTGAGAAGGGACAGGGTAACTGGTCCCTAGTGGCATAAAATGGTTGCTACACCATTCAGAACAAATATCAACAGGCTGACAGTGGACTGTTAGGAAATATTGCTTCAAAAATAACAGATTTTAAAGGCTGCTCTCTGCTCAACCCATCACAGCTAGAATTATTCATAAATCAGTGTATAGATAGATAAATTTCAATGCAAAGACAATCAAATTATTCATAAGAAAAACATAACTAATTGTTCTAATCTCAAGTCAACATCATCATTTATACTAAATCGAATAAATCATGCTCAGTTACTCAGAAATGTTCCAGATGTCATCTTCCAGATGCCCATGAATTGCTAAAGAAAAGCATAGCCCAAGTTTTGGACTAATTTGTGTAGAAGTACAAAGAAAATTAAACTTTCCATCAACAAAGTGCTTGAGTTCTATTTTCTGCCCTGGATCTCCCCCTCCCCCCTTGGAACTTTAAGGCATATAAATAAGAATACAACAAAGAAACATTTTTTAAATTAGTGGAATGCTCCTGCTTGTCTAAAAATGCCATATGTTCAAAGCATAGTCTCTTGCTGTTCATTTATTTATGTGAAAAAATTCCTGAAAACAAAGCTAGTGAAATGTATAGTTAGTTGGTTCCACCAGAGAGATCTCCACGCAGTTCTTTATTCTCTGCTAAATTGGGAAGGAAAAGAATTTAAACTCATAGGCTCTGAACATCCTGTGGAGACTAATTGCTTACCTGCACATTTAAGAACTGTATCTGACTGAGTGAAATGCATGAATTGCTGAGACGATCGGAGGCAGGCTTAACATACTAGCTCCTAAAGACCTGTTTCTAAACTCTAAGTTACTGTCGTCTCACATCTAGAAGTAACAGCTATTAGGCTGATGGACAAGCTTTCAGTGGGCCGCGTTTGCCTTGTATGTTAGATGCAAAGACTTTATCCTTAAAACAATACTCTACTACATTCACCAAACCCGTTGCCGCTGTTTGATGAGCCTAGCAAGAGCTTTCTCTATGCATAACTAACTGTACAGCTGCCATGAGCAGGGTTGTTCACATTCATCTCAGCCACTGAAGAGTCTATAGCCTTAGGAGACTTCCCCAAACTGAGGGGAGGTGGGTATGATGTGAATTGCTCAAAGATTAGACAACAGACGCTCGGGGGGGGGGGGGGGGGGGGGGGGGGCGGGGGGGCAGACAAAGCTAGGAAGCTTGATAATTTTAACCTATTTCCCTTTTACCGATTTGAGAGACTTAACTGTGCAGCTGCGGGATACACAGACCCAGATCGTTACCAAGTACCCACCAAACCAAACCTGGACCCAACTGCAGTTGACTCAGTTTCCTGAGTTGTCTAACTAGGGAAGGAAGTATGTAAAAAAGAAGGCGACAGTGCAGTCCTCCTGAGAACAAAGGCTGCAAACTCAGACCTCTGAACTGGGCTGGTCTCAGAAGCCATCCTTGTGAGAGCACCCTGGCGGGACTGAAACCAGACCAGCAGGAGGTGGCAATTCATGCTGCAGCTTTTTAGCCTCCAGGCTCTGTCTGCCTGGCTCGACCACACCCCTTCCGCAGGTGCCCAACCCTGCCTGCCTGTGATCCACTCACAGTCTTCCAAAGAAAGTGGAAAACGGTGCTGAAGAGACCATGCTGCCCCGGATTTAGCTAGCGTTTGCTCCGCAGCTAGAGAGGACGCTTCCCCCAAAAAACTAAAACTTTCTGCTTTGCGGAGAGAAAGGGGAAAGAAAAGGATAACACGTTTTTCACCATCTCTCTGGAAGCCTTACTCAGTCCAGTTTTCCAACTCTCTGGGGAGTCCCCACCCTAATGCAAACTGCCTGTTACTGCCCCAGAGTCCCAAGTCCCTTGTCTTCCGCTGGGTGGACAGTACCCCTGCCCTGACTCACCGCTGACCACCCGTCGGGCAAAGGCTCCTTGGCCACAGAGCAGCAGCGTGGCTCCCAGCAGCAGCGAGACCATGCGGATCATGGTGGCGAGACTTCTGCAGCAGGTGTCCGGCGGAGCAAAGGCGGTGTCCTCCCGCAGCACAGTCACCCGCGGCTCTAGCCAGCAACCTCCTTGCTTTTCTGCTGGATACTACTTCCTCCTTCCCAGAACAGGAGCTAGGATCCCTGTAAGCATCGCCTTCAGCGGGGACCTGCTGCCAGGGTGCCCCGTGCGGCACTGGGCTGGAGTGCAAGAGACCGTGGGCGTGTGTCTGGGGGCAGGGGACAGGGTTAGGGGTTCTATTGCAAAGGTGAACCAGGATTCCCTAGCGCAGATCTAAGCAGCCCTCTTCGCTTCCCTCTCTGGTCTCTGTGTCCTAAGAGGTTGAGCCCGTGTACCCTGGTCCTGGCTCCAACAGCAGCAGCCGCAGCAAGAGCAGCTCTGCGCTGGCTGCACCGTCTTATATACACCCAGAGCCTGGGGTTCCAATCCCAAGCTAGCAATCATTTTAACTACTTCATCTCCCCTGCCAAGCAAAGCAGCTGGCCCCTCCCCTAAAAACTGGAGCCACTTTGAAAAGAGTGCAGTCAGCAGTCCCTCCTCTTCCACTCCCCTGATCCCCACCCCCTTCCCATTTGCCAACAGACTTCAATACTCATTTGTGTAAAATGTGACAGCTTTGCTATTAAACTCTGGCAAAAGTTGGCTCCATTTGGTTTTCTCAAAGATAAATGTCCACGGGGATGCCAAGTCGCAGGGCCTTTCTCTTTTTCTGCTAAATTGCTTGATCATATGTATAGCGAGATGCAGGGCACTAGCCACTATTTAAGATGGATTGGCAGAGTGGGAGCCAAAACTCGCTCAGTGAATTATATAATGTGGCAGCTTTTTCCCCACCTAGCTTCTGCAAATAGATTATTTCCAAACAGGTTGCTTGACTACATTGCCACAGAAGCAAATTGAAAAGAATCTTGGAAACAAGTTTTCCCTCAACTGATTTCAATCTCAGTGTTCAAAAAAAAAAAAAAAATCAAGACAAAATAAATATTCTGAATTGTTGGGAACTTCATGGATATAAAGTGAGTGTATTTCTTTGAACTCACTCATCAGTGCTATATGGTTTCCGTTAGATGTAAATCTCACTTTAAGGAACATACACCTTTCCAAATCTGACCCACTCTTCTCTAACAGGCCAATGTCTGGTTTAACTCTTTTGTGTGTCCAGGGAAGTTCATGAGAGTTCTCATAATGAGCGTGTGTGTGTGTGTGTGTGTGTGTGTGTGTGTGTGTGTGTGTATTCTATGAAAGGAACACTGAAAATGTTCTCTTACTCAGGTTCAGTAGAACTGGCATTTTTTCATTATGTTGCTTTTTATCATAATTTATTATTTATTTTTATAGTTTTGGTTTTTTCATGTATACACATTTTGTGTGACTGTGTGTCTGTGCGTGTGTGTGCCCGCACACGCACGTGTGTGTATGAATGGATATACATGTGAAGGCTCAAAATTGCTATCAGGAATCTCCCTTAACTTTCTTCCATCTTATCCATTAATGCAGGGTCTCACACTGAAACCCAGATCTTGTCCATATGAGTTGTCTCCTTAGCTTGCATGCTTAGGGATCCCCTACTCCACCTTCAAAGGCTGGGTTACAGGAGAGACATAACACCAACCTGGCACTTACGTGGGTTTGGGGATCTTAACTCTTGTCCTTTTGCTTAAGTGGCAAGTGCTTTAACTGTCTAGCCATTTCCTCATTATGTTGCTTAAATGCACCAAGATCTGTTAAATAAAATAATTTTCTGTTTTAATGGACAGCACACTTTCCTTCCACATCTTACTCTCTTTGGTTTTCATATGAAGTAAAAACTTGCTATCTGTTGGATCATTTTCTTGGGAAAGGGCAGTATGTACTGCTACGATAAGGACCAGTCTCACAGAAACAGGCATTTTAGCAATTGAAAGATCCTTAACTATAGATCTGCTTTACTGATGAAGGTAGAATTCTAAGATAATTATGATGTATCTGTATAATATATATTACATATATTGTAATATATCACTTTGTTGTTCTGTTATTGACTGTGAATACACTATCTTATTGTAGAGCAATGGGCAGTTGATAAATGTTGATTTGGCAGAGGGTCTATTATTTTTATCACTAGTTCATATCATCAAGGAGGAGATGCTATTGGGATTTTGAATGGAAGATGGGAAATGCAAAAGAAAACCTCAAGGTTATAGAACTGTAGTGTGGCCCTGGAAATCATGTCAGTGGGAATCACTGGCTGTAGCTTTGGTCAAAGAGATGCCTGACAAAGTAACACAATTCATTATGGAGAGAGGACCAGACTCTTAGTCACTAGCTACCCTTATGGTTCTATGGATTGTAGCTTGGTTATCATAGACTGCACAGCTAATATCCACATATAACTGAACACATACTATAATCATCTTTGATGAATGAATAAAAGCCTAGCCACTAAAGCTAACAACTGAACTGTCACTTATAACTGCTGAGAGATCAGTTTCTCTAATAGAATGACATTGGGTATATCAACCACTCCAGGAGAGTCCTCATGTTCAGTAGTAGTTGACCAACATATAATGGAATTCACAGTTTTTATTGTGTGTTTTTATTTGATTACAGTTTGGTGTTTACTTTTATATTGTGGGTGTGTTTTATTTTATTTTCTTAGTTTAGGGGAGCATTGCTGTGGTATTGGGTTTTTGTTTTTTGAGAAACAACTTAAAATTGCGTGGGTAGGAGGATCTTGAAGGACTTGGGGGAGGAGAAGAAAATGACTAAAATATATTTAAATTTAAACATTGCTTTAAATAATAAAAATAAAATAACAACAAAAAATATGCCATAGACAAGTATGGTAGCTCATGCCAATAATCCCAAAACCCTGAGAGGATAAGGCAGGAAGAAGTGTAAAGCCAGCCTGGGCAAAATAGTGAGAACCTGTTTCAGGAAAAAAAATAAAAACTTGCAACAGAAATGTTGCACAGCTATTGGAGTTAGTAGAAAGCGAAAATAATTTTTAAACAATTTTGTTAACAAATGATCATCACTTACTTCCTCTATAGATACACATAAGGGACAGTAAAAGATAAATGGAATTTTATGGCAAACATAGTTTAGTTCTTTTACCCAAACAAAATTAGATATCTAAGTACTAGGTTTGTATCAATAATCAGATTAAGGGCTTCTTTGATAACAGGCAAGAGGAAGAGTATATGAGAAACTGTTTGTATACGTGAAGAGCTGGGTTCCAGTGAGCTAAAAGCAAGGTGTGAATAACAGTCAAGGGAGGTTAGATGATAATCTAATTTAGAAAAATAAATCAATGATGTGAAAGTAGAAGGGGGACTACAGGGAAGAGAGATCATCTGGAAATGGTAGGAGACAAGAGAAAAGAAGAGAATATGATCACACCTTACACATGAGTGAAAATCTCATAGTGAAATCAGTTATTTTGTGTGCAATTGATATATACTAAGACTGTTCCTAAATCTCTTTCCAAACAATATGGTTTCAAATGAGAACTGAAAAGTGAGTAGAGTGAAACCTGTAACACTGACCCAACAGCTAAAATGTATCTTTCTCTTAAAACTCTAAAATAAAAAATGGTAATGTCCAAAAGGGTAGCCCCAAAGTTATCTTACACTGTTTCAATGGCTTAGGAGATTCATACACTATTTTAAGTAAAATGAAATAAAATGAATGACTTAGATAATATTGGGTTTGGTGACATCATGATTATATCAATATAAAGTTATAGTCACTCTCTTTTGGAGATGACCATTCATATTTCTTATCTGGAGCATATATGAAGGAACCCTGCTGCTGTGACCGAGGCTGAAGTGACTGTGTACACACAAAAGCCAATGACTCGGAGCAAATGTCCATATTTTAGGCTATCTGCAGATGAAATAATGGGCACATGAATTAGATGCTCATGGTGAGTGCACAACTGGAAGTGAATGGGGAAAGAAGTAATTCATGCTCTTGGAATACAGATGGCTAGTAAGTAACTTGCTCGAACACAGGATGAATGAACGGGTGACCAAGTTCCCCCAAGATGCACTTGTTCATCTCAAAGGGTCTCTGAGCTGTTGAGTACATGAATTGCCTCATTCAGGAGCCAGTGACACTCTCGAAATTCCAGAAGTGTTTGTTTTTAGAGGGCAATCTAGCAGAGATCCAGTGTTCATAGTGATGCTGGAAATGTAATGAAGAATTACACAAGCAGGAAGATGCTTTTCTATCACTTCAAGTTTAGTAATCATTAAATATCTTCTAAACTATGACCATTCAGAAAACATTTTTTTTAAGTATGGATCTCTACTAATGGAACATTTTGCATTAGAGATGAAGAATTGGTCAATTTTAATTAAAGTCAGCTTTAATTAAGTATTCTTTTAGCAGCTCCTGGTGGGTCAAGCCTGCTGCAATGGCTAACCCCACATTTAGGCATATATAGAGGCAAATTAAAAACAATGGTTTGTTAAAATAAAAGGAGGACACAAAGTTGAGTGTGGTAGGAAGGTGAGAGCGGATCTGGAAGGAATTACCAGGAGGAATGGAATGAATATGATCAAAATACATGCACGAAGTTCTCAAGATTTAATACAGCTACAAAAATAAAATAAATGAAGCTAATTCAACAATGGTATTTTTATGAATCTAGAATGAGTCAATGTTCTTGCTTTAAATCTCTTATTACCAAATCTAATTTTAATATACTGATTTTGTATACTAATACAAAGTGAAAAATCAAAACAAGAAGGTAAAAGTTACCTCTAGCTTAGTTGTCTAGTTTTATTAGGTATATACTTGACAAATTACTTCATTATGAACATATCCATTACACCACTACTTCTCCCCAACTCCTTATGATGTCCTTTACCCATTCTCACTCCCAGCTTTATTTCCTCTTTTTAATGTATTGCTTTGTTATTAACAATGTTCTGAATCCAACCAGTTCTTCCCATACATGGGTATGAAGCTATCCACCAGAGCATGAGCAACCTACCAGCTGCCACATTTCCAAAGTCCAAAGGAAAGAGACTTCCTTCCCTCAGTAACTATCAACTATCAATAGCTCCTTCCATGGGAGTGGGACATTTGTGTCTCTCCTTATCTATGCTGGAATTTTGACTGGCTTCATATTGCACAAGTAACCAACCACATCTACTGTGAGTTTATGCATGTACGGAGCTTTCAAAAACAGTAAGTATATGGTTGTATATAAATTATGCAACAATCTATTGCAAAGATACAAGTGAGTGAAAAACTTTTATGTTATCATTTAAATGCTGTAAATAAACAGGAACCCCATAGAAACAGTTGAATTTGAATTATTCTGAGGGTGAACTGTATAGTGTTTGAAAGATTTTATAAAAATGTATCAACACATTACCTACAGAATAAGAGAGAGGAGAGAGAGAGAGGAGGGGGGTTGGGAGGTTAGGGTTGGAAGGGAAGAAGAGAAAGGTTACTATTTCACTGACAGAAAAGTAAACCTAATTCCTGAGCTGTTATCTTCTCCAAACGTCTTTACCTGTTCTGTTTTTACTTTAAAAGAGAGACCGAGTTGCAGAAGTTTTGTGGTTCCCAACAGCCTGGTGTTCTACCTTTGAAATGCTGCTTGTCTCTTTTACAAATTGTTCTAATTTTAAACCTTGCTCCCTGCCAGAATGTTGTATGATGTCTGCACTAATTTTCTAAATGTACATAGTCTTTGTTTCTAATAAAATGTAAGGTTAATTTTTAAATATTATTAAATTTATAGAGCTAGTCTCTCTATATTTAATTAATACTAACCCAGAGAGCAATTTCTATTATGTGGATTCAAAAAAAAAAAAAAAAAAAAGTCAAATGGCTTCATACTCAAAGAATCTGGAAAATACCAGGACAGATTACTTCTGAAATCTCCAACTTTACCATGCTATTTTCACAGAGTTAGGAAAGCCTATAGTTTTTATTCCCCTCTTCGTTTTCCTTCACCGCTTTCTCCACCTTATTTCCCCTACTTCGTCTCCCTTCCTTCCTCACACTCTCCTTCTAGAGAAGGACAATACAAACTCACAATGAATACTTATTATCTTATTAGATTTCCAAACGTCTCAGCAAACCAAAGTCCTATGGCTGTTTCTGTGGTCCTCTGAGCAACAAGTCATCACATCACAAAGAAACACATAAACAGAAATCCCAAACGAAGCCAACTTAAACCAAGTGCCAGGTTGAGTGAACGATAACCCAATCAGGAGACTACAAAACTTCAGTGAATATTTGAAAACCCTGACTCTTTATGTAAGAAAAAAAAAAGGAAATGTGCAAATGGAAGTATAATAGCTAGAGACCTAGAAAAGCATAAATTACATATTTGTGAGGTTTCCAAATAATCAGCATATGTTCACACCTATCAAGCAACTAAAAAGTGATCATTCTGATGCTGGTCAGTAGAGCAAAGGAATTGAATTGTGTGGCTTGATCCGCGCAGTTAGAGGAAAAATGGTGGAGAAAATACAAAGGTATTTGTACAATGTGTCAATTTGCATATCCTTCTGGATCCGCACCTGTCACTTTGCAACTTTTTCAGAATGGGTTTCAATGTGTAAACAGCTCACATGCCAAACCCATGTGTACACTGCAGTACAGCAAAGTGGAAATGTTGGAAATAATAAGGAGCACACTGTCAGGGAGGTGCATATTCTGCCATCCACAGAAATTCTTTCAAAATAAAGTTGAATAAAAAAAAAAAAGAAGAAGAAGAAGAGAAGAGTAAAATTAAGTGCATGCCTATTGCCAAAGTCTTTGTACCAGGAAAGAAGTTGCATAATGAATTGATGCTACAGTATTTACTTCCAAAAAGTAGATATAACATAAAGTAGTCTTGATTTATAAACGCTTTAAAGACCATCAGCGAAATAAGAAATCATCTCGGATATTTTAGCCAAGTACTTTCCTAATGAGAAGAAATCATTTAACCTGATACTAAAATATCAGAAATAACTCTTAAGATTTTAAATATTTATGAAGTTAAATAGTACAACAAAATACACACCAAGTTCTTACCAAACAAGCATAACTATTGTGGCCTCGGGCTCATCTCCATGGGGACTCATTAACATGAGACTGTAAAAGACTTCTCTGGAGCTGAAGGGATCACTCAGTGGGTAAAAGCACTTTTTATGCAAACATAAGTCCTTAGCTCAAATCCCCAGCACCCAATACAGAAAGCTGGGCATGGCTGCATGTACCTGCTACCCTAGCACTGGGGGTAGAGGAGGGTGGGGACAGAGACAGACAGACCCTCACAGATCTCTGACTGGACAGCAAATCAGTGTAGCTGAAGATTTATGATCATTTTGGTTCAATATGTGACCCTGTCTCAAAGACAACAATGTGGTAAAATAAGAGACACAGTGTCTCCTCTGACCTCTTCAGGAATTCACATTGGTACACACACACACACACACACACACACACACACACACACACACACACACACACAGAAAGAGAGAGAGAGAGAGAGACAGACAGACAGACAGACAGACTTGAGTTTATCGTAGATAAAGTAGACCTCACTATCTTACCATCTTAATTAGTTACACTACCTCCATAGTAATCCCAATCTAGACTCTCACATGGCCACATGACTCTATACAGCCATTCTAATAGGTAAGGGCCACTAATGCCTTGTCTTTTAGATAGCACGTTGGTTTCTTTCCCCAAGTTCAATCTTCAGTATATGCAGAAGCTTTAGGGTGATCCTAAATGAAAGTGTATCTGCCTCTACCGAAACCTGCAGCAAGTCCTCCCCTGAGCACAGAATCTAAATCCACCTCTACTTGCTCATCTTGACTTCAGTGTCTTTCAATAGTGTCTGCTATTCACTTAACAAATATTTGCTAAGTTCCCAATGCAGTTACTCTGCTATAATACTTGTCTCTTTCTGCATACTGTTAATTCCGAGCATGTGGTTTTTTTTTTAACTGTCAGTTGGTGTGTTTATTCCCAATCTATTGCCTACTTGTCAAGGAAATTGATTATTTGGCAAATGCACAATAAATAAAATATTTAGTACATTTTCATAAATAAAGACTAGGTGGATAAAATATTTGTTTTGTGAATACACATTAAATATTAAGTTACTATTTACTCTTAAGAGAATATGTAAAGTTATAAATATTAAATGGTGATGTGGTTTGAATGTGAAATACCCCTACAATGTCATAAGTTTGAACATTTGATCTAAAACTGGTGGTGGTTGTGTATCCTTTAAGATTGGGATCATGATAGAGGAAGTGGGTCAGTGGGGACTGGCTTGAGATTTTATATCTTATCTAGGCCCCACTTCCTGTTCACTGATAGTTTCCTAACTGCAGATGCAAAGTGACCACCCTGCCTCCTATTCCTGATGTCTTGTCATCTATGAGTATTCCAATTGTGATTTCTATTGTGACATTGACATGAAAGCTAAAAGGCATAAGTAATGTCTACATCATGTAGCGATACACAACTACCTTTGGAAGAAGCCTTGGGTTTCACTTGTAGGATTTTGAGCCTTCATAAAATACATTTTGAAGAACACATATGTGACCAAAATACTTTCCTGAATGAAGGGTGCAAATGCTCAGTTATCAAAATGGAAATAAAGAACATTTCTGAGGTACAAAAAGAATGGGGAGGTGATTCACTTATTTAATTACTCATATGGAATACAACTATAACTGAACATTCTAAATCTAACAATTGGTAGGGAAAAAACTATATGAAAATTTCAAATTCCTCCTTAATATATGAACATTAAAAGAGGAATAGACCTTAGCTAAAGAGAAGTAATTTGTCCTCTTTGGCTCACCTCTAATACTCCAGTTTCCAATTTCTATTTTGTGTTGCCATGACAACAAAATGCCTTTGACCATAATTTTTGATAGAAAAGGTATTTGGAACATCTAATTTGTTTAAGTGAAACACATTCATTTGGTCACAAGTATCATAGAGTCTGCTATTTTGAAAAGCATTTGAACACAGCATTACCTGTGGCAGGTGCTTGCTAACCGTTTCATAGACTCCTGGTGCTGTCCACAGCTGCTAAGCACCAGGAGCAATTCATATAGACATGACTGCATGCAATCTCAAGAGTTAACTGGGATTTAGACTCCAGCCTTTTCCACCCACTCGCCACCCTATCTACATCAATGAAAAATACAGCTTTATTTTTCAAATACTTAGGATTTTAGTTTCTTAACTTTCCCCCTCCAATGTTAGGATAAATATGCTTAGAAAAACTCCACTATGGAGTTGGGGATACAGCTCAGTTGGTAAAGTATCTGCAGAACAGGCACCAAGTCCTGGGTTTGATTCCGAACCTCATACAAGCTATGTGTGATGAATCAGCACACCGTAACCTCAGCACTGCAGACATGAAGGCAGGGGAATCGATTCAAGTGTCATGTTTTTAAGATCTCTTTATTTTTGTTTTATGTGTTCATGAGTACCTGTCCGTATTTATATGTAGACACGCATACCAAGTGTCCTAAGGACAGAGAGGTCATAAGATCCCTTGAAACAGGAGTTAGAGGGAAGCTGTAAGTTGCCATAATGGGTTTCTGGAATTGAACCTGATTCCTTTGCAAGAGAAGCAAGTGCTCTTGACTTCTGAGCCATGTTTCTACCCACTGACCACCCGCCTCCTGCAACACACACACACACACACACACACACACACACACACACACACACACACACAATTTTAAAGTTCATTTTATTTTTGTATTATTCATAGTCTGTGCATCTGTATGTGTCCATGTGGGTATCTTCATGTGAAAGAAAGTTCCACTGAAGCCAAAGACATTGGTTCCTCTGGAGCTGGAGTTATATGGTTATATTAACCACTTAAGATGGGTGTTGGGAGCTGAACTTGGTTCTTTGAAAGAGTAGTGAGTTCTCTTAAAAATGTAGGTATCTCTCCAGTCCCTAGAATTCCTATTTAAAAAAAAAAAAAAAAACTAAGGAATCTTTTATTCATTTTACATGCCAACCACAGATTCCCCCTCTCTTCCCTCCTCTAGCCCCTTCAGCCTCCCTCCCCAACTCACTCACCCCCATTCTCTCCTCCAACAAGGTAAGGCCTCCCATGGGAAGCCAGCAGAGCCTGGTACATTCAGGAGAGGCAGGTCCAAGCCCCTCCCCCTGCATCAAGGCTGTGCAAGGTGTCCCACCATAGGCAGTGGGTTCCAAAAAGTCAGCTAATGCACCAGGGATGGATCCTGATCCTACTGCTGTGGGACCCCTTAAGCCGATCAAGCTACTCAACTGTCTCGATTATGCAGAGGGACTAGCTCAATTCCATGGTGGCTCCACAGCTCTTAGTCTAAATTTCATGAGTTCCCACTAGTTTGCTTTGGTTGTCACTGCAGGTTTCCCCATCATGATCTTGATGCCCTTGCTCACAGAATCCCTCTTCTCTCTCTTTGAGTGGACTCCTGGAGCTCTGTCTGGTGTTTGACTGTGGATCTCTGCATCTGTTTTAATCAGTTACTGGATGAAGGCTCTATGATGACAGATAGGGTATTCACTGATCTGATTACTGAGGTAAGCTAGTGCAGGCACCCTCTCCACTTTTGCCAGTAGTCTAAGCTGGGGTCATCTTTGTGGATTCCTGGGAACATCCTTAGCACCTGGTTTCTCCCTATCCCCATGATGTCTCCTACTATCATAGTATCTCTTTCATTGCTCTCCCACTCTGTCCTTGTTCCTATTTTTAAAGTGCACAGGCTTATATACCTTCAACTAGTAGTTTGTCCAACAGAATAGAATTTCTCTGTCCTTCATTCAAGCCTTCTAAAATCTAAACTTCTTTATCTTTCTACCTTCAACATTGTCTGCTTGCAGAAATCAGTCAGTATGACCAACTGGGTGACAGACCACATTTCTCTGTGTTTTTCTTAACCTGACACGTAAAATTTCCCTATGTTTTGGGTGTCTGTCTCTTGTTTTACCGACCCCAAACACCAGCCCTTCTTTCCACAACAAAATAAAAACACCTCAGATCAGCCGCCTTCCTTCCCTAAGTGGAAAACTCGCACTTCTCTGGCTGTAAATTAACCCTAGATAGTATAACTTCCTAAACTCTCTGCATACATATGTTTTATCATCTTATCTAAAAGGTAAGATAACCCAAATCTGAACTATGCCAACCATACTTGTATTATTGTATTTACTGAAGTCTTCTCAGAACTTCCAGAGGAAGCCTTGTTCCCTCTCTTCTTCTCTTCCAGTGACATGTGTTGGTAACTCAACTAGCACCCAGTCATCATCCAGCACACAGGACACCTCTGGGCTTCAAAGAGAATGAGGTGTACAATATTTTTTTCTGGTTCTCTTTTCAATTCTTTTGCCTTATTTTTATCAAGATACTGGATAAATGTTGCAGACAACACTGAATTCACAAGTAAATGAACTCAGAACATTCAAATGGAAGCAGCACGTGAGCATTTTCACACGAGCAGTTTAAGTTTCCCATTAAAGTTAGTAATAGTCGACCGTGTGACCTTACATTGAAGCGTGGTTCACTTAGCAGACCCTTAGAGAAAACTGTCTCACTTTCTCAGTAGGTACCAATTGCCAATAGTCCAACAGCTAGGGGCGGGACTTTGTGTCCGCCTGCCTTCTCCATGCTGGGATCTGGTTTGGGCTTGAATAGGTCTTGTGAATGCTGTCACAGCTATTGTGAGCTCACATATTCAACTGTTCAGATGACAACGTTTCCTTGTATACATCTGTATCAGTTATATTTCTGTTGCTGTGAAAAAATGCCATGACCAGAGCAACTTAAACAAAGGTTTATCTTGGACTTAACTGTTCCATGGGGATAAGAGGTCATTACCATACAGCAAGGAAGTGTGGCAGCAAGCACCTGGGATGGAGAGAGCTCCCATCTCAAACAACAAGCAGGAAACAGTGACCCAGAGAGTCCTGCCTCCACGGCCTAGGCCCTGGGACACAACCCATGCCCAGGAACCCCCATCTATCGCTGCCCTAGTTGCCAGCCAGCAGAAAAGACTCTTGGGGGCAGGCTTCTCCACCAACACTCCCCATTGGACCCTGCAATCTACAAGACCCACACCATACCCTAAATCCACCCATCCCCCTGCGACCTCAGCAGCTTCCTAAGACATGGAATTTGCATGTCTGATTGGACCAAGAGTGGATCCCTGAGACACAGAATCTGCCAGCTCCATTTAGACCAAGAGCTATGATTGGACCACGAGTGGCCCCCTGAGATACAGACACAGCAAGCACACAGAGTGGACCAAGAGAAGCTCTCTCAGACACAGGTACATCTTGAACCTATTGAAGGAAGAGATGGGTAGATGCCAGTGCAAAAATACATGCAATAGCAAAAAGAGCAATATGGCACCACCTGAACCTAGAAGTTCTACAACAGCAAGACCTGAACATCACAGTGTAGAAGAAGCAGGAGAAAGAGACCTTAAAAATAACTTTATGAAGATAAAGATAAAGGCTTTTTAAAGAGGAAACGAAAATATCCCTTAAGGAAACTGAGGAAAAGACAAACAAAAAATTGGAAGAAATCAATAAATCCTTTAAAAAAGAAAACAAAGAAAAAGCAACTAAGCAGGTGAAGGAGACAGTTCATTTAGCCATTTGTTAGTCTCTGTGCTAAGCTCATAAACTGCAGATATAAGCTTTTCTTATGACGCTTCAGAGATGCATTGATCTATAGGTACAATGATGAGTTATTAGGAGTCATTTTAATAGTACATCAATTTAGCAGAGTAATATTAGTAGGCTCTCCCATAGAGTCTGTGACATATCTAGATATAACTTGTTTGGGCCTGATAATTGTACAAAGTATTATAAGTTTCATCTTGTGAAACAGGATATAAATTCAAGAACATTTGGACAGCACAAATTTGTCTTGATGGGTATTTTTTAAAGGACATTCTGTTGGTTGGGTAGGATAGAGAGTCTGGGAGAACACAGATGAATCAAAACATGTATGAAATTCTCAAATAACTAATAGAAATAAATAAAAAAATAAATTACAGTACCAGGCATGCCCATATGGAGCAATCCTCATATACAATCAAAAGATCTTTTGGTTATCCACGCACGCACGCACACACACACACACACACACACACACACACACACACACACACACACAGAGTTTTGCAGTATTGCACTAATGAGAACATTCTGGCTTCGAGGCCCACGTTGTAGCATACAGGGTCCTCCCTGCATAAAACCATTGAGGTATTTTCTCTCCCAACTTCATAGCAACTTCCATCACTATAAAACTATAGCACATTTGTAGTCAGCTTCATGGTCAGATTGAGATTGGTTTCTCTGTGTCCTGAGCCAAAATGTGTGATGTCTATAGCAATGGAAATTTACATTTAGCCACGGCAATGATCAATAACAATAGCCTGTGTTATTTTAGATGCCTCTTGGGCTTCTGAGACAAAGAACTCATAGGGGTAACCCATGCCTTGAACTTGGATATTCATTTAATGACCAGTTTCTTCTGGTGGGCAGCATTGTTCATTAACGCAGGGTACCTCTGTTCAAATTTATTCTTTTATTTTCAGTATATTTACAATTAGCTTCCAAACTTGTGGATTTTCATAACCCTTCTTTCATACATCTTTAATATGGTTAACATTGCCCTATTCTCACCTTACTCCCATCTCCCTCCTCCTATCTCTGCTTCAGTCTTTAGCCCCTAGTACCACCCACGTTTTCCATATCTTATATGCTCTGCTTTCTGTGTGTGTGTGTGTGTGTGTGTGTGTGTGTGTGTGTGTGTGTGTGTGTGTTACGTGAGTTGTAAGATCATCAGTTTCTATGCAGCTATTTCTATATACACTCCATATTTTGTTTAACCTTTTCCATACCTCAGCTGTGGTGGTTTGAAAGAAAATGGCCCCCAAAGGGAATGGCACTATGAGGAGGTGTGAGCTTGTTGTAGTAGGTGTAGTCTTTCTTATATGCTCAAGCTACTCCCAGGGTCAAAATCTTGCTCCCTGTTGCCTGCATGTCAACATGTATCAGCTTTTTCTCCAGCACCATGTCTGCCTGCACACCGCCATGCTCCCCACCACGATGGTAATGGATTAAACCTCTGAAACTGTAAGTAAGCCACCCCAATTTAATGGTTTCCTTTATAAGATTGCCATGGTCATGGTGTCTCTTCACAGCAATAGAAACAATAACTAGGACATCATCTTCTCCCCATTCCCATCACCCCACTCCTCTCTTGAACCTTTCTATTCTAAGATTGACTCTCTCTCTCTCTCTCTCTCTCTCTCTCTCTCTCTCTCTCTCTCTCTCTCTCTCTCTCCTTTCATCTTACCATATCCTACTACTGTCTCTCATTCCTCCATGCATGCCACATCCCAAAGGCCTGATCCCAGTTTCCTTGATTCCATAAGCACTCCAGATTAAAGACACAACACAAAAGATTTGAAGCTACAGTTCATGTATGAGAAAAAAAAAAAAACATGCAGCATGACCTTACAGTAGAAGCCATTTTAAAGATACAACTTCTCTGTTCAGTGAGACCCTATCAAAAAGAGAAAGAGGGTGAGAAAAGAAAAAATTGTAGATGACATAAGATTGATGGAGATTTGAAAAACATTGGCCGCAACGCTGCTGTCGTTTATAAAAATAATTTCCCTGTGGACTGGCCCTGGAGTTCCTCCACAATTCTGGAGCTGAATTATTAGAGCCATATCACAGTGTGGTTAGGCCATTTTATTATAAAAGAAGCATAAGATTTTTCTTTCCACCAGAATCAAGGACAACAAAGGTAGTGGCCATACCCCTTATCTATCTGTGGCACTGTGTAGAGCAGAGTGGGGCTTAGTTGACCAGGACACCTAATCAAGCACTTTAGAAAGCACTACAGAGCAGAGAGGGGTAAATGTGATGACACATGAAAGAAACAATCAGGAAACTCAGGGGACCAAAAGGGAAAATACTTACCCATACTAAGCAAAGTCTTAAATAATAGGCTGCATAGACTTTATCTAAATTATTCTCCCAAGTGATACTGAAACAAAGGCACAGTGTTCTTTTTTGTACATTACAAAAATGTAAGCTCCTCAAACAATCTACTGAGACAACATTTTGGGATTTGGAACGAACTCTAGACTTTGAAGAAGAGGAGAGAGAGAGAGAGAGAGAGAGAGAGAGAGAGAGAGAGAGAGAGAGAGAGAGAGAGATTAAAAAAGAATAAAGGTTTAAAAAGTTATGAAAATATATTTCAAATAGACTCTCTCACAGATTCAAAGATAATATAAGATTAGCCATAGGCATGAACCCAGAACTACTACCCTGACAATCAATGGGCCAGTGCAAGACTATTTCTAGACCATTTCTGGAAAGTCTTGAGCATTCAGTGGAAGGTCTAACTGGAGAAGAGATGTGTTTAAATTAAGTCAAATCGAAGGACTGTGTGCCAAATCATGGAGTTAGCATACAATCGATGGCCAGCAGCCATCGAAGCAATTTCTGCTGAGTAGGATATAAAATGAAATGGGTTACTGCAGGGCACTCTCCGAGCAGTTTCATTTTGTGATGTTGGATCCAAAACATTGAGCACTTTAGTGGGCTGGCAAGGAATGCAGCAGTCATTTACCTTGTCAGAAATCTTTGTTAAAAGTATGACTACTTTATTACAACACAGATTATGATAATCTTAAACTTAAAAGCTGAGTCATATTTTTTTTCAAAAGTAAGCTATAAGATATGCCTTTCCCCCAGCCACAAAACTTTTGACCTACAATATGTCCTGTCTGCAAGATCTGCTAGGGCAAAGGTGGCACAGAACTTGTGAGAGTAGCCAACCAATGTCTGATTTGACTTAAAGCCCACTCCATGAACTCATACCCAACACTGTTTGGCCAACCAAGAACTAGACACTAGATAGTTCAGAGACCTAGAATAAAACCAAATATTGCTGGTCTGAATAAAAATAGTAAAGAGAAAATGACTCCTAATGACCGTATCCAGACATTATGCAGAGAGACAGACCTTGGAACACATAGCTTTAAAAGGGATGTCTCCATCAAATTCTAGCCCTCTCAGTTCAGAAAACTCTGAGGAAGAGAAAGGCAGTAGGAATGTAGGAGCCATAGGGGATGGAGGATACCAGAAAACAAGGCCCTCTGAATTAACTGAGGAAGAGAAAGACAGTAGGAATGTAGGAGCCATAGGGGATGGAGGATACCAGAAGAACAAGGCCCTCTGAATTAACTGAGGAAGGCTCATATGAGCTCACAGAGACTGAAACAGCAAGAACAGGGCCAACACAGATTTGCACCAGGTCCTCTCCGTATATATTACAGCTATTAGTTTAGTGTTCTTTATGGGACTTCCAAGTGTGTGAATGAGTGGGTCTCTGATTCTTGCACCTGCTCTTGGAGCCCTTTCCCTTCTGTTGGGTTACCTTGTCCAGTCTTGAGGTGTTGGTTCTTGTTTTAGCTTAAATTTTACGTTGTCATATTTGGTTGTTATCTCCTAGAAAGCTATTCTTTTCTAATGAGAATATTAAAAAGAGTATTAGACTTACCCTCAAGAGCCTTGTTAGCACTTCTAACATATGTTACATAGTGAACAGTTATACATTTCGGTAGGCCTCTGGTAACCCTAATTGCTAAATGTCTATCTACATTAACCCCTGCATTAAATATCAAAGCAAGAATAGCACACGTGCAACTAATATGGCCTATTCCATGGGAGAATCCATGCTTTAAACTGTAAGCCTGCTTAACACCGTATGACAGGGAGGTCCTATGTCATAGGGAAAAACTTAATACTGTTGCTTAACCGCATGAACAATGGCATCACATTGCCTTCTAAACATCTATGCTTATACCAATAGACAAAGTATGCTCTCAAGCATATTTAATCAAATAAATTTCTCTTTGATGTATGTTGCAGTGAATGGCTGCCCAAGATGCTGAGAATAAGTGACAGCTGATGGCCCAGCCCTAAATAAGACATTGTTATCATACTCTCAAAGGATCATGGCACATTCTAGAAGAGAGAAGTGTCATGACAAATGGTAAGAGCAGTGAGATTTAAAAAAAATCTGCAAAATGACATCCTCTAGGCATGGCCTGATCATTGCAATCATGAAGTCATGGCAGCTTCAGTAATTACATTGCATCTACATAAGAGACTGGTCGTGTCAACAATCAGTCATGGGCAGGGAAAGGTCTCCAGAAGTACTGGCTATTTATAGATTCTGGAAGACAGGGTTGCTGTCTCCAGTTGGACACCCACTGCTGGGTCTACCAGGCTCCAATAGGTAAGTTCAAACTCATGGTCATATAGAATGGCCCTGGTTAAACTGAGTCCCAAAATAAAACTTGAGGGCAGAAATATGAGAAAGAGTGTTGTAGGAAAGACAGAAAATAGACCGAAGTAGGAGGAAATTAGAGATGCTGGAGATGAGAGTAAGGGATATGCCTTATATTCATGTATGAAGTTGTTAAAGGACAAACTTAAACAGTAAAAAAGAATACTTGGAGGAAGTAGGACACACTGATATAAAAGGGGAAGTAGAAGAAAAGGAGAGGAAAGCTTTAACTGGGTAGGAAGGAGGGAGGTCAACACAGAAGAAAAGGGAGGGAGGGAGGAAAAGAAGGAGGGAGGAAGGGAGAGAGGGGTGATAAATAACACTAAGGATGACTGAAAAGGCCTTAGAGAATCATATTATTTTATAGTTACCAAAAATTGTAACACACACACACACACACACACACACACACACACACACACACACACACACACACACACGTGTGTCTGTCTGACAACTTCATTATATATATTGGGATGACAATGTTCCCCTCAAGAGCCATGGACCATCTAACAAAAACCTTAACACCAGGCATAAGAAACCTCCTTTCAAGTTATTGGTCAGGGGAGTCCAAGAGATTCCCAAAACGATATAATCTATTGCTGTTTCCCTTGGTTGTCATACAGAGGTGGAAGGTAAGTTCCTATTGCTCAAGACACCATGTAATTTGAGCAAGGGGTTAATATATATGATCTTAACTGGGATCTGTTCAGAAAGCCTCCTTCTTGAGAACCAACTTTCATAGTATCAGGTGCTATGTAAGCTGCCAAGGGAGAGAGACATTCTACCCATCTATGATGTCTATAAACCACAATGAACAATATGGCAACGTATTCTTAAAGATGTAATAATGGTACTCATGTCCTTGTGGTGACCAAAGCTGTCTGATTTGATTTAAGGGCCGCTTAACATGAGGAAAATTATGCCTGGTACTGGAAATCTGGCCAACTACCTATGGTTATGTAGGTAATGGACCTTGGAGGAGAACCCACTACTGCCAAGTTAACTAAATCAGTATAAATCCTATATGCATTCCAAGTACTTGTCTTAGTTAGGGTTATTAGTCCTGTGACAAAAGAAACTTGGGGAAGAAAGCACTTATTTCACTCATAATTCTATGTAATAGTTCATCATAAAAAATAGTGGGGTCAGGAATTCACACAGGGCAGGAACCTGAAGGCAGGAGCTGATTCAGAAGCCATGGAGGACTGCTGCTTACTGACTTGTTCTTCGTGACTTGCTCAGCCTGCATTTTTATAGAACCCAGGGCCACCAGTCCATTGATGGCACCACCCACAATGGGCTGGGACCTCCCCTATAGGTCATTAATTAAGAAAATGCTTTACATCTGGATCTTACAGAGGTATTTTCTCAATTGAGGCTCCCTAATCTGTAATGACTATGGCTTGTGTCAAGTTGACATAAAACTAGCCAGTACAGTGTTTATCCTTGTACCCACAGATAGGTGTAGTTCTCGCCCTTATCAAGGAATAATTATCAAGCAAAATTCTTTTTGCATCAGACAGGGACCATTAGCAAGAAGTACAACTGGTAAAATAATGAGATTAACTGACTTTGGAGGTGCGAAGCCTCAAAGGATACATCAGCAGCTCAACTCCTACCACTAAGGCTCAGGAAACATCATCGAGGAGGCAAAAAGAGTGTATGAGCCAGAGGACCATAAAGTCTGTTGTGAGACATCATCTACTAGACATGACAAGGAAGCTATGCCCATAATACCTCAACATCATGGCTACATAAAAAAATATTTGAATAAGAGTGATGTCAGCAGAATAAGGATCACACCAGCAGGTATGCCATCATGCAAAGGAGAAATGCCATGGGGCCACACTC
The DNA here is from genome assembly GCF_007827085.1 of Peromyscus californicus insignis. Classification (NCBI taxonomy): domain Eukaryota; kingdom Metazoa; phylum Chordata; class Mammalia; order Rodentia; family Cricetidae; genus Peromyscus; species Peromyscus californicus. The sequence continues at coordinate 60,626,677 of NW_026294458.1, read as the reverse complement.
CTAAATGAAGAGCTGTAAGTGGCTAATGACTGTGGAGAAAGGGAAAATTTGTCTTCACCAGGAAGAGGCCACTTAATTATCCAATACCAAGTGGTCAGCCCTGAATTCACATGAATAAAAGCAACACTAAATGGATTCAGTAGGTTGTGTGTGTGTGTGTGTATGAAAAAGAGGCTATGAATTTGAATTTGAGTGGGAATGGGGGAGCATAGGAGAGGTTGTAAGAAAGACTCATGAGAGTGATTTGAAAGAAGGAAGGGAAGGAGAGAAATAGTATAATTATATTTTAATTTTAAAAATATTTTAATAAAGAAAAAGAATACTTTGAGAGGAAGAGAAGACCCTCATTGAATCAGCATTCTAATAACTAATTGAAGAAATAGAGAAAATTAATACTTGTAGTCTTAAAAACAGAGTGACTGTAGATTGTTTTACAATCATGGTTATTATTCTTCCCAAATCACCACTTGGAAAAGTATGAGTTTCCATCCCACTAGTGATGGGCTTCATAACGTGATTTGCTTCAGCCAAGAGAATGGAATAGGATACAACACAGGCCTACTCACACCAAAACTATTAATATGTTTCACTGTTTTAGTGAAACATATTATCTCTCTCCTTTAGCACAAACAGTATTTCTGGTAGTGAGTGTTTATTCAGACAAGATCTCAAAATGACAGCTAAGTTGAATGCATCTGATATGTCTAGATCCAGAAGCAATCATGTAAAGAGGAAATAAAGACTTTTTTATATAAGCTATTGAAATACTTTAAATTATATCAAATAAATCACATAAATACACAGTTCTACAAATATTAGATTAGCAGTTTAAATTACATGAAGGCAAAAGTAAGATTTAACTGGATATTTCCTCTTGCAGCCTTTCCTCATTTTCGTGTATTTTATATACTATAATGTAGTGCAAGGACATATTAGTGTTAATGACCTAATTTTCTTTAATCAAACATTCTTATTATATCCACAGTACTAGAGAAGATTCAGAAGTATCAAGTTCATGACTTTAACCTGACTATTCCCTCAAATGCATCTTCTGTACTTTTAACCTGCAAGGACTTGTTATATGGTAAATGAGGAAGGCATGGATAAAAGGCACATGGAATTCTATTCTATGCTAAATCCATAAACATCCACAGTACTTGTGACTGAATTTGGTAGTGGCTTCATTCAGTACTTATTACTCTTCATATGCTTCACCTCGTTATAAACAATATTTTAGTTGAAATGGAGTTTTTATTTTTAGCAATAGTTCTCTAAAATCTTATTAAGCAAACCTAAAACGAGAATCAGCAACAGATCAACTCTTTTAAATGGTAGAAGAACGTTAGAGTGGTTAATAGGGATTCAGGATTTAAGAGACCTCTTCTAGCCGCTCAGAAAATTGACAAGAGGATTAGGCTGGCCCATGGGTACCTTTACATGCCAGAGCAGACACTAGGGGTCTAAAAACACAGCTGAGACGCTTGGATTACTTGTGTGACAAATCCCTGAGGAACTGACAGACAGATGCACACAGTCAAGCTAGCATTGCCTGGGTACCCCAAATGTGAAACTAATGATGCATCCACTGGTACAGCCGTTAACATAAAGCCATCTGTTGGTTATTCATCCACTATGTTGTTCCTTACAGATGTATAGTAAGGAATGATGAAAGAGAGAAAGAAAGAAAAGTTATGAAGAAATAAAAAAGAACATGAAAAACAATTTACATGGGGTGGTGCTCCAAGGGCATGCAGACATAGTCCAGTGACTTGTGATCTAGAAACTGGAAACTCCCCTCTCCACGTTACCTTGTTTTGCATCATCCACATTCTCGTGTAACAGTGAAAGTTTAAAATTTGAAACCACAGACAACAACTGAATCATTTAAGTTATTAGTGTAAAATGTTGACACAGAATGTAAGGGGACTAGCAATAGTTTTTACAAGCATACTGAACGAATGGCATTAATACACAGTAGTGATTCATTTGGCTCTTATCGAATTAAACGATGAAAATCCAAAAGCAAGTGTTGCCCAACAATACTCAAGTTATGCTCAGTGGTTGTGTAGTAACAAGTCACACAATGGTGACTTCGACACACATGCCTTGCTTTCCTTAAAAACGAGGCATTTGTCTACTTCTGTAATAAACCACAGTATTCATTAAGATACAGTCGGTGTCTTCAGTTTTGCCAATAAATCTCCAAATTAAACAAACGGCCAAACAGAATTAAGGCACATGATCACTTCATCTGCTCTCTTACTAACTGAGCACATTTATGTCTACAAAGCAACAACCATTGTTGGTAGGCAATTGCCCTTGGATGTCAGAATAAACACTCTAGACACACACTTAAAATGAACAAAAGAGCTAGCTCTCTTTTCAAGAATTATTGTAATTTTTGCTAATACAATTCATCTTTAACTCAAATGAAATATAGCATCTCTTAATGATAGCATACTTCACTTTTCTACATTAATGATAACAGCTATTTTATGCTATAACACAAATCACAAAGGACATGAGAATGCACGTATAAATGCTCAGTGTAGCAGAAAATCATCAGTATCTTGAAGGAACAGACTATACTCCTAACCGAGTTTTCTTTCTTTCTCCCCCTCTTTCTTTTATTCTTGAGATTATAATTTAATTTACAGCAGTCCTCTCTTCCCTTTCTTCCATCCAAAACCTCCCATATCCTCCTTTCTATTCTTCTTCAAATTCATGGCTTCTTTTTTCATCAATTGTTAAAATATGACACATAACACTAAAACTCATAAATTCAAAGTGATTGTTCATAAATTTACTTCCACCAAGTGAATAAATATGCATAACCAACAAATAAACGAATACTTCTAATATCCCCAAAGCCATTCTCACATGGAGAGGTATGATACAGCCTGATAAAGACATGGACTGTTAAGAAATAATTTACTGAACCCTTGAAAATATTATTTCTAACATTGTTCTCTAAATATACCTTTATACCACCACAGCTTTCATAACTAGTGCTATAAAACAGTTCATGTTCGAAGTAAGAAGTTATAGAAGTGAGACACATACAGAAAAAAAATTCAGCCCCATGACTACATACTCGTTGAACTTTTATATGAAGACATTTCTGCATACATATTTAAAATTGTCTAGATGGTAACATTCACCATGCAGAAGGAATGTAGCTTGGTCAGCTGGCAAGGGTCTGACTCCCTGCAACTTTATCAGACCACTTCACCAACCTAAATAGTAATAGGAATGCTGTCCCGTTTGAACACTGGCAACTGATGATGGTACGAACCACTTTCCACTGTCTGGGCTCAGTTTTACTTCCCACTGCCTTGATGTTAAATATGAAGTCCTTGCACTTGCGCATCCCAGCGGTAGCCTTTGTCATGCTGTTTCTAAGATCGTTCAGTCAATTGCCCTGACTCTTCTCCTCTTGTTGGCCTCGCCTCTGTTAAAATTCATATTCCAACCTCAGCTGGGTTCCCTTCACCTTCAAACCATTTTCATTTGTTCCTATTCATTTTCAGTACAACTAAGTTCAACCAACCAAATGCTTTATACCGTGCTAACATACACAAACCATGCTTGTTTCAACAACAGAGAAGTGTATTTTCAATCTCAAACAAGAGAGAAAAAAAAAAAGAATTAGGCAATAATGTTATCTGATTTTTGGTTAGAACATAATGAGACATGATGCCAAACATCTATGGGACAGTTTGTATCCTATGACTGAAACAATAGTTTTCTGCTCCCTTCGAAATGATAGACACTTTGATCATGCTGATAACCATTTTGTAAGTAAAAGTGGTCTGTACTCGCACAAGTCATTCAGATATTAAAGGTTGAAGATGTCCAAATAGCAATCTAAGCCAGTGAGCCAGGCAAAATGACAAGAGCGACTTAAAAGATATTATCTTCGATCAGAACATTACTCACAATTCCAGTAACAAATGCCACAAGAAGCATTGTTCCCGTGTCACAGATTGGGCCGAGATAATTTGCTTGACATCAACTATTGAAAAAAAACAAACAAATCATTGCATCTCTATTAGTGTTTCCTGAAGACCGAATGCAGTAAATACAGGTGATTATTCCTGAGATGACAACAATATCACTTCTCCAAATAACATTCTATCCTTGGGCTTCCTGCTTACATCCCAGTTTGCAGCTTAGCCATGATGAGCACTGCATCGACACATTTTACTACAAAACCATTTCTCTTTGTGTGTGAATAGAGAATCAAGACAAAGATGAGTTGAAAACTTTAGTTCAATACAATCCTTACAGAAAAAGTTCTATGAATCTGTTTTTGACCAAGTTTTATCATGAGTACAAAATATATTTCTCAGTACATTCCAACAGTCCTCTCCTTTGAATAGAGTGTATATAAAGGACAGCATCTCACTGTACACAGATGTTAACCCTGCCCCCTTCTTCAGCTACAAACGCCTTTAGTTTAGTGAATTTTTTTTTACAAAGAAAACCATTAAAGCTTCAGTGATTTTAAATTAATATGTAGCCAAACCTGTAAATATAAGTTGTCACTTCTTTACCTCTACATTTATGGGTGTTGAAAAAGGAATTCACTTGTTTCTATTTAGTTTTCAAACCAATTCTAAATTTGTCTGGGTTGTCAAGCTCGAAAGTAGCCTTTCCGAACGTGATGTATTGTTCAATACTTGTATCTAAAACCAGAAAGGGTCTTTCATGGATTTATTGATTTCTAAGAGCAATTACAGTGGTTTCAGACATTAAAATTGCTATTAACTATGACTTTATTTGGGCTGTGGCAGAGTCATGCTCTTAGTTAACAGTCAGACTCAATATTGATTGGCATTTTTCAACAATAAATATAAATATACTCGACACAAATGCCAGCTTTTCCTTTCTCACAGTTGTGATCCTAGCAAAAAGATATTCAGACATATTTCATGCCTATGTCTGTACAACCTAAGATTCATTGCTACTTTACCTCTGTACATTTAATATTTCATATGTCCTTCTAATGGAATATTTACTACATGAATATTTGGGTTTAGTATTGTTTGTGTACTTTAAGTTTCTTAAATTTCTTTTATTTTCTGAACTCTCAGCCTGGGATAAGCCAGTTTGGCACCATTCCCTCCCTGGGGAGAGAATAGATAATGAAACACAAAGTTTTTACAAAGGAACGATAGGTGAATTATTAGAATTGTTTCAACCAACTGATTAGTTAACAATTAAGTTATAGCTAATTGTTATAACTCATAACTACTGAAATTGCTGGACAGAAGAACAAAGCTTAGATTGAAATTCACACTGTCCATAAATAATCAATTAGATTAGTAAAGAGTAAAATATCTATTTGTATAGACAGAAAAACTGTACTGTTTTCCAGTGCTCAAGATAAATAAACCCTCATATTCTTAATCACTTTTCTTTAAAGAACTGTTTTCTTTTTATCTGCAACATATCTATATATACTAATTTATTTTTATTTAACAATTTTTATACACAGAAAAACTACACTATTTTCCAGTGCTCTAGATAAATAAACCCACATATTTTTAATCACTTTGCTTTAGGAAACTGTTTTCTTTTTATCTACAACATATCTATATATACTAACTTATTTTTATTTAACAATTTTTCATGCAATATATTTTGACCACATTATTTCCTTTCCCCAATTCCTCTCAGAAGCTCTACACCTCCCTACTTCATGGTCTTTCTCCCACAAAACAAAACAAAATAAAAATCAAACAAAAATCCTAATTTGAAAAAAATACTCAAATTAGCCAGGCACAATAGTACTAACCTTTAATCTGCACTTGGGAGACAGAAGCAAAAGAATCTCTGTGAGTTCAAGGCCAACCTTGTCTACATAGACAGACCTGCCTCAAAAAACCAGAATGAAAGGAAGAAAGGGAGAGGAGGGAGGGAAGAAAGAAAAAGAAAGGAAAGAAGGAAGGAAGGAAGGAAGGAAGGAAGGAAGGGTTTCAGTGGGAGAGGTAGAAGAGAAAGGAACAGTGGCAAAATAATTAAAATTATATTATATAAATGTATGAAAGTGACAAGCAACAAAAATAAGATAACAAAAATTAATTATGCATAACAACTGTGAGAGTGAGAAGACGCACAATTACCTTAATTCATTTCTGCAGCTATAAAAAAATCTTAAGGTGCCAACAACTTCTGTAAGTGGTCATTCTTGAAATTATATGAGTACAAGTGAAATTATACAGACTGAGGGGACTCTTTATATATTGAGGAATATCTCAATATATAAACATATATACATATATGTATATATGTGTGTGTATATGATATAAACAAATACATATATATGTAACAACAATTAAAGGAAAAGAGGCCAGAGGTCATAAATTTGAGAGAGAGCAAGGGAGGAAGGGCTGGAGAGAGGAAAGGGAAAGGAGAAGATGATGTATTTTCTAGTTTAATTTCAAATAATAAGAAAATTTAAAGATAATTTTATTTCTCAGCCACAAATGCCAAAATCAAGGTACTGCTGGATCTGATGTCTGACGATCCTGGTTCTTACCCATCCTCTGCATCCACCAAGGCATCACATTGCTTCAGTCTTTAGAAACGATGCCACACCTTCTGTCATACAACTGCCCAAAGTGGAAGACTCCTTCCCCCTCCTTCGGTCCTTTGTTGTTTATTCTGTTGTATTGCAGTGCTGGGGAAAAACCCGTGTTCTCAAGGATTGCAGTCAGCACCTTACCACTGAGGTATTTCCCAGCTCCTTCAAAGGCCCTGCTTAATAACCCTAATGTAATCCAGTGTCAGGCATTAGGCTGTGATATTAGAAGGACAGCCTAAGAGCATATCTGATGATAAAATGCCTTTGACAATTGTTAGCATAGGAATTTTGATATACATGCCCAGGCCTTGGCAACAACTGTATCCAAGGACTTCAAAACTGATATCCTTTTCACATGTCACAGCCCCCTCCAGTTTCATCCACTGTCATAAGGGCAGTATTTCCTACCAACACACTGAAGTTGTTCCCCTCTGCATTTTTGTCCTAATATGGCCATACTTTTAGACATTATATTATGCCATTCATCAATTTTGTATTGGTATTTGTTTGTAGGCAAGATAAGTAACCACTTTTCATTTTTCTTCACATAAATACCAGGTTTTCACAATCTGTTAATTGAAGAAAGTGTCCTTTGTCATTTGTGGACCTATCCCAATTGTGCGCCACAAATGTATGGATTTATTTGTGGGTTCTGTTCTGTTTGATTTGAATAAGCATCAGTTTCTGTGGCAACGCTATGCTATCAGATTGCTCTAGATTTGTTCTGTATTTTAAGATTATTAGTATGACACCTTTGGCTTTATTGTATTTTCTTTTCTTTATATGCTCTTAATTATTTGGTATTTTCTGTGGTCATGTGAATTCTATTGACTTTTTCCCTTTTATCTATTTTCAACATCTCACTATATAGCCCAAGCTAACTTCACACTTGCACCCCATCTTTCTTGTGTTTCTGAGCGTTGGGATCACAGATTTCTACCCCTCACATTGTTTGTGATTATTGTTTTCATTTTCTGTGCAAAAAAAAAAAAAATCATTGAACTTAGATAAGAACTTCATTGAAGCTGGGCAGTGGTCATGCATGCCTTTAATTCCAGAACTCAGGAGGCAGAGCCAGGCAGATACAAAGCAAGGTCCAGGACAGGCTCCAAAGCTACACAGAGAAACCCTATCTCAAAAAAAAAAAAAGCAAAAAACAAAAACAAAAACAACAACAAAAAGAACTTCATTGAATCTGTAGGTTTCTTTGGGAACTGTGAATGCATTTGTAACATTTTTTCATGAAAATGAGATACCTTCCCATTTATTTGTATTTCCTCAAATTTTTCATGAATGCTTTACAGTTCTCAGTGTACAGTTATTTCACCTATTTGATTAAATTATTCCTATTGTATTTGGAGGTGATATTATAAATGTCATTGCCTTCTTGATTCCAGTGTTACATAACTTGGTATTTGTCTATAGCAACATGGAGATTTTATATGTTGAAACTGTATTTGGAAACTCTGGGTTGTTTTTTTTTTTTTAGTTTTAACAATATTTTGTGTAGTCTCTAGAGTCATTTATTGACATATAATACATCAATCTGTAAACAGGGGCTATTTTTCTTCCTTTCCAATATAAATGAGTTTTATTTTTCTTCCTTGATTGATTGCTCTGGCTAGGACTTCAATTCTGTCTTGGACATAAATAGTGACAGGGACTGTCATTCTCATTCTTAATCATAGAAGGAAACTTGGGACTTTCCTTTACTGAGTTTGACATTGGCTATGGGCTTGCTATCTATGGTCTTTGTATATTGAGAAGTATTCCTTTTATATAACAATTTGTTGAAAGTTTCTGTCATGATAGCATGTTGAATTTTCTCAAGTGTTCTTTTTGTAAATATTTACACAATTGCATCATCCTTGATGAATACAGAATTAATAAATGTGACTTTCATTTTGAAATACATTCTGCTATCACTTCCATCATTCCTAAAAATAGTAAAAAAAAAGAGAGAGAGGGAGAGACAGAGAGAGAGAGAGGGAATAGCATTTGATTCACTTTTATTAAAATATTCTGTTGGATCTCTTCCCCCAATACTATGAGTATTTGAGTAAAAATAAATTATTTATGTAACAGGTGCCAGGAAGGTAAACTACTTCAGTATGAAAAGCACACAATAGAATTCTAAGGTTCATAATGGTTGTTTTCAAGATGGCATTTTCAAATCAGAATCATCCACTGTTACCCTATGCCTCCTAAGCTTCGATGAGGATCAAGCTACTCCTGTTGTTTCAATACTGTTTCTTTTAAACAAACATCTGAATGTAGTGGTCAAGTGGAAAAAAATCTCAAGATCTTATGCTGAGTGGATGCAAAGAGCTATGTTCCTTTGATTAGTTTCAAATTAGGTATATATTATTTTCTAAATGTCATTGAGTGGATAACGCCTTCCAAAATATGAAGTAAATGGGATACAGTAATAAAAAGACTCTTCGTGTGAAAAATTGCAGAACATTAAGGAGCTACAGCACATACTCCAAGTTGCTATCATCAAAAGCCCCTTACTCTTTCAATTATAACAAGGAAATAGAATGTGTAGTCAGCAGCAAAACATAGTCATAAATCCATGTTATTGTTGTCTGTGGAGATTTAAACGCAACGTAGAAGAATGCTTGTAATTTTAAAGGGTAGTGCACAATAATCTATACATATGTTTATATAAGCAAGCATTTTAGTAGACATTTAAAAATAATACAGAATTTCTCTTAAGATTTGATTTAAAAATGTATATCAGCCCTTTGAGCTGACTTTTCACACAAATATTAAAAGCCACAAATACTCAAAGTGGTCCTTATAAATTTTATTTCTGTACTTTGTAGCACGAATCTTAGAGAGTCTTATTAATAAAATCAAACCCGGGGCCAGTTGTTGGGGTGAAATGCTGGATGGTCAGAGAGACAGAACAAGCCACAGCTATCTCACCTTGCCAATTCCTCAGTTGGTCCTGTTTCCTCGGACTGGAAGCTTCTGTGTCCTCATCCCAATGGCTCTCAGCTGAATTGCTGCTAGAAGCCTGAATGCTTAACCAGCCAAATGCTTAACCAGGCAAATGCCTCTAGTTTCTGGTCCTCATGCCTTATAAACCTTTCTGCTTTCTACCACCACTCTCTGGGATTAAAGGCTGCTTTCTGGGATTAAAGGCGTGAGTCACCATGCCTGGCTGTTTCCAATGCAGCCTTGAACTCACAGAGATGCAGAGGGATTTCTGTCTCTGGAATGCTAGGTTTAAAGGCGTGTACTAATGTTTTCCAGCCTAAGTATCTTGTGGCTCTTCTGTTCTCTGACCCCAGATAAGTTTATTAAGGTACACAATATTTTTGGGAACACAATACCACCACAGTACTTCTTCTTCTAATAGTCACAAAAATTTATCTAAGCCAAGATCTTCTCATTTTAAGCAAAACAAATACTTGTGACACCAGGCATATTAAATAATATAAGTGAATTATTTTTGGTAGTATAATAATTTATACTATGAAAAACACTGAATTTAAAATACAGACTTTATTTAGTGATTAATTGATCTTTACATATGAGCTATTATTTTTTCTTTATATCAGACAGCATCAAAAAATTTTAAGATGAACACTTTCATTTTAAATTAATCAGATTGATGTTGGACAATTACTAACTTTTGTATATGCAGCAAATTTATTATCTATGTTAAGCTGAACAGGATAGTATACCTTTGAAGACAAAGACACTTTATCACAAAACAAATTCCTTTTCTATTGGCATCAATCCTCTATGGTAATAAGATTTATATAAAGTTCCTAAAGAATGTGGAGTACTAAATTAAGCACTAATGTGTGATCACATACACTATTAGTCTACTTAGGCTGCTACGATAAGATACTACAGAGTTGGTGGCTTATACAAGAGATATATTTTCCCATAATTCTTGATGTTAGAAGCACACATTTCAGAGCCAAGTTCAGTTTTCTGTTGATAACTCTCTTCCAGGTTTGTCGACAGCTGGGAATACAGGTGTACATGCCTGGCTCCTCTAAACTTTTCCAAAATCTTCCTGCAAACTAATCCTGAAGGTCTCCCCACATCACATCAGTGCATCAACAACTGCCATAGTTTGGTGCTGATTTCCTATCTAATTTTCTGTCTCCGTAGTAAGTACCTGAAACTACCAACTGATAGTTAAAAACTTGGGGAGGTTTTAAGGTTTCAGTTTCTTACCAATTGGATCTTTGTTTTGAGACTTGTGGGGAGGAAGCATGGCGGGAGTGTGTGGTGAACTGATTTGAATATCAATGAACTCAATAGATTCATAGGCTTGAATACTTGGCCAACAGTTGTTGGAACTGTTTGGGAAGGATTAGGAGGTGTGGCCTTATTGGACGAGGTATGTCACAGGAGGTGGGCTTTGAGTTTTCAAAATCCAGTGGCATGTCCACTTCATTCTCTGTCTCCTGCTTGCTGTTCAAGGTATGAGCTCTCAGTTGTGACTCCATCCACCTCCCATCTACTCCACCATCATGGGTGCTGTCTGGAACCAAAAGCCCAAAATAAATTCCCCTTCTATAAAGCTGGCCATGGAGTTTTATCATAGCAACATAAAAGTAACTAATACAATCTTGTAAATAGGAAAGAAAGAGAATGAGGAAAGGCTTGTGGTCCTATTGTCAGAGAACTTAAGGGTAGAAGGTGATAGGAAGCTGAGTACATGGGATTTTTAAGTAATTGAACTATCTTTGTTAAAGTTATAATAATTGACATGATATTATAGATATTAAGAAACTATAAACTACAAAAACATGAATCCTATTGTATTTATGGATTTCAGTTAGTGCTATATCAGTGTTAGTCAACTGTAACAGGTAGTATGGTAATGAAGATGCTAATAGTAAACGAAACTGAGAGGAAAGAGCCTATGGGAAGAGAATTCTATGCACTATATATCTGATTCCCCATAAACATTTTCTTAAAATATTATTTTTAAGCTTCTTTACTTTTAAAAGAGATATGTGAAATATTTTCATGCATGTGGAGTAGTTAAGTCTATCTGCTTAAATAAATTAGTCTATTTAGGATGGTTAGAAAAAATTAAAACTAATGAATTAAAGTTTGTAATGAAGTTGATTTTCTCTTTATCCTAAATTAAATTGGATTTTAATGAGTCAGCCTTTAAAAGGTATGTGAGATTATCCCTGGTCATTTCTCTCTTTCATACTTTACCGGATCCACTTTCCAACAATATCGAAAAGCCAAGAAATAAATATTAGCTTATTAACATTTTTGGTTTTCTAATGAGCAGGAAATTACTTAATCAATTTATTTTAATTCTTTGCCTGTACGATTTCACTAAACATCCTTAAAATTGTATGAGACAGGGGAATAAAATTCAGCTTTAATACAAAAAAATGACATTTCCTAGTGATTTTACATTATTTTTATTTCACAACAGGTATATATGTTCACTGATGGTGTCTGACTCAATGTGAGTTTAGTTTTCATTGTAACTGAAGGGAAAGGCTGTCTTGTGCGATTGGACCTTTGTTTTCCTCTTATGAGGCCACTACTTCCTTTGTTTCCTGTGTGTATAGTAACACATAGCATGCCAATGTAATTAACTTGAATCACATGGAAATACAATCTGGGAGGGGGTTTTTGTTGTTGTTGTTGTTTTTGTTTGTTTGCTTGTCTTGTTTAGAGATGTGTCAAATAGCAATGTCAAATCATATAGACTAAATTATTGTGGTCTCTTATGACATCAAACCATTCTTTGTTTTAAATAACAATAATGCTAACTTCTATTCCTCTTATTTGAAAATCCCAATTTTTAATGGGCTATTTGTGAAAGAAGGGAAATAACACAAATAGTTGACTGAGATACATTGTATTTTAATGTTAGTGCAAAAATTTACATGATCTTCTGTGAAATGAAGCATAATCTCAATGTTAATTTATAATTATGCCAAGATTAATAGGAGGTAAAACCTCCTTATACTATTATGTACACCTAGGGAATATGGAAGCCCTGTCTATAATGCACTGCTTAGCGTCTAACTGAAAATCTAATTAAGTAAACCCATAGATGCCAAGCAACCTTTGTGCTTTCAATTGTCTGTGTTATTTGCTGACCTGCAGATAACTTTCAGCTTTCCATTTTCAAATAAATAATAAAGTTCACTAATAACAATGGCTTTTCATTAGGTAAATGCCTTGTGATTGCCAAGTCAACTGTGTGTCTTTCCCCTTAATAGTGATTCAAAATGCCTAGGTAAGTTTAAAGGATCATGAAATATTTATTCAGCTGCATTTGCAAATTTTATGCTCACGTGGATAACTGTGAAGTCAACCAAGCTTCCTTTTCAAGTTTTACGGCTTCATATACAATCCTCTTATTTCATTGTATCTCCCTCCTATCATGGCAGTTTAGCAATTTTCCATTTATTAAAATCTAAACTTAAAAATTTCTCACCCAGTAATGTGATTATAATATTGAAAGTTAAGGTTACAGCAAATAACAGAAATGTCAATAACCTTCTTTATACTTTGATTTAAGCTCAGCTTCTTTAAGTTGATGGTTTCACATTGTGGCATTCTCAATGGTATCCTTGAGTTGTCTTTTTCTACCCTCTGATGACTTTACAAACATCTTCTGTCCTAGATCTCATTCCTTTGTCACCCAATGAGGGACAACAACTTATTTTCAAAACTGGTTTGCACTAGTTTAAATTGAAAATAAAAATTTTGTACATTACCCTTCATACTGCATGCTAAAATTGTTTGATGCTATGCTCAAATTTCATTTGAGTACATACTTAAATTTATATCTACCTAACTATATTAGTTGAGTTTATACAAATATATGCTTTTATTTTATTCCAGCTTTAGTGCCATATAAATTGCAAGATTATACACATTTAACATGTTTGATGTAACATTTTGTTATAAATCTATACATGAAAATTATTAACACTCTCAAGATAGTTGACTCATCATCCCTTTACATGGTTGCATGTGTGTGTGTGAGAGAGAGAGCATCTGTGTGTAAGAGAGAGAAAAAGTAAGTGGATATATGAGAGAGTATGTGTGTACAAGAGAGAAAATGTTTGAGAGATAGTGTGTATATATATATGTATGTGTGTGAGAGAGAATCCCTGTGTTTGTGTATATATAAGGTATAATTTACTAGCAAAATTCACATGCTCCTTAGCATTAGTCACTATGCTCTCTATTAAATCTCTAGCAGAAATTCTGCATGGATAACCAAAACTTGGGACCCTTTTATTAACATCACTTCATCTTTATTCCCCTTACCCAGTAGCTATGATTCTACTTTCTCCTTTGGTATTCAGTATCTTAAATTTCACATCTAAGTTGAACCATGCAGCATGTGCCTTTCTGAGCCTGGCTTATTTTACTTAGCATCATGTTCTCCAGGTTCATAGATGCTGTCACAGACAGCGTGACTTCTTTAAGACTAAGCTTTAAGACTAAGAATTATTTCAGTGCATGTACTCATCACATCTTCTTTATTCATTTATTTATTGATGGACATAGAAGTCAGTTGCCCAACCTGGGTATTTTAAGCAATGCTGCAATGTGCAAGGGAATAAGAAACACATATTTTTAAATTGTTAACAGCATATAAAGATTGATAAGCAAAAGAAATCTTCTCTTTCAAAGTCTTCCATTGTTCTAGCTCCCAAATTGTCACAACTTGTAATTAATCCTGCTCCTACTTCTGTTGTACATTTTGTGGTGCATATTATTAATTATCTACTTCACAAAATCTAGAATTACTAGGGAGACTGACCTCTGAAGATGACGCTTGGGGATATTCTTAATTACATTAATTGATATGGGAAAACTCATCTTAATCATGGGCAGAGTATTCCCTGGGCAGAGAATCCCAGACTACAAAAGCCAGGGAGAATGAGCTAAGCACTCATATGCATGGATTCATTGTTGTCTACTTCTGGCCAATGTGACCAGCTGCAGTTTCCAAGTCCTCACACTGTGACTTCCCTGCCTTGATGAATTGTAACCCCGGAACAGTAAGCTAAAGAAAGTCTTTAGCCCCAAAGTTGCTTTTGTCAGAGTATTCTGTTACAGCAACCAGAAAAGAGACAAAGACACATGCCTTTGAAGCACATGCCAGTACATTGTTTTTTAATTAGGCAAACAAACTAAGGTATATTTAACCACCACCTGGGATTTAGTTTGTTGATCCCCTTTTGTATTAATTATCTGACATCTTTCTGTCATTCTCTTCAGTTATCTTCTGTGTTTCTAAGATTTACATTTTTTGTTCCGTCAACTGTGTCACTTGACTTCCAGTTATGTAGCTGTTACTGCCATTCAACTGTTTCCATTCAACTCCTCTACACTCAGCTGGAATGTTTTGATTCTATCAAGGGTAACATTTCACTTTTCAGTGAAACTTACTTTGTCCTATGGTAAGCCACCATAGAGACAAGGCTGCCCACCTAGACCACCTCAAGTAAAGCATACTATATCTTGCTGTTTTCTTAATATTAATACAACATGCTTAAGAAAGAAACTCTTAAGTAACAATCTAAAGTCCAAATTGGGTGACAGCTCAGGTTCATATAATTACATGAAAAAATGAGATCTAATATTTTTTTTATCTTGATCTCAGCCATTTCTATAAGCCTTTTATTCACATACAGGTGAAAACTAGGTCTATGAGGCATATCAATTATAAGGTTCTCCAAAAGAACAACATAGTAAGAGATGCAGTTGCTTTACTATGCCTCAGTCCTGGATGTTGCAGAAATTGCCCCCATTTCCATTTTATAGGGAATACAAAGTCCAGTGTTCACTCACCTAATTATTCATGGAGGAATCTGATTATGTTCAACAGGCTGTGTAGTATTTCTGATCCACAGAGAAAAAGAAAGACCAGACTTTTGTGGAAACTGATGGTATCTCCCACATGCATATACATATACAAGCACATACACATATGCATGCACATATTATATATGTGTGTGCATGTAAACAAGTGTCTTATACACATGTATAGTCTCTCTCTCTCTCTCTCTCTCTCTCTCTCTCTCTCTCTCTCTCTCTCGTGTGTGTGTGTGTGTGTGTGTGTGGTTTATGAAGTGCTCAGAACGCATGGGAGTCTGATCAGTCAAGGAAAACTGTCCTAGTTTTGTATCCGTCACTGTGATAAACACTATGACCAAAACAACTTGGGGAGGAAAGGGTTTATTCCGTCTTACAGTTTGTGATGCATCATAAAGAGAAGTCAGAGCAGGAAATCTAGGCAGGAACTTGGAGGCAGGAACTGAATCAGAGGCCATGGAAAAATGCTGTATACTGGCTTGTTCCCCATGGCCTGTTAAGCCTGCTTTCCTATATCACCCGGTACTACCTGCCCAGAGGTGGCATTGCCAACAGAAAATGATCCACAGATTTGCCAACAGGCCAGTCCATGGAGGCATTTTCTCAAATGAGCGTTCTTCTTCCAAGATAACTCTTGCTTGTATCAAGTTGACAAAAATCTAACCAGTACAGAAATGTAGACTAGCAAGCAATAGATAAGGCCAGAACTATTTCAAGTGTGTAAGTCTTCACTAAACATAAGTGACCCCAGGTTCTAGGCTGTTGTATTGATAACGCAAACCAGATTGGGTCTAAGCAAATGTGAGTGAAACATGGATAGAGAAATAAAGAGACACTATCTACAATAAATTAACAGGGTTAAATTATGATGAGCATCAGCAAAGAACTCCAAATAAAGTCAACTTGCTCATTTTCTCTTGATCTATCTTTAGGGCCAATGTCTAGAAATGAACTTTGGAGGGGATAAATTTTAATTTTTCTCCCACATGCCTGCACTGAAAGATCACTTGGCCATATGATCTTGATTTTCTAAATAGCTTTATTATAAATGAGAGAGTAAACTTTCCAAAGACATAGACTTATCAGGCTTAAGTGCTTCTTTGGAAAGAGGTGGTAAATGAAAAGCCAATCTGTCACAGGGCTAAAAACGCCATGCTGTCTTTATAGGTAGCCAAGTCTTGATGAGGCGATCTAAGTCACACTCAGGTCAGTACTTCAGGGCCGGCAAAAAATGGCTTAAGAAGAAATGTAAATTAGTTTTTAAATTTGCTGATGGGAAAGCAAGACACCAGGTAATATGTCTGATAGCAGCTGGCAATGGGAATTCTGTTTAAATGTCTTCTTTGAGTGAAGAGAGTACACATACCACCGAGTTATTTATTGTCCAGGTACTATAGGTATGTAGTGCCAAAAGGAACTTGGCCCAGTATAGTTTGATTTCATCTTTAAGCTGTAGATTGTAGGCAACTGGGAGCAACTGGCATCCTAGAGACTGCAACACTGAGAAAGTATCCTTATACCACTGAGTCTCTGCAGTAGGTATTGAGGCTCTGCAGGCATAAAACTGGACACCAGTACTACTCTAAAGGTTGGGAATTCACTTCTTTCTTAAACTGACCTCAGCTAGAAGTGTGGTATGACAATTTTAGATGTCTGTCTTATGAATTTGTAAGTCTCTTTAAATAGCCCAGCATGTCACAAAGTTGGTTTTGTAAATAAGAAGTCTAGGTTTAACTGAACTTACTTTAGGGAGACAGGTTCTTCAAGGATACTAAAGAAGCTTAGCTCCTTCCCCTTCATTGACAAGGTCTCTACATAAGCATCAGCAAAGGAAGACACTAGACACGGCTCTGAATTTTACCTTCACAACATAAAAATGCAACTTGGATTTCAAACCTGTGGCTACCTTACTTTAATTTGCAAAGATAATTAATATTTGTATATCGATTTCCACAGGACATTTACAAGAAGACATTCTCAAAATTTTATAAGCATGTGTGGCTGTCATTTGGTTGTTTATCTGCTTCTATTATTATGATATCCTTAGTTACATCATATGTTCCAAATTCTCCAAATCCATAAGCTTTGCTGTAAAATGGAGAAATATTGACCAGGGAGTAGTTTCCAAATAGGAAGCTCATTTAGTCCTCTATTGCCATCACTGAGCAAGTATATATATATATATATATATATATATATATATATATATATATATATATATATATATATATTTATCAAGTTGATTTAGTTTTTACATAAAGATGTTTATTCCAGATCAAGCTTCAGTAGTCATAAGGTTTTGATTTGCATTACCCTTACTCTGCTACTGTGTTTACCACCTTGTTTAGACCCTAGTGAGGAACAATGCAGGCACAATGCATTTGGTACTATCAGCAACAATAGCAAACGCTTATATTCAG
Source organism: Peromyscus californicus insignis (assembly GCF_007827085.1). Lineage (NCBI taxonomy): Eukaryota > Metazoa > Chordata > Mammalia > Rodentia > Cricetidae > Peromyscus > Peromyscus californicus. The sequence continues at coordinate 60,608,824 of NW_026294458.1, read as the reverse complement.
CCTTACATCTTAAAGCATACCTTCTACAAGTAGTAACTTAATCAAAATATCTATGGATATTCTCCCATAAAATATGTGACTGATACTGACCAGTAACACCACCAATTAACTTGTGAATGATAAATATCCAATACATAACATATCTCTGGGTAATTTTTTTCATACAGTTTTAGATTTTAGTATCTGAATGCCATAGGATGTATATTTTTTTTTTCACAATCTGTGAAGTTGCTATTGTTTGCATAGAAGTTGATAATTGAACCCTTAAAACTCAAAATTAAGTGTTGGAAAAATCAAGAATTACAACACAGATACAACTAAGACAGTGTAGAGACATTTTTAAAAAGATTTCCATCAACACAATAATATGTCTGAGATTTGATTCTGAAGAGGAATTGATGTCCTGTGAATGCAAAGGCCAGCATTACAAATATCCTTCAAATCTCTTTTAAAATGAGTCTCCTGTTTCCTTACAAATAAGCACATGAAACAGTTTCTCAAAGGAAGAAGAAATCCATTTTGTAATTTTTACATTAACCATGGGATGCCTTCCTTTTTTTTAAGTGCCCATCAAGTTGTATAGACTTCCTGTAAAGACATATTTAGCCATTTAAAATTTCTAAGAAGGAAAAGCTCTTGAAGTTATAAGAAAGCCTTCGTGATCTGGATCTGCATTATCACCTAAAATGTTTACTTGAAAATCAGAGACTCTCAGTTCTTCATTTGATATTTTATTTGATATTAATACTTTTTGTCACAATTTTATCACCTATTATCAATAATAATAACAACAGTAATAGTAATGTTATCATCAAATTCCCCATTTATTTTTATTTTTGTTCAAATTTTCATTTTCAGCTTCACTTATTAGAGAAAATTTATTAGATACAATGGCTCAATTATTTATATAGATAGTTTGGTTGTCAAAACAAATTGATTTACTGATAGGCATTGCTTTAAAAGCCATATAATAATGTCTATAAAGATTGTGGTTCAATATATAAATTTTACATGTTAATGTATACAAACAGCTTTAATATATTATCTGATAAGTAGGAAAGTAGATTATAAGCATTTGACATATGAACATGATTCCAAATTTTAAGGTTGTGTTTTAGTATAGTTGTTTAGATTATTGATGAATATATAATATGCAAAGTGCCTTCCTGTTTGAAATAGTGGAAACAATAAGTCCCTAAGCATCACTTTTACATAAGGCCTGAGAAGGTGCCAACCAAGTTTCCAAAGAAGGACAGCAATTCACAGTCTTACCCAGCTATCATGCCTATGAAACGCAACAGCTAGCAAGACACAACAGCCCTATGTGTGCCGTAGAGACATGCAAACCTTAGTGACAACCCAAAATTCTCTTCTAGGCCCAATTGGAATAATTCCACAAGAGAGAAATCATGCCTGGTACTAGAAACCTAGCCAGCTGCCTAAGACTAGTGATGTCATGGATCTTGGAAGAGAACCTACAAGTGCCACTTTATCAAATCAGCAGAAACCTTAACTACACTCTAAATAATGGTCCTTCCATCCACAGATAAGCAGAGTCCTCAGCCCTCATCAAGGAAACTTCTTTTTGCAACAGAAAGAGACAATGACGGAAAACCACAACCAATAAAATGCAGCATTGTCGAGTCCAGTCCCAACGGATATATATACAACACAACTCTTACATCTAAGGCTTAGGGAGCATTGCAGAGGAAGAAGCAGAAAGATTCTAAGAGCCCGACACAGAGGGAGTTTTCTGTGAGACTGTGTCTCCTAGAAATGTCAGAAGCTACACCCATAAAGTCTCACCAACTTACTGCTTAAACATGAACTGAACAAGGACCGTCAGTAATAGACATGCTAAAGTAGGGAGTCGAAAACCTACAAGGCCTCAACCTTACGAAAGAACTGCAAGCTACTAAGGAATGCTGAAAGTGGAAGAAATGGGCTTCTTCAGGAACACACGGATTGGCTATCGAATACCAAAGGCTCAGCCCTGAAAATGTGTGTGCCAGTAACATTATACAGACTGAACAGGTTCTATTAGGAATATGTATGTAGGTGTGTAAACATATATGCATGCATGCACTAACAATTAATATAAAAAAAGAGACCATGAATTTGAAGGAGAGCAAGGAGTGGCATATGGAGGGGGTAGAGAATGGAAATGGAGAGAAGAGACATTGTAATTATGTTGTATTATAAAAAATAAAGAAATACTATTTTAAAAACTATGTCTGTTTTTTCAGAAGTTGGTGGTAAGATTGTTGATAAGATGCTGCTCCAACCATGACCTTCTCTGGCTCATTATTTAATAGTTGCTGTCTTTCCCTGGGTAAACGTCCGTTCTTTAAAAGCCTTTCCAGTCATACTTTACCACATGTTCTCTCATACTCTATTAAACCTCAGAGACTGTCAGTTTCCCATCTACACAGGTCTTCTTGCATCATGAGTCTTTGCATGGGGTGCATAGAACAGAAATAGAACTGCAACACCTCACCTCTTCCAACAATCACTCATCAATCTGATAAGTCCTTTATTCAGCAATCTTTCTCTGATATCAAAATTCCAGGGATTCTATTCTCCCTGTGTTCTCCATAACACCTTTCACACACATCTTACAGCCTTAAACTGTAATTGATTAATGTTGAGCAAATATATGCTGGCTGTGAATGTCACATTTACAGTAATCTTGCCTGTGTTACATATAGCATTTAGTTCATCTAGTAATTGTTCGACCATTGATATATGTACATATATAATATTTACATATGGAATATATATCATATATATACTAGTCTACTCACATGCATGTGTGTGTGTGTGTGTGTGTGTGTGTGTGTGTGTGTGTGTGTGTGTGTGTAATGTATGATTAACAGGTGTGGTAATATTATCAAATATTATCAATGGAAGATGATTTCAGGGGTAGCCATGCTATTTCCTCTTAAGGATTAATTATGTTTAAAGCATTACTGAACATAGTAAGGGACATATACAGTAGAGATCTGAGAAAACAGAGATAAGTTTTTGATTGTAGAGGTATATTTAGCCACGTAAGTGTGGGTGAACACAGAAGTGACAAAAGCAAGTAAAGTTATTACTATATTGGAAAAACAATAACAAAAAGGTGTATGGACAATAATGACAGTATTTACTACATAATGGTTAATTTCAGTTTTCATGGAAATCAAGATGGCATTTCACTTTCTGTTATTAATATACTGGAATGAGAGGGGGATTTTGTTTGACTGTATATTTATGAGACTGATAAAGCTGATGCTGAAGGAGGATATTGTTAATTATTCTGAGGAAATCTAAAGTACAAACATACATAGAAATAATCCTAATCAACACAATTTGTTTTCCATATAGTTAACATTATATGGTTAACATGTTAAAAGAAGAATTTTAAGATCCTATGTAAAATTGGGCAAATTTCTTGTAAAGAAGTCTTGCTAATGCTGGTGTAAAGTCAGTCACAAAGCAATGTTGGAGCTATGGGATGTGACTGAAGAATTTGTAATAACAGTAATAAAATCATTTTATCTGGTATAATACAAAGGGAAGATTTTTAGAAGAATATTGCCCTCTCAAATTGAATGTCACACTGTGTATTCAGAAAATGGACAAAAACTGGGTGAAGGTGTTTATATATCTTTAAACAATTCCACTTTTCCAAATGGATTCATATTGATTTTTTTTAATGAATGCCTCCTTACAAAAATCATGTGTTTCTGTCTGCTATAACTACCAGGTATTTCCTCCTGTTATTTGAACATAGCAATTTCGAATGAGGGAAATGAACATTCCAGAAGAAAGTAGAAAACAAATTTCTTTAAGTACCCCAAACCAATAAAGGAAGAAAATGTCCTGAAACTTAGATATACTAGTAGATTTTTTTCCTCTGTCTGAATAAAAGTTTCATATCAAAACATTTTTAACAATTGGCATTTAAGGCATGGTTTGTAATAAATAATATTTTAAGGGAATGCGATTTGTTGTGTTTAGCAAACCCCAGATTCATCAAGGATGTGCACGTTAGTTGCATGTGTGCTATTCTTGCTATGACAGTTTAGCTCAGGAGTTAATGTCACTGGAGGCCTAAAGAAATTTACCACTGTCCACTATGTAATGTACGTTTGAAGTGTTAACAAGGCTCTGAAACATAATTCTAATTCAAAATCCTCATATTATGGATTAAAAATCTGCAGTAACCAGGATTTACCTCAAGGCTGATATGTCATTGGATGTTGACCATGTTCAGAAGGGTAACCATATGATAATAAAAAGCCAGTCACTGTCCTCAACTTGCATTCTCTCACTGCCTCCATTAAAATGCTTGTTCATCCATGATTTGAGTACTTTTGCTTTTAGGCACTATTATTAGTCAAGAGTGCAGTGCAGAACAGCACAGTCAATGCTTCTATTAAGTTTACCTCATATTCCGAGAAAATGAAAAGCAAACAAATAATATTTAACTTGGAAATTGACACTAAACCAAGTGTACCCCACAGAGAACTGAGATAGAGTAATATAAAAAGAAATCCTGTCATCTGTGACAACGTGCATGAAGTCAGATGACATTAGGTGAGACAAAGTACAAAGAGGAAGGTGCATAATCTCACCGGCGTACAGAGTCTTACAATGTCAAAAGCCTAGACACAGAATATTGAATGTTAGTTCTCAGGAGCCACCAACAGTGTGAAAGGACAGGAAATGCTGGTGGAATGGCTGGAAGTTTCAAATAGACAATATGGATGCATTTAGAAGAACCATTATACAGTATAGTGATTATAGTTAATAATAACACGTTGCATTAAAAACTGTCTGGGATTCTTGAAAACTGCTAAGAGTAGATTAGTGTCCTCACCATAAAAATTTTAAGTATTAAGATACATATGTTCTTTAGACCTATTTAGCCATTCTAACTGGCATTCTGTTTTAAAATGTTGTGTACAACAAATACGTCCAAGTTTTTTTTTTCAGTTAAGATGAAAATAATCTATCTGTTCTACATTTGAAAATTGCTAAGGAATAGACCTCAAAAATTCTTCCCAATACCAAGAAGTATGCAAGATGATCAACATGCTACTGCACTTGACTTAACTATTTCACAGTGCATAACTATATCAAAAACAAGCTATCATATGTCACAAATGCATACAGATTTTATTAGTGAAATGTATCTTAAACTTTTAAAGCAGTTACTCAGTAGCTACTTTAAGTTGGGTCTTAGAGAAACTCCTGATAGAAGCAGGCAGTCACAGATCAGAAATGCCAGCTCATGGAAATACAGAAAGTGGAGGGGATAGACTCACTTTCTTTGCAGAGTCAGGGGGACAGTGTGGTAACCAAAAGAGAGATGTATCATAGGAAATGAAGCTACAAATGCAGGCAGTCAGTTTAAAGAGAGCATTCATATTTTATTTTAAATATGGAAACATTGAAGAATACTGACCTGGGGGTGAGTGAGTATTAGGGAACCAGAGCATCTAATTTGAGAACTTGAAGATCATTCAGTTTCTTTAGAAAGTAAAATGGAAAGACAGATGACCACAGGAGAGGCAGGGAAACAGACTAATTCAGGGGAACTTTGTACAATCATGGTAAAAATATAGGTATGAGCTGCATGGGGTGATAAAAATGGCAGCAGAGAGTAGTTTCTGGGGACTACGGGTTGGTAGTAGATATAAATGGAATTGGATTTGCACTGTGCAACATCAGGGGGAGTGGGAGACAAAGAGATTTCTATTCAACTTGTTAAATGTGGATGGATGATGGTAGCAGTATTCACAATAAAAGGAAGATCTTATGTGCCACTCTCCAGGTAGAATAAGAAAATGGCTAAGATCAAAAACACTGAAGACACCTTATGCTGGAGAGAATGTGGAGCTAGGGGAACTCTTCTCCACTGCTGGTGGGAACGCAAGCTTGTACAACCACTTTGGAAATCAATATGATGCTTTCTTAGAAAACTGGGAATCAATCTCCCCCAAGATCCAACTATACCACTCTTAAGCATATACCCAAGGAATGCTCAATCATACCACAAGGGCACTTGCTCAGCTAGGTTCATATCAGCATTGTTTGTAATAGCCAGAACCTGGAAACAACCTAGATGCCCTTCAACTGAAGAATGGATAAATAAAATGTGGTACACAATGGAATACTACTCAGAAGAGAAAAACAATGACAACATGAGTTTTGCAGGCAAATGGATGGATCTAGAAAAAATCATCCTAAGTGAGGTAACCCAGACTCAGAAAGACAAACATGGTATGTACTCACTCATAGCAGGATACTAGATGTTGAACAAGGACGACTGGACTGCTACTCACAACACCAGGGAGGCTACCTGGAAAACAGGACCCCAAGAAAGACACGGGGATTGTCCAATGATGGAGAAATGGATGAGATCTACATGAACAGCCTGGACGTGAGTGGGGGTAATGAAGGGCGAGGGTCGAGGGAAAGAGAGCTTGGGGGAGCGGGAGATCCCAGCTGGATCAAGAACAGAGAGGGAGAACAAGGAATAGGAAACCATGGTAAATGAAGACCACATGAGAATAGGAAGAAGCAAAGTGCTAGAGAGGCCCACAGAAATCCACAAAGATGCCCCCACAATAGACGGCTGGCAATGGTCGAGAGACAGCCCAAACTGACCTACTCTGGTGATAAGATGGCCAAACACCCTAATTGTCGTGCTAGAAACCCCATCCAATGGCTGAGGGAACCGGATGCAGAGATCCACGGCCAGGCCCCAGGTGGAGCTCCAGGAGTCCAATTGGCGAGAAAGAGGAGGGTTTATATGAGCGAGAATTGTTGAGACCAAGGTTGGATAAAGCACAGGGACAAATAGCCAAACGAATGGAAACACATGAACTATGAACCAATGGCTGAGGGGCCCCCAACTGGATCAGGCCCTCTGAATAGGTGAGACAGTTGATTGGCTTGATCTGTTTGGGAGGCATCCAGGCAGTGGGACCAGGTCCTGTGCTCAGTGCATGAGTTGGCTGTTTGAAACCTGGGGCTTATGCAGAGATGCTTGGCTCAGCCTGGGAGGAGGGGACTGGACCTGCCTGGATTGAGTCTACCAGGTTGATCTCAGTCTGTGGGGGAGGCTTTGCCCTGGAGGAGGTGGGAATGGGGGGTGGGCTGGGGGAAAAGGGAGGGGGTGGGAGGGGGGAGAACAAGGGAATCCGTGGCTGATATGTAGAATTAAATTATATTGTAAAATAAAATTAAATTTAAAAAAAAGAAAAGAAAATCATCATTATAAGTCTGCGTTTGGAATCAGCAAACCAAGGGATCTTTGGGGCCTCTGTCAATCCAAATTGATGGATTGACTAGTTGAAAAAAAACAAGGGTGTTCTCGCAATCACTACATAATGATTCCTACGAAATGCTCTGAGTTTCATAATTCTGGCCTTGTGGATTAGTGTTTCTCAAACTTTTATCCTGGGGAAACCATTAATAATAATTCAGATCTCAGAGAAAGCCTACATAAATACTATTATTTCAAAAATTTATATATTAATCATGATATGTGATATGTAATAAGGATAACAATCCAATAATACCACATACATTTGTTTTAGCTGACTTACTCCTTTTCTTTTCTTTATTCCATAGATATTAGCTCTAAACTGAGTCAATATTTGGACTAAGAAAACTTTAGCTTTTACTTCATTGAGTTTATAATGGCATTTTTACTTTAATGGAACTAAGAATCTTATTAAATATTTTTACTATACAAATCCATAGTGAACAACATAGTATATGCAATGCAAGAGTCATTTTTCTTCCAATTCAGTAGCTTTAAAGTTAACCTCTACAATTAAGAAGTAGTTTGCTTTGTTGTTTTTGAAATTAATCTCATTATTTGAATACACTTTAAAAACACATAGGAAAACACTACATACATTCTTAAGTCTTAATTCTATAGGGAGTAGATATAATCTTTAAAAGGGCAATGCATGAATTGTAAGTAATTTTATTTATGGAGAAATCTTACTAAATACATTGAAAAATAATACTAAATCCTTGATTCCAAGAAACATGAACAAACCTATAGGCTAATGTGTCCTTTTTAAGACTTAGAAAACTGATTTTCTTACTGAATGGCATAAATATATTTAAAATAAAAATAGGGTTAACAAAGTTATAAAAATGTATAAGCTTCTTTATATCTTAAATTAGGGTATAACCTGAAAAAAAATGTTTTAAACTAAAAGAAAGACATAAGTTTACATTGTGAATGTCAAAGTTGTGGTTTTTAACGGAATAATTTAATTGGGGCCAAACAAGGTAAGTACATACATTTCACTTTCATATGGAAGGATGATTTCTTTTCATGTTGCTAATGTTCATAAGGAAAACTCATTCTCATCGATGCAACAAATTGGCAAAAAGTTTATTGCTTTCCAATGTATGGATGGGTAGTAGCCTTAGCAGAAACCTTCATTTGTCTATAGATATCTATCTACATTTATACTCAGGCTTAGTCCTCTCCTAAAAGTTCCAGGCTAAGGAGAAAACTCAATGAAGAAATTATTCTTCTGTTCCTGTGATAAAACACCATGACCAAGGCAACTCTTCTATAGGTTTATAGAAGAATATTTAGGCTTAGGGTTCCAGAGGGACAAGACTTAGTCGTGGCAAAGAGTATGAAAACAAGTGGCTGGAAGCACTTATCACCAAACACAAATACAAAGAAAAGAAAGTGAACTACCCTGTGCCTTTCCCAAACACCGGCTTTCCTCTTTCAAACTTAAGCAGCAATAGCAAGGTCTCAAGATTTTCATTTGCTACATGTCTCTCATAAAGCATTAATTTCATTTTTAAACATTCAGCAAAAACTTAATGGTAAGATACTGTATTCTTAACCTTAAGCATGACATTATATAACAAATCTCTAGCATTTATCCATCAAAAACATTTTTTTTTTTTTTTTGGTTTTTCGAGACAGGGTTTCTCTGTGTAGCTTTGCGCCTTTTCCTGGAACTCACTTGGTAGCCCAGGCTGGCCTCGAACTCACAGAGATCCGCCTGGCTCTGCCTCCCGAGTGCTGGGATTAAAGGCGTGCGCCACCACCGCCCGGCTATCAAAAACATTTTAAATCTTCCCCACTGAACAGCTTCCAGGTCTTTTCCTCCTTTCAGGCTTGCCAAAATACCACTCCCTAATTGTAAGAGACTACTTTGAAAACTGTATATAGGTAGAATCACATGACATTTGTACTTCTGTGGCTTGTGTATTTTACTTAGTAACTCCACAACTCAGTTACAAAAATCTAGTACCGAATTGATTAAAAAGTGGACTAGGGCTGGAGAGATGACTCAGTCAGTGGTTAAGAGAACTGCTGGTCTTTCAGAGGATGTTGGTTTCCTTCCCAGCATCCCACAGAGCCCTCTTCTGCCTCTGTGGGTACTGTACTAATGTACACAGACATAAATGCAGTCAAAACAACCATACAAATAATGAAAATATATCATCAAAACTTTAAATTTTTTAATGGACTAAATTCATAAATACTTATCCAATGAATGCATACAAATGACCAGTAAATCCTACCAAGTGATGCTTACAGTCATTAAACAGCAAATAAAGACATGAATTGAGACCACGACTGGACATAATCTTCTGTAGGGATGACAATTTTCAGAGTTCTTTAATGTGCAAGAATTTTTTTCATTTTTAGTCAAAACATTTTTTTCCCTAGGACCTTGCAGAGAACTGGAAATTGGTTCACATAACATAATGTGTGTTTGCTGAATGAGGTGTTTTCTGTAGCTGTTTTTTATGTTCAAAGGACTAAGCAAAACCTGGTCTACTTTTCTCTTAACGTTCTCCTTACATGGAGCTGGAGAAATAGCTCAGTGGCTAAAAGCACTTCCTGCTCTTTCAGAGAACTGGAGTTTAGTTTCCAGCACCCACATCATTGAGTTGCTCAAAACTGCTTGTACCTTCAGCAACAAGAGATCCTACACACACACACACACACACACACACACACACACAATTTTTTTAAATTTTTTTTTAAAGTCTTCCTTAAAGAAGTGCACATCTTTAATCCCAGCACTTGGGAGGCAGAGGCAGATAGATCTCTGAGTTCAAGGCCAGCCTACTCTACAGAGTGAGTTCCAGGACAGCCAGGGCTACACAGAAAACCCTGTCACAGAAAAAAAAAAAAAAGTCTTCCTACACGTACACTAAATTGCTGCACTAAATTTTCTACAATGCTTTTATAAATTTTATACCATGTTCAAGTTCTTGGCAATAACATGATTTTCTTTGGGAGATGAGTTTAGTTCTGCTACTAAGTGGTAGTTATCTTAATCTGCTTAGGTCACTGTAAAAATGCCTAAGACTTGCTAGTTCAAAAACAGCATATATTGTATTCACAGTCTGAAGTTGGAGCTATCACATTCCAAGTTTAGTAAGTTTTTCTATTTAGTATTTTTTTCTACTATTTGGGAGTTCAAAGAACTATTTGAAATTTTGTATGTGTGTTAAATGATAGGTTGTGAAGTGTCTTCAAGCTTTATTATATTATTGACACATTTTAAAATATTTGTCCATAAACAAGATACATTCGGGGAAACTAATTTGAGTTATGAGGCAGTTATAGATAACGTTGACAAGTAGCTTTTTTTGCAAAGTACTTGTGTTGATTCTCCTGTGTTTGTGTGTGTGCACCAGCATCATGATTCAGGGACAGGGGTCAGAGGACAACTTTCAGGAGTCAGTTCTCTCTTCCACCAGGTGAGTTCTAGGATCAAACACAGGTGGACACACTTGGCTTCAAATGCCATTACCACTGAGCCATCATGGCCCTTGAAATTATTCTTAACACTACTTACGCTTCCGGGTCTCAAATCCTAGATCAAATTGCCAGCTCACCTATCTTTTAAAACCACCACATTATGTTCTCATGCCCCACCCCTTGCCCTTCATTACCTCCCCACCCCTTCATGTAGATCTCATCTATTTCTCCTTCACTGGGCAATCTATGCATCCCTCTTAGCGTCCTCCTTGTTTTCTAGCTTCTCTAGGGCTGTGGGTTGTAGTCTGGTTATCCTTTGCTTTAAATCTAGTATCCACTTATGAGTGAGTACATATAATGTTTAAGGAGGGAGGGGGGGGCCTGTGGTTGGTATGTAAAATGAATAGAAAATTTCTTAATAATAAATAATAGTAATAATAATTTAAAGAGAAAAAACAACCAACTAAACAACCAAAGAGAAAAGAAGAAACCAAATGTGATTGGACCTAGAATCAATGTAGAACATATCTCTGGGTTTGTTTACAAGGGTGTTTCCTAAAAGATGTAACTGAAAAAGAGAAAACCCACCCTAATGTGGGGGACACCATGCCATGGGCTCAAGTCCCAACTGAATAAAAAGAAAAAAGCAGATGTGCACCTGAAAATAAACAAACAAACAGATAAAAAATAAATAAAACCACATTAGAAAGACTATAAAACATGCTGAAAAAAGTCATGACATAAAGATATGGTGATGAGAAAATTGACAAATGCAAAAACTCTCTACAAGACCAACACTCTCTAAGTTGTACACTTCGTATCCACAAATCTCTCTCACAACAAATCAGCAATGAAGCATCTGAGTCGTGAAACAAACACCCACAAAACAACAGCACAGAAACTTCTTTCGATGAGGATGTTCTTTCAAGTTCTCATTTCCCTAGTGCTTCTTCAGTCCTCTGATTCTGCAGTACACATGCCAGGTTGTAGGAAGTACTTCATCACTGACGGGCTTACAGCATCGGGTCATCAGCCTCTCCACATAGTTCAGCCCTTGTCAGTTATCAATAGCTTCCCCATTGGTTCAAAGACTCTTTGAAAAGATCAAATTAAGAATGATCCTTCTCTATACTGTGATAATGAAGTCCCCTTATCATTCATAAACTTGACCATCAATATGAATACTAACACCAAAGCAGGCACAATCCAATAAAATACATTTGTAATACAATTTCTTGTTCAGCCCTAGTGGTTTGTGAAACCTTGATTAATAAACTAATGACTAAATTGTTTACTGTTAAAGAGAAAAATGCTTTATAAATCTGAAATTTCTGGACTTACTAGAGTATGCTATCATAAAAATGAAAATAATCATGTCTAAATATTTAGTTTCAATAGTGAAATGTTTTCTTCCACGTGGCTTCTAATTCTGGTAGCATATACTCCAGTCACCCCCATACCAAATTATCAAATTAAGTCCCTGCTTTAAAAAAATATTCAAGATGCTTTCCCTAATGGTGTAAAATGGCCCAGATGGGAATTTTCTTTTTGGTACTGATTATTTCATTTTTGACACTTAAATTCTTGATGCTTATTTTTGAAGAAGATTCCTATGTTGCATATGACAGATTGACAATTTAGCCATTTTTGATAAGACAAACAGAATTAAAATGTTTTATTTTGGTTTTCTTAAGTTTGAGTTGCTTATTAAATATCCATGTAGACATGGCAACTGAGTACCTGGGTTTGCTAGCCTGAAGTTCTAGTATGAGACAAAACTGAATATGATTGATTGATGATTGATTGATTGATAACAAGTATTAGATATATAGATGATAGAGATGTTTATAAAAAATATTCTAGTCAATGACCAAAGGCGTGTTAAAAGGTCCCATAAGATTATATCATCTAATAGTATTGTAGCTCTCCTAGTCTTTGTAATTGATGTTTGAATAGTGAAAACACTTTAGTGGGTCAATCACCCAACTTAGAATGTATTTCCACCATTATAGGACCTCTGACGCTAATGTGCACAAATGAATTAAATAACATGAACTTTAAAAGTTTAAGAATTAAGCTTTCAGGATTACAGTATTTTAAGGATGAAATGAAATCAAGATACAAAATAGTCTTCCAGTGAAGAAGTGAGTTTACCACATTCCTACAATATCCAAGAGAAAGGTGTGTGTCAGAAGTACAAAGAGAGAAAAGGCATCAATGATCTGGCCTACCTGTTTATCCTAAAATCTATGATACCAATCTACCAAGCAATATATGCCAACCTGCCCAGTAGTGACACAACTGTTTGGGGGGGTAATCAACTGCTCTTTGATTGAACCCGAGTCTTACTTCACAAAAGGGAATTTATACCAGGAATCTAAACCAGTCAGAACCCTTAGCTGATGAGATGTTAAGTCCTAGGGGTGAATTTACTAATGTTGTTTATCTGAATTGTCATAGCACCAAGCTGCCTTCGAAATATTTATGTTCATACCCATAAATAAATGCTACTCCCAGCCTTAATCAGAGAAGCTTCTCTTTGCATGAAGAGCAGTGAATGTTCTTCATAGCTGCTCAAGTGGACAAGAATACATGATCGGTCCTAAGCAGAGCATTTATACCACCACCTGTATGGTTCAGGGATCATTAAGAAGTAGTGGACAGAAAGAATGCAAGAGCCAGAAGATAGCAAAAAAAAGCTGTAAAGTGCCGACCTCTGGGCTTGGCAGAGCCAACACAGTCACTGCAGCTGTGGTTGCCTACAATAGGCTACAGAAGACTGTGCCAATCAGCTGTCATTCATTTTTGGGGGGTGGGGCTCTATTTGGTCCTATGCCTCCTGAAGTAGTGGCAACTGATGGATTCTGGCATTGAGCAATCTCTGCTTTCAATTGTATGCCCACTGAAGTGCCCACCATGCTTAAATGGATAGTTTCAAACACGTGGTCACAAAGATGATTCCATAGATGTCAAAGGAGAAAGAGGCATAAATGCTTAAAAGGGAAATGTAGGAGGTTTGATAAGGATGGGAGAGAATTGGGGGTTATGGGGAGTCACAATGGTTAGAATACACTTTCTACATCCATGAAATTGGTGAAAGAACAAACTAAATTTGAGAAATGTTTACTATTTTTCTAAAAATGTAACACCCCTCTGCAAAAAAAAAAAATCTAGGTTTACTTTATGGGTTTGAGTCTATTTAATGAGTGAATGGAGATTATGGGAAACATTTTTGAGAACTTTCTCATAAAGTTAGGCAAGGAGAAGAGATGGCACCTGATGCAGAACAACACACAAACTAGCAAGAAACGTCCCCGTGCCGAGTAAATCTTTTTTTTTAATGGAAGGGGAAGAACCTATGACATAAGGACATCTGCAATGACAATGTGATCATAGCTCTTGGTGGATGATCAAGAATTGAGTTCTACAAGAGAATGAACATTTCTTTATTTTAGAAGCCAGAAGTAAGGCAGAGAATCCGATCAATGGGAACACAAGGAAACTTGGAGGAATTTTCTAGTTTCCTCGAGAAAACTGAAACACATTTGTAAGCCAAGGAAAGGATCAAAGTTGGAGTTTGGAGTGTGTGGACGAAAATAAAGACAGTAAGGAACTACAGTCTGTGCCATTTATAACACGGAGAGAAAACAAGGTAAGTGTCATGAGAAATTACACAGAATGATTCAGTGTCATCAGAGAAACAAATTAGGTTCAAAATTAAGGAAGAGAAGGAGGAAAGGAGAAAAGAAAAGAGGACTTCAGCAAAGAAAAGGCTTTAGTTGTGTGTTAATGAGAGAAAGCTTAGAGAAAGTCTGGTGTGGGAAGAAGAGCCTGAGGCAGGGGCAGAATGAAGAGATGTACACAGCCTGGAGTATAGAGGTTCTAGCAACCAGTTCCAATCTAGCCACAGCCCAGGGCCTGAGAAGGACTCCCAGGTGCAATAGGAAAATATGAGCTATAGTACTGAGTTCTAAAGACTCTACACTAATAATTCTGAATTTCATTTTAACGAAAGAGAATTCTCAGACAACCCATCCTCTGCTCTCACATGGCCTCTCTATTTTTGTTACAACACTTTTTCTTTTATTACTTGGATTTTAATCACAAATGTGTCATTTTCAACATGCTGATAGCTCCCCAAATATAGTCCCCGGGCTTTTCATTTTTTTCCTCAGAACATAATAAATGAATAATAAATTTGACATTATAAATTTTAGTTTAAAAACAAATAACATTAGATATATGGATATGCCTAGCAGCAATCATTGATTGAATTTTAAATGAAAGCAACTGAAAGAATTGTGACTGAGTAGAAAGTGATTGATAAGACCTGGTGAGAGGAGACTAAATTAACTCTAATGTAATCTTCTGTGTATTTGATATGACTCTAGCACAATAACAGCAAATAGGGTATTTTAGGTATTTGTCATCCTTCAGACTCTCACAGCGTACAACCCATTTTAAGACGTTATAAAGGACAAGCAAGCAATTGAGATAATAAAGATGTAGTTTGGTTCTACCACCAAAGATATAAAATCAACAGGTACTGTTGGTCTTTTTATCCTGGTAAGTAGTGTATCAGTTAATTCTCTGGGTTTAAGGTCTTTTAAAGTCCGTGTCCGGGTAAAAAGAAACTAACATAATTTAATCTAAAAATACAAAGGAATCTATTGTGGAGGTATCTTTGTGGATTTCTGAGGACCTCTCTAACACTTTGCTTCTTCCTATTCCCATGGGGTCTTCATTTATCATGGTCTCTTTTTCCTTGTTCTCCCTCTCTGTTCTTGATCCAGCGAGAATTGTTGAGACCATGATTGGAAAAAGCACAGGGACAAATAGCCAAACTAGTGGAAACACATGAACTATGAACCAATAGCTAAGGAGCCCCAGACTGGATCAGGTCATCTGGATAAGTGAGACAGTTGATTAACTTGAACAGTTTGGGAGGCCCCCAGGCAATGAGACCGGGACCTGTCCTTAGTGCATGAGCTGGTTGTTTAGAACCTGGGGCCTATGCAGGGACTCTTTGCTCAGCCTGGGCGAAGGAAGGAGGGGACTGGACCTGCCTCGATTGAATCTACCAGGCTGAGCTGAATCCCCAGGGGAGTCCTTGCCCTGGAGGAGATGGGAATGGGGAGTAGGCTGGAGGAAGGGGGGGGGGTGGAGGAGGGAGGACAGGTGAATCCGTGGCTGATATGTAAAATTAAATTAAATTGTAAAATAAATTTTTAAAAATTCAAAGGAAATAAGAGCATATTTTAAATCAAGGACTCTGTGAAATCAGTTCCTGGAGGGAACACACATGTCAACCACAACTGCCCTCATCCTCCTTCCCAAGGGGCCAAACTCTTTCATGTTCGCATAACCCAATGGAACTTGGCATACTCCATGTCTTCTGGCATGGCCAGTCCTGGTATTTTCCTCCCTCACCACAGAATTTACTTTAAGGATGAGCCTACATTCGAACCAGTCAGAGCATTCGATGAGATCGTATAAAACCTATAGGAATCAGTCAACCAAGGGCTGTTAGAAGCCACCTCTGTCTCCAGTGGAGTCAATACACTGTGGAAATAAACCCAACAAGTGGAAAATCGGAGCACGGAGCAGAGACTGAAAGACATCGTCTCAACCTTTACACGCAGCAACACTGAAGTCAATGGTAGCTAAGACGGTCACAATTCATAACTTTGACCTGAGTGTGGCTGCTCTCCTATCAATACTCTAACATTTAATTATAAGAATTGTAACTGCTGATCGTGGACAGGGAATTGGGGTACCTGAGGCCTTGGACTGACCCCAGAAACACAAAACGAATTAAAAATTCAGTTGGGAAATACAGGTATACAATCCCACCACCTTGGAGGCTGAGGCAGCAGGGTGTAGAGCTCAAGTTTATCCCAGGTTAGACAAGACCTTGTCTTAATGACAAACCACAAAAAAAAAAAAAAAAAGAAAGAAAGAAAAAAATCCCTGAGCACCAAGGGAGATCTGAAGGCAGGATCTCTGGGTGATGAATATAACACAAGGGTTTCATCCGCACATAGGAGAATGAGATGTGCCCTTTGATTGGTGACTATAGAGTGGATAGTGGATCCCCATCCTTTCCCATAGTATGAGATAATGGTGATTCAGAATGCAATCCCTCACCAGTCAGGACATCATTCAGTGTCCTGATCTCAGCCTTTCCAACCATCAAAACTCTTGAGAAATAAAATTGTGATGCTTAAGAGCTACCAATTCTATTTTATTCTGTCACAGCCGCCTGAAAAGACCCATTTACCCCTTGTCTGTTTCATTTTTGTATGCTGCAGCCAGAGAAAGCTGATTTGTACATGCCGCCCACAGGCTGATTTGGGGCAGAGATTCAGTGAGAAAAGAGATAGGCCAACGCTGCTGTTTCCGTGGATAAGGGAGATAAAAGAACAAGAATGACTTATTGACAAAGGTTTGAAAGTTTCCATAAGTAAAGGAGCACTGAATCCTAGCTATAATTGCATTCATCCCTTGTCAGGTTTCTATAACAAAATATCCTAACGAAAACAACTGGAGGAAGAAAAGGCTTCTTTTGGCTCCTGTGTCCAGTCATCTCTGGTGGGGAACTCATGGTGGCAGCTGGTGGTTCTACATCCACCATGGGGAAGGAGAAATTGATGGACGCTTCCGCAGAGTTCCTACGATTTATTCCATTCGGGACACAGCCCATACATCGCAAGGCTCTGCCAACAGAAACTGAGGCTTCCCACCTCAGTGACTCTAGATCATCCCTCACAGGAATGGCCAGAGACTGGCTTAATCCAGATTCTCCTCCCTGCTCTGTTGGCTTCTCTGAAGTGATTTGGATCCTGTCAGGTTGACAATCATTGCAAACCATCAATCAAAGTAAAGAATCACAAAAGCTGAAGAAGTTTCTCTTCTTCAATTCCTGTGATTGACAGAGGGCACTGTGAAAACTCTACTGAATTAGAACTTAGACTAAATCCAGGTTAAAACAACAATTTTTAATTATTCTATATACTTGGGGGTCCTGGAGAAAATATGCATTCAAATGATAGTTTAAAACCACTGCCTGAGTGTGATTTTGTACAATTGAAATGAAGTATGATTGTTCTGATTTCTTATCAACAATATTCTAATAACAATAAACATTTAAGCTGGATTTTTCTCAGTGAGTCCCTCATCATTTAGGACTATACTAATAAAGTTTATATATATTCTGTGATTCAAAAATAAAAGATAAGTCACCCAGATTTCAAAATTGCTAAAAATGCATTTAGGTAAAGAAATTCTCAAACACTGAAACTAGTAATCTCTGCACAGAACAACTTCTTTGCCAGTTTTATTTTCTTCAAATTCCTTTTCTCTTCCCAAATTACCAAGTTATTGGATTTTTGAGGCTTCCTTTTATGATATTTAAGGTTATGCAAAATTAAAAGAATGTGTAAAATGGTACAACATCAATTATTGGAAACAGTAAACTAATTCCAAATAATGAATAACTCATGTAGTTAAGTCTAATTTTGAGTCCAAAATGAAAACAAGGACTGTGGGAAAGTTACTTTTAGTATTATGTTTTTAATAAGACTTTCATATCATGAAAAAGAATGTGTTTTCTTGGAGAAAAAAAAAACCTATTATGTTTTTTAAAAAAAAACCCTAGAGTGTTGTGGTAAGAAAATTCACATTTCAATGAAGCAAATCACTATCAATTCAAACAAAAATGTTTTTAATCAACATTTAAATGTTAAACATAGGGTTCCTTGCCAATGATGTGGATGCTACGGCAAACAGCTCCTTTCAAAAGGACTTCTCTCTGCTACATTAAGAACACAAAACTCTCACAGACTTGTTCACAAACACATCATTTGCTCACAGACTCAAGAAGAACAGTGGGAAGGCTTTGTTTCTGGTTTCTATGAACCTAGAGAGTCACTGATAACATTTTGGGGACAAGTCATAGAAGCTCCTCAAGCTTCCTTAGGAAGAAGACTAGGGAGAAAATTATTAAGAAAAATCAAAGACATCGCTTGAATGATAAAGTACTAAAGATAACGAAGATTCAGTTTCTATGATTACCAGCAAGGGCTAGTGGCAGAGGGGTTGGGGTGATAATGGTCAAAATGTACAAAAAAAAAAAAAATGAAGATTTAGTTTCTCCAAGAGAACAAGAATTTCTCTCTCTCTCTCTCTCTCTCTCTCTCTCTCTCTCTCTCTCTCTCTCTCTCTCCCTGTTTCTCTCTCTCTCCCTCCTTTCTCCTTCCTCCTCCTCCTCACCCTCCACCTCCTCCTTCCTAATGCTTTCTCTTGTCTAGACAAAATAGTTATACACAAATTCCTATGCTGTGGATATCTGTATGCTGTGAATGTGTTGCTCTGATTGGTTAATAACTAAAGTGCCGATTGGCCAGTAGCCAGGCAGGAAGTATAGGCAAGACAAAGAGAGAGGAGAATTCTGGGAACAGGAAGGCTGAGTTAGGAGACATTGCCAGCCGCCACCATGAGAAGATGTAAAGTACTGGTAAGTCACAAGCCACATGACAACTTAAGGATTAATAGAAATGGGTTAATTTAAGATGTAAGATCTAGCTAGCAAGAAGCCTGCCACGGCCATACAGTTTATAAATAATGTAAGCCTCTGTGTGTTTACTTGGGTCCAAGTGGCCACAGGGCCATGGGAGCTGGGCAGGAACAGCATAACTTTTGCTACATTCCTAACTCATTCAATTGCCCCCAAATTGCAACTGGCATCTTGTTGCATCCTCTGATCAACTCTGAGAAAGGGCTGTGATTGAGGAAGGGTGAACCCATAGCTCCAGTGTCCTGTCATCAGAAGATGTGGTAATTAATATAAGCATAGATATGGAATAGAGATGTGTTGCAGGGAAAGCTCTAAAAATTGTAAGAATCAATATGAAGGAAATATGGGGTGTTTTTAACTCCAAATATCTTAAAATGCATTTTAAAGTATGAACTTTCTGAAGAAAGATTTTTGCATTTAATCCACATAGTTCCTCCTCTTCTTCCACTCCCCCCCACCTACCCCCATCTCATCCCCATCCCTTCCTCATAAAGAGTAAGGCCTCCCTTGGGTAGTCAACACAGGCTATTACAACCTGTTGGGCCAGACCTAGCCCCTCCCTCCTACATCAAGGCTGAGTAAGGCATCGCACCATAGAGAATGGGGTCTAAAAAGCCAATTTGTGTACCCTGGATAACTCCTGGTCCCATTTCAATGTAGTGCTCCCTTGCATGACAATGGCTGTTGTATACTGCTAATGAAGGCACCAGTGTGGTCACCCTGGAAACACATCTGGGGCATCTTCAAAGTAGAAGCAGAAATAACATGGCCTATCCATACTGCTTCTAGGATATATACCCAAGAGAACAAAAACATATCTCCTTCCAAAAGTGTCATCACAGATGCTCAAAGCAGCTTTGTCACCAGTACTCACAACCGTGAAAACACCTCAACATTTGTCCTAGGTCAAATTTTACATATAAACCTCACTTCACTTTCTTATTGCATTTCCTTACCTCGGAATAGGAAGAGAATAGATTAATGGTGACAAAGTCCCTTTATAAATGTTATTCAAATGTCATAAATAATATTAGTACTAACAACTGCAATGATTAATAAAACAATTTACATCAATCATGATGTATTATCCAAGGCCCTCTAAAAAGATATAACTTAGTACCTAGTTACAAAATACATATTTTAACGCATAATTTGAATTATTCTTTAAATTTTTATCAAAGAATGGTGGTGTGATTAGCAAGGAGATATCCATAATATTTATTTCCAACCATAAACCTACACCTGGGACTTATCCCAGGCCACTTTCTCAAGGTCTACATGTAATTCTGGGAACTGGAGAGAAAATGGAGGAAACATCACCACAGTGCACTCATTAAAAATAAATATTTTCATTTGGACTCAAGTTAATAGCCTTCTCAAGATTACCATATTTGTTTATGTACTGGTAATCTAAATCAATTGAGCAAGTTCAATTAATTTTCCCTGAAAATGTGTTCTGCATAATTGACTGGTAATACGCTATGCTAAACATTGTTTAATAAATGCAGTTACTTTTTCTATAAAGTATATTTAGGTGAATTACCAATAAACTATATTAACTCATAAAGTTTTCTTTAATTGTGTAGGGGAAGGTGTAGGTGTGAACATGGCACAATGTACATATGCAAATCATAGAATAAGTTACTAGAGTCAATTTTCTACTTTCATCATGTGAGTTCTCAGAATTGAATTCAGTTCTTCAGCATGGCAGTGATCACCTTTGCCTACAGAATATTCTCAATAGTCCAAATAACTGTTACACTTTTAAATACATTTTGAGGCAAACAAAATTTTATAATTATTTAAATATTGGAAAACTTGACTTATTGAGACTGGAAGCATTCATTCACAAATAACAAACATTTGTGGTATTATCCTCCTGCCTGAAAAACACCAGGGAATTGAGATTCTGAGTTAAACAAAGTCCCTTTGCATAGTAGATCAGTAAAGGGTTGCCAATGTGTCATATCTTCACAGATTTTACTGAGTTACAAAGTATGAATTTACAAATTTTATGTATCAGGAATTCTTATAAAGGTACAGCCACAAACAATATAAAAGAATTCAATGATAAATGTCTATACAGGAGGAGAAAGAACTGACCAGAGAATGTTGTGGGTTTGGACTATTTAAATCTCAGCTCTTGGAGCTGGGACTCTAACTCAGTTGGTAGAGTGCTTGCCTAGCATGCACAAAGCCCAAGATTTGTTCTTCACCAAGACATAAAGTAAGTATGGCAGCACACTCCTATAATGTTAAAACTCAGGGAGCAGAGGCAGGAAGCTCAGAAGTTCAAGGCGATCCTCAGTTACTTTATGAATTCAAGGCTAGCCTGGAGTACATAAGACCTTATCTCAAAAAAATAATCAAATCTTATCTCTTCAAATTTTCGGAACTTAAAATTTTTAAATAATTTTCAAAAACATTTTTAACTTTAGTAAACTAAAGAACAGGCTTAATAATGTCTTCCTTACAGGTTGTTGCAAGAAGAAAGTGATGGATATATTGATAGATAGTAGAGAGTAGGTAGATGGTACATAACATAGATAAAAGATAGATAGATATGATATGATAGAAAGATGAATAGATAACAGATAATTTATTTTAGTACATAGCAAGAGTAGGCATTTTTATAGTTTTTGTTAAGTTTGTTGTGCAAAAGTTTGAGCTGTTTTGATAAGTCAGAAATTGTGTTGTAATTTTAATTTAAATTCCTTTCTACAATCTAATTTTAATGGAATCATATGTTATTCATCCAGACTCTTTAACTCTCTCTAGTAAACAAGTCTTGAGTCTCTTTCCAATTATAACTCTATTTTTTTTTTTTTTTTGATTTTTCGAGACAGGGTTTCTCTGTGTAGCTTTGCGCCTCTCCTGGAACTCACTTGGTAGCCCAGGCTGGCCTCGAACTCACAGAGATCCGCCTGGCTCTGCCTCCCAAGTGCTGGGATTAAAGGCGTGCGCCGCCGCCACCGCCACCACCACCACCCGGCTATAACTCTATTTTTAACAATTGTGTTTCTTACGGTTTTCTATATTAAGAGTCTTTTAAAATTTTCTTAGAGTACAGTTTTCTCACTTACAATATCACTGTGCACCATTTCAACATCAAACATGTTTGTGTTTATTAATAAATATGGTCTTAATTTTCCTTCATTTTCTTGAGAATAGTCTTGGTTGCCTGTCCCAAACATCCCATGAGCCGATAGGATTTAGTGAAATGAAAGAAGCATGCTGGCTTTCTTGGGATTTATAGTACAGTGTGGGATACAGATGTTAATCTCATGTGCTATGGAGAATTCTAGATACCAGGAGAATATATTAGTTATTAGTTTTTTATGAAAACCAAACAATGCAACAGATAAAAATGAAATTAGTAAAAAGTGTTTGTTCTGGTAATACTATTATTTAGAGAGGCAAGCTGATAATCAGAATAGGTGTCATGAAGGACAGTAAAATTCTGAAATCTTAAAAAAAATAGTTTGCAAAATAATTAACAACAAACAGTAAAGGACTTTGAGTCAGTAGACATTTGCTCCCCAAACAAAATAATTACCACTCTATGGATTACTTATGGGCATCCCCATGGTAAGAACAGACTGACCTCCTTCCTGTTGGAAATCCAAAACCCTCTTTTATTAATAGCTCCCAGGAGTTCCAGTGGACACCATCTTTATTTAACGGTGGGATTTACCTTATAACTCCATTCTTCAAACCTGTTTTTCCCACTGTGCTTGAGTTATTAGCCATCTCATTGTTCAAGAATCTCTAGAAATAATTGGTACCTTCTGAATCTTTATTTAAGACTAAAATTAGTCTATTTTTACTTCCTCTAGACAGGAATGGTGCACCAATTTGCATCTCTTTTACTTCCTTAGGAGGTCTGTCTTTGGGTCACACCTTCATCTTTTGACCTTCCTCTTAATTATCACACCCATTTTTAATCTCACTCAGATTATTACTCTTTCAATGCTGCCTGTATTAATTTACCCATCCCTATGAATGAATACCTAAGTAAGCCAACTAAAAGGGAAAAATATTAATTTGGGCTCACAGTTCTGAGGTCTCATCCACTGTGGTGGGTACGAGTACTGCATGGCAGCTCATACCACAGTGGGCAGGAAGCAGAGAGAATGCCTGCACCAGCTCTCATGTTTTCCCTTTTATTCTGTCTGGTGCCTCAGCCTATGGGATGCTGCTACCCACCTTCTGGGTAGATTTTCCTACCTTAGCTGACCAGCTTTGGAAATCTGTTTGCAGATAAATCTCAAGCCGTGATTTGCTAATCTGGAAGATTCCCCACTCCAGTTAATTGACAAGCATCATTAACCATTACATTGTCCCTACAATAAATTCACTAAACCACAACTTTGATCATAACTCTTCTCCATTTCAATAAAAAATTATTTCCCAACCAATAATAAAGTGTAATATATTTAGCTTTGCTTTAAAAATCCATATGCTGGTCCAGAGATATAGTTAAGCTTTGGAGTCCTTCTCTAGCATGCACGAGGCCCTAGGCTTAATTCCTAGCAAAACAATAGAAAGAAAAGAAAAGAAACAAACAGAAGGCACAGGCAACATATTTGTTTTTTTAAAAAATGTTTTTCTGGAGTATTTACTGTGGTAGCTTAAATGAGAATAGACTCCAAAGGCTTGTATGTTTGAATGCTTGATCCCCAGTTGATATACTGTTGGGTAGAATTAGGAGGTCCTTGTTGGAGTTGGTGTGTGAATGAGGGGTGGGCTCTAAGGTTCAAAAGCCCACTCTAGGCCTAGTCCCCTCACACCCCTGCCTACTGCCTATGAATCAGAACATAAAGCTCTCAGACACTGCTCCAGGGCTATGCCTGTCACTTCCTGCCATGATTATCGATGATGTAGACTAACCCTCTAAAACTATCAGCAAGGCCCTAATTAAGACAGTAAATAGCATCAAATTGGAAGCCTCAAGGCAAAGAAAAGGGCACTACACTCTTGAGTACATAGAAAATGACGGCTCATTGTGTTATTCGTAGCATTTTAGAAAGATAAATAATCATGAGAGGTTCAATATGTGTTAATAAATTTTAACCTCCTGTTGATGATACCCACTGGAGTTTTGAGTATATGTTGAGTGACCATGAAATTCTCTGTTGGCTGTAACCAACTCTGGCCTCTGATGTTTTGAAGTTTATGTAACTAAGACACTGCATGATGGGCTTAGCTTTTTCCCTAGCAGTGGCCCTGAAGACGCTGACGTCACACCTTCCATGTTTTCTTCATCTACACCTCTCTTTTGAGCACCTTTGCTGGTTCCACCAAACTCTGTCTCAGCTCTATTGATTGTTTCACTGAAACTACTACAAGTTTTAAGTATTTCAAGTACTGGTTATTTTCTCCTGTCTCCTTTATCCGATTGCAAATTCCATAAGGGCAGAGTCCATATATTTGTAGATTAACCATCTAGGTCAATATCTAGCAAACAGTAATATCTATAAAAATATTTGCCGAATAATGCAAGACAAACAAAGACATGAAATCAACATGCAAGATGCCATATAAATGAGGGTTTCCATCTCAACTATTTGCATGGCCTTTGATTTGCAGTTTACAAATTAAAAATTCCAATATATAAACCAGAGGAGTCAAACTATAATAGTCATTTTAACAAAAGGTAATAACTGCTTCTGGCAATATTTGCTTTGATCTAAGTACTCAATATTTGCCCAATCCTTTCTACAGGTGTAGGAGAAAGCAACTCTTATTATGTGTGTTTATGCATAGAGAAACTGAGGAGATAGTTCATGTTTTGCTAAGCATCCCCATAGTTAAAAGTCACAACCCCCAATGTTTGAGGAGAGACATTATGTGACTTTCAGAGTCTTCATGCCAAACCACAATTTACTCTGAAATTATACAAAAAAAAAAAAAACCTTTCTAGGGCTAGGCATCTTCCCTAGTATCTTAAATAAAGTTGGATTTGAACACACACACCACACGGGTTCACTCTCAGAACTCTAAATGCAGCATCTAAGAAAGTGAGCTACTTCCTGGTCCCGAGTAACACAGAGAGGCTCCACTAGGTTTGAGTGTGAGCATGTATTTCCTCCTGATTTAAGTGAATCTTTCTGGGCCAGCAGTCTCGGATTTCAAATGAACAAAATAAAAATAATTTTAAAAATTATCATCATAAGATGATTACATCCTATCACATTTTTGCACAATCACACTTCCATCCATTAGTTAAACTCTGTCAGCAATAATTGTATATTCAAAAATGACAAGTTCAGAAAGGCTTATAAACTTGGCCTCAAGTAAGAAAATTAATGTCTTTGAATGGCCATGTTCCATAGTCCAATATGGACCCGGGATTTGAGAATAATCCTCCTAGAAATTTTTCATTTAATCAGAATTTTAACCTTAAGAGTCAAAGAATACTGGTAGATAATGGATGTAATCTTGGAAATGCACTTCACCTAGAACTAAAAATTAATTGTGACAAATAATACTTTTGTGTATTACTTGCCCATGCCTTCAAATACAATCTCTGAATCTAGTGCTACAATGTTTTGTTTGTTCCTTAAAATGTACTACTGTCACAAGAAGAGAAAATAAGCTGCATCAGGGTTCTGAGAGGCTTAGCACGTCCAGCAGAAATGTGTGTCTTCCCTTTCCATACAGCCTAATGAGGATCACTACTAGTCCTTAGAATCTCTATGCGAAGTTATTCAGAAATTCCATTTTTGGGAAGGCAGCCATGCTCACCACAATACCACCAACTCATGAGACTGGACTGGGCCCTCTGCATGGGCGAGACAGTTGTGTAGCTTGGTCTGTTTAAGGGGCTTCTGACAATGGGGTCAGTATCTATCTCTAGTGCGTGAATTGGCTTTTTTTTTAGCCCATTGCCTATGGTGGGACACCTTGCACAGCCTTGATGCAGGGGAGAGGGGGAGTTTGGACCTGCCTCAACTGAATGTCCTGGCCTTTGCTGACTCCCGGTGGGAGGCCTTACCTTTTTGGAGGAAGGGAAGGGGGTTGGGCTGGGGGATGGGTAAGGCTGGTGGGGAGCAGGAAGGTGGGTGAGGGGGGATTTGTGGTTGGTAAGTAAAACAAATAAAAAATTTCTTAATGAAAAAAGAAATTCCTTTTTTCTGCTTTCTCTTACTATTGCTTGCTATCTAGTGTTTACAATAAGCTCCAGTTTTCTTCTTTTAAAAAAAATTTAGGCTTGCTTCTTTTTAACTTTAATATCATTTTCTTTTTAAATTTTATACCTTTACCCTTTAGTCAGACTTCATTTATCAGTAAAAAAAAAGATGAAATCAACTTCTACTTTTAGATAGTTTTTACTGTGAGCAAATAGTGACTTAATAATAGCAACGCGATCTTAAATGTAGGATTAACTTGATGTCATATCAATAATAAAATAATTAACCAAGTTAACAAACATTCATGACATTTACCTTAAATTATAGGGGGCCTAATGATAAAAAGTGAATTCTATGTATGACATGATTGTGCATAAGTGTGTTGACTGAATGTATATATACATGTATCACATGCATGCCTGGTGCCTGTCAAGGTCAGAATAGAGGGTCCCTGAACTGGAATTACAAATAGCTGTGAGCCAGCAGGTGGGGTCTGGGAATTGAAATTGTGTTCTAACTGCTGATTGCTCTCCTTGTCCCACACAATTAAACATAAAATCCAGTTTCAGAGCTGAGCAAAGTTTTCCAAACTAATATTCATCTTGAAATAGTAAAGTGACAGACATAATAGTCAACAAGTCAAAGCAGTCACTGAGACTTGATATACTCTTCCAGCTCAGCAACAGGTGTCAGTCAAAGTGGGAAGTGTGTGTGACTCTCTTATTATACAAGAAGAATGGAGAAGTGACACCATCACCCTATGAACTTTGAAGGTAGGTCCTGTGAAAATTTGTGCTTGATCCTGGCCTTATTCATGAGAGTAACATTAGAAGCTAGTTACCAGTGTCGAGACTTCTAACTACCCCTGTGGCCACAGAGCAGAGAAGAGCTGTTCTTCCTGACTTGTAGGTTGCCCAAATTGTAGGTTTATGAGAAAAATAACTATTATTAGTAATGTTTTAAGCCATTAAGACTATTTTTATGTGGCAATAGATGGTAGAACCAATAATGAAAACCAAGGAGAAAATGCACTGAACTTTGAAAGGAGACAAAATTATTTTTACTGAAATGATAAATTATATGATTATGTATCAGAAAATGTAAGCAGATCTTTGCAGCAAAAAATAAAGTTAAAATACCTCAGATAAACTTTGCAACACTTATTTTGTGTGTTAAAAGGTAATGATAAACTGGGGCATGAACAGAGTGTATGCCTAGTAGGTACAAGACCATGTAATCAATCCTTGGTTCTTCAATTAAAAAAAAAAAAAAAAAAAAAGGTACCAGTTGAGTCAGGCATGTTACACCTCGGATGATGAGGCAGAATGCCCAGGATTTCAAGGCCAACTTGAGCAGAGCAGTGTGAGACCCTATCTGCAAAACAAGTAAATAAGAAAATAAAATACGAATTTAAATGGAGTGATGAGAGTCTATGTAAGATTGGTGATTCTCCACTGAGGTTGGTTATCTGAAGACCCTTTCAGAACCCAACTGTGCTACTGGCATTGTATCGGGCAGGGATGCTGAGGGACTGATGAACCTACATAGAACAACTCTCATGCTAAAGCATCATCTTTCTCCTAAATACCAACATTGTTGGCTTGTACACCCTGAAGTGAAAGCTGTGGTAATGGGAAGTTGGTGACTGTATGTGGAGAGGTTGGATGAAAAGGCAGGAACAATACTTGCTGGCTTTGAGCCTTCAGTGGCTGGCAGTGGGGTGGGGTGGGGTGATTCCTGGGACTGTCATTGACAATAAGGAATGGGGAACAAACAGCTTTGCATTTAGGGTGGTCAGTAGTTCTGGGTTTTTTTGTTTATTTCTTTTGTTTTGTTTTGTTTTTTGAGATGTCTGTTACAATCCAATGAATGTTGTAAAATTTTAAAAATAAAAATTGAGCATCTAGGTAGATGAAGCTCTACATTCTTTTTTTATTAAGAAATTTTTTTCATTTTACATACCAACCACAGATCCCTCTCTCTTCTCCCCTCCCCCCTCTCAACCTACCCTCCCCATTCCCTCCTCTGACAAGGCAAGGCCTCCCATGGGGAGTCAGCAAAGCCTGGAACATTCATTTGAGACAGGTCCAAGCTGCTCCCCCTGCATCAAGGCTGTGCAAGGTGTCCCACAGTAGGTAGTGGACTCCAAAAAGCCAGCTTGTGCCCCAGGGATGGATCCTGATCCTACTGCCAGGGGCCCCCTTAAGCAGATCAAGCTACCCAACTATCTCACTTATATAGAGGGCCTAGTCCAGTCCCATGAAGGCTCCACAGTTGTTGGTCTAAAGTTCATGAGTTCCCACTAGTTTGGTTTGGTTGTCTCTGTAGGTTTCCCCATCATTATATTGATGCCCTTTGCTCATAGAATCCCTCTTCTCTCTCTTCGACTGGACTCCTGGAGCTTGGCTTGTTGCTTGGTTGTGGACCTCTGTGGGAAAGCATTGAAAGAGATACCATGGTAGAGGGAGACATCATGGGGATAGGGAGAAACTAGGTGCTAAGGATGTTCCCAGGAATCCACAAGGACGACCCCAGCTTAGACTACTAGCAATAGTGGAGAGGGTACCTGAACTGGCTTACCCCAGTAATCAGACAGGTGAATATCCTGTCACCACAGAGCCTTTCTCCAGTAACTCATAGAAGCAAAGGCCGTACTTTCAAAAGGACTCTGGCTAATGACAAATCTGAGCATTGCTGGGATAAATCTCCTACAGTCCCCCTCACTTTGTGATAAAGGCGTCCATCTCATCCAACAGCTGAGTAAAAGAGGCGGTGGGGAAAGCCAGAAGTAAGTAGGTAAGGCTAGCCTTTGGAAAAAAAAGTTGAATTCCAGATGCTCTACATTTAGCCTTCAAGAACAGAAAAGAAAGATTAAAAGACTTTGAAGTGATCACACAGGCCAAATACTTCAGCCTTCTAAGTTGTCTAAACAATAAAACATCCACACTGAAGACTCTTCCCGGGTACCCGATGCCTGCTTTTGACTGCAGTCTAGCTCACGCTTACACTAAAGTCATTTGTAAGCACCACTGCATTCTTTCCTGGGCTTGGTGGAGATTGAACTCTTGCCTTCTTTCTTGCAATCAACATAATCTTAATGAAATCCCTCCTGCAGACTTGAATTTCCTTGCCATCTGGGATTGACGAGCAGCGCAGAGACTTTTAACTTAATTGGGGTGCAGGCCTCTCGCTTGGCCCCACTGCTGCTTGGCAGCCCCGTCCTGTTGCTGCAGTTTGCGCTGAGCTTCCCCCTGCAGACTGCAGTCAGCAAAATGAGACATCAGAAGAAGTGCTGATGCCCGAAGTACTGCAGCCCAAACCACTTAATTAATATACAGGTTTAATGCACTTGGTGATTAAAATTTAATTCTTTCAAGACATACAATAGAAACAACTCCTCTTGCAAGCATTTAATCCATTCCTGCTAAGAAGGAAGCTGAGCAGGGAATTGAAATGGGGCTCTTCCCCCTTTTTAAGCATTCATCACACCAGGGATCAGTGAAACGACAGCATGTGCTTAGCCTTGCTTGATGGAGCACTGTTCTGGCTAAGATTTCTCTTTTATGGAGACAGTTTTTTCTTTTCATTGTGTCACAGAAAACCTGCCCGTGTAAATGTATTCCCCTTTGTGTATGAACAGGGCAATATCAACAAGGCCACAAAATTTTAAAATACTCCCTACACAAATAAGAAATAGTCAGAGTCTGTGAGACATGGAGGTGCATACGTGCAGCCATACAGACACAAAAAATTAAAAATGAAATTTAGTACGAATTTTAAGGAAAAGAGAATTTGTTAGCAAATGTACTATGGTCAAAACCACTGTATATTCCAGGACATTTTAAAATGACTTGCTGTGGGATGTTCTGTATGCTGTGAATGTGTTGCTCTGATTAGTTGATAAATAAAAGGCTTATTGGCCAGGCAGGAAGTATAGGTGGGATAAACAGACAAAGAGAATTCTGGGAACTGGAAGGCTGAGTCAGTAGACGCCAGCCTGCTGTTCAGGGAGCAGCATGTAAGGGCACACAGGTAAAGCCACAGAACACGTGGCAACATATAGGTTAACAGAAATGGGCTGAGTTTAAATGTAAGAGGTAGTCAGTAGTAGGTCTGAGCTAATGGCCGAGCAGTTTTAACTAATATAAGCTTCTGGGTGATAATTTTATAAGCAGCCATGGGGCCTGTGGGGCTGGGTAGGGCCAGAGAAAATTTCATCTACAATGACTGGCTTTCAGTTAAGTACATCTGCCTTCAAGACTAGTCCTGTCACTAGCTGTGTGAGACAAAGAGAGCCATTTCTCTCTCCACACATTCCTATCTCAGCTGTAACTTGAAGAAGATATCACCTCCTTTCTCCTTGGAGTATTGAAATAATTAAATGAGATATACAAACAGCATACTTATATAGAGACATACTCAATCAAATTATTCTTGTATCGTGACAGATTGACAGATTGGCACAAACTTGGTGCCTTAAAAGAACATTTCTTACTGGAAATTGAATCCATGGCCTTGAAATAGTAGGCAATCACCTACCACTGAAATAAATCCCTAGCCTTTTTTTTTTTTCCTTTCCTTTTCTTTTTTGAGACTAATTATCTAGGCTGGCCTTAAACTTTCACTCAGCCTGCCTCAGCCTCCTGAGTAGCTGAGATTACAGCATTGCTACCACACAAAGCTTTTTACATATTCTAGATGCTTCTTTCCAAAATCTAATGAGGGTCTCACTAAATCAAAAAGTCAAGATGTCCGCAGAGATTTGATCCTTTCTGAAGACTCTAGAAAAGATTCCTTTTTCTCTCCCACTCTGTGTTCCAGAGGACATCATTTCCCTGGTTCATGGTAGACCTTATCTGCATTCAGAGCCAGCAGTACCCAGGGATCAAACTGGACCAAGTCCTCCTGGTGCTGGTAGCTACCACATGTTAGGGTCACCGCTGGAATGTTGCTGAGCATGTGAAGACTCTCTGAACTAGTCTGGGCCACTCTGAGGATGAGAAAGTAGGCATGGCGTGGGGGTATGCTGCTTTCCATGGTTCTTAACATAAAGCTTAAATTATCATCTTAATTTAGAATTCCTTATTATTGTTTTTAACTTTCACACACATTGAACAAATACCACAGGCCACCTTCCCTCCCACTAGTCCCCCTTTCTCCATGTCATATACCCACACAGAGTTTTATGTATCTATGTAAACTCTAAGAACCACAAACAGGAGAAAACATCTATTTGCCTTCTGAAACTGACTTAATTCATTTAATGTGATTATCTCCAGTTGCATTCATTTTCCTCTAAACCATGTGACTCTATTCTCCTTTAAGACAGAGAGTGGGGCCGGGCAGTGGTGGCACACGCCTTTAATCCCAGCACTCGGGAGGCAGAGCCAGGCGGATCTCTGTGAGTTCAAGGCCAGCCTGGGCTACCAAGTGAGTTCTAGGAAAGGCGCAAAGCTACACAGAAAAACCCTGTCTCGAAAAACAAAACAAAACAAAACAAAAAACAAACAAACAAAAAAAAGACAGAGAGTGGGAAGAGTTCCACATTTTTCTCTATCTATTCCTCTGCTGTTGTACACTTAGGTTGGTTCTGTAACTTAGCTATAATGAATAGCACTGCAGTAAGCATTGGTGTGTTAGAATCTGGGCAATCAAGTCATGGTTCCATACAGACAATCCACTCTAGTAATATTTGAAACTAAATGTTTCAGTACAGCTTCTTTTAAAAACTGACCTCTCAAGGCATGGTGGTGTATGCCTATAATCCCAGCACTTGAGAGGCCCCAGCAGGAGGATTGCTACAAGTTAGAGGCCAACCTGGGATTTGTAGTGAGTTCTAAACCAGCCTGGGCTACTGTATAAAATCCTTTTCAGGATATCAATAAATAAAACCAATCTCAAAATAGAATAAAATTTTTGATAAATAGAAGTAAAAGACAACTAACTAATGTCCACACTACTAACACTTCCACTCTCACATACCAGTTAACTCACTTCCAAGAATTTGTGTTTAAATATATGCTAAGATTTTTCTTTCCCTACAGAGGTGCCATTATATCTCATGCAAATTCCTTATTACGAGAGGGGGTTTCTCTCTGTCCTATGCAATGCAATTTATGTACCGGCCTTGATGACCTGTCCCCTTCAAATGCCAGCAACACCTCCTCTCTCTCAATTATGACAAATAAAAGTGTCTTCAGATATTGCCAAATGTCTCTGAGGGTCAAACTGCCTTCAGTTGAGAAATAGTGCTCTGAATTAAAATATATAAACTGTCTAGTTAATGGATGCATATTTGAAGAATAGCATTAAAAGAAAACAAAAACTGGGACCCACTACCAAACTATTCATGAAACAATGAATCTGTTATTGAAATACGCAATATTCTGCTTACATGCATGCCCAATACAGTAATAAACTGAAGAGAAAATACACATTCTGAAGTTTTTATTTGTCTGATATATTTGTTTTCCCAGAAATGTCATTTTATCAGCAGTTCCTCCTGGATGTGGAGGTGATGCGAACAGAATACAGAGAGAATGCAGGAGCAGCATGCATGGGAGACTGTGTTCTAATTTCTGCCTTTTATCTGTGAACTCAGTGTCAATAAGGTTTTTATAGAGAGTTCCATCCATCATGGCTTTTCAATTGCTTTTCATTGCTTTTCAAACACTGGAATTCTTAAAACTTGAGGTTCTATAAAGAAACTCTGAGTGACTGACTGTATTCAAGATTAAGAAGAAGAAAATAATCCCCACAAAGCCTTTTGTGCAAAAGGCACAAAATGCTTCCTTCTTTCATAGACTCAAATAATTCACCTTCGTGTTCATTCCCAACACTCAACAAAGCTTATGTCTAGTATCTCTATAAGTTTTTACTAATGATGAACACCTGAATTTGTGGACAAAAAAAATCCTCTTGTAATCTTCTCTGGTTGAAATTAATCATTAAATAAAGCATATTATAAAACTGCATTTGAGTTCTCAATTGCCCAATTTCATATTGGCTTTCAAAAAAATTTTGAAATAGATTTATTTTCAGATTTCTAATCGATTATATGAGAAAATAATTATGTGCACTTATTGCAATAATATTTAAAATGGTAAAACAAGAAATTTAGAATTAATAAACAATTGTCTTAACCTATCCCTAAATTTTATGTATAAAACATATATGGACTGTGACTATTTTATAAATATTAAATTGAATAAAGTAAAATAACCTACTACAAAACTTAACTAGACAGTCTGACCACGCAGCCTCCAGCAGTAGATCTGGCCAATATAATGCACAGCTATAAGAGGCCTCTGCACACATTGGACAGTCTCCAGTAATTACTGCAGAAGATGAGACAGTTTGGAATATGGCATTTTTTATTCACATGTTATGGCCCAAATGAGAACATCTGCCTAAAGGCATTATGGGCATGCCATCTGCTCTTTGGCTAACTCAACTTCCCTGAATAATGAGAGATAAACTCTTCTTGGAAAAAATATATATAATTTTAAACAAAATATATCTATCATGTCAGGGGCAGGTTTAATAATAAATTATTACTTTTAAAATCTTGTTCTTATCACAAATACTAAAAGATGCAATTTCATCTCCTATTTGACCACCAGTAAATATTTCTTTCTGATCGTCCCCAAGTGTACAGTGGCAGGCAAGTAAGACACACTGCAGGAGAAAAGGTACTCTCAAACAGATAATAAATAGGCATACTACTATAAGCAGCAGGGCAAGCTGTGCTTCTAAAGATAGCCACACAATCTTTTCCGTCTCACACAGCCGTGATTCTTCAGCACATCCCAATGCTTCTCCATGTGAGAGGCAGGGCCTGTGCCACATTCCCTTTGAATGTGAGCAGTATTTCTTGTTGCTGACACCCAGCCTTAATGCATGCCGGGCAGATATGTGACTAACATTAGTGAAAAGGGTGATGATGGTAGCTGCACATGACACCTATGATGCTCTGTCTTCTCTGCTTCACTCCTTGCTCCTACACCTTCAACTTCCATGCAAGCCACCACACTATGAAGAAAGCCAAGCCACATAGAGAAGCCAAAGGTCTGTTCATTTGTTGGCAGTTCTAGACTTGGCGTATCTCTAGTCCAGATGTGGCAGTCTTACAGTGACTATAAACCAGGAAACACTAGACCCTAGACATCCTTCCCAACTGCTAAACACTATGTGGTTTTGTATGCATATGTGTGTTTGTTTATCTATGGTTGCTCATATGTGTATAGGTTGTGAATGCATATTTATATGGAGGTCAAAGGTCAGACTAGGGTCTCATTCTTCAGGAGTCATCCACTTAGTTTTTGAAACAGGACCTCTCAGATGGCCCAGAATTTACAAATTCTCCTTGGTCAGTGGTTCCTTCCTGGGGATCCTCTTGTCTCTGCCTCCCCAACTCTGGGTTGTAAGTGTATGATGCCACATGAAGCATTTTCTGTGGATTCTGGTCGTCAAACTCAGCTCTTCATGCATGTAGGGCAAGTATTTTACCAACAGCTATCTTTAGAGACCTCAGTGTTAAACCTCTTTTACCTAAGTAGCCCTGATACTTTGGAACAAAGTCCACCCATTCCCCTCTTCAGAAATTCACAAAAGCCATGAGTACATTCAATTTATTCAGCCAATTTGGGGTAGATTTGTTTCATGACAATAGTCATTAGAGCAAATAAATGAAAAAGCCATAAGGAAACATACTTCAATATTATATTTATGGGGAATTTAACAAGAATGGCAAACCGTGGCTGTAATGAACTTAATTGGCATTACATAATCCGGAAAGTAGAGTTGAAAACCAGGTCCTTACAAATTTTGCTTTGCCAATGCATTGGGTGATTTTCTTACTTTACTAAAGTTGTGTTTAATAAACAATCAAACTAGAGAATTATGAAGTTTGGGCAAATGTCAGTTTGATTAAAAAAAATCTTTTCTCTTTTGAAGATTAATTGGGGCTGAGGAGATGACTCAAATAGATGAAGAACTTGATGTCCTCTTGTGAGGCTTCCCAAATGTGAGGATCAAATCTCAGATCTCCAGAAGCCACTTAAGTGAAAGAAGAGTGTGGTGGTAGACTTGGAATCCCATCAGAGATAAAATGTGCCTTGGCAAGCTATTCAGCTTGAGTAGCCAGGATTGTCAAGCTGTAGATTCAATAAGAGATCCTGCATCAAAAAAGCAAAGACTGATCCAGTTATTGAGAAAGACACTTAATTTCAACTTCAGACCTCCACACATAGGTACAATCACACACACACACACACACACACACACACACACACACACACACACACACACACACAAAGAGAGAGTAACCTATATACTGTCCACTCATAAACACACACATTTGATAACATGCACACTGTGCACACATAAACACATACAAAAACCACACAGAACACTAATTGAGGATGAGGTACATTTTGTAATGTCTTTGCCCATCCAATACAGCACTCTTCTCAACTTTACTAGGAAGACTAATGTTATTGTACTTTGTCTCCCAGTGTTTGAGTGTCTAACACCACAGAAAGCTGAGCAGCATGGCTATGGGCCTGCAATCTACTGTAAGAATGCTCTATGCCCACAGAGCCTTTAAATTCATTGCTTCCAGGATTTCCTTTTAGTAGACTGATGACCTTGAGGCTTTGCAGCTACTTACTATAAGAGGTCTTGTCTGTATTAATTAGAAGTTTATGCTGGCCTTGGAAAGAACTAGAAGTGAATCAGTATCTTCCGTGCAACACTGAGTAATGAAGCCTAAAGTCTACCTTTGAAAGAAAATTTTCAGTGAAGATCATAGTTTACATAGCTGTCTTTCTTGTGCTAATAAACTCTATGAGACCCCTGCTCTAATTAAAGAGCCATGTAAGGAACATGACTTTCCTAAACTCGGTGGCCTTGTTGTTATACCTCAAGATTTCCTGAAAACTCTCTAGGCTCTTCCCTTTTGTTTTGCCATTTTCAAATTATTAGTGGAAGATATTTTAAGGTTACTATCCTGATGTGTTGGTGGGCAACCATGCAGTCCCTCGTGGATCATGTTTCACAGTAGAAGAAGCTAAGCAAGAGCAATCCTCCTCCCTCCGCCCCTTCTTTCAACTCTTTCTTGCTCCCTTCCTCTTTCTTTCCTTCCTTTCCCTCTTTTCTTGTGTCCACAGAAACATAAATTCCACCTTTTGCTATGATGTTGGGCTTACAAGGAAGGGCAGATTATCCCAAAGGAGCTCAAGAGGCATAGCCAACCTTGGGACTCATGGCTGAGGAAGGTTGACTTATTAGCCTGTTTCTCGATTTAAAATTGGTAAGTATTGTTACTGGTTTTTTGGGGGGTTTTTTTGTTTGTTTTTTGCCTTCCCATTTTTTAACCAGGAGAGTTCCAGTAGAGGGATTGGGATACCAATCCAGGCACAAACCCTTCAACCTACAATTTGTCCAGCCTACAAGATTTGCCAAGGTAAAGCTGGCACAGAAATGGTGGGAGTGAGCAGCTAATGACTGGCACAGCTGGAAGCCTATACCCTCAGAGGTAGCTCACCCCTGAGGGCCAGGACCCAGAGCTGGGATACTATGCCAAAGACCTAGTGTTATGATATATCATGTGAGGGGGGGTGGGCAGTGGGTATCCCACACATGCAGGGAAACATGGCAGGCTTGCTACGGTGGATATGGCAGTGGGCCAGACATGCCACGCAGGCATGGCAGCAGCAGTGGTGGGTAGACATTCACAATCCAGACACTGCATCTGCACAGAAATGCTTTATTGTAATAGAGAGATGAAGAGAAGACAGGAAAGAGGGAGAGAAGAGAGGGAAAGAGAGAGGAAGGGGAGTCAAGGGTCGCACACCTCATGGGAGAAAAAGCAGAAGAGAGAGGGGAAGGGGGGGGCCTTTCCCCAAAATGAGGCTTTTGTATCAGGATGCAGGGTGGTGCCAAAGGGTAGGGATCCGAAAACTAACATTGGTTTCCCAGGAAAAGATCAGAATATTAACACCTAGGATAGAACTTAGCACAACAGGCAAAAAAAAAAAAAAAAAAAAAAAAAAAAAGTCAGTGAAATGATTCCTAACGATATTCTGCTATACTCATAGACTGGTGCCTAGCCCAACTGTTACTGTCATTTTAATTCTCCAACTAAACTTCCATTCTGTCTGGCACTAAGTACCAAACTGATGGAAAAAGAAGATACATATAATCACATCTGGGGCTAAGAGAACAATTCAATAGCAGACTGACTTCTATGACACAAGATAATCCACAGAACAAATTTTCTAGAAGACTGTCTTAATTCCTTCATTACACAACGCTCGTTCAAATTTCTCTTTCATGACAGAGCTGGAGCTCTGTCCTATGTGGACTGTGAACCTGCACACCATTCCAAACTTGGACCACTTCTCCTGCCTTCGCTAAGTCAGTGTCTATGTGTCTTCTTAGGAGATCATATATCAATGATTTTTCCTCCACTAAGCTTAACAAGTTGAATATATAATTCTTATTTTTAAATCATCTATACTTGTAGCAAAACTATTTTTTCTGGACTTTACATGGCCATCACTGTCGTGCTCATCACTGTCATGACTGAAACTGTCATAGACGTTTGTTATAGTCATTGCCATCTTGAAGTAGAGAGTCATCCACACAGGACCCTTGAGATATCAAGACTATAAAATCCACTTGTGGAACTAGTGGGGGATCATGTGGTTCATGAGGCCCTCAGCAGATCCCCACAAGATCTTCTTGAGGCTGTTTTCCCTCGCCGGGATGCTAATCACTACTGTATAACATGCGAACAATAAGCTAGAATGGATCTTCTCAGTGTTATAGATTTTCATAAGTTATCTAAAGGACTTCCTTGTGGAAGTCTATGAGTTACCTATGTTCCTGTAAGTAATCCCAGTAAACTCCCTGTTTCACCAAGCTGGGTTTGGAAGGAAATATTTCTTTAGTCTTCTGGTGCTCTATCTGGGGTGAATATTTGTTTTTTTATGTGTCCTCAAAAAATTATACAACAATATTTGAAAAAGAACATTAAACATAAAAGGCATACTATAAATGTTTATTAATTTTTAGGTATAAATATTGTAGTATGCACAATTACACAAAAACCTATCCTTCTAGTCTCTTGTCCCTTACTCAATTAAACACTAATGTAAGTAGCTCTGGTTAGAGCGTTGGGAGATAGAGCTAAGATTACTTATCAGCTAACCTTGTTGAGGAAGACTAATGTTTCCTTTAGGCTTTTAGGTCAACCTCTTAGGACTTATGAATTAAACTAAGAACAGAAGAATAAAAACTCACAATTTGATTAATATTTATGTGAGTGATACACTGTGAAGTTACTAGGACATAAATATTTGTACTAAGAGAACATGAAGATTATTTTAGTAAAGTCACAGAAGTGCAGATACATCTGTTGAATTTAAATTTCCTTCCACTCAAAATTGTCCTTATGCTAAAGTGGCAGTCTGATCACCTTCACTTTAAAGTAGAGATATTATCTTGCAAACGATCTGAACCACAAGAATGACTCGATTTGTCACTCTGTTTTGAAAATGAAAAAAGAGAGAGATCAAGAATGTGTCTAGAAACAACAAAATACCTTAGGTCAACATACAATAAGGAGGTGGGACTGTCATTCATGTAGTCCCATAGAACATTAATCTGACAAAATTACAAATTAACTCAGAGGTAGAATAATGGCTAGGACTTTGAGAAATAATCAGGGCTTGTGATAAATTGATTTCAGTTCTACAGAACACATAATCCAGCACCAGCTGAGCCAAACTCTATCTAGATTTTTCTTACTGGACTAATAAAAGAATAAACATGTTTTTAAAAGCAATTTCTTTCTTGATTTGCTACATAAGCAATAGATAATATATACAGAAGATATTAGCTTATACAATAATTAACCAGCTATAAGTAGGCTGTTATGTTCAAGCAAACACTTAACAAGACAAACATGGACAACACTAAAGATTGCCAAGACTGAAACAACCCCAGACTTGTAGGAACTGATCTAAAATTGATCTTGAAGCCTCCTCTCTGAGGACTAGCTCTCATAATATCCAAAGGTGCAAATCAAGCTGCCAGTAGAGAAAAGAAATCATTAGCCCTACTCAGTTGTGGCTTCTACAACAATGACCATCACAGCAAGACATCCCCAAAGGTACAGCAGTATTTTTTAAAGGGACACTTAATAGGATTTTAAGGTACACCTAAATCTTAGGACTGACCAACAGCTGTCTAATTGGACTTGTAGTATTCTCAGTAGAAGGGAATTCATGTCTGATACTGTAACACAGATGACTATCCCTGACTGGTAATGTCAAGAACCCTAGAAAAGAACCTAATACTGCTGCTTTCCTAAAGCAGAATAATTTTTATCTACATTCTACAAACTTCTTCTCATACCCACAGATAAATGTTGCTTTCACTACTCACCAAAGAAGCTTCATTTTACAACATATAAAAATCGTTCAGAAATCAAATAAGTGCTCAACAATGCAAGAATAAGTGGCCTTGGGTTTCCCAACCCCAATTTGTATATCTACAGCACAACTTCTACACCTACATTTCAGGTAATATCACAGAAATGAGACTGAAAAGATTATAAGAGCCAGAGAAACAGGATATCTGATATAAAACAGTGTCCTTGATATCCATCAGGAAAGCCACACATACGACATCTCAAAGTATGGCCATCTAAAGAAGGCCAGCACAATGACAACAGCAGTTTACAGGCCACCATGGATTGGGCAAATCTCTTAAGGCTCCATCCTTAGATGAAGAGCCGTATGCAATGAATGGCTGCTAAAAGATAGAGAATCAGTCTACACCAGGACTGAGGCCCCTGTTGGATGATTCAGTCCTAAGAAGTGGTTATCATTAAACAGATTCGCGTATAAGCAACATTAAATGGACTCGGCAAATGACATTTGAATATATACATACGTATATATAAATGTGTGTGCACACATGTGCAACAATAAAAACTAAAGAAGAGTTCATGAATTGTAGAGGGATCCAAGGGGGCATGGTAGGATTTGGAGAGGAGTGAATGATTAAAATAAACACTCATATATGATGTTCTCAAAAATAAAATCTTTAAAACAACATAGGGGACATCAGAAAGTCCTTTCAGCTTCTTTCAACAATTTAAGAATACAATGACATCTTTAGTCTATAACCCAAAGAGGGCTGGAATGAATACAGGAGTATCGAGTCCAAGCCAGTCTGCTCTACATGAAAACTTGTCTCAAGAACAAAACCTAACAACGAAAACAGGAATGGAAATAAAAGCAAAGACAAAACAAAGAGAAAAGGAATTTCTATTGTTTCTGCCATTCAACAGGCTGCACTTAGGCATTACTTCATGTCAGTAAGCAAGCTAGCTAGCTTGTCTATCAAAACAACAGCTTAAATTATTGACAACCATTCGGTGACATTAATCGGCATGAGACAAGCACAAGGCTCCTCTGAGAGCATCATATTATGGGATATGTGAAATGAGTTGGTGCCCTCATTTGTAGATGTAACCAACGGTCTTATTAAATAAGAAAGAACAGAGCCGATTCAGAGAAGAAAGCCAAGAGGTCAGAGCTAAGAGCCTCACCCTTCCTGATTCAGGGATCCTCTTCAGCCAAGAGAGCTCTCTGAAAGGGGCCTACTTCCTGTGTGTATGTCTTTATATACTCTAGCTGTTCTGCCTTCTCATTGGTTGTAAACCCAAACATGTGACTGCCTCGTCACTGTCTGTATGTACCGCCCTCCAGGTCCTTAAAGGCGTGCGCCACCGCCACGCACTTGCTATGGCTCTAATAGCTCTGACCCCCAGGCAACTTTATTGATTAACATACAATTAAAATCACATTTCAGTACAAGTAAAATACCACCACACTCATTGTGATACGACTGCTATGTAAAAGTTTGAGCGCCCCAGTGTTTACTTAAATTCCGTAGCTGGTTGAAAGACTACACCGTCCATGTTTACTAAAACCAAGGGTAGAGATTTGTGGGGATGAACCTCTGCTACCTTTTTTAAAACTCTCATAATTGTGTGAGATATGATTCTAAGGATTCTATAACACTTATGTGGCTGAATAGCTGTTCTAATACATGTGCCTTTCCAGACCATTCCTTCCTCTGGTGGAGAAATGGCTTTCAGGCCTCGAAGATATGCATATGCAGATGGTCTTTTCAATTTGAGTCCCTTTCATTTTGAGATTAGCCAGGCCCACCAATTATATCCAGATGGAGGAACCATGCAAGAAGACAACAGTTCATCTCAGAAGGACAGTTTCCCCTTTCTGGTTTTCCCTCCAAATGTCATTAAAGCTGAATCCCAAACCTGACTCTGGTGGTTGTTTGGCTTTTATAAATCAGGAACAAATTAAACAGGACAGAAAAAAAAAATGCAAGCAGAATGTTCGGCAAAGAAAAATAGATTTGCTAATTACGAAACAGGGAGACCAAAGAGTTTGCTTTCGGACATCAGTAGCTTTAACCTGTGAGAACTGAGAGGAAAAGGAGCCTCTGAGTAAACTTTTTCCCAATATAGCCAACATTTTCCATTTATTATTACTGTCACTGAGTTGTGATTAGCATTTGTGTGTGTGTGCCTGTGTATGTGAGTGTGTATGTAAGTGTGAGAGTGTGTGTGTGTGTGTGTATGTGTGAGTATGTGTGTGAGATTGTGTGTGTGTGTGAGATTGTGTGTGTGAGTATGTGTGTGAGATTGTGTGTGTGTGTGTATGTGTGAGTATGTGTGTGAGATTGTGTGTGTGTGTGTGTATGTGTGAGTATGTGTGTGAGATTGTGTGTGTGTGTGTGAGATTGTGTGTGTGTGTGTGTGAGATTGTGTGTGTGTGTGTGAGATTGTGTGTGTGAGTATGTGTGTGAGAGTGTGTGTGTGTGTGTATGTGTGAGTATGTGTGTGAGATTGTGTGGGTGTGTGTGAGATTGTGTGTGAGTATGTGTGTGAGATTGTGTGTGTGTGTGTGTGAGTATGTGTGTGAGATTGTGTGTGTGTGTGTGAGATTGTGTGTGTGTGTGTGTGAGATTGTGTGTGTGAGTATGTGTGTGAGATTGTGTGTGTGTGTGTGTGTGTGTGTGTGTGTGTGTGTGTGTGTGTGTGTGTGTGGATAGGCCACAAGTCAACTTTGGGTACGTTCTATTGCTCCCCACCTCAGTTTCTGTATTGATTAATTTTGTTCTTTGACAATTTCATACATGCATACAATGTATTTCTATTGCTCTCACCCCACACCAACTTGTATCTCTATCGCCCACACCTCATCCTTACCAGTCCTTTCCCAAACTCATGACATTCGTTGTTGCTTTGTTTTGTGACCCATTTAGTTTAACCATGGCCATCTGTTTGACCATTGCCTTTGAACGGTCCACTGGAGCCTTGTGGGCGCACCAGCTGGTACAAAACTGAAGGCCGTGACTCTCTTTCTCCCTCAATCTTTAAGTAGCCAATAGTTCACTTAGCGGATGGCCCCCTTAGCCCCTCCTCCACCCATGTTGTGCAGACCGACTGTAGGTGCACAGCTACTGTGAGTTCATGATCTCAATGACAATGCCCTGCCTCGAAGATGGCAGTTCTCAGTCCTACCACCCAGCTCTTAGACTCTGCCCCTTTTTGCCCCCCAATGTTCCCTGGACCTGGGAGATGATGTCAATGTCTTCTTTAAGGCTAATCGCTCATCTGCCACTTAGTCTAAGCGTTTTTTGCAAACTTAAGTCTTGGCTTTTACCACTGTTATTGGCAAGAGATGCTTCTCTGATTAATACTGAGAGTGTAGTAGTTACACTGGGTTACATATTTATACATATAACCTAAACTAGGATCTACAAAGAAAAGAGAAAATGTGCTGTTTGTCTTTCTGAGTCTTGGTTATCTCTGTACAATTCTTTCTAGTTCCATTTATTTACCTGTAAATTTCATGATACGTAAGAAAGGGACTGTGGGGTCAGATAAAAATAGCTCAAGAGAGGGGAATAGCAGGGCACAGATACTATGAAAGGGAAAGTGGAGGAAAAACTCTTTCTCTGGAGAAGGAGGAAAGAAGGCAATAAAGAAGAAGAGGACAGGGAAAAGCCAGAGGAAAACATTATTTTATTTTTATTTTAAAATACATCTTATATATGTGTGTATGTATATACATCTATAAATAATTTAAACAAAGCTACTCCTCTTGAGATGATAATTCTCCCCCAGACAGTCACAGACAATCTGACAGATGTCCCAGCACCAGCAATGGGAAACCTCCCTCTGAGTTGTTGGTGAGAGAAGTCCAAAAGACTCTCCAAACAATACAGCTGATTGCCTTTGCCCTTAGTTGCCTTCCTGAACTTGAGGATAAGACCCTCTAGTATTGTCTGTGACAGTGGAAGCTAGCCATAAGGGAGGAGGCTTCTGGGTCAGTCTGAGATTGCTTTATCTGTATCTTGACACCAAGATGAGCATTGTTTGGGGGTCTCCGGAACCTCCCTGACTAACAACTTGTAAAGAGATGAAAAGAAGTGTTTCTCGATACCTGAAATAAGGGAACAGAATGGCTCTAGAACTCCCGTGGCAATTACAAAAACATTATTTTTAAACAGAAATAATGTAACTCTTTTTGTTGTTTCAGTCCTCAGTTTATTTCTTTTTTTATTTTAAATATTTTTTTCGTTTTACATACCAGCCACAGTTCCCCTCCCTCCCCTCCTCCCACTCCCTCCCTACCTTTCCTCCATCCACTCCTTACAGAGGGTAAGACCTCCCAGGGAGAGTCAACAAAGCCTGACAGAGCAAGTGGAGACAGGACCAAGCCCTTCCCTCCTCATCAAGGCTGAGCAAGGTATCCCTTAAATAACCTTCAACTTCACGTATTTAATGCCCTAATGAGGAAATATGTTATACTTCTTTGTATACATGGTATACTATTTAATGAAGCTAAATATATCTATATATTCAAATATTCATTTTTTTAATCAAGGTACTCTAAAGTTTTTAGTTTTTGATTATGTAATGTGGGAGCTCTGCAGCATGCGTGAGGGTCGTAGGTCACTATCTGGAGTCAGGTCTTGTCATCACCTTGTAGTGAGTTGTTAGCCTCCCCTCTT
Source organism: Peromyscus californicus insignis (assembly GCF_007827085.1). Classification (NCBI taxonomy): domain Eukaryota; kingdom Metazoa; phylum Chordata; class Mammalia; order Rodentia; family Cricetidae; genus Peromyscus; species Peromyscus californicus. Next base: position 60,564,231 of record NW_026294458.1, on the reverse strand, counting down.
TGTTTCTGCTCCCACACACTGTACTCTGAGATTGCCCATCTGGGAGACAGTCCTCCCGTCTCTGTGTCCCAGCTCACCACAGGAATGCAGGGCTTAAAAATGTGTGACACATGTTTGTCTTTCTGAGTCTGGGTTACCTCACTCAGGATGATTTTTTCTAGATCCATCCATTTGTCTGCAAACCTCATGATGCCATTGTTTTTTTCTGCTGAGTAGTATTCCATTGTGTATATGTACCACATTTTGTTTATCCATTCTTCAGTTGAAGGGCATCTGGGTTGTTTCCATGTTCTGGCTATTACAAACAATGCTGATATGAACATAGCTGAACAAGTGCTCTTATGGTGTGGTTGAGCATTTCTTGGGTATATGCCCAAGAGTGGTATAGCTGGATCTTGGGGGAGATTGATTCCCAATTTTCTAAGAAAGCGCCATATTGATTTCCAAAGTGGTTGTACAAGCTTGCATTCCCACCAGCAGTGGAGGAGAGTTCCCCTAGCTCCACATCCTCTCCAGCATAAGGTGTCTTCAGTGTTTTTGATCTTAGCCATTCTGACAGGCGTAAGGTGGTATCTCAGAGTTGTTTTGATTTGCATTTCCCTGATGATTAGGGATAATGAAACAAGGATGAATTGTCTGCTACTCACATCACCAGGGAGGCTACTCGGAAAACAGGACCCCAAGAAAGACACAGGGATCGCCCAATGACAGAGAAATGGAATGAGATCTACATGAACAGCCTGGACATGAGTGGGGGTAATGAAAGGCGAGGGTCGAGGGAAAGAGAGCTTGGGGGAGCGGGAGATCCCAGCTGGATCAACAACAGAGAGGGAGAACAAGGAATAGGAGACCATGGTAAATGAAGACCACATGAGAACAGGAAGAAGCAAAGTGCTAGAGAGGCCCACAGAAATCCACAAAGATACCCACACAACAGACTGCCGGCAATGGTCGAGAGACAGCCCGAACTGACCTACTCTGGTGATGGGATGGCCAAACACCCTAATTGTTGTGCTAGAAACCTCATCCAACTACTGAGGGATCTGGATGCAGAGATCCATGACTAGGCCCTGGGTGGATCTCTGGGAGTCCAATCAACGAGAATGAGGAGGGTTTATATGAGCGAGAATTGTTGAGACCAAGGTTGGATAAAGCACAGGGACAAATAGCCAAATGAATGGAAACACATGAACTATGAACCAATGTCTGAGGGGTCCACACTGGATCAGGCCCTCCGAATGGGTGAGACAGTTGATTGGCTTGATCTGTTTGGGAAGCATCCAGGCAATGGGACCAGATCTTGTGCTCATTGCATGAGTTGGCTGTTTGAAACCTGGGGCCTATGCAGGATTGTTTGGCTTGGCCTGGGAGGAGGGGACTAGACCTACCTGGACTGAGTCTACCAGGTTGACCTCAGTCTGTGGGGAAGGCTTTGCCCTGGAGGAGATGGGAATGGGGGGGGGGGCATTGGGGGGAAGGTGAGGGGGACGGGAGGGGGGAGAACAAGGGAATCCGTGACCGATATGTAGAACTGAATTGTATTGCAAAATAAATTAAAATAAATTTAAAAAAAAAAAAAATGTGTGACACATGGCCGGGCGGTGGTGGCGCACGCCTTTAATCCCAGCACTCGGGAGGCAGAGCCAGGCGGATCTCTGTGAGTTCGAGGCCAGCCTGGTCTCCAAAGCGAGTTCCAGGAAAGGCGCAAAGCTACACAGAGAAACCCTGCCTCAAAAAACCAAAAAAAAAAAAAAAAAAAAAAAAAAAAAATGTGTGACACTCTGAAACTTTGCAGTGGGCTCAAGGGATCAAACTCAGGTTGTCGGACTTACCATGCGAGCTGTTTATAGCCACTGGGCCACCTTCTTGGCTCCCCTTTTTTATTCCCTGTTAAAACAGCCAAAGTTCTGAATGTGGAAGGATAAATAAAGTAAAAGAAAAAATATACAGTGACTTCGGTCACACTACTATTCAAAAGCACATCAGAATGTTCTATCAAACTCTAAATTAGTACTCAAAGGTCTACATTGAGATATGGTTACTATGTAAATTGAGATCATAGCTAGAAGCCTGGAATTTAGTGTCCTATGTTTTACTAGCACGTTTAGCTTGTTGCTAGCAGAGTAAGCCTTGGCAATTCCATTGGAGTACAGAAGAATTACAGCCCAGGAAGCAGCCTGAGGACCATCAGTGTTTGGAGAGGAGGAGTACGACTTTAGTGATGTGAAGCACTAGCTATCTACACAATAGAATAGCCAAGAGCTTCCTGGAGGCTGGCTCTCTGAGTGGGTAATGGGCCATTATTCTGCGTGCAAGCAGCCAAGTCAAAACATTGCTCACCAAGGGTACTGTTCTAAATGACTTAGAAGCTCAAACAGAGGCGTTAGAGGAAGAGCGCAGACAAATGTGAACTCTGCCGAGCAAGATGGCCCCAGAGCACCGTAGCATGTTTAAATCATATTACCACTGTCTTCCTTGTGATCAGAATGTGAAGCTACTCTCTTTTTGCCAAGCGGAACACATAAGGGCAAAAATGTGAAGCTTAAAAGATGACAACAGGATTGGAACACTGGTGAGTTACTTTCACTCTCTTCCAAGATCCTGAAACAGTAGCTAGTGAGAAGGTAGACTTTTCAGGTGTGATCAAAATAATATCAATCAGAAATTTTTATTATGCCAACAAACTAGAAATGTTTTTTTTTTTTTCTGGAGACAAAAAGAAAAAATAGATTTCAAACTTTCTTCCTTATAACTTGGATCCATCAGGATAGTAAGAGGCTCAGAATAACTACTTTTAAAACACAGTGATGAAAACTGTAAAACAAAATAGTTATGACTTTCCTCTCCATTTTCAAACTCATGTCTGATGCCACAGAATCTGTCTTTGGTGTGCAGTGAGACTCATATGGACGAAACACATAGTGTGAAGAACATTTGTAACAGATATGGACATGTTCGACTTCATCCATGCAACGACTCTTCCTAATGTACAGTGTATTCATAGTAAATAAAAGTGTTTCTGATTGCAGTTGTAGGGATTGAACCCGTGGCCTTCTCCACGCTAGAGAAGTGCTCTACTACTGAGCCACACCCCATGCCTTAAAACGAAATTTTCAACTAGACAAAGATCACTTTTCTGTGTTTTTGTTCCTCCACAGAAAAAGTGAACAATAGTTAACGTAATGCATTATAACATAATTTGCATAATTTATCTTCAAAACTATGGTGACTTTCAATGGTTTTCTTAATTCTTCACTTAGTTAATGTGATTCTGAGTATAACATGCTTCCTTTGAGACATTTTGTCTTTTTTCTTCAATAACTTACCACTAAGCACATGTGCCTTACCTCAAATACCAAATATCCTATCTCAAATCAAACATTTGTAGAAAAAAAAGTAAAACATATTCATTTGTGGGTGGAGGTAGTTACATTTTTCTCACTAATGTTAAGAGAAAAAAAAGTTGTGAAAATCACATTCAGCATTTGAAACAATAAAATGTAACACAAATATTGAAAATGAACTTTCTAGACAAATGGAGTTGTGAGAGCTTGCTGTGTGCTGGGATCTGTAAATGGGGTCCCAGTGGCCTTTGTGTGAGTGTAAATCACATTAGGTTAAGCACTACCTGAAATTGCTTTGTGTGATATAGACTAGAAATCATTGCAAGTGACAGGGATATAGGTTGGAGAGAACCAACTTTCATGTACATGTGGCCTCAAGGTAAGTTGTATGTGTAAAATGAAGAGTGGTAAATGAAACAATCTACATCAATTCTCCGAGTGACAGATGAAATTCCTGTACTATTCTGCATTACTCACAACTAGATACTATATATTACAGATCATATGCAAAATATTTCAGAAAACAAATTTTCAATCTAGGTTATGATGCTGCCTCAATATACTTACCTGGGTTTTGTTAGATGAGTTAATGGAAATATAAGACCCAAGAATAAAAGAGGAAAAATGTTCGATTATATTGAATAAATGCCAAATATGTAATTTTGTAAAAGTGTGCCCTAATTAATAACCACCAGCAAGAAGTAATTTTTCATAAGCTAGGATGTTATTACTCTGAAAAAAAGTATTTGTAAGTTGTCTGAATATCTGAGTAAAGACATTCTTCATAATAATAATGACAAACCATTATATAGCATTAAACAAATTACAGAGACTATACCAAATAATTCATGTATTTTAAACTATTCTTATTATCTAAATAGCACTAAAAATTAAGAACTATTCCGCCCTTTAGGTACAAGGGCTCCAGCGTAGGCCCTTTTACTAGTTAGATAAGCACTCAGCCACGGAGCTGCTACTGCAGTCTATTCCTCTCACTTGTCTGTGAGAGGAACAGACTGAGCTTAATAAATTATCTAAAGGAGCACAACTAATCTAAGAGAAAAGTAAGATTTATTTTTAGGTGTGTGTGTGTGTGTGTGTGTGTGTGTGTGTGTGTGTGTGTGTGTAGGTCAGAACACAAGATACAGGATTCTCTCTTTCTACCAAGTGAGTTCTGGTGACTGAATACAGTCGTCCATCAAGCTTGGTAGCAAGTGCCTCTCCCTGCTGAGCCATCTCACCAGCTCAGGAACTGAGATTAAATTACAGGCCATCTTGCTCCAGGAAACACACACCGACTCATAATTTTTAAAAAATTATTTGAAATACAGTTCGAGAGAAATGGCAAATTCATCCCTATATACCAAAACAATGATGTAAACAGAATGCTAAAATCATGACTTTTCAAGGTTTTGTAATGCTGGACATGTTAGACAAACAGTCGCTGAATAATAACTATTTCATGCTGGCTGAAAATAAAATGTATTAATTGACCCACACATTGCAGCAGAATATATGCACAGCTATGGCGCATCCGCTCCTGGGTTTCTTAATAGGTATAGAATAATTCAGGGTGCTTAACCTGGAAGTTGAACTCTTAGCACTTAGTGTCTTGACATATAGAAAATTTATGCTACTCATTCAGTTCATTTATAAAGTGTTTTCCTCTAGGGATTCCTGCAAGTCAATCAGTTCTATCCACTGAAAGAGACCACAACATAGAAGGGGAGATGGGTGACTTAATTGGGCTACCAAAAGTGCTGATTCCTTCAGTTTTAGTTGAACCTTAACTAAAGGGTTGTGATGTTTCTCTCATTCAGATATTTGTTTGTACTGGATAGCTAACCCTTAGAACTGTCTATATCTGAACAGTCTGAGCATAGGAATGAGCATAGCACTTAAGCATTCAGCAGCCATCAAATGCAAAGAGACCCCAGTCAGCCAGCTCAGTTTACCACGCACTGCTCTAGGCACTGAGCCAGCTACAGTCAGCCTGATGACTGTCCTGGCAGATCTGACTACACACTTAATAGGAAAAGAACATCTCGTCACTGGGGAACTCCAGATTAAAGAATTCTTGGAATAGAAAACTGACGGTAGAACGTTAAGAGGGGAGTGGACTTTTGATATAGATTAGTGGAAGAGTAATTGCTTAGCGCAAGTTTGATCCCTAGTGTCACAGATAAAAAGGTGTAAGAAAGTAAGGGAGGGAAGGAGGGAGGGAGGTACATTAAAAACAACTCCAAATTAAATAGCTTTCCACAATGACATGATCCAGTTGTATTGACCTTGATTTGGAGTCTGGTCTCCAACCTCGCAAAGTCGGAAACTGAGGCTTAACACTGCCCTCAGATAATTGACACAGGAACCTACTAAATGCTCAGAACTAACATAGAGTGTAACATAGCACTTGGATAATCACATAACCCCCAATATTTCTAGTCAGTAATTAGATCAGTTGGTTGATAAATGACACAGAATTAAAGTACGGTCCAAGGACTGACACATGTATTAAACACCCTTATAAAGTCTCTATAAATACTTCTGCAATAGGCCAGGTAGGATGGCTCACATCTTTAATCCCAGTGTCTAGCTAAAAGTTTTCCTGGTCCCACCTGGCTCGCAGGACAAATCTCTCTCACCCACCAGTCCTGCAGCCACTCAGACCCAAATAAACACACACAGGCTAATATTAATTAAAACTGCTCAGGCAGTTTTACTAGCCAGGCTCACTTCTGACTAGCTCTCACACTTAAACTCAGCCCATTTCTGTTAATCTATATGCCACCACCTTTTCCATGCCTTTACCTGTGTGCCATTACATGCTGCTCCCTAGATGGTGGGCTGGCATCTCCTGACTCAGCCTTCCTCTTACCAGAATTCTCCTTGTCTGCTTATCCTGCCTATACTTCCTGCCTGGCTATTGGCCAATCAGTGTTTTATTAAACCAGTGTACAAAAGCATTATTCCACAGCACCAGTATTCAGTGAACTGCATAGGAGTTCAAACTGGCCTGGCCTATATGACTGGCCTAGCCAATCAGAGATACATAATGAGACCTTGTCTCAAAACAAACAAAAGAAAACAAACAAACAAATAACCCTTCTGTCCCACAACACAATGGGCTGAGTCCAAAAAATGCTGGGTCTCTTTCCCCAGATGACACTAGAAATGAAACCCAATGCTTTCTTCCTAAGAGAACTTCTGCAGACAGGCTAATCTATTTATCCTCTCATGTCCGCTTTCAGTTGTGTAGATAGATGATTTCTATTCTCACTAGGTGTAGGAAGCCATGAGTGAGTCCTGAGTGAATACACAGTTTGACATGGACATAGCCTGTCAAAAACTCTAAGACCACTTTGCCTATAGTAAATTGGCAAATCCATTATCCAAACAGGTCAGGTTGAAAAGAAATGCAAAGCTTTTCTTGGGATTCCCAGTCTGAGCGTTTATGGAGGAGTGATCAGTATATGCAAAGACTCGCAACTGCAGCGTCCTCCTCCTGGGCGTTCACAGCCTGAGACTGCTCATCTATGGAGACCTCCCATAGAGGCTAGGGAGACCCTTCCTCTACACTGTCTATAATAAACAGACTGAAGTTCTGGGTTACAATAGTAGTGTGGTACCCAGAGTGTCAGAGAAGCCCACCTGATCTCAGACTCTCTGGATGTATATCTGTGGACTGTGTGTCTGTGTGTCTATTCTTTCTTCAGTTCCTCATAGAACTGCATCTCTGGAGTTCCTTACAATATTTGCAAGCAACTCACCTGGAAGGACAGTCTCCTCTCCCCATCACTTGCTTCTGTGTGTCGTTGGTGTGGGACCTTATGACACTTGTAACTTCCAGCCGCTTCCTTAGTCTTGTTGTACCCTTTGAGCCCTCAGCCTTGTATGTTTTATTTGCTTTCTGAATCTTACTGGTTTCTCACCTCCTTCCAGAAGGGAATGTTTCAATGAAGAAAACTAGCTATGGAACACTACCTTAAATGTGCTCAATACACTAACATTAGCATAGAGTTGGGCAAAACCATCTAATATGAAGCACATTGTTGTTGCTTTTTAAGACTTGTTTTTATTTTATGTGTATGGGTGTATTGAATGCATGTATGTCTGTGTACTGTGTGTGTTCAGTGTTGATGAACAGAAGGCATTGGATCCCCTAGAACTAGAGCTACAGATGGTTGCAAGCCACCTGACTTGGGTCCTGTTGGGTCCTGGGAATCCAACCCCAGTCTTCTGGAAGAACAGCCAGCATTCTTAGCCCTGAGGCATCTCCAGTCCCTATTAAGGACATTTTATAACACAGCACTGAGTGTTCCATGTAACTTGTTGAGGACTGTAGCAGAAGTGAGGAACACAATGACATATGAGTATGCTTTCACTACAAGGTAACAAAATATTAATAAGTCAAATTTTTTTTAATTTGTATGGAACCCAGAGGAGTCTCCCAAATCTCAGGTTGGCCTCACTCAATAAGTCCCTTTTTTAGTCCCATTTTTTTTTTAAAAAGGGACTCTTATACTGAAAAGAGAGGTCTAACATGAATGCAAAACATCTATTCCAAAACAGTATGAGAAAAACAACAAATGTGTAAGTCTTTTTAATCAAACTTCATATTTTTAAGAGTAACCAAAGCACCACACACAGCAATGTTATCAAACTGCTGGAAATATAAATTTAGTTATATCTTACATTCAAGTGCTCCAAAATGTCGAGTCCTTATCCCACAAACCACCACCATTACCAATATTCTACATTATTTAAAACACAAGTATGTGAATTATTGATATTGTTTACATACCACCCCTTATCTCATTCTATGGATCGATTTCTATAGCTTTTCTTGTACCTGAGAATTTTCAGTACAAGACTAGGTAGCAGTCCCTATGGAAACAACTTCAAATTTATATCCAGCTTTTATGATTTATAGCTCTCCCGTCCCCTGGGGTACAATGAGTCCATAGTGACTCTTCACACTAGCTTATAAGCTATAAGGGAGAAATAGTGACCGGGTATTTGTGAGCCAAACAGTGGCTCAGTAGAAGTCTTACACTCTTATCTGACATTATTAGCATTTAGAAAGTAAAATGGTCTTGCTACATAGCATCTTAGGCCTTTCAGAGATCACAAGTTTACCTTCCCATTTTATAGGAAAGACTTTGAGGTCTAATGAGGTTAACTGGATTGCACAAAGGTTGGAGAGTGAATGGTCTGTCTTCATAGTCTTCAATTCCTTTTTCATCTTTCCATTTACCTTCAGACCCTTGGACAGTGCTCCAAGAGTAGACTACAGAAAGATGCCCTCTTCCTAGAAATGGAAAGATTTTTATTAAATTAGTCTGCTAAGGCAAGAAAAGTAGACACACAGCATTTAGTTTCTGTGGATTAAGTGAAAGGATGGAAGAGAACCATGAAGTAAAGATCAAGAAATAATTTACTCTAATTAATTTAATTAGATAAGAGCCCTTTTAGCGCCATAGTTCATGTGATGGTTCCTCGGTCATCCTAACTATTGGATATGTGCTCATTAAATACTGGCATAGTTTTCCAATCCCATTCCCATCCTAGCTCCTATCAATTCTGGATACTTAAGCATAGTACTCCTTTTTAAAAATTAACCAAGAAATGGCATTAAGAGAAAACACTGCACAATATACACTGAAGACCTTTGTTGCCTAGAACAGACATCGGAATTCCTTAGGTGATTTTAGCTACAAAACTCAATGCAATAATTTGAAGCTATGGGAGTTTTATTGATTTTTGATGACTGGAACCACCTAGGTACCTGAATCCCACAGGAGCCTGAGGAACATGGAGAAGATTGCATGCAGCTATGGCACCATTATCAGTTATATTTGGGGTGAATCAATTTCTGTTACATTAACTTTCCTTTAGCATAGATTTCTGCTTCCAGGTTACCCGAATTGTGAATAGAACACTTCAAGTACAAATAATAAATTTTATAATCATAGAACTCCACAGCATTACTCCACTGGAGGGAATTACACCACTTCCATTGGTGACTGACATTTGTCTTCTCATTTATACTGCTTGTTTCAATCCAAAGCATCTATTTTGTCTTTAGTGGGTTGTGCAGTGAGTGGCCTTTCTCCCTGTTAATTCTCATGTTATTGAACTTTTGTATAGCTCATCATTGATGTCTTATTTACTTTTCTACTGTTGTGATAAGACACCATGGCCAATGCAACTTTCAGAAGAAAGAGTTTATGTAGAGATTGTGGTTTCAGAGGGTCGGTCCTTGACCATTATGGCAGGGAGTATGGCTTGGCAGGCAACAGACAGGTAGGCATGGCTCTGGAACAGGACATGAAAGCTTATATCCTGATCCACAAGCAGGAGGCATAGAGAGCTGACCAGGAATGGATGGTAACCTCAAATTGAAACTGCAAAGATGGCCCCCCATGACACACCTCTTCCACATGGCCACACCTCCTAATCCTTCTCAAAGTGGCCTCCATATTTACAAATATATAAGTTAATGGAGTTCATTCTCGTTCAAACAATAACACTGAATATATTTGTAATTTCGGTACAGTGTAAAGATCACTGTGTATGTTCTCACTGATAACAATCAACAAAGGTTGTATGGGGATAACTGTGTATGAACCAGATGGTCAAGAAGTTTAGCTGGGGTGTAAACACACGGTATGTATATAATAAGTAACATAATCAGAGACTTTTACACTTACATACCTACACACACAGAGAGAGAGAGAGAAACACATACAGAGATACACACACACACACACACACACACACACACACACACACACACACACCAGGTTATAACATTATTATCTTCCACCCAACTATATTTTAGGGAAAAGAATTACCAAAACTGTTGGTTAGCTTTTTCAGTTCAACTGCAACGACACTGAAGTTTTTCCATGCCCACATCTGCAGTGGAGTGCCCTGCTCAGAGACGAGGCACCAGCTCATATTTGATATATTCTCAGGTCTTGGCTGAGAGCATTTCATCAGAGATGCACTGCAGCTAATGCAATCAGAGGAATTAAAACAGTTCAAGGAATGCAGTTCCCTGCCAAGAAACTCCTCTGTATTGTGCCCATATTCACCCTGTTCCAGAAAGTCTGTAGCCAGTCCTAATAAGCACTGGCTGCAATTCCAGAAAAAGCAGCAGGAACAAAATGCTGACCTCAGCAAATTTACCCTCACTTTACAATCCATGAAATTCTCGCTGATTGATCTGCACGGCAACGCGCCCATCCATTCCATTACTGTTCTGTCCAAGTGCCTTTTAGGAACTCACAGGATCAATATAATTCTGTAAATGAAATGAATCTCCATCAATATGACTATCAATATGATAACAGAAAACCTTGTCATATTTTAATTGATAGTTATTTAAACCAAAGAACATGTAAGGGAGGTAATTCTACTAAGGTAATACAATTTGCTTCAAAAAAAATCTTGTAAATGATATAAAAATAATAAACTTGGCTATTGAATTAATGGAAGCTTATTTATACCTGTTTCAAGGTACATATTTATAGCTAAAGATGGAGCAAATGTTTTTCCAATTTTAGCTTCAATATAGTCAAATTTCAAATATATAAAAATATGAGACAAAGAGAAATTTTAAACTATAAAGGAGAATATAAGTCTCTTTTATGAATGTGTCTATAATTCTGGGACCATTATTAAAATATAACTCTAAATATAAATTGCTAGGTGTGTGGGGAAATAATCTTGTTTTAGTTATCAAGAAAATGAAGAAATAAGAATCCAGAACTCGGTAGGACACACAATTCAGAATGAGAGTAATTTTTCTGTATGAATTCCTTTAAAATTTTAATAAATAAAATGCTAGTTTCACGCTCTAGGTAGGAAGAGAATCTGTGATGACTGAATACTGGGAAGAAGCCTAGACTACTCAGATAGTCAGAGCATCCATCAGTCATCCTTGGCATTATTAAAGGTAGCAATACTGATGATCTGGTGTGGTAAATTTGGATAAGATGAGCAGAAGAAAATTTTTCTCTGTCTTTCAAATACAGTGGCATTTGGATTTCAAATTAGATATATCTGATAAGATTATTGTAATAAGGCAGATTGTACCTAAAACATGTGACTAATGTATTGTGAATGTGAACTTAGGTGTAATACGCTCTAATTTTTGGCTAAGGGAATTTGACTTTTCTGTCAACATAAACTTAAAACAGTCTAAATATTAGAGACTGCCCAACATGCACAAGCCTACAAAGACAGAGAGAGAAATAGAAAACTTAGCTGTTAATTTAAAGTGTAACTTTGTGGTGTGTTGTTTTAACTTCAGCACAGTGGCTGGCTGTACCTTTATCTACTGCTATTTCAGCCAGCAACTGTGACTCGGCAGTCACTGGCCTGCTTCCCCTACAGTGGCCCTGCCACTCAGGCCACAGCCCGGTGGGAATTCTGTTCCCACAGGCACCAGCTCTGTTGCTGCCCCAAAAGGTGGCTTTAACTAAATCGCTAGTGTTCTATCTATAAGGAAGACTCAACATTGAAAGACCGGGATGAAAATCTGCTAGCTCAGAGGGACTGAATAACAACCAGCTAACCTTCTCTCCCTTCTGGTATCTTCCCAAGAGTGCACATCCTTCTGCTACACCGAACAAACAAACAAACAAACAGAAAGCCATTCCATTCAAAACCCCACTGTACTGCTTCCGGTGCACCTCTCAGACACCTTCGGATGCTCTATGATTACATTCTGTCAACTAGTTGCTAACTCAGCCTCCTGACCCCAGGTTAATTTTATTTAATTAACGCAAACGCAAACTGGGGGTTGACAGTGTGATCGCGTGTCCCCCAACAGTGAGGGATACTTTTTTATTTGTCATAATCTAGAGGAATACTTGAGATAATTCACTTTAGAATGGCAATTCACCTAAGAGATGGTGTTCCCGGTTCCTAAAGTAAAGAGAATTAAACAGTGAAACTGAGCACTGTTCCAACTTGAAAGTTGACCATTAGGATCAACTATTTTGAGCAGAACCTTATGAAAATAAAAATAATACTATCCATTAAGAATGAAAAGTGAGCCATGGGCTGAGGAGATAACTTAGTGGATAAAAGTATTTGCCATATAAGTATGAGGAGCTGAGTTCAAATCCCCCACACAAAGCTGGGCATGATAATGTTTTTAACCCTAGCCCTCCTATTGCAAAATGAGACAGAGACAAGAGAACCCCCAGAAGCTTTTGAACTACCTAGCCTAGAGTTCACAGCAGCAAAACATGAGAACATGTTTCAAAGTAGAAAGTTGAGACCAACAACCAAAGTTGTCCCCTGACCACACACAGACCATGGCATGTGCATGCCTTGATTCACACAAGTGAATACATGGAATACATGTAGACAATTAATACATTCTCTCTCTCTCTCTCTCTCTCTCTCTCTCTCTCTCTCTCTCTCTCTCTCTCTCTCTCTGTCTCTCTCTCTCTCTGTCTCTCTCTCTGTCTCTCTCTCTGTCTCTCTCTCTCTCATTCACACACACACACACACACACACACACACACACACACACACACACACTTACAAAAAGAATGAAAATAAATCCTAATGCCAAACCCAGATATTTGAATATTGTTCATACATCCAATTCCTCTATTTCATGAATGCAGGAGAATCAGAACTGACTGATTTTTTTAGTAACTAAAGCTAACTTATGAACAAGATACACATCAAAACATACATGGTATTATAGAAAATCTTATACATCACTAACTCATTCAGCAACACAGAGAGTGTGCCAGTCATGACTTGCAAACTGCACTAGGCACAAGGGACCTAATATGAAAGATGTTTCTTTTCTCAACCAGTCTCCGAGTCTGCTTTAGAGAGCTATATCCTCTAATAGAGCATCGTATTGTAGTAGATGTACAGGACAAAACCATTGTTAGCTCAGTGATCAGTACAAGTTAAAAAGACTTCAAGGGAGAAGAATATTGATATAAGAAAAATGAGCCAGATAAAGAAAAGGGTAAAAAGATAGAATTCAGTACAAAGACAATTGTCTGTGCATCATAGCTAGAAGACAGCTGAGTGGAGTGTGGTTCATGGCCTGATTCCCCAAAAGCTCATTTTTTTATCTGTTCCGTATTCTGAATACCCCCTAAGAATTTATTTTAATGAAGTTTTGTGCAAATCAAAAAGGACAAGAAGCTCGAATAGGGCAGTGTAAGAAATTAGAGCAAGCTCTACTCCAACGGAGAGGCATGTGTGAAAACGGCAGAAAATTAAGTTAACACGGTTGGCAAAGGGCAAATTGTAAACTTGATTAAATGTAAGTGCAAGAGGGGGGAATGAAACTTCCTTTTTACATAACGATGAAAGACCCTGATCAGATCTGACACCACCATTCCTCGATAAAACAAAGAGAGAAAGAGACACTTGCTTCTACTAAGTGTGGATTCTCACACAATCCATGTGTGGCTTGGGTAGCTCAGAAAAGAGCAGATTTTCTATTCTCAATAACAATAAAAAAATCTACTTTCTGACAGTAGAAGTTGTGTCTATTAGCCAGGCTAACAGAAAAAAAGTTACAATTTCCTCAATGTTTTTCTTACAAACTTTGACCTTGGTGCTTTGCAAAATGAACAGCTCTCCTCCCTGGGGAATAGAACCAAAATGAGTAGCATTTCCTCCCTAAATTCCAAGAAACAAGATCTGTGAACAGTTGGCTGAATATTGAAGTATTAATCCAGGTTTGGAAGACTTGGGGTGACACCTCCTCATTCTTTGTGAGAGATGAAGTACCTTGAGAGGAAGTGTCTTAGAGGTCAAAGGACAGATGCAGAGGACGGTGTGTTCTTTACCCTGCACAGACAGTGTTTAGCATCACGTGAAATTTATATTTTATTTCACTTAGAGGGATTATTCTCAATGACAAAGAAAGTTGTTAGATGTATCTCTAACCATGGATAATACACATGTAGATAGATTATACACAGGTGAAAATTAGTCCCTCCATCACTTACTAGAAAGATTATAAAATACACTTCCCACTGCTTAGCAGCAGCCACAGAAATGACCACAAGCTGACAGTGATGGAGGAGATCAAATATAAAAACAGGATGCTCCCTGGGGAAGTGGCAGGCATGCCTCCATTATACAGCAATGAAGGATGGGAGCAACACTGATGGACAAGAGAATTTCACAGATATATACATACAAAAATGGACACGAGAGAGCAATGTTCATCACTGCATGATGTTTATATTTTACTTAGAAAGGTTATTCTCAGTAACAAAGAAAGTCTTTAGCTATATCTCTTAACCATGGATAAGTAGATGATACACAGGTAGATAGATGATACGCAGGTGAAGATTAACACACTATTAGAAAGATAGTAGATATATGATATAGTAGGAGATACAGATACATTAAAGAACTATGAAAAGTCTAGAATTTGAACTCACTTGCAGGCTTTCTTAAATGATGGCATAAGGCATGAGGCCTCTATATTTGAGATACAGGAATGTATTGTTAATTTAAATGATGCAAAAAACGCTGGAGTGTTACCTTTATATAGTATCATACTTCTTCTAGGCCCCAGTGTGATACCTAGATGACTGCTACACATGCAACCAGCCCATCTTACAGCTGAGGAGCCCTCAACTTAGAAACCCTGAACTGCAACAAATAAAGGAGGCTGCAAGCACACCTCCTATTTTTTTTTTTTTTTTTTTTTTTTTTTTTTTTTTTTTTTTTTTTTTTTTGCAATACAATTCAGTTCTACATATCAGTCACGGATTCCCTTGTTCTCCGCCCTCCCGCCTCCCTCACTTTCCCCCCAGCCCACCCCCTATTCCCACCTCCTCCAGGGCAAAGCCTCCCCCACAGACTGAGATCAACCTGGTAGACTCAGTCCAGGCAGGTCCAGTCCCCTCCTCCCAGGCCGAGCCAAGAGACCCTGCATAGGCCCCAGGTTTCAAACAGGCAACTCATGCAATGATCACAGGACCCAGTCCCACTGCCTGGATGCCTCCCAGACAGATCAAGCCAATCAACTGTCTCACCTATTCAGAGGACCTGATCCAGTTGGGGACCCCTCAGCCATTGGTTCATAGTTCATGTGTTTCCATTCGTTTGGCTATTTGTCCCTGTGCTTTATCCAACCTTGGTCTCAACAATTCTTGCTCATATAAACCCTCCTCTTTCTCACTAACTGGACTCCCAGAGATCCACCCGGGGCCTAGCCATGGATCTCTGCATCCAGATCCCTCAGTAGTTGGATGGGGTTTCTAGCACGACAATTAGGGTGTTTGGCCATCCCATCACCAGAGTAGGTCAGTTCGGGCTGTCTCTCAACCATTGCCAGCAGTCTGTTGTGGGGGTATCTTTGTGGATTTCTGTGGGCCTCTCTAGCACTTTGCTTCTTCCTATTCTCATGTGGTCTTCATTTACCATGGTCTCCTATTCCTAGGAGAGGTTAACTTTGTACTGCAGAGCAAACTCATGTCTTTTCCACTAGAAGGATATGCTGTTGGCTGAGGTACTAGTATTATTATGTTGTTATATATCAATATGTTGGGATTCTTCATACCTCAACAGTATCTTGAGAGAATTTCCCTGATACATAGCTAAGTAATTCATACATTTGTTTTAATTGTGAAAAGACAAACAATATAGGGAAGAGAAAACATGGAGGCTCCTTGTGTGTACCTCACATTCAGACTCCTCTGTACACATAATCAAAGCCAACTACTTTATATACTTTACTTCTGGTCTTCTTTCTATCGCTGTCTACATTCAGTGATGCATGATGATATAACTTGAAAGGACCATGTCTAGGTTCCCTTTAGGAAGATTTGCATATAGCAAAAAGTCTTATTGGAGCTCATAGATAAAAATAGATTCCATGTGAGTGCTCAACCTCAAAAGAAAGCTAGAGAAGTCATGAGCTCCAACGGGGAACTGATGTTATGGTAAGTTGACATTTAGCCAATTATCCTTCTAACTATTTATTTTTGGACCCTTATATTAAATGCTGTTCTCTGTCTTGACAATGAAACTTCTAATAGGGAAAAAGCAATTTTTATTCAAATGTTTTAATACAGAAAGATGGAAAATAGAAAAGAAAGGAAAGAAAAGGAGGACTATGTTGGTGATGCCGATGAAGAACCAAGCTGGAGACAGAGAAACAACTGCAAAGCCCCTGCTGCCATATCTACCACAGATATGTAATAAATAATGAGAAATTGCTGGGCGGCATCTCCAGTAATGACATGGGGGCTGAAGTCTTATTCTGTTCATCATTATTGAAGAAAATCATCCAAAATATCTTAAAACAAAGACAATGGAAGATCAAATATTATATACTGAAATTATGTGATGGAAATGGCTAGAAAAAATGGAGTCCAAAGTAATTTTTCCTGAGTGCAAATTCAACTCTTTTCCCAAAACAACATGATACATTCAACATTATTGATATATTAAATAAAAGAATTATAAATCACAATGCAAAACAGAGTTAAGGGACTAGATTTATATGGCAATGTTTCAAATAATTTGTGACACTGCCTATGAAACATTTTGTTCTATCTTGTTCCTTAGAGACATGGTGTCAAACTAATGTATGTGTCTCCCTTCCACCATATGCCTATCTTGAAGCCTGCTCTCCCACAGCAGGAGGCAGCGCTTTTGAAAATAATCAGGTCATGAGGTAAGCGGCCCATATGGTAGTATTGGTGTTCATATAAGAAGAGATACCATAGAACAACCTTTCTCTCTCTTTCCCACCTTGTGAGGAAACAGAAAGAGGGTGGACATCTGCAAGCCAAGAAGAGTAGCCTAACTAAAAACCAGACATTCTGACTCCCTGGTCTCAGAATCCTTGCTTCCAAAACTGTCAGAAAAGAAATATCCACTGGTTAAGTCATCCAGTCCATGGTTCAGTTTGAAGCAACTGAGTCAAACAGATCTTCAAAAAAAAATAAGTAGCATAAATACAGCACATGACAATTCCACCTCAACCTGTCTTAATACTTGGAAGATCTATTAAGCAGATAGAATATTTTAGGCAGGGCTGGGGGATGGTTTGGTGGGTAAGGCATCTGATGCACAAACTAAAGGTCTTAGATTCAAGTCCTCAGAACCTGTGTAAAGCTAGATGTGGTAGTGCACATCTTTAGTCTCTATGTTCCTACATCAAGATGGAGAACAGAGAAAGGAAATTCCCTGGACCAGCTAAACAGGTGTATATGGGGAGGTGACAAACAATGACAGACATGGATTCAAACATGATGGGAAGTGAAGACTGGTGACAAAGATTGGCCTTTGACCTCCACTCATGTGTCATGCATGCACATACCCGCCTTCATGCGCAAATCACAAACACACACACACAGAGACAACAGTATAGGCATGCATCAAACTATTATAAACTATTGTATACTCCACAAATATATACAAATAGTACGCGTCAATTAAAACAGAAGTATCATAGCATGAAAATAAGCATGAGAGATAACAACACTCTCTGTGAAGCAAGTTGTATCTGTGTAACTCAAATAATGGGCAAGCCTTTGCCTCACTGGAGTCTGGGAATGACACCATGTGTCTTTTTAAAATCTGACTTTGTGCTCTCTTTAGCTAATTGGAGGAACAGATTCTTTTCAGACAGCCTGGCCAACACCTGTCACTATGGCCAATCCATTAGGGCACTTGCACTATGCTCCACTGGCTGATTTCATTGCCATTTGAAGGGTGGGCTGTGAGTTCCCAGGAATCAGCCTCATGGACACACTGACTTTCTCAAGCCACCCTCTATCCATGCAGATCCATCTGTCTTCTATCTGAAGCACAAAGTATCTTGACTGTTACACGGTCAAGAGCTCATCTAGTCATACCCAAAGGCATAGAGAACATGGAGTCAGCCCTCCCAGCCACCACTGTAGAAGAGGAAGAGTACCAGGGATAATAACAAAAGCCAAACACAACATTTAATCATGTCTGTTATGTTCCTGGCACGGTACAAAAAAAAATAATAACCTTCTAACTGGGATAGTATTACCATTTTCCAAATAAGGAGACTGAAATCGACAGGCATTAGGTGAATACTTGTATTTCATACCATCTCCCACAGATTTAAGCTCTTAAAACAGAAACTAAGCTGGGGTAGGATGCTGATTAATACACAGATATCATCTTTCTCTCTGATCTTTCACTCTGCTGTAGTAAAATTGTAAAGACATTTCTTTTGAGTGCCTTCATAAATGCATTTTCTTTTAAAGCATGCATGATAGGATTGGAGAGACAGCTCAGTAGATAAAAAGTGAGGTCGAGACCGAGGAATTACCAGGAGCTTGTGGACCAATTAGTCTGATTTCCATGGATAGGTGAAGATTAACACCTAAAGAGAGAAAGAGAAAGATACTTTCTCTATTAGGATTGCTCTTACACATGTTTCCAGAGAGACACAGGCATGAGAATGTAGGGGGGAAATACTAGGGTAGCATTTCATAACACACACACACACACACACACACACACACACACACACACACACACACACATCTCCCCAGTGAAACTGCCAGGCATTCATCAGCCACATTCCAGGAAGATCACACCATTTCTCTATTATCAGAAACTTAGTTGAATATAATTTTCCCAAGGATAAGTGGTCCATTGGGAGAGTTTAATAAATGTCTTCGTGCTGAGAGAATTTAATGGGTTTCTTCTTCTGTCTAAAGTGCTTCAGTTGAGGTTCTCTTGAAGGTAAGGTAATGCCAGATATCTGCGAGGGTCCCTTCCAGGTGTCCAGTTCTATTAAGGAGACTGTAATATTCTAAAGAACTCCTCAATTCTCTCCATCTATTATTCAAATTCACGGAATTTTCTCTAGTTCTGCAGCATCACTTTCTCTTCTTAAATACATTAAACTATTCACCTCCATACTTTCTTCCAACCCTTTGGCCCTTCTACTGCAATGCGCTTAGAACAGATGCTACCCAAAGGAATAAAATTCCTATAAATTAATAAGGCTTGTCATGGAAAAATGTCAGGTTCCAATTGCAGTCATAGGGCAATGGACCCAAAGCAATTCCACAAAGTAATGGCACATTTTTAAAAAAATCCTTTGTCAGACATTTGGTGAGTATTAAAAATATCAGATATTATTACAATAAAAATTATATTTCTCAATAGGTTTTATATTAAAATAAAACCATAATCATTTTCTTTTTATAATTAAGTAAGCTTACTAGACACTGATGCTATTGAATATGTACCCAGTAGTACTGGACAAACTCCAATAAGAAATAAAACAGATATGTTTGTTAAATGTATTCAAACATACATATATATGTATGTATGTATATGTATCATGTGGCCAAATTTGGTTCTGCACAGCAGTGAACAACAGTGAACTATGAAGCAGACCCCAGCTATGTAGATAAAGAATGTACTTCAATTTGATTTTAAGGGATGTGAAGAGTGATTCAGTCTAATAAATGTACGACAAATTCTACAAAAGTATCATTAGAAGGGATAAAAATATTAAAATAATTTTACATAAATTATTTCCATGAGTACGTAGGTAATATATTCATGGGAGTGTATCTATGAGATGATATATGACAGTCTATTTCCATATATCAGTTTCATGTCTTACTGATGCTGCTGTGGAACACTTCCATAGCCTATCCTCTTTTCAATGTCACTTAGATTATCTAAGTGCAAAGTCAAGTCGCCAGCCAATACTGTGTCTGGTAAAAGTCCTCTTTCCTTATTTGCAGATGGTCAGCTTTTCATTGTGTCTTCCCATGGAGGCTAATAGGAGACAGGAAACTATTACATCTCTTCTTATAAATGGACCAACCATATCCACACTCATCTTCAGGACCTAATCACCATCTAGACTGCACCTCTACATTCCACCACTTTCCAGGTTAGGTTTTCAGCATATGAAGGACACAGACATCTACTCAATGACATATGCCTACAATGCTGTTTACTGACTTTCTCTTCCTTGATAGTATATATGGCTTATAAAGATGTAATGGTCTTAAAAAATAAAACCTTACTATTTGAAATTTTGAACATACTGAGGCAGTTAAAATACTATATAAAGCCCATGATTCACGTTCCAAATTAAAACATTATGACCTGATGTTATCTTTTGCATTGATATACATATATGCATATGTTTATATATATACATATATTGCATACACTATTTTAAAGTACAGCTCAAGTAACAAATACTATAAATTATTTTATGTCGCCTACACAGATTGCAGAATATTTTCACTTTAATCACGTCTTATTATTCATAAAGATGAATGTTATGTTTATTTGTCCCTTTAAATTTCTTTCATCAATGGCTTGCAATACATTTTAGAAAATGTTTATACTTTAACTCATTTATAAATGTTTCATTACTACAATAAAAAAGAATTAACCATATTTTCACATTGTTTATTGTCAGTATACTGCAATAACTTGATTTTATGTATTTTCTATCTTCTATATTTTATACCTTTTATATCTTGTATAGCTTATATCTTGAATGCTTGTTAAGGGATACAAATATTTTAATAGTTTTCTTATTTTCTATGAATAAATTTATATTGACTGTGAGAAGAGTTTTTTTTTAATAATATATTTATTCTTATTTTATGTTCATTGATGTTTTGCCTGCATGTATGTCTGTGTGAGGGGGTCAGATCTTGGAGTTACAGACTGTTGTTAGCTGCCACATGGGTGCTGGAAATTGAACTGGGGTCATCTGGAAGAGCAGTTAGTTGGTGCTCTTAACCACCGAGCCGTTTCTCCAGCCAGAGAAAGGGTTCTTTCATTTCTTGTTTTTAAAGTCTTATGTGAGAACTTGGTGTATTGATACACACAATCCCAGGACTTGAGAGACTGAAGCAGAAGGATTGTAAATTCAAGACTAGTCTGGATTACAAGACCTTTCAAAAAGCAGTACAATGAAAAAAATTTAAAAATTAAAAAAATGGTTTGATTCATTTCTTTCATGATTGAACTTTCAAAATCCCACAGAAAAATCGAGGATAGAAGGCAAAGGTAAACTTTATTGTCTTATTCCTGACCTTAGAGGAAAACTTTCAAAGTTTGACTTTTCAGCACTGACCTAAAAGTTGTGAGCATAGATATGCCCCTCATCATACTGAGCAGGTTTCCTCTATTCTTATGGGTGTTTTTTATTATGAAAGGATATTGAGTTTTATCAGTTTTTCTGTAGCTAAAGAGATAATCTTATAATTTATTCATTTAAAAAACTGTGCCGAACCATCTTTGAATTCTGATGGCACACTATACTGGGTCACAATGCATACTTATTTTTATATATTCCTGGATTTCTCAGAGTGCTTTTTTTTTAGGTTTTTTTTGTGAAAATACTCATATGTGACATTGATGCATAGTTTTGGCTATGCCATCTTATTCTAGGGTTAGTCTTATTGCAATATTAGCCATATGGAATGAGATAAGGATTACCTTATCTTTTTATATTTTTGGAAAAATTAAATTGGTCTTAATTTTTTAACCATTCAGATAATTTCTTAATATTTCAAAAATTTAGCTTAACTGAGCGTTGTGTCTAATCTGTCAATACTTCCTGGACAGGCACACTACATCACAAACGCATGTGGACATCCAGACCCTCAGGATTTGTCAGAATTTATAAGCCATCTATGGACAGCTCACTTCCTGGTTTTCTTCCCTTTACATGTTTGGAATCAGTTCCTTCTCGGCCCCAGTTGGTCTTTCTACCTGGGCAGCTACAATATTAGTAGTAATTACTACATATCGCTTCAATGAACTCTCTGCGGCTAGAACTTGTTACCCAAGCAGAACCTCACAGAGCTGCACACTGAAGTAGAGTGGACAACCTGAAGCTATGCGAAGGCTGAGATAATTCATTGTATTCAATGGAAGATGTGTAAAGGGCCTGTTTGAGTACTTCCATGGGCTACCATGCAACAAAAGCCTCCTACTTATAAAGAAAGAACAATAACATCTGGTTCCTGTGAAAGGGGGGATGATTTGGCTAGACGTCTTTAACTGCTGTATTAAAAGCGAAAATTGAACTTTGTATGAAGGTCAAAATGAGCCCAACTGGTTTCACAACATGTCAGAGAAGCACTTAATATTTTATTGTAATTTTTAGGTTTACAGTGTAGGTGACACTTGAGATACAAAAAAAAATACCTTAAACAGACCATTACTCATTGCTTTGCATAAATCCATATTCCTGTGATGTGCTCCAATAAGCAGCCTTGCTCAGAAAAGGTGTTTCACAGTGAGATGCTTTGGATGTCAAGTCCTAAGTGTTTAACAAGAAAAGCTCACTACCTCTCTCAAAGATACCATAGAGAAGCAAAAGTAATCATGCAAATAGAAGTGTGTAAATTCGTACATACACAGATTAATAATAAAATGAGCACGTGGCTGTGGGAGACACTGTACTTCTTTCTGTCAAACAATAAACATAAAGAGATTAATGAAACCACTTTAAATTGACGGACACCTTAAACTTGGTAAATGAATGCCTCTAATGGAAGCATCACCGTTAGGGATATGACAGGAAATGTACATTGATGTGATGAATGGAATTTCTAAATATCCAGCCATTAGCCACATTTGCTGTTTCATTTCCAACCTACATGTGTTGTCTCCTTTGTCAAGCTCCCTCATTTCTGAGCGATTTCAGCCATGCTCCAGCCTCTGGTGATGATATTTCCACAGCCACGTTGAAGTGATAGACCGCTTTGGTGTTTAATGGGGGCCCACTAATAAACTAAGTGTGGAGTAGAAACATGTTGGTAGGGAATCTTTGTAGCTTCTGAGTTGTTAGACTTTGGCACAGCCGTTTAATTAGCCATTCCAATGTACAGGGGCTTTCTTCCAGAAAATGGTGCAACAGTATGCTAACTTCATAGTTAAACTGCACAAATTAATTACCGTGTTTCAGCAGAATATCCATATTTTATAAAAATTTAATGCAACATATGGATCTTATCCAGTGACCGTAAGGAAGTATATAATATTAAAAGATCTTAAAGGTAAAAAGAGTGCATGCCTGTTAGTAACATTGAATTTAGCCCATCTTATACATATATATGAGGGTTTTTCTTTTGGAGTTACTAAAATGAAACAAGACAAATGGAAAACTAATTGTTTCAATTAAAAAAGTTTAAGAATTCTAAACTTCAAGCATTATTTATCACAAAATATTGCTAAAGCAAAATGCTAGTTTTTAGTAAACTTAAGATGATAGCTCTTTGGTAAGGATAATCCATTTGGGGTAGCACAGGATACATTTATTTAATGTAGATGAACAAGCAGATACATAGAGCATTTACTAAGTCCTAGCAATAACCATAAAACTCTGAAACCCTGGAACTTGTACTTTGATGAGTGGAAGAAAAATACAAGAAGCAAGAAAACTAGTTGCCAGTACCATGCAACTGTAAAAATTAGATGGCAGTGTTCAATGGCATGCTACCTTATATTCTGGCCATAATTAGAGGTGACAGATGTTTCTGGTAAATCCATTTTCCCTACGTTGAAAACACTGGAATTTGTACATTGAGTTTCTTGATGGTGATTATACTGGCATATGAGATCATTAGAAGATACAAGTTGAAGGAAGAATTTTAAGTTCCTTACACATAATGTGACTTAAATAGATGGATAGATTATAAAAAGAAGGCCATTATATTGTCTGGATATTTTCTCCAGGTCAACTATACCAAAGAAGTATAAATAGCTTTGAATAAGGTAGAAAACTTCTTAAATATAGATGGATGGGTAAATAGATGATAGATACATATCCAGATGAAAAAAATCTTCAGTATCTCTTGAAAAATTCTAAGACCCCTGGAGTAAAGGCATAGCTGTATATTTGAAGAAAATTATTCACAATGTGCTAATCTTATCATAAGTATATACTATGGATTATGTCCAATACAAATTTATTTTCTCATTCAAGAACAAATCCACATGTCCACATGCATATACACGCATACACACACACACACACACACACACACACACACACACACACACACACACACACACACACACACACGCTGTATGGATGCAAATCTATATGCATTTTTAAGTAAAAACAGTGTGGAAATAATGGCCAGCTTCACTTCAGATGCCAGTAGTTTTGTGTGAGGGTGTATGACCCACCATTGGGGAAAAAAACAGGTACAAGCTGAGATGGGGGAAGAGAGAGAATTGGGAGCCTCTATAGTCCCAGCTCACAGACCTATAAAAGTCAGATTAGAATCTAGAAGAAGCTGGAAAACAGAAAACTGCTCCTGGGAATCAAATTAACACAGATGATATCAATACCACTCCCCTATTATGATCCCATAGACAGGATTTGTTTGTTCTTGAATGAGAAAATAAATTTGTATTGGACATAACCCATAGTATATACTTATGATAAGATCAGCACATTGTGAACAATTTTCTTCAAAAGTACAGCTATGCATTTACTCCAGGGGTCTTAGAATTTTTCAAGAGATACTGAAGATTTTTTTCATCTGGATTAATACAACATGAAACCACCATCTGAGGAACTTTGAACTTCTGAATCTCGCTGGTAAAGACAGGTATTAACTTCCAGTGTTCCAAAAGTGTTTATGCTTCATGTATGGCAGTATCACTTCCAGATTTTAAAAAGAAACCTACCCTTTCAAAACCAGGAGTCTGGGATGTTAACTGTGGATATGCCTCAAATACAATATATGACCCTCAAAACCTGATGTTTGTGACTCACAAGTATTGATTTATGAGTCTTGAAGTTGCTTTCCATACTCAAAATACAGTTTCAAAAACTACATACATTTCTATTTATCTCCATCATTATTCTACTGTTATGTGCCCCCTCCATAAATCTACTATTCTGACATCTCAGGGGCTTCACCTAGGGCAACTTCTTTATAAATCAGTATCCACTGTGGTAGTTCAGTGGTAGATTGCTTGTAGTTGTACACAAGACCCAGGTTCAATCTTTACCATCACCAAAATGCAAACATAAAAGAACAACCAAATACCCTCTATATTTGTCCTTCATGCAGCTTTTAAACCAATATCAGCCTCAACTAGTAAGATAAACGTATGAGGTAAGGAAGCAACCAGGTCATTCAGCATCCCATAGCTCCTTTTCTGTTATATTTCATCCAAGCTTCAGGATCTGAAACAGAGTAGGTCATCAGCTGATGAAGAATGGGAGTGAAGAGGGGATTGAAAAGAAAACACTGAACCACAAGGAATTATTGAAAAACGCTTCTTCATTAGCCTAAGAGTAATGACAGTAATGATACTTCACTAGTGTAGGTCTGAGTGGTATGCATTAAACATGCACGGTTCATTATACTATTTTAACTCATAGAATTAAAAAAAAAATAAAGCCCGGGCTGAAGAGATGGCTCAGAGGTTAAGAGCACTGACTATTCTTCCAGAGGTCCTGAGTTCAATTCCCAGTACCCACATGATGGCTCACAACCATCTGTAATGAGATTTGATGCCCTCTTCTGTGTACATAATAAATAAATAAACCTTTAAAAAAATAAAGCCTATATAATATAAAATAAAGGGGTGTAAAGATTAGGCAATCTCTTTATCACACTTAAAGGTGAGTTATCTCTTTTATCACACTTGCAGAACATCAGCCTGAAAGATATGTGTAAAGATTTGCAAAACCTGAAAGAGTTCTCTGGAGCAGTGACTGGTCCTTGTGCTGCTAAATGCTGAATGCACAACTGTAGTTAAACTATAGTAACTGCACTCTCAAAGCAGCTATGGAAGAGAGAAGATGATAAATGAAAAGAAATGAGAGAGACGAGAGTGGCACAGACAAGTGCTGGGGGAATTTAGAATGAGTTGTTCTGCATTCGAGTATTGAAGAGGCTGTTCCATTACATCCTGGGTTAATTATTTAGAAAAGAATTATTAGTCCTATACGAGAACAATGTCAAGTAAATTATATGAAATGTAAGACCTATTTAAGCTGCATTTGTTAACATCTTAGAAGTATACCAGTATTGGACACTGCTTTGTACTTTTACTGGAAGAGTGGCTTCTGATTACACAATAATAATGTAACTATTGCATGATAAAAATATAATAATGAGCTGAATGAGGCTCAGTCAGATAAGAGGAAGGAGATTATAACTTTGAGGGAAGCATCTCCAAGGTAAGACTTTTGAGAAAAGTCTAAGGACGTAAATTAAAATTTTTGAGAAGAACTTACAATTGGAAGGCATTGTCTATCTTATTATCCACCACCATAAGATATTTGCATTGGTATAACTCAAACTAACCCACTAAGAAGGGGGTTTTCTTGCATTTTTGCATCTCTCAGACTATCCTAGGTTTTTGATAGTGTTAATGTTCTATAAACATTTATTAAGTGAATTAGAACACAAGCTCTCTCCTCCAAATTAATTTATGTAGTCTGTCAATTAATTTGGAAAATCAGCTAAGGCTGAAAATTATTAAAATAGGATGTTTGTGTACTTCAGTGGTTGTGTTGTAATGAAAAGGGTGTCCATGCACATCAATTCCCCAGGTCACTTCAGACCTAGTTACAGCTAATGTATAAACATTAATAGCATGCACAGTACAAAATTTCACATTTCCTTTATTTCATATTTTGTTGTGTATTTGTGTGTGCATGTGTGTTTATCTGTGTGTTCATGAAGGTACATATGTGTGGGCACATGCACATGCATGTGAAGGCCTGTAGTCAACCTCAAGCAATGCTCCACAAATGGTGTCCACCTTATTTTCTGAGAAGGTCTCTACCTGGCCTGAGAGTTACCGATTGATTAGGCAAGGCCAGATGGAAATCAAGCTCTAGGGATCTGCCTATTTCTTCCTTCCCAGTGATTGGATTGCAAGTGGACTGTACCTCCTGTTTTAATTTTCTCTGATTCTCTAAATTGAAATCAAACTCAAAGCTTCATGCTCACAAAGCAAAACTTTACCAATCAAGCTATCTCCCAGACTCAATAATTTTCTTATAATTTTAAAAAGAATTTTTGCTTAAAGCTCATTTAACCATAATCATTAAACAGTCATGAAACTCTTATTAAGTTTTCAAAAATATCTGCATCCTATAACCACCTCCATTTTAAAATGTCTATTTCATTGTCTAATGGAATTTTTTTATTAATGTCAAACTTACAATTCATCTATTTACTATTTTTCCTCCTCTAACTAAATTATAAGCTACATAACAGTACAAAATTCATGAATTTGGCCATCAATCTACTTCCAGGGGGTGGAGTTATTTTAAAATATTGGTATAAACAGAACTAAACAGAAGCAAATACAACTGACTCTATTTCCACACTCAGTAACCAAGGAGGCAAAGACAGCCTTTGAGCTGTGAGCTTTCAGATTGCATCCAGCATCACTCAGTATCTAACATTAGAGGAATGGAATTGGCGTCGCATCTAGCAGATGGTTGGTGGGTCCTTAAATCACAGCACTTCCCAATATTTATCTCATCATAGCACCATGGAAAATTACACTGTTTAGAATGTTAGAATAAATGATCCAACACAACTGTCCTGGGGGCTCCAGCTGTCCAAGTCTCTGCCCAGCCATCCTCTGGGCTAAGGGGATCAATAACCCATCAGTAAACATTCACTCCAGGCTGGGAAGCTCTGGTCCATGGCTTCTACTGCTATGACAGCTCATATTGGGCACAGATGCATCACCTACTGTACCACCGCTCTGCTCTCGATAATGGAGCACTGTGATAGCCTGACAAGGTTCCTCTGCCACTGGCAACTGGTGCCTTACTGGCTGACCCCTTCAGTAAAGCAGCAGCAAGGCCACTTCTTGCTGAAGGTCTGTCTATCTACAAAAGCTGTACTCTGGATTCCATCAGAGTTTCAACGCCTGTTGGCAACCTTGCTCATTCACTCAAACTAGGTTGGGTAACGATATGAAAAATTATGGTACCATCAATCGAGATAAAAGGAAGAATGAAAAAATAAACAGAAAGAAAAATGGCTTCAAAAGAGGTGTTGATTTCACTTAAACCTGGAATACAAACACACGAGTGTGAAATAAATCAGATACTGTAGTCAGGATTCTCTAGAGTAGCAGAACATGTATATGTGTATATATCTATCTATCTATCTATCTATATATATATATATATAAAATATACATCTCTCATATATATGTGTGTGTGTACATATATATATGAGAGATGATAGATTAGATAGATAGACATAGATAGAAAGAAAGAAAGAAAGAAAGAAAGAAAGAAAGAAAGAAAGAAAGAAAGAAAGAAAGAAAGAATATCAATTTAGTGGGATTTATTAGAATGACTTACAGGCTGTGGTCCAGCTAACCCAACAACAATGGCCATCTATTAAAGGAAAGTCCAAGAATCCAAGTAGTTGCTCAGTCCACAGGGCTGGATGTCTCAGGTGGTTTTTAATATATTGTGGAATCCTGAAGAAGTAGACTCTAATGACAGTGAAGAAATGGCCTTACTTGTAAGGTGAGGGCAAGCAGGCAAAGAGCAAAAGCTTCCTTCTTCCAATTCCTCAAAGATCTGGATTGGAAGTAGATCTTCCTTATTTTATTTCACAGCAGAATTGTCCCTAAGTTTGGTACAATAGAAGAAACAGCAGAAATCCCTCACAGGTGTGTCCTCTATTTGGGGTTTTAGTTAATTCCAGATGTAGTCAAGTTGACAACTAAGAATTGCCATCACCGATACCAGCAGTAAATTTTGCTTTTTTTAAAGACATTGCCATACAGTTGGTAACCAAAAGTATGAGAAATGTTGATCATTCAAGAAGTTTTACAAATTATATAAAAAGACAAATGACTTTTTGCCTGTGTTCCTAAAACGGTTAGAATTTGAGGAATGGGCAGGGACTAATGAATATATGAGCTATTCTTAAAGAGAATGTTAAGAAAAGTAAGATAAACATTAAAGATTATTTTGAAGACTGGTCAAATGTCATCAAATGTATCCTATTGGTACAATTACTCATTGTGTCATCAATTACTTTTCAAGAACCCATAGAGAGGAGAGTGTGTTCATGTGTAGTAATACACATGTGTGGGAATTTATATGCACATGTATGTGTGTGCCTAGAGATCAGCGATCAGCCCCAGTTGTTTTCCTTAGATCTGTCCTCAACGATTTTTTTGAGGCAGGGTCTCTCTTTGGCCTGGAGCTTGTCAAAGCACTAGGCTTTTCAAAACATCTGCTTATTTGCTTCTACTTTCCCATAGCTGTCTGGGCTCACAAGCATACATCAGCTTTTTTCCAAGGGTTCTAGGGATAAAACTCAGGTCTTCATGATTACATAACAAATACTTTACTGAATGTGCTATATTCCCAGCTCAACTCTTTTTAGAAATGCAAATATGATTGCATAAGTTATCCACTCCTACCTAATAGGACAATGTGGTGGTTTGAATGAGAATGGGCCTCATAGGTTAATGTGCTTGAATACTGGTCCCCAGTCTGGACGACTTTTTGGGAAGGATTAGGAAGTGTGCCCTTTTTAGAGGAGCTGTCACTTGGGGTGGACTTTGAGGATTCAATTTGGAGTGGATATTCCCACTGTGCTTTCTCTACCTTTTGCTTGTGGATCAGTATATGTGCTCTCAGCCATTCTTACCACCATGTTTTGCTCCAAGATCGGACTCTAACATTCTCAAACCATAATCCCAGTGAAATGTTTTGTTTTATAGGTAAGTTCCCTTGGTTGTAGTGTTGTGTCACACCAATAGACATGGAACTAAGACAGCCACACTAAAATATAGCATCTATGACAACATTCATTTATCTCACCAAGTTGACTAGAAGACAACTTGGGCTAGGTTTTGCTCCATAGCTCTGCTGATCTCAGTTGGACTCACTCAAGTATTTGCTGCTTGCTAGACTTTAATGGCTTCACTCTGATAGCTAGCAATTGGCCAATAAGCACTGATGGCTGGCTGCTTTATGTCAGCCTTCTCTGTAATGACTAGTAATAAAGCACAATCTTGATTAGTCTTATAACAATAAAAACCCAGAGTCAGATATTGAGGGTGAAAGCTGAAAGATCAGAGAAACAGAGCAACCAGCCACCAGAGACTTCCTACCTTTACAAAATCTCAGACCAAATGGACAATCCTGTCTCTAATGGGGGTGAGATCCTGTCTCCATCCACCTTATATCCCTGTCTCCACCTCTCTAGTGGAGACAAAGGCATGATCCTCCCTAGTGGTAGGATCAAAGGTATGATCCTCCCATGTGCTGGGATTAAAGGCATGAACCACCACTGCCTAGTTTCTATGGTTAACTAGTGGCTAGCTCCACCGTCTGATCACAAGACAAGCTTTATTTGTCAGAACACAAACAAAATTTCATTCAAC
The DNA here is from genome assembly GCF_007827085.1 of Peromyscus californicus insignis. Lineage (NCBI taxonomy): Eukaryota > Metazoa > Chordata > Mammalia > Rodentia > Cricetidae > Peromyscus > Peromyscus californicus. The sequence continues at coordinate 60,533,479 of NW_026294458.1, read as the reverse complement.
ATAGTAACTAGGGTTCTTAAATTCCAGGTCTGTTTAATGGCTGTTCTCTCAGGAGCAAGGTTAGACATCACATCTTTGTGAAACATTAACTAACTCTGCATGATAGAAATTTATACCAGCTCTCAGAAACTTCACAGTTCCTTACACATACTTCTGATAGCAATTATTTCCATGCCTTATAATTATTATTATACTGTATCTCTCCTGATCAGCAGAAGGCACAGACTCAAATTTTACATTATTTTTGCCTGACACAGCATTTGTCCACATCACATCGGCAATACATGTATTCTAGTAAAGGAATATTTTACTATGCAGTTAAAACTTTCACATCCTTCAAGATCCAGGACTGATAAGAGAAAACTCTGCAGTGTGAATTTTCCCCCTAGAGTGAGAATGAAGTTCCCCTCTCATGAACAGTGTTGAACAGACTGCTACTCTTGGTTGTACCAAAGGAATCTGAAAACTTTGGAAAACTAATCTCATGTCATAGAATTCAGTTGAGGTTTTTGAAACAACTTGAGTTGTAATATAAATAAGTAACTGATGAAAAGTCATTTGCAATGGAGCAAATTATTATAAATTATAGCATTCATCATGAAACTAAATATGGAAGAAAATGCATACTCAATTCATAATTAAAATTAAAATAAATCAGACCTTAAGGATTCTCATCCTTCCTTGACATAGTCTATAACAGTATCATTGAAATTTCAAATATGAGTAACAAATGCTAATTCCTGAGTCATACGGGCAACATTTCAGTATGATTATAAACTTAGTTCAAGCCATAAAACTTGTTATTTTAAAAATGAAAACTGATTTTGTATTAACTCTTCTCTTTCCATCTACAGGTGTTTTGATTTTAGTAATAAAATGGTTGTTGTCTGATATGTAATTATCTCTTCCCACAAGTGGGACTATTTTATTAGCCACTATAAATGTTCTCCAAGGATTCAGGTATGTCCTATTTCATCAATTAAATTATTTGTTACATCTCTTACTCATGAAGGAAAGCTCAATACTGTTCCATAATTATAATACTAGTACATTATTCATTTGTATCTTCCTACTATGACAGCTGCCCAAGCTTGAGGTAACTGTCATAAATATCTGTAGAATTCTGGGACAAAATGAGAGGGCTCTATTTACAAAGTAACTAAGGAGGTAAGTATGAAAGAACAACTCTTAAAAAGAAAAAACAGGTATAACACATTTATCCCAATAAGGAAAAAGTATACACGTTGAATTCTACTACTTTGGATCTGTCTTTACTGGTATCTGAGAATCCATTTCCTTGGCTGAATTTCCACTCTCTCTGCTTCAGCGCAAACACCTATATATGTGGTTTCCAAGAATTCTTTGACTCACTCCAACCTTGGTAAAAAGAAATCTATCCTAGTGTTGGATAGCAGTTTTCTGTGAGGTTGATACCTTTCATCTGGGAGGGTAAACTCTTTAAGACACAGGGTAACAAAAAGGGAGGGGAAAACAGAGTGTATTTTAGGGCAGGAGGCTTCCAAGGAGGTAGAACAACTAGGTCTTCTAAGCAGAGGTGAAACACTCCATCCTGCAGGGCAGTTTGTTAAGACAGGAAGTAAACAACTAAAAACAGTTTCAGAAAGTCCCTGAAACTGATAAGACTCACCATGCCTCTCCTTACCTAAGAGTGTATAAGCAGTAAAGCCTGTTGAGGGTCACTCCTAGACAAGTCAAGCTCCAAAGAAGACTCTCAGACAAGCCAATCTGCCCTGAAGAAACAAAGACCAGACAAGCCTCCTGAAGGTAGAAAAGAGAAGACAAGTAGCCTGAAAAAAGCAGAGAGCAACTAGACTGCCTAGAAGGGACAGACTGGTGAGCTATCTAGAAGAGAATCAGACCAACTGAGGTACTGAGAAGGGACGCCCTCCAACCTGTTTGGCTGTCTACAGTTTGTGAAGAGTACTTCAGGTATCTAGCTATCACGAGCTGTCATCCAGGTGGGGTGGGCTTTGGTGTGGTGTCTTTCAGTCATTTCTACTCCCATAAGTAACCTCTCACACATGTTCCTGTAAGTAGACCCAATAAAACTCATTGGTTCACCAAGTTGGGCTTTGGTGGTATCTGTACTTTGGTCTGTCATTAATTTCCTATCTAAGGTCAGTAGATATTTCTTATGTCTCCCCCAAATAGTGTCATACAACATATAAGCCCTCTTAGAGGACATAATTTGGGGTTAGATAAGCAACCCCAAATAGCCTCATCTCTAAAACTCATTGTTACTTTTCTATATCAATTCCTCTGTGAAAAATATGTAAAACACTTTTTAAGTTATTAGCATCTCGTTTCCTAACCCTTGAACATGCAATGTGACTGATCTGGGTTGTAAGTTTCATATGGAACAAGGTATTTATTTGAAATCAACCAAATACACTCTTATTAAAACCAGCAAAAATATTAGTAAATTTGTATTGGGTAAGTTACAGACAAATTTAAAAAAGTCTGGCTTGTAAAAGGCAGGAAAAAAATCAGGCAGGTATTTCAGTATTAATGCAAAATCCTGCAACCAAATACTTCCAGTATGGCTATCACAGCTGACTTTGCAACCTCCGGTCCTGGCCTGATGGAGGAGGCTACTGTACTAACTAGCCTTTCCTGAACATTTAATTCTGAAGCTCTCATTCTGTATATCATTAGTTCATATGACTCCTGTAGAATCACTGTGACTATGTAAGCCTATATTCTGAATCTATTCCAGTTTCCAAGAGGGAGAAGAAATATCTGACTTTCGGCATCTTTTTAGAAGATGCTCTTGGCCTCCATCATATTTAAAATTTACAAAAAGGTCTAAAATAAAATTAGGGCTCTGCAATTACTCCAGGTTAACCAGAAAAGTAAAGTGACCATTGTGGGGGCAATGACTGGGGGAGCAATAGGCAAGAGAGAATATCATGCATAAGGAATCTAAACAGGGAATGGAAAAAAAGAGAGGCTCTAATTAAGTGGGGAGGAGGGAGATAAATACAAAAGAGTGGAGAAGGGCAAAAGAGCAGTAAGGATGTCTGTAAAGTCATAAAGAATCACACCATTAGCTACCTACCTAAAAGTAGCTATTATACTTTATATAGCAGTAGATATTTTAATTAAATTTTCCCATCTGAGCTGACAATGATCCCTCCAAGATTCATAGACATTCTAACAAAACCCTAATACAAGTCATGGGCAGCCCACTTTTGAGTAGTTGATCAAGGTTGCCCAAGAGACTCCTAGGACATTGTAGACTATTGTTATTGCCTTTGGTTTCTCCCCACCGTGGGAAGGTAAGTCTCTGTTGCTAAAGACACCATGCACTTCAGACACAGGAAGAGTCCTCTGAGCTGGAACTGACCTGAAAGCTCCCTCTATGACTACTGGCTTTCATGATCCCAGAAGGGTGCCATGCAAGCTTCCAAAGGAAGAAAGGATGCAACCAATAGTCCAATCTAGCTATGATGTCTATGAACTACAACGATGACCACCATGCCATAATTACCCACATACAATAGTGGTATGCACACCTTAACGGTAACCAATAGAATTTAATGGACAGAAGATCTGTTCAACAATATGGAAATAATGTCTGGTAATGGAAACCTAGACAATGACACGTGACTATCGAAGTCATGGTGCTTGGAGCAGAACCTACAACCAACACTTTACTAAAACAGCATAATCCCCAATTAAAATGCGGAGATGCATAATCAAGTCCTAATCTCTTCATATAATAGCCCTACAATGACAGGATAAGGTGCATAGGCTTCAAATCTATTTATTTTTAAGCAAAAGAAATGTCAAAATTTGTTATTCTAAATTTTTGTTTTTGTATAAAAGCTTATAACTGAAAATGTTTTACATTTTCCTGTTAATTTCTCATTACTACAGTTTATGAGACTAAATCTAATTATTTCTACTTTATAAGAGAAGATGTGACCAATAAGTATAGCTGCACCTTAAACACAGGCTACCCACCTCTGGTGTGGATGCTCTTACCATTAAATTAAAATGCATCTCATCTGCTCCACAGTTAGTCTGCTGTAATGAACTTTTTAAGGCAAAATAATCTATCTTCTGCTTGGATTCCAGAAGAGGGCTTAGTGCTATTGCTATCTTTGTGCCAAAATAAAATTTCAGGATGAAAAAGCAGAAACTTATGCCAAAGAAGTTAATGCTATGGCTTTTAGTTCCAATTCTTACTTTCATTTTTATAGCATCCCAGTTCTCTGAAGCTGTCCCTCCAATATACTAAGGGTGCTGCTATCTTGCTAATCAGCAGAGACAATCTGGAAGCATGTCTAGCAGCAAATTGTTCACTACGCTCCTCAAACATTCACTGTTGTGATTGGTCTCACTTGCCTGAAACCTATGAAATCAATGCGTGACTTAGAGAACTATAACAGGCATTTCTCTCTTCTTTTAGTGGTTAATTTTTTAATGTATTACAGGTGAAAAACAAATTATCTACAAGAACTCTCATGCATTCATGTTCAAGTAACTTGTTATAGATGAACAGAGTGTAAGTAAGCAATGTATTCGTCTCATCCAGGCCTTTTACTGGCAGGCCACATTTTGTGGTTACAAAGAAAGGCTCGACCACTTTATTATTTACCTCAAAAGGTAATCTTATAAAAAAAAATTAAAAGAATCACAAATCTAAACTTTTACATATGAAAAACAATCAGTCAGCTCTACTTTAAATTCTCGGGGTGCATACTCACTCATTAACAGTTTTTATATCAGGAAGCTGAGGGCAGAAATGGGTACAGGAAATTAATCATCACCTTTGATCACCAACCCATCCTACCAAGAAAGGTACATCAGCCAGCAGTAGCCAGGCTGACATTGTTTTTGTTCCCTGATCTCAATGAGTCTCTCACTCAACTATTAAGAATACGTCTTTCTAAACTTTAAATTGTTCCCCAAGATTTTCTTGAGAACTTATCATTATGGACCCTTCTTGGTCATTGTTAAAAATCTGCTATGATTTGAATAATGAAATATCCCCCACAGGCTCATGTTTTGAGCCCTATTTGGGAAGTGCGGCTGTTGCAGGTTTGAGGAGGCAGAATCGAACTGTTTGAAGTAGATGACTAGGGGTGGGGCTACTGCTTACTGCAGTTTGTCTCTGCTTCCTGTCCTGCCATGTGTGAGCAGACACATGTTCCTTCTTCGTGAACTCCAATATGCCCTCCCCATCATGGAGACATGTGGAACTATGGGGCAAAATAAATCTTTCCTCCTTTAAGCTGTTTCTGTCTGTAATGTGAACACATCAGCATGAACGTATCTGAGAAGCACTCCCTTGAAAGCGATCGCTAATTGCCTTATAACCTTTTCAAACATGAGTGAAAGGAGAATGTAAATAAACATTAAAAAATGAAAAAATGTAGATAAACAATAAAATAAGTCCCCAGTTCATATATTTTCTGTAGATGATGAACTGTCCAGTGCCTGCTCATCTCTCAGATCTCACTTCATGATTGTGGAGGCTTGAATAAGAATGGTACCCATAGGCTCATATATTTGAATGCTTAGTCATCAGGGAATGGTACTATTTGAGAAGGAATTGGAGGTGTGGCCTTATTGGAGGAAGTGGGTCAGTAGGGGTTGGCTTTGAGGTTTCAAAAGCCAATGCCAGGCCCAATCACCCTCTTCCTGTTAACCTGTGGATCCAGATGTAGAACTCTCAGCTACCTCTCCAGCCACCATACTCCATGCCATGATAATGGACTAAACCTCTGAAACTGTAAGCAAGCCCCAATTTAACGCTTTCTTTTATAAGAGTTACCATGGTCATGGGTTCTCTTCACAGCAATAGAACACTGATTAAGACAATGATGTCTTTGCAAATAATAAATATATTTCGCCTCTTTGTACAATTAAAATACATCCCAAACCTACCAGCATTCAACATACAGTGTACAGTAGTAACTTACTGTGAAAAGAAGGCCTAGAAAAATATCCAGGAAAAGGGATGTAAAGCAGATTCCTAAAATGGTAGAAGGGTGTTTGGGCCATTTCCTAGGGAATTGACAATAATAACTCAGAAGTTTTAAGGACCAATTCCCCTAAAGGGGTAACGGTGCTTTCACTGAAGTCCCAGGTTATCAAATGGTCCCAAGGCTTTGATCCTCATTTTGTAATATCAGGAAAGATGCAAGTTACAGCATAAATGCTTGACATGATGCTGAGTTTACACTCTTGCTTCTCTGTCCTGGCAAGACCTGCTGAATTAGAGAACATTAATCAATATTAATTCTTGGACCTGAGCAATCATCAGTTACTCATCTTTAATTGGATATTTTCTCTTTAAATTTTCCTTTCTTTTTATCCTTATTAAATTTTGGACCACTTCATCTGCCTCAATTAAATATATACTTTTCAAAACCAATTTGGATCATAACCAAGCAAATATGGATTTCATTATGGAAACTAAATATGGGTTTCTCTCATTTTTCAGAGTGGCATACAGTAATTTCAGTAATGCTCTTTACTCAGGATAAGAAAAATTTTAATATGGTTTTAAGTACAAGCATCAGCAAAAAAAAATGTGGTAACTGTAAATATAGTATAGTATTGAAAATGTATCTACTGGCTTTGTTTCTTGTCTTCATTTTTAGTATTATAATATCTTCAATTATATTACAAGGTTATATTTCAAATTCAAGTCAGGCATTTAAATGACTGTGTCAAATATATTTCTCTATCTTCTAACTAGTAAAAGGAAATCCTTATACACTTAGTTCTAAAATTCTTCAAAAATTGACTAAAAGGATTAAGAAAATGGGGGGAGTATGGAGAATGAAAAGAAAAACACTGGGATTCTAAGTAAGAACAGGCTGCTGTATAGCTCAGTTGTAGAGCACTTATCTAGCACGTTTGAGGTCTTGTGTTCAATCTCTAGCACAAAAACAAGAGTGGGCTTTTTGGAGCCCATGACCTATGATAGGACACCTCGTGCAGGCTTGAGGCAGGGGAAAGGGCTTGGACTTGCCTCTACTGGATGTGCCTCCCCATGGGAGGCCTTGCCTTCTTGTGGGGGAGAGCGGGGGTTAGGATGGGAGGGGGAGGCTGGGGGGCAGAAGGAAGAGAGTGATCTTTGATTGATGTGTAAAATGAATGAAAAATTTTCTTATTATAAAATATAAAAATTCAAACTTTCTCCAAAAAAAAAAAAGAAAGAAAGAAAGAAAAGAGGATAGACAGGTGGTAGTGGTGCACACCTTTAATCCCAGCACTCAGGAGGCAGAGTCAGGTAGATCTCTGTGAGTTCGAGGCCAGCCTGGTCCACAGAGCAAGATCCAGGACAGGCATCAAAACTACACAGAGAAAACCTGTCTCAAAAAATGGAAAAAAAAGAGGAAGAAAAGAAAGAAAACACTCATAAAATTTGAATAAAAACTACTGTTTTCAACATAATCAAAACACATATCTATTTCTTAGACATTTAATTTTGGAGATGTGTGTGTGTGTACTCACATGTTCACATGTGTTCACATGCACACACTGTTTCAGGTCTTTCTCAAATGACTAATTTTTCAGCTTTCTTTTGGACTCTATTGACTAGCTGCCTCTTTGCTGCAGTATAAATGGAAATCCTTGACATACACAGTGTCCCCTACAAGGACATATGGCACACTTACATGCCTTTTCTAGCAAGATTCATTTTACTTCATTTCTTTAGAGAAGTCTTCATTAGTGTGGTGTGTGTAACATCAAGCTTCTAGCTTCTACCCACCCTGTGTTCAAGTGTACTGAAGTGCACAGTTACATTTAAAGGATATATGAGTTATAACTAATCAGTGTGCACTGACAAGGTTATTGGTCAATGTTTACTTTCAATGTTCATTCTAAGTGGTCAACATTCTTTGGGATCAATTGTTAAGTATTTTCTCTAATGACACTGACTGTGGATTCATTTTTTACTGTTGACATTCATTTATCTTGCAATCTCTTACTCTGCAACTCCCTTCCACTTAAAAATTTTCATAAATATTTACGTTGGAAGCTTCCTCTACTTTGGCTCATCAAAATAAAATCATCCATCTGACTTCCGTTTGCAGTAAATGTGTTGAGCTAGTTTGTGTTCAGATAGCTACCCTTATCCCCTTTTCTTTGCTGTTAGATTAAAAGCTTTTTATTTCTTTATTGTCATTTTAATGATGTCTTGGAAAGAAAATATATGTACTACATAGCTCAATCTGTAGTCTTGAAGCTAAAACTACAATTTATTCAATACCCTAGAATAAATTGTAGTTTGGTAGAAATAATGTAAGACAGGTTTAAAAAACACAATGCACTCATGAATTCATTTAAAAGACAGAAAAAACACTATGGAATTCTGTGTGTTGTTTTTCACAGTAAAATGGGTTAGAGAGTTTATGATATAAATCACTGTATGACTAACATGATTTAATCAATATAGAATATAAGGAAACTGCTTCTAGACATTGGGAAATTATAAACATAAGACAAACTGGATTATAAATAACGTTAAAGTCACAGGTGGTACAATATCATGAAATAGCAGCACATATATTTTTAACTTGTACTAGAAGAGAAAATTGAAGAGAAGTGAGTATATCCAGGAAGAAGAAATGGCTAATGATATGAACATGGTGAACAACAGAACTGAAAGTATGCATCATATCCATGTGCTGGGGCCTGGAATTCAGAAGGGAATGGTGAGGAGCAGGATGGCTCAATCCTCAGAGTACATTGGGAGAGGCTGCCTTGATTAAGCTGTACTTTCTTTTGAGACATAGGAATAGAGAGGTGCACATTGAAACATCATCTGGCCATTCAGAAAAAGGATGAAATATTTTGATTTGCAACAATTTTAACAGAATGAAGATCATTATATGGAATGCAGTTAGGCAGGAATACAAACACTGACATGTAGAATGTAAAGTTGATCTCAAAGAAGTTAAGAATGAAATAAGGGTTACCTGAGGCTGAGGCATATACAGGTAAGGGAAGGATTCAGAAAGGTGGGTAAACATGTGTAACGTTATAGTTAGATACTAGAAGCAAGTTCTGTTGTTCTATTACACAGTAGGGTGGCCTTCCATGGTAATATTCACTGTATTTCAAAAATACAAGAGGCAAGGATTCTGGATGTTTTTACCAAAAAGATATGATAAACATCTGTGGAGATAAAGGATGACTACTCTAACATCATGCAATGTATTAAAACACCATAGTACCCCCATAAATAGGTACAATTTATAAGATAACTAGAAAATGCTAGTAAATAAAAGAGGTGCTGTGTAAATGACTCTGTGAGTAAAGCTCTTGCTTTGTCAGCTTGAGGACCCAAGTTCATATCCAAAGTGTCCACTTAAGAAGTTGGATGCAGCAGCATGCACCTATAATTCCAAAATTGGGGAGATGCCGGGCGGTGGTGGCACACACCTTTAATCCCAGCACTCGGGAGGCAGAGGCAGATGGATCTCTATGAGTCTGAGACCAGCCTTGTCTACAGAGCAAGATCCAGGACAGGCACCAAAACTACACAGAGAGAAACCCTATCTCCAAAAAAAAAAAAAAAATGCAGAGATGGAGACAGGAAGATCCCTGGTGCTTACTAGCTAGACTCTTTTCCTGAATTGGTGAGTTCCATACTGAATGTCTCAAAAAATAACTTGGAGAAGGCTTAAATAAGACATCCAGTGTTGACCTCTGACCTCCAGTTATAACTTCTCGCACACACACACACATCTATGAACAGGTACACATACATACAAAAAGTAGCATTTTCCACATAAATATATTTGGTAACTTTTTCAATGTATGAGTAAAAGCCAGTACTTAAGCACCTGCTTCACATACAGGTTTTGTGCATGTAAAGATTTCTTTAGAGGAAGAGGAAGAATTGTAGGAGCCAGAGGGGCCAAGGACACCAGGAGAACATGGCCCACAGAATCAATTAAGCAGGACTCACAGGGGCTCACAGAGACTGAAGAGACAAACTTCAGACCATGAATGAGTCTGTGTTAGGCCCGCCACATTTATGTTATGGTGGTTAGCTTGGGATTTTTGTGGGACTCCTAACAGTGGGAGTGGGGTGTCTCTGACTCTTTCACCTGCTCTTGGGACCCTTTTCCTCCTACTTGGTTGCCTTGTCCAGCCCTGATATGAGGGTTTGTGTCTAGTCTTATTGTAACTTGTTGTGCCATGTTCAGTTGATAACCCTGGGAGGCCTGCTCCTTTCTGAAAGGAAACAGAGGAGGGGTGGATCTGGGGGAGAGAGGAAGAGAGGAGGGAGAGTAAACTGCAGTCAAGATGCATTGTATGAGAGAAGAATAAACTTTTAAAAATATTTCTTCGGGATATCTAATCAAAAACTTAAAGGAGACCACGCAAAATCTAAAAATGACGGCATCCTTTAAAAACAACATGTAGGGAGACTTTTAAAATCATTTAAGTTAAGTAAAAAGTGAATGCCCTGAACTTGATAGTAGATCTAAAGGGGAGGATCTCCGAGTTTCTCCACCTATCAAAACATATCATTGGGTCCTATCGACTTGATCGTGGATGAACATCTCTTAGAGATGCCGTGGGAAATCTCAGGAGCTAGTTTGAGGTATGCAACTTCACGTGCTGAGATTTGTGTCAGGGGAGTGACAAGTATAATGATGCATGGTGTCTTTCCCCTTCATGGCACAATAAAATTTAGTTTTAAGTCACCCAGCGGAGCAATGACAATAAACAACTTGAAGAAGTGTCAACTAATGACATGGATAGTCAAAGTTCGAAGGTAAATGAGATCATTGTGGGAGAAGAGAGCCAAGGAGAGCTTCTTAAGGAGGGGGAGTTATGGCTGAATATGAGGCCATATGAATACATGAGGCAACTGTACCCATGTGCATTTGGAAAGTATGAGTCTGCTAGAAAAAGGCAAATGCAGGAGTTGGGTACATAGGTCCAGTCCCTGTGAACTGTTGGTGTGTGGGAGACTCTACCAGGAACAGGGAGGCCACCGGATCCAACAGGTCCCAGCCCGAGAGTTAGAAGTAAGATGGGTACTTGCCGAGCTCTGTCTTGAAATTTAGCCCTTGTGAACAAATTGAGGATTTACTTTGAGGGGTATGTCAATCTATGAAAGAGATGCTGCAAGGGAGATTATACAGTTTCACATTGATTGTGTATATAAAGTGAGCCTGCTCATGTTTTTTCCGGAAATAGAAGTCATGGCTGGTACTTCAATCAAGAAGGAACCCTAATGAAATAAATTAATTATTTATAAAATTCATGTAATGGCTACAGAACTGAAGCTGAGAAATAATGATCTGAAAACTTCAGGTGACTGTCAACTTTCAAAGGGCCTAACAGTTATTCTTGGTGATTACAACAAGGAGGTTGTCTGATGCTGGAACTTCCGGGGGCCACCAGAGCCTTTCCCCTGTCAAAGCTTACAGATCAGCCTACTGCTCACAAGAGAGCAGGGACATAGCTTTATCTTCATTTAAGCCCTCCAAAGCTCACACAAGTGCCTCACTGTTAAACCTGAAATCTTAACTCTGCCAGTAAGGGATACTAGGAAGTAAAGTCCTTACACATCTTTATCTCATGATACAAGATAGATTAGAGAAAGGATAAATGTGAATGCTTATTAAAACTATATAGAGAAAAGCATACATGTGTATACACAGTTCTATGTATACAGGAATATATAGCCTTACATCTAGCTTTCATGCTCTCACATGTTCAAAGCTATACAAAACAGTGAGTGAATAAAAGAATAAATTTCTCATCATCAATGAGAAATAGTTGGTCAGAAATCTGAGCAAAAGTGATGTAGGAAGATAAAAGGAAATGGTGATGGCTGTGGATCTGATCATTTAACACATCAGTCATGAAATCCTATAAAATAATCACACCTTTGCCCTTCTCTGGGAACAAGCAGAAGTCATGTGGCATAGCGATCATGAGCATAGGCTTTGACCCGAGGTGCCTGAGTGTACACCAGATGTCAGCTCCACGTCCACTACATGACTGTCAGCACAGTAATATGTCAGAGCTAGAATTCCTTCTGGACTTGTGGAAAATGTTGTCTACCTCACAAGGCTCTTTGAGAATTAAATGAGGCCACAGCCATAGCACTTAATCTGTGGAAAAGGCAGCTCTCTCCCTTCTTTGTCACACAGTATAATTTGTCGTTTTGAATCAGAAGTCACTCTGAGTGTCACCTCACAGCTCACATGTGCAAGAAAAGGTCTTAATTTTCCAAACATAGATTAGCTCCCTTTCTTTGTGTTACATCTAACTTAAGAAGATAGACTGGGAGCATCTTAAGAGTACTCACCTCTCTATCGAAGCCCCGAGGGCCCTGCACAGACATACCCTTTTACATCTGCTCCTCGGTGCTGGTATCTGAAGATTCACCAACTTTCCTCTCTTTCTGTAAACTTCCTTAAGTCTCTTTCTCTTCCTACTTCCACAAGCTACAGTCTTTGAAATTTAGAGAACCTCAACCGAAGGTGTAGTGGGTAGCCGTTCCAGCTTTGGTCTGGAAGTTCCAACCCCCCTTGAGGCTTCGGTAACTATCACTCTTACAAGGCGGGTCCAAGAGAGGGCCCTGAAGACCCGAGATCTGCATGCACCGCCTTCTCTCGCTTCCTGGATCCTGGACGCTGGAGGTAGACCGAACAGAGTTCTCCAGAGAACACCGCCAGACTGTGCTGCGTCTTTCCCAGACCCTGCAACCTACCTATCCCTTCATTTGTAAGTTACGCCACTAAATAAAGCTCCCTTTTAACTACGTGGAATGGCCTTAATAATTTCACCAATATGAAGGATCTAAACAATGAAAAGAAATTCTCTGGAACTTGTGTAACTTCTGTATTCCACCTTTGCATAAAGTGGATTAATCTGACTCTGTATATTTTTCTTTTTTAAGCAGAAAATATAGAAAACCCTAATAAAATATATAAGAAAAATGAAAAAAATTTCAGGGAAATTTTTGAATAATATTGCCCCAAAAAAGCATTGCATCACAAATTATAGATCAACTTTTCTTTCTCAGATGTTGGAATGAATCCAAGTGAACATATTAGAAAGCATGAGGAAATACAGAACATTTATTCATTTCTAGATCACCCATTATTGCTTATAATATCTCAACATATACATAATCTCATCTACATTCTAACTCTGTTTTCAAATTTATATATTATCTGCCATGTCCCTCAGAACAGCTAAGAGCATCAATTTCTCACTTAGAAATCCCTACACAGTATGACAATTTTGAGAAGCTCATTGCCACAAAGTATTTTATTTGCAGATGATAAAATAGTATACACAGATGACCCTAAAAACTCCATCAGGAAACTTCTATGGCTGATAAACACTTGCAGCAAAATAGGAGGATACAAAATTACCATACAGTTAACATATATCAGTATCCTTCCTATATACAAATTGCAAATGGACTGAGAAAGAAATCAGGGAAACAGTGCATTTCACGGAAGCCTCAAAATAATATCTGGGATAACTCTAACAAAGCAAGTGAAAGACTTAAATAATAACACCTTTAAGACATTAAAGAAAGAAAATGAAGAAAGTATCAATGATAGAAAGATCTCCACACTCATAGATTGGTAGGATTAATATAATGAAAATGGCCATCCAACCAAAAGCGGGCTACAGATTCATGGCAATCCCCATCAATTAAAACATGAGACCTTATGAAACTGAAAAGCTTCTTGTAGCAAAGGGCATCATCATTCAGAAAATCAGCAGCTACGGAAAGGGAAAAGATTTTTACCAACTACACATCCAGCAGAGGGCTAATATGCAAAATACAGAAAGAACTCAGAAAAACTGGACATACACTTCAAGGAAATTCAAATCAAAACTACTTTGAGATTTCATCTTGCACTAGTCAGAATGGCTAAGATCCACAGAACAAACGACAGGTCACGCTGGTGAGGATGTGCCATAAGAGAAACAGTCTTTCATTGCTGGTGGGAGTGCAAACTTATACAGCCACTATGGAAATCAGTGTGGCTGTTCTTCTGAAAGCTGGGAAAGTATCTATCTCAAGATCCAGGAATACCACTCTGGACATACATCCAAAGCACTCTACATGCTACTACAGAAACACTTGCCCAAACATGTTCATTGCTGCTCTATTCATAATAGCCAGAGATTGGAAGCAACCTATATATCCATCAATAGATGAATGGATTAAAAAGAATATCATACATTTACATAATGGAATATTACTTAGCTTTTTAAAGATGAAATCATGAAATTCACAGGTAAATAGATTGGGCTAGAAGAATATCATCTGAGTGAGGTAACCCAGACACAGAAAGACAAATATGTTATGTATTCAGTTATATGGGGATGTTAGCTGTTAAGCCTTTGGTGAACAGGCTACAATCCATATAATGACAGAACAGAGGTTAGGTTTAGAGGTAGGAACTGGAGGGGGTCAGGGAGACACCACCCTAGTAAGGGAAAATAGAACAGATAGTTATGGATGGACAGGATGGGGGACTAGAATGGCAGGCTCACTTATGTAACTTTTTCTTATGTGGCAAGTAACTGTGTCTAAGTCACAAGGTACTTAGCAATGATTTCTCATTATCCTAAGAGCTGTGCCCACAGCCTGTTGAGACTTCTTTCCAGATAAATGAGAGCTTCCCCATCACCCAGTCATTAGGAAAAGAGTGGTTATTTTCTGTGTAATCAATTCTCTCAGCCATTAAGATGGACAGTATCTCAGTAATTCATTCAACATTAATCGGATTCATTTGTCTCACAAGCAGAAATGCTCAAATGATTCTTTCCAACATGCATCAATCTATGTTCATCTATAAGTGATATCAATTCAAAATTATACCAAAGGAAATAAAACAATCTGCTATTCCAAACTAACCATTCTAAGATTTGTATTTCATTACTTATCCTTTAAAAATAAAATTATTTTAATAAATTATATTATAATAACCTACACATAGCCTCAAATAAACTAACATATGTGATATGTTATACAAATGATTTGCATGATCAATTATAAATAATAAATCACTAATAAACATATTACCTACTTTGAAATGTCCGAGTTTGGGATAGCAAATTAAATAAAAATAGACTCTCAGTCCAAGTCGTTCTATCTCTGAGTTATTCTTTTCTACTTAAAGGGTGGATATGAACTGAAATGCTAATGTGAATAGTTTACTTTATAATTTGAGGCAAGTAATGCTGACTGGTCAGTCACCACAATTCATAGGGTGAAAAGACAAAGGAAGTGGGATTTTGTCTCTAGTGTAAGGTGATAGTCAAAAGGAGGGAAAAAACACATGGAAATTTACTGAAAGTTTGAGTCAATTTGCCACAGTCACTGGAAGTACAAAAGGGTTTCACATGCTGGGCCATATATTATCTATGAAAAGACAGATGGTGATGATGATAAAAGCCACTCGTTCAGACAGTGGCTGATGCATTTCTTAAGGGGAAACTACTGTGCCACCATTAAAATTACAACCGATTTCACTTGCTCTTAAAATTTTTATTGACCTTATGGATGTCGAGTTTTTCACTGGTTGCTTGACACTTTTTTCAGAATTTCACCTTCATCTTACTCTTGCAACTTTATACTAGTTGTCCCTTCCTGTTCCAGACCGAGACGGCCTCTAATAGTTCCTACCCCCAAAAGAATTTCTTATACAGTGTCATTGAAGGGGTTATGCACCGACAAACTTTCTGAAAGCTTAGTCATTATATTTCAAAATACAAACTTTAATAGTAAACGAAACATCAAAATACTAGAAGATAACATTTATCAAAAGTCATTACACAATCAACTCCAACAAAACCGCTTTTAAGGTAATAGGCCATTAGAGACTTTAAAAGTCTTTTTTTAGGCTTACTGAGACTCTCTGCCTTCAGGGAGAGTTGACAGACTGTGCAATGGGTGGAATTCCACCTGTTAAGGTTGTGGTCATGTAGTAAGGTTATGTCTGGATGGTCAGTAAACACTGTTTTACCTTAAGCATGGATTTTAATTCCTCCAAGACTTATACCTCAATATGTAGCACATGTCTTAAAATGTCTTATTAATAAAAACAAACCTGGAGGCAGGTATTGGGGTGAATGCTGAAAGATCAGAGAAACAGAAACAGCCACAGCTAACCTCACCTCGCCAATTCCTCAGCTGATCCTGTTTCCTCAAACTGGAAGCCTCTGAGTCCTCATCCGAATGGATCTCAGCTGAACTGCTGCTCAAAAGCCTAAAAGCTTGACAAGTCAAAAACTTTTACTTTCTGGTCCTCATGCCTTATATGCCTTTCTGCTTCCTGCCATCACTTCCTGGGATTAAAGGCATGTGTCACCATGCCTGGCTGTTTCCAGTGTGGCTTTGAACTCACAGAGATCCGGATGGATTTCTGCCTCCAGAATGCTAGGATTAAATGTGTGTGTGTGTGTGTGTGTGTGTGTGTGTGTGTGTGTGTGTGTGTGCCACCATTTTCTGGCCTCTGTGTCTATCTAGTTGCTGTTCTGTTCTCTGACCCCAGAGAAGTTTATTAAGGTGCACAATATCACCACATAAATAACCATTTCTTTGACTCCAAAGCAAACGCCTTGTAAGATGAGAGATTTAACTCTGTATGTCCAGAGTTTACTGGAATTCTTAAGAATAATCTAATAACTGCACATCTTAATTTTTTTCTACAAAATAAAATGAGAAGGAACACTACCCAATTCATTTAACAATGCCAGTATTTTTCCTGATACTAAAACCAGATAAAGACAGTATAAAAAGAAAAACTGTACAATAATACTTAAATAAAATGTCATGAATTTGGAGGAAAAGGGCAGGGGAGTAGTTGGACAAAGAGGAGGAAGGGTAAAAGCAAGTGAATACAGTATATATACAGAAAATTCCCAAAAAATATTTTAAATTGCTAAAAGAATAAAATTATCTGTAAAATAAATTTAAATTGATATAATACAACTAGAAGAAACCTGCAGACTAATTTTCCCAATAAACATAGCCACCAAAATTCTCGACAGACTATTCCCAACTCAATTCAGAAACTAAAATTCATACATGGTATGCAAATCAATAAATGTAATACAATCATAGAAATGAGCTTAGAGAGAAGACAAATAGCTATCTGGGTAAAAACAGAAAGTATTTGGCAAAGATCAACAGGTTTCATGACCAAAGCTCTGGAGACTTTAGGAATAGATGAATGAAACTTCAGATAATAAAGGCTACCTACAAATTGAGAGCTTCTCTTCTGAACTCAGAAAAGAGACAAGGATGCCCACTCTTCTTCACTGTACTTACTCAGCACAGTGTTTGTAGTGTCCACCATACCAATAGGACAAGAGAAAGACAAAAATTGGATAGAAATAGGAAAGGGAAAAGCCAAACTTCCCCTATCTGCCAACGATATGATTCTAGAATTAAAAGAACCCGTGGGATATATTAGACTACTCTTACATAACAAATATTTTCAGTAAAGTTTCAAGATAAACAAATCAGTAGCCTTCATGTATAATAAAAATGAATTTGAGTAGGAAAACAGGAGGAAAAATATCTCATTCATATAGCTCCAAGAAGATAATGCATCTAAGAACAAACATAACCAAGGAAGTTAAAGACCTCTAAAATTAAAACTTCATGATATATTTTTTTAAAAAAAATAGAGGATACTAGACTATGGAAAAGCATTCCATACTCCTGAAGTGTCAGAATTAATATACTGAAATTAAATGTAATCTACAGATTCAGTACAATTCCCACCAAAATTCTTGTCGTTCTCCACAGAACTAGAAAAATATCTAGGAACTAATATGAAACTACAAATGACCACAAAATCAAAGCAATCCTAAGAGGAAAGAACGCCAAAAACATTTGACAACAAATTATATTACAAAGACAGCCTAGTGCTCTCATAAAAACACACAGGGAGACCAACAGAACAAAGCAGAGGACCCGGGAATAAGGGCAACCGAAGTTTTGTCAATTTACACACACACACACACACACAGAGAGAGAGAGAGAGAGAGAGAGAGAGAGAGAGAGAGAGAGAGAGAGACAGAGACAGAGACAGAGAGACAGAGAGACAGAGACAGAGAGAGAGAGAGAGAGAGAGAGAGAGAGAGAGAGAGAGAGAGAGAGTGTCGGGAAAAAAGACAGCCTATGTAGCAAATGGTTTTGGCAAAATTAGGTATTGACCTGTAGAAAAATGCAGTCCAATCTATGTATTTCACTAAAGTTGATCAACTCAAAATGGACCCAAGTCCTTAACCTGAAATGCTTAAGCTGCTAGAAGAAAACAGGCAATGCACATCAACAGAGGGATATAGTCAAAAACTTTCTGCACAGAACTTCAACATCCCAGGATCTAACCCCAAGAACCAACAAATGGGATGTCATGAAATTAAAAAGTCTCTACACATCAAGAGAAACTGTCAGCATAGCAGGGCAAACAGGCATCCCAAAAGATGGAAGGAGTCTTTACAGGCTGTATTCTTTAGACAGGAGAATAATATACATAATTTATTTTTTAACTGCAAAATTTAAAATAAAAAAGACTGCTAATCAACAAATGGGCACATGAAATAAACAGACAGTTCTGAAAAGAAGAAACACAAATGGCCAATACCAATTTTAAAAATGTTCAACATGGGGCACAGAAAGGTGCACTGGTAATATGCATGTTCTTTCAGAAGACCCAAGTTTTATTTCCAGTTCCCATGTCTGAATGTTCAAGTCCCACA
Source organism: Peromyscus californicus insignis (assembly GCF_007827085.1). NCBI lineage: Eukaryota > Metazoa > Chordata > Mammalia > Rodentia > Cricetidae > Peromyscus > Peromyscus californicus. The sequence goes on along the minus strand of NW_026294458.1, from coordinate 60,514,720 downwards.
TAATTTCATCTCCAGAGAGATCCAATACTTCAGGTACATATGTGTACACACACACACACACACACACACACACACACACACACACACACTCACAGACCACTTAAAAATAATTAATCAGCATGGTTATCAATAAGAAATCTGACACCAATGCACCAATGAGGGAGAGGATGTAGAGAAAGGGGAACCTTTAATCACCGCTAGTGAGAGTGTGAAGTAGTACAGCTGTTCTGGAGTCACTAAAGAGGTTTCTCAAAAAATTAAAAATAGAGCTACCATCCAGCTTAGATATTCCACTCCATCTCCTTCCATAGAGATACTTGAATATCTATATTTATTGCTGTTCTTCTATTTATAGTAGCTAGGAAATGGAACCAGCCTAAATATCCATGAACAAATACATGGATTATAAAAATGTGGTTCATATAGAAAATAGAATTTCATTTAGCTGTAAAGAAAAATAAAGTTTTCATAAAAATAATTGTATCTAGAAAGTGTAATGTTATGCAAGATGATCCAAAATCAGAAAGACAAACCCACATGTTCTTTCTCATATGCAGATCCTAATGATAAGGTATTACACATATGTAAATGAGTATCATTGTAAGTAAAACCTGCCAAGGCTAGAAAACAGACCAAGAGAGGGTAAAAATAGGAGAGCAGGAAGAAGTAAGATGGACAAAAGAACATGTGAAATGTGAAAAGTAAAATAGTCGGGGGGCGGGGGGACGTTACATAGGAAATTAAGAGACTTAGGTCATTGTGGGGGATAAAAGTCAGTGCACTCAAACACATTTTACATTTTGTTGGAAAATGCCATAATAATATATAATACCTTGTATACTTTGTGTGTATGTGTTGTGTTGTGTTATTTTGTTTTAAGAGGCAGAACTCAAGTTCTATGTTTATTTATTTGTGAGTGTAGCAGGCTGCACATGTACCAAATGGCATATGTGTAGGATTTAGCAGAGAACTTGCAAGAGTAGGGCTTCTTCTTCCATTATGTGTGTTCTGAAGATTAAATTCCTATGTCAAGATTGGTGGCAAGTGCCCTTAGGTGCTGAGCCATCTCGCCAGCCTAATTTTTCTTTTCATTGATTCATTTTTCTTTGACAATTTCACAAAAGAAAAATGAAAGAAATTGATTGCACAACCATTAGTAGGTATACACATGATTCTGAATGCAGTTTGTAGTTAATTTTACTCTAGATGAAATTAATAACAGCTATCAAAAGTTTGTTATTGAAATGTCCTAATATTCAGCATAACTTCTAAAATATTTTCAAGCACTTCTGCTAGATCCCATTTCTATTATGCCCCAAGATGAAAAAAGCCTTTGAATTTGACAATGTCATCTCCTTCAAAAAGGGGCCTGCATCCATGTAACTGGTAATGCTGCCCAAAAAATATTTCTCACTGAAACTCCAAATGACAGACTATAAGTGATTCTTTTAACGTTGGTCACTAAAAGCAATGTGACAGAAACCGCTTTCACATCAAAAAAGAATACTTCTAACTAATCAGCAGTCTTCAAAATTGCTTTTCAATCAGACTTACATTTTCACAAAATTGTGTTTAATATCTTGAGAGTGTTTTAAAGGCTAAATGCTTTTTCACATAAACTATTTTTATTTTCATGCATTTGTACTGCAGGCTTACTTAAGCATTCCATTATTTATTTTTTATCAATTAAATTTATTTACTTATTTTGCGTTCCAACCACAGAGTCCCTTCCCTCCTCTCCTCCCATTCCCTTCTCTCACCTTCCCTCTGCCCCTCCCCCATCAACGCTTCCTCTGTTTCTGTTCTGAAAGGGGCAGGCCTCCCACGGGTATCAACAAAGCATGACATATCAAGTTGTAGGACTAAGCTCCTCCCCTTGTATTAAGGTTGGGTAAGGTTACCCAGTAAGAGGAATAGGTTCACCAAAGCCAACCAATGTGTTAGGGACAGCCCCTGCTCCCACTGTTAGGAGTCGCACAAGTACGCCATGCTACACAACTGTCACATCTATGTAGAGGGCCTAGGTCAGCCCCATGCAGGCTCCCTGGTTGTCTATTTGAACCAACAAGGCTAGATACTTCAATATCTGTTACTGGCTGAACACTCAGCTATACAGTTCCTTAGCCCAGTTCAACTGGTTGAAAAACATATTTCTTTGTTGAGCTACATCATTATAATCCCTAACAAAGTTCTTACCAGTGCAGACCAGCAAAGTATAAGAAAGTCTTAAGACAAAAGCAATCAGATAATTAGAAAGGATTGTGAACTATTTGGCATGCAATAGCAAAGATAAAACTTAGTTTGGGCATTAAGTAGTACATAACAGATTTTCAGATGAAATAGAAATGTAGATCCCAAAGATCAAGCCTCTACCCATTTCAGAAGAAACAGACAGTACGTTCTCTTCAGATAAGATGGGTACTGTATTGACCCACTAATAGTTTCTCCCTGTAGACAAAGCCTTCACAGGATTACTTCCCCTGACACAACATGTAACCACTCTAGTGCTGGGAGATAGCTCCAATTGTAAAGAGTGTGCCTCACAAGGATGAAGAACTGAAATTTTATCTCCCCAGAATCCACATAAAGCATGTATCTGTAAGCCTCGCAACCCTGTCTCCGGAAGCTCATGAGCCATCTAAACCAGAACATGCACTGTTGAACAACAAACAGACCTCGTCTCAGACAAGGTGAAAGGCTAACATGGACACCCAAGATTGTCCTCAACCTCAGCATGGGCAACACAACACACGTGCATCTGCATTCACACACATGAACAAGCAAGCACACATAAGCCCACCTCTCTCTCTCGTGTACACACCTACAGCTTCCCATGAGAAACAAACAACACTGAAACAAAATAATCAAATACAAATTAGAACAAAGGCCAATTCCCTGTTGTATCTTATAAATTCAATACAAAATTACATGTGATTAAGAGACCTAAAATTGCTGAAGAGTCTTCTTAGGATTGAGTAATTTCCAGGCTGAAAATATCAGTTTACAGGAAAATAAACATTGAATATTTATGAAATAGGATTGGAAATCAAGTGCATAATTTCCCAGCTTTTAATAGCACAAGTAAAATGTATAACCTAATATTTCACAGGAAATTTAACCAAATAGCCTGAATTGTAGTTGGAGAGCCTGATAAAAGAAAGTGTAAGTTTCCAAATAAATTTACCTCTGGCCCAGTCTTAGAATCAGCAATCAATATGAAAGCCCTTCATAAATTCCCTATCAAAATTTGTTATAGCTTTATAGAAGAGGTGGGCACTGAAACTTAAGGAATATTTGTCTTCCAGATTTGCTGATGAAGCCGCTACATTGGATTAGTTGCTTATGCTAAACAGCAATGCATTACCATCAGCCACGGGCCTCCCCACCCCTCCCATGTGCCATCACAGCACTCTTGCTAAAAGTTTTTTAATATGCATTTCTTAATATCCTCAAACAACCAACCAGAACTTCGTTTGAACTTCCTCTGCCAAGAAAACCGAAACTGCCACAGTCTCTCATATTCTATCAAATTTGTCTAGAGTCCTACATATCCTAAGTGCCTCTAAATGATGAATGACCACTCGCCAAAACACAGGTGTTCTTCTAAGAGTCCTAAAAACATTGAATGTAACAGCAGTCTTCACGATTCTTCTCCCAGGCTTCATCAGCATCTTGATTGCAATCTCCAGGAGTTCAATGCTTTAGTTAGAATTCTTCACTTATTAAATAACACTCTGCTCATTGTCTTGCTATGCAAGAACTCATACCACTGGCACAAAATGTAATCAAATACACACCTCTCTCAATTCTTACATGTATTTGATTGAGCTATGTGCATTATAATAGAAAACTATGCATCCATTTATTCATTAATTTCATTCATTTGCCATATAATATTTTAGGATTTGTGGTAGGATAAGGAGAATATTTAGATTAAACTCTTTTGTCTGCTCCTGGGACTCTTTGCCTCCTGTTGGCTGCCTTGTCTATCCTCGATATGAGGGCTTTCGCCTTGTCTTGTTGTATCTTGTTTTGTCATGTTTGGTTGTTGCCTCTTGGAGGACTGCTCTTTTCTGAAGGGAAACAGAGGGGGAGTGGATCTGGGTGAGAGGGGAGGTGGGAGAGCTAGGAGGAGTGGAGGGAGGGGAAACTATGCTCAGGATGCATTGTATGAGAAAATAATCTATTTTCGATAAAATAAAATAAAGAATCAATAATTTACAGAAACTTAGCATTGATGACCAGATAGATTGAGAAGCACTAAAGTTTGTCATAAATTCATAAGCAGGGATCACTCCTTGCTGTGCTTTGCAATCGCAATGACTAACATAGGTCCTGATGTGGAATGTGATCAATAAATGTTTATGGATAAATAAAAAGCCAAACTCTAAAAAAGAGAAAGAGGATCAAAGATGAAAGACATGATTTATATTTACAGGAGACTTACAGTGCTGGTAATGTCCAACATGATGCAGGACTCTCAATTCTAGCCTGAATTCAAAAATTCAAAAGTGGGAGAATGTGTGTGTGTGTGTGTGTGTGTGTGTGTGTGTGTGTGTGTGTGTGTGTGTGTGCATTTGTGAATGCATGATTCTTTTGTATTCCTAAAAACAAAAGGTGATGAGATACCCATGATGTTATTAGACAGACAGACAGACAAAAGAAACACACACACATACACACACACACACATACACACACACACACACACAAAAAAAAAAAAAAAAAAAATTATGTGTTACAAGGAAATGGTTCAGGTGATTACAGAGCCTGAACATCAAAAGATCCACAGCTGACAAGCTGAAAAGTTCAAGAATATTAATAGTGCAGACGCAGGCCAAGTACAAGTGACTGAGAAAAAGAAAAAATAATGGTTTCAGTTTCATTCTGGCAATTGCAAAATCCAGGAAGAGTGGATGTTTTAGTCCAAATACAAAAACTTTTCAAAATTGAATTTAGGAAAAACCAATGTCCTGACTTAGTGGCATTCAAAAAGAAAATGTTTCTGCTTTTCCATTAGCCATCACGTGTATCCACAGGACTATGAATAAATGAGACAGTCATAACTCACGTTTAATCTTAATGTTTTTTTTTTTTTTTTTTGGTTTTTCGAGACAGGGTTTCTCTGTGTAGCTTTGCGCCTTTCCTGGAACTCACTTGGTAGTCCAGGCTGGCCTCGAACTCACAGAGATCCGCCTGGCTCTGCCTCCCAAGTGCTAATCTTAATGTTTTTAATCATTTTACCAATAATTATTTAATGTAGTTTGTGTTGACCATTGCTTCAGGTACTAAAAACAAACTGAGAAGTAATACAGTTGAAAATAAATTGGAAACTTTTAAGTTCTAGTCTTCTTGGAGACTTTTTGAGAAAAAAAAGAGAGATTTTTAAGAACAAAACACTGAAACAAATTATTGTTGGACTTGGAAGATGGCTTAGTGGGGAACAGGGCCGGCCGTACATGCATGAGGGCTTGTGTTTGGGTCAACAGCTCCCAAGATCTATGACCTGGGTGCATTTCTTGAAAACACACATATTTTTACCCCAAGAGTGCATGATTGATTTCCTCTTAAATCAGTTTTCCCCAGAGAGGAAAAAAAATGTGTATGAACAGTGATAACCACTTTAAATTAATTAACGCCGTGCTATCCATCTTCAGTATATCCTCACTAATAAATTAAAAGAAGTCAGTAAAGTTTGGTAGTCAGCTTGCTGAATCTTAACACTTGATTCTCTGACTGACACATCCTTCCATCCTTTTATCTTCCCTGAATTCCCCCTTATGAATTCAGAGACTTAAGAGCTTCTGTGATTCTTCTCCTTTGCTCCTCAAGGGTCCAGGAACCATAAGAACAGCTCAGGAGTGTATGAAAATAACTAATAATAAAACCACTTCTGCTATTTTTCTTGTGACATTTTTTGAGATCCATGGTAGTTTTTTTAATTATATTTGAGTTCAGTCATAACATTTGAAATGCTTATCAATGACTAATATTACTTTTTTTTCCCTGTAGGTTTAATAGGAATTTCCTGTATCTTTTATATAAGGAATCAGGATTCACGGTTTTCTATGAAGGCTCCATTTTCTTTGGGATTTTTTTTTTTCTGAACATGGATTTTCCTTCTAAAATGTATTTTGCCTATAAAATTGATATCCACACCTGGACTCTCAATGATGTTCCAATCAGAGGCACTGCTACTTCTCACTCTCAAAAGCTTCCTTCATGTCCACCTGACAAGCCATCTTTTCCACTAACTTCCATTGTTTATCGTCTTCGCTGTCTGGTACCTTTTCATTTTCATTTACTTCTACTTCTCTCTCCTCAGGTTCAGTGGTTTCGTTCTCCTTCTCTTGCATCACACGTCATTCCAGTGATAATTTCAATTGTAAACAATGCACTTTTACACAACATATTGTCCCAAGAATCTGTATTCCACCTCTTTTTATATAAATTTTTATTTATTATTTGAAACCATTATTTCTGTTAATCACTGTGCTCTACAAACCCAGTGCCATCGTTCTTTCCATTATTTCAGGTATCTGATTTAAGAGTGCTGGTGAGAACCAGTAAAACAGAATTACCTTTGGAGTTGTGTCTTAGTTAGGTCTGCAAAGAGCTGTCATCCATGCAATGCCTGTATCTGTCAGGGGGTTATATATACCTTCACCGACACCTACACATGCACTCTTACTCCTCACCCTCACCAATGCTGCTGCCACCCGGATGTAGAAAGTCTTTTCTTTTTACTGCCTCTGCTCCTGTCTCATCCTTGTCCACAGCTACACTGTGTAGACTAGAGGTCTCTTCATCAACTCAAGATCAGCACTGAAGGGTTTTTTTTGTTTGTTTCAATTTTTTTTTTTTTTTTTTTTTGGTTTTTCGAGACAGGGTTTCTTTGTGTAGCTTTGCGCCTTTCCTGGGACTCACTTGGTAGTCCAGGCTGGCCTCGAACTCACAGAGATCCGCCTGGCTCTGCCTCCCGAGTGCTGGGATTAAAGGCGTGCGCCACCACCGCCCGGCTTTGTTTCAATTTTTTAAGAAAATTTTTTCATTTGTTTTACACATCTCCTCCTCTCACCCCGCCCCCAGCCTTCCTCTCCCAACCCACTCCCCTCTTCCACCCACAAGAAGGCAAGGCCTCCCATGAGGAGGCACATCCAGTAGAGGCAAGTCCAAGCCCTTCCCCCTGCCTCAAGGCTGCATGAGGTGTTCCATCACAGGTAGTGGGCTCCAAAAAAAAAAAAAAAAAAAAAAAACCCACTCATGCACCCCTAGCACTAAAGGGTTTTAACATAATCTTGCTACTTTCATTTTAGCTCTCTTTGGGGATGTGGTTTTAAGTCTTCACGAAGACGTTGAGAATCATGACCCCTCTGAGTAATATTTCCACCCATTTGTGTGTAGTGTTAGTCACTCCACATCTTGATACCTACACAAAATAGGGTTATAGGCCCCTTCAAAATAATTTTGTATTAATTTAAGATATTCTTAGCAATAGATATTTAAGAAAATAGGTGAGAATAGAAGATAGGAAAAATTGACTTGGAAAGAGATTGGAAAAACAGGAAAGACTTGCCTCTTGTGATGGCTAATCTTCATTGTCAACATACCTGGGAAGAAGGAGGCTCAACTAAAGACTTGCCTCCATCAGATTGGCCTGTGGGAGTGTCTATGGGCATTACTTGATTGCTAAGTGATATAGGAGGATCCAGCATACTGTATTCTATACCATCTTCGGGAAGGTGGGCCTTGGATGTCTAGGAAAGATAACTGAGCAAACCAAAGCCAAGCAAGTCAGTAAGCAGCATCCCTCCACACTCTCTACTTCAATCTCCATCCTGTTTAAGTTCTTGTTTGGTCCTCCTTCAGTGATAGACTGTGACCAGGATATGTAATACAAGCCAAATAAACCCTTTCCTCCCTGAGTTACTTTTGGTTGTGGTGTTTATCGCAGCAATTAGAAGCAAACTAAAACAGAAATCAGTGCCAGGGCTGAGGTATTGCTACAAAAGACCTGACCATATGTACAGTGGAAGTACTTGGAACAATGGGTTGGAAATACTACACAGTGCTCAGAGTTTGAGAAGCTTCTGTTGTGGGAGCTTGGTAGATAATTCCGGTAGCAGTGAAGATGATGGAAGCCAGGTTTGTGACATTTCCGAAGGCAGTAAAGATTCAACTGGGGCCATTTGTGTATTAAGAAATGTGACTTCTGGTCTTCTGGGGCTAATCACTTTCACCTCACCAGCATCATGGAAGTGAAACTTCTGCTATACTGGCCCAATTGATTCTGGTTATCTGGGGATAAAAAAAAAATTCCTGTGATTAACAAAATACCAGCATCATTGAGTTGATATCTTCAGGTATCTCCTCAGAGTCAACATACACAAGCTGTGGTTCAGAGGATGTCAAGGCTGCATCTGACTTAAGACAACTTTGAGTTTTTTCTAGTCACTCTCCAAACAGAACTTGTTTTGTTTTGTTTTAATTATTGTGATTCACAGTGAGGTCAATGTAAAATATTGATTCTCTATCCACCACAAAGTAAACGGTGTCAGATCAGGTCAGTAACTTAATAGGTACCAAAAGTAAAAGATGTCCTGGCTGTCTCTGGCATTGGCAATCCTATGAGCAACAGAATGTCTTCTGAGGTCAGGGGAGAGCCTGCTGCTCCAGCATTTCACTAAATAGCACCACGTGTCTGTGATGCCAGAGTAGATGATGCAAGAATCCCATGGTTCTTTGGCAAAAGAAACAAAAACATTTACCCTTCTTTGCCAAGCTTTACTTTACATGATTACATCTTTCTCCTCCTGAAAGAACAGTTGCCCATAGTAGTCTTCATCCCCTGCCCTACTCTCTCAGAACAAACTGTTCTAGTTCAGTGGCCACATGTAACACCATCAGAATGGGCCTCTTCTGGTGCTAGGATTAGCCTTTAATATATAGGGACACCAAGGATTTTGTTGATCAGCTTAGTGATGAGTATCCCTTGGTAAACTTCCCTTTATCTACAAGAACAATTTACGTACTGAAAATGGTCCTCTCCTATGAAAAAGTCTTCAGGAAAGCTGATCATGACATCATAGCTAAAGTTCTTTTTCCCTTACTTGAAAGTGACAGTCAAATTGTCATCAAGTCTGAGATGCGCAGTGGCAGGTAAACTCCCATCTTCTGTACTTTTCTGCTCACGATTTTTCGTTACAATTTATTTTCAAAACCAGGCATGATACAGCAGCTCTGTCACCACTGCCTTTGTGCTGTTGAGACGGGATTGTGACCCTGTCCCAAAATATTATTTTCAAAATTATAAGACACTTGAAAGCAACAGAAAAACGTTTCTTAGTATTCAAAAAGCAAGGTTCTTGGTAAGACCCCAGTCGTTTGGGGTCAAACGCCATGATTTACTTTCCTCAGACACAGCAAACATTTTATCACTCTCATTCCACCTAAAATATTAAATATTTAAGAAACTATTAACACAGAGTCACTACTAAATTACTAAACCACTAGATCCAGGGGAGCCAAACACTTCTAAAATCCCTGCCAGATTCACAATTTGCAAAGTCACACTAAAAGCATTTTGCTTGTCTCTTTCATGGGGGATTCTAAATGACTGTTCTATCACACTTCAAAACTGAACATTGTGGCCATCAGTTTAAATTGACATTGACTCCCCCCTCCCAGCATATCCTTAATCAAAGCATCATAAAAGTGATAGAGTACAAATATGAAACCCTTTGACTCACTCTAGAATCTATGCTTCCTATCAATGTCGTACATATTTTACATCATAAAAAGAAAAGGGCTGTACTTCATTGTTTAGTCGAAACAATTTAAAAGTGCATAATTTAACCTTACAAATGCAATCTGCATTGTGGGTCACTGGTAATCATTAGTCAATGGGTATTTTTCATTACAACTTAAAAAAGGCATTTTTTTCATTTTATAATAACTTTGTTCTGAATTTGTTATAAGGAAAACTATAACTATCTAATCTTCAGTTTGAAAGACAGAAAAGATAGTTTGGGGTTGGTAATACAAGTTAGGATAGAACATAAATTAGGTACAACACTTTGGACTCACCAAAATAGAATAGGTAATGGAGTATTTTCTCTGAATTTGTCAAATGTTTATGGACTGGACATTGTTAATGTAATTCTTGACTGTATATATTGTATATAGTGTTTGTACTTACTGTATATAGTTTTTCTTATATTAGTTATAACCTTCTTTTATTATTTTAGACAAAAAAGAGGAAATGTGGTGATATATTGTGTACCCTAATAAAATTTGCCTGAAAATCAGAGAACAGAGCAAGTCACTAGATTAAACATAGATGTCAGGCAGTGGTGGCACACACCTTTAATCCTAGCACTCAGAGGCAGAGATCCATCTGGATACAGTGAGTTCTATGCCACCCTGAACTACATGAGATTGATTCAGTCTAGGAGAGAAACAGAGCCAGGCAGTGGTGGCACACACCTTTAATCCCAATACTTGGGAGTCACAGGCCTTTAATCTCAGCACTTGAGATCTCACACCTTTAATCCCAGTATTTGGAAAGCACACACACACCATTAATCCCAGAACTAGGAAGAAAGTGATGGCTGGCAGAGAAAGGTATATAAGGCCTGAGGAGACAGGAACTAAAGGCTTTTCAGCTGAAGAGCTTTTAGCTGAGGACTCAGAGGCATTCAGTCAGAGGATACTTGGAGTTAACAAGGTGAGACGTGGCAGTGGCTTGTTCCTTTGTCTCTCTGATCTTTCAGCAATTATCCCCCCCCCCAAAAAAGAAATGATAACTTCTGACTTGAAACTTTCCACAGCGCTGCCAGAATAACCTAATGACACCTCAAAATCAGCACTGCAGACTTAACTTTTGTTGTTGTTGTTGTTGTTATAAAGAAAACATTTAATTGTGATGGCTCCATTACAGTTCACAGGCTATAATAGAGTTTAGTCTATTATCATCATGGCTATGGGCATGTTGGCTGGGAGTATGTGAGCACACAGGCAGACATGGTGCTGAAGAGTTCTCCATCTTGATTCAAGGTCAATAGGAAGGGAAATATCTCACTGGGCATGGCTTGGGAATATATCAGACCTCAAAGCCTGCCTCCACAATGAAACCATAGACAGAGTGAACAAGACATTCCAAGACAAAACCAGATTGAACTTAACTCATATTTCAACACTCCTCGACCTGCTCCCTGGGTAATTTGTTCCCTCCCTTGCCTTTTCCTTCGCAACAAATTTTGCTGACAGTTTAGACCTAGGAGCCATCCCTGATTCCTTTTTTTAAATTCTTCTCTCATACATTACATCCTAAGAAGTTTCTCCTCCCTCTACTCTTCCCAGTCCTCCCTCCACCTCCTCTCTCCACCACCTCCATCCCTTATTCTTATTCTGCAATCCAACCTATCTTCAAATCTCTTCGTCTCCACCCTTAAAATACTGCAGCATTTTACTTAGCACCTCTGTAGTGCTAATAGTATGGACCAAATAACTGTAACCATTGCCATGAACTACTATAATAATTTTTTAGTGTTTTGTTGAGACGGGTTTTCTCTGTTTAACAGCGTTGGCTGTCCTAGAAGTCTCTTTGTAGGCCAGGCTGACCTTGAACTCACAGAGATCCACCTGCCTCTGCCTCCTGAGTGCTGAGATTAAAGGCATATGCCACCATGTTTAGCAACCGCAACCATTTTTAAGTGGGTTCGCTCTGTCCACTATGTGTCTTCTGACCTACAGCATGAAAGCCAGTATGAGGTTTTTAAAACAGTAACAGCGTTCTTGCTTAAAACATTCAAGGGCTTCACACTGAAATTCAATAATAATCAAACTTCTTCCCACAGCCTAAAAAGAACTATAAAGCCGAACATCTGGTCAACTCCAGTGGATCTAATTTCCTTTTCGCTTATCTATTGACTTCATCCTCCTTTATCCTTTTGACTTTTCAAACATAGTCACTTCTTACACACTTATTAGAAAATGTTAGGTAGTGTGTTTCCCAAGGATGCTATCTAAGGTTACATGAGGTAACTTCCTCCATGGCATCCTCCACTCACACTGCTCTTATCTCCATGGTATTTTCATCTTATTCCTGTATTACCAAATGATAATATTCATAATCACATAGATGTGGGCTCCCCAACCACTTAATTGATTTTCTCCTCCATTCCACTATTAACTCCAAGAGAGCAAAAATCCCATCTCCATTACATCATTTGATCTTAGATTAGTAAAGTATCTAAAAGAGATACAATAAATACAGGTAGATATATAATTATTTTGATGTTGAAGACTGACTTGTGTTCCCTCAAAACCTCATACTGAAGACTTCAATTATCAACATTGTGAAATGTAACTATATTTCAAGTTAGTCTTTAAATTAATTTATTTTGTGTATTTATTATTCTCTATCTAGCTGGGGGGGGGGGCAATGGGTGAGTGTATTCAGGTCATCATATGTTGACCTGAATCAGTTAAGTTGAGGTCAGAAGAGAACCCTTGATAGTCCACCTCCTCCTTCCACCTTTACACAGTTCTGGGGATCTGACTCAATCACCAGGCTTGTACAGAAAGCTGTTACAGCGCCATTTCACTGATGTGAGAAGTTACTAGTTTAAAATAGGATTGGCCCTTAATACAGCTGAATAGTGCCATTTTTAAAATAGAAAACATAAACATACAGAGAGAGAGCAAGGATATTTACAAAAGTACAGAAATGAACATGAGAAAGCAGGACAAGAAGGCAGCCATCTATTCACCATAAAGAGAGGCCTTTGAACACCAACACCTTGATCTTGAACTTCAAACCTTCAGAATTATGAAAACAAAAGTTTCCACGGTTAAGCCACACAATTGATAATATTTTCTTCTGTCAACTCTAATAAACTAACACAATTAGAATTGAAATGTACATTTAAAAATAAAATCCCTTTTTTCCTAAGTCATATTACTATGTCTTTGAGCATACATGATCTTGAATTCACAATTCCAGCATAGTAAAACTCAAATCTGTCCATTGTACCTTAACTTGGTTGATAAAGACAGAGAAATTGTAAAAATTGTCACATAGATTTGTCACTGTTTCTTAGATTTACTCATTCTGATTCATTGAATGACACTATTAAATAACAGCATGCTTCAGCAAAATATTGAAAAACCTTCATCCATGTGCTAGTGGTAAGATTACTCAAATGTATCACTGACAGCTATTACTGAAGTTGCAGCTGGCAGACAACGCTCTGTCTATATTATATAGGAAGTATAAGAATAATGTGGATCATTTAAGTCCTTTAAGGTAGAATATAGAAAATTTATATATTTCTACAATTGTATTTGTCCTAATTTTCAAACTTAAAATGATTTAGCAGCTGAGGTACTCTTTATTACCATCTGCAAATCATTGTTGAACCAAAATTCTATCTTTTTCAAAAACTTGAAGTTCTGAAATCGTAACAATTCTCCACCAACAGTCTAAAGTTAGGCTGAGTTGTATTTCTCACCCCGGACCTTCACCATCTAAGGACAGACACCCAATAGAAATTTATATGCAGTGGTTGGTGCAGTACCCACAGAAAGATCACAGTTATTTTGATTTGATGTACAAATTTTCAAGTTGTGTTAAAGGGATATACTTTCAGTTGAAACTATACTTTAAGTCTGAATTTTGATCTTAAGAGGTAAGTAGAAATGCCACATGATGCTCTCATGATTCCCTAAAGCAGCAGTAAGACCTGGTAGTCACAACACCAAACCAGCCATGCAGTCACAGAGGCAAAGACACTGACTCAACAGCATGCTGTGTTGTGAGGTTATGATGCTAAAGTACATTAGGTGGACTAATGCATTTTCAGTCTAGGTTGTGTTTAACAGGGCATGGCCCCCGTCAAAATGAGAGGAGCATCTCTTTCCTGTGGAACCAAAATGGATCCAGGAAAATATTCTTAGTCTCTCATCATCAATACATTTGTAAAATTCCAATACTCATCATTACTCACCCATTTAAACATTATTCAGCCACTTGGCATGGTATTTGTTTGGAAGTTCAAATATAGCAAATAGATTTTGTCATAAATTTTAAATGCATATACACATAGATTGCCAATGATGTTTTGCCAGTAAGTGCTAATGGGTATCACACTTCTCAGTTCTCAACTAAGTGCAATTGCAATAGCTTCCTGAATTCATGGGTATGGAGACACAGCAAGAACAAGGATTTTCCATGTCTTGTGGACATAGGAAGCCACACATCTTCATATTCAGTTCTCCCACATATATCTCATTTTTGTCCTAATATTCAAATTGACAACTAATGAATTATCTAAATTTTCAAAAGAAACACTATTGAAGCTATGAGATTTCATAATATTTGTCCCAAAAGTATATTTCAAGAGGTGTTTTCAAATTCCCTTTACATTTGCCTTGAACCTATATTTGGAGTTATAAGGCAAAAAAAGAAAATTCCATTATTAGACAGACAAATGAATTTATCATACTCAGGAAGAAAGGTATTTTAAGTTTTGTCTCTTTCACTTGATACCTTGGCAACCATTTTGCACTTCCCCCTTATACCCAACTACAACATGACCAAGTAACACAAACCCACAGATTCCTCATAAACTTAGGGACATAGCAGGTGATATGAAAAGGTGTAATGCTTTCTTGAAGACTCTGGATATACAGATCAAGCAAAACAAAGATAAAATGTGAGGCAACCTCTCTAAAAAGACTGGTTAAAGTTAAGAGCATAAAATTCCATCAAGAAAACTTCTCTTTGCAACAGACAGAGACCACTACAGAAAGTCAAAAGCAATCAAAATGCAGAGTTGTGAATCCCAGTCTCAACGGATACATCTACAAAACACTCCCAAGCTTAAGACTCAGGGAACATTTCAGAAGAAGTGTCAGAAAAACTGTTAAGAGATAGAGAATCAGATAGTTTGCTGTGAGATAATGTCTTCTAGTAATACCAGTAGCTACACCCATAAAATCTCACCAACATGACTGTCCAAAGAGGAGCTGAACAAGGACAACACCAAAGGCCATGCCAAACTGGACAGGAAAATGTCCATGAGGCCTCAACCCTACACAAAGAACTATAAGCAACTGCATAAAGCTGGGAGTTGGAGAGGTAGTTCTCTCTAGGTGTGGAGAGTCCCTGCAGGCTTTACAGCAGGGAGGAAAATGATCCACAAAGAGGCAAGAACGAAACTTGGTTCAGTCTGATTCTGATTTTTAGGTACCAGGTCTGGGTCAAGACTCGGAGCATCTGACATCAGCTCATTGATTGTTACCATATTTAAGCGTAGCACAACTTTGAAAAATAGGTTTTCAGATAACAATTAACTCAGTCCTGTGAGTACAACAAAGCTGAAGATATGTTTATATGAAGCTCTTTACAAAGCACATATGGCTTCATCCATAAGATGGATTCTTGTTGACTAAGAAAAGATGCTCAAGATAAGAGTTGAGGGAGAATGACTGAGGTAAACATGTCTGTGGGATTCAGGATTTGGCCTGGCCCTAAGATAACACAGAAGTCACTTAAGCTGTTATAAAGTATAAATGACATCTTTCACAACTATGATTTTCATTGGCCTAGAAGTAATGCTTAAGGTTTTAGGAGGGAAAGGTCTTGAATGTGTAAAACATAAACTCTGGGAGATTTGGGTGGAGCCTGGCTCACTGGAAAGCAAAGGATCACCAGGTTGCAAACTGCATTCATTCCCAGCATTCTAGGAGAAGCAGCTAAGCATCTCATTCCATTGAAGAGATAAGCTCTGTGTTTAACTGTTCCTGGCTTCTCCAGTGAAGATCTGTAGATTAGATTTGGGGGGGGGGGGGCACCAGCTCACAAATAATGACACAGAGACTTATTAATTATGAAAGCTCATCCTTAGCTTAAGTTTGTTGCTAACTAGCTCTTATAAGTTAAATTGACCCATATTTTTTAATCTACATTCCATCACAAGGCTCAATACCTCATCTTTCCTAAATGCCTATCTTGCTTCCTTCAAGCTGACTGGCGATTCTTCCTCACTCCCAGATTCCTCCTCCTACTTCCTCTCTCTCTGCCAGGAAGTCCTGCATATACCTCCCACCTAGCTATTTGCATTCAGCTCTTTATTAAACTAATCACAGCAATATGTCTACACATAGTGTACAAATATCCCACAATAATCATCTGTGTGCACAGACTTGTTTTGCCCTCCACATCTAGAGAGGAGAAAATTAGTTGTTCAATGCCAAGTGGTCAGCTTTAATACATATATATATAACATTATACAGACTGGACAGATTATATTTGGATATATATATATATATGTGTGTGTGTGTGTGTGTGTGTGTGTGTGTGTGTATTCCTAAGTTTATGGCATGTATATGTATATACATACATATATGCATGTAATAACAATTAGTCAAAAAGGCCATGATTTTGAAAGAAATCAGGGAAGGGTATATGGGAGGGATTGGAGGGAGAAAAGGAAGGGGAATATGTCAGAATTATTAACATTTCAAAACTAATAACTTTAAATATGAAAACATTACTAGTGGTAAGAGTCTGGATAGTGTGTTTCCAGTTCCTTGCCTCTTATTCAAGAATGCAATAAAAGCTCACACAGATTGCAAAGTATAGAGTAACTGTACTCAAAGCAAAGTGAGATTACTGTTTAGAAATACATCATTAAGATTGAAATGCTTCTGTAAGGCAAAGGACACTATCCATCAGACAAAACAGCAGCCTACAGAATGAGAAAAGATCTTTACCAACCCAACATCAGACAGAACTAATTTCCAAAATATACAAAGAACTCAAGAAACTAGACATCAAAAAAAAAAAAAAACCCCAAATAATCCAATTGAAGAATGGGAATAGATCTAAATAGAGAATTCCCAACAGAATAATCTTAAATGGCCAAGAAACACTTAAAGAAATGTTCAACATCCTTAGCCATCAGGGAAATGCAACTCACCATAACTCTTAGATTCCATCTTACACCTGTCACAATGACTAAGATCAAAAACACAAGTGACAACTCATGTTGGGGATGTGAACCAAGGGGAACACTCTTCCATTGCTAGTGGGTGGGCAAACTTGTACAGCCATTTTGTAAATCAATATGGTGGTTTCTCAGGAAACTGGGAGTCAATCTACTTCAAGACCAAGTTATACTACTCATGGGAATATATCCAAAGGATGCTCAATTATACCACAAGAACACCTGCTCAACTATGTTCATAGCAGCTTTATTTGTAATAGCCAGAACCCAGAAACAACTTAGATGTTCCTCAACCAAAGAATGGATTAAGAAAATGTGGTATATTTATACAATGGAGTATTACTTAACTATTAAAAACAATGACATCATGAAATTTGCAGGCAAAAGAATATAAGTAAAAAAAAAATCATCCTGAGTAAGGTAACCCAGACCCAGAAATACAAACATGGTATATACTCACTTATAAGTGGATAATAGCTGTAAAGTAAAGGATAACCATGATACAATCTACAGTCCCAGAGAGGCTAGGGAACAAGGAGGGCTCCGGGTTCGGGGTGGGGGCTATAAGAATCTCACTATGAAGGGGAAATAGAATAGATTCCATGGGTGGATGGGAGGGGGAAGGGAGACATTTTGGGATGAGATAGAAATCTAGTGCAAGGGAAATTCTGAGGAATCTACACGAATGACCCCAGCAAGATTCCTATCAATAGGAGATACATAGCCTGAACTGGCTATCTCCTGTGACTGGACAAGACTTCCAAATGCCTACAAGATGTGCTGGGATGTAAGTAGCACAGAAATTATGGGAGTGGCCAACCAATGACTAGTCCAGCTTCAGACTCATGCCAGGAGAGTGATCCCACCCCTGACAATGTCTGGAGTGCCAAGACCCAGAGGCCAGATGACCCAGAGACCTAGGATAGAACCAAACACAACTGGAACAAACAAATGTAAACGTAATGATGCCTAATGATATTCTGCTATACTCATAGATTGACAGTTGTCACTGGAGAGGCTTCATTCAGCAGTCAGATGCAGACCTATAGGCGAACATTAGGCAGAGCTCAGGGAATCTTGTTGAAAAGGAGGAAGGGTTGTATGAGCCAGACACCTGGGTTCACAGGGGCTCACAGAGACTGAACCAACAATCAGGGTGCCTGCATGGGACTGACCTAGGCACTCTGCATATTTGTTACAGATGTGTAGCTTGGTCCTTTTGAGGGACTCCTAACAGTGGGGGCAGGGCCTGTCTCTGACTCTTTAACTGGCTTTTGGAACCCTATTCCTCATCCTGAATTGTCTTGTCCAGCCATAATACAAGGAGGGGTGCTTAGTTTTAGTTTGCCTTGATGTGCCATGCTTTGTTGATATCCATGAGAAGCCTGCCTTTTACTGAATTGAAACAGAGGAGGCATGGATAGAGGTGTGGAGGCAGAGGGGAGGTAGGGGGAGAGACTGGGAGGAGAAAAGGGAGGGGAAACTGTGGTTGAGATGTAAAAAATGAATGAATGAATGAATGAATGAATGAATAAATAAATAAATAAATAAATAAATAAAATTTTTAAAAAGATTGAAAACTGGTCATACTAGTGAAGATACTCAAGAACTGTAATTTCTTTCTGTGGTGTCTAAAGGAAGGAGGAGTTGGTTAGTTTGGAAAATAGTCTTGGTGGTTCTCTAGTTTGATCAACACATTAGGTCATTTTATATTTTTCCTGTTACACATGTTCCTTCCCTTCATATTTCTAATTTTTTATTACATGTATGCTCAATTACGCATGGACATCAAGACTGAAAATAGGATATTCTCTATAAAAGTTCACTTGACATAACTGATCAAAGTTATGCTAAGAGAAGTAGACTAAACACTAAGAACTAAACGGGACATCTGTACTAACTCCGCATACCTATACACGCATTGTCAAAGTTCGGGCTTCATCACAGAAAAGGGTGTGGAAAGAGTTTAAATGCCAAAGGATGGAGAGGAGTGCTGTGACATGCTGTTTTCTGGATATGGCATGCTATCACAATCAAGAACTAACAGCTGCTGTGGTCACTACGGAAGGCTTGCACAAGATCAACCCAGCTGAAATTCCAACACAGATGGGGTGGAGGATCCCTCGGTCCCACTCCTTTCTGAGGAGCTAATAGCAGTGGATGCTTGCTGGGAAGGGGGTTTCTTTCTTTCCTTTCTTTTGTTTTTCAAGATGTAGTGGCCATTGGTAGGTTTCCCATGCCCTAGTGGATGTTCCCGTATCCATGCAGATAAGGGCTGTACAGGCTGAACTTAGGGGTTTTTCAAAATAGTAATAATACATAAAGTTCAGATGAGGGTTGTACTGAGGAGTGTATTTGGAATATGGGAAGGAGAGATAGAAGGAGAAAATGAAGGGTACATATGATTATATTTCATTGCATACATGCATAAAGTCTCCAAAATAAAGAAAAAAAATTAAAGCTCACTTGAAGTCATAGTTTTGCCTTATTGTGCATGTATTGCCCATTGCTAACCAGACTGTGTTCCAGAATGTACTTGTAAAAAAACAGTGCTATCAAAGCATCCCTAAGGGGGTGTAATTTATTGCCATCATTTAAAACAGGCACTTGTGCAACTCAGTACAGATAGGGACCCTAGATTGATAACAGGTGCTTGTTTGGAGAGGTGTGTGTGTGTGTATGTATACCCCTAGTCAAGTGGAGCCCCTGTTTCTAAACTATTCTTTATGCTTACTTGCCTCAAAGTATTTGTCATGTCATTTGGGGATGGGGAGACCTCCTGTCTTCACTATTCAAACTGAAAGTCTTCACAGGGTTTTGTCAGCTTCCACCAAAGTATTTCATGTCAGATGGGGGTACATCACACCCAAGAAGGTTGCTTTCTCCACGTCATTCTCTATACTAAGTGTGTTTCCCATGACAGTTATCACAACATACAGAATACTCAAGGTTGTGCCTGAATCCAGTGAAAATGAGACTAGACTGGTAGCTGTATGTGGTACACTGGTCTTTTTCAATATTGGTTTTACGTTTCCTGCAATGTGAGGATAAATGTAGAGGTGGCCAGGGGTGGGGTCTTCTCTATGTTGATCAAAAGGGAGATAACATTATAACTTATACCCAACCAGAAATAATTTTAGAAATCTAAAGTAATTACATATAAAGTAGATAAAGGCAGAAGTCATAAAAAGTTGAATTAATTTTGATAGTTCAAAAGCTTCCATTTTTAATAAATAAAAATACAGACCTAAACTTCAAAAGGAAAATGGGGGACTGTATTCGGAACTACGGCCTCCAGGCCCAATAC
Organism: Peromyscus californicus insignis; assembly: GCF_007827085.1. Lineage (NCBI taxonomy): Eukaryota > Metazoa > Chordata > Mammalia > Rodentia > Cricetidae > Peromyscus > Peromyscus californicus. The sequence goes on along the minus strand of NW_026294458.1, from coordinate 60,494,401 downwards.
CTTTCATTCTACATTAACTAATTTCTTACACCATCATCATTGCCAGGCCTCTTATATATCACCAGTCTCTATGGCATCAAAGTACTACCATTAATTTAATTGGGCAATATTCAATTATCTGTGTTAGGGGAAAAGATATACTTTCTCTTTCTGCCAGAGTCATTATTGATTAAATGGAAAAGGGTTAGAGAGAGCATCTCTAAGCCCAGATTTTCAGGCTTTTTGAGCCAAAATTAGTGTTTAGACAAAAAGTTGATTCTTTCATTTCTTCTAGTTTGTGGATTGAGCACTCAAGAATATATTTCAACTCCTTTCCCTCTCTCCTTCCCTTCTCTCTCTCTCTCTCTCTCTCTCTCTCTCTCTCTCTCTCTCTCTCTCTCTCTCTCTCTCTCTCTTCCACTTCATGGGACTGCTTCTTTTCAGCAAAATCAGTACTAATTTGCTATTCACATTATCCCCAAATTTACAATTAAGTTCTATGGACTCACGAAAAATAATAAATAAAGGAACATGAAAATTAGCTTGGATCTTGGAACCTTGCCCTCAAAGAACATTAGTCTACACTAATCCTGAAGCTAAGAACTAATTGCTATAATGATAGCAGCTCAGTGGGAGTCACCAAGAATAAAGTAGTTTTTATGAACACTCAAATAAAAAAAATCAAGTCATCATTAAATATCAAAGGATTTGCAGTCATTTTCAAAGTAATATATTCGTGTAATTAATCATGCCTTTGGAATACATTATCTCAACTAATTCTAGCTGTTGTATTTGCATTCAGATTTCTTTTTATTATTTAAATTTTTGAGAATTTCATAGATGAGTACTGTATTTACATCATTTCCATTCTTCCTTCTTCATCTTCAATTCCTCCTGTGACCTCTCCCACTCTTTCTCAAATTCATGACCTCTTTTTCATTAATTATTATTGTTACATGTGCGTGCATACACACACACACACACACACACACACACACACACACACACACACACACACAAATTAACCCTGCTGAGTCCATTAGTGTCATTCATGTACATTATATGTTTAGGGCTGACCATTTGAGATTGAATAACCTATCAAGGGTAGCCATAAGTTGCCTGTGCATTTATATTTCTAATTCTTCCTTGTATTAGACTCCTGACTCCCACTCTCAGTGGCGAGTATCTATCCTCTCCTAGCTGTTGTTATTTTGATAAATGATATTACCATTGCCCATTTGCTCTAAACCTCAAAACTCATCTTTCAATCCTCTCACAACCAATTCCTTACCAAGTCCTGTCACCTCAACCGCAAAATCCACCTCCGAGACCAGCAGCCTGCCTGTGCAATCTCATTAGTCATCCAGTATAGTTTCACATGTACTGTCTTCCTGGTCATGCAACACAGGTCAATGTAGACTAAAGGATAGTCTAGCTCAAGACCCATTCCTGGCTTCCTCTGACTACTAGAGTCAAACCCAGCAATTTGCAGGGTTTGCCTCTGCTCTTCCCCTAATCTTTCTGCCTTCTCCACGTGGTCACAGTGAACAAATCGAATGGCTTAAAACAACAAAATATATTGTGATGTACCATGAGAGGAAAAAAAAATCTCAAAATCAACATGTTAGCAGGACTGTGCTTCCTGTGAAGGTGCTGGGGACCACTCTTTTCTCTTCCTGGCTGACGGTAGCTCCAGGTGTTCCTTAGCTTGTAGCAGTTTAACTCCAATCTGTGCTTCTAACATCATATAGCCTTCTCTTCTGTCTGTCATAACACTATTTTCCATTAGATTAAAGAGCTACCCCACTGACCAATGACAATCTCATCTTTAGAACAGTAGCTGCATCTGCAAATGTTGTTTATTCCAAGTACAAAAAAAATCTGGTAAGTAAGGTATTTTTTGGAAATCAACCTTCAGCTCACTAATTCAGGATGTGTTGTCTTTATGCTTTTGTAATTCTGTTTTCCAATACATTTCAAATTGATATAGATCACATCACTTCCCCTGTGCCTTCCCTCCTTCCAGCCCCTGTTAGTCATCTTCCCTTGAACCCCTTCCATGTCCTTTCCACCTAGTCTCAAACTGATAGCCTCTTTGCCTTTTATTATTACAGTAATATGTGTGTGTGTGCACAGTTATATATAATACAACCTAATGAGCCAGTTTCTGTTGGTGGTATGTTTATTAATATTCACGGCTGACCACTCTGAACTGGATAATCAATAAAAAGGCAAGCTACAACCCCTCATCAAAAAAAAAAGCCTCCCTCTGCAGCAAATGGAGAACATCACAGAACACCACAACTGGCTACAATGCAGAGATCAACAGATCACGGGGAGCCCAGTCCCAACAGATGCATTTACATCACACTTCCTTCATTTATGGCTCAGAGAACATCTTGAAAGATGGGTTGGAAAGAATATAAGAGCCAGAATACTAGGAAATCTACAGTAACATAGTCTCCCATAGAAATATCTTTACAAACAAGACCAGAACAAGGTAAATATCAATAAGCATGTTAAAGTTGGAGGAGGGAATCACACAGTGACCATACTCTAGACAAAAACTACAAGTAAATAAGGACTGCTAGGAGAGGAAGAATTAGCCTCTCATAAGCATGAGGCCCATTTTGCAACTCTTACTGTCCCCAGAACATTCTCATTTCAGATTACTGCCTCTTTGTTCAGATCTCAAATGGGAATTACAGTGTGTATTTGGTCCTCAGCCTCTCTATGACTGACTCCCTAAGCATATATATCCAGCATATATCAGCTGCTGGATAAATATTATTGTACACATAAATTTACTCTTCACAGCAGCTCTGTGAAGTAGGATGAAATAAACTATCTCAAAGGAAAACTTGAAGATTAACTAAAAAACTAAACTAAAATGTAATCTAAAAGGTCAGAATCTACCCTCAAATAGAAACGATTAGATTGTCATTGGTGAAATAAAACGTCTGATGAACTATTTGTAATAAAGCTGAAGATTAACAGAAAGAATACAATGTTTGAAATCAAGAAAACTGAGGTCCGAAGGGAAGAAAATGGTAGCACAACTCCAGAAGGATATAGATTGCTCTTTTATGGACCCTAAGGAGTTCACAGCTAGATCTATAACTTGTGGTATTCTACAGGAAAACAAAAAGCAAGGCTATTTGCCAAAAGAGCAAGGAAATATGCCCCTCAAGATGCCTAAAAATAAAACTTCCTTTCTTCCAATCTGTTAAAGACATGCTGTTCTTCACTCACTATTTAATGTCTCCATAAGTTAATAAAAACTCATATTTTAAATCACTAACATGAGTTTTATTATTTAGGCTTACAATGTGCAATGTGAGTTTTAAATGCAAACACAAATACATTTACTTACTTGTGTGGTAGATCACTAACTGGCATAGTTTATATTTCACAGTGTATGTACCTATGTATCTTTCATTCTTGCCAGAAAAGTGGAAACAGCCCAAAACTGTCTCAATTCTTATTTCCTCATACATGTGTAACTGGATGTCTTCCTGTGTCCTGCCTGGTGGTCGAGACCAATCTTTTCCACTGGAGTCCCCCAAGCAAACATCAGAGGCTTATATTAATTATATAATTATATTAAACTGATATTAAACTGCTTGGCCATTAGCTCAGACCTACCACTGACTAGCTCTTACACTTAAACTCAACCCATTTCTGTTCATCTATATGTTGCCTCGTGTTCCGTGGCTTTACCTGTGTGCCATTACATGCTGCTCCCTGGACAACAGTCTTCTGACTCAGCCTTCCTCTTCCAAGAATTCTCTTTGTCTGCTTATCCCCGCTATACTTGCTGCCTGGCTACAGGCCAATCAGCTTTTTATTAAACCATCGTACAAAAGCATTATCCCACAGCATACATGCACATTTTACCAACAAAGACAAAGGAAGTATGTGTTTCCCTCCTATATTATCACTCTCAGCATAAGTGGTTAGGAAGTGAGTAAGGAAGAATATAAGGAGAATCCTTGGTCATTTGTGCTTTCCATACCATCATTAGTATCTTCCTCCAGTCTAAGGAAGTTCTGGGCCGGGCGGTGGTGGCGCACGCCTTTAATCTCAGCAGTCAGGAGGCAGAGCCAGGTGGATCTCTGTGAGTTCGAGGCCAGCCTGGGCTACAGAGTGAGTTCCAGGAAAGGCGCAGAGCTACACAGAGAAGCCCTGTCTTGAAAAACCATAAAAAAAAAAGAAGTTCTGGTTAGAGTGGAAAATACACTCTTAAGGTATTAGTACACTGCTAACATGCCTTAACTCTCTGAACTCTCACAGGCCAGGGTTCTCTGGAATGGAATTCTGTGTTCACGAACCATAATAAACACAATTAAAAATGGAAATATATATATAATGTATATTGATCATATATAATTTTTAAGAGGTTAAATTTCTTAGTATACTTCAATATTGTCCATTTACATGAGGATATTTGTGGTGGTATTGTGTTCCCCGAAATATTATGTACCCTAATAAACTTATCTGGGGTCAGAGAACAGAACAGCCACAATATTAAACATAGAGGATAGGCAGAGGTAGCACATGCCTTTAATCCTAGCATTCCAGAGGCAGAGATCTTCCTGGATCTCTGTGTGTTCAAGGATACAGCCAAGCATGGTGACTCAACGCCTTTAATCCCAGAAAGTGAGCCTTTAATCCCAGGGAGTGATGGCAGAAAGGTATATAAGGTGTGAAGACCAGAAATTAGAAGCTTTTGGCTGGTTAAACATTCAGGCTGTCAAGAAGCAGTTCAGCTGAGATTCATTTTGATAAGGACTCAGAGGCTTCCAGTCTGAGGAAACAGGATCAGCTGAGGAACTGGCGAGGTGAGGTTAGCTGTGGCTTGTTCTGTCTCTCTGATCTTCAGCATTCACCCCAATAACTGGCCTCAGGTTTGATTTTATTAACAAGTACCTTTAAGATTCATGCAACAGACATTGTTAATGGATTAACAAGAACTAAACAAGAAAGCTCAGGACCTGACTATTAAACATATTGCTGAAGTCTACAAAGGTGGAACTCCAAAGGTGAAAAGTGAGTCAAGATCAAAGTCCATCCATTCATCATCTCAGCCCATGCACGCCTTAGCACTCGAGAGACACATGACTCCACGATTTCACCTCCTGGAGATCCTTTTTCTCAGCCAGTTGTGGTGGCACATGTCTGTAATCCTAGCACTTGTGAGACAGAAGCAGAAGTACTGCTAATTTGAAGCCAATCTCTTGAACATACAAAGTTCTAGGCCAGCTGGGGTCATATCATAAATTCTGCCTTAAGTAAGCTTCCCCCCCACAAAAATCAAAAGGAGATTAAAAGATAATTTTCTCTCAAAGTACTTTATATGGAAACATGAATGCTGTAATATAAATAATGAGATAATGTGTGTTCACATAGTGAACGGTTTAGCTTATTACCAGACAATTGGAGACAAGGAACAAGGGGAGGATCGCCGAACAGACTTAGATCACTGAATTGTAGTTCCCAGATCTATTTCATACTAACTGGGAGACAATGGCAGGTGACATAACTATTCCATACTTTAAATTTTTCATCAGCAAAGCAAGGGCGTGGGGATTTCCTAAGATCCCATTTTCTGAGTTGTCCTCATACAATTCATTAGTACTTAAAAAACTAAAACCAGACATGGGCTTTAGCTACCATGGATCTAAACATAAGTATGTCTCCTACCTATGAGCCCCAAGATGGGACCTGCCAATCAAATATGGTGAGAGATGGCTTTGATTGTTTGTTTGCTTGCTTGCTTGCTTTTGTTTGGGGAGAGATGGAGAAAAGACTGTTCATTAAAAACCCACTTAGCAGTTGTGATTCAAATCTGCATCGTACTCTTAAGAATATCTCCTGGAAATAAATTATCCCTCTTCTAGATAAAAATACAAAATTAAATATTTAAAGTTAAAGAGATTCCAGATGCACTTCAGCAATGGTAGTAATGGAGATTTTTTTTTTAATTTGGATGGGATTTGTAGTGTTCATTGTCCCCAAAGACTCAAATGACACTATTCACATGCTTATGTGGTAATCCTTCTAATATTTCAGGCAATAATTAAAGAATTAAAAGAAGCAATATTTTTTCTGGCTCTCCAAATTCCATCTTGTAGATTTAAGAGAAAAGGGCTGTTTCCTATACATCACTGCAAGCTGCCCTGGAGGAGACCGATTTCCCTTACGTAGCCATTGCTAGTCTCTAGTGGGTGAATTTGACAGTACTTCCACTTAAAGGCACATGAGTAAGAACCATCTCATTTCCTTTAGACTTTCCTAAGCCTCCCTGTAGCACGAATCTTAAAAGGTCTTATTAATAAAAACAAACCCAGTGCCAGTTATTGGGGTGAATGCTGGAAGATCAGAGAAGCAGAACAAGCCACAGCTACCTCACCTTGCTAATTCCTCAGGTGATCTTGTTTCCTCAAACTGGAAGCCTCTGAGTTCTCATCCAGAATGAATCTCAGCTGAACTGTTGTTCAAAAGCCTAAAAGCTTAACCCACTCAAGTTCCTGGTTTTCACACTTTATATACTTTTCTGCTTTCTGCAATCACTTCCTAGGATTAAGGCGTGATTCACCATGCATGGCTTTTTCCAGTGTGGCCTTGAACTCACAGAGATCTGGATGGATCTCTGCCTCCCAAGTGATAGGATTAAAGGCGTGTGTACCACCATTTTCTGGCCTCTATGTCTATCTAGTGGCTGTTCTGTCCTCTGACCCCAGGTAAGTTTATTAGGATGCACAATATATTGGGGGACACAATATATCACCATACCTCCCCTGGAATATGCATCTATGATTCATTAGTTAAGTCATTTAAAGTGTATGGGCTTTGACTTTTTCACTTTAGGACTGTGCCAGATCCCACAGTTATTTTCAGCTAAAATTTTGTTGAGGCTATCCTAAAGTCTCAAGAACTTAGTTTTAGCTTTAATTTTCTCTCATCTGAGGCCTTTTGATTAATATTAGTCCTATACTACATTTTGGACTTTTATGATTAAAAATTATGCTTCAAGATCAATTCTCTGATTATTTGCATAATCTGTACTTAGAGTGTAAATAAAATACTACCATCCAAATATGTGTATGTTCACTCATGAGTGTTTGTGTGTGTATGTGTATTGTGCCTCTGTGGACATGAACATGTGCATATGTGCCTCTGTGTGTGTGTGCATGTGCATGTATGTATGTGTGCATATGTATATGTGTGCCTCTGCATATGTGCATAGACTTGCGTGCACATGTGTATATGTGCCTCTGTGTGTGTGCATGTGTCTGTGTGTGTGTGTGTGTGTGTGTGTGTGTGCGCACATGGCCTCTGTGTGTGTGCCCGTGTATGGGTTTACCGTCAGTAATGAGAGGATACTTCAACTAACAAAATTTTTTTTTCCTGAAATAATACTGGTGATTTTTTTATTAAATGTTTTACATTAAACCAATTCAATATTTTATACCCAAAATATTGTGACATGACCATAGCTATTTGGTGGTAAAAGTGTCACAACAACACAACCAAGGCCCATAGTCATGGAGATAGAATCAGGATTCCTTCGCAATTCCTCCACCACCAGACCATCCTTTTAACTGAATCTAGGCAGAGATTCTCAGCCTGGGGGTCATGACCCCTTTGGGAAGTCAAACTCTTTCACGGGGATCACATATCAGACATCCTGCACGTCAGATATTTACATTAGGAATGACAGCAGTAGCAAAATTACAGTTATGGAGTAGCAAAGAAAACAATTGTGGTTGGAGGTCACCACAACGTGAGGAACTGTGTATTCCAGGGTCGAAGCATCAGGAAGGTTGAGAACCACTGGTGGACTCTCAGTGATAACTAACAACAAACACTAGGCAAACTGACGGTCCAATCACAGGTCAAAAACAACGTAAAAACTAAGATCTTAAGATCTTCAGCCTGCTGGAAAATGTTACATAACTCCAGAGCCTTTGGAAATGCTGCATTTTTTTGTTTTGTTTTTGTTTTTGTTTTTATAACAGAAGAAAATAATTCCAATCGCAACTGGCTGAAGAACTCAAATCACACAAGAGTGGATTATAAAGCTTCATTCTCTCTGAGTTCCTCCTTCTGAATGTATCGAAAATATGTAGCCAGGCACAGAAGCCAACCTATCATCAATACAACCAAGAAAAAAGAAAAATGGGGGAGTCAAGGGAAATAATTTACTAAATGTTCTCCAATTAAGTATCCTAGGGCCCCTTTTCCCACGTGTAACTAGACAAAAGAAAGCTGCATTTGAAATAAAAGGATCTTTGGCTTGCATTCAAGATACATTAAAATAAAATGGCCCTAATTTATAAAACGGTATGAAATTTGATTGCCTATAACAGTCTTTTATGGAAAAAATAATAATACGGCCATAGGCTAGGAGCAGTAGTGTAAAACATACCTGTAAAGCGTTAAGAAGCCTTTTGTTGTAAAGTTCTAAAATGCCGATGCAGCCCCTGTATCAGCAAGTATGCCATTTTATTGCAGATACTCAAGGCTCACAGTCTTTCAACAGAAAATTAATTAGTATCCGCTCACCATAAATCTCAACAGTATTAGCTAAATGCCAATTTTGTAATCACTTTTCATTAAAGCCAAAAATACTAATTAAAATTGATTTTTGACTGTGCTTTGGTAAACGGCTGCCAGCTAATGGCTTTGAGTTGCAATGCAGACCTTTACTTAAATTAATTTGTATGTTGTCTCCTTCTGTTTGTAAAGATAATAAAGTCTGAAAGGATGTGAGATGTGGGTACAGGAGCACAGGTCCCCGGCAAGAAGAATCGGGAGTATAGAGTCCTCAGGGCCTTTACCTAAAGCTAGTAAAGCTAGCAAACCATATTTCATTTTAAGTTTTTATTTTCACAAATATTTTCTTTCATGAGCAAAAGGAATCAGGCTTCTTAACAAATAAATTATTTAGTGTTTTAAGTGCTTGGAATGATTAAATAACTTATTTATTTCTAAATAAAAAAAATGCTCTGAGTGAAGTCCTCTTCCTATTTATGTGAAGTGACGTGTGTGGAGTAACGCTGGCCTGTGAACTTAGTTCATCTTTGGAGGCTTGTTGGGAACCAATAAAGATCATTTAAGTCTCAACATATGTTAAATGGAAGCTGATAGCCATATAAATGTCAAATCACTTTCATGGGAAGAAGAATAACAAACCATAAATCTCTTAAAGAGTAATCAATAATCTCTTTAATTGTTCTTTCAACTTTTCAATTATTATTTTTTGTGACTGGGGACCAGACTTGAGTTTCTTGTAGATGGGATAAATGAGGATTTTGAGTTTTATTGCATATACTGGGATGGTGAATTATTTGTTGGAACTAGAAACCACACTGGCTAAACAAAGTTCATAGTCATAGAGCCCCATGAATACAGAAAGGAAACTTGGCTATTATTTCTAGATTTAAATTAAGCATGATAATTTAAGCCTAAGCATAAAGGAGACATCGCATGTCACACAGTCTGACAAGTTAAGGATCAATAATCTTAGACCCAAGATAGAGAGGTTGGAATAGGCTAGGAGAGTTTGTACATAGTGTTTGGATTCACAGCTTCCTGGAGCCCCATCACTGCTATGGGACTTTGCAACACTAACATCAGGTCGTATCTTTTATATACATAGTAGTAGCCCTAGTCCTAACTTTAAACTGAAAACTTGGCTTTCCCCTGCAAAATCAAAATAAACCTCTTCTCCAAATGGTAGAAGGAGAGTAATCTTCCTTAATAGCCAAGAGCTAATAAAGAGCAGCTGTAAATCTCTCAGGATTACTCACACTGTATTAACGCAAAGTGGTTATTTATTATGACCTTAACACTGAGGTAGCATGAATCCTGGCCATTAGGAATCCCGCCTCCCCCTCCCCCAATTCAGGAGTATCACTCTGTTAAGTACTTTCTGTCCCAAAATAAGACAGAATGCAACTAAAGATCCCAATTTGGACCTTGGTTGTATAAGCAAAAGTCATTTGTGACTCTCGGACCTAGAGTCGAGGTGATTGATCTAGGTAGCTCCTTATAATGTTTTCACTCAGGCACATTTGCTTACATATTTAGTGTAATATTTCTATCCAAGGTTCTAAGTGTCATTAGAAGAATTTTCAAACATCATACGTGTAAAATAATATTAAGATGTGGTTTATGGTTGATATTGGTTATTAGATCATTTGTTAGGCTCTCCAAATGTATGTGTGTCATTTTTTTAATTTTTTTATTTTTGATATTATAATATAATTACAATTATTTCTCCCTTCCTCTTTCTCCCTACAATCCCCCCGATGCACCATATGCTCCTATTTGCCCTCTTTCAAAATCATGGCCTCTATCCCTACATAAAACAGAAGAATGTCTTTGTATGGGTCAAAACATGGGACAGATTGGCTAATTGTAAAATTGCACTCGGTTCTCAAAATTGTCCACTTTGGCTTCGTTTTATGGCAGCATTTCATACTGAAGAGAAGTCTGGGGTTCTTCTTTTTGTTTTGTTTTCTAAGCCAACTAGTCATTTTCCCAAAGAAAAAGGGTGTCAAGTGTTTTCCAACATTTTTCAGGAAAAAATTAAGGCTATACTTAAACACACTCCTGTGCTTGATTTTGTGCAAATGAAATAAAACTTTTAAGTATGGATACTATTTTTTATTTTATAATATTTTCTCCCTGAAGACTCTGGTCAATGCAGCCAAGGGGTCTGCCTGTTATTTTCTTCCTTCTATGGGACTCACACCCTGGTTCTCTGGGTAGATCTAGCTTTCTTCTCTGCAGTCTTAGGAGGTGCCCCCAGTGACACCTTCACTGGCTTTATTCCTGCAGTGGTATCATTCTACTTACCACCACCCCTCACCTTCTGCTTTATTATCTCTTCCATCTCCGTTACCTGTTCACCTCCATCTCCATTCTCCTAAGCACTTTTTGTTTGTTTTTTCATAAACTATATCTTCAGGGCACTCCAAACGATGACAACTTTCCAATAGGTTTGCTGGTTCTCATTATGGATAAATTTTTAAAAATTTTCTATGACAATTTAAGGTGTGCTTCCTGTCTTTAAAAACACGTTTGCAGGTTTCCCATTTAAAGTATCTAGTACTTCTGATAAAATATGAAATTTTTATCTCCAGAGTTTTATTAAAGTCAGAGCACGTCAACTTTACTTAGACCTTTTTTATTTACTAAAAAATCATATCACTTATCAAGAAATAGAATGGCTTAATAACTAGAAGTACCTTAAGAGTTTAGTTTGACATAGGTCTGTCACACATAGTCCTTTAATTTCTGTATGTTCTTACATTAAAAATAAGTTTTATATATTAAAAACCCATAATCTCCAAGGGAAATGATACCAATATTCCCTCCATCTTTATTGAAAGTACCAACCTTCTAGAATATATCAGTCTTCTGAAATTTCCCATTAGTTTGCAGAAACTATGGGATTTTTTTCATAGACAAAATAAGATAGTATGATTCATGCTTCCATAATCAGTAAAATCATGACAATGGGAAACTTATTAGGGAGATATTGAATAGTCACCCTAATTCGTGCCAATAAAAAGTTACAAAGAGGAGAAAGAAACATTTGTGAACTCAATTGACAAACACCCATGACAAGTTTTCCAGCATTGCCTTGTCATGAACTTTTATTCATGATTGTAATTAATGGGACTTTTATTTCCAGTAAAGATGGAAAAGGGGAGTGTGATTTTGATAATGGGGAAATCACCAAACTTAGGTTTCTGGTTGTCCCGTTTATTTCTGAGACAGAGATACGAGGCCATGGTACAGAGAAGAGGAACATGGGCAAAACCCAAGGTTCTTGCTGTGTCAACAAACTCAAGAGTTCTAGGAGGCTAAGGTGGCTGAGTTCATGGGACAGAGTGCCAGAAAACAGACATGTGACAAAAAGTAGAAAACTCAACAGAGAGTCCCTAAAATAAGCCACGGATTTCTCTAGGTGTTGATTTCTGCTTGTGTGTAAGGAAACTACGCAAATCCATCGGGGGATACAAATAAAGAAAAACAAACATAGGATTATAGAGAATGTTCTCCAAAGCTCACATGGCCAGAAAGATTATGGGTTCCCACCAGAAAGACTGAAAGCTCCACAATCTACAAGTCATCAGGTAAAGGTCAAAATGACCATCAACTCCAGGCAGCTCTTATCTAAGAAAACCTAAAAGCAAGTGTCAAAACATCAGTTTTCAAATGACTTGATGTTATCTCAGAATAAAGTTCAAGAATATTTATTGTAATAAGAAAATAATCAATAAGATAAAATATATGAAGCCTGCCAACTAGCCAATAATCATTACCAGAGAAACAGAGGAAGAAAATATTGTGATAAGTCTATCAATCAATCAATAGAATCAGATCAGAGATAGTAGTATTGACAGATTAATAAATTAAAATGTGTACATATGTACCTATCTTTATTCCAGATAGCCAAGAAAGTAGGATAAAGAATATTCCATGAAAAGATACGAAAGTTAAAAGGACCAAAACAAAAAGAGTGATGGAGTAGGCAGGGTTGAGGAGACAGCTCACTTGGAAGCATGAGGACCTGAGTGTGACCTCTAGAACTCAAGTAAGACAGGGCATGGTGGTCCACAGTTATAATTCCAGCACTGAACGGAAGCAGAAATAGGAGGGCCCTGGAGACCTGCTGGCTAGCCAGCCTAGCCTAATTAGTGAGCCCCAGGCCCTACTGAGAGACCCTATCTAAAACTGAATCAGGTAAATGCTGTCTGAGGAACAGTACTCAACGCTGTCCTCTGGCATCCATTTGTATTCACACAATCTGCATGTGCACTCACACATGTGTGTTTGCACACACAAACACACACATGCACACACACACACACACACACACACACACACACACACGCAGATCTAAACAAAGACCAGCCTTTTCTAAGATCAAGTTCCAGGACAGCCAAGGCTGTTACACACACACACACACACACACACACACACAAAAAAAAAAAAAAAAAAAAAAAAAAAACCTCTATCTTGAAAAAACAAAAGCAAAAAAATAAAATAAAATAAAATCCAAAGTATCTGGATAAAATTTTAATAACAGAGACAAAAATATTGAATAAATTAATACCAGCTTAATTATTAAAGTAGAAACGTTAGTGACATCAGAAACTCTCTCCCAAAAAATGAAATAAGCAAACAAGAAAACAATCACAGGAGAAAAGACTGCACCAAAAGTGTAGGATGACTTTAAGAAGGCTAGCATGAATGTAATTGGAGTCCACCAAAAAAGATGAACATGAAGTACAAAAGAAAAAGTGAAGAACAGTGTCCCAAAATTTTGCAGATTTGAGGGATACTACCAAGTCATGGATCTCAAAGGCTCAACAAACCTCAAATGCACACACACACAAAAAAAAAAAAAAAATCACAGCAACATCGCTGGGCCTTGGTGCCTCACACCTGCAGTCTCTGCTCTTGAAAGGCTGAAACAGGAGGATTGAGCTCATGGCCAGCCAGAACTACACAGCAAGACCCTGTCAGACAACACAGAAATATCATGAAAGCTGAATCTAAGCTGATCAGAATCAAATTACACAAAAACATGTTATAAAACAGAAATTTCAAAATCATAACAAAATTGTATTGTGTACGAGGAACTAAAGATAAGAACGAGAGTAGATTTCTCATCAAAATAACACAAGTAGAACATCCGTAAAATATTGAAAGAAAGAAGCCTCTCATCCTGGAGTTATATACATGGCCAAAATGTTTTTGCAAAGAACATCTTTCAGGCAGAAGGTGGAAGGACAGGAAGTGGAAGAATGGACCCCCGTGAGGAAGTAAGAGCAGGAAGAGACATACAGGATGTGCAGAAGAAGATGTGAAGCACCGCCCCGCTACTATGACTTCTCTCTGAAATGCCAAAAGATGCAAACAAAAACTAAATCCCCCCATCCATGTTACTAGGAGTGAAGGGATAAACAGCCTGTCTAGCATTTGGGTGTGCAGCTTTCTGTCGGCTGAGGAGACCAACAGAGACACACCTGTGAGTTCTCTCAGTTCTGAGCCAACAGAGGCTCTCTCTTTCTTCATATAACCAATGACTCCTTCTCCCTGGGTTCGAACCTTCCATTGATAGCTTGAAGTACCTGATTTCTGAGACACTTGCCACTCTGTCCCAGATCATGTCTGCAGAGAGCTGCTTTCTAAATCCAGACTGCCTCGGAACTACTGCATGCTTGGACAATGCCGTTCTCATATTTCCCCCACAGAAGGCAGCGTGGCAAGAAAAGGAAGACCATCCACACAAATATAAATCTGTTTTGCTTCTATTTGTTCTATCAAGCCAAGACATCATCTCCAGAAGATGAGAAGAATGCAGACACCGCACGCGTTGTCCCCGTTTTTAGCCCTTGAGTTGTAGGCTTCTTCCAGGGAACTGCATTCCTTGGCTGGTTGTACGTATTGCACGGTGGAAGCTTTGCTGAGCCTGGCTCTTTGGCAGTGGTGGTAGCCATAAAGGGACCCACTTTGCCCTACACATCCTGTGTAATTTACACTCATGGGCATTTATGGGGATGACATCAGACAACACTCATTGTAGGTTGCTCAATGCCAGGAGAAAAGAAATCCCCATGGTGTCTCACAAAGACATTTTTAAAACACCAAAGATGTGAAGTGGGTATAACATAATGCAAGAAATAAAATCTAAAGAGCATTTTAGAGTTTTGTAATGCTTTTCTAACATTCCCATCATCAAAAATTACAGGAACCAGAAGAAGAAAATGTACTTAATCTGACTGTACTTGGCTTTCCTGGTGACAGTTTAAGACTATGTGCATTCCCAGAAGAAAGTCCATTCACACTGTAAATGACAGAACACCCAGGACAGGCTGGAAGTCATCGGATGGGCTACTGACAATTCCCAGTTTCATTTTACAGATGAACATTAAACCCAGTGGGGAGTCAACTCAGATTATGAAATGACGCTCAAGTTCAAAGTTACTTTAATATAGTAGAAGTTTTTTCTTTGTATCTGTGAAAATATGAAAGCTGCGAAATCATTAGCTCCTACGTGACAGATCTTTTATATATGTGCACCCTAACACCCTGCCTCCTTCCCTCCCTCCTTCTCTTCCCCTTCCTTCCCTCCCTCCCTTCCTCTCTCCCTCCACCCAACCAGGGTCTCACTACATAACCCGGGCTGGACTTGAACTCACAAGGCTCCTGCCTCCACCACCTGATGTAAGGGTGACAGGCAGGTGTCACTACACTTGATCTATCAAGGTCCATTACAAATTATATCCTACATGGCTCTGTTTCGACTATTCCTCAGATAAAGGAAGTTTTGGAGATTCCAGGATGCACCTTGCACTACATTTGAAAGAATTCAACAACTGGAAACGCAGATAGATTGTTCCTTCCCATACCCCCACTACTTCCACTGCAAACAGTGAGTTACTGTGTTCTTGTCACTCCCCATGCTGTAATGATTTGGAACCTGTAGTACGAGGCCATGTTACGTGCTGATATCTTACCACAAGTGAACCAACACACTGATATTAATAGACTGAGAAATTGATATTATCGGATGCTACTTGAAGAAAACAAAGTCCCTGATGACCAAGAGGTAAGAGATGGGTTGGATGAGGGGTGCCTTCAAGAAGTGATCTTAAAATCATGAACATCAATCAACCTGTAGGTTGTGATGTTAAGTAATTAGTATTGAACAGAATTTCAGAAAATAATAGTTCCAGAAAGAATAACAGAAAAAAAATGATTAAAGAAAAGGCAGGAGCAAGAATAAGAATGATGGTATTTGTGTGAGGGTGTGCACTGATTCATCTAATATCTATTTATTGTAATGAATGGTGGAAAAAAGTTAACTACCCAAACTGTGACCCCAACATGGTTTTTTTCTTTTACAAAACCATATGTATCATATATATGTGGGTGTGGGTGTGTATCATAGATGATATATAAAATACCTTCTGATAAAAATATATGTATCTTATACAGTGACATATTTACAAAACCGAGATATTTACATATACTTTTCAAATCCCCATGAGTATATATTTTATGGAACTTCTTAAAAGATAAACAGAAAAAAATCCCGGTGGTGCAGGCCTTTAATCCCTGCACTCAGGAGGCAGAGGCAGGAGGATCTCTGTGAGTTTGAGGCCAGCCTGGGCTACAGAGTGAGTTCCAGGAAAGGTGCAAAGCTACACAGAGAAACCTTGTCTCAAAAAAACAAAAAACAAAAAACAAAACAAAAATAAAAGATAAACGGTTTACTTGATTCATTCTCCCAGTGGCTGTAAACTGTTTCTCAGTGTATCCTGTTAGCATGAGTTTATTCACATGCTTCAGGACTCTCTTCTAGTTTTGTGATTAACAATGCAGTCAAAGGCAAATACACACGCTCTGACTGTGAATTTATTTTTGTGGTCCAGTTTCCCATAAGTGGAATACTTTTAACAAGGCTTACCGACTGACATCTGAACTCATTCCAAAATATCCTTACTTTAGACTAGATTAGTTCTGACTTTCAGTTTATAAATCCTTGGTAATATGATTTATTGTCTTTTCTTCAGAGTATGAAAGGGCCAGTGCAGGATCTTATTTGAAAACAAAACAAATCAGCTTCTTAATAAGGCAACAAGGTCCAATTGGGAAGAATATCAGTCACTAACACAATTGAGAGAAAGCTGGAACATGAGATTCAGAACAAGGGAAATACAGACCCACGTCTTTCCATAAATAGTCTCTTTAGAAGACTTAATGCTACGCTAAGCAGCAGCATCAGACATCAGCAGGAGAAGCTTCAAAGACTTTGATTGGGAATCTGAGCTCTGGTCAGTCTCTAAATGAGTGCTGTAGCTTTTAAAAACTGGTGGGATTTTTTGAAGGGGTGGGACAGGGAGAGGGTCTGGGAGGACATGGAGGAGAGGAAGAATATGATCAAAATATATTTAAATTTAAAAATGGTTTTAAATAATAAAAATATAATTAAAAACCCATTTATAACTTTAATATCCAGCTCTGCATACTAAACCCAGCGCTTTCTTCTGAAATCCAGACTGTTATCCCTGAGCACTTCTTCATCATCATCTTCTTCTCTCTTCAGTTCCTACCTTCCTTCCTTCCCTCTTCCTTCATTCTGGCTGCTACAGCATTTCAGGCAGTATATCTACTTGTATTTACTATGGAGGGTAGAAGCAAAGAAAAGCCATTCTTTCTCATGGGTATCAGCAGTGATAATTCTCCTCATCGCCTTGACGTTGGCTGGAATGCCTCTGTACATCCCATGGGGAAGCCCCTGTTTTGGCAACTCCAATTTTTTTTTCATCCTGAAAATCTACCTCCTTTTATAATTCCTCCAGCCCAAAGAATGATGCCCATGTTCTTCTGATTCTAATCTCAAGCCAAAAGCACTCATTTTTCTCTCCATCTTATACAGTAAATTAGTATCATCATTTTATTCTTTTTTACTTTTAAAATATATGCAAAGAGTGACTGCTCCTTACTTCCTCCTATTGCTACCAACCTAGTCCATCATACCGTCATCCCTGTTCTTAGTCACCAACTCCATCTGTTTTTGCTATGTGGTGTATCCATAACCTGTCACCAATGGTGATCCTTTTAAAATATAAATCAGGGCCTGCCACACTCCTGCACAGAATCGTGCACCTGCTTCCCAGCTTTCTCTGTAAGTGAACACTACACTATCTGCCACTGCTGCCCTCATCCCCACTTCACTCACTGCTACATGTAGGCCAATACTTTATAGCTCTTGCCCTTTCTGTTTCCTGTATGTGGGACTTTCTTCCCTACGATCCTTCTACTTGGTTCTCCCTCACTTTTATGAGGCTCCCGCTGACATATTCAGCCTTTTCTAATCCCTAGCATTGCATAACAGTGCCCCGTTTTCTGGACTCATTTAGGTTTCTGCACAGTAATCATCAGAGTTTGGCATGTGATGTATTTACAGGTTTATTTGTTGCTCACTTCTACAATGTTAGTTCACTGGAAATTATTTTGCCTTGGTTTACTGCTACATTTTCAGCATGAGAATGGTGACTGACACAAAAGAGGTACCCAACAGCTATTTCTGAATGAACAAACAAAGGAAAGCATGCAATTTTAGTACATGAATTACCTTTAAGATAATTGTTTTCTATGTCTCATCAGCATAACATGATCAATACAGTGAAATTAGCTGTGGATGGACACATCCATTAAATTTGGGTGCCTTTGGGGGCTATTAAACACCCTGTTCTCTTCTGATCAACAGAATTTTAACTTTTTAAATACTATTTACATGTAAATAATTGCACACCGGGTGTCAGAGAGCATTGCTTTCCTCCAGCAAGAAGATGACATCAGAAGCAGCAGTTGTCACTGAAGTAACCACCTGTCCTTTTCTAAAACTCATCTATCTTGAGCACTAGCCACATGAACAGCAAAAGAGGATGGAGAACATATCAGTTCCTTTGCATCTTTACACATCTTTACTTATGGCTGTAGCCTGCTGTCTCCTGCTTTAGACTGGACCAGAAGCCATTTCAGGGATCAACTAGAAGAGGGTCCACTTCTAGCTCACTGACATGAATGTTGACAAACCTCAGGGCTTTGTTGTTAAGGCCAAGGACTTTAGCTCCTTGCCATATAGACACCTTCACAGAATTACAAAACATCAGCTGATTTCCCTCCAAGAGTTCATGAAGAACACACCGAAGACAGAAGCCATGCTCTCTTTTTAATCTAATACCAAAAGTAACACTTGATCACATTGTCATTTTCTGTTTGGTAGAAGTGAAAGAATGAGTACAGGAGAGAGGCTATCTCAGAGACAGGACTCACCAAGGCAGGACACACTGGGGGCCTCTGAGCAACCGCCTGCTATGGATATCCAGTATCTCACATCATTCACAAGAAGACTGGAAAGGCATGTCAGAAAGTGGTAAGCTCCAAGAAGGCAACAATGAACATTGCTACACCCCAGAACCAACATGACTGTAATGAGCCTTCTCATGTGTACTGCTGCATCCTGTGACTTCATTACATGGTTACCAATAACTTAAAACCTCGAATCACAACATTCAGAGGCCTGGGTTTGAGCATCCATTACCTCCAGGGAGCTGAGGGAGTGTCTGTCCCTTCCTCACAGTATAAAAAGAGCTCACTTGACATTCCTGCTGGAAGAGAAGGGCTCCATGTTCCAGACAGCCAGGAATAAACAGCCAGACACATAGAGATTTAGGTAGATTTATAGGTAGATAAAATATCCTTTAAACTCGTTGGATGTATACAACATATTCTGAATGGTTTCCTTTGCATATGAAAATAAGCAGGAATAATTTTGATTAAAATTCCAAAATGTTTGTTTTCATTCGCATACCTCTACTTTCTGTTCTCGTGTTTCCAAAAGAACTCTAGCTAGATACAGAATAGCTTAATCTAGATTAGAAGAGATTCAGTCAAGGTCAGACACATGATCACATGTTTGGCTGCAAGCAGAGTGATTATTCTATGCTGTAATTTACAGTAGGAATTCCTACAACTCTCTCCCTGCTAAATCAGCTGAACACGTGCCTAAACTATGACTTAGTTATGAATTATTACTACACATTTTATTTAAAGCTGAGGTCCCCATAAATACACTTGCATCTCTAGGGAAAGATGCTGTTGAGTCTTTTATGTAGAAGAGAAATTGACTTCTCACCACCGTTTTTGCCATTTCTTACGAGAAGAAACTTTAGAGAGCGTAAGAACTCTAGGAAACTAAGAAAAATGGTACAGAGAAAACACAGTGGGGAACATAACATGTTCAGCCATACTCACAGATTTTTATGTGTGGTTCCAAACCAAATCAAACCCAAGGGATAAAACCTAACACTGAATTTAGAAAACCCACTTTTGTGTCATAAGATGTCAATATGAGATACATCAGTTACCGGTCCTAAGTGATAAGAAATATATCTCTGCTACAAACTAAGTAAAAATATATCTGTGCTACAGACTCAGTTAAATATATCTGTGCTACATGTATCTGGCCTAAATAAGTGCCTTTGGATTATTTAGTCAACAATATCCCATAAATATTTATCAGGCATATACTATTTAATAGTAACATCTATGTAATAGAGGTGAAAGAGTTAACAACAAAAAAGTTTCTGATCTTAGAAAATAAATAATAGATTTAAAAAACTCATACAGATGATGGGGAGATGAATAGATTGACTGATAACTGACAAGCTAAAAGAAATAGATCCTAAAAGAGATCTTAGGGGAGCAGGAGATCCCAGCTGGATCAGGAACAGAGTGGGAGAACAAGGAAAGAGATACCATGATAAATGAAGACCCCATGGGAATAGGAAGAAACAGAGTGCTAGAGAGGTCCCCAGAAATCCACAAAGATACCTCCACAATAGACTAGTGGTAATGGTCGAGAGAAAGCCCAAACTGACCTACTCTGGTGATCAGATGGCCAAACACCCTAACTGTCATGATAGAACTCTCATCCAGTGACTGATGGAAGCAGATGCAGAGATCCATGGCCAAGCCCCAGGTGGAGCTCCAGGAGTCCAACCGGCGAGAGAGAGGAGGGATTATATGAGTGAGAGATATTGAGACCATGATTGGAAAAAGCACAGGGACAAATAGTCAAACTAGTGGAAACACATGAACTGTGAACCAATAGCTGAGGAGCCCCCATGGAACTGGATCAGGCCCACTGGATAAGTGAGACAGCTGATTAGCTTGAACTATTTAGGAGGCTCCCAGACAGTGAGACTGAGACCTGTCCTTAGTGCATGAGCTGGCTTTTTGGAACCTAGGGCCTATGCTGAGACACTTTGCTCAGCCTTGGTGTAGGGAGAAGGGAACTGGATCTGCCTTAACTGAATCTACCAGGCTGAGCTGAATCCCCAGGGGAGTCCTTGCCTTGGAGGAAGGGGGAATGGGAGGTGAATTGGGGGGAAGGCGGGGTGGGGGGAGGAGGACAAGGGAATCCGTGGCTGATATGTAAAATTAAATTAATTATAAAATAAAATTAAAAAAAAGAATTTACTAAGTGTCTAAAAGTTCTCCAGAAAGAAATGACATTTAAGTTCATATTAAAATAACCTTCTTTCATTTGTTATATCTTTACTGACACTGATCACAGTGATTGAGTTTTAGTTGGAGTGGCTTTCGTACTGTGGGCTGGGTGGCTTAGAACTTAGAAATACATTCTGTCATTTGGAAGAATACAGGCCTACAGTTAAGGAGCTGGCCCTTCTCATTTACAGCTGGCTGTCCTCTCACTGTGTCCTCCTGTGGAGAGGGCAGAGACTAGAAGTAAGTTCTCTTCCTGCAGGGGCATTAATCTACTTCCTCATGTCCAAATACCACCCAAAAATTAGAAGACAGTTACTTTGATTGATGGATGCTCATTTAGTTTCATAATTGTTATAAAAAAAAAACTAAGCCGGGCGGTGGTGGCGCACGCCTTTAATCCCAGCACTCGGGAGGCAGAGCCAGGCGTATCTCTGTGAGTTCGAGGCCAGCCTGGTCTCCAAAGCGAGTTCCAGGAAAGGCGCAAAGCTACACAGAGAAACCCTGTCTCGAAAAACCAAAAAAAAAAAAAAAAAAAAACTAATGAAAAGGTATGTTGTTTCTTGATGGAAAATATTTTAGTCTCTTATTCTCTTTGTCTCCCCCCCTCTCTCTCTCTCCTCTCTCCACCCTTGTTTTGTCTGTTTTGTATTTCTTTCTTTTGGTTTGGTGTGTTGTGGTGGTATTGTGTTCCCCAATATGTTGTGCACCTTAACAAATGTATCTGGGGTCAGAGAATAGAACAGCTGCTAGATAGACATAGAGGCCAGAAAATAGTGCCACTCACACCTTTAATCCTAGCATTCTGGAGGCAGAGATCCATCCGGATCTCTGTGAGTTCAAAGCCACACTGGAAACAGCCAGGCATGTTGACACATGCCTTTAATCCCAGGAAGTGATGGCAGGAAGCAGAAAGATATATAAGGTGTGAGGACCAGGAACTAGAGCTGGTTAAGCTTTTGGCCTTTTAGCAGCAGCTCAACTGAGATCCATTCAGATGAGGACTCAAAGGCTTCCAGTCTGAGTAAACAAGATCAGCTGAGGAATGGGTGAGGTGAGGTGGCTGTGGCTTGTTCTGCTTCTCTGATCTTCCAGTATTGACCCCAATACCTGGCCTCAGGTTTGTTTTTATTAATAAGACCCTCTAACAATTCATGCTGTGGTGTGTCTGTTGTGCACATCCAAACATGTGAGTGTGGGGTGCAGCTGAGCATAAATCCAAGGCCTCGCACATACTAAGCAAGTGCCTCGGGCACTGAAAATACATTTTGAAATGCATTATTTGCTTATTTGCCTAGCTATTAAGTTGCCTTTGTAGAAGAATGGGGGGGAGCATATTTTGTGGGACTTAACATTAAGCCTCATATACTACAAAATTGTAATGTTAAAACATACCCCCAAAACAGACTGTATTAAACCTTTTGTCTCTAAAACTTCTTGTATACTCTTTGATGCTGGACACATGTTACCTCCACATTGTAACTGTAATTCTTGCTTGATAATTGTTTTGCTATATGTAATTTTACTATGTTAAAGTTAAAATCTTCCTTTTTGAAAAAAACAGAAAAGGGGAAGTGCTGTGGGATGTCCTGCATACTGTAAATATATGTTGCTATGATTAACTGATAAATAAACACTGATTGGCCAGTAGCCAGGCAGGAAGGATAGTGTAGGCGGGACAAAGAGGAGGAGAATTCAGGAAGGTGGAAGGCTGAGACAGGGAGACACTGACAGCCTCCATGAGGAGAAGCATGATGTAAGATACTAGTAAGTCACGAGCCACATGGCAAGGTATAGATTTATAGAAATGGGTTAATTAAAGATATAAGAACAGATAGCAAGCAGCCTGCCATGGCCATACAGTTTACAAGTAATATAAGTCTCTATGTGTTTACTTGGGGGATGAGAGTGGGGGAGATTTGTCCTGACCGTGGCCAGGCAGGACCAGGAAAACTTCAGCTACACCACATCACTGTGTACATGGTGCTTATGTATTCACATGCACTCCATCTTTTAATACTTTCTTTTAATCATCAGTCTCATTGAAATGAAAAGAAAAAGAGAAACAATCTCCATGTGTGAAGAAAGCAGGGAAATGTGCTTCTGAATGTCAGTGCATAGATAGATGGGAAATCGCGCTTGGTACAACTCTGCCATAAAGTGGAGCTCTGGCCTCAGCATGCCTCTCCTCCATCTGCCGCCCATCACTCTGACAGAAAAGGCTAACAGCACAGGGGTGATTAGCAAGAAAGAATAAATTCACTTCAGCTTTAATTACGAGTCTTTGTCCTTAATTTTTCGTTGGCTTAGAAGAACTACTACTCTTCCGTGTTTCTGCTCCACAGCTGATGTGTATGTCACACTTTACTTTGATATCATAAATGCATTTCATTTGGTACTTATTTCTAATTACAGACTTTATCCACAAATGTTACAGACATGCCCATATGCCAGAAGAAGTGTAACTAAGGCTGTTCAAATCTTACTAATTCAAGGACAAATGATCTGCACTGGCAGATGCTGCATCTGCCATACACGGAGAACTCTGGGATTTACAAATTTGCCCCTTGACCTATTTGTTTAATTCTTTGACTGATTCATTCATTTACTCATCAGCAAATATTCATTTGGTGCCTGTTATGTTCCAGGCATGATACAGGAGGAAACAAGAGGAAGAAAAATCTCCAGCAGCACATGTCCTGTATAATAGTGACTGAAGATACATCAATTGTTACAGGTTGAATTGCATGCCCCAAAGCTCATATGTTAAAGTCCTAATCCCTAGTACTGATATGTCAGCATGGAACTGTAGTTGGAGACAATGTCCTTAAAGGGGTAACTAAGCAAAAAAGAGACTGTTAGGGCGGGCTCTACTCCAGTACGACTGGTTTGGTTTTTTGTTGTTGTTGTTGTTGTTGTTGTTGTTTTTTAAGGGAAACACAGACAGTGCCCACATTAAGAAAAGGCTGTGAAAACAAAAGAGAATGCAAGCACCTACAAACTCAAAAACGTGGGGGAGGGGTGGTCTTAGAAGGAAGCCCACCCAAGCTGCCCCTGGATCTCAGGTTCCTGGCTTCCAGAGAGCTGAACTAATAAGTGTAGCTTGAGTTTTCCTGCCTGTCCCACAGTCAGGACAAATCTCTCTCACCTGCCAGGCCCACAGCTGCTCAGACCCGACCAAGTAAACACAGAGACTTATATTGGTTACAAACTGTATGGCTGTAGCAGGCTTCTTGCAAACTGTTCTTACAGCTTAAATTAATCCATTTCCATTAATCTATACCTTGCCACATGGCTCATGGCTTACCGGCATCTTCACATGCTGTTTCTCATCATGGCAACTGGCAGTGTTTCTCTGACTCAGCCTTCCACTTCCCAGCTTTATTCTCCTTTTTGTCCCGCCTACACTTCCTGCCTAGCCAATGGCCAATCAGTGTTTTATTTATTGACTAATCAGCAACACATTTGCCATACAGAACATCCCACAGCAAATAAGTGTCTGCTGTTAAGGCCAGCCAGGCAGTGGGATTTTGTTATGGCTGTTCTAGAAAATTGGTACATGAATATAAAGTAAACTGTATCACTTAGTACAAAATTAAAAGCTCTCTAAGAATAGAATAAGAGAACCACAGAAATAAGGAGGGACAGACATGTTGGTCTGTCCCTGAATATATCATTATAAAGTATGAACACCCTCAATTCAAAAAATAAAAACCCAATCAGAGAGTTACTAGGAAAAAAAGTTCTGTGAAGAATTTACCATATTATCATTTTCTTTTATTTTTCTTATTTTTCAATACTCATTGGGGCAAATTATGATCATTTGTGGGTATGTTTTACTTCAACAGGTTCTACACACTTACAATGCAAATTTAATCTGGCAAGGTGACCAGTACTGTCTCAGACTCTGATATTTTAGTATATAGTCTGGCCAATTTTCTTGGAATGAATATATTTATGTCTATTTTTAAAAACATATTGCATGTTTGTTTACATATTGTCAGTGTGTGTGTGTGTGTGTGTGTGTGTGTGTGTGTGTGTGTGTGTATGTATGTGTGTGTGTGTGTGTGTATACACATGTACATGCATGGGCACACAAAAAACTACAGACAACTAAGGAATGCTGAGAGTAAGAAACATAGTCTCCCCAGGGAAGAGTACACCAATTGGTTAACAGATAGCAAAAGGTTTGAGAACATACGTGCAAGCAACATTATACAGAATGAACAGTTTGTAGTATTGTATTAAGGAATACATACATATATATATAAATATATATATGTAACAATAATTAACAAAAATAGAAGACATGAATTTGACAGACAGCAAGGAAGGTATATGGGAAGGTCTGAAGGGAGAGTAGAGATGGGAGAAATGATGTAATTATATTATGATCTCAAAAGACAAACCAAATAGCTTTTTAAAATGCAAAACATACATTTTACTTAAATATTTGTGCATATGTGTGTGCACACACTTGTGTGTGTCTCTGTGTGTGTGTGTGTGTGTGTGTCTCTCTCTGTGTGTGTGTGTGTGTGTTTATGCGTGCACACACATGTCAAAGAGCATGGGAGAAGGTCAGAGGACAATCCTCTGCAGTCAGTTTCTTCTTTCCACTAAAATTCTGATCCTGGGGCTTGGTGGCAGGCGCCTTTATCTGCAGAGCTGCTCACTGACCCTAAATTTTTTTCGTTGTACATCTAGTTTCTTTGAGTCCAAAACTCAAGATATCTCAATCTAATATAACAAAAACAATGACAGCATAGCTAACTTTGAAGCCGTAGTTTTTGTTGTTTTTTTTTTCCTCTTAATGATAAGAGTAGAAATTGAAATTTTCTAGGAGATGGATGCCCAACAAATCAGAATTTTCAAACACTGGCAAATTGTCTTATGATATCATCAAAGAGCGGAGTGAGGGATAATTCAAAGGATTTGACCCCTGTTCAATCCTGCCTCATGCAGATGTGCACACCGCCCATTCTGGAAGAATCTTTCTTTGTATTTGCTCTCTTCATAACCAGCACAGACGTGGAATCAGGACCTCCTAAGAGGACATCCATGGGTGTGATTATAAGTAAGGCAGCAATTTCATTCTCTTTCAATTTTTATGTTTTCCTACTTCTTTGATCCTAAAAAAAAATAACAGTTTAGAAATTGTAATTCCTCTGTACTATGTACTATGAACTGTGCCTAGTATTATTGTTTCTCTACCACTATTACGCTTAGTTTCCCCTACAAGGGTAGAATAAATAGAATCAAAGAAGAAAAGGATATTGGTATGCCTGGGAAACTAAATGATGCCAGGTCTCTATTAGCATGCCAAGAAGGGTGTCCAAAATGCATCCTAAGTGTTAGGTTTTAAATCTTCCTTTTAGAAAGTATGTTATTTGAGGAGAGATAGAAATACAATGGGAGATGGAGACAGAAACTGGAGATAAGGAGAGAAAAAATTATAGGTGGGTAGAAATGCAGCAGCAAAAACTGTCAGAATCTCTGGTCAAAATTTTTAGTATAAAAAGCAAAACATAATAGAAAATGTGAGGGAGCCAAGTTATTCTTATGAAGTATGGACTTTCTCTTGCCTTCTCTGTTTACCATAACTAATCAGTGGTTTTTCATGCTTTGAAAAATCTGATATTCAATGCCATTTCATCTTCTTCCCAGGGTTGCTTATATTACACAGCAAGGAAGTCGGTATACTGCTTTATTGATCCTCGAATCTCTATATGAGAAAAGGATGGAATGTGAAAACATTTACTTTGTGTGAACTCAAAATATTGAGGTCGTATGAAATGTAAACGATAACTATGGTTTAAATCCTAATATGTGACCCCCATAATCGACTCTGAAGTAGGGGATTTCTGCTGTGGTGGGGAATGAGAAACAAGGCCAGAAGAGTGGTGGTTCCCTTCCACAGACAGCTGCTTCTTTACCAACAAGGATGGACCAGGTCCTCAGCCAAGAACTCCCCACACATTGACACTTGGCTGCTTTCCATTCATGATGAGGCTCATGACATCTTTTTTTGCTACTCAAGATGGTCCCTAGCATGTACTGCCCACCCAATCTGGTCCCCACCTGTTTCACCTCTGCAGGGTGGGCTCCATCCTGTTTGACTAACAGCTGGAATGGGTTCCCAGAAACCTAAATCCTGAGTCTGGCACATACTACAAGCAACTGGCCACCCAGTTCTTCACAGCAGCTTATCCCCCCGACACTCCACATTACCTTCTCTTGGGAGCAGCTCCGTTTGAGGAATCTTTTTGTAGTGAGCCCCTCCAGCCTCTTATCCTCAGCTAGTCCCAGACATTTGAACCCACTTGTGTCCTCACAGATAAGGCCAAACTCTAGAGATGCTATTGTTCCTGTCAGGGTTACTACCCTGACTAGGGCTGGCCAAGACACAGCTCTGCTCTCAGATAGCTATGAGTTCAGTCATATTAAGTCATCAATTAGCTATCTAGGCCACAGCCACTGACAGCTTAACATGTACCTTCTGTCTGTCTTGCCAAATGGTACCTTTCTAGGATTATCTTATGGAGGAATAGACTGAATTTGGAACTAAAAAAGAGACTCCAAGGGAATGTGAACACTTAATCTCTAAAGGTCTCTGTTTGCTGTGAAGATTAAACAGGATGGTGCTTATTAAAGAGCTTAGAACAAAATACAGGACCTAAGAGTTTCTCAGTATGAGTTAATTGAAGTTTGAATTGGATTTTTAAAATCATTGAATACCAAAAGAATAAAGCAATAAGTAAAATGACAGAGTTGGAATTTCTTAAATGAACCTGAACAACTCTAGCTATTCAGAAATAACTAGAAACATGTGGCTTAGAAAATTAGATTTCTAAACATTTACTTTTCTCTTTAAAATATTCTGTTTGGTTAATTTGGTTAATTTCATTGTAACCAAATATCCAATGTTCATCAAAAGAGAATGCATAGAATGGGCCACTAATAATAATTACTACAAATCTCCAACAGTCACCAGAATCTAGGAGATGCCACGGATGTAGTATCTGTGAGAGCCTTTGTTAGGAAACACAGCTCTGGAAACATAATAATATCATAATAGTGGCTTCAGGAAAGTGAGAGAATATGGTTCTGGTGTTTGTCCTCCACCAAGTTTATAGTGATCTATCACAACCCCAAGAATATAATCTTGTGACTGACATAAATTCATATAATTAGTATCTTCTGGCTATGTGGTGGTTAGTTTTGTCAACTGGACACAACCTAGAATCCCCTGGGGGAAAAATTATCAATAAGGGACGATCTACATTGGTTTGCCCAGTGAGGATATCTGTGGGGGATTATCTTATTAAGTTAACTGATATGGGAGGATGCAGTCCACTATGGGGAGTACCATATCCTAGACAGGGCTCCTAGCTATATGAGTGGACAAGCAAGCAAGTGAACATGTTTGTTTTCATTTCTCTCTGCTCTTGCCTGTGGATGTGATGTGACAAGCAATTTGAAGTTTCTGCCTTGACCGACTCACCATGATGGACTGTAACCTGGACTTGTAAACTGAAATAAACCTAAGTTGCTTTTTGACAAGGTTTTCTTATCCTAGCAGTATAAATAAAAAATCAAACAGGTTATTATCACAAAACCACAGGCCAGATAGCCGAAACATTGACTTCTTAGAGTTGTAGATATGAAAAGCCCAAGACTAAGATGTCAAAAGACCCAGTGTCTGCTGAAGGACCACCTCCTGGTCCTCTTCTGGTACCTTCATTTGGCTAAGAAACAAAAGAATCAAACTCTTATCAATTTTCTTATACTAATTTTAATCCTATCATAAGTCCTCTGCCCTCACCACCTCCCAAAGACTCCCAGCACTGTTCCTTTAGAGGTCAGAGATGCACACACTTAGTCTATGGTGTTGATTCAATGAGGAGGCTCTAAGAACCATCCCATTATAGGTTAGAGACTGACGTTCACTCTGTAATATTGCTTCAATGATGCTTTAGTAGCATAGACTCCACTCTTAGTTCTTTATTTTATATCACACTCTCACAACCATTTCCACTAGTGAAGAGATGCCTTGACACTCTTCACCATGGGGTTGTAAGGAAAGCCCAGAAATTCAGCATACAACTTCAAACAATTTCTAATTACTCTTGCCATTGCCTGTGTTATGCTCAAATTTGCAAATTCACTTGTTTACCCTAAATATTTCCCTATGTACACATACATATATTCATATATATTACATAGTGTACGTATATTATGTATTATACACAGCAGTTTGATTTGCTATCAATATGACCAAATGGAAGAATAGGCAGCTGCTTCATTCACATACAATCCAGAACTAGGAATCTGTGACTGACTGGTTAGGCATCTTAACACTGGCCAGCAGCCTTCAGAGTTAATTAAACAATTAAACCAGGCTTAATTAAACATTTTGTTCATCAAGGTTATCTTGAGATGCCTGTTACATAACTGTAGCTGATTTTTTTTTCCTATGTCCTGCCTGGCCCATGGTCAGGACAAATCTCTCTCATCTGCCAGTCCTGCAGCCGCTCAGACCCAAGTAAACACACAGAGGCTTATATTATTTTTAAACTGCTCAGCCATTAGCTCAGGCCTACCACTGACTAGCTCTTACATTTAAACTAACCCATAATTCTTATTTATGTTTAGCCTTGTGGCTTGGAACCTTTCCCAGTTCTGCCTTCACATCTTGTTTCCTCAGTGTCTGACTGGCGACTCCTAACTCGGCCTTCCTCTTCCCAGAATTCTCCTCTCTGCTTATCCTGCCTATATTATACTTCCTGCCTGGCTACTGGCCAATAAAGGTTTTATTTGTCAACCAAATCAGAGCAACACACATTCACAGCATACAGAAAGACATCCCCAGCACATACCTGATTATAAAAGGTGCAACATGAGATGCTCAAAGGAAAATGAGCATACCCATAAAGAAATAGATACAAGAGAAGAAAGCATATTCTAGTTTATTGAACACATTCCCATATGGAAACCAAAAGGCCTCCTAACACACACCAAAATCCCATTCTTTGTATGTTTTCCTTTTCTACTAACATAGATGAGGTATACAAGTAGAAAAACTTACACACATAAGGAGCCATTTACTGTATTTAAAACACACACACACACACACACACACACACACACAAAATCCATCATACTTACCCATGGCAGGAAGTTTCTTTGAGGAATAAGAACACCTCCCTTCCCTGAAGTAGCAAGCAAGCCCATTGCCTCCACAAGCTTGGATGTATGTTTTGGGGAAATCCTTTCACATCTATCCCAAAAATCCAACTAAGTGGGGATCCATGGCCAAAATATTGCTTCATCAGCCTACCAGACAAAGTGGAAAATCAGTAATACATTTGTATCATTGGAAAAGATAGAGGAAACAGACGATTATGATTTTAACCTTTTTCTACAACTTAGTATTTTAGAAATGTTATCAAAGAATTCAGGGATCACCACTAAATTTAGCAAAGACCCAAAGTGGGAGTATAGAGAAGTCATAAGGCTATCAGGAGATTGGCAGACTCAAGGATAATGGGTTCCCAAAAAAAGATGGCATCACTACAAAGTAGAGTTTGAATCTGCATAATTGTTTTGTTTGGGCTCCAAGAGAAGACATTAAAATACAGATATGAACAAAAGTGTTTCCTTAGTAGACGATTTTAAAAAACACCAGTGAAAAAATGACAACAAAAAAGAGAAGAGAAAAGTAATTCAATAAAGGTTTCTTTGCAGATGAGGTTCCCTCCACAGACAAGCACCCAGGAAAGTTAAACAAATACAGGGAATCCCAAAACTCATCAATTCATCAGACTTGCTGAGTGGGTTATTAGAATTCCAAACAAGCTTTTATGCTAAAATTATGTCCTAAATAATATGTTCAACAAAATAATTCCATTTGTTTATTTATCTTTTAGTTAAGATGTTATTGAACTGAACCACCACAGATACACCAGCCCAAGCAATTTTCATTTACAAGTCCTTCAGCATAATGATCCAGTTCACCTAATTTGTCTTCTAGTTCTTCTAGAAATATTTTTATGTCTCTGATGTTTAAGATCTCTCATACAGTAGATGAAAATGTTAAACTTAACATAAAACATTATATACTAAGAAAGCATATAGATGTGAAACTTAAGAAATATCTGTCTTCAAATTTTCTTCCTAAATAATTTAAAAGGCCAAGACCCATCACTTTACATTCAATTTTTTTTTTCAAATAACCAGCTATCTGTTTAATGATAGTATGCCAACTAAGTTATTTTATAATTCTTATGTGTTCTGAATACACATTAAAAAAAACTTTGGGAGGCCGGGCGGTGGTGGCGCACGCCTTTAATCCCAGCACTCGGGAGGCAGAGCCAGGCGGATCTCTGTGAGTTCGAGGCCAGCCTGGACTACCAAGTGAGTTCCAGGAAAGGCGCAAAGCTACACAGAGAAACCCTGTCTCGAAAAACCAAAAAAAAAAAAAAAAAAAAAAAAAAAAAAAAAAAAAAAAAAAAACTTTGGGGAACGAAAATTAGTCAAGGATACATTAAGGAATAAATATAAAACTTCCTCTTGGATTAGTTTGATCAAGTCTGAGCACAAATTTGAATTCTCTACTTCTCTCCCTGTCTTCCATCTATTTTTAGTTTGAGGTTATTGGCCTTTCTGTAGTCTATCTTTTGAGTGTGTGTGTGTACATAATCTGTCCCATTACCGTCGTGTGTGTGTGTGTGTGTGTGTGTGTGTGTGTGTGTGTATCTGCGTCTGTGTGTGTGTATGTGTGTGATATCTGTTGTATCTGTCACTAACACAGTTCTTTGTTCTGTATTTATTGAACAGGACAGAAAAAAAAATTGTATGAGAATTAACATGTGGTACTTGATTTTGTTCACATTTGTAATAACAATTGTGTGATACTTTTTTTTACAAAGCTCTTTAACAGAGTTTTACAGGGGAAGAAGTTATTTAACTAAATGTAACTAGTCCAGAAGAGCACTCAAACCTACAGACATTATCAACCTATATCCATATGTTGCTTCTAACATTTATGGGGTATTTGTTTTGTTTAAGAATATCTTCAGTCTGTTGGATACTTTCTGCAAATTATTACAACACACACAGTCGGGGCATGGAAGAATGTTCAACTTAAAACTAAAGTCATGCATTTAGCTTAAGTTGTAAAAGTTGAACCCATGGTAAATAGAAAGCATAGTAAGACTGGTTACATTGTTCTCCAAAAGGTAGGTTAAACAAGTTGAGTACACAGTAAGACACCAGGCTGACCGGGCAGTGGTGGCACACGCCTTTAATCCCAGCACTGGGGAGGCAGAGCCAGGCAGAACTCTGTGAGTTTGAGGCCAGTCTGGTCTACAGAGCAAGATCCAGGACAGGCACCAAAACTATTCTACAGTGTACTACCTCTCAGAAATCTGAGAACTCTTCCTTATAAAAGATAATTTGCCAAAGTGCTATTGTCTTTGGTCACTATCAACAGTATCACAGATGTTAAGAAAATATATTACTTGAGGTTGAAAATATTCTGGCACTGATTAACATAATATATTATTTGCTCATGATAAGACTATAGGGAAAGAAAGATTAAACTTAGCTTAAGAGAATATAAACATTCTTTACAAATAAAGGACTGGCAAGATGGTGCAGCAGGTAAAAATGCCTGCAGCCAAAACTGACTACCTGAGTTGGCTTTCCAGGACCCACATGGCGGAAGGAGAAAACCAACTCCCACATACTGTTTTCTGTTTTCCACATATGCTGAGACACACGTGAATCCACACACATATAAACACGTGCACACACAAACACACATACACACAGAGAGACTAATTTTAAATTTTTTAAATAAAGTCTCATCAAGAGGTAGAGAAAATTGGTAGCTCTTCGAGACAAATTATTGTATTTGTGAGAAGGGAGGGTAGAGAAAAAAAAAACATGACAACTCTGGCAATTTTCCCCTAAAACTCCAGCATAAAAACAAACCTTCCATCATCTATATCTACAAATCCTAGTTGAGATTTTACCTTAACTGAGTCTACCAGGTTGATCTCAGTCCGCGGGGGAGGTTTGCCCTGGAGGAGGTGGGAATGGGGTGTGGGCTGGGGGGAAGATGAGGGGGACCAGAGGGGGGGAGAACAAGGGAATCCGTGGCTGATATGTAGAACTGAATTGTATTGCAAAATAAAAATAAAAATTAAAAAAAATTTACATTTAGTCCCAATGCTTTCTTTTCTTGCTCTCAAACTACACCACAAATTAGAGTCATCCTGAACTTATTTTTAAAAGAACAAAAGGGAGGAAGTAGGAGTATTAGTTTATATGTTTTGTCACCCAAGTTATCAACAAAAAATTAATATTACATAATTATTTTACATATCCAAATATTTAAACATTTAGATAGATAGATAGATAGATAGATAGATAGATAGATAGATAGATGATAGATAGATAGATAAGATAGATGATTGATTGATAGACAGACAGATAGACATGTAGATAGATAGATAGATAGATAGATAGATAGATAGATAGATAGATAGACGATCATAGATAGGTGAAAGATAGATAGATAGATAGATAGATAGATAGATAGATAGATAGATAGATAGATAGATAGATGATAGAAAGGTGATAGACAGTCATGTTTCCAGCCTTCATTATCTTCTCATCTGCATGTCCTGTCTCATCACACACTTATCCCACTAAAAAGTAAATATGGAAATTGCTCACAGAAAATCTGGAAAATTAACTTTAAATATTGTCCATATTAAAAATGTTATTGGTCATGTGGCGGTGGTATACTCCTTTAATTCCAGCACTTGGGAGGCAGAACCAGGAGGATCTCTGTGGATTCGAGGCCAGCCTGGTCTATAGAGCGAGATCAAGACAGGCACCAAAACTACACAGAGAAACCCTGTCTCGAAAAAAAAAAATGTTACTGATGTCTAAAAACTGTATTGTTGAAATATTTGTTGAGAAATCAGAATAGTTTATAAGAATATTAGAATGATTTTTGTTGATACTTTCGATGACACCAACAAGCAAATCTTGTTTCCTGAAAGCAAAAACAAAATTGATATTTATTCACCTTGCTTAAACAGAGCTGTCAAACTTGATAGATCTTCCATAATGCCAGTGCTAAAGCTTGAAGTGAAAGCATTCAAAACTCTTTAAGACTTGGGGCTTCCTTTTAAAAATTAAGTGTATTTTTAAGTATTTTTGCTTTTATATCTCTCAATAGCTGCGATTTGAATGCCACTCTTTTTGTTCCAGTTAGAACCTATAAATAATTCACATTGTTAGGAAACAACCTGTAGGAGAAAGAAACAGCACAAACAAGCCGTGCTTGTGGAAAAATACGTCCTGATTGAATGAAGCAGATTTTACAAAGAAGACTGTAGGATTCAGGGTTGCAAAGGGATGTGTTACACTTACTAAGAAAAAAGAAGCAAAGAGGTTGCACACACACACAAAAAAAAAAATTGTCAAGCATTCCCGCAGTAAACGTTCACCAGATGAAACTTCTCTGGTTCCTTACCCCTTACATAACACACCAGGAAACTTCCCTTAGGTTGAAAACAATTTCTTTTCTTTTTAATGATTTTTTTTATCTCTCTCACTCTCCCTCTCTGTCTCTCAGGTGTGTGTGTGTGTAAATGTTCCACATTGAGCATGTCCAAATTTGAGCAAGGCAGAGATTTCAAACCATTGAAGCTCAAGTCTGTGTTTCTGACCAGACTTAACATGAAGAGTGTCCATCTCTACAGCCCTGATGCGACTTACACATGTTGCGTTGAAAGGCAAGCCAGCCAGCAATCCGAAGGACTGTTTTGGCTGGATCACATGGAACTGATAGTAAACCTGGAGTCTTTAGGGTATAGGTTGTTTTTAACATGGTCCTTGTTTTATGTTTTATTGTACAACTTAAATAAGTGCAGCACTTTAAAGTGATTCATAAAATTATCACCCTTATAGTATATTTTATATTCCAAGTGTGTGCATAAGGAAGGCATGCATCAAACATTTCTCAGCTCCTGAAGTTTGTATATTCAGACTCAAAAGTGCATTCTTTTATTTTAGTTTTATGTTCTTTGAAACTGAAATATCTGTTGAACCAAAGTGCAAAATAAAGGTGACTAGACAGAAAAATGATTATATAAGAACAGTCTCCACATTTTCATCTACAGAAGCTAAAATTCATGAACAAAGAGATTATCATTGACCCTAAACTGCCTTATTGGCCAGGATTGTGCTCATTACTAGCACTTGGGCTGAACTGTCTACAAAGAGTCAGATAAGAAGACAAACCTTCAGGATGCAGGAAAGTAATGCACTCAGTAACTTGCTGTGATTCTTATAGAAATCCTGTGCATTGGCTACACCTGAAAAATTGGTTTAAAGTGGGTTATTTTTTTTAATGCCAGTAAGTGGAATATAGCTCTGTAACATTCATCTCTTTCGGTGAGTAGCCAACTGGGCTAATTTTAAGTCACTGATCTAGAGCCGGTATGCCTAGAGTAATATAAAATGTAACAGAATAATGTAAAATGACATTTAGTTACCACTATCATTATAAAAAAAAATCACATAGGAAAAATTATGAGGTTTTTTTTTAAGTCAAATCATTTTAATAGTCAACTTTAAAAATAGAAAGAAATCCTGTCATGTATAACAATATGACTAAGCCCATTCAGAAGGATGCTAAATTAAATAAATCACTAACAGAAGGAGAGCATAGTATGGTGTTATTTATTAACACTTACAGACAAGTAATATTATACTGACTGAGGGAGTTGTATTTATATATTTAGGTATATATATATATATATATATATATATATATATATATATATCAATCAATGAAAGAAAAAGAGACCATGAGTTTGAAAAGAACAAGGAGGGTACATGGGAGGGTTTGGAGGAAGGAAAATGAAGAGGGAAATAATATAAGTATAAACTCAAAAATATCTTTAAGAAACTGTCAAGATCATAGAAAAAGAGAGTAGAATGGGGTTACAAAGAGACAACATGGAGGGAACTTGGAAATTTTTCTGCAGTGACTGCAAAGACTTCCAGGAAGTTGCTTTGCCAGTCTAGCTTCAGCTACATGGTTCATTTATTTTCTATCCCATAGTATGAGGAGAATCAGTGGAAGTCCCATCCATGGAGTTCCCAGGTTCTTTTAGGAAATACTGAAGACTTTCTCTAAGTTCCATAGAGCACACAATCAATATCTGCAAAGAAGCAGTTGTCACATTGCATGCCCCTCAACAAACTGATGATATCCTGGCTGTGGCTTTAAACTCAAGTGTTATATAAGTTCGTGCATGTAACAAGCTGCCACCATTGTGTTCAACGTATTATATTCCAGCTACCTAATTTTCTGCCTTGCTCATTCCTAAGTGTACAGTGAGAGAGAGAGAGAGAGAGAGAGAGAGAGAGAGAGAGAGAGAGAATATCTATATACATAGAGAGAGTAAATGTATATAGAGAGGGGAGATTTATCAGAACAGCTTATAGGCCTTGGTCCAACCAGTCCAACAATGATAGTCTATCAACTGAAAGTCCAAGAATTCACAAGCTTGGATGTCTCTGCTTCCATTAGAATCCTCAAGAAGTAGACTGTAATGCCAGTGAAGGAATAAAATTGTCAGTGAGAGAGGGGCAAAGAGGAAAAGAGAAAGCTTCCTTCTTCCATGCCCTTTATACAGTCTGCCAGGAGAAATGAGGATTAAGGTGGGTCTCCCCACCTCAGAAGATCTGATTAATGGGGTCTTCCTAGTTAATCCCTCACAGACATACCCAACCACTTGGGTTTTGGTTAATTCCAGATGCAGCCAAGTTGATAACCAAGAATAGCCATCACAAGTCTACTCCTTGTCAACATTTATGCCGTGCTTAATTTCCAAATTAAAACAATAACCAGGTCATAATTATGCTTAACATGATAATGACTACCCCACATACAACCTCAAACACATTATAAATTTTAGAACAGATGGCAATGTCCCTTGAGGAATATTCTTTTAGTATCTGAAAACTTGAAATATGATAAGCACTGTTACTCTTACAATCCATGTCACATGATAAAGAAATTGAACAAAATACAAATATCTGTACAAATACACTCTTAACAAAATATGACAGAAACACTCATGTCAATTATTATCCTTATTTCTGCAGCTGGAGTTCCTTGGTCAGAAACAACACTGTGTGGAAAGCCATGACAATGGATAAGGCATTCTTCAAGTCCATGGATGGTGGTTTTCAGGGGAAGGAAACAACCAGACTTTCCTGGGTTTGTCAAAGCTTGTACAGGTCAGATTATTAATGGATTTTTGACTGAAGTCAGACTCACAGTAGGTCCAATGGGTCCCTGAACTCACCCTGCGATTATTTCCCCAGTCTTGGAATTGTATTATTGGGATAGATATACTTAGAAGTTGCCAGAATTCCCACATTGTTTCCCTGACCTGTGGTGTGAGGGCTATTATGGTTGGAAAAGCTAAATGAAAGCTTTTAGAGCTGTCTCTGCCAGGGAAAATAATGAACAAAAAACAGTATCACATCTCAGGAGGAACTGCAGAAGTTAGTGCCACCATCAAGAACTTTAAAGATGCAGAGGTAGTGATTCCCAGCACATCTCCCTTTAACTCACCTATGTGACCATTTAGAAGATACATGGATCATGGGTACAGGTAGCTATTGAAAACTCAATCAAGTAGTGACTCCAATGGCAACTACTGTACTAGATGTGGTGTCCTTATCACCATGTGGAAGAGATATCCAAACTCTGGTGTCTTACAGCATTATTCATAATAGTCAAAATATAGAATCAATCTAAGTATCTATAAACTGGTGAATGGATTAAAAAGTGTAGTGTGCATTTTGTTATATAAGGAATGCTATTCAAAAAGAGAGCTTACCTGTCCTAGTCTGGGTTCTATTGCTGTGATAAACACTAGAACCAACAGAAACAGAGAGTAAAGTATGTATGCCACTACTGGACCCTTAGGGTTACTGTGCCATGCTGGTTAATGTTGTGGTTCACAGGCATCATAGCTGGGTAGGGCTATTGGCTGTTTCTTTCCTTTGACCCTCCTTTGAAAGCTTGCATGTTGTCTGTTCTGGTACCATGAATGCTAACCTTAGACAGGAGGCTGAATTTTTTTAATTGTGTCTGTGTGTGTATGTGTGTCCATGTGTGTCTATATGTGTATGTGTATGTCTGTGTGTCTGTGTAAATAAATCTGTTTAATTGTTTTGTTTAGAGTTTGTGGTCTTCTGAGATAGGGTCTCATGTAACCTAGGCTGGCCTTGAATTCCTGATTCTTTTGCTTTAACCATTGAAGTTCTAAGATTATAGGTATGTACTATCATCCCTGGTTTAAATTTGATTAATTAGTATGATGCCTCACATCTATAGAATAGTGTAAGAGTTTATGTGGGTTTATTTTTTTGAGAGAGGCAAAATAAGGGAAGTGTCTGAAGCTCTGGGTGTGAGTAGGTGTGAAGCAAAGCTCTGAAAACTGTCCCTGCCTGATGGGTCTTCTTACTGCTGTGGATGTCACTCTGTATGCTGTGAATGTGTGGCTCTGATTGGTTAATAAATAAAGTGCTGATTGGCCAGTAGCCAGGCAGGAAGTATAGGCAGAACAAAGAGAGAGGAGAATTCTGGGAAAAGGAAGGCTGAGTCAGGAGTCGCCAGCCAGACACAGAGGAAGCAAGATGTGAAAGGAGAACTGGGAAAAGGTACCAAGCCATGTGGCTAAACATAAATAAGAATTATGGGTTAATTTAAGATGTAAGATCTAGCTAGCAAGAAGCCTGAGCCATTAGGCCATACAGTCTGTAAATAATATAAGCCTCTGTGTGTTTACTTGGGTCTGAGAAGCTGCGGGGTCCATGGGGCTGGGCAGGACCGGAAAAAAACTTCAGCTACATCTTACCATTTATTCAGACGTCTGAATGCTACATCTCCTAAAAGCCATAGGTATATTTATATATTCAAGGTACATCAATAAGCAGAACGCCCACATCATGTTATTTCCATCTTCCCAAGAGTATTTCTGCTCTTACTGATGTGTGTGTGTGCTTTTTAATCCTTGAGGAAGATTACTGTAGAGTAGAGTATGCTAATACATATTGATTTAGACCTTTGACACCACTCAAAGAGTAAAGGCTAAAGCCTTCTTTCTTTTAAAAACCAATTTGCATATCATTCTTAATTCTGTGAGAGGGTTATCTATTATAATATCCATCAAGCATAATAAGTAATTCAAAATATATGTGATCAACTATGTTTCTTCTAGTTTGCAGGAATATATTAAATTAATATGTTGATCTAGTATGCTTTTGCCTAAGTCAGTGATGCTTTGCTCCAATTAAGCTACTATTTTTAAATCTATTTTATCAATTATTTTTCTCAGAAAAAATTCAACAAAAAAATGTTTCTCTTATCTACTAAATTATATAGTCTTTTCTGTAGCAGAGTTAAAGAAATTTTTGCCTATGTATTTTGAGTCATATATAGAATAACTAGCATCTACTCAATATAATATTAAATGGGGTACATTATTAAATAAAACAATATCTGTGAAATGTTTGCCTGCCTATCATTTAAACAGTAATCAATATCAACTTTCATTTTTAATATTATTCTTTAGATTGTAAACATTTTTCTGAAGTCTTATGATCTGTTAGCATCAAAGTGCTTGATTTAAGTAAAACTGATCCTTATTAAAAGGTTAGTCATTGAATGCTATCCAGCAGTTTGGGAAAGCTTTCCAGTTTAGGAATACAGCAATCCTGTCATCAAACAAAAATATATGTAAGGGGCTAGAGGAGCCTAGCAATGGTGAATACCAAGGCTTACAGTTTTAACAGCAACATGGACAAAAGTCAAAGAGTTTATCAGTCTTATGGCACTTATAGATAGCACTGGTCTCCAGAAGGTCTCTTGACCCATCAAACCACAGTCCATGTTCCCTGTAAACAACTGGGAGTGGAAGAGAAATACAGCCATCCCATGAAGCTGAGGAGCACATCTGAGCTGATTTCTGGAGGTAGAGGTCTCTTCTTTTGCGTGGGGTGAAAGCACCCAAGATATGTTCACCAACCATTAGTCTAAGCCATGTGATCTCCCACTTCACAGTTAGAAATTTATATGGATGCTTCATCCTCCTCACAGCCAGCACCTCACTGCAAACTATTCAAAACCAGCATGGGACAGAAACCTTACAATTAAAGGTAAATGCTATAATGTTGTGATGGCAGAATGGTTAACTAAGGCTTTGAACTCAAAAGGTGAATACCTATTAATTGTTTTAAAGTAAGAATGGAATAAAAAAATTATAACAAAAATAAACAGAAAGGACCAGTCTCTCCTTTGATCCCCCCGCCCCTTGAGAATCAAATTCTGTCTATTAAGGCATCATTTCTGTGGGGCTTATGTGGTTCCTTTGCAAATATGACCTTAAAGAAGAATAAATTACTATGGTCAGTATATTAAATTTAATCATTTAACTCATATAATTTGACATATCTAGAAAACAAGTGAATAGAATCATCAGTTGAAATGCTAATCATCATAGAAAATTGTTTGTATCCAGATATTCTATTTTAAAGTGCCCCCCTCTCTCTCATGTATGTGTGTCTGTCTGTTGTGTGTCTATGCATGTCTGTGGAAGCCAACAGTAAGCACTGACTGTCTTCCTCTATCTCTCTCCATCTTATTATTTTTTGAGACAGCACCTGTCACTGAACCTGAAGGGAGACTGGATAGCCAGCAGTACCTTCCCTGTCTCAAAGTCCATGCATTGGGGTTAATGACATCCAACTACAAGACCATATTTTTTAACATAACATTTTCTTAATCTTATGAGAATTCCATTCATGTATACAGTGTATTTTAATTGCATTCAGTCCCCACTCCACCTTCAGACTCATCTCAGATATCTCCTGCCCACACCCCCACACCTTCCCAATCAAGCCATCATTCTTCTATTAATTTTATTTATTCTATGTGTCTTTTACATCATGTATCTTGATCCCATTCATTTCCCCATCCCTTCACATCCACCCTCTGCCCCTACACACACCCCAAATAAAACAAAATTCAAGAGAAACAAGAAAAAGAAAAATTAGATAAATTAAGAAGGTAAAAAGTTTAAAATCTCATCATAGAAGTTCTAGTACAACACCATGAGTCACGCTGTGTACCCCTTTGTCCATATACCTTTATTTGCAAGTGTTCGTTGCAAAGAGTCGTTGGTCTGGTTTGAGGTCTCTGGTCTATACTATCCTATTGATGCTGGGCACTTGCTTGTTAGCGCAGATGTGGGTGAGCCAGTCCCGAAGTTCTTAGCATGGGAGAGCTGGCGTATTTCACATCTGGCGGGCCAATCTTACAGCTACCCAGACCCAGACCCAAGGATATGACTTGGCCCAGCCCATCACCACCCCATCTATGATCTGCTGGAGCATGTGAAGGGACTAGAACTGCAGACCCAAAGCTGCGGGATGTCCACAACACAAGGCAACAACAGAGTATCCAGGAGAAGCCTTCATTCTTGAGCACCAAGCTTGCCAGCCCCCAAAATCAGCTGCTTTTTAATGATTAACTTTGTCTTGGCTTTGTTTACTTTCCAGAGGAAAGAACCATAGTGATGAAATTGTAGCAAACAGATAAAGGGAGGATGACAAAAATGTGTGACATGAATTCTCTTCCTTTCCCAGCCTTACTTAACTCGTGCAGAGACACATCACAACGAAGTGCAGTGTAACAAGAGGTCTAGATGCATTTGTTGGCAGCAGAAGCATGTGTCTGCTCAACAGTCCCTAAGTAACCCTTCTGTGATGGATCTGAATAAGCCATTAAGGCTCTAACTGGTAAATGAGGCATGTCATTACACTGTATTTATAATAAAAAGAAAAGCATCCATAAGGACTATTTGCCTAGAGCCTCCTGGGCTCCTTAAACACTCACAGGATAGCTCTCCATGTGAACAGGAGCAATAAAACTGAAGCCTGGCATCTTAGCAAGCTTGTTATCAA
This sequence comes from Peromyscus californicus insignis, assembly GCF_007827085.1. Taxonomy (NCBI): domain Eukaryota; kingdom Metazoa; phylum Chordata; class Mammalia; order Rodentia; family Cricetidae; genus Peromyscus; species Peromyscus californicus. The sequence goes on along the minus strand of NW_026294458.1, from coordinate 60,452,248 downwards.
AATTCCCTGAAGTCGTGACCCTCCTTCTCAGATGCTTTGCCTGTGGTTTACATTAACTCAGGTGCTTGATTCAGCTGTGGTCTAAAAGGTTTGGGAAGTGATTTGTCCTCTATCTACTTACCCTGTGGGACTTCCTGGTTAAAGTAATATTCTTCCATACTTACCTCTATGTTGGTAGGAGGACTTTCCCCGGTACTTGGGACCCTTTTCAATTGCTCTTAGCCAGATCAAAACACTGAATTGATCGTGCTCTTGGTGGTGATGGTTGAGTCTGGCCCATTTTTGGTTTTTTTGTTTTCTTTTTTTTCTTCCTTTTTACAGAGACGGCCAGAGGTTCAGTGTGCTAAATTCAACTCTAGGATCAAGTTGTGGTCTGTATTTTGGAATGGTCAATGTTGAAAGCTGAAACTCTGGAAGAGTAGGGAATGGTTCTGGAAACATAATTGGATTTTGAACTTTCTCCCTTGTTTTTATGTATAATTAATATGTGTATTTATCATGTGCTGTCAGTAAGTCCCCGGTTTCCTTTGATTGCCCATGAGACCTCTTTACTAATTTATTATCAGTGTGGGGAATCTAAGGAAGCTCCCCATATGAGCGATGAGGAGAAAACCTTCCATAGAAAATCAGGTGAGCCTTCTCTTATCCCCCAATGAGTTTCTTCAAGTTCACAAGAGAGGAAGAAGGAGTATCTTCCCCTTGTTTAAACTATAACCACCACAAAGCTCGAGTGAAAAATGAATTGCTAGAATTAGACACACAAAGGAAAGAAGGAAGCTGCCAATTAATATCTACCTTAGTACACAGATGTGTACAGGTTCACACTGAACTACAACCATCCGAAGTGAGCTGAGGAGCACTCCCGACCCCAGGACACCTCCACAAGACCATGCTGTAATGTTTCTTACTCTCACATTTCCTACAAGCCAAGGGACAAGCTTAGGAAGCCACAGGCACTGTGAACTGCCCCGTTGTATCTGGTCTGGATTTATTAGGGAAAAGGCTGCTGAGACACCACTGACCCTCACTCAAAACAGAGAGAATAAGTCAAAAAAATCAGTTTCTCTCACACTGTAAAAAGGATATGCTGCACCACAGAAATGTGATGCTATTTGGAAAGATGGCTTCAAACCCCAATTCTGAAACTCTTATTTTAGCAACCACCCTAGATATTTAACATGAAGAAGAAACTGGGTACTTGAGAGAGAAATATCATGGGTAAAAATTGTTGTCAGGCTATGTTTCTCTCTCCTTTTGGTACACAGCAAAGGAATTTCTCTTCTCCTCTTGTTCAAAAGATCCAGGCAGAAAAAGTGGTGTATGACTCCCAATATGACCAAGATGGAAGCAGCCAGCCATGCTAAGAAAGTTCAGGAAAGCCGTTCCTGGAGGATGAAGGTCCACAAAGCAGCTGCTGCCCAATTCCACACAATGTAGCAAAAGAGCCATTTGCCAACATCTGCTGCCCCTCAGGACGCCGATGGCCACTCAGGCAGTACTGGAGTATTTGCTGCATCGAGCAAGTCCTCTCAGGAGAGGACGACCCTTCTGCTGTGTCATCATGGTGTATCCAGAAATAGAAGACAAGAGAGAAAGGAAAGGCAGAAAGAGAACAGAAGAGACCAACATGCCTTCCTGATTTCTACAATTAAAAGGAAAAGAAACTTCAAAACTAAAATAATAATCACAACATGAATCCGGACACATGAATAACCGACATAGGGTTATTTAATATGATGAATGTGACCCCAGATTTTCTTCAGGACACACAGAAGAACTTCTACAGTAGAACTTAAAGGGATGAGGGGAAACAAAAGATTGATGATAATAGTTTCATGCACTGAATGTTCTGAATACAAAAGTTATTTTTCTTGGTTTTCGCTCAGAATAAAACATATGTTTTTTTCCTGTTAACAACAGTTGATAGGGAAACAGCTTCTGCTCTCAAAACATTCAAACTCTAGCGGTTTTCTTTGTGCCTTTTCCCAACATTACACCTAACACTTGGGAAAATATGTTTAATACAAATAGAAACAGAGACAGAAAGACTGCAAGATGATGGAGCAGAGAAATCCAGACAGGAGAGAGAATTAAGAGAGAGAGAAAAAATGTTTTTGCTTTTAATTTTTATTTTATATTAAACAAAATATTTTACAATATTTATTGTATTTACATTAAACATATTTTATAATTTGTTATACATATATAGTTTTTAATTTAACTATAATTCAAATTAAAATCAATCATTTTTTTATGACAAGAGACTTTATTGAAATTCCTCAAACAGCTCAGAATGCACAAAATGGGTGCATATTCACATTGAAAGTAGGGTTTCCTGTACCCCAAAGAAAGAGCAGGACTTTATCAAAACTCAAATCTCTATTGTATAGGGCTACCATTTAGACTTGTATGTTCTGTTGCAGAGGCAACCCGACTTCCTCAGGTCGATATTTGGTAGTTTGGTGTCCCTCCCAGTCCTGCAGTTCCTTATCCCCCTCATCATTTCTTCTTCATCTGCTTCATTTCCTGATTGACGTCTCTTGATTTCTCTTGTTTCATTTCCCAGGAAAACAAGCCATGTATGCATTAAGAATTATTGCAAGCTGAATGACTGATTACAACTTAGTGACTGTAGTGAGGTAGATTGTTGTGCATACAGTGACAAATTATCTTGGGCTATTTTTAGCATGCTAGCAAGAACATTATCAGGTAATATTTGAAAACTACAGTAGTGATTTCTGGGCTTTGTTGTGACCCTCTGACCTGGGGTCTCAACAGCGTACTCAGCAACGCTTTGCTTTATGACTTTCTTTGCTCTGTAACTCATGAAGTCGTATGTAGCCACTTGTACAATGGCTACTAAGGGCAGCTTGAACTCATGTCCAGACCATGGTCACTGGCATTTGACTCAGAATAAACTCTATTTTCTTCCATTTGACATGAGTTTAGCATCAATGCCCTTCATATTACAGCTCCCTTCTTCCCATTCCCTTCCAAATCTCCCCTGATGCTTGTTCGGTTCCTAAGAGGGCACCGTGTTTGATTTCAAACCAACTGCCCCTGTCCAAGAATGCCTTTGACAGTGCAGGACATCGGGTAGATTCCTATTGTTGATTTATTCTGTGTGTTTTCTTTATTTAGGTAAACTCTTATTCCAAAAGGGCGCTGAGTTTAGCTTCTAGGAAGACACATCCCATAGTTCATTCAGACATCCTAAAGTTCCATCAGAGATACTGTAGTGAATGATCAGACTGTCTTTATCTCATTTATTCTTTTTTATTGGTCCTTCTCATGCAGCAAAGTCCTGTGATGTCATGAACACTCAGAGTCCTGTCCTCCACTGATATCACCCAAGAGATCGAGTGCAGGCCTGTGACTTGACTTCACACAGTGGGCAGTGTGACCTGGCCTGCTCAATACAGTGGCTGTTTTGAGAGGGAATGCTTGCTGTCATATAATCAGTTTGAATTTTAAAATGAATCTAGACTCTTTCTTTCCTCCATATCTGTTATTAAGAAAAAGAACAACCAGTTCAACAGTGAAATCCAACAGGATAATGTTTTCCATTTCACTGTAGTAAAGTAGACTTTTCCGACTCAATTATGGCCTTTTTCTTTTTTGTTTTATTAAACAAATTAAAACCAATCATTGGTAACAGCATTTGTGAGCCATTTTAGATCTGAGTGCCTATGACACTGTACTTCCAAAGCCCTGTACACTGACTGAAATCCTTTTCATCAAGGATCACATGATAGCCTCAGAGCTCTGTAGGAAACAAACTTCTTATTAAATATAAATCTGTACTGTCCCATTTCATATCTAGTAAAAAATCTCTCTTACGTTTACTAAGAAAAAATCAAGAAGCCTCTAGAAATGGTTGTTTACTGCCAAGTTCTCAGGAATACCTGAAAGATGCAACTTTACACTAATTAATTTTTTATAAAACATTGGCGGCTTCATCAGCAGTACCCCTTTGTTTTGGAAAAACAGAAGGCATTTACTTGGGTTGTAGATGGCATCAGGATCCACACATTAACTGGCACATTACCTGGTTCATCTATATCAGAAACCAGCTCACAATGGTTGGAGTTTGGCTCTTTTGTTGAAATTGGTATGATATAAAATTCATTCACAGGAAGAAAGTCTAAATACATGGTTGCATTTTTTGCTTTTCTATTTTCTGCAGCAAAGTACTACCTGACAGAAGAAATAATGAAGAAAGACTATTTGGGCTTACACTTGGAGGACCCAATTGATCATAAAGAGGACTGACAAGTCATGGTGGCATGGCGGCATGAGCTTGCGACAGTTGGTTACATTGCAACCAATACTTCGGAAGCAGAAAGTGATAAGTCCTGAAATTGGACCGGCTTTCTCCTTTTTATTGAGTGCAGGATGCCAGTCCACTGATTGGTGCTGTTCACATTTAGGGTGGTGTTTCACATCTCATTTAACCTAATCTAGAAATTCCCTGACAAGCCCAAAAATTTGTTTCCATGGTGAGTCTAAATCAAATTAACAATCACGATGGACCATCACAAGAGAATTACTTGGTTTTTGTTGTGGTATAATTTGTGGACACCTACTCAGCCACGTTTTGAACTCCTAACAATAGTTAGAAATGTGAAATATCTGATTTTGTGTTTTCTGTGTTTGGAGGTATTTTAAATAAATGTAGTCGATACTAATGTAAGTGAGGATGGAAGGACATTCCTAAGGTGTTCATTCCCTACCTCAGCCTGATGAAACTAAACATGATAAAAAAAAAAAAACTTTAGACAAAGGTGTTTAGAACTGGATCAAGCTCCATGACCTCTCCATCAACACTTCCTAGTTTACAGCTGAAGCCCAAAATGGAAACAAGAAGTTTCTACTGTTCCCACAAAATGGTTGAGATATCCAGGATTTTTCAGGCAGGTGTTCTCCCAAATTGAAGACAATGTCTGAACTTGACCTTTGTTTTAGATCACATTTGGGATCTGGAACTAGAACTCACATGGTTTGCAAGGCTCAACACATTCATGTAAAAGGATGTTTGTGACACAGCAGGCCTTGGTTTCTGAGTCTCACTCATGTTGGTATTTTCAGTTATCCTTCTCCACAATTCTAAATTCGACAAATATTTCCCCTGATATATGACCACATTTAGCTTTGAACCTTTACAGGGCATGGGTTAAAATATCCCACAGGAACTATTAAACAAGCCAGTTAACTGTGTCCAAATATCTGTACTTAGGCCCAAGTGAGCTTATGTATTCATAGACCTGGGTCAACAAGGCAAGCAGAATCCATGACTTCCTGAATGTACCATTGCTAAACACACCAAATGTTCTATTTTCCTCATGAGTTCATAGACCATGAGGATTCCAGGTAAGACAAACTTAATGCATTTTGCAACTGACAGAGTATTTTTTCCATTCTACCTTATGACAATAATAATGTTTTATAATTACATTTTACATGATGCTTTGTTTCAGGGATGTTTTTGACAGATAAAGTGACTTTCTTTGAGGTCAAATGCCTTGTGTTCACATCAAAAGACTGACTCTAATGCACCCACCCTCAAGCTGTGTGTTTCTCAGAGCTATGAGGCAAGGGATGGGTGATAAGTGTAATGTCAGATGGCTTACAATTTGTTTTAATAGCCAGCGGTGGGATGTTTGTTATTCACATTAAATACATAATAGACATAGCAGGTGGTCCCAGTTTCATTCCTGATGGATCATAAGAGACTGAAGTAAAATGATGTTGTATTCTGTGATATGTTTCCCCTCAAGCTCTCCACCCAGAATCAAAGAAAATTTAGCATTGCTGTGATTTAAAAGTCACGCATGGAAAGCTCTTTTATTTTCTATTAAGTCAGTGTACGAAGAAAACAGATTATGAATACATATTGCTTTTTAAATGTTCTTCTTTGACAAGGGTCTGGATGGATGCTCTGGTTACCTAGGAGATCAGGAAAAAATGAAAATTGATTGACTTATCAAGTTGATTGTGAGCTGTGCTTCAAGTGGCAGCTGTGTGTGCTACACATAAAATGTAGCTGCTAGAAGTAGGCTTTTTTTTTAACTTATCATATCAGTAATGATACTACATGGATGTCTAAATAAAATGAACTGGCTACATTTTATTAGAAAATGCAATGTTGAATAATATCCTAATGATTACAGTTGAGGGGGCAAACATATTTTAAAGAAGGAATTGTGGCCTGGATGGCTGTTTGCATGTGTCACTAAAGTGACTGCATCGATGATGAAGAGTCTGTGGCAGGAATCCTCCAGCTACTCCCTCTTCAGTTCTAATAGCCCTGCCTTCTGTTGGCTCAGATTGGGCTGGTGGGAAGAAATCTTAATGGATCTTACTGTAAGAGCAGCTGCAACATCTACCCTCCCTGTTCTTCATGTGATTTTTCTCTACTACTAGGCAAGACAAACTACAGATAAATAGTTTTGTTTTCTGAGCTACTCTAACTTCCTGTTAATAGCTTTTCTTTCCCCAAATTGCCATGTCTTCTTCTAGAACTTTGTCACTTTGCAGGGTCCTGTCACCACCCACCATCCTATAATAGTCTATCTCAGGGCCCAGATACTTTTATATAACCCTAAGAATACAAAATAGGTATACAAATCAAAAATCCACTGATAATTAATCTTTGACATATGTATAGTTTTATTACTTGATAAGCAAAGTTGACCACTATTGAGATGGATGTATTTGTTTATTTTGATATGATTTTCACATAAAAAATTAACTCCTGGGCATACTGGACATATGGCATCTTCACTGTTTCTTGTAGTGTGTGTGTATGTGTGTGTGTGTACAAGATACAGTACCAGAGAAGATGTGTCCACTAATACAGTAGGGACATAACAGTTATAAGTATAAGCCACTGCTTTCCAATTGAATTTAAGGCCCACTCCACAGGATAAGAGAGAACTCATGTCTGGTTCTATAAACTGGATGAAAGCCAATGGCTAGTGGGTCATAGACCCTAGAGAAGATCCTCCAACCATTATTTTCTTAAGCAGTAATGTTGTTAAGCTGCCTTTTAAATAATCCTGTTTATACCCATAGATTAGTGCAGCCCCCAGCATTTATCAAAGAAGCTTCTTACTGCAGTGGGCAGAAGTTAACACAGAAACCCATAAATGGCCAAAGAGCTAAGACTAAGTGATGTGGTGTATTCAGCTCCAAATAATACAGCTAAATCACCCCCATCAAAGGGTCAGGGACCATTAAGAAAGAGGTAGCAGAAAGAATATCAGAGTTGAAGATGAAGAGATGTGCAGAAAAATGATGTCTTCTGGACATGTCGTAGTCATTACACTTAGGAATTCACTGCAACTGTGATTGTCTACATACGATGTGTAATTTTGGACCCACTAACACTTCATCCTAGATGAGTGAAGGATCTGTGAGGCCCAACCCCTCTGAGAAGGACTACTGATTGACAATCTGACTTTACTATCATCAGTGCTAGGAGTGCTGTTTCTTATAAAGACATGTTATGTTTCGGAATATTTGGTCACACTGTGAAACCTGAGACTGTGTTAATAAAATCAACCTTGAATCAGGGGTGAAGACAGGAACTAGTTGACAGGAATTAGCCATAGAGAAGCTTACTGAGAAGCCAGGGGGACGGATAGAGTGACAAACAGGAAGGAGTGGGGAGGGACTAGATTTATTTGTTTGTTTTTTTGTTTTGTTTTGCTTTTTACCGTCTTTTTGGTTTAGGATGGCTGGAGAGATGCTATCTTCCTGGATCTCTGGCCAAAAAGGAAGTTCACCTGGTTGCTTCTTGACCTCTCTGAGCTAGCAGGTTTTCACCCCAACATCTAATTCCTGAGTCTTTATTGGTAAATAGAACAATAGAGATATAGTTAAAAGCTACATTTGGTGGCAGCAGCACAGCAGGACCCTGCCAGGCCACGGCCTGAGCAGTAGAGCTCTAACTGCATGACCAAGAGGCCAAAGATGGTAGTTAAAGTATCAGTAGATTCAGGTATAGTCACTAAACTGACAGAAAAACAAAAATGGTACACAGTGATTGAAGTATGTTTAGACCATATGTGAAATTGGAAATTCTGTCTTATCTAAAGCCAAAATTTATTTAACAGTAAACTCAGGTCAGCCACAAATCAAAATCTAAACAAAATATAATCTGAAAATATGTTAATTTGATGAATTCTGGGAAATTATGGTAAAATATTAAGTCTGTTTTTCAAAATTAAAGCATATGTTTCTATAAAAGCAGTAAACTTTCTATGTATAGCAAAAACACTAAAGTTTATAACATGCAATAGTCTCATTCCCGAGCCATGATATTTCAAGCAGGATCCTGCAGATATTGCATGTTCAGAAGCAAGGCTACCATGACATCACATGATGAAACACTAGCAAGTGCTGACAGAAATACATTATGCATTTGTATATTTACCACTCAACAATCTTTCACTAATACCTACCCCCACATTCAGCTACACAACCCCGTATATGATCACAGCTCACACTTAAAAAGCTGTGCTCTACATTTCCAGAAACCCATCAGTGGAAATTACCACACTATTAAAACTTATGTTTCAAGTATTTTATCCTTCATGGGTCCTTGTTCTTATATAGCAATATAGATGAAGCTACTCTGATTGATTAAGGTTTTGTGGATAGTTATGTTCACATGAGACCAATTTTTGTACCTTTTCCAACTCACATGTCAAAAACTTAAACCCTGTACAATGGAATTGGGAAATGAGTCTATAAGGAGTGATTAGGCCATGAAAACAGGCCTTTATAAATGGTATTAGTACCTTTGTAACAGATGAGAAATTCATTCTACATATGAGAACTCAGGAAGAATCCATAAGCAGGCACTTTGATCTTTAACTTCCAAGCTTCTATGAGAAATAAACATTTGCTACTTTTGTGACTCCATCTATATTCATTTGTTATAATGGCCCAAAGTAACTAACACAGTGATTTGGGGATTATTCCACAAAGTATTATACACACACACACACACACACACACACACACACACACACACACACACATTTTTTCAAGCCTTAACCAAAACAAAATATCCTTATAATGGTAGAATACAGCTTTTTTTCCTGCAAGTGGAAAGTATATTGTTAAGTAATAGGAGCCTTCCCTTTTTTCTTCCTCTCATACACTGAAGTAACCATAAAACTGTAACATGTGAGCCAGGACAATTTATATCAAGAACTAACTGAAAGCAAGACAAAAGAAAAGAAAGAAACAACTAGAATTTTCCCTGCCTCTTCCTCCTTCCCACAGAAGCCATGTCCCACGAATGTGTGACACCATGGGAACTTCCTGGTAGTGCAGACATGGCCAAGTTTGCTACTAACTGAAGAAACAATAACAAGTAAACAGTGGAACGCGGAGTGAAGCATGTGAGAGGCGGAGCTGGGAGCACATCACTTCATGCCACATACAGAATTATGCAGAAAGCCATGCTCTTGATATACAGAGGAATGACGGAGCAGTAAAGGGCTGGGCTCGTGGACAGAGAACTGTGGCCAACAGAAGATGGCAAAAGGCGTTAACAATATTATCCAATGATTCCAAACAGGATGCAACTCTTACAAATGTCAGTTTTCACCAAGCTAACCTATAAATTAATGCAACCCTGATCAAAATGAGAAGTAGTCCTTAAAATTATATTACATGACTCAATTGCTTCTGGAAATTCATGTAAACAAATACTAAGCAAGAAGGACTTTCCTTATTAAGAGGTGTTAGAAAGGTATAATAAATAGTGCAATATCTCTGCAAAAGTAGACAGTTTATCAATAAAAAGGAATAGACCCTGAAAGAGTGAAAATTGTGGAAAACATGTCATTCAACACTTGGAAGGATGAAGCAGAACTGCGAATTTGAGGTGGAAATAAATTATAAATCAATTATAGTTTTTTTAATGAAAGGAAAATCCAGGGGTCTTTTGGTAAAGAAAGTTCTTCTGAAAATGATGTAAATGGTAAAAATTATAAAGAAAAAACTAGTATGACTATATAAAAATTTTAACTAAAAATATTACATATATATATAATGACAGAAAATATTTTAACAACACATCTGATAAAGGGTTAATATCCATCACATAAAAAAATAATACTATAGAAACTATGGCACATATGAGAATTTCTCAAAAAGTTAAAAATAAAACTGTCACATGATCCATCTTTCTCACTACTAGGTATATATGAAAAGGATTTAAAGTAAGTACCTCATAATTGCACCCTAACATTTATTATAGCATTCTTTCCAATAGTCAAAATGTAGATATGACCCCAGTGCCCAGTGCAGTTGGACACATAAAATGTAGTGCATAAGTACAACAGCATTTTTTAGCCTAAAAAGAAGAAAATCCTGCCGCTTATGACAATATGGTTGAACCTGGCACACATTATGCTAAAAATAAAATAAGCCAGTCACAGAAAGATAAACACTGAATGGTTTCATGTATAAGAGGTCCCTAGAATAATCAAATATACATGGAAACAGAGAACTCAGTAGTAGCTGCCAAGAACTAAAGAGAGGGTAAGTGGAAATTGTTCTTTAATAAGTACAAAGTTTCTGTTGCAACAGATAAATATATTCTAGAGATCTGCTTATGACACAGTGCTTGTAGTTAACAACACATCACTGTGCATTTTAAACAGACAGTAAATTGCATGCTAAGGGTGTATATTCTTACCAAATATAGACAAATGAACTTATACACATAGTAAACTGACACAAAGGAAAATTTAAGAGGCATTATGTTTATCTAATTCCTTAATTATGGTATTGATCATAGCTGTATGCATATATTCAAACTCATCAAATTGTATATATCAAATATTTCTATTTCTTTATATATAAACTATACTTTAATAAATCTGTTCAAAAAAAGACAACAGAAAAAATTCCACCAAATAACAAATAAATCAAGCTAGCAATGTGAAAAAGTAAACCCAGATTAACATGTGATGTATAAAATAAACTCAATTACCAATAAAGGAAATGCACATTTGGTAAAACTATGGTGTTACGTTTTGTCTGTCCAATTAACAAAGGTTGTAAAGTAACAATGAAGGGCTGGAGATATAGCTCAATCTTTGACTAGCATGTGAAAGACCATCCCTCACCCCCTCAGCAACACTAAAGCACACAGCAACAAACAGACAAAACACATTATAAGAAGTAGTGCCAACTGACACAAGACTCCAGAGAAACACTTACAAGCTTCACCTAAAACTTGATGTACAATATAAAATGGTAGAATATGTCATCTTTAGGAAAGTATCCCAAGGCACTGCCTAGACAAATCTTCATGAGGTGCATGCATAGTGATATTTATTAAAACATTCTTACATAATGAAAAAGAAAAGTAGTGTACAGCACCATCACAATGAGACTTTGTTGAGTAAGGACTTGCACATCCACATAATTAAATATAGCAAGTCACTAATAAGTTAGTATTGATTATATGGTTATGCACATGAAATGATATTTCAGACCATATTTAAGATTAAAAATACAGCAGGGTAGGAAGACTGTGTGTTGTGATAGAATTTATGTTAGGGATTCATGTGAAGGGGCTGGCAGTGTATGGCATAGTGGCAAAGCACGTGTTTGTTGGGCATGATGCCCTAGATTCTATCTCTATACCACAAAAAAATAAAATACATCAAAAACATTTTTCTTTCTATGGCTCTAAGGAATATTAAGATATATATATCTTAATTTATTAGAATTAGATCCAGATTTATACTAACTTAATTCATGTGAGACAGAAAACTTGCCCCTTTATAGTTCTGTTCTCTTTCTGCCAGTTTTATTACTGTCACACATATTGCTTCTATAAATTTAATAAACTCAATAACATGTTATACAGACGTACCTCAGAAATATTATGGATTTGATTCCAGACCACAGCAATAAAATAAATATTGTAATAAAGCAAGCCACACAATTCCTCTCTGCTTTCCAAGTGCTTATAAAAGTTATGGCTCTACTGTGCTGTATTCCATTAGGTATTCAACTGTGTTGTGTCTAAAAACACATACACCTCAACTGAAAGTTGCCTCATTGTTTAGAAAATAATAATAATAATAATCCTGAGGCTTCCATGAACATAATCTTTTTTGCTCATGTAGGATCTTATCTCAGTGTTGATGGCCGCTAACTGCTGGTGACTGGAAGGTAATTATGACAATGACAATTTCATTCTTCCTTCGTTTACTTTAGTTTCTTAATACCCAAAAAATACTCACATGTATATTCGTTGTATACGGTACTAGGTTACATACGGATATTTCTCTGATGGTAAATGAGACTAAACATTTTTTCATATGTCTATTGACCATTTACATTTTGTCTTTTGAGAACTGTCTTTTCTTTCATTAACCAGTTCACTGATTGGTTTGTTTGATATCTTGTTTAACTTTTTGAGTGCTTATATATCCTAAATATTAATCTTCTCTCAGATGTATAGCTACCAAGAACTTATTGTATGTTAAGCATATCCTTCGCAAACCCAAAGTTCGTCCCTTTCTCATTCCTCACACCTCCTGTTAATCCCTTTGCTACTATAGTTTCACTTCTACTTAATATCATGTCATATATGTGCTGTGGGATGTTCTGTATATGTGTATGTATGTATGTATATATGTACATATATAATCATATATGTATTTTATGTAATCATATGAAACCTAGTAACTGTAAAAGATAGTAAACATACAATATCTATATTTCTGAGAATTTTTATATTCACTTAAAATGATAAACTCCCATTGCATGCATTTACCTGCAAGCAACATTACTTCTTTATGGTTGCAAAATTTTCCATCATTTATAGGTACCACATTTTTGTTATCCATTCCTCTGTTTCGGGTACCAGTTTTGGTTCCATAACAGATATTAAGAAAAGTGCTGCAATATACATGGATGCTCAAGGATTTTTCTTATCCATTCCTCTGTTTCAGGTACCAGTTTTGGTTCCATAACAGATGTTAAGAAAAGTGCTGCAATATACATGGATGCTCAAGGATCTCTGTGATATATAGACTAGGAATCCTTTGGATTAATACCCAAGAGTGGTGCTGCTGGGTCAGATATGAGATTTAGTTTTAGTTTTTTGAGTAACCTCTATTACTGACCTCCACAGTGGCTGGGCTATTTTACATTCCCTCCACAGATGTATTAAAGGTGCCCTTTAACAGAATTTGTTTCCTTAATGACACCATACTGCCTGGGGTGAATTGGAATTTTGAGGTACTTTTTGTTTTTCAGTTCTCTGGTGTCTAGAGAGGCTGAACATTATTCTGTATGATTACTGACCATTTGTATTTCATGTAAGAACTTTCTTGTTGTTTAGTTTTCATGGTATACAAACATACCCCAATAACTTCTTTGTGCTTCTTTGTATATTGACCATCTATAAGAGGTATAGCTTGTGGAAGTTTTTCTTCTTCCTGTAGGCTGTCTCCTCATTCATTTAACTATTGCCTTTGCTATACAGAAACTTTTAATTTCATAAAATCCCCTTTGTCATTGTTGGCATTATTTCCTGAACAATTGGAGTCCTATTCAGAAAGGGCCTTTGCCTGTATCCTGAAGTGTTTACCCTGCATGTTTACACCACATTTTTTTTCTCTAACAGTTTCAGGGTTTGGGGGATTACACTAGAGTGTCCGGTCCATTTGGACTTGGTGTTTGTACAGGACGAGTGACGGGGATCCAGTTTCACTCTCCTGCATGTAGATGTCCAATTTTATCAGCAACAGTTGTTGAAGGGGTCGTCACTTCTCCAAAACATATTTTTGAGATCTTTGTCCTAAATAAGAGACCTATACCTAGATTGGTTTGTATCTGACTAGTTTATTCCACCTATGTGTCTGTTTCCATGCCAGAATCATGTTGCTTCCTGACAATGATGCTGTGGTATCATCGGAAATCAGAAGTGTTATGCCTCAAGCATTTTTATGTTTGCTGAGGATTTTTTTAACTATACAGAGCTTTTTATGTTCCCATGTGAATTTAAATTTTTGTGTGTGAAAATGGGATTTGGGTTTTGATGGGAATCACAGTGAATCTGTATATTACTTTTAGTAGTATAGTCATTTTATAATATTAATTCTTCCAATCCAGGAGTGTGGGAAGTCTTCACATCTTCTGGTGTTTTCCTCAATTTCTTTCTTCAGTGTTTTTTGGGGGGTTGTGGTTGTTATTGTTATTGTTTTCATTGTATGGGTCTTTCACACCCTTGGTTTGTGAATTTGTAAAATACTTTAGTGGAAAGTATTTTGGGGGAAGGAAGCAATTGTGAATGGAACTATTTTCCTGATTTCTTTCTTATTATATTTGCTATTGGCATATAAAAGAGATATTAATTTTTGTATGTTGTTTGTATCCTACCACTTTGCTGCTATTACCAGCTTTCAGAGTCAGTGTTTTTGTTGAGTCTTTAGTGTCTCTTACATGTAGAATCACATAATGTATAAATAAAGAGGCTTTCTTCTTTGCTGTTTATATCCCTTTTGCTTCCTTCTAGGTAAGTATTCAAGCACGTGGTGGTTTGAGTGAGAATGGTCCCCCAGGTTCATGTTTGAACACTTGATATCCAGCCGATGAAACTGTTTGGGAAGGATTAGGAGGTATGTGCTGTGGGATGGTCTGTATGTCAAATGTGTTGCTGATTGGTCAATAAATAAATCACTGATTGGCCAGTGGCCAGGCAGGAAGTATAGGCGGGACAAGGAGGAGAATAAAGCTGGGAAGTGGAAGGCTGAGTCAGAGAGACACTGCCAGCCGCCATGATGACAAACAGCATGTGAAGATGCCAGTAAGCCACAAGCCATGTGGCAAGGTATAGATTAATGGAAATGGATTAATTTAAGCTGTACGAACAGTTAGCAAGAAGCCTGCCACGGCCATACAGTTTGTAACCAATATAAGTCTCTGTGTTTACTTGGTCGGGTCTGAGCAGCTGTGGGACTGGCGGGTGAGAGAGATTTGTCCTGACTGTGGGCCAGGCAGGAAAACTCTAACTACAGGTGTGGCTTTGTGGGAGGAGGTGTGTTACTAGGGAGAGCTTTGGGGTTTCAAAAGCCCTCACTATTCCCCATGTGTCTTTCCCTACTTTGTGGTTGTGTCTCAAGAAGTGAGCTCTCAGCTACTTCTCAAGTACCATGCCTGCATACCTGCAGCTGGGCAGCACTGGGTAGATATAAATTTGTAAATGTTTGGGGGGGGCGGTTCCTTTGTTTACCCTGAAGACTAGCTAGGTGTCTTGAGACAACTGACATTTATAAGAATTAACCTGAGCCCCTCCAGTTATAAGAGCTTAGAGACCTCAGCTGTCACTTCTGTTTCCATGGAAACCCAAATCAGTTTGCCAAACATGAGGTTAGTCACTTAGAAATCATATTTTTTAAAAAGAAAGAATCACTGCCCACCACTAACATTATTTGAAATGGAGTTTTGTATAAAGCCATTTTCTTGTTTTTTCATGATTAAATACTGTCTCCATGGTATCAGATTAATAAACATCCAAGACAGAGCTGAGCTCAGAAGTTCCTTCTGGCAGAATCTACATGCTCAGAACCTACAATGCTATTAAAGCCACCTGCAGTCTGAGACTGGAAACATGCTTCTGTAATGAAGGACAATGACTGATTCTGCTTACATGCCTCCCACAAATGAGTCATGCATAAATCAGATGCAGCAGCATGAGGGATTTTACAACAGTGACAGTAATGATTATCATTTGCTAACTCTCTACAACGGGACTGAGCATGTGGATGGCACTGTACGATGGTTATTTCTGTCCTCAGTAATCTTATGGAGTTGTTGCTGCTCACACAGGAACTGACCAGGAATGGAACCATGAGACAAGCTGGGATCCTGACCACTCTAGGGCTAAGGCTCTTCTCTCGTCCTTTACAAAATGGAGACTGGAACAATGAGAGAAGAGTCCGTCGCTACACTCATCCCAACATAGGAAAACACACACACCGATATCTGCACGCACAACGCAAACATATGGGAATACGGTGAGAGACTCAGACTCCTAAGAAGTATTTCAGGACTTGTTTTTCTGTTCAGGTCCCTCTTGAGTCCAAAATTGGAAACTGACCTCCAAAGGCGGCAGTTTTCAATTGAACTCCAAGTGATAGAACTGTCTTCTTCCTACTCCATACTCTCACCACCAACCACAACCTTATCTATAAACCACAGCATCTTAGAGTACAGGATTTAAAAATTACCAAGTTTCTTCACTTAAATGACTAGGAACTTTCCTAATCTCTTGATGAAAATACTAGTCAGACACCAGATAGATGCACTAGTTTACCAACAACAATGCTCTTCTGGTTTACTTAAGAACATGCATTTTTACTACTTACTCAAGGCATGGGTGACTAGACATCTTCAGAAAATTAGGCAGGGAAAATAACAATGGTCATTTATGTCTCATTTTAAACAGATTCTCTCAGAGTTAAAAAACAAACTTTCCAAAGCTCTGGGGCCAGCCTTAATAGAAATTGGATCAATTTCAACATTAAAACAGCTGTCTTCCACATTTTTTCTCAAGCAAAATGTAGATAGAAAACTGATAGAACAGATTTTTCCTCCAGGCAAAATAAAATGAAGGATTTTAATGTTAGTACCAGAAGAAAAAGAGGGGACAATTCCCCAAAGAGTGACTTCATGCTCAATTTTAATTTATGCCAATATTTTTTCTATTGAAGTAGGAGTAGAAACCATGGGCTAGAACATTTATTGAGCAGAGAAGCAGAGGTGATTCTCACATCACAATGAAGCACTGCATAACCTCAAACCACTTGGATTCTTTGGAGCAGAGTACAGTTATTTCTATTTTAAAGAGTTTAAAAAACTAGTATTTGAAGATATGACTACTATGTTTAGTAAAATCACAAAACCTATCCAAATACCAACCACTTTGACAAGCAATAGTTTCCTAGAATTATTACGTAGTCTAGATAGAATAATTTTCTAAATGAAATCATCTTAAATGTGTAAGTTATTACTGTCAACCTTCTGTCTTTCAAATTTCAGATCTTTAAAACTGCAAAAGAATTTCCAATCCTCTGTTCTCAGCCATGATTAGAGTCACCATAACAATCTAAATAAGTTACATATAATAAACCAAAATCAGCAGTGATTGAGGAAAATGTATCCCAAATGGACCAGCAAAAAAAAAAATTTAAACATTATAATTCTACTTGAAATGTTATAAACTGAAGCCAAAAATTCGAAATGAAACCAGTCAATACCAGAAGTAGAAGACAAAAAGACCTTGAACTACAGAGTTGTATGTTTACCTACAAATTTTGGGGTAGCCCAGAAAACTATCATTACATGCTTCAATTTTCTAGTAAATTTTATTTAACACAAGCATCAAAACATCCTTTAAGGGACGAGGAGATGATTCAATGGATAAAGCCCACGCTTACAATCATGAGGTCTGGAGTTCAGATCCCCAGCACCTATCTAACAATGTGGGCAGATGTGACAGATCACCTGTAGTGCCAAAATCTTGGAGACAGAGACAGGGAATTCCTTGGGCAAGCTGGCTAGTTACACTAGTTGAACCCCAGGTTCAGCAAGAGACCTTCTGCCGTAAATAAAATGGAGAACAATTTAGGACCATGCCCAGTATTAACTGGGGTGGTCTCTATACTCACACTTACGTACACAAAAGAGCATTCATACCCATACACATGTCCATTCACACATATGTAAACACATATGCACACAGGGATTAGAATGCTCACACACAAAAATAAAAGAAAGAAAACCGAATTCCCTCCAATACATGTCTACACTGAAATTTTTCTTCCTCTTGTAGTCTTCTCTGCTGGTAGCGAGTAGATTGGTCCCCAGATGGTACCCATGGCCTAACCTTCCCTATAAATTATTAACTTTCTATGTTATGTGAGAGAAGAGATTTTGGAGATATAATTAAGATTGTAGGCCTTTAGCAAAGAACATTATCTTGACTGTATAAATGGGCCTGATCTGATATCACAAGTATTCAAAAGCAGAGAACATTCTGCAGTTAGGAGAGAAACAAAACAAACCGAAGGAGATTGCAGCATGTGAGGTTAGAACTGCTGCTCACTACAGATCCACAAGATGAGAGCTGGTTTCTATGCTGCTCGTAGTAAATTATTACAGTAATAATAAAAAACAAGTACATCCCCAAAGCAAAACTTATTTACCTTTTATCAGTATCTTCCATTTATCTTTTTAAGAAATTTCAAACTTTAACAAGGGCTTAAGGTTTAATCCCAATTAAAGTTATTTCTGCATTAAACTGACTAGTCAATATCTCCTTTGGGAAATCTGCTCTATCTAGACATATACGAAAGAGTACAAAGAACTAACAGTAGAGGCACTGAGAAAGTTCAATAGTCTGAAGATGTAGTTTCCTCATCCATAACTTGGAAAAACAGAACTTATCTGGATAGTTGTCCTGAGAACTGAAATTGTTGAGTCTATCTTAATCCCCTCTTCCCTGGTGTCCTTACAAGCTTTCTACATATTATAGTTCCACACTCCTCAAATGTTGTTTGCACCATGGTCTGTACCATACAGAGGTTCATACATAGAAACCAATGCCAATCATTAAATGTACCTGGACCATATTTTCAAGAACCTGTCTGTAAAAGTCAGGATTGGTGTCACAATATCAATCTTCTCCTGATGCTGATGGACACTGAGGACATTCTTAAGTTCAGATATCTTCTGAACCTAACATAACCTTGTACTCATGAAGATATCTGTAGCCACAGTTATCTGCACAAGATCGGGCTTCTCAGTGTTTCATCATGATTGAGGGGCCCTTCCCACAGAGACCTTAGCAGTTAAGGCTTGTGGAGGAAGGGTGCCACTTTCTTCAGTAGAGTAGCCACAGATGAATTGCCCTTGCCTTCCAAATAACCCATACTTGGGCAAGTAACTATAATGAAATGCGATGTGCCACACACAAAAAGAAGACACAGAAGTTGGACAAGGGTTTGTGAAGAAGGGAGCCAGAGGAAGCAGTGTGTGGGGAGAATGGGGGGAAGAAGTGACTAAAATTCATGACATAAATCTGTAAAACCATCACACAATTAAATATGTAAAACAAAATTCAGATTTATACTGATTGACTTTCCTACAGGTTGAAAGAAAAAAATGAGCTTGAAATTATACCTAATGTATTAGAAAAGAGTGGCATATCTCTGCCAAAAAAACAAAAACAAACTAACACAAAAACCATGGTCTTAACAGCAAAGTAGTTAAGGATAAGGGTATAGTCATGAAGCTGAACAAATGTAGAGAATCTACCCAATTCTAATGTAAAATGCTGTAGTATAGAATGCACACTGACAATCTTATAATTAGAGAGATGTTAGGAAACAATTACCAACATTTTTAACTTGTTGGATTAATTATATGAGTTGGTTTATGGAGCAATTGACCTTGGCCATCTTCTCACTGGTACATGAAAGGTACCCATAATACATGTTCAATGAGTGAAGAGTGCAGCATTATATCTGGCCTTAAGTCTAACTTGGAGATTCCTGGAATAATTAATTTTTTAATAAATATTTTATTTTATAATTAATTTAATTTTACATATCAGCCATGGGTTCCCTTGTACTCCCTCCTCCCACTCCCTAGCCTTCCTCCCCACCAATCCACCCTCCATTCCCACCTCCTCCAAGGCAAGGTCTCCCCTGGGGATTCAGTTGAGACAGGTCCAGTCCCCTCCTCCCTGCACCAAGGCTGAGCAAAGTGTCTCAGCATAGGCCCTAGGTTCCAAAAATCCCACTCATGCACTAAGGACAGGTCCTGGTCCTACTGCCTGGGGGCCTCCTAAACAGTTCAAGCTCATCAACTATCTCACTTAACCAGAGGGCCTGGTCCAGTTCCATAGTGACTCCTCAGCTGTTGGTTCACAGTTCATGTGTTTGGAAAGAGGAAGAAGCAGAGTGCTAGAGAGGTCCCCAGAAATCCACACAGATACCTCCACTATAGACTACTGGCAATGGTCGGGAGAGTGCCTGAGCTGACCTACTCTGGTGATCGGATGGTCAAACACCCTGGCTGTCATGATAAAACTCTCATCCAGTGACTGATGGAAGCAGATGCAGAGATATTTTCAACATGATATTGTTGAAAATACAGCATATATTAGACTTGATTATACAAAATTATTTATAACACATATTAAATTTTATTATTTAAAATTCTTTTTAGAATGCATACTAGGCTTTTGTAAACAGTTGAAACATCACTTGACTTCTTAGTTAGGTTACTCGTAAGGGCCATAAAGTTTGAAGAACTTCATGTGAGTTATAAATATTGATATAACAAAGTAAGAATCCTAGGGGATTGGGTGCTGAAGCAGTGGGAAAGTGGCATGCAGAGTTGGTCAGAGAAAACCTTGTTGAAGAAGTGACATTTAAACGGTTGTTCAGCCCTTGTTGGGAAGAACTTTCCCAGGACTTCGTGAGGAAACATTCATGCCAGAACACTGGAGTCAAGCCGCAAGTTCAGGAAACACCGAGTCTGAGGATCTGGAAAACGGAAAGTCTGCTAACCATGTGGTATGATATAGGGAGAAAAATCAGCCAGCATTTGGTCATTACAAGCTCTCACTAAACATTTTAAAGCTAGTAATGGAGGATACAGAATCTGACGACACATCTTTTGTAGCCAGGTAAGGCTTCCAGTGGTGGGCCAGGGTTGCATTTAGTCAGACTGTTGGCCGAGGGGATCCTGTGATGATCCCCAAACAATCCAGGCTGATGCTAGGAGAGAGGATCTCTCTGGACAGCAGGGCCTCAATGCCAAGGATGTGGAGAGGCCAAGCTGGTGCCTACGGGGAAGCTCCACCCGTACATTCTAGTCTCCTTTGTAAGGGAAGTTACTCTGCAGGCTAAAGAAACCTGGACACCAACCAAGACACAAAACTTTCGACCTATAATCTGCCCTGCCTTCAAGACGTGCTGGGGCAATGGTGGTGCAGAATTTGTGAAAATGGCCAACCAATGACTGATTTAACTTGGGTCCCATGCCACGAGAGGGAGCCAGTGCCTACACTGCCTGTATGGTCAGGAACCAGAGACTGGATAACCCAGAGACATAGGGTAGAACTGAGCACAACTGGCCAAAAAAAAAAAAAAAAAAAATCAATGAAATGACTCCTAATGATGTTCTGCTTTACTAATAGATCAGTGCCTTGTGTAGTTATCACCAGAGAGGCTTCCTTCAGCTTCAGATGGGAGAAGGTGCCGAGGCTCAGAAGTAAAAATTATGCAGAGAGAGGGGCTAAACTGGAGGTCTCCTTCCAGTCCTTTTCCTTCAAGTTTGGGGTAACCCGGGGAAGAAGGGGGAAGAAGTCATAGGGAATGGAGGACACCAGGAGAACATGGCCCAGCTCATCAACTAAGCAGGGATCACACGGGCTCACGGAGACCGAAGTGGGAAGCACAGGGCCTGCATAGGTCTGCACCAGGTCCTCTGCTTATGTGTTAACGGCTGTTAGCCTGGTGTTTTTGTGGGACTCCTGACTGTGGGAGCGTAGATCTCTGACTCTTTCGCCTGTTCATGGACTCTTTTCCTCCTAGTGTGTCGCCTTGTCTTATTGTATCTTGTTTTGTCATGTTTGGTTGTTTTCTCTTGGAGGCCTGCTCTGGAAGGTAGGTGGATCTGGAGGGCCGTGGGAGCTGAGCTAAGAGGAGTGGAGGGAGGGGAAACTGTGATCAGGATGTGTTGAATGAGAGAAGAATCTATTTTCAATACAAAAAAAAATTTTAAGCAATTAAATTATTGTCTAAACACAAGAAAAAATGGGTTTAACACATTTGTATTTCTTCTAATTCTACTTTAGTTCATGCTGTTATTTTAATGATCGTATTGTTCTTTGATGAGTATGTATATTTAATAAGAATAGAACTTTCTAGAACAATGTATTGTATACAAACTAACAGCATTAAGGTGTCTCTAAGCAACAGTATAGTAGCTCACACCTGTAATCCCTATACTCAGGTGTCTGAGGAAATGGAATGAATTATGGAGTTTCATGCCAGCTTGGTCTACACCTCAATTTCCAGGCCAGCCTGGGCTACAGTGTGAGACCCTGTCTCTAAAGAACCAACAGAATGAATGACAAAAGATGCCATTAGTCCTTCCAGATGCAACTTCGTGTGACTGTCATGAACAGTTTATAGGACAAAGCTTCTTTACATATACATTCAAATGATATTTTGACTACCCCAGCACTAAAGCAGCTTCCCTATTTTTAGTAATCCTTCTTCTGATGTCATTCATTTTTCCCATTTATTAAGTTATTAATGAACCCTTTATTGGTGATTAAAGACTTTTTGTAAAAATTTCCTGTTCTAAAATATCTTTTTTCATGATAACTTCCAATTGCCTCCCATATAATGTTCAAATTCAAATTTCAGAACTTCAAAACCAACTTCTATGAAGACAATTTTCTCAGAAAACATTTGTTCATCTATTTATTTCATTTTCCAGTGAATAATCTACGACAGAAGACATTCGTGTATCTGTACTTGAATAACAATCAGGCTTACCTAGAACTCACAGTGCAACACAGGGTCCACATTGAACCCATCGAAACCCAGCTGCCTGCTCCTCCCAATGTTTATTAAGTTATATTTGTACTAACCACTATGGAAATCAAAGAGGAATTCAATATTCATACTTGGTTCCATACTGACTCTCAGTTATTTATTATAACTGTTATCTTGCTTGTCTGTATTCTTAGTTTTTCAAAGCATTGTTTATTTGTTTTGCTTTGGGTAATGGTAATGTTTGTTTGTTTTTCTTTGTTTCCACATAATAGAGATTAAACTCAGAGCCTTGTATATGCTAAGAAACCACTCTGTCACTGCAGTATATCCTCACCCTATCTTTAATTAACTTTCGTAGGCATTAAGATGATTTGAAATGGAGATTTCTCTCTCTCTCTCTCTCTCTCTGTGTGTGTGTGTGTGTGTG
The DNA here is from genome assembly GCF_007827085.1 of Peromyscus californicus insignis. NCBI lineage: Eukaryota > Metazoa > Chordata > Mammalia > Rodentia > Cricetidae > Peromyscus > Peromyscus californicus. Next base: position 60,429,199 of record NW_026294458.1, on the reverse strand, counting down.
TGTGTGTGTGTGTGTGTACAGAATGAGAAATGAACATGGGAATAAAGGGCTTTGCTCTTGGCACAAAAAATAGGTAAGTCATTATAATTTTGCATCACACTCACCATTATTAGATTTTTTTTCTTTTTTTTTTTTTTTCGGTTTTTTGAGACAGGGTTTCTCTGTGTAGCTTTGTGCCTTTCCTGGAACTCACTTGGTAGTCCAGGCTAGCCTCGAACTCACAGAGATCCACCTGGTTCTGCCTCCCAAGTGCTGGGATTAAAGGCATGTGCCACCACCGCCCGGCCCATTATTAGATTTTATCTGAGTCTAACTTACATGGATCTCCCCAACCCATTCCTTAACCTATCTTTTCAATGCTATAGATCACAAGAAGAGAAGAAGGAGAATACAAAAGAAAGGAATAAAAAGGAGATATGTCCTATGAAAACCTATGTTTTGTTTTGACAGAATCCTACATTCAGTTTTGTTTTGACAAAACTTCTGGCAGATAGACGAACAAGACGAATGAGTTAGAAGTTTGAAGATTTCTTGGGTCAGAATTCTTATCAGATGCCATGTAATAACACCTCGATTCAACTATCAATAATGTCAGTGAAGAGATATGCTTTAGTCTATATATAACAATAATACTACATCTGTCAAGGTACACTCATTAGAATATTCATGAGATGGGTGGTACTGCTACTGACACATTACACTCATTAGAATATTCATTAGGTGGGTGGTACTGCTACTGACACATACTTCCTAGGAGAATTCAAGATGGTAAACAACTTTTCTTGTCTTCTATCAATTATGGAATTGAGATGTAACCAACCGTCTTTTTAAATAAGAAACACAGAACCAATGCAAAGAAAAAAGCCAAGAGATCAGAGCTAAGAGCCTTACCCTGCAGCTAGCCTCTTCAGCCAAGAGACCTCTCCGAAAAGGAGCTACTTCCTGTGTTTGTCTTTATATAGTCTTTCTGTTCTGCCTTCTCATTGGTTGTAAACCCAAACACGTGACTGTCTTGTCACAGTCTGTCTGTACAGACCTCCAGACACACATTGGAGCATGTGTCTCCAATGCTGGCTGTATCCTTGAACACACAGAGATCTACATAGCTCTGCCTACCAAGTGCTGAGATTAAAGGCGTGCACCACCAACGCCCAGCTTTACTATGGCTTGCTAATAGCTCTGACCCCCGGGCAACTTTATTTATTAACATACAATTAAAATCACATTTCAGTACAAATAAAATACCACCATATGGAATAGTTTAGGAAATAAGTCAAAAAAGAGAGAGAAGTGAAAATAAAAATATTAACTATTATTTTAAGCTCATTGAAAAATGTGAATTTGCTTCTGTAAATTCTGTAAAAGAGCTTGTCAACCCTGTCCCTACATAGATATGCCTGGAAGAAAAATGTTGAATCTACAAAATGAACACCTGTTATCCAAGATTGGTCACTTGCTCTGGCCCATAGCAACAAGAGGATGATTCCATGTGTCCAACAGAGAAACTGAACCCTGATACCAAGGATAGTCATTTCTTTCCATGGCTTAAAATCAAGTGAGTGGGGAAGAGACCAAGTTCACTACACAAACAGATCTCTCTGTGTGTATAAAAACAGGAAGCAAATGGAAAAGAGAGTCCTCCATCTCTCGGTTCGTCTCTATAACCTGTAGAACAGAGCCAGTAATGTGATTTCATGCATTCAATAGTAAAAGGACTTAAAGTTTATATCCACTTTTAAGAAAGAAAAATTCATCTAAATTTGACATATAATGCGAAAAAATTCTTATTGACACTATAATATTGTTAAAATATGAAACTACATATATTTTTACTATAAAAGACAATTGATTGTACTGACCCTGCAAATAAAGAAAGGCACAGCTATATAAATGTAGCCATTCAAACAAGCACTATCCCAGACCCAAAGTCTATACGTTTCAACCAACTTCTATACAATTAGAATACCCATTCTGAAGTCATAGAGTCCTGCTTTGATTTTAAACTTCCAGTATTAATTACATTTTTATGCACTTTTATCCACCACAAAAATTCCAGGATTTAGAAAGAGAAGTGGGGAAAGGCATTTTTTTAAACTTATTCTAGGCTGCTCACTAAATAAATGATTTGTTTAAATACTTAATTTTTAACTTTCTCATAAAATGTATATATTATAACTCTCACAATAAAAGGACCTCCTAGAATGTAATATACACCGATACTCATTTCGAATGAAAACTTGTTTCGTCATTCAGGCTGAGGAACCAGTGGTTATATTAGCTACTTGCAAATTTGTTAAATACAGTATTTTTATATCAATAGTTAACATTGTAAATGGTGTTCTTATAGCAATTTTAGATTATTTTTTCATATTTCATATCTTTATCTTATTTTCTGTTCTCATTATAGCAAAATTAGAATATATATAAAATTTAAAACAACCATATTAGTAGTTACTTCTCAACATCTGGGTGATCATAAAGTGGACTATGCCTGTAATTTGTGCAATGGATTGAGATATTTTGTCTTTTGATTTTTAGCTCAAGAAAGTCATCAGTGAATCATTAAGATAAAGAAAATCACCCAGGACTATGGCCTTTGAAGCGTTCATTTATACTCTCAAATCTTCAGTTAGAAGCCTTTGGGGAAGCAATAATTTCGTTGAGTCATGTTAAGTATAATATTCTTTAAAGGAAACACTTAAGCAGATACCCGAAGTGTCCACATTCCTAGATTGCATCATTTCCACTCAAGCTACAAATAAACTGTTTAGAGCTCCTAGAAAACATTCGGCCCTGGAGATAATGTGTAAAACAAAATAAAAAAAAAATAAAACTCTTGTTCCCAAAGATTCTTTCACTTCTGAAGTTGAAAGGCATTTAGTAGCCCACCCACTGGCTCTGAAATGACAAAAGTTCCATGTTCAGAGGAACAAAATGTGAGAATAACATGAAGACTTCTTCCTCCAAGTTAGAAGAATGTTCCAAATGAAGAGAAGTTTCAGACGAATTCAACATTGACACTACTAAGTACCACTGAGCAAATTCACTCAGGTATATGCTGTGTTTGTCTCTGTGATGTAAAGTAGGGAAAAGAAAGTCACAGCCTAGCAGGGTATGGATTCTCTTTATCAGGTTTACACTTCTGTGGGTTTGTAAGATCTGTGTATAAATAATGAAATCATACAGATAGCACTACCAAAGAAGTCTTATGCATCATAGCTCTAATTTTTAAGCAAGGCTTTAAGAACACACTGTAATGAAGGCTGGTCTATATAAAGGAGTGAATTCCCAGTGGTAAGGCACCTTCTAAAGGAAGAAATGTTTGGGGGTTGGTCAGAGTCGGGTGAAAGCTGGCTGGCAAAAGATTTCAACAGATGTGATATTACACAGAAATGATGGGGGAATGTCTTTTTGTATGCTGTGAAGATATGTTGCTCTGATTGGTTGATAAATAAAGCTGTTTGGCCTATGGCAGGGCAGCTTAGAGGCAGGTGAGAAATTCAAAGAGAGAGACAGGAAGAAGGTAGAGGGAGACACCAGCCAGCTGCCCAAGGAGCAATATGTAATGGGACTCAGGTAAAGCCATGATACATAGATTAATAGTTATGGGCTAATTTAAGATATAAGAGCTAACTAGCAGAAGCTTGAGCCATAGGCCGTCCAGTTCATAATTAATATAAGTCTGTGTGTGTTTATTTGGGACCAAGCAGCTGCAGGACATGGATGGGAGAGATTCCGCAGGACGGGAGAAATCTTCTGGCTACACAGAAATATGGTCACTGAGGCAAAGAACCAAAGTTTTCATTAAATACATAGTAATAGGAGGATGCAGGACTGACTGGCTATGGACTCTAGTTCCAGGGCATACATACATTACCTCTGCACTTCATTTTCCTCCTCCTTTCACCAAACTACACCCATGCATCTTTACAGAGAACCACCGCATTTTGAAGTGACATCGTTGCTGGATGGGAAGCCTTGGAAAGCAAACTTGCTGTGCCCATTCAAGTTCATGAAATCTGAGTTTCAAGTAAACTGAAGAGTCCCAACTTGCATAAGGAAAAACAGCTTTCAGGGGTAAGGGGGACTCAAAATAAAATCATCTGAAGCTACACCACGATTCCTCAGGAAGGAAAGAAAGCAATAAGGAAGGGGTGCCAGTGAGACAAAGAATTGCTTTTAAGGTTTGGTGTAGCTAGAGTTTTCCCCAGTCCTGCTTGGCCCACGGTCAGGACAAATCTCTCTCACCCACCAGGCCCGCAGCTGTTCAAACCCAATCAAGTAAACACACAGAGACTTATATTGCTTACAAACTGTATGGTCATAGCAGGCTTCTTGCTATCTAATTCTTCTATCTTAAATTAACCCATATCTATTAGTCTATAAGTTGCCACGTGGCTCGTGGCCTTCCGGTACCTTACATCTCCCTTGTCATGGCGGCGGCTGGCAGTGTCTCTCTGCCTCAGCCTTCCACTTACCCGAATTATCTTCTCTGCTTGTCCCGCCTATACTTCCTGCCTGGCTACTGGCCAATCAGTGTTTTATTTATTAACCAATCAGAGCAACACATTTGACATACAGAACATCCCACAGCAGTTTGGAAAGGTAAAATAACCTGATTCACCTCTGCATAATAGGTTGCAGTCTCTGGAAACTGGCCAGTGTGCCATCATCTGTATGGTTAGCCAGTACACCACACTAACATGCTGCTACTATTTTAGTTCAATTCTTTGGCATAAATACCTCAGTCATTGGAAGACTAGAACCTTGGTGATTAAAATAACCTAGAACTGTTGGTGGCTATGTAAAGACTGTAAGGTTGAGGAAAACACCTCACAAATCATTTCATGTGCATACTCCCAATTCTTACGCTGTAGCCAGTGTAGCCCCAGTTCAGAACATCCCCCTATAATCTCAGCAGAACTAAGCCAGCCTATGCTGAGATGACATCAATTTAACTGGAGCTTAGGCTTATGGACCAAAGTTCTAACAATGGCATCTATGCATCATTTCTTATCAATTCTGAACCAGACACACAGGCACAAATTCCAGAAAACACAGAATATTTTTTAAAGATCATAAATTATATTTTAATCGTGGTTGGAGAAGATTAAAAGAATTCCTGTATTGTTTCCAAACTACAAATGCTGGTTTTCTGTTACCAAAACAACTCTCTTGTATTTAATATAGCTTCTGCTGGTAGCCGTGTGCAGCTGTGTTATTCAACAGAGTAATTAAGTCGTCTTCAATCTGAAATACTTAGCCTGGTAATTGACACTTTTTTTTTCTTTTGCAACAAGGTGGTTCCAGTCATCTGTGTATTCTGTCTTTATCCTCTTTATTTTCACTCAGTTTGGTGTACACTCCAATACCAGGTGTTGCAAGATATGGTGCTGTAATGGCTTACTTTTCTCACCACTGTGACAAAATACCCAGAATGGGCAACTTAAGGATGTAAAAGGTTATTTTGGCTCATGGTTCAAAAGTCTAATCCATCATGGCTGAGAAATCATGGCAGCAAGAGCCTGAAGCACGCCACTACATTGCATCCATAGTCAGGAAACAGAAGACAAGGAATGCTGGTACTCAGCTCACTTTCTCCTTTTTACAGACCAGGTACATGATTCTAGCTGATAGAATGTTGCTGCCTAGAGATAGGATAGATCTCGTCTTAATTAGCCCACCTAGAAAGTTCCTCACAGACTGGCCCTGAGATTTGTTTCAACCACGATTCTAAATCCCATCAGGTTGACAATCCAAACTGAAAACCATCACAATGAGCGAGGTACAGAGCCTATGTTCATAAATGAGAATGTACCAGAAGAAAGTGATGAAACTCCATCTTTAAGTTAAGTAGAACAAATATGCTGTAAGCATATAAACAAGGAACTACTGAGACCCAAGGAAGTATCAGTTTACTGTAATGGCAGAGGGAGTGTCATTTGAAAACAGAATGTGCGATCAAAATTAAAAATAAAATGTTAGCCGGGCGGTGGTGGCGCACGCCTTTAATCCCAGCACTCGGGAGGCAGAGCCAGGCGGATCTCTGTGAGTTCGAGGCCAGCCTGGGCTACCAAGTGAGTTCCAGGAAAAGGCGCAAAGCTACACAGAGAAACCCTGTCTCGAAAAACCAAAAAAAAAAAAAAATGTTGACAGAGGAGAAGTAAAAGTGGTTAAAAGGAAAGGAAGTTGAACAAGGAAGGAGGCAAAGAGAAAACACTACCAGTGAAATGGCCGTGGTTGGACTGACAGATGGCGTTCTGCCTGAAGAGATGAGGCCAGGTGAAATCAGAAGGCCCAGGTCTGTGAAGTGTGCTGATTCTGGAATCAGTGGACTCAGCACTTTTCCATCACACACTGGCAGACCTTGGGGGCTTATGAAGTGCAGAGAAATAGAGTCCCTATTCTAAGTTTTAGGAATAAACATTTTATGACTGGAGACCAGATGTGTACATTTTGAGGAGAAGGGGGCGGGGGCTAGTCACAATAAATGACAAAGATTGTAAAGATGGAAATGGGAAGTTAATGATTTTGGAGATGCCAAAGAGATGAATTTTCTAAATGAAATCAAAATGTAAATTTAATTTTCCCATGAATAGCTTTTTCTGAAGTATGTCAAGTCTAAATGAAGCAGAAATTTCCAAACTGTTGTTTACTGATTGTTTCCAGATGTTCTTAGGTTCTGTTTTGTTTATCTGCATGGAATGGTGGACAGGGTTAAGAAGGATGAGGAAGTAGTTTCTTCCCTCACTCATCTGTGGCATCATGGCAACTGTTTCAGACAGTGATTGCCGGCTATTTGGTAACTGGATTAAAATAGATCAAACAGCCCAGAAATAGATCATAAAGCCACAGAAACATCTGAGTTGCTCATTAAGAATCAGCATTGACTGTGTCAGGTCACAAGGACAGTGAGAATATGACAGTGTCTGTGGACATTCCCTGATGATTAAGCCAGAAACTTTTGTCTGGAAAATAAACCTCAAGGCACTAGAAATAAATTCAAGACAAGCCTTTATAAAGCAAACCCTGAAGTACCCCGGAGCCAGTTCCTACATAAAAGACAACACTACCAACCACAAGTATATGCGCCCACTTATTCTGAGACAGAATGCCATTCCCTATTATACCATAGCCACAGCTGAATTCTGTGAAGTTACTGCTAAATGTTTATAAACTGAAATAAATTAATTCTTGGTTTGAGCATTTTCATGCATAGTGTGTGTGTGTGTGTGTGTGTGTGTGTGTGTGTGTGTGTGTGTGCATGCTCATGTGCATGCATGCCTGTATCTCTTGCATGCATATGAGCTCATTCCACAGATATTCTTTCTTTACTTTTAATTTCCTTTTATTCTGATTAAATGGTATGGCTTTATGGAGTTAATTCTCATGTAAAATACAGAACACATATCGATCATTCCCTTAATGATTGCGTACATAAAAGAAGTTTTTACTTCACTCCGGCTTCAAAGGTGGTTTTCCTCTTTCACAGGCACCACAAAATATGAATAATATGTTAATTTGTATAACCTTGTATTTAACAAGTCTCCTGATTAAATACTTTCATAGCCAAAGAGAAATACAGTGTAATTAAGTACTCTGAATACATTTTCTCATAACAGCATACATTGGTGATTTTGAGAGAAAATTGTTTGTATTGATGGGAGAATAAAAGCCATTAAGAGATTAAATATAAAGTGATTTCACTGTAGCTGAATCCCTTTATTTTTGCCATACTTTTCTCTACACATTAATGGAAAAGGTCATAAATGGGTGAGCTGAAAGCAGGACATAATAGAGGCGAAGCACAGTAGACAGGGTGTGTCTTCAGTTAGGTAGGAGGAAGACTTAGGAAGAAGCAGAATCCAAAGGCACAGGAGAGAATGGAGGTCTTTTTCCAGACAGAGAAGCATGGTGATGTTGACATCTTCTGGTGCTGCTTTCCCAAGCTGACTTTTTTCTATGTAAATGGCAGTGTCCCGGTCTCCTTTCTTGTAGCCGTGACAAAATACCAGACAAGACCACTTAGAAGGGAAAGAGGGTCAGCTCAAAGCCCAGGTTACTGTTAATCATACCAGGCAATTCACGGGCGGCAAGAACATGAAGAAATGCATCACACCCGCAGCCCAGGGCAGGGAGAGAATGAATACATGCATGCCAGGACTTGGCTCAGTTCATCTTTTTTATACAGTCAAGGACCCAACCCAGGCAATGGTACCATCTACTTCCAGGCTTGGTCTTTCCACCTCAATTCTCTACAGACAATCCTTCCAGACAATCCCCCTTTGAGACTCTCTTTCCCATGTGATTCCATATTGTGGCCAGTTGACAAAATTTTTTTGCGACCACAAACAGGAAATGTATTTGACAAATGGCTAACAGATTAGATGGGACATTTACCTACCTCAGTTTTGAGAAGTCATCTCTGAAAGGATAAACCACGATTGCTTAAAAAGAAAAAGTTGGTTTCTGGCATGTTGAATTTAAATAGAGTAAATGAAGTAAACACTGTCCATTGTTCACACTTTGGGAGAGAATTTACTAACTACCTTTCTACAAAGGAAATGTCTCTATGTCTCTTTTAACAAGTCTCACTAGATTTATTAAGAATAAATATATTTATAATATAGTAATTGATTTTTCTCTAAGTTTTCTTTTCTTTTTCTCTTTTTCAGGGAAATAAATACCATTTTATCAGCTAGCTGGCTTCTCACCAGTTTTTCTGAAAGTTTCTTTTTAGTGTTTACATCTGGCAATAAAACAGCTCCCCATTCCCAGGTATGGATATTACATATAATTACTCACAGATGGCCACTGAGCCGCCCAGTCCCACAGAGCAGACACAGCTTCAGGTCAGCTTCCACATCTGCATCAGGATCCTGGAAGAGAAATCAAAAGGATCTATGCCTGAGAATTAATGCCCAAATCCCTCTCAGCCTGTGATAAATCTTTCTTCCAGACCAAAAAATGTGAACGCATTAAAACCTGACCTCCCATCCAACATAAAGAAAGCAAATTGATTGTGTCCTCAATTCTTCACAATGGAGAACAGAAATTCAATTTTTTATAAAAAGTAGACTGTTTAGCTATTTATGTGCTCAAGGTAAAAAGGGTGAAGGGAATAATAATGTTTAGTTTATACAATTTTTGCAATGTTTTGGTTACATCTTTGGCTGAATATAAATACTCTTTATTTTATATTTTCAAGAAATTGGGTATTTATGCTTTCCTATGCCCTTGAAGACAGGTCTTTGAACATTTCACCCATTTTTCCTTCATGGTTCTTTACTTCCCAAATTGGAAGGCTTGGTATTAGGAGCGTGCCTTGACCTTCCCAATTCCAGGAAAATTCCTAGAAACTTCTGTTTGTAGAGATGAACTTATCTTACTTCCAACTTTTGCTAGCATCCAAAGTTGCTTTGATGTGGTCACATGAAAGACTGAAGAAGACTCACTGAAAACCTTAGTGAAAGAAATACTGGAGCCTTTGTTCTCCCAATGAGTCCCTTCACTGCCCCTCCTTGTTTTTCTAAGCTCTTACACACTGGCCATTTATCATCCAAAACTTGTTTATATTGGAAAACTACTTTGCTGCCATCCACTCCTCTCTCTTTAATGAAAAACATATGAGCACCACAGTGCTATCTCTATGATATCTTCTAAAGGCTGAGGGGTTTGCTGGTAGCCTACTTACTGCACATTCCTCTTAGGAGTTAACAGCCAGAGGTGAAGAGCTAATATTTAGCCAGTCAGTCAGTCTTGCTCAGATGTTAGCACAAGGACCGATTTGGAACAGGTAAGTTAAATGATGTGTTCCCCTAGCCACCGTTTTACTTACTGTTCTGGTTTGAGTGCTTGCCCGCATTTTTCCCAGGACACCTCTCAAAGGATTTTAAATAAGGATGCTTTTTTTGTGCGCCATCTGGCAGCTTCCTGGAAAGCAGCAGTGCAAGATGTCCCTACTCACAAAGATTGATTCGATTCCCAGAGGAACTTTTTCAAAGCTGGTCATTTACAGCAAGATGCTCACCGTGGGCCAAACTTGCTTTTAGGCTGCCCACACTGGACATATACTGACCACTGATGTTTTAGAGATCATGAACCTGATTCTCAGGTGTCAAGTGATAAAAGATTAACCAGGATAACATTGAAGCCAAATGCAAAAGAGCTTGGGTTAGAATGTCCATCCTTAAATAAGATGAACATCTAGAAACAGTGCGGTCTTAAGTCATTTTATGTGGCATCTCATACCGCAGATGCTGTGAGAACTAGAACAGAGACGACAAAGGCCCAGACCTTACAGGCAATAGACTGTGTTTTTGTTTGAAGCTTACTGGAATGAAAGAGGTGAAAACAAAAATGAAGGCCTGAACTAATAATTCCAGAGAGACAGCCCAGCAGAAGTGAAGGCATCCACTTGAGGGACATAAACACTCCTCATTTCTTCAAGATTAGCTGTATGTGGATGGTGTGACGGGAGGAACTAATTCAGTTTGAGAAGGCGGATGAAGAAATGAAGGAAGAAAATGGAGGAGAGACTTGAGGGAGAGGTACCGATAGGGCAATGGTCAGTTTGTAGCTGTGGGAAAGTCAAGGGGGTGGGTACAAGTCTGTCATCCTGTAAACAAGGAAAGGAGCAGATTCTGAAAAGCATCCGGCCTAAGGAGATAATAGAATAAAAGAATGCAACAGAGGGTAGTGAGAAATAACATTTAGTTAGAAAAAAGACTAAAGCAATGACTTCTGAGTTAGCAAGGTAAGTTTCAAAATAAGGATTAGTCAAATGTGTCAAATGTCTCAGAAAAAAGAAGTGAAAATGAGGACAGAGAAAGTGTTCCTGGGATCTGAAAGTTGGGGAAATGTTACTACCCTTGATCGGAGCTGTGAACAGACTGTCCAAGGCAGTGTTGCATGATGGGCACATAGGTGCTTGAGGAGCCATTTACTCAGTCACCCAATATAACATTAGCAGAACTAAGTAACATTGGCTGAGAAACTAAAACATTTATCCAGCGGTCAGTCTCAGCTTTGATACAGAAATATTCATGCTATTTACAAGAGATAGTTTTTGTCAACTTGCCCAAAATATTCATAATCCAATAAGCTTGCACACCAGGAGTCCTGGGGATGAGTAGGGTCATCAGAAAACTCTGGTGCCTGACCTTAACCCTTTATTTTCTGTAAACATGGAGATATATGGAGCGTGTAAGGGAAAGTACTGAGGGACTAAGTTAAAGGAAACTAGGAAAGAAGTGGCTTATTACCAACTACCTAAGAATATAATAATATTTAATCAAAACCAAAACTGATCACATAGATCATTTTCCTTTTTCTTTGTTTTCTTTTTGTTGTTTTATTTCGGTTTGGGTTTTTTGTTGTTGTTGTTGTTGTTGTTTTGCTTTGTTTCACAGTGCACCCAGAGCCTTTCACATGCTAACAAGCACTGAAGTACTACAATACTAAATCATATCCCTAGACTCACACAAATTATTACATTTTAAAGTTACACTTTGAGTGCTATGATAAAGCACTCGAACCAAAGAAATTCAGAGGGGGAAAAACTTATATGTCTTACTCTTCCAGGTCACAGACCCTTGAAGGATTGAAGAGCAGGTACTCAATCAGGAGCATAAATTCTCCCTCTGGATCATGCTTAGCTTTCTTCTATCATCAGGTACCACATGTAGAGGGAATGGGGCTGCCCACAGTGGAGTGAGCCCTCCTGCATCAGGTAATAATCAAAGCAATCCCCCACAGGCCAATATGATTCAGGAAATCATTCAACTGAGACCCCCTTCTCAGATGACTCTAGACTGTACTAAGTTGACAATAGAAGCCAACTAGGACAAAGATTATTAAGAATTTTTTTTATAATCTTTAAATGATAGAAACTTTTTTTTGGTTTGCCAGTATGCCTTTCATTTAACGTAGACACTTTGAGTCTATTTTGCAATCTTTTAGAACTGATACTGCTTAGATGATAAAAACCCTAAAATGGGCAAAAGTCCCATACCCTGTAACTCTAAATTACATTGGCATAAATAAATCATGTATACCAAAAATAACTGACAGGGCTAGATATATAGATCAGCTATAGTAGAATGATTCTCAGAAAAACATGAGATCCAGGATTTGATATCCAGAGCCATATCATTAAACAATAAATAAATAAATAAATAAATAAATAAATAAATAAATAAATAACAACTAGTAATCATTGCTAACATTAAACAATAGTGTTTGGGGGACGGAGGGAAGAGTACTGAAAGAGACTACTGAAAAGGAGGGGCATTTCAGGGTCAGGTAAAAACCTGGCTCAAATTAATCTCCCAAGAATCTACAAACATGAAGCCAGCTAAGATTCCTAGCAACAGCAGATACATAGCCTAAACTGGCCATCCCTGTGACCAGGCAAGACTTCAAGGGGATGGAGTGGGAAACCAACCCAGCCACATAACCTTCAACCTACAGTCTGTCCTGCCTATGGGGTGTGCTGGGGCAAAGGTGGCCTAGAGATTGAGGGGGTGGCCAACCAATGACTGGTCTAGTCTAAAACCCACACCAGGAGAGTAAGCCCACTCTTGACACTGCCTGGAGCACCAGGACCCATAGGCTAGATGACCCAGAGACCTAGGATAGAGCCAAACAACACAGCTGTAGGAAAAAAAATGTCAGTGTAATGATTCCTAATGGTAACCTGCTATACTCATAGGTTGTTGCCTAGCCCAATTGTCATTAGAAAGGCTTCATCCAGCAACTGTTGGAAACAGATTCAGAGACCCACAGCTAAACATTAGGCAGAGCTTGGGGAATCCTGTGGAAGAGGGAAAGGAAGGATTGTGGGAGCCAAAGGGGTCAAGGACACTGAAAAGAAAACCCACAGAATCAACTAAATTGGGATCATAAGGGCTAACAGAAACAAACGACAATTAGGGAGTCTGCACGGGACTGACCTAGGAACTCTGCATATTTGTTACGGTTGTGTAGCTTGGTCCTCTTGTGGGGCTCCTCACAGTGGGAGCAGGGCAGTCTCCGACTCTTTTTACTGGCTTTTGGGACCCTACTCCTCATATTGGATCACCTTGCTCAGCCTTAGTACATGGGAAGGTGCTTAGTCTTACTGCAACTTGATATGCCATGTTTTGTTGATATCCATGGGGGAGACCTGCCTTTTCCTGAACAGAAATGGAGGCGGTGTGGTTTGTGGGGGTGGGAACAGAAGTGTGGGGTGGAGGTAGGGACTAGGAGGAGAGGAGGGAGGGAAATTGTGCTGGGCAATGAACTAAAAAAAAAAAAATCTAAAGAAAAAATTACAAAGAACAGTGAGTAATCAAGATGACTTGTTATTTAAAGGAGACTTTAGAAGTGAGACTTACTTATGTTGAAAAACCCTCACAAATGGAAATACTTTGTAAATATAATTGGCACTTTTTACTCATCTCCGTGGACTTATTTATCTCTAGGTCAACAGAGATGAAATTTTCAAGCCACTTCATAGAAGAAATCCAGCTCTTAACTAAATGCCAAGAGACCAGAATCCCATGTCTCTTTCTACTGTTTCCTGCTGGGACTCTGGAAAAGTAATTTGCCTTTTTCCTGGTTCTCAATGGCTCTCTCTATAAGAATATTTGGTTACTAATGTCTTCACCAGTTCTGGAGTCTGACCTTCCAATTCTAAAATTTTAAGGTCTCTCTGGTTGAACTACAAGGCCAGCATTACCAAAGAGCAATTTGTGTGTTTGAAACATTTAAAAAAAAAAAAAGATGAAGAATTACCTCCCAGGCTCCAGCAAGAGCATCTTGAATAACAAAAACAATCATTACACATCTCCTGCTATATGACCAGGGCTCAACTCTTCACAGAATAACTGTAGACAAATTTCTAAATGGTCTTATTTGTGGTGGTATTTTACTTGTACTGAAATGTGATTTTAATTGTATGTTAATAAATAAAGTTGTCTGGGGGTCAGAGCTATTAGAGCCATAGCAAGTGCATGGCAGCGGTGGCGCACGCCTTTAAGGACCTGGAGGGCGGTACATTCAGGCAGTGACGAGGCAGTCACATGTTTGGGTTTACAACCAATGAGAAGACAGAACAGCTAGACTATATAAAGACACACACAGGAAGTAGGTCCCTCTTTTCGGAGAGCTCTCTTGGCTGAAGAGGATCCCTGAATCAGGAAGGGTGAGGCTCTTAGCTCTGACCTCTTGGCTTTCTTCTCTGAATCGGCTCTGTGTTTCTTATTTAATAAGACCGTTGGTTACATCTACATTTATTAAATAAAAACCACAGAGCCAAATATAGGGGTGAAAGCCTTAGAGATCAGGGAAATAGGAAAAGCTGCCAGCCAACCTTACCTCACTAACTCTGCAGCTTCCAAATATAAGCTACTTCCTGTCTACCCACACCTTTATATGCCTTGCTTTTCTGCCCTCTCATTGGCTCTTAGCCCAGCTACCTCACTTCCTTGTCACTATCTGTCTGTACAGACCTCCTGGTCTCTATGGTTGGTACTGGGATTAAAGGCATGTGTCACCACTCTTGGCTCTGTTCCCTAGTGTGGCCTTGAACACACAGAGACCCTGCCTGCTAAGTGATCAGATTAAGGGTGTGTGCTGCCTGACTTTGTTTACTAAAAATGACTGGCTTTTTCCCTCTGATCTCCAGGCAAGCTTTATTTATCAAAGCACAAATAAAATATCACCACATTTCAGCACAAATAACGTATCACCACATTTCCCCTTTTTTGTTTAATAAAAATAAAATTTTTAAAAAGTTATAACTAATATAATAAAAACTATATACAAGTACAATAACTATATACAATATATACAAGCAATAAATACATCAACAATGTCTAGTCCATTTGCATTGACTAATTCAGAGAAAAAAATTCATTATCCTATTCTGATGAGTCTAATACAAAATTTGTATACAACATAGAAAAATCCAATCCAATGTAAAATATTTGAAACAAGTAGTACCTTTATAAAAGTAGATTCAATAATCTACCTTTTTATCTTATCATATCCATATTCTCTTTTTTCTTTTCAGAGTAGAGTCTACAATCTACCCTTTTATTCTATTATTTCTATATTTTTTTCAGAGTAGATTCAATAATACACCTCTTATCTATATCCTCTTTTTTCTTTTTCTTTTTCTTTTTTTTAAACAAGAACCCTGAATCTAATCTCCTTTGTTTAGCTTTTTTTTTCCTGACCATTAACAATTAACAACTTGTAACCAACCATTGTAAACAATGACAATACCCATAACTCAAATGATCAAAAACAACCCATCCCACCTCTTGGGGATATGGGCATTATTTTCTTTCTCCCCTCCCCCCCCCCCCTTGGTTTTTTCAAGACAGGGTTTCTCCGTGTGGTTTTGGTACCTGTCCTGGATCTCACTCTGTAGACCAGGCTGGCCTCGAACTCACAGAGATCCGCCTGGCTCTGCCTCCCAAGTGGTGAGAATAAAGGCGCGCGCCACCACCACCCAGTGGGTATCATTTTCTTAAAATTACTTCCTGCTTTCTGGGGGCAAAGACATCTTTAGGGATCCTGAAAAGAAAATATTGGGGTTAATTGTCAATTCCTGTATCAAATAACTATCTGCTTGCTTGACCCTTTCTCACTATCCACCAATGATAATGTCAGTGCACACCTACTAATGTCATTTAAAAGGAAAAATTAGTTTGAATTAGTGAGCATGTAATCTGAATATGATAATGATGAATTTATTTGTTTTATGTAACATTGAATTACCTTTCTAGTTCAAGCTACAATTTCAAAATAACACAGATTGCCCCAAGAGTACAAGAAAATACTTTTCTTTCTCTCTTTTGTGATAAGACCAAATTTCTCAAAATAATAAATATAAATGCTGATTGGCTCACTCCTTTAACTTTTAGAAAGTAGAAGAGATAAAAGAGATCATTTTCTGTGAGTGAGTTAATCTTATTCATATAATAGATTTTGTCTTACTAGTAATGTGTTATAGTGTACATTTCTTTTCAATTCACATTTTCATCATCTTTGTTTGCTAAAGGAGAATTTTCTTATGTCAATACTTTTAGTTTAAAAAAATCCATCATTCTAAGCAAAAGTGAGTGTACAGAATTTCCAGACATTTTTCTGGAAATAGTTCATTAATTTAGAAAGAATTCCTTTAACTATGTCCTCACAATATCAAGTATCTCTAGAGACTGAGAAATGCTAAATAAATAAGACAAAACAAAACAGTGTACCAAATAAAATCCATCCACCAAATAAAATCCCAGAAGCATGCACATTTCCTATGTGAACCAGGAGTTCCTATTGTTGTTGTTGGGGTTTTGTTTGTTTGTTTGTTTGTTTGAAGTTTTTGGTCATTTTTCTTTCATGAGAGGAAGTTTGAGCCTTTTCTACTGAACTGAAAGGAATATTCACATGCTATTTGCTAATAACAATAATAATAGTTAATGATCTCATCTTGACTATTTCTTTTTTATTGGTTGCTTTTTTTAATTAAGAAATTTTTTATTCATTTTACATACCAACCACAGATCCTCCTCTCTTTCCCCCAGCCTTCTACCCCAACCCACCCCCTCAATCCCTCCTCCGACAAGGTAAGGCCTCCCATGGGGAGACAGCAGAGCCTGGTCCATTCAGTACAGTTAGAAGTATGCAAGGGGTTTGAAACACCCAATACAGAGAACTAGAGTCATTCTTGATGGCTATAATTTTATTAATTATTATCACCTTTTCCTTTCCAAAAAAAAAAAAAAAAAAAAACAACACTTCCCATGCCCCTTATTTCTCTTAGTGCTAGGGGTCAGAGGATTGAACCTTAACACAAAAGAAGCTTGTATTTTATATTTAGAAGCTAAAAAGGACAAGATTTAAAAAAAAAACTTAAAAATAAAAGTATCCACAAAACATACTACTGTTATCCAGAGAAGACAAGCAAATAGTCTCCCACAATTGCAATAAAGAAAAGGAAATTAATCAAGCCATACTGGACCAAGTAAAGGCCCTCAGATGTAGGACAAGATTTGTGGGCAAATTCCACAGATTCAGAGCAGAAAGTAAATGTTCCTGTTCATAATCAAAGGCTTGAGGACAAAGCTCCATCTGTCATACTGCTCTCCCTCCTGTACTTATTGCCAACAAGTTAAGCAAGAACAGCACCTTAGATTCTTACTGTCTTTCCAACTTCCATGGGAAGATGTGAATTTGGGTTTTAAACTCTT
This sequence comes from Peromyscus californicus insignis, assembly GCF_007827085.1. Taxonomy (NCBI): domain Eukaryota; kingdom Metazoa; phylum Chordata; class Mammalia; order Rodentia; family Cricetidae; genus Peromyscus; species Peromyscus californicus. The sequence goes on along the minus strand of NW_026294458.1, from coordinate 60,411,965 downwards.
TCTTGTGTCTATCCCTCTGGCTCCCAACCCCAGTTGCCTGTTCCTACCAAGTGTCTGTTGGGAACTGATGAGCATCCAAACTTCTTTTGATACATTTACAAGCTGGCTCTTCACATGAATGCTGAACAAATGTTTTTGAAGTTAATGTTATTGGAGATGGATAGAGAACAGGACACTGGGTGTGTTAACAGCAGAGTAATCTGCATGAATCAGAAGCAACCCTCTGCTTCAGACACCGGGACCAATGTTTGTCTTTGTAGGTTAAAAGAATGAAGAGATTTGTGAGGAACTGTGAAAGCATGAAAAATAGTTATATATAATAAGGACTATGGAAAACTGTTATTTAGAGAAAAGATAAGCCAACATGGTACTGGGATCATATAGACTAGAAAGGAAACAGCTATGAAGACATTTAATAAAAAGTGATACGGTGAGTGAAATATCAAACTAAATATCCCTGATGCTGACCAAGGAAACAATGAAAAGAAATGTACTAAAATTAGAATAACAAGAAAAGAGCTTAGTTAGACATAAGGAATAAATTCCTGGCCTTGATGTTGAAATTTTGGAGTACACTGCCAAAGGAAAGAAAAAGTTGCAAGATTTCCTGGAAGAATCAATAACAATCTGCACTAATTGATGAAGGCATTTCTCTGTTGCAAGAAAAAAAAAAGACTTAAATCAGATAACTTTGTGAAGTCCGAGTTCTAAAGTATATCTGTAAGACTTTAGCTATATAGTAGGTGACTACATGAAAATTTCTAAGCGCAAAGCATTTTATATGTAAATAATATTTATGTCTCTGACACCAATAGGTTTTATTTGATTAAATTTAAAATGTCAGCAGTTTTCACAAAATACTTTTTGTCATTACTTTTACAATGTGACTCTGAATCTGTTGCCTTCTCCTTTAGCTTCCCAAAATTTTCTTATTTAACAAAGTGTTCTTCATGGTCCCAACTGGACTGTGAACAGAGCTTGGTGTAAAGATGTTCATTTTAATTACAGACTTTTAACAGTTGAGTAAGGCAGGTTCTTGTGCCTTATCTCCCCACTCAAATAGGCCTTTCTAAAAATCTGTGAAACAAAGAAAGAAGTATATTGACCCCATTCCAAATGTGGTCATCGTGTGTCCTTACAACACTGGCATCTGGAAACAGCAACACCCCCAGTAGCCATTTTGGCATGAGTAGTTATAGTTGCACATGTTGGCAGCTGTCAGGTCATGAGTCTAAGTCTTAAGAATCTTTTGGTCTATTTTCATTGAAGGATAGCAGAACCCCAAGGTCCCGTTGGTCAAGGTTTTGTCCTTTTATATTAGCAACTGTTCTCACTCTAATGACATCTTTGCTAACTCCAGAGTCATGGCAGGTATTCTCTACATCTGTCACATTCATAAGACTCAAGAGTCACTTCCAAAACTGGCTTTGATGAGGCAACATAGATTATAAATTTTTGATTTATCTGTTTCAATTTATCTAAGACATCCTCTTGAGATTTTCCTGAAGGCACAATCTACACCACAACAAGTTGCTCTGAAGGTCTTAATCATGCCCTGTACCTGTTCAGTGTCAATCACAACAGAGAGAGAGGTCCTTTGGGACCTACTAATGCTTGTCTGGTGTGTTGATAATTGCCAGCAAGGAAAGGCAATAAGGAAGCCAAACACAGGTGGATTCCTCCCTGTTCATCAACACTGCCATTCCTTGTCATAAACCACATACTGTTCCACTTTGGCAATATTATGAGAAATGTCATAGCTCACACACAGGTCCAGGTCATCAGGGTTATGTTGAAGACCTTGGCAAATATATGACAGTTTTAGGTTATAGAAGAACAGTTAACCCAGGTATAGTTCCCAGACATTGCTATTCCCTTTAGGTAGTCCTGCCCTTCTGAGTAAGTAATCTGAGCAGAGCAAATGGATAGTTGTTGAAGATAATCTTATCTTTCTTCATAGGTTAAGTCTGTAACTAATTGGTGGAATAAGTCCCTTATTATCAAAGTAAAAAACCAAATTTTCCTAACAACATACTCATTGAAAATCTAACCTATAATCAGAATTTCTGTATAATGGTTGCGTGTTCAGCTTCTTTTTTTTTTTTTTTTTTTTTTTGGTCCCCCATATGACTTTACTTTATTAGGGCCAGCTTGTAGCATCCTTCTGTACCCCTCACATTGTCCCTTGTCAGGTAAAGCACAGCCTTCCCTTAGAGACTTGTACACCACACCCATTTCCAAATCCTCCTCTAAGTTCTAGTATTCACTAGGTTAACCATTTGGACCCACTTAAACAGAAATGCAGTCAGACTTAGCTTGGACAAGTTACACTTTCACATGCCGAACATTACTTCCTCTAAATTAGCTACTAGTGGGGGCCATCATAATTGGTATAAAATCCAACAATACCTAGAGACAGACTGTCTCATGTTCGTAGAAAAATTAACTATATTCTCAACGCAAAACTTATAACCTGCATGGGCATCAGAAAGCCAAACAGACCCAACAAACAAAGGCTCAAGGAAGGCTGCCACATTGCCTATCTGCTTCATAAACGGTAGAACATACAACCTGGACAAGCATCACTTAGCTCCTCAGATATTAATTTTTTCAGAACATCATTTATGTTGGAAAGTTCACTGCCTGTGTTGAATATGCAGTCCTTCTTGATTCTCTAGTGGTTTTTATTGTTCTTTCCCAAGAACTCTAGCTCATCACTTAAGTGTAACAAGAACTTCAAAAGCTCACAGCTCCACATTGAAAAATGAGTGTCTATTTCTTGTATGTTGTTTCCTTTTGGTAACTTGGGCACTTTTAGACACTGAGGTTACAAAAGGGAATTTGAAATAGAGGAGGCAATCAAAGATCAAACTCAAACAAGAGTTATATTTTTAAATGCAAAAATAAACACATATATCTTTTCCTAATTTTACAACTCATGACCCCTTTTCAGCCCAATTTCCTTCATAAAAATGAAACAATATATCCCATGTTGAATAAAGATTCATGAACAAAGCTTAGGGAAGAAAAGAGAGAGCTTAAGGTAAGAAAGAACCCAAAGCAAGGTTTGGAAAGTACCGAGAAGTCTAAGTTAGAACACTGTATTAGTGAGTTGGAAAAACACTGAATGATTTTAAGAAGAAAACTTATGCAACTCAATGTTCATTTAAAATACTCCAGAAGTTGGGGATGGTGTCACAGTCCCATAATCCCAGCTATTTGGGAGGCTGAGGCAAGAGGGTCACAAGTTCAAGGCCTGTCTGAGCTAGAGATTTAAGGTCATAGTCAGGCTGGTCTACTTAAAGAAACAATATCTCAAAAGTAAAAATAATAAAGAACTAGGAATAGAGCTTACTGGTAAGGATGTTTGCTGAGTGAGCATGCATGAGGCCATGAATTCAACCCTTAGCAACACACACACATATACACATACACACATACACACACACACACACACACACACACACACACACACACACACACACACACACACCATGAAAGTGTGGACAAGGAAAGGGAGCAAAATGAGATATCACAATAACTTAAACATGGTAGCAGAGGTTATTATGGCACATGTTCATAGAATACAGAGACTGAAATGCACAGTTAATATGGTATATATGATTGACGTAGTGGTAGTAAGATTGCTGAATGAAAAGAGAAAAGTTGAGGATTATCCTCCAGTATAACTTAAATGGTGGGAATATCTGTGACCTCCTCACATACATAACTTAAAACCCAATCTCCAATGTGATGACATTGCAGGGTGGGTAATGAGGTCGTGAAAGCAGACACTCCTAGAAGAATTAATCTCTCATTAAAGAATCCACAAAGAATCCCTTATCCTTTCTATAGTCAGAATTCAGAGCCAGAATATGAACATCTATGAAAGGGGAAGCATCTGTCACTGAATATGCTATCTGTCACTTTTGGATCTTGTACTTAACACCCTCCAAACTGTCATGCTTATGAGCCACCCATATATATTATGCGTTTTTTTTTATATACTAGCCAAAACAGACTAAAGAACTGATGCAAATCAGATCAGAAAAATGGAGTTTAACCCATTTTGATGGAGTCACTCCTGGCCCATTTGATCCAGTATTGAAAGTCTCTATCAAATGAATCAGTTCCACAGAACCTTTCTCTTCCTGGAACAAAGGTTAAACACACAGTTTACTCACCTTTAATGTATTTCTGAAGTTCTTTTATGAAACATCTTTGTAAAATACTTTAAAATGGCCGGGCGGTGGTGGCGCACGCCTTTAATCCCAGCACTCGGGAGGCAGAGCCAGGCAGATCTCTGTGAGTTCGAGGCCAGCCTGGGCTACAGAGTGAGTTCCAGGAAAGGCGCAAAGCTACACAGAGAAACCCTGTCTCAAAAAAAACGTTAAAAAAAAAAATACTTTAAAATGGCCACATTAATTATGTGACAAATAAAGAACTGAACACACACAACATAGAATAAATAAGCAGACATCCAAATTCCCCAACTTGTCTCTTAAGTACTTCAGATTTTTATAAAAACCTATGTCCCCAAATGCTATGTAACATTTCCACTAAAGCCCATCCTTTGTGAGGGCATTCAAATCTCCAACTACTCTGAATGTTGTATGCAATATCAAATCCATTCATGAAATGATTTTCCAGTTTATTAAGCAGCTCTGAGATAAGCCATTCTGGTGGCTTCTCCATTAGCTTCCCCTGGTGACTACCTGAGGAGTGGCCATGCAGAGTTTTAATTGAATCTGCCTAACACCCTCCTGGAGATTAAAGGTGAGTATTTCCAAGAGGAAAGAAAAGTACCAGAGAACCCTAAAGTCAGACTGTGAAGCAGAGCAGTTTTGCACTGTTCACATCTGTAACAACAGCATAGCTCTAGGAAAGCAATAGTTTAGTCTGTTCTCGGAGATCAACACGAGATCAAGAGTGCCCATTTAATCACTCCCTGGTTGTCACTCACGATCATTAGTGAGTCTACAGGATAGTACTCTTTGAGCTATGAATTTAGGCAAGTAAATTTGCTAAAGGGAGAAAAGGAGCTATTATTTTAAAGCCAGCCAAAGTCTTGACTCAATCATTCAAGACAATGTAATAAAAACTTCTTAGAGAAAACTTAGTCTTTTAATAGTGCGTTTATTTATTGTTTGAAAGTTTCCTACATGCATAGGATGTTTTTCTTCCCCTCTCCTTCCAGTTCCCCTCAGAACCCCTTAATGTGTCTTCTTTCCAACCCCATGTCCTCTTTATTTTTATTAATATTTTTAACTGAGTCCAGTTAGTGTTGACTATATGTTCATATGAATGTGGAGGCCATTAAATGGGGTGACATATACTTATTTATAAATGATAACATCAAGTGAGCATAGAGAATATTGGAAAAGCTTAAGTGAAGAAAACATTCCACCTTTCAGAAAAATAAATAACAAAAATGTCTCATCTCATCATTTTCCTTTGGCAGACAAGGAGGACTCAGATTTTCCTGTACTTTTGAATTTTTATATTTATTCTCTTTCTAATGTTATCAGTAGTACTTATATACCTCTCATCATCTATAAAGTTTTAGTCACATATATTTTCATTGTATTTGCTTCTAAATATGGCATTCATCTCTACAACAGACAATGAAATAGATCAATATCTGATGTATAATTTAAGTTTTATCATTTGTATCAAGTCATGCTTAATTATCATCCAATCAAACAAAGAGAAAAATTCCCTCTTGCCATGCTTCCCTTTTACCATGTTAGATAGTGTGGAATGGAACAATTCCTTATGATTTTTTCAATCGCCTTCCTATAATTGAGAAAGTCTAGTGTCTCAACTGTTTCTGCGACTTTGACAAAATATCTCCTTCCTTCTTTGTCTCTCTTTCTTCTTCTCTCCCTCCATCTCTGCTCCTGTCTCAGTTAGGGTTTTTAGTGCTGTGATAAGAGATCATGTCCAAAAGCAGTTTGAGGAGGAAAGGGTTTATTTCTGCTTATGGTTCCATATCAAACCATCTCTGAGGGAAGTCAGAGCAGGAACTCAAACAGGGTAGGAACCTGGAGGCAGAAACTGAAGCAAAGGCCATGGAGGAGGCTGCTCACTGTCATGCTACCTTATAACTTGTTCATACTGCTTTCTTATGGCATCCAGGACCAGCACTCAGTAATGGCACCACCCACAGTGATCTGGGATCTCCCACAAAAATCATCAATCAAGAAAATGTACCACAGACTTGCCCACAGGCCAATTTTGTGGGATCATTTTCTCAGTTGAGCATACCTCTTCCCAAATGACTCTAGCTGTGTCAAGTAGACTAAAACTAGCCAGCATAGGCCCCCTCACCCATACTTTAATAAGTACAACTAAAAGAAGCCAATTACTAAATTCATTCTTTTTGATAGACTGATGTGATGGCTATTCTTGGTTGTCAGCTTGACTACATCTGGAACCAAAACTCAAAAATGAAGAACATACTTGTGAGGGTTTTTTGCTTAATTTGAAGTAATAAGAGTCCCTTCTTATTAGAATTTGAAGTAGGAAGACACACCCTTAATCCAGATCTTTCAAGCAGAGAAAAGACACGCCTTTAATCTGGACCACATCTTCTCTTGGAAGGCTATATAAGGACATGAAGAAGGAAACTTTTGCTCTTTGCCTGCTTGCTCTTGCCTTGCTAGCAAGTCTGCTCCTTCACTGGCATTAGCACCTACTTCTTTGGGATTCCAGCATATATTGAACATCAACCGAGACATCTAGCCTTGGTGACTGAGCAATTACTGGATTCTTGGACTTTCCATTTATAGTCAACCATTGTTGGATTAGCTGGACCACATCCTGTAAAATATATATATATATATATATATATATATATATATATATATATATATATATATATATATATTTAGAGAGAGAGAGAGAGATTCTGTTACTCTAGAGAATTCTGACTAATATAACCTCTGTATGGTTTGAATGTGAAATGCCCCCACATGTTTATGTTTTTGAACTTTGGTCTTCAGTTGATGGCACTGTTTTGGAAGTGTGGAACCTTTAGGACTATGGCCTAGGGAGCAGAGGTCAGTCATTAGGGGAGAGTCTCAAGAGTAGTACCCACTTTCTGCTTCCTTGCCTTCGAAGATGTGAACAAGTTACAGCACAAGCTTTTGTCCTCTTAAATAACACTGCTGAAGGTATCATGCCTTTCCCCAACAGGTAGACAAACTGTCTAAAAAAATGAGACAAAACAAATCTCTCCAATCTTATGTCTCTGCTGTTAGATATTTTGTCACTTTGTCATGATGACAAGAAAAGTTATTAAGCCCGGTGGTGGTGGTGCATGCCTTTAATCCCAGCACTTGGGAGGCAGAGGTAGGTGGATCTCTGAGTTCGAGGCCAGCCTGGGCTACAGAGTGAGTTCCAGGAAAGGCACAAAGCTACACAGAGAAACTCTGTCTCAAAAAAAAAGAAAGAAAAGAGAAAAAAGAAAAAAGAAAAGTTATTAAATTAAAGCTACAGAATCATACATTTTTTTGGCTTATTGCTTATTTTATGACTTATCTCAGGACAGAGTTTTGATGACCATATGACTAACTTGTAAATCCATTTGACTAATATGTAAAAAAGTCACATTCTGCTCATTCTTTCACACTTTTTACCTCTGTAAACCAAAACCAATGCTACATCTCTGTTATAACAGTACCACCTTCTAGGTATCAGTTTCTGTATCTAGTGTCAAATGGTATGCACTCAACAATTCTACTGTAGAGTGCCCAAAATGAAAATCATTTTATTTGTATGTGGTATTTGAAACCAACCATTTTAGCTGAAGTAAAATCAATGGTTCTTCCACTCCCTTGGCTGGATTACTGATACTTGCTCCCTAAGATGACCCTGTTCATATAACCCCATGATTGGTGGGTGATGTTGGCTATCGACTATGTAACCAGATCATCTCCATTTTCAAAGAGTCCAGTTTAAATTTCTTGATGGGAAGCTTAAACAAAGTGCTATATTTCAAAGGCCACATTCACGAAGGGATGGGACACATCATTGCAACCAAACACTTCAAACAATCTATTGCATCCCTATATATCATGCCTTCCCTATTGTTCAGTTCCAAGTATTTTCTAATTTCCATTTTTATACTTTTGACTGTGTTATATTTAGAATAAGTGTGGCATAATTTCCCAATATTTCAGGGTTTTCTAAAGGTTATGAGTCCCAATTAAATTCTCTGTGATCAAAAAAACATATGTGCAATATCTGCAACTCTTTGAATTTTATACAGACATGACTTATAGCCTTGTATATGGCCTATTTTGGAGAATGCTGTAGAAGAGCACAAAAGAATGTATAGTCTGCATTTATTTATTTACCAATTAATAAACAGCAAGTAAATCACTCTAGTTAATTTTAGTAAATATTTTTAAATATATTAATACATTGTCTATTATTTATAGAAGTTATCCATAAATGAATATATCTATCAGGGTTCCACAAAGAAGTAGAATCAATAGAACACACACACATAGCCTACTTAGAATGGCATGAACTGCAGTCCAAGTCCACTAGTCTGAGACCTGGTTGGTTAATCATGTTTGTTCTCGTCCATTTCCAAATGCCTAGGAACCAAGGCCAGGGATGGTACAAGTCCAGTTGAAGGTACAAAAAGACTAGTGTTAAGTTCCATGAGCTAGGCAAGGAGAGCAGATTCTTCCTTTCTCTGCCTTTTATCAGTTCAGACAGATAGACTTGTTGTCCAACCATACTTGGAAGGATAATTTTCTTTTCTTTACTTGGCCCCATGTTTCAAATGCTGACTCCTTCTAAGAACCCAGACAGATATAGCTTACAGTAATATTTAATAGATGCCCCATGCAGCTGATACCTAAAATTAACCATCACATTAACGATGTTAAAAGTTCTATTTTTGTTTCTGATTTAATCTCTTCTTCCATTTATTTCACGCTGTTTCATGTATTTTGAAGCATTCTGATCAGGTTGTTGTATATCTAAGAGTGTTATGTCTTTCTGTGCTGAGGATGTAACTACATGGTAGAGCACTTATTTAATAAGCTCAAAGCCTTGGGTTTGTTCAGTAGCAGAGAAGTGGGGAAGAGGAAGAGACAAGAATCAGGGTAAAAAGAAAGCAAGGGAAGGGGAGAATAAGTCACATCTTCCTAGTTAATCCTTGTCACTGTGAAATATCCTTCATTATTGATTGTAGTACTTAAAGTTTACTTTGTCTCATATTGGGCATACAGCATTTTTTCCTCACAATTTATCTGTTTTATCCTCTTTAGTTTGATTTATATGGCTTTGTATTTAATTAACATAGTGTGGCCTTTCTCTTAAAATTGTCTATCTCGCCGGGCGGTGGTGGTGCACGCCTTTAATCCCAGCACTCGGGAGGCAGAGCCAGGTGGATCTCTGTGAGTTCGAGGCCAGCCTGGGCTACCAAGTGAGTTCCAGGAAAAGGCGCAAAGCTACACAGAGAAACCCTGTCTCGACAAACCAAAAAAAAAAAATTGTCTATCTCTGATATTAAAGTTATTAGCCCATTTACTTCAGTGTGATCTGTGGTAGTGGTGGGTTTTAGCCAATCATTTGATATTTGAAGTTCCTGTTCAGTATATTCCTTATTCTTGTATTACTAACTTTCACCTTGTTTTGTTTGAATGTTTTTCACTGGTTTTCTTAACTGAAATTTCAGCTGTATTTATTTGCACAATTCAGTGGTTGTTGCAAGGATTCTTTAGCTTTTTGCAGTCTATACTCAGGCAATACTATATACCTGACTTTCTTCCATCACATTATTTACATTACTGTGGGTAAATATTTTACTTTGATAGGTTATTATACTAATTTTTAGTTCACTGTTGTTTTAAATTATTGATTTTCTCAAAAAGAAGAGAAAGAGGCATAATTGCTCATATTGCCCATATACCACTCATTTCCAGATGTGTGGATCCTCTCCTCTTAGGCTAAGCTTTTATTTGGCATCATTTCTCCTCAACCTGAAGAAATCCCTCTAGTCATTTCTTGTAGGCAAGGACTAGTAGCAGTAAATTCTCTTGAGTTTCCTTTGTCTTAAAATCTACATTTTGCCTCATTTTTAAAGGATGAGGTATACAACTGTAAGTTTACTACAATTTTTCATTCAGTATTTTATGATGGTTTCCCACTATCTTCTGATCTCCTTTGTTTCAGATGAAAAGACAAACATCATCCATGTCATTGTTAACTATATATGCAATCTGACTTATTTTTCTGAGTACTTTTCAGATTTCCTCTAAACTTCTGGTTTTCAGCAATTTATGAGGTTCTTTTAGGTTTTTTTCCTTGCAATTTCTTACTACATTTACTACTATCTTGGATTTGTTAATGTACTTCTTAAATTTTAATGATGAATGATCATCATTTATTCAAATGCTTTTCCGTTTCATTTTCTGTCTCTTGCTGTCTTACAGTCTCACAGCCTTGAAGCAGTGACACTTCATATTTTGTTAAGGATTCCATGAAATTTGGTGGCACCCTCTACTATGTCCTTGAAGGACGATCCTTGCCTCATCTTCAAAGTACTAAATCCACAGTTGATCTGAGTCTAACCGCAGTTCCCATGTGCCAATCCCAATATAGATTTCAATTTATCAAGGATACCAGCCCTGTGACAGCACAGGAAATTGAAAGAAAACAGGTGTCTCCTTAGACTTCTAGTGTTTTAATTCTGAAGTCCCTCTAGATGGGGCTGAGATAGAAACATGTCTCCAAGAATCTTGACTGCTGATTTTACTCAATTCATTATGGTGTCCTTTGTCATGGAAGAATTTCTCATGTGAGGAATAGTGTGTGTGTGTGTGTGTGTGTGTGTGTGTGTGTGTGTGTGTGTGTGTGTGTGTGTGTGTTAGGACTAGAAAAAATGCAGTCTCTCAAAAATAATAAAAGTCTGAAATTGAACAATCAAAGAAAAAAGGGAAAAGAAAAGGAAGACAGACAACGAAAACCTTTGGGACCTTGAACTACACTCATTTGTGACCAGGGAAATGGAAGACCATGGGAATGCAAGACAATTATACTTTAAAACAGTGACATTTCAAAACTGCAAGTCTGGTTTTGTTCTGTTTTGTTTCAGGCTTTTTTTCAGTCTGTTCATACTCTCAAAATCCCCATGTGAAAGAAACACTGACCAGAAAGAACTGGTTCTGTCCCTGGCTCTTCATGTTTCAAACCCAAAGTGCTACCTCTGAAGTTCACCCACAGTGAACAGTTTCTCCCCTACCTGCAGAAGAGTTACTGCAGCCAACTCTGCCCCTGTTCCTGCGGCCGCCTCAGGGACAGAGTCATTCTCCAGCTGTACCTTAACTGAGAACACAGGAATAGTTCTTCGGAAAGCTTTAGATTTCATCCTTCTTTGCACCCAGAGCTGTAGATAGCTTTAAAGAAATGTGTGTGTGCTGAGACTTCTTGTTATGGTTTTAAAAAAAAGTAGGCTTTTCACCTGTTTTTACATTCTAGCAAGCAGCAAAAACTACTTCTTTGCTAAATATCTATTTTTCTCTTCTATTTCTCAGTCTCAGCCAGTTTACTCTTTATGTCTTTGTCCATTTCTTCCTTAAAATATTATATTCCTTCTTTATTTTTTCTTCCTTTGTGTTTCTGGGTGTGGGAATGTTTGTGAAGGCCAGAAGCCAACCTCAGGTGCCGTTTTTTTTAAGCCCTTCACCATTCTCTCAGTGGCCTGGGGCTGGATGATTCTACTATACTGGATGACCAAAGAGCCTAAGAGATCAGCCTGCCTGACTCTCCACCCCTTCACTAGAGTTACAAGCATGTGAGATCAATCTCAGCTTTTTTGCATGGGTTCAGGTCTTCATGCTTGTACAGAAATCCCTCTACTGACTAAGCCACATCATCAGCCCTCTTCTTCAAGTTCATAAGAGCTCATTTTGTTTGCGACTTTTTAAAATATAGAAAACTATTTTACTAACTGCTTTGGGTTATTCTCCTTATAATATACATTATTTAACCTTTCTAGAAACGCATCATAAACTTACCCACTTTTTACTACTTAGTTTTAAATACCTTCAACCTTTTTGTTTAAAGATATTGTGGAGTCACACCTTGGTCCCAAGTTGACACTGACTAAAAAAATTCCTCGTCATTGACTATCTCTCATAATATTTGAAGGTGCTATAAAAATTACTGGTGGCAGCGGAGGAGGGGGGGAATCACCTTGGGCTTACCGAGCCATGAGCCCCCGTGAGCTGCAATAATGACTACTATGGCAAGATGTAACCATGGATGCAAAAGTGACATAAGTGTTATGTGACATCAACCAGCTTTTGGTGGGATTTAAGGAATTCCACTCTACAGGAAGAAGCACATACCTGGTACTGCACATCAGGCCGAGAACCTTCTCTTGGACTGTTCACATGGCTCAGAGATGACTCCACTGCCGTTATTTGGTGAAGTGGACACAGTAACAAACTGCCCTCTAAATTTGCATCTCTCCACCTGCAGATGAGTGCAGCTGTCAGCCCCCATCAGAGAAGTTCCTGTGTGCAGTGTTCTTGGTCATTGCAGAAACCTGCAACTGTCAAAGTGCAGAGAATGGATGTCAGTAGGGCACTCGGGCATCTTACACGTCTATATCACAGCTCTTCCCCAAGGCTCAAGGACCATCTCTGAAGAGGGGATGAAAAGGTTGGAGAGCCAGAGGTTGGTGAGAACTAGAATGAAACCCTGTCTTGGGAATCCGACAGGACCACTGTCCTCGTGAACTGACAGCCGCTGTGGTTGCTGGCACAAGATCATGCCAGTCAACACTCTAGCAAGTAGCAGGGAGAAGTTCGTGATGCTCTATGTTAACTGAGAAGCTGTGAGTACCTGGTGGTTTCTGGAAGGGAGGGGTCAGTTTTCTTCAAGGATGTGTATCCTGGTAGGTTAGTCCTGCACAAGTGGCATCACACTCAGAAGTACAGGGACAGCAAAAGCTGGGGTGGAAATGTTATTTTTTTAAAGAGCATAAAGTTGGGGGTTAGGGAGGTGCAAGTGGATCTGGAAGGAGTTAAGGAAAGGAGCTGGGGTGAATACAATAATCAAAATACATTGACTGAAATTCTCAAAGAACAAATAAAAATAAAAAACAATACTGTAGTGAAAGAAAGAGAAAGAATTGGGTAAAGCACCCCAACATTGTGATGAGGTATTACTTAATTCCTTGAGACATGATTTCGCAATGTGGTGCGGACTGGCACTGAACTTGCTATGTACTCTAGACTGGCCTCAAACTCCTCATCTTCACGAATTCTGGGGATGTAGGTGTGACCCACCGGCCCGAGCTAGGGTAGTATCAGTCTTCTAAAGAGTCTCCTTATTCCTTGGTCTAAAGCTGTGCCTCTACAGATCTCCTTGTTTAAGGCAACATCTCTCAATTTACATGCTCCAGATTACCTAGAAATAGCTCTGTTCTCTTTGCTTGTCCACCCTGCTTTTTCTCTTTATTAGGAGATGTCAAACATAAGAGTTGAGCATCATGTTTCCCCTTTGAATGTATCTTCATTCTCTGGTTTTCTATCATGTCCCTGGCTCACCTCACTTTAATTAAATAAAAATTGGACACACTTGCAAGACTGAAACGTTTACTTTTACAATTTCCTGCTAAAGATCAGAGGAGATAGGTCAGAACGAAGCATGGTCTTTCTTATTTCAGTCCACATTCCATATATTTGGCAGGTGTATGACAAATTCAGGATATGGGATTGTAGCCATTTCCGTTTTCATTGAAAATGCAGAGGGACTTTACTCCCTCCAGATTCATCACTCCCAACCAACACAAACTTTTTTTTTTTAAGATTTGGTTCTTAGGCAATTTTGAATGGATTCAATGGAGATAACATGTCTTTTCACAAAAACCTTCCTGGTGTTGTTTCTTCAAGTTCATGTTTGAATTTGCCACTAAAAACTCAGGATGGGATGAAATTGGATTGTGTATTTATTCTTCCTCTCACCAGACAACTTAGGCAGGAAAACTTGGTGGGATTGGAGGATTACCTAACATCATTCTGTAGCTAAATCACAAATAAGAACTAGGAAATCATTTTCTTCCAGAAATTTTTTCCAAAAGGAAATGAAGATTGGGTATACTTATCTCCATGACATATTTCACTATCACAGCACCACTCACATTGTACTCAGGATTCATAATACCAGTGAAATTAGTTACTAATCAGAGGAATCCAGCTGAAAATAATCAACTCATGACATAGGTAGCTATTCTAAGTCCACTTTTCAAACTTGGCATTCCATAGAGTAACATATTTCCCATGAAAACAGTTCTTAAAAATCATGCTATAAGCTGGGCGGTGGTGGCGCACGCCTTTAATCCCAGCACTCGGGAGGCAGAGCCAGGCGGATCTCTGTGAGTTCAAGGCCAGCCTGGGCTACCAAGTGAGTTCCAGGAGAGGCACAAAGCTACACAGAGAAACCCTGTCTCGAAAAACCAAAAAAAAAAAAAAAAAATGCTATAATGATCCAATTAATCCATGAAAGATTTTCCCACATTCCTATTTAATAACACATTCCTAAAGCTGAAAACTACTTACAGCAATATTTACTAAATTTTTAACAACACTTCCTACTTGAGTAACAGGACACACCAAAGTGAAAACTACAAACACTAATTCCATATTTCCAACTTAATGTTAGGTCCCTATGTGCCATCCCTGATGGAGCAAGCCAAGGACAACTCTGAAAGTTTCTAGCCTGAAGCAAATCAGCCACAACTGAATATTTTGTAGTCATTGTTTAATAGACAAATACAGCAGTTACTGAAACAGTCTAAAAGTATTGGTTTATTCAGATTTGGTAAACTGTGCTGAATGAATTATCTCTTAAGCACTTTACTACAAGAAAATGCAATGTCATTTAGCATGTCTACTGCTGTGATTAAACACCATGACCAGAAGCAAATTGGAGAGGAAAGGGTTTATTTGGCTTACATTTCCACATCATTGTCCATAATTGAAGCAAGTCAGGACAGGAACTCAGACAGGGCAGGAACCTGAAGGCAAGAGCTGATGCAGAAGCCATGAAGGCATGCTGCTTACTGGCTTGCTCCTCATAATTTGCTCAGCCTGCTTTCTTATAGAACCCAGGACCACCAGTCCAGGGATAGCACCAACCACAGTGGGCTGGGCTCTCCCATATCAATCACCAATTAAGAAAATGCCCTGTAGGCTTGCCTACAGCCCAATCTCATGGAGGCTTTTTCTTAACTGAGGTTCCCTCTTCTCAGATGACTGTAGCTTGTGTCATGTTGACATAAAGCCAGCAGCATAAAAAATAAAGCCCACACAATGAATAGATAGATATTGAACTATAAGGTTTAGCTCTTTCTAAATTGTAAAGGTAGGAAGTACTTATAACTCAAAAGAAAACAAGATCCATATCTCTCATCTATATAAAAATCATTTCAAACAGATTAAAGACATTAATTTAAGACATGAAACATTGATACTTCTAGGAGACAATACATAGGCAACAAGATTCTCCATAAAGTTCTAATAACTGAGAAATAATAGCAAGAATTGTTACAAGGTGTTGCAACAAATTACAAACCTTCTGTGCAGCAAAAGATTCAACCACCAGAGTGAAGTCTACAGAATGGGACAAAATCTGGGACAACTATTCAGCCAGAGCAGATTAATGTGCAGAATATATAACAACTAAAAGAATTGAACATCCATAGAGCAAATGATCCACTCAATAAAAATATGCACTTCACAGAAAGTCCTGAAAAGAAGTGCAAATGGCTAATAAATACATGGAATCAATCTCAAGAAATCAGAAACTACACTGAAATTCCAATTCACCCTTCAGGGTGGGTATCGAAAATAAAATAAATTCTTAGACGTGTGTTGGTCATGAAATCCTATTCCTAGCTATGATGCTTTTGGCAATTAACAGCTGCTGGGGGGAGAAAAGATAGTTTTCTTTGAGTGCAGTTTCTGGTAAGTGCTTCAGTAGAAGATCCCACACCAGGGGTATTTCTACAGCACAAAGTGGTCTTTATAGGTTAAAAGAGAAGGACACAAAGCCGGGTGGCTAGGGAAGGGATGGTGGATCTTCAAAGAGTTAGGGTAGTAAATATGATCAAAGCATGTGCAAACATCTCAAAGAACTAATAAAAAAGTTAACATATAATACTAGTACCTGCATATCTATTTTTATTTGTTATCTTTTTTTGTATATTTTAATTATACATAATAATAGGTTTCACTATGGCATTTCCAAACAAGTATACAATGTATTTTTATCATACACATACCTATTATCCATTCCTGTTCCCATGCTCCTCCCTCTGGATCCCTTCCCTTTTCCCTCTTAGACCTTCTTCTACATTCACATCTTCATCTTTTTTTTTTTTTTTTTTTTGGATGACCTGGTGAGTTTCACTAGGGCTGCTTACAATATCCCGGATGAGGGATTATTTACAAGAGCATGTACTCTTCCCTGTGGCTATAACACTGGAGAAAATTATACACTTGTTTTTAATGCAGCAGTATCAACCATAGCCACGCCATGGAATCAGCCTAGATGCCAATCAAAGTACAATGGAGAAGAAAACAAGATGGAATACACGATAGATACTACCTGGTCGTAAAGAGTAATGAAGTCCTGTTATTTGGAGAAAAATGAATTAGAACTGGAAATCAAACTAAAATAAGTCACAAAAGAAGTCAGAGTCACAAAAACAGATATGATGTACTTTTCTCCATAAAAAGGGGGCAATTAAGAAGGAGCAAAGAGACTGAATGGAGCTGTCCAGAGAGACAAGAGAGTAATAGGGAAGACAAACATCACAAACGTGCTTCATATGCATGTGCGTAAAGTCACGATAGAAGCCATTATTTGGTACCTTTAGTCTATGCTAATAGAACATTTAGGCTACAGGGACAACACATCTTCATATCACCCACTGACATTTGTTAAAGACTACTAGCCTCTACACCAGATATGAAATGAATGTATTAAACAAATAAATATTAAAGATATTAAAGAAAAAACTTACAGTTCTCAAGCCAGAAACTTACAGTCATAATGGGATAATTGATTATTTGGTCTAGGAAAGCATATTTTAAAAGCATGATTTACTTTGACAAAAACTTGAAATCTTTAACTAATTGCTCTCAATTTCTATACCCCACATTGAAATATCTATAGGTCCTTACATATAAGAGATATGAGTACAACCTACTAGAAAAAGGGTAAGTGAGATGGCTCGGGGGATTAAGGTAGTTTTTGTAAAGTCTGATGACCTGAGTTTGATCCTCAGGACCCATTGGGTGAAAGAAAAGAACCAACTCCCACTGCTTACCCTCTGACCTTCATATATGCACACAACCACTGTGGCGTGTATACACATGAGCAAGCATGAGTATGTGTGCATGCACACACACACACACACACACACACACACACACACACACACACACACACAAATATACAAATGCAATACATTTGAAAGGAGAAAAATATTTTCACAGCTCATTCTCTTTGTACAATGTCTTCATAGCGAACAGTGAAAACGAAGTTTTATTGTCCTTTTATCTATTCCCATCTGAATTTTTCTAATGTTCATAAGCATGGTCTTCCCTGGAGAAGCCTCTACTTCTGGCTGCATTTGGAGTTCAACGTTGTTGTTTATGTGCTCATGTCAAGCTAAAGACATTTTGCAGAACAGTTTAGAGCATCCAACATTTTTAAAGATATCTGAAAAGTAATGACTCCTTTCCACTTATTTCCTGGAATATGAGTCTTTGTTTATTCCATTTGAACTCTGCTGGCAGCTCTAAGGATTGGTCAACACAAGCTTCCATTGTTTCTTTTATACCATTTGCATCATCAGCCCTTATTTTCCATCACCTTATAGTCAGCTTTACTATCCCCCAGAGAATCCTGTGATGCCTTGTCAGTTTCATGGTGAAGAAACCACATCAAATGTTACTGTTAATAAAGATGGTTGGGGGGGGGGGGTCTCCTTTTCAGTGTTCATCAACTCCTTCATGTTATAGTGCTATCAGCATTTCTGTTTCTTGCTTTGATTTTAAATAATTTGCATTCCTTTCTAAAGACAATACTAAGGCACTGAACACATATCTTAAACTAGACTAATTTTTCAAACTAGAAATAACTCCCTTTGTTTTGAACAATATGGGCTAGAGAGATGACCCAGTCACTGAAAGCACTTGCTGGCCTAACAGAGGACCCAGGTTCAGTCCCCAGCACTCAGATGACAGCTCACAACTGCTTGTAGCTCCAGTTTCAGGGAAGCTAATGGCTCCTTCTGACCTCTGCATCACAGGACACATATGCAGTGGACACACATACATGCAGATAAAACACTAAAATACATATAATGAAACAAATAAATCTAAAGAATAATTTTAAAGAACAGAACCACTATAGTAATAGAATCCTTGCAAGAATTAGACTTATGCGATTGTAAGACTACTTAAGAAAATCTAGGATCTTTAGGACAAGCTGTCAAGATCTGTCTAAAAGGTAGAATTTTTTTTCTTTCAGAGATACCTCTATTGTGCTTTCAAGGCTTTTTGACAGGTTCAACCAGTCTCTTCCCTAATACCAAGGAAAATCACCTTCACTGAAGTCACTAATTCTGAACTTTAATCACATTCTCAAAATGCTTTCACAATAAAACCCAGACTGAAGACTGATTGAATAGCAGGGCACCGTGGCCTACCCAGTAGGCATGAGACTGAACACTACAACGTAAATGCTCCTCAACTTGTGATAGATCCACATCCTCATAAACCCACTGGGAGCTGGACAGATCATAAATCAAGAATGCGTTTAATTCTCCTAACCTACCAAACAGCAGCACTTACCAACACAACACTCTATAGAGCATCAGCTGTCTGTCCTCATGGACGCCTAGCTGACTAGGAACTGAGGCTGGCAACCATTTCCAGCACCTCGACCAAGTATCCAAGCTTATATCCCAATCCCAGGGAACAATCAGAATCCAAACTTACCCACATTGCCTTTGTACCATCATGAGAAGAAAACGCAATGGGAAAGCTTTAAATTTATGTAACGTCTGGAATTGAAATTGTTTTAAATTCTGATACAGTCAAATTTCTGGCTTATTCCATTAAGTGTTTTTTGTGTTTAAAAGCCATGTCTTTGACCACACTTCCACACAATTTTTCATATTTTTGATATGAAAATTGTATCTGTTTCTTTTACTTTTTGTATAACTAGTGGGTAACTTACCACAATTTTTCTTGCTGAGTGGCGTTGTTACCATCTGGATGCATGTGTCGTCCCATCTAAAACAAAATTCATATGCTTAAAGTATAATCCCTGATACAGCAGTATGAGGAGGTAGCATTTTTAGAATAATGATATCATGAGGGCAGAGGCCTCAAAAATGAGATTACTGATATTTTTTTAGGTTTTTTTTTTGTTTGGTTTTTTTTTTAGTTCTTTTGTTTGTGTAAGTTCTTTTTAAATTATTTGATAATTGCATACATGTATGCACTGTGGCTTGAACTCCACCCCCTTCCCATCTCTCTGATTCCTCCTTTAGCCCACACCGCCACTTTCCCTCCCAACTCCATGTAACTTCTTTCTAAATCCCTTTAGTCCTGGCAGTAAGTGCATGGTTATATGGCCATCCACTATGACATGTGTGGGCTCTCAGGGGGCAAATCCCTGAAAAAAGGTGAGTTTTCTCAGAGAAACCATCAGTTGCCAATAACTCATCAGCAGGAGGTGGGATTTCATGAGTTCCTCAGCCATCCATGCTGAGATTTTGGCTGGCTTGTTCTACTGTGTATCTTGTACATGCACTCACAGCTGCTGTGGGTTCATGTGTACATGGCAAGGTAAATACTGTTTCACTACAACTGTAGACACAAGAAAGGACTTCCTGAACATGACCCAGTAGGACAAGCACTAAAGAATACAGTTGACAAATGATACCTCGTGAAACTAAAATATTTCTTTGCAATAAAGGACACCATCACTTGAGGGAAGAGGAAGCCTACATATTGGGATTGTTTCTCTACAGCTCTCCCCCTGGCAGAGAGTCAGTGTCTAGAACATATAAAGAAATCTAGGATGTAAGTGCTGCTGTTTGGTAGGTTAGGTGCATTAAACACCAAGAAAATGAGTCAATTAAAATTGGGATACAGGCCGGGCGGTGGTGGCGCACGCCTTTAATCCCAGCACTCGGGAGGCAGAGCCAGGCGGATCTCTGTGAGTTCGAGGCCAGCCTGGGCTACCAAGTGAGTTCCAGGAGAGGCGCAAAGCTACCCAGAGAAACCCTGTCTCGAAAAACCAAAAAAAAAAAAAAAATTGGGATACAGAACTAAATAGAGAGTTCTCAAAAGACAAAATACAAGTGGCTGAGAAACGGGTTTTTAAATATTCAGCGTCAGGGCAACGCAAATTAAAGCTACCCTGGGATTCCAACTGACCCCAGTCACAGAGGCTAAGACCAAGAAAACAAATCACAACAGCTCTTGACATGGCTGTGGAGAAGGGAATTTGGAACGCACTGGTTGTGGAAATGGAAACTGGTGTAGCCACTATGGAAACCGGTGTGAAGCTTCCTCAAAAACTATAAATCTACGGCCCAGCTATTCCAATCCTTGATATATACTTAAAGGGCTCTATGCCCTACTACAGAGATACTTTTTCATTCATGTTCATTGCTCCTCTATTCTCTGTAGCCATGAAATGGAAACCACCTAAATGTCCATTGATTGATCCATGGATGAATAAAAACTGTGCTACTTATACACAACAGGATTCTATTCAACAGGAAAGAAAAAGGAAAGTGTGAAATTTTAAGGTAAATAGATGGAACTGCAAATAATCATTTTGAGTAAGGTAACCAGACACAGAAGACAAACGTTGCATGCTCTCTCATATATGGACAGCAGCTTTGAATCTTTGGATCTGTGTATTTAAACTGGAATGCACAGGAAAGGCAGAAAACTGGTAAGGGGCGTGGTCAGGTAGGATTTCAAGGGAAGGGCAATAGAACACATGTGGTGTGGAGATAGAAAGGAGAAAACAGAACAAAAAGGGTTAAACGTAGAGGGCTATGGGAAAGCAGAATAGAGAAGGGAGTATGTGTAGTGATAATTAACATTAAAGACCTTTGAAAAAGCTGTAGGGGTTGACGATCTTTTTAAGGGTCCCACTAGAGACCGTAGCTGGACTCAGCAGTCTACAGCCCAAGAGGTCAGCAATTTTGTCTGTACCTCAGTCTGGAGATTCCCAGCATCCAGAATCACGGGAAATGAGTTTCCACTGCTCAGAAGTCACGGAGCCTATTCCATTCTGTTTTGGCTCCTGGACGCACTGACACAGGGGTGTACTAGAAAATCTAACTTTCCTCCAAATAATCAAATGTCACCAACCACTTTTTTAATTTGACCTTTTATCCACTCATTTAAAATGTCAAGCATCTTATAAGTGAAGGTTCTGTGAGATCATTATGCTTCTAGTTTTGTTTGTTTACTTTTATCTTTCGATGACTATATAACCGTGGTTCCTTTGCACTGTAAACCATGGACGATGCATTGACCCTGGATCAATACCAAAGGCCCAGAGCACGGACTTGTGTGTGCATGCCCTCATTAAGCACTAGGAAAAGCTTTTGGAATGACACAGAATGGGATTATTATAAAGGTGTCCGTGCTGTTTGACCCTCTTCTAGCCACTGAAACTGCTTCAGCAATGGAGATGAGAGGCAAGTGGAGCTTTCAGAATCTTTTTAAAATTTGTAATTAAATCTGAGTCTGAATTCATCCATGTCTGTATGCCTTTTCAACTCAAGAAATATAAAGTCTTCAAAGCCATATTTTGCAAGATGAGTATTATAAAAAGAAATATTAAGAATAATTCAACACAGCACATAAAACTAAATAAATAAAAGACGGCAAGCAATTCAGGCTGCCTCTCTGTTCCCTTATCCCAAACTCCACTAAGGGGTAGCCTTATTCTGCATCTTGGTTCCCATGAAAAAAAATCTTAAATCCTTATTAGTTTACTTCTTTTACAGTGTACCCAAACATGTTTCTATTGTTATAGATGCTCAGTTATCCAAATGGTTAAGTGGGTGGTTTATCAGATGGATGCAAAAGAGAGGCGTTTGGGAGAAACAAACATCCAGAGAGGCTTGAGATGGGATGAGCACTCACAGAGGGAATAAGAGCATCTATTAATGCAGCAATTATTTACTCGGGGCCTGCCTAAGTGAGGACCTACTCCAGATACTCTCTCACTTCTCTTGGAAGTAACACCCTAGTGTGCATTTCTTTAATTTTTATGTATGTAAGTGCCCTAGTTTGCTTTCTAGCGAGGAACACCATTCCCCAAAGCAACCTGTAAAGCAGGTGGTTTATTTTGTCTTAGAGGTCACAGTGTACCATCGAGGGAAGCTAAAACCAGCTCTCAAGATAGGCGCTTAAAGCAAAAAACACAGGGGAATGCTGCTTACTAGCATGCTCGAAGGCTTGCACGCAGCTTTCTTACACACCCCAGTCCCAACTGCCTAAACATGGTACCGTCCACAGTGAGCTGATCAAGAAAAGGCCCCACAGAAGTGTCTACAGACCAATCTGATAGAGGGAAATCCTCGCCTGAGGTTCCCTTCTCCCAGAGGTGTCAAGTTTACCAGCAATATTAGCCATCACAATAAGATAAAACAAAATAAGATAATAAAACATGCTTGTTGAGTCTAACATACTTTTAACCCTTAATGGGATCAAGAATTAACATAAACAGAATCTCAGAAGTTTCTGTCATGCCCACCTTAAGTAATTCCCCAAGTCACTATACTCTGCTGTTGCTTTATAGGGCAACTTTTCTCTCAGCTTCGTTTAGATGAGCTCGGAAACCATTTGCTTCGGTTTCTTCTCTAGTATTCCATCTGTGAGATTCATTTGCTACAAATTGCAGCAGTGAATCATTAATTTTCTCTGCTGTCTAGCATATATTAGTAGAGTTATACATTATTTGAGGATACATCGCTTGTTTCTATTTACATATTTGCAGAAACATGAGCATGAGCTTCAGTCAAACTTTTAACCTTGGGAGGTAATTCCTGGAGAAGTGGGTTTTCTCTGCTTTTGTGAAAAATGCCACACGGTGGAAGCTTTTATCCAAGTTTCTGGGTCAATGAACTCTGAAAACACAGAACTCTGTTCAACAGTTATTAGAATTTTAAGACAGCAATACAGTAGCAGAGCAAACGCAAGACTGCGTGGAAGTCTGTGTCTGAAACTGTTGCATAGTTCACGTTTCCCAGAAGGATTTTTTTCTGTTTTGTTTTTCTTTGTTTTGTAGGCTTGAAGAACTAAGAGGCATGTAATGGGATTGAGCATTCTATGATCTTAAAAGCTAACTCTAGATAAATCTCTTAAAGTAAACAAAGGGAGATATTCCGAAGGAAAAACCAAAAAAAAAAGCCAATTAGTACTAGATTTTGCTCACGACCTAATGCCAGAAATGAGTTTACTTCTCAGAAGAGAAGAAAATACTAAGACAAGAGGGAGAGGAGTGAGAAGGGAGAGGCTGGCGTGAGTCGGAGTGAGAGAAATTCTCTTTATTAGACTTCAATGAGTAATCATTTTTATTCCATTTTCATTTTTGATTATTTATAATCATTATTTGTAGTAATTATTTATAGTTGATTATTAACTATTTAGCTGTGAATTGTTTGTATCATTCATCAAGAGCTACAAGATGAAAAGATAAAGTATGTGCTTACAATAGAATGTTGTTTGGCTTTGGAAAGTAGAAAAATTAGCAATATGCAACAGCATGGACGAATCTTAAGAATCAGAGAAATAAACCAGTCACAGAAAGACAGATATCTCATAGTTCCACAATGAAATCTGAAATAATATTTAAAACAATACAATCCAAATCATTAAAGAGAGATGATGGCTAGCAAAACCTACGGAGAAAGGAAAAATAAGGAGATGCATATTAATCAGCCAAAGCTCCAATTAGGCAACATGAATAAAACCTAGAGTTCTGATAAACAGTATTGCATGAGTAGGTAACAGTGATGCATTAGACACTTAAATATTTCCTAAGGTCATGGATCTCATTTTACATGTTCTTGGCATAAAAAATAATAAAATTAAATAAAACCTTCAATTGTATTTTGCTTTGCTTTCCTTTTTATTTATTTATTGTAATCATTTATCACCAATTTCTTGGGACTGAATAAGAATGATATCCTCATAGCTATTGATAAGAGCAATGTGTTATATCTTTTAAATGCCTCTGTGGAAACAAAATCAACCTGGTTAAAAGAAAATTTTTCAACAGATACAATAAGCTGGAATCAGAGGTACCCACATGTCCACATGTCTCAGGGGATTTCCAGAAATGCCTTTATATTCATAAAACGTATAATGTAACCTTCAGATTACTTAATTGAAATCAGAATCCATAACACTGTATACAAGCATATTGCCACTTATCTGTAGGATATACCTACCAAGACATTCTATTGATTCATAAAACCACAGAGTACCAAATCCCACCAGCACTGATTTGTACTCATTCATATACCTCTCCAATGGTTGAATGTATAAATTAGTCAGATTAGAAGATTTATAACAATTGCCACTGATAAAGCAGAAAAAGGCATAAAAATATACCATAATAAAAGTTACCCAAATATTCTTTGTGAACTTTTCCCTTTAATATGTCACACCCTGACTGATACAGGTAAATGAACTGTAGAAAGTAAAATTTCAGGTAAAGGGGACAACCATAAAAGCCATCTTTATATGAATCAACAGCCACCATAACACTGCATTTGTGTTTTCTTGTCTTTCTGCTCTTCTTATTTTTAATTTTGTGTATGGGGGGATGTGGGTGTGAGTGCAGGGATCTGCAGAGGTCAGATCTGTATGATCCCCCCGAAGCAATTTTGAGTAGCCTGACATAGTTTCTGAGAACCAAATTTTGGTCCTCTGTGCAAGAGCAGTATATGTTTTTAAAGCTGAACCATCTCTTCAGACCTATTGTCAAAAAAGACCAGCAACCACCTTAAACACTCCAATATCTCAGTACATTAGTTGACACTGTAATAGCCCTGTAGAAATGGCAGAGTTTCTACATAGATATAGTAAAACCCACTCAAAGAGAATGTGGTCATAATGGGCTACAGTGAGGACAGCAATAAAGGTTAGTTAGAGGAGTGGGGAACAGAGCCTTGTAGGGAAAACAGTTCATTACAGTTAGCAATTATCCAAATTGTATCAAAAGCAATCCGGTCATGTAAGAGGACCAGGATGGGCTCTCAAGTCTGAAGCTGTAAGCACATGAAGGACATCTGCCTTGCTATCTTTATATCCTTGGCCCTGGGCACAACATCTGACACACAGTAAGCCCTTCACAGTGATTCAAACTAACTGATAAATGCTGTGACAATCTTTATAGGGAGGATGGTATTGTTTAGGCAAGGTCTTACTATATAACCCGAGCTGCCCTGGAATTCACTATGTAGCCCCATCTGGCCTCAAATTTATGATCCTCCTGCCTTAGCCTTCCGAGTCATAGGATTCCAGGTGTAATGCACCACACCTGGTTTCTGTAGCAGATATTTATTTTAAAAATATGGAAAATTTTTTACCAAAAACAGTTATTTGAAAGCCTTGTCAAAGTCAAGCAGTAGGAAATTTATCCCCAAACTGAAATCATGCCTATGAAGGGTCAAGTAGGAAAAAGAAAAGTGGACTTTAGCAGTTTACAAAGTGAGTCTCCAGCCATTGTGAAACTAATGGGAACCGTGGAGTGTAAACGGTGTCTATAGTGAAACCTTCGCTTTGACAGAGAAGAGACAATGTGACTGAGCTGTAGATTACTGTGAAGATGACTTTGGACAAATCACTTAACCAACAATGATCACAGAGCAGGGCCACCCTCATCGTGACATTTCCCTGCCTGTTCCCAGAACAGCAAACTCACCGATAGAAGACAGGACCACTCACATGTGACAGATTGCAAATTCATGCAGTCCGGCTTCATACGAGCTCTCTGTTCATCAGTTCTGTAATCGCAGCCACACGTTCAGCAGTTTCTTTGAATTTTCCCTTTTCTCAGCTCCCATCTGCCCCTGCCAGCCCTCTCTTTGTCCTGCTTGGCGGACTGCTTCACCTACCTCAGTAGAAAACCTAAGAACAGAAACCATCAAGATCGTATCCTTTACCAGGACCCTGCCTCCCTCCAGTTTTAATGGGAGATGTTTGTTCCTCTTCTCCAAAGATGATTCCCTGTACATGTTTTTAGTCACGTTCCTTCTTAATTTCTGAGGACTTTGAATCACATGCTTCTCATTCATCAGACCAAGATCTCTTCCACACTGCTGGATCCCTTTGTTTGTTATGAATTCAATACACAAATATATAGCCTAACTTTAAAATAAAATATAATAAGACAAAAGTTTTCAATTGAATCTGTTCCACCCTCTGAGTACTACGAAACTGTTCTGAATTATGCATTTTTTTTCCATGTGAAAGCTGCCTGATGCCTCTTTACTTCATTCTGTGTCTTTAACTCCTTGATAAGGAGCAGGATTTCTCTCCTGTCTGTCCTTCATGTCCACTTCCCACACTCCCTTGCTTTTAGTAAATGGTTTGGTCTCTCAAACCCAAACCATTAGCATCATTTTGGCCAGTTTCCGTAAAAATCTTTGTCTTATTACACACAGTTGCCAAGCTCTTCCAATTCTTCCTTGACAATGGCTTTTATGTCTCTTTCCTGATCTTATTTGTCTAAGTCCCTGGCCCTTTATACTCTGAACACTAAAATTATTACCAATTGTCGAATGAAATCCTGAGCAGGCACCAGCTTAGTGTTCACAGGTTTGAATCAGTGCCCCCAGCTCTTAGTGTGATTTTGCTTAGCTTTGAGGGCCAGAGTCTCTCAGTTCTGAGTAACGTAATTCTACCATGGATCCCTCAGCTGCTCTTGGTGGTTTATCAAAAGCGAGGGATAGATACTTTCAGTAGCCGTTTAGAACTCTTTCAGGGAATATCGTCTGCATTTGTCACAGTCTTGCTTCTGGGTCGCCCACCACTTCTTTAGTTCTGGTCCTCCACAGCCCTTGGCCTTGGCTCTTCACAACCCTCCCCATCTCTTTCCTTTCCCATCTTAGCTCTCTGCAGTCTGTAGCATCAGCAATTCCCTGAAACTCTTCCACTTCCTTCTGGTGCCAGGTGTGCTCCGAGCTAGCGGCTCCTGGTAGTCTCTGTTCTCTGTGCATCTAATTTGTCCCATTCTAACAGAAGTAAAACACCATCACCAAGAAGCTGGCTACGGTCCATTTTCTCTACACACACAGTAGAAACCACTGATAGGCATGAGGACTCTCAAGTGCTGTTCTTTGCCAACTTTTGTTTCCCTGGGTGGTTGGCAGCAAGCAGTAGGCAAGTTGAGGTCACAGCAGGTGTTCTCTAGTGTGACAGTCATCATGAAGTCCTTAGGTGTGGGGACCTTCAGGCCCATAAATGGTTATAGCTCTTGTGTAGCTCTTGTATAAGAACTGGGACTTCTCAGCCCTTGACTGTAACTGGTATTGCAGCATCTAGATGCCAAGGTTCTGGCCAGTGTTGCAGCATTTGTGTAGGTCAATGAACCCGAGTTTCTTAGCCCTTATAACTGGTCATTGTTATCACCCTTGGCCAATGGGTCTCAGACACTTGGCCCTAAGCACTTGACAATTATCTGTAACTCTTCTGGAAACAATGACCCACAGTTCTTTTTCTCTGGATACTTCCAGCCTTTTGCACTCCTTCGGCCTCATCTCTCCACTCTCTTTTTTTCTCCATGTACTGGCCACTCTTGAACCATTCATCTGCTTCTTCATCATCAACCAAGCTGCAAGCTCCAAGCTGCTTTATGCTAGCCCTGTTTCACCTGTCAACTGCTTGACTATTATTGCCACTGCCCCTCCCTTCCCTCTGTCATCACTGCCTTCGGATGTCTCTGCTACATCTATCTTCATGTTACCATTGTAGCCCATACTATTGAAAGTAGACAAGGAAAGACCACATGAGACAAACCTTTTTTTTTTTAACCTCATGTTGCAACAGTGGGAGATGCAACACAGGGGAGTGCCTCTTAGCAAACTCACTAAAGGAGTCTGAGCAGCCTGCTTACACAGCCAGAGAAGGGGTGTTTGAATCAATCACAATTTTGTCTCTTTAGTATCAGTCATGCCATGAAGGTGCAAGTTTGTGCCAATCACAGCTTTGCTGTCTTTTTTACCATATCAGAAGTCTCTCTGGTGAGTTCACAGCACAGCAAAGAGATAAGAGCTGTTCCTTGAGGAATGAAATTACCAGAGGTCCCATCATCTGTGCTTATTTGCAAGAAAACAAACATGGGCTGGAGAGATGGCTCAGCGGTTAAGAGCACTGTCTGCTCTTCCAGAGGTTCTGAGTTCAGTTCCCAGCAACCACATGGTGGCTCATAACCATCCATAATTTGATCCGGTGCCCTCTTCTGGCCTGTAAGCATACATGCAGACAGAATACTGTATACATAATAAATAAATATTTAAAAAAAAGAAAAAGAAAAGAAACATTAGAAAAGTGTTTATAGTAAGTGTTTATCATTGTGAGAAAAGATTATGAACAGCCAGAGGCCGTGAGTGTTTTCTGGATACAGCAAGAGCAGCCGCACATATAAATGCACAGTGGTTGTGACATCATGCATAAGACCTGGACAAGCCAGATCAAATCCTAGCATGGAGATATTTCCAACTGATAGCTGGTGGGAGACAGAGAGTCAGTTTTCTCTATAGCTATGGCCCCTGGTGGGTTCAGGTTCCAGTGGACGGCCACACATCCAGAAGAATATGGCCAATACAAACTACTTGGTGGGCTTAGAGAAAAGAAAAAGAGACACAAAGTTGGGTGGGTAGAGAAGGGAAGTGGATCTGGGAGGGGTGGGGCTAGGAGTGGGGGAATAGGATCAGAGTATATTGTATGAACTTCTCAAAGAACTTATCATTAGCACTAATAACAAGGACTAATATTTGTCCAGTTCCCCAGGGAGAAGTAGATGCCTGTCATGGTGTGAATTGTGTATAATGTCCCCCATATATATTTATGGGTTCTATATACTTGAATACTTGGTTGCCACCTGGTCAAATAAATTTTGGGAAGTGAAACCTTAACAGAGAAGTGTGCCACTGAGGTTACACCTTGAGACATTATGACTGGGCCCACTTCTTGTCCACTTCCTACTTCCTGAGTACAAATTCAATGCGACCAGCTGCATTACATTATTTCCACCATGGCTTTCCCTCAAACCTTCCTTCCTTAAGATGCTTTCTGTCACACATTTTGTCACCACTCCAAGAGAAGTAACTAATACAGGCCCCTGGTCTGTCTCACAACTACAAATAGGCGATAAAGTTATCTGGATGAGGTTGGGGAGGTCTATGCTGCAGTATGGTGGGGTAGCCTCAGGAAGGAGGTCTCTGAAACTAACCCAAGGAGGCTGAGCGGAGAGGGGTTTACATGGAGAGTCATACACTCTCAGCATCTTCTCTGCCAATCGCAGACGTTTTGTTTAGTCGTAGCCTCTGCAGACTGGACCTGACTGCTCCAGATGCCATCCTTCCCAGCACGACTGAAAACACCTATAAAAATGGAAAGGAGGACATTCAGAATGGCTGAAGATAGAGTAATAGGATGCTGTCTGAAGCCCTCATGCTTGAAATAAAGCCCAGAGTCGATTGGAGGGTATCTGGAGTTGCCTTGGCTGAACTTCCCAAATGGAAGCCTCCATTTTAGCAGCAACAATGACAATTGTGGCAATTCCTGCCTCAAACCAAGTTTCATCAGGATGCCTGTGGCCAGAACGAAGTTCCTCTGAGAGTCATTGTCTAGATCTACTCCAGGGAAATGTGTTCTCTGTACATCTGTGGTGGAAGCAAAGCCTCCCTGACTGGCTATGAGACATTTAAAGTAGCTGGGGCTTTCCTACTGATAATTCCCTGTATCACCAAAGAAGCAGTGAGTTGGTTGACAGTCTCAGTAAAGCAGTGAGGATGAAGGTGTAGATGCTGCTTCCTCTCTTTAGGAGACACATGGACTTGACTTACACCCTGGCCAAGCAACAGCACACAGACAACAGCAGGGACCCCCAATGTGGCCCCCACCCCACCCAAGCTGACACAATCACCAACTCCATTCACAGGCAGCTCCTGCTGCATCCATTAGGAGGAGATGGCCAGACAGCTTTCAATCAAGCAGTCAAACTGATCCTCCTAACAACTTCTAGTTAATAGGCAAAAAAAAAAAAAAATAGAGTATTTGCAGTGAAGATCCAAGTCAAAACTTCTATTCTTCAGCAATGAATTTAAACTTGAAATCCTGAATCTCCAATCTAATGCACCTAAGAAGTGTTGGGTCTTCCTCGTCTATCTCAAAGTCAAATATCTGGGAGTATGAGGTACCTGATACTGCATCAGCAAGTAAGTTAAGAATCTTAATGGCTGATGATAAGAATGTTTAGTGCTAGTTTAATATATGGGCTGCTTCACGCTTCTTATAGTGATGGGAACTGATGGAATTGCCTCCATCTAAATCATTGCCAGGCTCACAGCAAGAGAGCAGACAGTCTTGTAAATCACGCTTGAGATCGTAAAGCTTGACTAGGAAGTGGCACCCGGTACATTTTATTGCTTCCAATGACACTGACCCTGATAATCTCCTCTCTACTCTACCACCATCAACCTAACCAGAACCACACACCTCCAAAGTCCACACACTCTTTGTGCTACTATCATAACTGATGTGGCAAAACATTGTGTCCCAGGCAACTTAGAGAAGAGTTTATTTGGGGCTTACAGTCCCAGGGGTTAGAGTCCATAATGGTGGAGTAAAGACAACAGGTGACAGGCATGTGGCTGGAGCAGAAACTGAAAGCTGAGATCTTATATCTCAAGCCCCAAGCAGGAAACAGAGAGAGCTAGTTCAAAATGACCTGAGTCTATTGAAACTTCAGAGTTTGCCCACAGTAGCATAATTCCTCTATCAATGTGACACTTCTTAATCTTCCCCCAAACAGCAACCAACTGGAGAACAATATTCAATGGCTGAGACTTCTGGGGGATATCCTACTCAAACTGCCATACTCTTCAACATTTTCAGATGATCTTCCTTAAATACATCAATGTATGTATGACTCAACTTCTTGAGTCTACTTTCCCTGGTACTCAAGGCTATGAAGACTGAGAACTCTGAAACTTTAACGGAAAGAGACCCACTTGTACAGATCTCAGGACTATGTTTGTTTCCCCACTCCCAGTGCTCTTGGGAGACACTCCCTTCACTAACTAGGACATTAGTTGTCCTAGGGTCGAAACCCCACATAATCTAAATGATAGGAAAACTTATGAAGCCTACAAATATTGAAGCTGAGTGTGGCATGCTGACGGACATTATGTACAAGCTCAGCAACAGCAAAAATCACACACACAAAGGGCCAAACATCACTTGACGACCACTCCCTCACAGCTACCTGGCAGGCTCCAGTATTAGAGGAACCAAGATGAAACCACTCCAGTACTGCATCTTTTCCCCACTGTGTTTCTGATTTTTTGGAAAGTATTTATTTTTATTTTATTTATATGAGTGTTTTGCCTACATACATAGATGCGCACCACACGGGTATCTGGTACCTGGGAAGACCAGAGACAGCATTGGACCCCCTAGAAATTCCCTAGATAGTTGGAATAACCCTACCCAAGAAAGTGAAAGTCTCTATCACCACACCTGCAATTGGGTCTCATCTTTTACTTTAAGCAGATTTGTAATGACTATGATACATGGATGAAGTCTAGGTTAGGATTTATCATTCACAGTGGCCAAGACATAGAGCCAGCCTAGTTGTCTATTAACAGATGATCAAATTTTTAAAAATGCAGTGTGTGTGTGTGTGTGTGTGTGTGTGTGTGTGTGTCATACAATGGAGCTTTACTTGGCTGTAAAGAAGAATGAAAATAAGTCATTTGCAGGAAAATGGGTGGAATTCGTGATCACTGTTAGAGAAATAAGCCAAACTGAAGGGGAAAAAAACATTGTATTTTCTTTCATGTTCAAAAACTGTTTAAATATAGATGATATATAGATAGAAAGATTAGATAGAGGACAAGGAATATCCATAGGTAAGAATGAACTCTATTTTTAAACATTTGTTGGGGAAGGGATGTAAAGAAGGTGTTAACCACTTCCTAATTACCACCTGCCCGGTCCTGTTAGGTGGTGAATACTCCTAATTTCAGAATTTTAAAAAGTTACTTTCCCTATATTCAGGTGATATGTTTTCTTTCGTGCATTCTATTTAATTTTACTCTCTATTCATCCTTTATGAGAAGACCTTTCAAATGTGCCATTTGATATTTTTCAGAGATATTATTCACATCATGAAAATCCAATAGCAGCCTGACAGAGACATTAGTTTGAAGTGTAAAATTATACTGAGTCTGTTTCTGCAATATATATTCATTTCAGAAAAGTTGAAAATAAAAGAGCACTTCTGTAGTGGATTTCCATTTGGAACAAGTAAAATGGCACTGACTGAATGTGCTGGTGTCCTGTTAAAGGTAATGTCCTTCCAGTAAACCACTAGGTTACTAACATTCGATGTCAAAAGCAGTTCCGTAGTGCAAAATAAACTGTACCAAGATTGGGTCTTATCTTTTATTTTAAGTAGATTTGTAATGACTATGATACATGGATGAAGTCTAGGTTAGGATTTATCATTAAAGGCATTATAGGATAGAAATTTAAGCACATTTGTTATTTCTTAGCCTACTTTCTTAGAACATGCTATTATATAATTTTAAAAACATGATTCAGCTCAATCGCAGCAATAATGTGCATAGTTCACAAGTCAAAGGGGCCACTGTCCAGTGTTCCTGCCCTCTCTGCTACTCTGTGGACTCATGGAAGTTTGCACGACAATGGAAGTGAAGAGAGGCTGATTTTCCAGAAATGTAGTGGTCTATGTGGGTTTCTTTTGCTGTGATAAAACCATGACCAAAAACAATTTCCAGATGCGATGGTTTATTTCAGCCAGGTCAGAGCCTGTTATCTAAAGAAACCAAGGCAGGAATTCAAGGAAGGAACCTGGAGACTGAAGCGGAGACCACGGAGGGATGCTACTTACTGGCTTGCTCCCAACCTTATGTTCAGCTATCTTTGCTATATACTCCAGGCTTACTTGCCCAGGCATGGTGATGCCCACAGTGGACTGTGTCCTCCTGAATCAATTACCAGCCAAGAAAGTGCCTGGCAGACATGGCCATGGGTCAATCTAACTGAAGCAATTCCTCAACTGAGGATCCCTCTTCTCAGGTACCTAGTTTATGTCAACAAAACTAGCACACTTAGTTACCCTTTCATTATCCTCACACTCAAAAATGTTGTACAGTCCATCTTTTTCTATATCTCCAAGTCCTTGTTAATTCTCCAACCTTAACCCCTACTGCTACCAAGTTTGTGACTCTGCTTATCTATTTTCTGAATGCACGTTTTTCTACAGGCTATTCTCAGTGTCTTTATCTTTGTGTCCAAATTCTACTGCACTTTCAGGACTCATCTTCCATCTGGATGTACCTTTCCACAGGGCCTCAGTCACTGACCATCACTTCTTCAGAACCCTGTCAACCAGGTACATGCCATTCACTCACCTGCATCTGTGACTTGGACCTTTGTGGTTATTCCTGTTTGCTTGTGTGCTATTCTTTTGTTTATACATCTTTTTACACTGTATAATTAATCTCCACATGGGACTAGCACAGAGATTTATAAAGAATTAAGAGTTCCTGACAATTCAAATGTTCATTTTTATAAAACTTTTAAAGAGTTGAAAACTAAGAACACTTTCCCAGATTCACTATGATGAAATATGTTCAGCGTTCACTTACCATTGTCTGAAAATACAGACCTGGGCAGCAAGAAGCAGAGGGGGTACCAGAAGGCAATGTGATCAGTACTGGAGAGAAATTTCACCTGTAATCACCTAGAAAAAAAATAAATAATAACTCAAATTCCCTTGATAGCAATGGGCAGGAGTGGGTTCAACTCTCAGTTCCCATTTTCCCAGGCCAATCTTGAAGTTTTGCACAGCTCTGGGAAATACATATTTTGAAGATCTATTTTACATTCGTAGACGGACAAGCCATCTCCAGGATAACCCAGTCAAGCCCAGCGGCTTTGTGATTATAAAAGCTGTAACCTCGGAGGAAAGCGTCTTCATCGGTTCTCCGAAGTCACTCACTCACACAAGGGGCCTGGTTCAAATAGTGCTTCCTAAGACAAAGCAAACATAAGTTCTGTGTCTAAAAGAAGGAAGAAATATTTCTCTTTTTTTTCATTTCACAAAGCGGACCTTCCATAAAATATCAATATGTGTATCACAAATGCTATGTTTAACCTGTGCTGGTGTGAATGAATGATCAGGTCAAAGTATGTCTGTCAACAGGCTGGTGGAATTTCAGCACCGAGTAGTGCAGCTTTGCTGCCCTCTGCAGGAGAGTACTGTCATGTCATCCACCCATAAGCACACCTTTTCACGTCTTCCTTTCTAGGTTGCAAATTACTGACTACAATAATCCGGTCACAAAAATGTAAGAACCATGATAGAACAAATTCCCTTCTGAAAATGACAAGAAAGCCATAGCCACTACATTATCAAACTCCACACTAGCCAGTAGAAGGAATCCAGTCTCTTTGCCTTTTATGCAATGTGGAATCATAGTTTACTCAAAGGAAATCAGAAAGCGTGTGATCCATGCTATAATCCATGATTGTCTAAGAAAAACATAATTCAATAACCCCAAAAGGAGAATCATCAAATCTTTGATAAGCAAAGATATCTCTTTAAAGATAATTTAAAATCTTTGAATATAAATACATTTTCATTTCTATTATTTAAGTTTTGTCCAATTCACAACTACAGGAAGCAAACAATACAGGCAGTGAGTAACCATTTACTCCTCGGCAAGCATTTATTTACGAGGCCTCCATTCATTCTTTCTGAGTAACACCAAAGGTCAGTTGAGAAACAGGTGAATTTAGTTCTCTTCTGTCTGCCCCCTGATACTTGAAGTGTGTGATCCCATTGCACTGGGCATGAGAGCTGGCTATCAGGAAACTGACACAGGTGTGTTCGTGTTCACCCATTCTCCACCTGAGCATTCAGACAGTTGATTTGTATTAAGAGATCTCTGCGAGCACAGGTCAAAGGTTCTAGATTTTCAAACTGGGGGAAATGGGAGTCCAATTCCGGATCATGTATCAGTCACGACTTGGGGAATACACACTGAATCGCTGTACTGCAGTGGCCACTAGAGGGCGCATCAGATGGCAGTCATAAAGGGACCCTGCTGGCCTTTTCCTTTCTCAGGAAAGAACAGGTGCTTTCTCCCCTCAGCTTTTCTGTCCTGCTTACATACTAATGCACTCTCTGAAGCACCCTCTCCATTACCTTGAGCTCCAGACAGTTCTTTTTATGTTTCATACTTCTAGAATATCTTAATCCTGAGTCCCAATTGTATTAGTTGATTCAGACTACAGGACTAATGAATGATCATTGGTTGATATCTTTGTCTTCTCATGTATCTGATTTTTTTAACTGTGTGTGTGTGTGTGTGTGTGTGTGTGTGTGTGTGTGTGTGTGTGTGTGTGTGTGTGTAAGAGAGAGATGTGATGTGTGTATGCATGTGTGAACATGTATGTGTGTGTAAATACGTGTATGTATATGAAAGTGTGTATGTGTGTGTGAATGTGTGTGTTAATGTGTGGATGTGTGGATATATATATATATATATATATATATATATATATATATGAAAGTGCGTACATGTGTCTGAATGTGTATGTGTGTGTGTATATATATATATGTGTGTGTGTGTGTGTGTGTGTGTGTGTGTGTGTGTGTGTGTGTGAATTTTTGTATTCCGTATGTCTATATACGGACATGTGGATGTGTGAATTTGTGTGTGAATGTGTAAATGTGTATGTGTGAGTATATATGTAGGTATGCACATGACACAGCAATAATGTGGAAATCAGAGAACATCTTTGGGCGTTAGCTCTTTCTTCCCACCTTGCTTGCAACAGAGTCTCTTGCTGAGTGTGGCCTGGTTAGGCTAGCTTGACCAAGAGCTTTGCATTCTCCTGGTTCTACGTCTCATTTGGTGCTGAGGTCACAAACACATGTATACTTCCACATGCAGCTGTATGTGGGTTCTCAGAATCCCAGTTCAGATCTCCCTTACAAGGCAAGTCTTTACCAGCGCCGATTTTTAATAGTGAAGTAAGAGACGTTTTGAGGTTGTATAGTAAGGTGGTTATGACTGCTCCAAGTTGATTTTTCAAGACAAATGTGATAGAATACACATAGAAATGGAAAGAGACTTTTTCTTAGTTCTCTGGATTCATGGGCTCCCTAATCAAACAAGCTTTCTAGTACTTTCTGCTTTGCGCTCAGCTAAAAAGTGATGTCGCCTCTTTCAAATGAGTCAAAGTCCAATGCAGACCAGTCCAGATCCATCACATGAGTACAATCTTCATCTCGATTTAGAACTTCTCCCTCCCCCTGTGTTTAACCTGCTTCAAGTTCACAATTCTCCAGTAAAAAGAGGTTTTCTTCCTTTCTCTTCCTTGTTACATGCTCTATTTCTTCTCCCTGGGCCAAGCATTGGGCACAGGAGTTGGCAGGAAAATGCATAGCTTTTATGCAATGGCACAACTGTGGTCTTCTATCACTATCCTCTGTTGGACCAGGCCAAATCTTCCCACTGGGATGCATCAACAGCCCTTCCCAGTAGGTTGCACCAACTGCCCTCACCAGTGGGATGTACCAACTTCCCTTCCCACTGGGACGTACCAACTGCCTTTTATGCAGCAGGCCACTTACTCCTCTTTCTCCCTCCTTCTCAATTTCCTTCACCCCTCAGCTATCTCTAGAGTAAGATTTAGGTCTGCTTTTCCTGCTCCAATGGTTTTAGTGGGAAGCACAACTACTCTTCTACCCATCACATCATCACATTGCCTCCTAGCATAGACACCTATTCCTAAGGGAAGAAGTACCTACAGCTGCCACCTCTCACCTTCACCTTCCTTGAGCACAAGCTGACTGTGATTTTTGTGATTCTTGAACTTCTGAAGACCCAAGCACACCTAGACACCACACCAGTAAGCAACATTCCTCATGGTCTCTGCTCAGCTGCCACCTCCAGTTTCCGGCTTTGGCTTCCCTTGATGGTAGACTGAGCCCAAAATAACCTTTCCCACCAAAAGCTGCTTTGGGTCAGAGTGTTTATCACAGCAACAGAGAAACAAATTAGAACAGGGATTTATGCTAAAACTCAAAAACAAAGGAAATCGCGTGTGCGCGCACACACACACACACACACACACACACACACACACACACATTGTGAGAAACCTACTGTACTTTTTGAAATTTTTGAAAATTTATTTCATAAGGTCATAAAATGAGACTCCTTCCTAGCACCTACTTCATTGGGATATTATACAAATTAAGCATTACAAAGCAGAATTGGGCAGAGAAAGAAGCAAAAGCAGGACCACATCGCCTCTCCATGGAAACCCTCAGGAGCTATGTCTCTAGTCAAAGAAAAGTCTTAAAGCTCAAGAATGGAAAATGCCACCTCCCTTTCCTGATCCCTAACACAGAGCTTGTTAAGCTTGTGATGGTTTGAATGAGACAGGCTCGTATGTTTGCAAGCTTAGTCCCCAGTTGATGAACTTTTTGAGAAGGATTGGGAGGTGTGTCCTTGTTGGAGGAGGTAAGCTGCTGGGGTGGACTTTAAGGTTTCAAAAGCCCACACCAGGCCCAATCTCCCCCCCCTCTCTCCCAACCCTCCTTCCCTTTCTCCACCCGCCCCCCCCCCCCACCGCCAGCTGTCTGTGGGTCAGGATATTAAGTTCTCATCTACTGCTCCAGCACCATGCCTATCTGCTTCCACCATGATGATAATAGATGAATCCTCTAAACTGTAACCAAACCCCCAATTACATGCTTCCTTTTATAAGAGTTACCTTGGTCATAGTATCTCTTTATGTCGATAGAACTGTAAGACACCCTTGCATAAATAGCAATAGTATTAACATACCACACAGGCAATGTGAGGCTAAAACAACGCCTACTTTTAAAGTACCTTAGATAATGATGTTAATAATCTTCCACCAGAATTAGTGTGATTGAGTTTCAGATTGGACCATCTTGAGTATCTCTCCCAACCCTACAGCTTCACATGACTCATGTGCCATGGGCTGCTTGCTTTGAAGTCACTAGAGCCCCAGCAAGTAATTCCAGGCTGTGCAATTGTCTACTCTCCTGGTCACATTAAAAATCATAGAACACCATAGTTAAATCCCTGTGAAATGATCTTTAACCAACAGGTGATATGAGACATGACTGAGTTGGCATGTAACTTCCTCTCAAACCCTCTATCTGATAGGGTGTGATCCTAAGGCATGAACTCTCTTTAGGGCTACATGGCAGCAACCCACAAGTTGAGCACATTGAAGGTACTTCTTATCATTCCCTGTCTCTCTTCTTCCATGTACTCTAGCTGCACTAGAATATTCTAATTGGGAATGATCATTTCAATCTCATCTAAGACTCTTTGTTATGAAAGGTGAATGAAGAAAATGAAAAATAGATAATTCATGTTTCCTTTTATTCTAAAATGAATTCAGATAATCAATTTGTGTTTTTTTTCTTTAAAAATAGGAACTTGAAGTTTATGCTGAGATAATTTGGTATAGTGCTAAAAGTCTGTGATGTCCTATGATTAATTTAGACATCCACAGCATACTCAGGGTCCCACCCTAGCCCAAAATACTATCCCTTGTCCAGGCTTGCACCACAAATTCCTGACTGGTCTTCCTGCCTCCGCCCACTGCCTGTTCAGCACATTCTCTTCATTGCTGCCAGCATGACTGCATCGGTCAGAACATGCTAACTACTGTAAACAACCCTGGCTCCAAAGCTTCACACAACACACACATTACTTAGACATGCCTCACAGTGAGTTCAGTGAAAGACAGATGCCAGTTGGAGGTTCTGTTCATCTTCTTTCCACCTAGTGATTTCTTTATTCTGTGGATTTGTAGTCACGTTTTGGTCCTCTCAGCCCCTTACCAGCAAGAGCATGCCGTGGAAGATGGTGCACAAGAGGTTTAAGATCTGACCACAAAGGGGTGTGCATCACTTCCGCCCAGCATTCCACGTGATGTTTCGCTTCCTGCATCAGTTTTAGGATGGTTTGGCATAAAAATTAACATTTAAATTGGGGGCCTTTGAGTGAAGCAGATCACCCTCCATAATATAGGCCAGCTTCTGCCAGAAGGCCTTAGCAGAATAAAAAGATCAACTTTCTCAAGTAAGATGGCATTTTCCTGTAAACAGCCTTCAGACAGCATCTGTAACATTAGCTTTCCTGTTCTCCAATGACCCAGCTCACATAGTCAATTTTAGACTCATCATCTTTCACAATTATATAGGCAAGTACACACACACACACACACACACACACACACACACACACACACACACACAGCCACCTGACTAATATGCCCTGTTGACCAGATTAGGCCTATGAGCCACAGCTGTGGGGAGCTGAGAAACACCACTCATTCAGATGCCTGAACAGCGGCAGCCAGTGCTTTCTAAACCAGAGAGCTGACTGCACAGCATTCCTGTGTTAAATCCACCACAGCATATCATCTTATGAATTCTCTTTCTGCCTCACCACTGACTTCAAGTCTTCATACTAAACATCTCATTGCCCCTCCATCTTATAGATACATGCTCCATCCTGGTCGGCAGTGACCCTTCCAACACAATCTCTGCTGCTTCAGAGACACTCCTGAGAGTTAAGACTCACTCTATATTAATATTAATACACTCGTGGCATTAACTGCTTTTTTTATTGCTGGAGAAAAAAAAAACATCTGAGCAGATGTAAGCGATAAAGTCCATCCTGGTGAGGGAGACATTATTGGGAAGGCACAGAGCCAGCTGGTCACACTGCACCCAGTCAGGAAGCAGAGGGTGATGAATATTTGTGCTCTATTTGCTTTGTCTCCGCTCAGCCTAGGACCCTAGCCCACTGAATGGCACCATCTACTTGTAGGACGTTTGTTCCCACCTCAACCTAATCTAGACAGTCCCCTCACAGACATGCCCAGAGATTTGTCTCCAAGGTGACTTTGGATCCTGTCAAATTGACAACCAATATTAACCATCACAAGCCCACACTTTCTCAACTTGACACCTCCCTTTGAATCCATACCCTTCCTCCCTTTGTCTTTATACTCCCATGAGCAGCTCAGAATACAAATGCACATGCAATCACAATAATAGTTCCAGTACTACTTAAAAGTCCAAGTGTCTGAGACTCAAGGCAGTTGCATGATTGTACGCTCCTATCAAATCAAATCCAGTTAAATCCTGTATACGACGGCACAGAACAAGCACACCCATTCCAAAGGGGAAGCCGGGGGCATTGGAATGAATTATTGAACGAAACAAAACTATAATCCATCAAAGCAACCACCAAACCCCACAGTTCTGTGACCAGCATCTGGGATGAGCTTGGGTATTTAAATGGCAGAGACTACAGGGGACATTTTTTCATTCATATTGCCACATGATGGAATTGAGAATAAGAGTGACTCCAAAGACAAGGAATGGGTAGTGAGGAACAGTGGTAAGGGCTGTGCTGGAGCTGCCTTGAACCTGCTTATAAGATCCAACTGTTAAGTTTTCTAGAGCAGTGATTCTCAACCTTTCTAATATTGTGACCCTTTAAAAGTTCCTTCATGGACTGGAGAGATGGCTCTGAGGTTAAGAACACTGACTGTTCTTCCAGAGGTCCTGAGTTCAATTCCCAACAACCACATAGTGGCTCACAACCATCAGTAATGAGATCTGGTGCCCTCTTCTGGCTTGCAGGAATACATGCAAGCAGAACACTGTATACATAATAAATAAATAAATAAATAATAAATCTTTAAAAAAAAATTCCCTCATGACGTAGTGACCCCAATCATAAAATTAATTTCATTGCTACTTTATAACTGTAATTTTGTTAGTATTATGAATCATAATATAAATATGTGTTTTCTGATGGTCTTAGGTGACCTCACAGGTTGACAACTACTGTCTTAGAGTTTTGCAAGCCAAC
Source organism: Peromyscus californicus insignis (assembly GCF_007827085.1). Lineage (NCBI taxonomy): Eukaryota > Metazoa > Chordata > Mammalia > Rodentia > Cricetidae > Peromyscus > Peromyscus californicus. The sequence goes on along the minus strand of NW_026294458.1, from coordinate 60,370,675 downwards.
TGGTAAGTATTATTTAAAATGAAATAAACACTTTCCATAAAATAAATCTTCAAAAGTAATGTGGTAAACACTCAAAATTCACCACTTCCTAGTAATTTGGCAGCCTTTTACTATCATTTACTAAAGTCACCCATTGAGATGATTCATGTTTGGCATTTGTGTGGTGCAAGTGTTATATAATGGTATGTTATTGTGCATCTCTATCCAGCTCTGCATTCTGATGCCAGGGGCTTTTGTTGTTCCCAGTGGGGATGCTTTTGCAAAGGATATTGAAAAATAGCATAAGGCATGCTCTCTTCTGTCACTGTGCAGTAAATACTTGCCACTAATGTGCCAGGCACATAAGTCTCTTTGGTAAGAAAGGAGCGGGGGCTTTTTAAATTCTATCACCTATGCCAGGCTGGCATCTGTGTCTTTTATTCTTTTCTGTTGACTTGATTGGATTAAGAAGCACCGAGGAGACTAGGAAAGTATACTTCTGGGTACCTGTGAGGGTGACTCCAGAGCTGGGGGAGGCTTGCCCTGGTATTGGACAGTGCCCGTTATTAAGTTGTGGGTCCAGACAGAATGAAAGGGGGAAAGGAGAATCTGGGTGCACAGGCACTCCCTCCCTGCTTCTCAGAAGCTGTGGTGTGGGCTACCCCTCCCTGCCACGATGGAATGAAACCGCTGAGACCAAGAGATAGGGCATTCTTCTTCCTTCTAAGTTATTTATCCCAGGCTTTCCATCCATCACACAGACAGTACGTAGTTTAGTCACTGAATTTTTTTAAATCTCTTTCGGTCCTTCACTTTGTGAGACAGTTTTTGTTGGGCCTTGAGTCCTGCCTGGATTGTAAAGAGAGGCAATGATTGCCCTTTGCTATGAAATATCTTTCCAAGCATGCTCCTATAGCAAACAGTGTTGAAAGAGAGAAAGTGTACTTTTTTATGGAGCAAAGGACGAGTGTCCTGGCTGCTTGTTACCAAATTTCAGATTTGCTAAATTCAAGGTCCCTCTTCTGTATCACAACCCAGCATGCACACAAGTGTGCTCTGCCCCTTGTTGTAACTGTGCACCCACAGCCCCAGAAACTATATCACACATGTTTGTTCTTTCCCTGTGACAGATTCATAAGCCATGTTGTATTAAAATGCTGAACTATTGGTGAAAAGAGCATGTTAAGATGTTCGTGGGGTTTTACAGTTCATGAACTCAAACTCAACATGGCCTGGCTCCAAATCCTGGTAGTAAACTGATTGCTACTGCACCCCATGCTTCACACTAAAGCGAACTAGTCCCCTTCCCCCAGCTTACAAACATACCTGCTCTCTTATTTGTTGGTTGTAGGAGCTCTGCTATCGCTAATTGTTCTTATAAACATAGAAACTGCCGGGCGGTGGTGGCGCGTGCCTTTAAACCCAGCACTCGGGAGGCAGAGCCAGGTGGATCTCTGTGAGTTCGAGGCCAGCCTGGTCTACAGGGCGAGATCCGGGACAGGCGCCAAAACTGCACAGAGAAACCCTGTCTCGAAAAAAATAAAATAAAATAAACTTAGAAACTGAGGAAGTGGGAGTCCATGTTTCTTCCGGAAAAATAACTCCAAGAGGTTGTCAACAGATACTGTTAATCACAAAAGTGATTAGAAAATCAGAAAGCAAGAGAAAAATAACATGGTTCTTCAGCACAAAATGGAAAATTTATACAAAAAAAAATTGACAAATCAAGTTGGCATTTATAAACTGAGTGGGAACTTTTTCACTTGTAAGTCACAGAAACTCTTCTCAAGTAAGACCTTGAGAGCTGGGATGCTTGTACTGCGGGAATGGGCTGGAACCTGGACCAGGAGCATCAGGAAGCACTAGAGATGCAGGGATATGAGGCCAAAGAGCCATGGTCAGAATTTAGACAACAATGCAAAAAATGGGAGCAAGAGTACCCCTCTCCCCCTCCGCCCCCTGCTGCATATTTAGCATCAGAAGTGTGTAAACCAGTGTGACGGATGATTACACTCAGAACTGCTTCAAAAGTGGAATATTTTCTCTCTAATTCTTTTTCCCATGTGGCTTTTTTAGAACTGACCACATCTCTGTGGTACTTGCCTGCAATGAATCTTGCCACGGCTCCAGGTTATCCTGGTGCCCAGCCTTTGGGGCTCCTGTGAATCTCTCTGCTGGCCCAGGTCCTCAAGACTGCTAGAACAGGCTGGTGGCCTCACTAGTCCTCATCAGCTCCTCACTGCTTGACTCATCTGAGCAATCAGTTTCTTGCTTTTATCCCCTTATTAAACAGTCAGGTTTCCATTTCCTGCTTTGATCCTGAGTTACACACTATACTATGCTTTATTTTTTTAAGTTCTGGGGAGAAGAAAAGAAACAGGTCATTGTACATGTTAGGTAAGTATTCGTGGGGGTCTGTACGGAAAATGACCACCTCTCAGAGTCCCAGGAACTTAAAAACTTGGTCCCTAGCTGGTAGCTGGAATCTTCAGGAGACGGGGCCATGATGGAGGAAGTCTGCCCCTGGAGGAGGGCTTTGGACCTTTGTGCTTCGTGTTTACGTTTGAAATTGTGATCTCTCAGCTTCCTGCTTAGGCAGCCCGCAGCCATACCTCACCCACCATTGTGGACTCTCCTTCTAGAAGCACAAACTCGAAGAAACTCTTCCTTCTTGCCTTGGTCGTGGTATTTTAATCACAGGATTAGAAAGGTAATTAATTTTGAATTAATTACCACCACCACAAAGCTACATCTCTAGCGCTTTTATTTTATACAAATCTACAATTAAAAGGCACTTGGGCCATTGGGACTTATTGGCATGAGGACAGAAAAGGAGCAGAAATGATACTGGGCAGGTCATTGGTTCAATCAGGACTCTGGTGATAGTATCCTCGTGTGAAGAATAAAGCTGAAGAGCTGCTTCCTAAGGGTCAAATAAAGGGGTAGAGTTCAAGAGAAACAGTGTTGCTTGATAATGGATTTTACAGTAGAAGGAAATTCCTCCCGTTTAATGAAGGTGTTTCAGTCTGCTAATGAAAATAAAAATTAGTCACAAAGTCCCTTAAATGAATTTCCCAGCAAATACCAAAGGAAGTGAGTAATTGAGTCTCTTGCATTTGTGTGGGCATTTGCGTGTTATTACTGTCAAGTGGGCATATTCATTCTCCAGTTGATTTCATTGTGACATACAATCTCTATTTAAAGACTCTTCATGTGGTCAATACTGCATTTTGTAGAAATTTGAAATTCTACCCCCTGTAATTTCTCTTCTGTGGAAAATGCATCTAGGTTTCCCAAAGTAGAAAGGAATTATGGAAACATACCCAAATAGTAGACTGCTGAAAACATGCGAGACATAGTTCGCATTGTTTCGTTCTTGAACAATGTCCACTAGAGGGCAGCAAAAAATTAAGAAGAACGTTACATTTACCAGATAAAAAATTATGAGTCAACCTGTATCCCTGCTTGCTGATAAGCAGAGAATCGTTAGAGCCCCAGATAACAACAGTGAAAAAAAATAGTTGAGGAACAGAGAGACATGGCTCAGCAGGTAAAGATGCTTGCTGCCAAGCGTGACAGCCTGAGTTCAAGACCTAGAACCCACGTGGTAGAAAGAGAAGACTTCAAAAGTTTTCCTCTGTGGCAGCGTGCAGTCCTCTCACACATAAGTAAATAGATAAATGTTTAAAACTTAAGACAGAGAATTTGTTTCTTAAGACTAAGAAATTCATGAATCCCCTATTTTTTCTTATAGAATTTTAATACTGTTGAAAAATTATTATAAAGCATTTTAAGGTTTTGATGCTAAACTTTATATTAGCTGAATATCCGGTTAACTTCTCATTCATTCATTTAATGAGAATTATCTGAGCACTTCTCACCAAATTCTTGACCTAGTGGTTGTTCCTTTATGGCATGACTTGAGGAACAAGAAAGCAAGTCCCTGCCTGTGTCACTGTACCTGGCTTCTTCAGAGAAACAGCAGCAACAGAATATTAGAAGTGTGATTCTCTCCCCCTCTCTCTGTCTCCATCTCTCTCCCTCTCCCCCTCCTACCCATGTGTGGTGTGGTGTGGTGTGGTGTGGTGTGTGTGTATGTGTGTGTGTGTGTGTGTGTGTGAGAGAGAGAGAGAGAGAGAGAGAGAGAGAGAGAGAGACTTAATTTTAACCAATTGGCTATACAATTATAAGCCTGAGAAGTTTCAAGCCTCTAGCAAGACCATGAGACTGGAAATCCAGGTAGGAGTTGATGCATCAATCTAGACACAGAGTTTCTTCTTTGAGAATCCTCCGATTTGTGTTCCCAATATCTCCTCTTAAATCATTGGATGAGGCTTACCCACACCATCAAAGTTAGCCTTGTTTACTTTAATTAATTACAAGTTTTAACCTTATACAATATGTCTTCCCTGAGCATCTAGATTAGGGCTTAATCAAATAACTGGGCAATATAGAACAACCGCATTGATACATGAAAGTGAAGATAACCTTCCAAAACATGTCCCTGCTCAGCACATATGCCAGGTCCCAGAAATGTCACCCTTAGAGCATTATGTTCTGAGTTTGGATCTCTCTTCCCAGATACCATCTGCTTAACTGCATTAACTCTGTGAGTTAATACAGTTCCTTAGGTACTTATGCACACCAGCTCATCACATATTTCTCACTAGACAAAAGAGATCCCATGGCATGCTCAAAGCACTAACTTCCAGGTGTTCTTGAAGCACAGAAAGAAGAGAAGCTGTGACTCATCACCACAAATCTCCAGTTTCCTCATTTTACATATAACCTCCCCCAAAAGCACAATGTTCTCTTTCTCTTGTGAGAAGCTACACTGATGGTGTTCTTGGTAATACCACCCACCTCTTCATACAACACTTAGTACTTACTACAGCAAGACACTTCGATCTCTAGCCCTTGTTCAATGTGTCAGTTGAAGTCTGGGCTCAAAATGTTTTACTTACTGTACTGTATGAAAAACATTTCCAAAAAGAAGATTGATTTCATTCTTAACAATGAAGAAACAATGAAAAAACTCAAAATGACAAAATCCTATTGGAAGTATAGGGCCTGCACCAATGTCATAGAAAACAAGTCATACACAATAACATGCAAGGCATGCTTTAACTCAAAACTTTCGTGATAATAATAAATGGATTGGCTTAGCCAGGAGGCATCTGCCCTGTAAAATAAAAATTAGACACATTTTACCGTACAGTTCATTAATAATTATGTGCTGAGTATAGACAATAAATGACACATAGGGCAATTCTAATGTAACTCTCAATATTTTCCTCATTTTGATGAAACTCCCCAGACACAGAAGAGTAAAAGCACACTGAACTAGGATTTGATGTGAGCTGTTTCATTTGCCTTCACCTCTGTCCAGTTTCTCTAGTCCTTCCGTTGGAAGGCACACCTCATGATTTTTGGGCATCTAGACAGATCACCAACTCCTAGTGGAGCTGGTGCTCTTACTGTCTGATCAGGCTTGCTTGGTGTTCTACTTAATGTCCACTCTTCACCATGGTGCTGTTAAAGCAGTTGTCTCCACTGTTCCCCCAAATGCCACCTGCCACTCACTGATGTTCCGAGCCTTCTGTATCCCATGAGGACTACTGTTTTGTGTCTGCTCTATATTTAGGTGAGAGTGCATTTATTGCTCTCACATTTGAACTGGAAGAAAAGCTACCTAATGAGCAAAAGTGAGACATCCCGCCTAGAAGTGATAGCGATGCTGTGTTTACTGGCCTGAAAGAACAACTTTTACCCTTGAGTCTGCAGCTCAGGAGATGAACTCTATGTGCTCAATATCGAGTGGGCAATATTAGCATATGCCTAACTTTCCAATACTTATAGAATAGTCCAGAAAAGTATCAGGGGAAAAAAATCACTTTCTAAAATGTGCATAGGATTTATTAATAAGTCCAGAATGCCAATTACTTCAAAGGAATGTTTTCTTTCATTTTTTAAAATTTGATGTTTCCGTATTCTCTGATTCCTCAGCTGAAATATCTTGGGCAGAAAAGATAATTCCTGCTTTTTATATATTGGTCTCAATAAATGTAAGAATTTTCAGTCATCCTTCATGTGAGGCTGCCATCATTCTCAGATGTAAAGCAAATTATGCACCCCGTGATAAAACAGCTCTGGCCTCTGGTTGATGGCCTGACACATTTCCAAACAACCTATTGATTCAGCTGTGGCACAGCCCCAGTCAGGCTAAGGCTACAGTGGACCATGAGTTGGTCACAGCCTCATCCTGTTGAATAACTAGCACATCAAACTTATATCTTGGTCGATCTTTTTACCCAGTCATGTCATGGGCCACCGATGGAATGGGATGAGGTATGAACCACAATTTCCAAAAACACCTTAAGGGCATGCCCTGAGATGCATACAGCACTAATTTCTATAGAAAAAAAAATGTCGTGCCTTAACTTGTTTATCAGCCTCACATTTAGCAATAGTAAATAGATCTTCAGCCACTTATAATACCATGAATTTACAGAAGGTATACATGGGCTTTTGATGATGATATCTTGGCCTCATCTGTCGCTTAAAGAATGTCTTTTGGGGTGAAAATCATGCTGCATTATGTGCTGTCATTACACTTCATTTAAATATAGCAATTCAGTTCATTTGACAGCAGCTAATCAAGATCAATACTTCATTGTTCACTGTCTTTATTTCTACCTATGTCAAAACTGACATGTGCAATCACACGTTCAATCAGGAATTTAGCAAATGTGGAATCAACTTTGACTTTGTAATGGCTTCAAGTTTCATGAATAACTTTAATCAAGGACTCGCTACTACTAAAAGTCCAATTAAAGACTCTAACATAATCATGGGAACACTATTCGGTATGGATAATATGAAATGAGTGTCAAAGACATAACCCGTAACCCATTGTCTTAGCCAGAGTTCAGAAGAGAAACAAAAGCAACAGTGTGTGGGATATGTATATATATATATTGAACTCATGCTCTATGGCAATTATGTTCCAAGATCTCAGGACAGCCAATAATATTACAATCTAAGTCCATAGATCTGAGAACCAAAAGAGTCAAAGATATAAATTTAGAAAGGCCAGCAGGCTCAGGACCCAGGGAGAACTTGAGTTTCATCTTGTGCATTATTGTTGGAATATTTGTTCCTTCAAGACTTGTTTTGAACTTTATTTGCCACTGTAACAGTATAAGGGATAGGACTGATAAAAGACATTTGAGTTTGATGCCAGCTTCATATATGAGTTAATGATGTTGTTATAGAAATGGGTTTATCTTAGAAGAAAGTCCCTCTGCCTCCATCATTCATTCCCCTCTTGTCTTCTCTCCATGCGAGATTTGGAATACGTGAAGACACTTTAAGAGAGCCTTTACAAAACGCCAGCATCTTAATTTTGAATGTCCCAAACTGCCGACCTGTGAGAACTGAATATCTGGTAACTACAGATGACCCTGTCTGGGCTGCTGTGCTATGGCAGCACATAAATGACTATGACAGAATTGGAAGGTGGGGAAAGACTGAGCTCCATCTCAAAGCAATCAAGCAGAACCCCTGCTAACCCGGCCCTTTTGTCCATTCACCTGAGTGGATAAGACCATCTCACGTTAGGCTTACTGGTCTGTGATAATCTCACCTAGAACACCCTCACCTGAGCTGCTGAGATCAGGATGGGATGCCCTGTTCTAAGTTACTCTGCTCTGTGTAAAACAGGAACTTTCAGACTCTGCCTTGCTCCGACTGACTCCATGGTGCAAGCAACTTCTGACTCCATTGTGACAAAGAATGACTGTGTACTTTGGTGAATGCCATGCAGCAGAGACTGATAAATGACTTATTCCTGAGAGTAGACAGGATAGGACCCTATACGTTTATCAGGGTGATATAAGAATGTTGAGCAAAAGGACAGATTTAAGTCATATCAAGAAAATCAAGCCCAATAATTCATCAGATACATTAGACCAAGAAAAGGGTGTTTCTCTCTCACTTGTATTCCATACAGTGATAGACACATAGCCCTGTGATGGCAATGGCCCCTGTGGACACATCATCTGACACCAGAACACAGAGAACTGCCATTTGTCCGGGGGGCTTCAGCCTAGCTAGGTCCCCACTGTTACTGTGGCCTATACAACTGCCATATGCCCATTTGAATCTGTTGTCCACCCATCTTCCTGTTCCTTCACCTAGACAAGATCCTTCACTTTCAACTCTGCTGTTGAACTCCACTCTACAGCTCCACTCTTAAACCTGTGAGCCTTAGCAGACTGAAGCTACACCAGCAGATTCTTCCCCATAGCCAGTTTGGGTTTGTTATGTTTTCAGTACAGACACCATTTTCATTTGTATTCATTCACTTCTAAAACTCGTCACAACTCTGCTGCAACCTCTTTACCCATTTGCACCCATTCTATAGCCCCAATCTACATACAGATATGTAGATACAGATGTTTGTAATGTGTGATGTTGATCTAATAGTAGACGTTAGTAATTAAGACTTGAAAAACAGAACCTGTGCTTTTCTCATCCAGATTGCTAAGGAAAGTGTAACGGGGGTGTGGACTGTCATCTAGGGGTTCACCAAGCCTATTCTCTGAAACAGACAAGGAATTGAACATCTGGGAAAGACAGAGTGGCAAATGAATGGCCAGGAAAAAAGACCAAGCCTGGGAGAGAGGGAAAGTTAACAGCTTTGTCCCCTGGGAATGAGAGAGGCCTAAATCTAGAGTACACTAAGGGAAGGCTGGTTTAGGTGTTTTAAAGGGCTCCTGGTCCTCCCCTTCCTCCTGTTGGTACTGTATAGAAACACACCCCCGTGCCTTCCCACCATTTCTCCTCATAAAGTTTTCCAGGAACAAGAAGTCACTGCTATCTCAGAGAGTCTGCTTTCACTTTCCTTGTCTACCTATGTCTCTCTAACTCTCCTTCACATTTATACTGCCAACTCTTGATCTCAAGACCCAATATGTGCTAATCATGTGTTCTTCCACTGAGCTACATCATCAGCCCCTACATTTATTTTTAATCTATGAAATAACAACCACCAGTGGCAAGTATAATAACAGGCTAAATTTAAATTAGAAATAAGAATAACTAAAGATACCCATAATATAAAACAAATATGATTCTATAAATGACAAGTAAGAGGGACTATAAATACCTGTAAAGGTAAGACTAGATCCATCATTGAAAGAGATCTTAAATTTCAAACGGAGATGGATGAATTACAATACTTCACAAGCTGAGATGGTGACCCTGTCATATCCTAGAACCTCAGAATCCTTCCCTTAGTGAATTCTCTCCCACTGGAGAACAAATGAGCCATAAGAGCATAGAAGATTTCTAAGAAAGGAAGGACTACTGGGAAGACTTGGAAGTGGTATACGTTATATCCACCCACATCACCCACCTCCTATGAATTTAAATAAATGCCCTTATCTCCAAAGGAACTGGAAAATAGGACACAAGAGGGAAAATGTGCATTAAGATATTTCTGAAGAGACTGAACCAAACTAGTGGCAAGTGGGCCAATATCACACAATGATAGAGCTCAAATAGAGCAAAATGAAAATACATGTGTGTGGTGCGGTGTTCGTGGCATAGTGGTGAGCATAGGTGTCTGCAAAGGCATCTGTGGATGGTCTAAAAAGTGGCAAAGGAAATAAAGGAAGAACAAAAGAAGGAAAACTTAAACAACATCCAAGTGCCAGGAGATGATCTTATTCTTACCAGCCATGTGAATATACACATTAAAGTAAGAATGCAAAAGAAAAAGGATATATTCAATATTCAGTTTTTAAATGAAAAAAGAACTCAATTTCACAGTAAGCACTGATCTTGTAAGCCAGACTACTTTTATTTAAAAAAAAAGGGGGGGGGGGTCTCAAAACAACACAACTACATTCTCATATCAGGAGTTAGACCTAAATGACTTGACCTGGCTCAAATACTAAGGATTTAATTCATAGGGAATTCATCTACTCTAAAAACAAACAAAACAGAAATATTTGGGGGAGATTTCACTTAAAAAATAGTCCAGGTTTCTGAGAAGGGATTTGCTGTCCCAGACTTTATGTTAAGAGATGAAGAAGAAATGAGAGAGTCCCTGACAGAGACTCTAGATTATTTGAAGGCAAATATATGAATTTCAGAATAGTTTTATTCATATACCTGTTGCTAAAGTTTTCCTGCCTGGCCCACAGTCAGGACAAATCTCTATCACCTGCCAGTCCCACAGCCACTCAGACCCAACCAAGTAAACACAGAGACTTGTATTGGTTACAAACTGTATGGCCGTGGCAGGCTTCTTGCTAACTGTTCTTACAGCTTAAATTAATCCATTTCTATAAATCTATGCCTTGCCACATGGCTCGTGGCTTACCGGCATCTTCACATGCTGTTTGTCATCGTGGCGGCTAGCAGTGTCTCTCTGACTCAGCCTTCCAGTTCCCAGCTTTATTCTCCTCCTTGTCCCGCCTACACTTCCTGCCTAGCCAATGGCCAATCAGTGTTTTATTTATTGACTAATTAGCAACACATTTGCCATACAGAACATCCCACAGCATATACCCAATGAATCATGACGTAGGAAGTGAACATGAGCCATGAGGAAATGGTAGTAAGCATCCATGAACCATACTGGCATGAAGATCAATTTCGAGTTTCCATGACCCAGGATGAGGAGTTTAAATAGGATATTGACACCTTTACAGCATCTTGTAGCAGAAGAGTGGAAACTTCAGACCCTGTGAAACCCATACAAAGAAAACAGACTCTAGGCCTACAGAGAGGATCCTGAGGGAAGCCAAATGGATGAGAACAGGTTGCTTCTATCTCAGACACCAACCCAGAGAAACCAGCCACTGAGAACTTCACTCCTCCACATAAATCTGACAAGCATGCCAAACACTGTCACAACTCAGTTTTGCCTTAAGACAAAAATGTCATGTCCAGAAAGCAGAAGGCAAAGGATGGCTTTATTTGAGGAAAGGAAATACTGTCTAGGGACTTAGAACTTTGAAGTGAATACTATCCTAAATGGTATGAAATATTGGGGTGTCTTTAAGAATTAAGTCTTTCTATGTGCTTGGTGATCTTGGGATCTTGGGAGGCTAGAATCCTAGAAAACTCAGTGGCCATCAAAGCAGTCTAGAGCCAATGGCTTTCAGGTTCTTGACTTAAATTTTTAAAAAATGAAATCTAAGCCGGGCGGTGGTGGCGCACACCTTTAATCCCAGCACTCGGGAGGCAGAGCCAGGCGGATCTCTGTGAGTTCGAGGCCAGCCTGGTCTCCAAAGCGAGTTCCAGGAAAGGCGCAAAGCTACACAGAGAAACCCTGTCTCGAAAAACCAAAAAAAAAAAAAAAAAATGAAATCTATGAACCACAAAGAGTGATGTCTTAGTCAGAGTTACTATTACTGTGATGAAACACCATGACCAAAGTAACTTGGGGAGGAAAGGGTTTGTTCAGCTTTACCTTTCCACACCACAGTTCATCATCAAAGGAAGTTAAGACAGGAACTCAAGCATGGCAGGAACCTGGAGACAGGAGCTAATGCAGAGGCTATGGAGGGGTGCTACTTACTAACTTGCTTCTTGTGGCTTGCTCAGCCTGCTTTCTTATAAAACCCAAGACCACCAGCCCATGGATGGCACCACCTACAATGTTGTGGGCCTTCCTTCATCAATCACTAATTAAGAAAATGTCCTACAGGCTTGCGTATAGCTCAACCTTATGATGGTATTTTCTTAATTGAGGTTCCTGCCTGTCAAGTGACTATAACTTGTGTCAAGTTGACATAAAACTAGCCAGCACACAGCACAAGTGAGCTTTACAGAAAGTTTATTATTGATTCATGTGTAGTAGTTGTAAGATGGAAAGGGAGAGAGGGCATAGAGAGGAAGAGGAACAGATAAAGAGGAGAGAGAGAGAGAGAGAGAGAGAGAGAGAGAGAGAGAGAGAGAGAGAGTCCTATAGAGCCAAATGGTATCCTATGAAATAGGGAAGCATGAAGCTGTGAGTCTGGATTTTTTTTTAAGGACTTATGGAAGAATGTGGGGTAAGGTATGGGGAGAGGAAAGATTTGGTTAATTCAGTTGCCCAACCATGAATTGTCTAGGTCCACCCTCTCTGTTTCAGATGCCTAGTCACTATAGCCTCTAGACAGAAGAGCTCCTTAGGAGATGGCAGCAAATTTGAGGAACCAGAACTATTTTCTGTCATTCCTTGTCTCTAGCAAGGTCACTCCAGGAACTCTTGCTCTGGGGCCTGTGGTGACTATTCTTGGTCGTCCACTTGACCACATCTGGAATTAACTAAAACCTGAGCAACTGGGTACACCTGTGAAGGATTTTTCTTAATTAAATCATTTGAAGCAGGAAGACCCACTTTAATCCAGATCTTTTGAGGTGTAATGATTCACCTTTAAACTGGGTTATGCCTTCTGCTGGCAGCCTGTATAAAGAGCATGGAAGAAGGAACCTTTTGCTCTTTGCCTGCTTGCTCTTCTCATGCTGGCAAGGTCATTCTTTCACTGGCATTATAGCCTACTTCTTCAGGATTCGGACATATACTGGAGATCAACTGAGATACCCAGCCTCATGAACTGAACAACTACAGGACTGCTGGACTTGCCATTGGGAGACAGCCACTGTTGGACCACAGCCTGCAAACCACTCTGGTAAGTCTCCTCTCTATATAGAAAGATCCATTCCATTGGTCTGTTCACCTTGCCCCACCTGACCAGTCCCTATCTCCTGTTCTTATCATAAAGATGAATCACAAAGAATGAATGATATGTGAAGAAAGTGTCATGAAGCCAGAAGAGGCTAAATTCTCAGTAACAGTCTAATTGTGTGCCCTGCTGTACTCATGCTGTTGTACCCGTTTCGTGAAACCCCCAGTGACCACCAAGGAGCCAGTTTCTGATGCAAGCACATAAGAGTCCTTTTATTCAGGTTCAACCTGGGCCACTGCAGGGCAGATGGAAGGAAATGAGGCAGCGGCCACGAGTCCAGGTGTAGAGGGTTTTTATATGAAAAAAACACAAGCGAGGAATTACATGCTTGGGATTGGGTAGAAGGCATATGGGGCAAGGTGATTTTTTGAAACTATTGGTCTAGACTTTGGGCACAAAACCACATCTGAAACCATTGGGTTAGACTTTTCGGGGAGGGGGCGATCACAACCCGCTGAACAGGATTATCTGGACTGCTCAGCAGGATTATCTAGATGTCCCCAAGGGCCATAAACTGCAGACAGGATATCTGCAGGATACTCCTCTGGTCCTTCCTGGAACTGAGTACAGCAGGTGGTCTGAGATGGTGTACAGCAGGTAGTCTGAGATGGTGGCCCTTTCCCTAAAATAGAGCCTGTAAAGTTAAGTCTAGGCCTTCACAATGCTTTCTGTAGCAACAGAACTAGAGTGCACAGAGCTACAGTATTAGTCACAGCAAACAAAATCAGCAGCATGTTCTGCACAGGCAGGTACTGCTCTGTAAACTTAACCTCAAAATACAGAAATAAAATATAGTTCAAATTTTCCTTGATTCCATACTCTATATAGAGTAAAATTCCACCAAGGCATAGTATAATAAACAATTAATAAAAATAGGCGTAGGTTCAAAGGTGGCAGGCACAAAAGATATTGGTTCAGGTGTTGTGTAAGCTGTTTCCTCGGGAGATATTACACACATCTCCTCATCCCAAAAAATTGAAACAACAACAAATCAAAGGAACCTTTGCACCGAATCCAACCTGCTAAGCCAGTGAGTTCTTGGGACTGCTAACAGGGGCATGGATGGAAGGTTACTTCCAGGAGTAAGGATGACTCAAAAGGGCCTGCCCAAGGTGGGTGATGAGTCAGGAAAGCTGCAACCCTGGAGCTCTCTGATTTATCTGCAGGCCACTCAGCAGCCCGGGGAATCTCCCCTCTACAGGCCAGCTGGTCAGAGTCCCCTCCTGCAGCTGGGGTTGGCATCAGGAATCTTAGGCCCTCTCTTATCTCCCGTAAACTTCACTTGTTCCAAATGTGTGAAATTTGTGGGCTTCCTGAATCTCAGGGGCCTCCTCTTCCTTCCTGGATGGAATGTTTCAATTCTGAAAAAAAAAAAAAAAAACGATGTACAGTAGAAGGCTAGAAAGAGGTTAAGAAAATGTTTTGTAAAAGGAAACCATATTGGGTTTCAGACGCTGAATAAGAAAGCATTCATCATACATATATAGTAAGATGACAAGAGTTCACAGAAGGTAAATTATAGTCACCAAAGAGTTAAGAGTATAAAGTTTTCCCTTATTTTATAATAATAATCTAATCTTCAAACAGAACTCTATTCTCTGGTAACAAATACTATGTCTACAAAAAACAATAGTTTAATGTTATAATTCTATTTTACATAAAAGTTGTTGTGTATTCAATATAATGAGGAAAAATATGAGTTCAGTCACTCATAGTAAGAAGTGACTTTCAAAGATAAATTTGTGAAATTATTGTTTATGTCTTTGGTCTAGAAAATAGAGACCAGATGGCTGCAAATATTTGTTTCTAAAATTGAAAAAGAAAAAAAGGAAGAAAAAGAAATGTTTTTACTCTATCCAATCTCAAGGTCTTCAACAGCTTTTATTTCCAAAATGTATAAGGAGGCACTTGATGTTGCTAATCAACTATTTTAGCTCAGTGTCTTCACTATTAAACATGCATCCACACTATGTGTCTTAGGAAGAATAATGTGTATTTTTGAGAGCTGTCATTTTACACATCATTTATTATTCTTTTTTAATGTTTTTTTTTCTTTTTTATTTTTGAGACAGGATTTCTCTGTGTAGCTTTGGCTATCCTGGAACTTGCACTGTAGACCAGGCTGTCCTCCAACTCAGAGATCTGGCTGCCTCTGCCTCCTGAGTGCTGGGATTAAAGGCGAGCGCCACCACTGCCCAGCCTTTTTTTTTATTGAAGCAGAATTATATCTCTTTCCCCTCCTCTTCCAGCCCCTCCCAGTCCCCCTTCCTCCAACCCCTTCTGCCCACACCCAAGCTGATAGCCTCTTTTTCTTTGATTTCTTATCGTTAAGGCACACTCAACGGGAGGGAAAGCATTCCTGGTACTGAAAAGCCTCAGGGCTCGAAAGGTTATGGAATTCCTTAGAGAGGAATCTACGCCCTACTACTGATACTTTGCTAGAGCAACATAACTCCTTACTGCATTCTAAAACTTACCATTATAATTCTTGTTCAAAGATTATTTTGTGGCACTCCCTTTAACTGGCAGCATAAGTTGAGTAAGTTTTCTATTATCTCAACAGCATTGTCACTGGTTGCTTTATTTAGGTACAACTCAAAGATTATTCTAAAAAAAAAAAGACAAAAAAACAAAAAGGAACACTTTCAGTTCATAGTCAAGGCAATCATATATATTCATGGTGTGGCCTGGAGGATTCTAGAAAGATCAGCTACCCAACTGTATTTCATCTCTTGGCAGGGTACCCAAGATGTCCTACCAGAAATTCATAGCTTTTAATATCAATGATTCACTAGCCATTACCTCCCAGTGTCCCTTTTGATAGAGACTTTAAAAGACGTTATCAAAGACCAACTTGAAGCAACATTTCCCAACAGATGCTGGGTAGGGGAGTAGGGCCTTTCATGATCAAATAAGGTCATGAATAATGAACATTATTTCCATATCTTAGAAAGTCACAATTTGTATTAGCATGTAAAACATGCCGAAAAGTCTGACAATTTTTAAGGAATTCTAAGCTTTTAAAAACTTAACAAATTCAAAACTGAGTTGATTACCATGACTCTTATGGTTATTAGAAAAACAGTAACAGCAGAGTAAGGCAAAACAAAAATATACAGTTGGACTGAGTCTAGAAAGAGGCATGTGAATGACTTTGAAAATTCTGATAGTGAAGATGGATTTAGCTCAAAAAGGGAAAACGGGTATATTTTCCCATTTGACTGGTCCTATGGATCTATACAGCTCTTATTTTATCAGAGGAGGATCCTCATATAATCACAGCATTTGAGATGTAAGATTTTGTCACTATTATCTAAAGACAACATGGGAATCCATCATATGAAATCCATTCCAGAGCTTGCTATATGAAGGCCTTCAAGAATGGTACCTATAATTCAGAGTCCCCATGTATATAGCATCATACTGGGGGGAAAAAAACTTTTCAGAACTTGGTACTAAAGACAAAGTTCCACTTTTCCCCAAGGAACTGAGAAACTTCCTCCTTCCTGCAAAGGAGCAATAGGTCTTCCTACTGTCTTTGATTGCCAGAAAGCTCAAGACTAAATGTCAGAACAAGTGTTGGAGGTGCTGCATACTTTGATTAAGGCCTCTTCTGGTCATGATACCAAATTCCTCATTCCCCATTAGTTCATGGTGTATGCTTGTTAGGATCCTGCACAAATCCACTTGAGACTTGGAGAGGGGAAAGGTGAAGAGATGGAAAGATAAATAAAGATAAGAAACGACTGGTTCTGTTGCTCTGAAGAACCCGACATTTACCTTGAACACAAGCTTTCAATGTATCTATACAATTGCCTACTATTTATTTCCAGGTGAATGTCACAGACACTTCAAAGCCACTTTCTCCTCATACTCTTACATTTATAATTTCAATCAAGGTACATCATCTACCTGTTTTCCTAACATGGAAATCTGAACTCTCTTCTCTCCTGACACCTTCATCTTGCCATTTGTGAATTACTCCTCCCTTATAGTTCTATAATCCTTCTTATCTTGACTACTCCTGCACAGTGAGTTTTCATCCTTCCTTATACAGGGACACCCCTTGATAGATGCTTTCAATTTTGCCCTCCTTGGACACCTCCTCCTTAGAATGGCATATGGAAAATCCAGCGTGACCATGGGATCTCCATGGCTAACCCCCTCTGAAGCTGTCAGTAGATTTGTGCATCGGCCTTCTGTTTCCTCTCCTGCTTTTCTCCAACTGCTTCTAGTTCCTAGTCGACAATAATTTGCCTCTCATTCTTCACTTTCTTAGTGATGTTCCCTAGTGTTGGAAAGTCACTCAGCTCTTAACTCATCCATCAGGGTTAGCTTCTGGGAATCTCCTCCAGGAAGCCCTTCTTTGGTTAAAACGGAGCCAATCTTTGCTTTCCCACAGCTCCTCAGCAAACTGTTCATTACTAGCATATAA
The DNA here is from genome assembly GCF_007827085.1 of Peromyscus californicus insignis. Taxonomy (NCBI): domain Eukaryota; kingdom Metazoa; phylum Chordata; class Mammalia; order Rodentia; family Cricetidae; genus Peromyscus; species Peromyscus californicus. Next base: position 60,353,515 of record NW_026294458.1, on the reverse strand, counting down.
ATCTAAATGACCTACTGACAGTCTGTCTCCGCCACAGTCAATTCCTTGAGACCTGGTCCAATTTCATACTTGTGTCTAAATATTGGGGGCAGAATAGCACATGTGAGTTAGCCAAAAAAGGAAGGAAGGGAGGGAGGGAGGGAGGGAAGAAGGAAGGGAGAGAGAGAGAGAGAGAGAGAGAGAGAGAGAGAGAGAGAGAGAGAAGTGAGAAAGAAAGACAGAGAGAGAGGAAGGAAGGAAGAAAGGAAGAAAGAAAGAGAGAGAGAAAGAAAAAAGAAAGAAAGGCAAGCTTATTGTAGGGAAAATTTTAAAGGGAATTTGAATGCCTGTGATGGAATCCAGTAACTGTTTGAGACTTTGTTATTAACAGAATTTCAGTTTTAGACCTTTGCTCAATAACTGACTTTCCTACTCTGCTTTCTGTGGCAGGTACAATAAGATATAAGAACTCACTGCTGGTTTTCTGGAAACCACTTTAATTCAGCTGGGGAATGTTCTTTCATCTTCTATTCCTCTCTTCTTCTTCAATGCACTGTGTTCAAATGACTGAGTTTTAGAAGACACCATGTGCCGTTGATGATGCAAAGCCACGCTCCAAAGAAAGTTGAAAATCAGATCCTGCAAGCATGGTGGAGCTGTCATACCCGCCCAGGACAACATTCATTTAGCCTTTGGTTACATGACACAACGTAACACCTACTTTGTTTAGCCTATGGGTTCCCAGGAGCCAAATTCATTCTTACTTGCTTGCTCTGTATAAAACTTCTTCTTAAATTATGCAGTTGCAAATTAAGATTGATGATGAAAAAAACCCTGCTTACTTGGTGTCCTAGTTTCATCCCTGTTGCTGGGACAATTACCCTGATAGGAGGCAGCAAGCAGGAGTAATTGTTATGTGGCTCACAAGTCTAGGTCAGAGTCCATCACTGTGAGAAAGTGAAGGCAGACGATCGGAACATCACATCGACAGCAGAGAGCAGAGAGAACCAACACAAACACAGGTCTCTGCTTGTTTGCTGTTTCTGGTCAACTAGCTTTCTTCACACCTGAAGAGTTGAATGCTCAGCACATGTAAGGGTGCTGTCTATGCTCAGGGTGGGGATTTCTGCCTCAGTGAACAATGAAGATTCTATACACACACACACACACACACACAAACACACACACACACACACACACACACACACACACACACACACACACACACAGAGGCGCACACGCACCAATCTGATCAAGATAATCCCTTAAGACTCTCATCCCAGCTGGTTCTGGGTTGGGTCAAGTTCACAGTTTGAACTCACCCAGGGAAGTAACAGTCACGTAGGACAGAGCCCATTCTGTCTCTAAATATGTTGTTCTGCTCGATTTTACCCAGGGAGTGGAAGCTGAATAATCTGTAAAGAAAAGTAAGCTGCTTTGTTTTTGCTGATTTTTTTGCTTTGCTCTTAAGCTTTGAGACTTGAAGTTGAGCTTCAGTATGTGAGTCAGTTTCTGAAGTAGCCTTTAGAGTTCTCTTACTCACAGCTAGGAACTATTATGGGAACTTCACAGAGCCTAATTAAGAAGTGAGGAGAGAGTAATTAGGAACCTTTGATGGATTTTACAACCAAGAAAGCATTAATAAGCTTTTCTATAAATAAACTCTATCTATGTATATTCACAATAGTAAATCATTTTGCAGAGAGCAAACAAATTATTGAGTTGGTGTCCCCATTTATAAAATGCAAGGTGGAACAGGGAAAACACACACATTTCAAGAACATTGCCTAATAGTGCAGGCATCTTCTGAAAGCTATCTATCTTGTTAGGTGATTCCAAGATTGTGAGAATAGTCTGTGTGCTTATATAATGTGTGTGTGCTATACAATGGAATGCAGTTGACTGGCCTCTAGATACAATTAAGTGTTGTTGGTTATTTTTTGTTCTTTACTCTTTTGGGGGACCCACCATCCAGCTCCCATATAAATCACACATGGAGGCTTATTCTTAATTATAAATGCCTGGCCTTAGCTTGGCTTGTTTCTTGCCAGCTTTCCTTAACTTAAATCATCCTGTCTACCTTTTGTCTCTGGGCTTTTTCCTTTTCTTATTTCTGTAATCTTACTTTCACTCTACTCCGTGGCTGACTATGTAGCTGGGTAGCTGGCCCCCTTCTTTTCTTGCTCCTTGATCTTTCTTCTTTTTCTCCCAGATTTCTTCTTTTATTTATTCTCTTTGCCTGCCAGCCCCACCTATTATTTCTCCTGCCTCACTATTGGCCATTCAGTTCTTTATTAGACCATCAGGTGTTTTAGACAGGCACAGTAACACAACTTCACAGAGTTAAACAGATGCAACATAAAAGAATGCAACTCATCTGTGCATCATTAAAACAAATTTCCACAGCATAAACAAATATAATACATCTTAAATTAATATTCCACAACCAGCAAGAGAGATGGTTAAACATTAAATATGAGGCTTTGCCAGCATAACACAGCATAGTTGTACAGCAAACTTCTCTTAATAGAATGCAAACTAAAATAACAATGTAAAGTATAAGATAGTGTGGTGATATTGTGTTCCCCATAATATTTTGCACCCTAATAAACTTATCTGGGGTCAGAGAACAGAATAGCCACTAGATAGACATAGAGGCCATCCTTTAGGTAACAGAGTAAGCAAAGGAATTCCAGATTGTAGAGAGCCCAATGGCTAAGTTACTTTGTTAATTGCTCTAAGGTCTGTTACCATTCTCCATTTACCAGATTTCTTTTTAATAACAAATACAGAAGAATTCCAAGGGTTGGTTGATTCTTCAATATGCTGAGCATTTAACTGCTCTTCTAACAGCTCTTCTAAAGCCTGGAGTTTCTCTATTGTTAAAGGCCATTGATGAACCCATACAGGCTTGTCTGTTAATCATTTTAAAGGCAGAGCTGTTGGTGTCTTTGGACACCTCTAGATACATCAGTTGTTGTGCCCTGTTCTTGTACAATCTGGATGGTTGGTGACCACTCATTAGAATAATACCTTCTAATATTTCTCTCAGAAACATGTGCTAGTTTATGATTTGTTTCTGAGGTTGGAGGGATGTTAATCTGAGTATTACATTGTCGTAACAGGTCTTGACCCCACAAGTTCATAGCTATGTTAGCCACATATGGTTTAATTTTCCTCTCTGTCCTTCTGGACCTATACATTCAAGCCATCTTGCACTCTGTTTCACGTGAGATAATGTTCCAATTCCGAACAGCTGAAAGTTTAGCTCCTGAAGAGGCCAAGTTGGATGACAAAATTCTGGTGCAATTATGGTCACATCAGCACCTGTGTCTACCAGACCAGACAACAAAACATCATTTATTCTTATTGTTAATTTTGGTCTTTGTTCATTTATAGAAGTTTTCCAAAAATTTTTCTTTATGGTTTCTCCTGAATTTTCTGTTCTCTCTGTCTCAGATGTTCCATCACCCTGAACAGCCTGGTTTATTCCAATAGGTATTTGGTTATTTAATTGCCCTGAGTAGGGGTTTCTTCTATGACCACAGGAAAGGTCTGAACTGGATTTGCGGTGGGGGGGGCTGCCTGAGGCCCCTCTGGGAGTTTCCTGAGACTGAGGCAAAGGATTACCTTGCCTGTCCCTTGTTGATTTACATTCATTGGTCCAATGTTTACCCTTACCACACCATCTGCATGCTCCAGAAAGAAGGGGCATTCTGTTGCCATTGTTCCTTGAAGAAACATTGTTTCTAGGAATGTCCTGTTTACAGTCCCTTTTCAAATGTCCTTGCTTTCCACATCCAAAACATCTGACATTCCTCAAACCTCTTGAAATTCCTTCTCCTATCCACATGTCATCATGGCCATGAGACTCAACATTAAATATGTCTCTAATCCAATCTTCCAAGGGTGCAGATCTTGCCTTTAATGGCCTGATTATTCTCTTGCATGCTGCATTCGTATTCTCAAAGGCCAAAGATTTGATTATTATCTGGCTAGCTTCTGAATTCGGGACCATTCTATTTACTGCTGAAGTCAGTCTTTGTAAGGATTATTTTGGACCCTGTGTAACTATTGTGAATGTCTCAGTTTTCTTTCCTGCTTCCTCAATTCTGTCCCATGCATTCAAGGCTGCCATTCAACATAGAATTAGGGTTTGGTTATCATATAAACATTGTCTTTGTATTTAGGCATATTGGCCTTCTCCAACAAGCTGATCCTGGGAAATTTGCACACCTCTATCCCTCCATTGATTTTCTATGTTTTTAGCTATTCTGTTCTCTGACCCCAGATAAATTTATTAGGGTGCACAATATTTTGGGGAACACAGTATCACCACAAGATAGTAAACACACAAACAGGTAACACAGCCTTGTTTAGTATTGTGAAGTTATATGTGTATAACTTGCACAATTGTGTGCTAAGCTTTTATACTATGGCAGCACAGATTTGCTTATATCAACAATATCACAAACACAGGAGTAATGTGTTGGGCTATGATGTTATGACAATGTCACTAGGTGATAGGAATTTTGTAGCCCACAATAATTTTATGGGTTCATCTTCCTTCACATGTACGTCCAGTTATTAACCAAATCATCATTAGATGGCATAGCCTGAGTCTCACACTTAACAAATAGATGTTGTGTTTCTAGCCACTGCCTTGCTTACCCTGTTAACTTCCTCAGGGATGTTGTCGCCTGTCTTCACATGCTATCGGCTCAATTTAAACCTTGTTTGCCTGATAAACGGACACTGACATTCTGTGACTTCTTTCCTAGGCACTTAATGTTATCAATACCCAGCGCTGCATGCCTCTGCATTGCTGAGGGTCTTCCACTACCTCAGTGTCACGTTCCTTGTCTCCCTTCATTCAGGGAGTGCTGCTCGGCGCTTCACAGTGATTTCTTTGAGTACTCACTCGTTGAGTGATGACAGAATCTCAATCCAGAGAGTAAACAAGTCATCATGGTTTTGAATAATGGGTTGTGTTGTTTGTTTGTTTGTTTTAATGACATGATAAAATGGGAAAATGGAGATCTTCAAACACTTAAGTACCAGGTCCTGACCCTGTTGGGAAATACTAGCTAGGTGCTTATTCTTGTTTAATAATAAGCAACTGCCTTGTCCAAGTTTTAATCATTCATTGATTCAAGAAATATTAAGTATCTACCAAGTGTCTATAAGTGTTCTAGAACAAAAGGCCTAGAGTGAGCAGACAGATATAGTATCCAATGACATCAACCTAGGGAGGATAAGTCTTGAGGAAATAATCACAGAAACTCATTTACAATTGAAAAACAAGACAAGTGCCATGGAAGAAAGGTATGTAGCTCTATGAGTTTGCCAATTATGAACAAACTATTTTAGACCAGTTGTCTCAATGAGAGAAATACAGAAGTTGAACTTAAAAACAAATCTAAATATGTCGTAAAGCTACCTACACTGAGAGAAGTTGATGGAACACACTCCACCCAGAGAAGAAGGAAATGCTATGAGGTGACCCTAAAAGAGTGACTCTTGATCTTGGGATACTTGCTAATTTCAGTGGAGGCTCAGAAGACAGGAAGTGCTTCCGATAATGTCCTGGGTTTCTGGGAAGTGTAAAACCCAAGATGAAAGGGTATATCTTGAAAATCCCTGCAGCCATCAGATGGACATGGCACTCACAACTGCCTCCTCTGAGGAATACTGGATGTGCCCTTCGCCTACATCCAACACTGATGACGGCCATGGCTCCACAGTGAGTGACTCAAATATTCAGTGTTATTGTAGCTGAGCTACCCAATACTCCGATTATAAAGGGTTTCTTTCCACTGTACCATTAAGCATGGCAGTAGGAGGAGGAAATCAAGAACATTCTTTTTGTTCTACTCAGGCATCTCCCCAGACCCAATGTGGAGTCAAACCTTTAATAGTATTAACCAGCCAGCAACTATCTTGCTCTTGTCTATATACTCAGTGGCATAAAGAGCTCTAAAGGGCTTTAAGCTTTGTTTTAAGTACCTATATCCTATATACCAAGTGGAATCATTCCATTCTTAAATACTAATATCCTCTGACAAACTGTGCCCATAAGAGTGGGCATAGGTGGTAAAACATGCACAAGTAAATTATTAGGTGTGGTAGGAGCAAGTGCCACTCTAACTTCTATCCTGTCATCTCCAAATCTGTACTTTCAATCTTTATAGATATAATACATTGGATTATTCTTTGACTAAAATGGCATTACAAAATGGTTTTCAACTCACAAGATATTCCACCTCAGTTGTGCTGTGAGACTGTTGAATCACAGCTCTTTCTGGGTCATTGAAACCCTTTGACCTGTCAATCACTTCACTTCTTTCTCTACAAACTAAACTTCCTTGGTCAGAAGGAGTTTGGTAGATTATTAAGTAACATACAAATACTCAGTCTGTGGATTATGATACTGAAAGAAAAAATGGTAAGAAAGGTGAATTCAGGAATCTACAAGGGTAACCCCAGCTAAGACTCCTAGCAATAGTGAATATGTAGCCTGAAGTAGCCATCTCCTGTGACTAGATTGGTGCCTAGCCCCATCATCACCAGAGAAGCTGAAGCAAATGATGGAAACAGATGCAGAGACCCACCACAGCCAAACATTAGGGGAATCCTGTAGAAGAGGAGGAGAAAGGACTATAGGAGCCATAGGCATCAAGGATACAACACAAAAAACCTCACATAATCAACTAACATGGGCTCACAGGGGCTCATAGAGACTGAACCGACATCCAAGGAGCCTGCATGGAACCAACTTAGGCCCCCTGCATATATGTTACAGTTGTGTAGCTTGGTCCTCTTGTAAGATTCCTAACAGTGGGAGCTGGCTTTTGGGGCCCTACTCCCCATGCTGGGTTGTCTTGCCCAGCCTTAATACATGGGGAGGTGATTAGTGTAACTGCAACTTGATTTGCCACATTTTGTTGATACCCCATAGGAGATCAGTCCTTTCCTAAACAGAAACAGAGAAGTGGATTGGGGAGGTGGGCACAGAGAGAGAGTTGGGAGAAGGGACTGGGAGGAGAGGAGGAAGAAGAAACTGTGGCGGGGATGTAAAATAAATAAATAAATAAATTTATGGAAAAAAAAAAAAAAGAAGGACCCTAAGGCATCCTGCCTCCTTTTTAAGGGAAGTAGTCTAGATGGTTATGGGATTACATGCAAACTCCAGGGTAGTAAGTATTGCTAACAGTTGCAGCAAGGTCTTATTGTTGGAGAAAAATACCCATTTTGAATGTGTGTCACCATGTTCACTTTGAAGAAGTACTAAGGAGACTGGGAAAGGCAGAAAGCTAACATGAATAGAGTGAGTCATCTTGTTCACCTGGTAATTAAAAGCATCCCTCTCAGTGGTCTCTGCTGTCATTTATGTGGGATGTACTTAGTCACACTTTGAAACTCCATTCAAAGCTCCATCCATATGTGTCTTTCCTAAAATATGTTGTGATCAATCGTACAATTCTGTTTCTTTTAGATCACTGACAATCTGGTTATACCATTAGTGACTGACCATCCATCAGAATAGATACTTACCTCAGGCTCTGTACTAAAAAGCAAAGTGAACAGTAAGATAAATCGAGTGTCTGTCCACTGGGAGAATTTCCTTCCTCAACAATCCTTTGAGGCTACTCCTGAGGGAGGAAATGATGGTTCAGCAGCCTATTTCTGGTATGTGCAAACATGTGCAGAGCCATCTGCCATTTTTAACCAAGTGTTTTAATCTTCAGTCAACTGACCTGAGGAATTTACCCATGAGGATGAAGTACAGTGCAGGAGGGCAATGTGAGAGCTGATGAAATTGCATACACACCTATTTCTACAACTGTGTCCTTCTGATCCTGGTGAGAGCACATCAATGTGATGATGAAAGACTTCTGGACTATCTCACTTCCCTGCTGGGTTCTAATCCTTCATCACTTCCTATGTATCCCTCTACCCTTTATCTCTTAGAGAAATAAACAATCCTCTCTGGCTCTGCTCTACATCACCGTGGCTAATTCTGCCCATCATGCCAATCATATCCAAAATTTTGAGTTAGCTGGTCTGTCTGTGTAAAATGTCCTTCCTTGGGGCTATATCATGCTGTGTCAACAACTCCTCAGATTTCTGCCACAAAATGGCATTCTCAGTAATACTATGTCTAGAAACCCTTTGTATAAAGTGTAACACTCTGGAAACACTGGTGTGTCCAGATGTGTTCTCCTCGTACAGATGGGAAGCTGACAGACTATACATTTTAGTCATTTCTCCACTTACATGAGGACTTTTCTTTTGTTGGTGTACTGTTTTACCATTATCGATTATTTAGATGACCAAGTTGCATTACTTCATGAATTCAATGTCTGATTTTTTTCACCTGTCATTGAACAGCCACAATTGATTTTTCTACATGTTTCATGTATAAAAGTGATAAGATTTCATATGCGTGTGTGTGTGCATATGTGTGCACACATGTATGTGTGAGCTTTAAAACCTTTCAAGTGGAGAGCAATCAGTACAGTTTGCTTGTCTTTACTAACATCTGCTGGGTTTTAGAACAATAATAGTTGTTTTTGATTCAAACACAATGCAATGCTTTGTTTCTTAGACAATTCAATCAAACAAACAATTCAAAGTGTTCCCAGCCTAGAGCAGCACATGAACTGCAGAATCTCAGTAAACTGTCCCCATCATGATAAATGAGCCTGACCTAAAGTTATCTGGTCAACCTTTACAAGACACATACTCTAACATTCACACACAGGAGCAATGCTGCTAGGGATTGGAGAGGTTAGTCATTCTTTCATTTCACTGATTTGCATTTAGTCACTCCTGGTGCTTTTGAGGATCTGACAAGCCCTGGAAACAAGAGAGAAAAAGGGTGGGACAGAAAACAAAGTGGTTTCTACTAGCCAGGTAAGTTCACCATTTGAGTCTTCCAAAGGCCATTAGGAACCTTCATGTAAAGGTGAAAGAGAATGATCCGAGAGAGGAGACGGTCTGTTCTACCAATGAAGGATGCTCATTGGAGAGTACAAGCTCTTCTCAACAACACAGTTGACCTTCTCAGCATCTACTTCCTGATCACTGCTCAAACTTTACATAAGACACATGGCAATGTGGAACATTCGACTGACACTAAATTTTGGCAACCTACAGGTCCAAAGTCTGTATGTATGTTGGCTTTCAAGCCAATAATTGCAAGCAATCTGATATTTCTTTTACAGAATCAAAAGAAAATCATTGGTTTTCAATCTATATCATATAATCATAAATCTATTTCTTTAAACTTTGTGGAAACTTGAATAGCAAATAGCGTACACTATAAGTTTGACAAAGTTATCCCTACTAGCTTCTGAGAGAAACTAATTAGACTCCCCAAACCTTGCTTTAATTAGTAGTACATTTTAGGGTAAAACTCTTAATGTACCATGTTGCTTCAATGGACCATAGACAGTCATTGTTTGTTAGCAAGAATTTTTAGTATTTTTATCTTTGTTGGTGTGTTAGTTAACTTTCTCTCATTAGTTTGAAAGATACCAGAGGTCAAGTGACTTAGAAAGATTATTTAGTTTATTCTGGCATCTGCTTCATTCCAGTCTGGGCTCTTTCACTGTATCATGTAGCATATGGCATCATGGTAGAACTACATATGAATTCAATCACATGGAAAGACAGGGAGCCAAAGTGAGAATGCACCAGATTTTTCTTTTGTAACAATCCTTTCTAGGAACTAACGAGGATACCAACATGAACTAATGCAGCCTCTTCCAACAGCAGCACCTTCATCAGGCCTTACCTCTTAATGACCCATCCCCTTCCCATACTGCCACAATGAGGACAAAGTTCTCAACACACAAATATTCCCGGAGACAAACACCTTCCAAACAATAGTCAGATAGTGCCACAATAATGCTGCACAACAAAGAATTCCTTATTCTGACTTTTATAACTTTAGGTTGTGTGACGCTTATCAAGCTAGTTTGGGCTCACATCTTAAAATCGTTCCATATATCTTTCATCCTCCTTAAACCACCGTACTCTCTGTGTGTTGGGAAGGGTGTAATTTTTTTTCACGGTGATGATAGATGAGCAGGAAGAAGAGATTGCAGAGATACAATTCTGACCTCTCTCACACCCCATTAGCTAAAGCCAGCAAACCACATGGCCAAGCCTCAAATCAATGAGGCAGCTCTATGTTGCACCCAAAGTGAGAATTAAGTGGATGTTTTCTAAACAATTCTAGCTATCAGTAATTCCAAACAAGGAAGTCCACATGAGCCAGGCAGTGGTGGCGCACACCTTTAATCCCAGCACCTCAGGAGGTAGAGCCAGGCACATCTCTGTGAGTTCGAGGCCAGCCTGGTCTACAAAGTGAGATTCAGTTCAGGCACCAAAACTACACAGAGAAACCCTGTCTCGAAAAAAAAAACAAAACAAAAAACAAAAAAACCCAACAACAACAACAAAAAAGAAAGTCCAAATGAGCTACCCAGATGCCCTGATTTCTTTGAATATCTACATCCCCCCCTCAAAAAAAAATTCAATATAAATTTCTATGTCAATACAGTACTTAGTTACAAACAATAGTAACTAATTCTGGGTAATTTACTTTAAAAAACTAAGAACAATATTAACATTATTAACTCATTAAAAATATTAAAAGATTATTGAATTGTTAAAGATGTATCAGGCAGATTAAAGAAGTAGGCTCACAGACTCTGACAGTAACTGTATAAATACCAGCATAACACAGATCTGGCACTCCATCAAGACACGTGGTTCATTGTCTCTAGGCTTATTCCTACACTGTCCACAAATGACCTTGTGTCGGGCTTCTGACCCAACAAGATCCCTGGAAAAACAAAGGAAGAAAGGTTTATTTTAGATCAGTCAGTTCAAGGTTCCTGGAATCATTGCTTTAGGCCACAAGCTGGTATGATAATGTCAGTTAGATTCAATGGAGGGACTCCTATGAGATTAGTAAAACACACCTCCAGCTTTGTCTGTAAGGGAGGGTACAAACATGATAAGACCAGGAACATTTTGATGTAATCAGTGGTAGATTAGAATTTTTGAGTTGACTATTAGGAGACAATAGAATTGTGAAGTGCTGGAGAGAAGTAATTGGAGAAAGTGGATCACTGGGGCTGTGTTTGAGGGTGTATATTGTGATCCTGACCACTTCCTGCTCCTCTCTACTTCCTGGCCACCATGAGGTAAGCAGGTTATGCCACATGCTCCCACCTCTGGCCAAAAGCAATGATCCAGGAACCTTGTACTGACTGATCTAAAATAAACCTTTCTTCTCTTGTTTTGCCCAGATATCTTCATGTGGCAGAAGCCTAACACAAGGTCATTTTTCCTCAGAAAGCATAACACTAAAATGTGACTAGTTTGAACTGAGATGTGCTGTAGTGTGAAATATAGGTCAGATTTTGAAGTACAAGGAACATTCTTATAAAGTATCCCATTAATCTCTTAAGTCTGATTACATGTTAAAAAATAATATGTTTTATATTTGGATCAAATAAAATATATTTTATAATTAATTTTAACACAAAGGATATGGCCCCATGGTAGAGTGACTGTGTAGCACGCACAAAGCCCTAGGCACAATCCCAATCCCCCTACTAATTTTACTTGTTTTTATTTCCTTTAAGAAAAGAGAGTCCCTTCAGTGGTATATGCAGAATGTCTTCAGTGGTATATGTGGTTCACATCACATTGTGAACTCTATTGAGAATAGACTAGGGTTAATCAAGCCTGAAGCAGGAAGCCCAACATTGACTGTAAATAAGTGAGATACTGAAGACTATTTTGTTCTTGTTCAAGGAATATTTTGAAAGCAGAGCCAATGAGATTCGATCTTGACAGATTAGAAGCAGACTAAGATAGATAATGGAGTTAAAAAACACACACACACACACATACACACTCCAAGGACTTTTTTTATTTTTTATTTTTTTTTAAATCTCAAGCAGCCAGAAGATCAGAATAATCACCAAGTAGAAGTCAAGGAGAATGCAAGGTGTGGGGTTAAGGATGTCAGGCAAAGGGAAAAAAACAAATGTCCAGTAATGAGGATGCTAATGAGCAATGAATGAGTTTCATCAATCTAGGATCAAGAGAAAGTTGTATATTGTAAGTATATATAAATATATATACCATATATGTATATATTATATATATTTTATACTTACAGATTACTGATGTAAGACATCACAGAAATGACATTTAAAAACAAGGACTAGTTGTCATTACTGAGAACCATGACTGAGACCAATAGACAACAGTTCCAAGATACTTTATTTTATGTAATAGCTGGCTTGATAGATGATAGATAGATAGATGATAGATGATGGATGATAGGTAGGTAGGTAGGTAGGTAGGTCAGTAGGTAGATAGATAGATAGGTAGGTAGACAGACAGATAGACAGACAGATAGATAATTACATAGTGCATATACCACTTCCATTGGGTAAAAAGGAAAAGAAATTTGAAACAGGAAACAAAGTAGTTTGCAATGATTTTCCAGGAAATTTTTACTTTCTTTTAAAACCTCTCATTTATTTGCACTTCAATCTAAACTAAATAATCATTCCGGATTCTTCTACATAAACAAAGGCAGGAAGTATAGTCAGGCTGAACCAGAAAATGAAAGACAAATTTGTTTTGTCTTTCTCATCAGTTAGGAATGCTTCCTTCTGAGATTCTGCATCATTTCCCTAACTGTTTGCCAAACAGTCTGCAGAACCACCAAATGGCTGTTGTTGCTTTAAGTGCCGCATTACACTGCCTGGTATTTCACATGTTAAGTTCCAAAGACCTTCACCATCTGACTGGGTCGTTATCTTTCTTAGGAAAATCCACAAGAGCAGAGCTGATTGGCTCAGCTTGGACCAAACTGCTTGGCTAAGTTCACTGGAACCAGAAATGAGAAGTCTGCTGGTCAAAATGGTGAGGCACTGAATCCCACTAATTGGTGCATTTTCTTTGAAAATTGTGTTTAGTGCCATAACTGTTCATAATACATGCTTGTTTAAAAATGCAAATACGGGCCAGCAAGATGGATCAGAGGATAAAGGTGCTTGCTGCCAAGCTTGATGACCTGAGTTCAAGCCCCAGAAGCAACATGGTAGAAGGAGAACCAATACCAGCAAATTGTCCTCTGACTTCCATAGGTATACACAAATGTGATGTGGAATAATGCTCTTGTACACTGTAAAGATTTGTCACTTGAATTGGTTTAATGAAACTCTGATGGGCCAGTAGCCAGCAGGAAGTATAGTCGGGGCAAGCAGACTAGGAGAATGCTGGGAAGAGGAAGAGCTGAGGGGGGCGGGGGGGGGGGGGGGGAGGGGGGATACCCACCACCCCCACATTTCCGGAGAGTACTCTTGAGTAGGAGCAGCAGGAAATATTAGTTAGAAGGATAGAGGGGGGAGAAACAGAAAATACTGGATAGCCTCGAGAGGGCCTGGATCCTAATTCATTGGGCCTTGACCATCTCTGCCCCAGGGTATTTAAAGGAATGCCAAGGGGTAGAGCAAAAGATCTTCCCCCAGCACAGCCAAGTGCAGACCATCTCAGACACCTGCACTCAGGCCTGTGGTCCTAATCATCCTCTCTATGCAGACCTGCTGGGTAAAGCCACTAGGAAACCTGAAAATGGACTCCGACAAAGGGCGGAGTCAGGAGTTGCCAGCCAGACACAGAGGAAGCGAGATGAGAATGCTAAACTGAGAAAAGGTACCAAGCCATGTGGCTAAACATAGACAAGAAATATGGGTTAATTCAGTGTAAGAGCTAGTCAGTAATAAGCCTGAGCTAATGGCCGAGCAATTATAATTAATATAAGCTTCTGTGTGGTAATTTGGGAAGTGGCTGCTGAGTATTTGGGAGTTGCTGATGGGACAGAAACTTCTGCCTATAAAAATGTACAATAAATAAATAGATATTAAAAAATGAATAAATAGGGGCTGGAGAGATGGCTCAGGGGTTAAGAGTGCTGACTCTTCTTCCAGAGGACCTGAGTTCAATTCCCAGCACCCAAATGGCAGCTCAGACCTATCTGTAACTCCAGTTTCAGGGGACCCTGACACCCATGGCAAAACCGCAAATCCACATTAAAAAAATTGAATAGATATAGAAACATAAGTAAAAATTAAAAAGGACCTTCAATCCTGTTTCTCTCACCCCTGACTACTCCTAATTTTGCATCCCATGGTGAGGGATGGAGGCAACTCTAATGAAACAGGTCACACAGGACCCCAAGTCTAAGTCCAAAAAAGACCTGTATTTGACTTTTGTAATGTATTTAACACATAATAGAAGCAATATTCAAAACTTAGTCTTGCCTTTCTCGAGCATTCCTTCTATTTCATGTAGCTCTCCACAGATGTGGTTTTCTCAGAATCTTCAGTTGCACGTATGTTACCATAGGCACCATGTGCTTCGCTGCATAAAATGAGTCTGACAGGCATAAAATCACAGCTGAGAGCAAATTTACATTTCTAAGGGAGCACTAAAATGCTGAAATAGATTCTGAAGTGCAAAATGCACCTGTTGAAAACCTCTGAACTACAAAGATTCCCTCCCTTCATCCCTGAATGCCCAGTACATACTTATTGCATGCTTTAGACTTGGAAGGTATCGTGGAGGCACTAGCAAAAACTGAAACGGAAGACTGTTCATGCAGTTGTTTTTTTTTTTTTTTTTTTAATTACTGTAGTTGTATAAGTTATGCATTATCTCATATATCCCAGACTGTTCCAGAACTTCCTACCTAGCCAAGTATGACCTTGAACTTATGATCCTCCTGCCCCACTTCTTGAGTGCTAGTATTACCAGCGTGGACCACCAGGTTCAGTTTATGCTGAGGCTTGAACCCAGGACTTCGCACAAGCTATGCAAACACTCTACCAACTGGGCTACACCCCCAGCCCATGTTTTTATATTTAAAAATGCAAATAAACACATAGAGAAAAACAAAAGGTGCCTTCATTTAACACTACCCCCCGCCCCGGAGTCATCTCTGACTATCCCCGCAGCCCCAGCCCTCAGCGGAGAGGATGCAGTTGACAGTGTGGGCTGAACTCCTCCAAGTGTGTGTCTGATTTGATTTAATTTCTAACTCATTCTCCGGTTTTCTCTTCCATCTTCAGCTTCCCTTTTTTTCTTTATGCTCATGGCTTCTTGTCAGCATGCCTGGCAAGTTACATCCTCTAATGGCTCTGTATCCAGGGCTCATAAAGACATTTTTAATACAGTCCCAATGAGTTAATCTCTTAAGGTTCTCATATTTCACCCGTTTTTTTGAAAGCAGACGTTTTATGAGCTGGCGAAGCTCATAAACATACATCTCTGAAGCCAAAAACCATTTTATAATGTGCTATGTAGCAAACAACTACAGCTAGTCTTCCGATAGGACAGTCCTTCAAATGCAGTATCTAACATGAAAGCCGCTTATGGCTATTTCAGATAATGGGAGCTGTCCAGTCCGTGATGTGCTCAGTCCTCTCCATTTACGGGGATCAGTTGTGCTAATAGCGACTCGAAAATGAGCTGTGCGCTGCAAATTCAGTGGTGAATGATGGAAATGAGTGAGGATACTCTCGACATTTATAAGGCATTTCCTCCCGAAAGAGAATATATTAAGCACAGTGGTAAATTTGATTTTTTTTTCCCAAGCAGCATATCACATCCTCATGAGATCCTGTGGTCAAGTTTATGTACTGCCCATTAAGAGGGACTGACCAGGGCTGGGCAGGGGGGTCAGGGGCAGCATACCTATGGAGCCCGCACAAGAACCTGGGTCCCAGCCCAATACAAAAAAATAAAAGAATTCACTAAAGAGGCTTCCATCCCAAACTACTTTGTAAATTTCTCCAAGTTTTTGAAATAAATAAGATGAAATTTTTAAAAAGCATCTTCGCAAAGGTAAAATCTCCTACATTATGTCTTCCTGGTAGTATTTTTCTAGAGACCCACTATGTCACAGGAGTTATCTCACTATGAATAGGTCATAGAGTTTTTCTGTTTTCCTTCTAAAACTGGCAGTAACGATATTTACTTTGCAAATTTTGTTGATATAATCTGAAGGTTTATGTCTCCTTAAATTTGTATGATGAACTCAATCCCCAATTCAACCAAGAATGATGAGAATCATGAGTGTGGAACTCCTAAATGGGATTAGTGTCCTTTAAGGGACTAAGAGGTCAGGATTTTTCCCCTTCTACCAAGGGAGAGTGCAGTGAGAAAGCACCATCTACAATCACAAAGGGACCCTGAGAACACAGTAGGAATCACCATCTACAATCACAAAGGGAACCCTGAGAACAGTGAAGAATCACCATCTACAACCACAAAGGGACCCTGAGAACACAGTGAGGAATCACCATCTACAAATACAAAGGGAACCCCCACAAGACACTTCATCTGCCGAGACTTAACCTCGGACTTCCCAGCCTCTAACACTGGAAGAAGTCTCTGTTGGATAGGCCACCCAGATTCAGTACATTGTTACAACAGCCTGGTCCAAAAAGGTATATCATGTCAACAGCAGTGGTTTTGCCACTTAGGAGGACCACCACTGATTCCGTTTCCATCCTGAGGCAGACAATTAATGTCTATGCATACTGGCAAAACTTCAAAGTTTTTCTGACTTCCAATGCATTCAAAAGATGTAATATCTTCTGTTCTTTTGAGGGACAGTGCTGAAGCCTATTCTGTGTAGTCCCCTGAGGAAACCAGTTGAAATTACACACCAGTCATGCATAGAAATAACTGCTCAATAATGCATCCATAATCGGCGTTCTGGAACAATCTCTCACATAAATGACCTTCATTCAGATCTTTATCCACGAGTGAAAAACAATCAAAGATGTTACATAAAGTGTTTTTCCTCATGCCCAGAACAAAAATCCATGATAGTTCCCTGCTCTGCATCTCTTTGGACAATGCTGTCCACTTTACTGATGAATCAGTGTCCAGTTCTTAACAATGACTCATACTGAGCAAAATGCCATCCTACATAGAGTAGCCACATGTGGCTACTGAAGACTTGAAACATATTATTCCAAATTAAAAAGGGGTGGTAGTATAAGCTGCCAAACATATTTAGAAATCAGAATAAAAATTTTAAGGTAACTCATGAATAATTATTGTGCCGATTAGATGAGATAACACAGTGATATACTGGATAGTTGTCTTTGATGTTTGTGGTACTGGGACTAGAAGACAAGAACTCATGCCCACTTACCATACATGGTATATTAGTAAAATAAAGCATATTAACAGTAGCCCTACTGACTTCTTAATTTTTATAATGTGGCTCTCCCCCCAGTATTAAATTAATTATTGTTTGTTTTATTCTTGTGGTGGACTACGCTAAACTAGATACTATGAGAAGGACTCAGTTTATGAACAAAATGGAGAGAAAGAGAGAAAAACAATATAAATGTGTGTGCACACACAGAAAAGAGAGAATATTAAATAAAGTGTTTAATACTGAATTATGTCACATAAAATTTAGGCTAAAGTACAGAAGAAAGATTTTGTGTGTGTTTGTATGTATATATGTAGGTTCATGTGTGTACATGTGGAGGGTATGTGTTATGCATGCATGTGTAGGACACAGATTGATACTGGATGCCTGCTTCAGTTGCTCTATACTTCATTTTTGAGACAGGGTTTCTCATTAGCCCCAAAGGTCATTGATTTCAGCTAGACAGGATAATCAACAAGCATCAGGAATCCTCCTATTTCTTCTTCTCTGGTGATAGAATTGTAGGTGTGCCAGCTTTTTATGTGGGCTTGGGGGATCCAAATTCAGGTCCCCATGCTTGTTCAGGAAGCACTTAATCAACTGAGTCATCTTCCCAACCCCCAAAGAAAATTGTATTAACAATTAAATGATGCTCCAAAACCTAGTCTGAAAAATCAAGCTTATAGGCTGCACAGGTAGGTAAAATGGTCTTTGCTAGTTTGAAAATGATTCCCATCATTCCTTTGCTATCTCCACATCCTTTGGAAACCTGGCCTTGAAGCGCCTCACATCAAGTGTAAGGGCAAAGAGTCAGTTGCCTCCATTCTGAACAGAAGCTTCAGAAGCCTGATCTTAGAAACTTGCTGAACTACCATGTAAAGAAGCCGGGCTAGCATGCAGGTTAATACTAGTCCTATGTGGGAGCCCGTTCTCGGGTTCCTCGTGGCTTTACCCAGCAGGTCCACATAGAGGATGATTAGACCACGGGCCTAAGTGCAGGTGTCTAGGATGGTCTGCACTTGGCTGTGCTGGGGGAGGAGGTCTTTTGCTCCACCCCTTGGCGTCTCTATAAAAACCCTGGGGCAGAGACAGTCAGGGCCCGTTGGAATAGGTTCCAGGCCCTCTCGAGGCTATCCTTTATTTTCTGTTTATCTCCGCGATATTCTCCGCAATAAATCCTTCTATCTAATATTTCCTGCTGCTCGCACTCAAGAAAACTCTGGGGAACTGTGGGGGTGGTTGGGTAAACGCCCCACAGTCCTACTGGTCCCACAAACTTCTTCCTTCTGATAATGTGGCTCCCCACTCCCTAAATATTACAGTATTTTAATTACCTGTGTTATGCTTGTGGTAGACTGCACTGTCCTAGACATCATGGGAAATCATCAATGTGACCGTTACTCGAACCACAGAAACACGGCTTCCTTACAGACCAGCAGCTAGAGCTCCTCAGGTAAACCCAGTTACTACAGCTGTTTCCACAGAATTCTAACCAATCAAGCTACAAAGTTCTGCAGTCGCATGGGTCAAAGCTAAACCTGAAGGGCAGCCCTAAGGGCTGGGAAGACTATGGCTAAGTGGGGAAAGTGTTCACAGTCACGAGGACCTGAGTTTGAATCCCCACAGCCCCACAAAGTCTGTAATTCCAGTCCTCCTGCAGTGAGGTGGAAAATGAGACAGGACTATCCCTGGGATCTCTTGATCAGCTCTCCTGACCCATGAAATGGCAAACCAAAAAGAGATCCCGTCTCAAACAAGGGGGAAGATGAGGACCGACACCACGGTGTATTCTCTGATCTCCATATTCTCTCTCTCTCTCTCTCTCTCTCTCTCTCTCTCTCTCTCTCTCTCTCTCTCTCTCTCTCTCTCTCTTTCTCTCACACACACACACACACACACACACACACACCACACACCACACCACACCACACCACACATCATACACACTCACATATCACACACACACATCTAGTACACTTCACACACATTTACATATCACATACACGTGCACATACACACATCACACACACACAGAGAAAGAAAGACACACACAAAATGATTTTCAAAAAAAATTTTAAGCAGCAAAGAGGATTTGCAAATTTGACACCAGCCTGGACTCCATAGTGAGATCTTTCTGTTCAAATAAATAGCTAAATGGTAGGCTTTATTCAGTAATAACCATTTCAAAAAGGGAAAGGTTCCAGCATGAATTAAACTTAACAATTTGTGTGAGATGACTAGGTATTTTAAAAGGATAGTTGTGGGGGAGGAGTGAGCAGAAACCGGAGTCCCACTGAGCTTGCTAATTAACGCTTCACTGGAGGGAGGAAGTGAGCTAGGAAGGAGAACAGGAGTTAGTTCCTTAAGACTTGTGATTAAGAGATGGTTCTGGGGGCCTCAAGATGACAGTTCCAGGTTAGGAGGTGTGATGATATTCTGTTTTACTCATTAACAAATAAAATTTGCCTGAAGATCAGAGGACACAGCCAGTCACTAGATTAAACATAGAGGCCAGGCAGTGGTGGCACACACCTTTAATCCTAACACTTGGGAGGCAGAGGCAAAGATCCCTCTGGATCTCTGTGAGTTCAAGGCCACCCTAGACTACATGAGATTAATGCAGTCTAAAAGAAACAGAGCCAGGCAGTGGAGGCACACACGTTTAATCCCAGCACTTGAGGTCTCATGCCTTTGCTACCAGTATTTGGGAAGCACACAGGCCATTAATCCCTTCCTAGGGAAGGGAGACAGGAAGTGATATGGCTAGGCAGGGAAAGGCATATAAGGCATGAGGAGACAGGAACTCAAAAAACCTTTCAGCTGAGGACTCGGGCATTCAGTTAGAGGATTTGTAGAGACAGGATCGGCTGAGGAGTTGGCGAGATGAGAAGTGGCTGTGGCCTGTTTCCTCTGATCTTTCATCATTTACCCCAATATCTGGCTCCGGGTTTTTATTAGAAGACCGTTTAGGATTCGTGCACCAAGGAGATCTGTGTCTCAAGTGAGAAAGAAAACAAGAGCAAGTGTCCCAGTGTCACAGCACCAAGAGGTGCCTGCCTATTGCCAGTTTATAAGAGATCATTGTGGAACTTTGCTCATTCCCAGGCAGGCACTTTAAGGTATCTAGGTATTAATTCCACCGGGAAAGAATAAGACCACCACCACAATTTTTGAGCCAAATTTGAAGCAAGCTTTCTTAAACATTGGCCACGACGATGGGCATCGGCCAGGTCCGTGCCCAGGATTCCCCGAGAATGGCAGCAAATTATGACAGTCCGGTGCTTATAAGGGCACCACCCACAAGGCTATGTACTTCCCACCCTCATCTATCCTGGGACAAGCATACATCCTGACATGTTTCCTGCCTGCATACTTCTCACCTATGTATGATCAAACACATCCTATACAGTTGGGGCAACCAACCTTGTTTACAGAAGTGAAAACAGGTGGTGTGTTATCTCATATAAAGAGCCTCCAAAACTCCAGGTAGTTATCTGTCCTGGGGCAAGTGGGGCTTATGGGGTAGAGGTATTTTTGTTTTATAGATCTCTTAAGTACAGTCATTTAAACTTAGAACATAACTTTAACCCCCCATACAGTTATTCTCCTCCAGGGGTAGCCTTGACCTGCTAGAACCCATGCTATGTTTATTCAAGTATTCAGCGTTGTAGTGGGATTGGGGTGTGGACAAAAAAAAAACTATATTATAATCTATAGTTTTTATATCCCTGCTTTTAGGTATGGGCAAAAGGGGGCATAGGTTAGCTCCGAGAAGCCTACCTCAAGTTTCATCAACTAGAAAATCACTGTCACTTGGCACTTTACTTTGGGAGACTTAATATACCACAAAACTTATATAATATACTTCAATCAAGCCATCAAACTGTCCCTGTGGACATTCCACCATGCTCCCTTCTAGACCCCAGAACTGTTTTTTCGTGGCTATCCCACTGAGGGTGGATCTGACATTGCCAACTGTTGTTGTTCCTGGGGGCTATGTAATTCTCATCACCACTGAGAGTCACCTCCAGAAAAGACCCTTGGTGATCTCTGCCTTTGAACACTGCTACTCTCAATTCAATGTCCGACTGACAGAGCATGAGTGACATTCCCATGACCTGGCTTTTTGTCGCCAGCTCTAGATTCTATAGTACCATACTTTTTCTGCTTAACCAAACAGCGGGTCTGCAAACTGTGGCAAGGACATTCTGACACTAAGGATGCCATCAAACCTGAAAAGAAAAGGCGATCTAGGCTCCAGAGGCAGAGCTCTACAAGTTCCAGACCAGCCAGAGAGACAATGAGACCCTGTCTCAAAATAACAGCAAAAGCTATCCAGGTGCTGTAATGCTGCATCTGTACATTTTTAGTGGTGTAGATAACTGCCCGTGGAATATAGTCCTACCCTCTGCTGTGAGGCTTCCTTTTCCTCTCCTTTGGTAAACTGGTTCTGACTCTCCCCTTTCCCATTCTTGGCCAAATTAATCATATACACTCATGGAACTTAGCAAGGTAATTAGCATTTCCACTGTCTCTTTAGTTCCTCAATGGTCAGACTTGTTCACATCAACAGGCATTCAGTCAGAGGTGTTTAATATCTTTCATTTTTCTCGGGGTCTGGTATGGGGCCTCACACAAAGTAAGCCTTAGAAAAAGCAAGTCT
Organism: Peromyscus californicus insignis; assembly: GCF_007827085.1. Classification (NCBI taxonomy): domain Eukaryota; kingdom Metazoa; phylum Chordata; class Mammalia; order Rodentia; family Cricetidae; genus Peromyscus; species Peromyscus californicus. Next base: position 60,331,604 of record NW_026294458.1, on the reverse strand, counting down.
GTGTTCATATGTCAGGCGATTAAAAGAAAAGGTGAAGTATGGATTTTTTTAATGTGATAATGATCATTCTCTTATTAAACTAAAACCCTTTCATCATCCTGTTCTTTATGAGAGGTTTTCTCAGAAAAAGAAACATTAAGATAAAGGGATTTCATACTCTGCATATTTCTTGAAAAAAAAATTGTCCTAAGACAATAAAGACTTCAGAAGAATACTTGCAGAAATAAGTTAAACTCTTTTTCTTCATGCAAACTCTGACACCAAGTGAGTAAGAGTGTTTCAAGGGTTTATTCGGAGCTTCTAGCCGTGGGTTTCTAGCTATACCCTTGAATGAAAGTGTCCTCCCTTTCTTGGGTTATATTCTTCAACAGGGTGCACAGGGTTCAGAGTGGGATGATGTACACAAGCAGTGAATGGGAAAGGGGAGTCTGATGGACAGAGCCTTGGGGGTGGGGAATGCACATGGAACAGTGAGTGAGTGGGAAAGGGGAGTCTGATGGACAGAGCCTTGGGGGTGGGGAAGGTACATGGAACAGTGAGTGAGTGGGAAAGGGGAGTCTGATGGACAGAGCCTTGGTGGGGGGGGGGGATGCACAAGGAACAGTGAGGGAGAAAAGGAATACCAGCTCAGGCAGAGAGATGAGCTTAATCAACTCTGATGAGGGTCAAAGAGATGACAGATGTCGTACCCAGATCTGCCTCACACCCAAGGGTGTCTTGAGTAAGTCGTGTAGGAACAGCAGGAAGGGTAACTGCACACCCAAAGATGACCGGCCTCTGACCCTTTCCCCAGGAAGTACCTAGGGAGAGACTGCAGTAAAGACAACCCTACTTGGTAGGCCGGCATTAGAGCAGAAATGGTAGTGTGGGTTGGGTCTCCATAAACGCCTTTTGCCAATGGAAGTCAAGAAATAAATTCTCCTTACATCTAAGCAGGTCTCAGAAGTTACTTGAAAAAGACCTCTGGAGACCAAAGAGGCTTGAATGTTTAACTCAAATTTAACTATGAGTCAGTCAAAAAGAGTTGCAGAGATTGATTTCAGAAGGTAGGTAGACTTGGGATGGCTGACAAATCTCATAACAACCGAAGAAGAGAGATCTCCTTCCCGGGCCACTCTGCAGATTCACCTGGTCAAAACAACACAAAGGAACAATGTAGTAATACTTTATCGGTGGGACCGCCAGCCAGCAAATAATGATACGGAGACTTATTATTAATTATGAAAGTTTGTCCCTTAGCTTAGGCTTGTCCCCATCTAGCTCTTATAACTCAAATTAACCTGCTTCTATTAACCTACATTTTGTCGCATGGCTCTGTTGCCTCTGTTCTGTACTGCATATGTCCGACTTCTTCAGAGTCTCATTGGCATCTCCCTTGAGCACCTAAATTCACCCCCAAGTTCTCTCTCTTCCTGGAAATCCTGCCTATTCTCTCCTGCATAGCTCTAATGGCCATTCAGCTTTTTATTAAACCAATCACCGTGACACATCTTCACCGAGTGTAAACCAATTTTCCACAACAAACAACAATAGTATTATGTATGGGGAAGAAAGACAGAATCCAGATCTGACAGATTTTAAACCTGAAGTGGCTAAAAAGGCATTTGAAAGTTATTTCTACCTAGAAATAACTAGAGTCGGTTTTATACCGTCATAGGAAATAGGGCATACTGTACAGAGCAAGCTTAATTAGAAATGTTACCTCTTAATATGTATGAAAGCATTATACTTTCTCTCAACCACAATATACACTCTTTTAAAAAGTGAAAAACATTATCATTGACTTTACTAAACCCAATAGTGAATTACTATTTTCCTTATGCCCGTCTTTCCCTCAAAAGCAACCTCTGCTCATAACTGAAAACTGAATTTGGATCATCAGGGTGATTCTAGTCAATATTCTTCTTATGAGACAGTCCAATGATTTCCAGTTGAGGCTTAGTTAACTGAAGTCTTGATTAGTCAGAAAAGGTAGATTAGTTCTTGAAGTTGTCTGTCACTGGGGTACAGTCACAGAGAGAAGAGTCATTCTCTGGTAGTGACATGTTAACTTCCCATGGGACACTTAGCAAGGGCTAGGGAAATCTGAGGTGATTCCAGCTGAGGGGATATACTGGGACTTTCTGGGTCGAAGCTAAAATAAAATTTCTAAACATTCCCCCAAAACACAGGCAGCCCCTATAACAAAAATTTACCTTGTCCCAAATGTAAACAATCCCAAGGTTAAGCAATCTCAGGAGGTAAGTTAGAAGCCTAGTCACTTTTAGAATCTCGGGGCTTCTGAAAGTTGATCTATTCCTTTAAATTGTTAATATGTGAAGTTTCATGTAGCTAGTGTTTTTTTTGGTTCTGCCTGGCTCATGGTCAGCACAAATCTCTCTCACCTGCCAGTCCCACAGTTGTTCAAACCCAACCGAGTAAACACACAGAGACTTATATTACTTATAAACTGTATGGCCGAGGCAGGCTTCTTGTTAACTGTTTTTATATCTTAAATCAACCCATTTTTATTAATCTATAAGTTGCCACGTGGCTCGTGGCTTACTGGTACCTTAACATCTTCTCATGGCGGCAGCTGGCAGCGTCTCTCTGTTCCAGCCTTTCACTTTACAGAATTTTTCTCTCTGTTTGTCTTGCCTATACTTCTTGCCTGGCTACTGGCCAATCAGTGTTCCATCTATTAACCAATTAGAGCAACACATTTAACATACAGAGCATCCCACAACACTTTCATAAACATGAGATCCATCATTTTGTGAAGGACCTAGATAGACAAGCCTCTAGAATTGCTGGGATGAAGGGGCATCCCATTGGAGGGTTCTTGGTTACAGCATCATTGCTGAAGTTCATTTTAGTTTCAGTTAAGAACAAGAAGCATACTGATAGCAATCAGCTCCCCATTTGAATTTGAATACTATACTATGAGAATTGAGGAAGCCAGAGGAAAAACAGCACAGAGGAAAGGAAGGAGTCTGATGAGAAACAGGTTCAACTTTTTAACTACGTCACATCAAGAAATAGATGACTAAGTGAAAAGATACAAAACTTAAATTATAAAATGGTCACCAGATTTGTCTTAAGAAATATTGTAACTTCTAAATGAAAGACACAAATTATTTAAGAATTGCTTTATTTAAATGAAAGATTCAATTAATCAACCAGTAGTCATAGCCTTCTGTGTGTGTTCTTGTGTGTGTGTGTGTGTGTGTGTGTGTGTGTGTGTGTGTGTGTGTGTGTGTGTTGGAGTTTTGTCCATGCTATGCAAGCATCCTACTAAGAAGCTATATTCCAACACTTTTTGAACTTTTTATTCTGAGAGTCTCATTAAGTTCACAAAGCTGGCCTCAAATTCATTCTGTAACCCAGGCAGGCCCATGAATTGATAATCTTCCTGCCCAGCCTCTTGAGTAGTTGAGTAATAGCCTGTGGTCCGTGTCCCTGGTCAGTCATCAACCCTCTTACTAACAAGGAACCTAATTGCTATCATTTATAGTGCAGTACATGTCAAGCCCAAACCCAGAGCCAATTTGCTCAAACATATCTGAAACTCAACAAGACACCTATAAATAATGAAGTATTATGTTGGGATGTGCAATGTGGAAACCAGTGCTTCCCAATATCCAACAAATTACTAGACTTGACAATCAGTAGTTTGGTATACAGCAAAATACTGAACCCTCTTTCTGAAGGCTAATTGGCTTCCAACATACCAATATGTGACCAATGCTATAGTGGAAATAATATTAAAAACTGTCCCATACATGCTTCAATGAAATACTTTGTTTTCATTTGACTGATAACTAATAATCCTGAACAATTCTATATGTGCTTTTTGAACACCTGTGCATAAGCCCTTGTTCAATGTCTATTGAAATATTTGACCAATTTTTTTAATTGCATATACTTTTAGTACTGAGAAAACAGCAGTTTACAGATTATGGGTACAGATGCTTTATCACTTTTTTGTCTTATAAAGTGCTAGCACTCCACATTTGTTTGTTTGCTTTTGTTTTGTTGTTTTTTATGGTGCTAAGGATGGCATCAAATGCTTTGTGCGTGCTAGACAAGTGCTCTACCACCAAGAGACATCTGCAGATTGCTTCTCATTTTATTGACTGTGCCTTGAAGTGAGTAGACACGTTTAACTGATTGATTCAGTTCTATGACTAGTGATTTTTATATTTTATTTAAGAGCTCTTTCCCTACGTTAATGTCTCAAAGATATTTTAATATTTCTGTCTTCTCAAAGCTTCACATACACTAGAAAGTTAAGGCTGACAGCACAGCACTGATGAGGATATAGAGGGAATGTGTATCTGCTCAATAAATTGTTAGGTGCAAAATGTACAAGCACTTCGGTAGGCTGTTATTATATGCTGTCACACATACACCCAGTCTATGATACAGCAATTCCACAACTGGTATTTACCAAAGAGAACTGAATAAATGCCCCCCCAAAGTATACAAAAATATTTATAGTGGTGGTTCTGTTGGTTAAAATCCTTACCTTGTGAGAATAGAGACCTCCTGATCTTGATCCCCAGAACCCAACTTTAAAAAAAAAAAAATCTGGGAAAGATGGTAAGTGCTGGTCTGTGAAGGCTAAGATAGGGAGATGCCTTGGAGTTCACTGGGAAACTAAAGGCTATGAGAAGCCCCCATCCCAAAAAAACAAAGTGGGGCAAGCAAGATGGCTTAGGGCGAAGAGGCATTTGTGCATCATGGGCCTGATTACCTGAGTTCTATGTCCAGATCCCACAATGTGGCAGGAGAAGAATGAATCTCAGGAGTTGTCTTCCAAACTCCACACATGGCATAACACATACATGCCTCCACACACACGTTAATTAATTAAAAAATAAGGTTGATGTCACATGAAGAACGTTAGGCAAGGTTGTCCTCTGGCCTACACACACACACACACACACACACACACACACACACACACACACACACACACACACACGATGTTTATAGCAGTTATATTTACAACAGCTTAACCTAGAAACTATACCACTGCCCCTAAACAGGTAGCACATAATCAAATGCTAGTTTAAGCATATAAACATATAGTGATGTCTACAATAGCATTCATGAACCACAAAACGTTGAGCTGAGCCCAAGATAACAGATACAAAAGAGTTCGGCTACTGTAACAGAATGCTGAGTCAATCAGAGTGAAAGGAGGAAAAGTGGTGTTTGGCTCCTAGGTTCAGCAGTTTTAGTCTATAGCCAGTTGACCATGTTGCTTTGGGTCAGTGATGAGGCAAAAACGTGAGTGGGTTTCACACAGCAGGGGAAGCTGCTCACTCTGTCCCAGGGAAGAAGTGAAAGTGAGGAAGAGGTCAAGGTCCCAATGTCTCCTTCAAGAGCACACCTACAGTGTTCTCTCTCCTAACATATTCCATTTCCACTACCTTCCAAAAGAGCCATGGACTGGAAATCCTTGAACATGTGGGTCCTCGGGAGACACTTACCAAAAATAGCAACTGCATAATATACAACTTCAGTTATATGGCATTCAAAACAGATAAAACTAATTGATATTGGTAGAAATTTTAAAAGTCATTGTCACTGAGTGTGGCCGTGTAAGAACAAAGGAGAGTTTACCAAGGTGATGGGAATGCTTTACATCTTGACAACAGGGTGGCTCACCTTGTTATTGACAATGGTGTGACTTACACTTATTATTGCTAATAGTGTGTTAATTTGTTATATTGTGTACTCAGAATCTGCATATTTCATCACATGTAAATATAGCTCAAATAGTAGGCAATCTACCCAGTTTTGGGGATATATATTTGCCCTAAATGTCATATCAGCTGAGAGACATGTACACTTTCTAAAGTTCAATTTTATTTATTTATTTATTTTATTTAGGTTTTTTGAGACAGGATTTCTCTGTGTAGCTTTGTATCTTTCCTGGAACTCACTCTGTAGCCCAGGCTGGCCTCGAGCTCACAGAGATCCACCTGGCTCTGCCCCCCCCCCCCCAGAAGTGCTGGCTTGAGCCACCACCTCCCGGTCCCTAGCATTCAATTTTTAAGCCACATTGTAGCTCAATGGTTCTCAATATTCCTAATTCTGTGACCCTTTAATACAGTTCCTCATGTTGTGGTCACCCCCAACCATAAAATTATTTTCATTGCTACTCAATAACTGTAATTTTGCTACTGTTATGAATTGTGATGTAAATATCTGATATGTGACACAGGTTGAAACCACTGTGGTAGCTGGACGTGGTAGCTCATGCCTGGAATCCCAGCACTGTGGAGGTTAAGGAAGGAGGTTTGCCACAAGTCCAAGGCAAGCCTGGGCTGCGTAGTGAGCTCCAAACAAATCTGCTCTGCAGTGTGAGGTCTAGCCTCCAACAAAAGACAAAACAAAACCCAAGAGTCACATCTCTTTCTAAGACTTAGGAGTGGCTAGGGGAGGGAGAGACATTATCTTCAGTGGTGGAGCCAGTAATAAGGGGAACATGTACCTACAACAAATTTCTACCCACGTTCCTATAAAGAACCCTAATGAAATTCACTGGGACACACACACACACACACACACACACACAGCACACATACACACCACACTACACCCCCTGAAAACCAATAAACTACACACACACACACACACACACACACACACACACCATGTAAGCAGAAGTGGGGCTCCTTAAATAGAGGAAGGGGACTAGGCAGGAATGAGATGGGTACACAAGGATATAAATGGGGCAATGGTGAACATGATGGAAACACATTATGTAAATGTATGTAAATTTCCTATGAAACTCATAGTTATGTATAACATATGTTAACAAAAACCAAAAGGAGAATGCAAGCTATGCACAAGCAGTCATCTCTTTCTGCTTCCTGACTGCATATGCAATGTGACCATACTCTTCTGCCACCACACCCGCTCCTGCCTATCATGACAGAACTTTAGAACTAGAAACCAAAACCTTTACTCCTTCAAACAAACAAACAAACAAAAAAGCTAAACTTAGTGACTTCTGTCAGCTTAAAGGGATCCAGTCTCATCTGCAGCCATTCAGAGCTAAGTGCCATCAGGATGTTGTTGCCGGGGAAGCTCTCACTGTGCTGTGGATGATGCTTTAACTCAGTGGGAACTGTTTAAGTGAAGCTGTATTTTCTGCTATGTTTGATCTATGTTCAAGTGCTAAGAATTCATTCTTTCTCTACCTGTAGTTGTAAACATAAAATACAATGTAAGAGGATTTTGTTTATAAGATAAAGCGATCGGAAAATGTTCTGGTTAGCTGTAAAATTAAATGTCACCCACTCTATTTTTTATCAAGGACCAGAGTTCTGCTAAGCCTCAGATGTAGCCTTAAATTTATAAAAGAAGCTAAACACCTGTAGGTAAAACACGGACAAACCAAACCTTTTGCTTTTATGAACAAACCCAGCCTCACTTTTCTAGCATTGTTTCCTAGAAACCTCAGAAGGGTAGGATGGGAGGGGTGTTACTGACAGTATTTTTAATGATTTAAAAAAACAAACAAACAACAAATTGCATCTGGCAGGAGAAAAACTATAAATTAATAGAACCTGGTGGAAAACCATAATTTGGGGATTTCTGAGTATGATTCTCAGAGATAGTCAGGCTCAGTGCAGAGGCTCTGAAAACAATGCCTCGAACATTATAATATGAGATGGATGTTCCCATTGGAGACAGGGAGCCTTTAAGCCACAACGGACCACTTGCGTATGTCTCATCTCCATGTGCCTAAACTGTACACCTGGCAACCAAAGTCTGCCTCCTGGTTGGTGCAAAGATAACTGCAAAAAATGTAAGTGGAGAGGCATGCCTGATGCAGCCCTCTAACAAGCGGCATTTCCTGCCCTACATTCTTCTGTTTTGTTCTTTTGTATTTTGTGTGTGTGTGTGTGTGTGTGTGTGTGTGTGTGTGTGTGTGTGTGTGTGTGTGTTGCATATTTTTGTGTGCATATGGATATCAGAGGCCAACCATAGGAACCATCCACCTTATTATTTGTAAATATTTATCTTATCTCTCTGTGTGTGAGTGTTCTGGGCATGGAACTTGGGTCCTCATTCTTGACAGCAAGTAATTTACCCCCTGAGCCATCTCCTCATCCCCTCCATCCATCTAATGGTCCCTATGGAAGTCTAGTGAACCTGTATTTCTAGAAACTCTCCTGATGGGCACTGCAATGACTCAGTACCCAACAGAGAACACTCGACTAGTGGCAGCAAATAAATATGCCTTTCGTGATTGATGGCACAGTCACTGCTCTTGAGATCAGGTTCATAGCTGTCACTGTAAGTCATTCTTCAGTGTCACAAATATGAACTGTAGATGGCATATGACCCTGGGTAACAGTGGGACTGCCATGAGCATAAGGAAATGCTTGTGAGCACTTTAGAAGAAATGTCCTAAAAAATCCAAAATATCATTTGGCCCAGGCAGAGAGGCTGGCTTTATTAATATCTCCTCTTTTTGAAAACTAATCTTCCATTTTTGTTTTCCTCATAAATACACACAAAATGGTTGCTAAAACAATAAGTTTGCATGTGTTTAAATGAAAATTCTCTTGTCTCTTCTATATCAAGTCAACCACGCCTGGAGATCATACACCACAAACTCAAAGCGGCTGTCACATGCTGTGAGGGAACTTGGTGATCATAAGTAGATTTCATCATTCTTTTTTTCCCCATTTTTCTTTATTAAGAAATTTTCTATTTACTTCACATACCACCCACAGATCCCCCATCCTCCCTCCTCCCACCCCCAGCCCTCTCTCCCAAGCCACCCCACAACCCACATCCCCCAAATCAAGGTCTCCCATGGGGAGTCAGCAGAGCCCAGCACACTGAGCCTGGGCAGGTCCAAGCCCCTTCCCACTGCACCAAGGCTGTGCAAGGCGTCACACCACAGACACTGGATTCCCAGAAGCCTGCCCATGCACCAGGGACAGATCCTGATCCCCCTGCCTGGGTGCCCCCCAAACAGTTTGAGCCAAACAACCGTCTTCCATATCCAGAGGGCCTAGGGAGGAAGATTTCATCATTCTTAAACAACAGTGAAAAAAAAGGGGGGGGGGGATACATGGGCATAAATGTTCTTGAGATGATCAGCCCATCTGCTAATCTGTCAGAGGTCAGCATGCCGCTCAGTATTACTGTTTTTGTATTTGCAGGCTGGCCTTGAACTACCTATAAGGATGACCCTAAACTCTTGGTCCTCCTATCTCTACTTCCCAAGTGCTAGACTATAGATGAGCGTCACCGTGCTCAGTTTAAGTTGGTCCTGGGGATTGAACCCAGGGATTCAAGGGCTCTCAGCCACTACTCCACTAACAGAGATAAATCCCTGAAACTTGTCACTGCTTTGTCTTGAGTTTTCTAGACAAACTTTTAATTAAGTCTAACACAGTAAATACAGTAAGTAAGCCTCATGGCAAATGCATGCTTTTCAGAGTGTAAGACTCATCCTGAGTGTGTATGTATTTATCATTTAAACTCAAGCTATCATGAGAGTTGACCATATTCAACTTTTCTTCCAGTTCTAGGCATAAGCCCACATGCTTATCTGACACACATGTGTGATGACCTGGATTAAATACCCAGATCCCACAGTGGAAGGAGAGAACCAACTCCTGAATGTTCCCTTTCCTCTGACTTCCATATGAGTACCATGATACAAGTGTACTTACACAAAGAGGGTGGAGAGGAACGGAAGGAGGGAGGGAGAAAGATTTATAATAAAATAAAACTGTAGTATTCTTTCTCATGTGTCCTCAAAGCTATCGTCTCTCAGCCACAAACTTTTTCGAATCACAATGAAACCTTAAATTTTATATCTAACTCAATGCACATACCAGCAGTGGAGTCTAATATACTGGATTTCAATTTCTGGCTTGAGTATTCAACAACCAAATGTTTGCTATTTATATCATGGGCTATAAAAGTAAGCCTCTAGTAAAGTGTTATAAAACAGAACTTCCTCTAACTTCAGACATCAAACTTAAACTTTCCTTTTCATCACTTTGATTTTAATGATGAGAATTGTGTACATTACTAATGACTGTATTTGGTCTACTGTGGGGGAAAAAATCAATATCTTGGTAGTTAACTCCCAGTCTTCTTCCAGAAATGTCCACACAGAGTTTATCCACAGGCTAGAAAGATGCTTGATGTGTTTTTAACAGGACAGTGGGTCAGCACCCAGCTTACCCATAACGTCAGCATTAGACAGCAAATCCCTCTAATGCAAATATTTGTAATCCAAACTTTTGAAGGGATGCTTGCCTAAGGTTATGAAAAGTCATAATTTTAAGAGTGATATTTTCTTTAGCATTAAGAGTTCCAATTGAGCAGCACTTGAAAAGGAGTAGGCACTTAGAAAATGGATGAACAAAACTGAAATAAAACCATCACAATTCAATCTGAGTGGAAACGAAAAAGAATCTTAAAACTAATGGTTATCAATTTCCTGCTTATTAGAAAAGGAAAGAAGTTTAAATACACACTTCAACCTCAAACACATTCTTTCAGCTGGTCCTGGGTCTAAGATTGGAGATTTGGTCTTTAGTCTTTATTAGCCAATTTTAATGTGTAATGTGCAATGCATTCACACCCACCTCCAGTCAAAAACTTTTTGAGCACTGGAGCAGCCTACTTGTTCGTCCTCTTCTAGGAGCCGTGACTTTTCAGCTGGACACATGGACATTTGGAAGAAGGACATGGTTCTCAAGTCTCCTTTTGGAGTAGCTTTAGGGTAGCAAGAAAATTTACACAGCAGCTTCCAGGTTAAACACTAAATATATATATATATATATATATATATATATATATATATATAATTCTTATGTAGATATAAGAATATATAGCTGCTATATATTCTTTACATTCTCTTCCAAGCCTCCTACTCATTGTTATTTGCAATGCCCACAAAAATGAGCCCAGCATCTGAGAGAGAAAATTAAAGACACCATTCATGTCTGCGGACTTTATGGACCAGGCCCCCTACATCTAGACAATGTAGGAAAAAAATTAAAATCCCATCTTTCTGAGCCAAATGTTATTTGGCATTTTATGTTAAATGTGGTGAAGCCTAATCCCAATGGTACAACCAAACTAAGGGATTAAATAAGTACTAAAGTAAATACAAATTAGAAACGTAATTCTTAGAGACAATCTGTTTGAAACCGAGAAATGTAAAGAATTCCAACATGATTTTCTTTACCACTTAATTTTTTGGTTTTATTTTGTTCTGTTGTTTGGTGTGTGTGTGTGTGTGTGTGTGTGTGTGTGTGTGTGTGTGTGTGTAACACAGTTTGTGTGATATATGTATTAATGTGGATGCATGCACGTGTGTGAGGTTACACGTGTTTGCATATGCATGTTATGGAAGACAGAGGTTGACATAGGGTGTCTTCCTTGACTGATCTCCATCTTTATTTTGGGGATAGGGTCTCTCAGTGAACCTGAAGTTCGTTGATTCACCTAGGCTAGCTGGCCATTGAGCTTCAGGGATCCGCCTGTCTCTGCCTATCTCAGCCCTGGGGTAGCAAGTGTGAGCCTCCATCCCAGCTTTTTACATTAGGTCTGGAGATCTGAACTCAGGCCGTCATGCTTGTCCAGCACACACCGTCATCAGCCTAGCCCACAACGTATCCCTTCCTCTGCTAACAGCCACCACTTTCCTCTGGGAAAATTCTTCTCCTATGTCAAGAGATCAAATTTTACCCCATTTCTGAGCCTAGACAATTAAGTAGTAGCCCTTAGAACTGATCCAGGGCTCAGCTCATGAATTCAGAATCTGTTGTAATCAGTGTCACTCCAACATGTTGCATAATAAACACAATTCAGTGCTTCCGCAGCCAACATCCGCCATGCTTCTGTCATTCAGCTGGTCCCACTTAGCTTGACAATGAGGCTGGACGCCTGACTGCTCTAAATCCCTCATCTGCTATGCACCAGAGAATAACCAAGTATCTCTCGAGATGCTTCAGCACAGAAGAACTCCAGCTCACCCTCAGAATCACATTTACAATGTGTCCATTAATAGCTCATTGGGGTAAAATGATACATTCAAACCACTATAGTGAAGTATAAGGTTGAAGGGACTAGGGGGGGATGAACAGGTAGAAATAAGATGCAATTTATTTTGCAGACATTGTGAGTTTCCTCGGTTTTTAGAGGCATGGTACCAGAAGACTCTACGTCTGGGGCTGCAGGTGTCAGGATTCCTATAGGAGAAAATGCGATCGTATATAAGACAAGCAAGGACATTGTCTTAGTCAGGGTTACTACTGCTGTGACGAAACACCATGACCAAAAGCAAGTTGTTGAAGAAAGGGTTTATTTGGTTTACACTTTCACATCACTGTTCACCATTGAAGGAAGTCAGGACAGGAAGTCAAAGGGGACAAGAGCCGGAAGCAGGAGCTGATGCAGAGGTCATGGAGGGGTGCTGCTTACTGGCTTGTTCGGCCTGCTTTCTGATAGAACCCAAGACCATCAGCCTAGGGGTGGTACTAGCCATCAATCCCTAATTAAGAAAATGCTCTACAGGTTTGCTAATAACCTGATCTTATGGAGGCATTTTCTTAGTTAAGGTTCCTTCCTATCAGGAGACTATAGTTTGTGTCAAGTTGACATAAAACTAGCCATTTATGGATAAACATGTTGAGTATATTAAGTTCTTTACTTTAAAAGTGAGACCCTGAGCCGGATGGTGGTGGTGCATACCTTTAATTCCAGCAATCAGGAGGCAGAGGCAGGTGGATCTCTGTGAGTTTAAGGCCAGCCTGGGCTACAGAGTGAGTTCTAGGAAAGGTGCAAAGCCATACAATCAAACCATGTCTCTAAAAACCAAAAAAAAAAAAAAAAAAAAAAAAAAAGTGAGAACCTGTTAGAAAAAAATATCACAAACAATTTTGCATTCGTGAAGCTGTGGGGATTATGAAAGCAAGAACATGAAAGAAAATATCAGCATGTTAGTAGCAGGAATTCATGTGGGTTGAACTAATGAGTGGGAATGATTTTTTACTAGCACACATATATAAGAAATTTTCAGGAAAGAAAGTTAAGTCCTCTCCAATGGCATTGTTGGCTGATTTACATATCTCTTTCTCTTGCTTTTTGTCATGGAAGCCAGAAAAAAGTAGAACAAAAAAGACCTATTTTTCTCAAACCTGTTTTTCAGTAGATGATATGTAACAAAGATCTGCTACGGTCTCTTAGGAAATCTCTTGCTTCCTGACCAAATGGCTTACCCTCAGACCTTTCCCACATCTTTTGTTCCTGTTTTCTTTCCTGGAGGAAAATACAGTGCCTAATTAGAGAGGAAAGCAAAGCCCAGAGTCTTGACAAGGACAACCGTGAGGCTCTTGGCTCTGTTGATCTTGTTCAGACACACCAATAAGCCCCTACTTGATTCAGACACTGTTAATCTGGGGTTTTGTTCCTTTTTATCAAATGATTCGTAGCTACTCTAAACCCAAATTCAGGGTAATGTCTATTTTAGATCAAGCCTAATTATAGAGATAATCTTTGTTTATAGTATAGTTCTGCACACTTCAGAGTCAGTAATTTGAGGGGCTTATTACCTGTGTGTGTGTGTGTGTGTGTGTGTGTGTGTGTGTGTGTGTGTGTGGAGAGAGAGAGAGAGAGAGAGAGAGAGAGAGAGAGAGAGAGAGAGAGAGAGAGCCGCAGTGTACCTTGGGGGTCAAATGACAACTTTGGTCCTTGCTGTCCACCCTGTTTGAGGGAGTCTCTTGTTCGCTCTCACAGCATCCAGCGGAAGAGCTGATTCAGGAGCTTCCAGGAACTCTCCGGTGTCTTCCTCCCATCTTGACACAGAATGATGACAGACACGTGTTACCTAGCCTGGCTCTTATGTGGGTTTCTAGAATTCAAACCCATTTGGGCAGCAGGCTTTTCACCCACAGAGCCGTCTTCCCAGCCCGGATTACTAGTTTTAAAAGGACTACATGTAAAGATAACCACTCAAGTCTCTCTGTGCCTGCCTCTTGGATTAAGGAGAACTGAAGAGCAACCCTTTTTGGAAGGATGGCTTTCCTCATCTCTGTATTGGCAGGGTTGGGTGGGGAATGTGGTTTCTCAGTGATTTCCTCCAGTGTTGCCCCCATCCCCAGAATGGGAGCAGATAATCACCGTCCTGGCTATTCTTAACAAATTTTTATTACTTAAAAGAGAGGATACCTATTTATATAAATAAATGAGATTTTTCTCAAAAGCAATAAACTGGAAATCCACTTGTAACTGTCTCAATGCTAAATAGATGAAAATAGTCCTTCCTGTTAGGAGAAAGGCACAAAGCCATCCTGAGTGTCTAGAGGACGATGTCATCTGCATTTGTCTCAGTAAACTCTCTGAAGAATACACTGAGAAACCAGATGAAAGGTCTGCAGGCAGAATAGGCAAGGACTCCAGCCAGGATGAAATAAGGAGTACCAGAATAGCTTGTAAAAGAAAGCTGGCCACAGTATACAAAAATACCTGTTTTTAAATGCCGGAGCATGGATTATACAGCATGTAGCTTTTAATAGAAAGGAAGGCAAGTGGGATGCAACCCACAATGCCCACGGTTCTATGCCTAGAGGTATTTTCAGACTGTGTGAGGAAGGGCCAAGCCACAGTGAGGAGAAAGAGATCACATTTGGAGACGGTGATGTGGCTGGAATTTGTAATAGACAGTGCTAGAAAGGGAGACCTATGCATAGCAAGGGTTTCAAATTTTTTCTGTAAGTCTTTGACTGAAGATGAGGCTGAGCATGTGTAGGGTGAGACCTCAAGAAGCTGGGGGGGGGGGGAACATCCAACAGAGAAAGGACAACCACTGAGGACTACAAGTCGAGCATCCACTGGAACTCACAGCAATAGGAGTCGACTGAGTTTTACTCAACTAAGATACAGAATCTTTCTTGAACATCTGTGACGCACAACAGAGAGCCCAGAAAGCCATTTTTCAAGGGTGGGACAACTAAAGGCATTTACAAACTGAGTTCAAAAACAATTTTGGAGAGAATTGAGCTGAATACCACTAAAGTAACCTCTCAAAACAAAGTTCAAACTCCTCTAAAACTGTATATATTCAGTATATCAATTTCGTAATACTGCCATAACAAACTAAGGCACATTTGTGGCTTAAGACCATATCCACTGTTATTTCACAGATGGATAGGTGTGGTGGTTTGAATATGAATGGCCTCCATAGGCTCAGAGATTTGAATACTTGGTTACCAGGGAGTGGCACTATTTGAAAGGATTAGGAGGTGTGGCCAGGTTGGAGGAACTGTCAATGGAGGTGGGGTTTGAGGTTTTCAGAAGCCCAAACCAGGTCCAGTGGCTCTCTCTTCCTGCTGCCTGAGGATGGAGACGTAGAACTTTCACCTCCTGCTCCTGGGGCCTGCCTGCATGCCACCCTACTCCCTGTCCTGTCGATAATGGACTGAACCTCGGAAACCGTAACCAGCCCCAGTAAGATGCTTTCTTCTATAAGAGTTGTCGAGGCCATGGTGTCTCTTCACAGCGACAGAACATTGATAAAAAACAGAAGAGTAGGTAAGAGATCCAGCAAAGTGTGGTTCAGTTGAATGCTCTGTTTAGAGATTCCTAAGGCTGAAATTAGGAAGTCAGTGGGATGCTGGAAGGGGTTTCCCAGGTTTCTCAGGTTGTTAGTTGAAGGTAGTTGCTCAGAGATTAGAGCTGATATTCCCTTCCTTGCTGCTTCCTGGTGAGGACGATGGATTCTCCCAGTTGTTTTGGCCTAATCTTTGGATGCATCTCTAGCATTAAAGATTTCTGTTTTTAGGGGTTCATATGATTAGATTCACTTACTATCATGCTTTACCGTACCTAGGACTCCAAATACAGTATTTTTCCACTAGTACCTTTCAAATAGACTTGAAAGCCAAATGAAACTTCTGTACATGTCCTTACACATTACTAATTCTTGTTTTCTGTTTTGTTTTGTTTGTTTTTAAGGAAATAAAGATGGTTTATTCTGAGGCCAAATATGAGTGACCACAGCCTGGAGTCACAAACTTAAATTGCCCCAAATTCCATGGAAGCTGTTTCATGAAATTCTTACGGTAACCAAATAAAGCAAGTTAGAAATCAAGCCATTTTAAAAAACATATTGGTGGAAGTATCAGAGAAGCAGGTGACAGCCAGATGGCGAAATCTCAGCTATGGGCTTCAGAGGCTATCTGATAGCATTCTAAGTTAGCACTTTAATGGTCCAGAAGAGAGTTTTATTAGGTTAATACAATCTAAAAATTTTTATCCATTTATCAGAAAGCTCCCAGAGGCAAGCAAGAAATAGCTCTTTAGGGGTTAAAGATAGCCCAAAATATATAATAACTTGGCTCCAGACTTACAACATTCCAACCTCTCCACAGCCATGGACATTTTAATCAGTCAATTAGCTTCTTTCCAGGAATTCTTGTTCACAATATAATTCAATCTGCATAAATGCTTTTGGCTATATCATTTTTTTTAACTACATCATTTTTTTTTAACTACGCTTCCTCTCTTCTGAGCTATAATTGCAGAATATTTGACTTGGTTTTGAATCTCTACGTCAAAACATTACTAATTCTTCTGATCTTCACTCCTTTGAAAATATTTAGATTGACCGGACATCATTTCCCTTAGCCCGAGGAACTTCCTTTGCCATTTCTGGTGGTGTTGGGAGCAATTTATTTTGGCTTCTCTTTGTCTGAAGACGTCTTTATTTCACTGTGTAAATATAGAATTTTAGGAGTCCGGCACTGTTTCCGCCTCTGAAAGCCTTTATTACATGTGGTTTTTCGTTTGTTTTGTTTTTTGTCGGGGGCGGTTTCCAATGAGAAACCAGTAGCGGTTCTCACCTCCTCCTCCTTAATATGGCTCTTCTCAGTCTGCTTGATGACTTTTTATGTTTTCTTGTGCATTTGAGTATCCATTGGTTGGGGTTCTTTTGTCTAGTTCCAGGTTTGCTGAGCTTCTTGGATATGGTTGACACCTTTCCCCAATTTTAATAGTTCCTTTGCCCCAGGACTGCAGTCACACATATTAGGTAGTTCGGATGCTGCCAAGCTTGAAATCACTAAGACTCTGGTTTGTTCTCTCATGTTTTCTCTCTGCACTTCGTCCCTTTCTGGGCACACATCTTTTCTTCTGCAGTGCTAATTTCCTTTTAAACCTGCCCAGTGATGATTTCCTTTCCGAGATATTCTTTGCAACGACAGGAAACACTCCCCCGCTTCATTTTCAAACAAAAAGGGTTGTATCTGTGATTTCTGTATCACTGTAACAAAAGCACCTCACAGAAACAGCTTAGGGCAGTGAAGGTTTACTTGATCTCACGACTTCAGAAGTATTTCAGTTCATCCCACAGCAGGGAAGACATCCTGAGGTGGCTGCAGTTCTTGGCAGCTGGTGTAAGCTAAGTGGCAATGGGTGTTTACACACCGGTGGACCAGGAATCAGTGCAGCCAGCACGAGAGACCAGGCTAAGAATTGTCAAAGGTATACTCCATTTCTACTAGCTGGGTTCAACCTACAGATGTTTTCACAGTCCCTAAAACAGCACCACCCACAGCGAAGGAGTACATGAGCCTTCAGATCATGAACCTATGGGGAGCACATCTTAGACTTAAGCCATAACAGGTATCAATTCACTGAGGGTATATATATATAACTCTCGGTGTATAAAGTGGCGTAAGCCCTTAGGAAAGCTGCTTGGTGATTTCTTTTTAAAAATGAAATACAAAGGATGATGCAGCTTACTGGCATGGTGCTTATGTAACTCACCTGGATTTGATCCCCATATCCAACACATACCCTGACACAAAATAAGCATACGTTTACCATATCATCCATCAATTCCGTCCTAGTTATTTACCCAAGAGAATAGATGAGATAGATCTACTGTTCTTGAAAACTATTCAGCCAAGGTGACACTTGATGTAACACATCAATGCCACAAAAAGGTAACCGGTGTCCATGTTACTGAAGTGAAGTAGAGGAATCTTTTATTGAATAGATGAGTAGAATCCAGATGGGAGATATTTTAGCAATTAGCACACCTCAAATTTTAATGTGCATAGAGATCTGGGACTTTTAAAAATATTTTACTACTACTACTACTGTTATTATTATTATTATTATTGGACCTGTGTATTATTATTATTATTATTATTATTATTATTATTATTATTATTATTGGACCTGTGTCACGGTGAGTGAATGTGGGCTCACAGGGCAGCTCTGTGGAGACAGTTCTCTCCTTCCACCAGGAATGGAACTCAGGTTGGCAGGCTTGCCATAACGAACACTGTAACAACAGCTGAGGCCCCTCAAGTCCACGGAGCTGGGGGGTCTTGTTCAGCCGAAGGTACTGATTTAGGGGATTTGGGGTAGGACCAGAGATTCTGCATTAGTAACAATGTCACATGAAGTCCGTGTCCCTGAGTGATCTACTACACTTCAGCAGCATGGGCAAGGATGAGTTTTTTCTGAGATGTGGATTAGTGGCTTTACCCCAGCAGCCTTGAGTTAAAGCTCCAGTTTTTGTTTCTAAGGAACTGCGATAAGGGGTTAGTCACCACGAAGCTGCAAAGATGAGAGCTGAGTTTCCGGTTTCTCTTCTGTGGGCTGTTGAGAAAGACTACTATGGAAAACGTAACTGGAAGTGTTACGCAGACTTTTGGCCCAGGAACGGCTTATGATGAAAGCAAATTTACATGCTAATGAGAGAAAAAAAGTTTAAGAAGGGTGGGCAATAAAAACAAAAGGCGGGGCCTCGGGAATGTCCTCCGTGGATGCGCATGGGATGTACCATATTGTGGGGAGGGGCGCCTCATCAAGACACTCTGAAGGAAAAGCAGCTCTGTTTCCAGGATTATCCCTAAACCGAGATACCTGATTTATCAACTTTTATCTCATTCTGTAAGTCAACCAACATAGGACTGGAGTTCAGGGAGAGCACGCGGTTCAGGCTCCTGGTTTCGAAGCAATCCACTCCCCACGCGTGTGTGCTTTTTTTTTTTCTCCCCCACCCCAAACCCTCCTCGCACCCCGTGGGTCGGCTCCTGCAAGCCGCCGGCTGCTGGAGTTTGCAGGGGCTGGAGGGAGGCGGGCCGGACGGGTCCATGTGCGCCACGCGGAGGGGCGCGAGACGCGCGCTGCGGAGCCGGGGAGGAGGAGGAGGGGGGTGCGCGCGGGGTCGGGGGTGCCGTGCGAGCGCGGGTGGCAGGGGGGCGGCTGCAACTCCTCGCGGCGGGGCGGCCACGTGGGGCCCCGGGACCGTGCGCCGGCCCCGCCGCTCTCCCCGTGGGCGGCTCGGGGTTGGCGCAGGCGGCCGGGGCGGGGCGGAGCAGAGCGCGGTGGCCGTCTGCGCTGCGGCGGCGGAAACAATAGTGCGGATCGGGGCGCGCGGACGGCGGCCCGCGGAGCCGGACGGTAAAGCTCCTTCTCCGAGCCGCTTGGGCGCGCAGGGCCGGTGCCGGGACGGGCGGACGGACGGACAGACCGAGAGGATCGTGTGCGGCGGGGACCCGGGTCCCACCCCGCGCCGGCTACCCACGACCCGAGCTCGAGTGGCGCCCCCGGGACCCTCCGGACCGTGGTGGCTGCCGGGTCCCCGACGGGAGCCGTCCCTTCCCGGGGTGTCCGCGTCCCCACGTGCGTCTTCCCGCGGCGGAGCCGGGGAGCGGGGTAACCGAGTTAGCGGGACGCCTCCAGGCGCCCGCCGAGAAGTTGTCTGGCCGCCCGGACGGAGCTGAAGTTGGTTGACAGACCTAGTTTGTGTGCGGCAGCGACTCGGGCGGGCGGGCGGCGGGGGTCACCCAGGGGCAGCAGCCCCTTTTCTGCCCCCGGGCTTTTCACAGTAGAGCCGGGATCCTGAGCTCCGAGCATGGCGATGCTCGCCCGGGGAGGCTGGTGCAAAACGCCGCCTTTTTCGTTTTTCTGTGGGTGCCTTACCGCAGGCCTTTTCAGCAAGTTCTTGCCATTGTGTCACTTGACTTTTTTCCCTTTCTTCACAGGGGCACTATGAACGAAGAGGAGCAGTTTGTCAACATTGACTTGAACGATGACAACATCTGCAGCGTTTGTAAACTGGGAACAGACCAGGAGACGCTGTCCTTCTGCCACATCTGCTTTGAGCTGAATCTCGAGGGTAAGGACGCGCTGTGGTTTTTAACTGCACGCCATGAACTTTGTACAACTTAGGCTGAAATTTTGAAGGTAAAACTGAAAGGGCTTAAATGCCCCAGAGACGGTGCTAAGATGACCTGCTAACGTTTTTCTGGAAATGAAGCCGGAGTTAACACAGTTGTGAACTGAGGGCAATGTTTGCCTTTAAAACCCTTAACGTTGTTCACTTCGTTTTTCACTAAGGTGAAAGGAAGTGCCGGTATTGTCTGGTAAACATGAGATTTTTTTTTTTTTAGCACACGTGTCTCTCTCGTATTAAGAATCAACATGACGGTTTACACGGGTAGATGTGATTTTATTCCTTTCGGCCCAAACTCTTTTAGTCACTGTTTTCCCATCGTGTGAAAAGCTTCTAAAATTTTAAATAACATCCTTTACTTTTAGTCATTTTTAAAAACCATAAGGACTTTTTAAATTTTCTTGATGGTAGTATTACTGTGAGAATCTGAAAAAAGAAACTCTTGAGAAACTGAAATGAACATTTTGCTGAAGGTTGATGCACAGTTAACTGCGCCCTCAATACCAGTAGCTTGTTTCCAGGAAACATGGGATGTAACCTTACTCCTCACATGGTCATAGTGAAACCCCGAATCTTTTTAGGTATATATGAATCACCCTGAAAGGAAATCTGAAAATTCCCGAAAAAATAAAATTGGTTTTTTGAATTTTGAGGTTGTACTAGGTCAATGGAGAAAACCTTGCTAGATACTAGATATTTTAGGTTTTAGTTTGAAAGCATCATTTTATTTTGTCTTGGCCTATGTATTTAAAGATTTTCATGATCATTTATTTATTTATTTATTTTTTAATTTATTTTCTGTTAAGAGGTGCAAAATGCCCTTATTGCTACACACGCACGCACGCACGCACACGTGATGTGATCATAGACTTTGATGTTCCTGTTAGGACTTGTTACTCAGACATGTTGTAGCTTCCGAATAGTGTGTCATGGAGCATCATAGAATTTCTGTGGATTAAGTAGACTGCCTGTTACTTTGGCTTTAGTAAATGTGGTGATTACAGCTAGTTTTAAAAGGATGACTTAAGAAGGATGATCCCGGAGTGGAGTTTATTTGACCACGCTCTCCCTGCCACAGTGAAAGGGGTGTACATACACTCCTTGGAAACACGGTTTCCCCTGTGTATTCTGACACCTTGCAGAAGTTTACATTTTAGAAGGGCAGAGACATCAGAAATGATCAAGAGCAGCCTCTTGTGTTTTTGGTGGAAGGAACTGAGGTCTGGCTGGTGGGCTGTGCCAGGCTGCTGGAGTGGCAAGCTGTTGTTATACGCCAGGCCAATGTTTGCTGGGGACACATCTGTGCCAAGTATTGTACTAAGCGTCTTACTGGATTATCTTCATTCAAAATAGCTCTGGGAGGCCGGCTATTATTACTCATTTTGCATGTGATGGAATGGAACCTTGGAGACCTAAGCAATGCACTTTGAAGTCTCATAGCTAGTAATTGATAGTCCTGGGCTCTGAAGCTTGGCCATCTGGTTCTCGTGTGTGTGACCTTAATTCCATTGATCGACTATCAATAGGTAGATAATTGTAGGATGGATGCTAGAAATCTCTCCTCCTGAATCCTAATTGGTTTTGGTTCAGCCAGCTTTCCCTAACCAGTGCTTCCTGATAAGTCAGTCACTATCCCATAATAAAATTTTATTGCAGAGACTCAATTTTCATAATTGCTTTTCTAGCCCTAATGAATATGCCTTTTAAGTAATTGTTTAGCTCTTGATATGTAAGCATGGCACTACCCTGTTTTTGAAATAATCATTGTCTATCAGTCCAAAACAGACAAAAACAGTTCTCAGCTGGATTAGAACTGTTTCATCTTCTCTGTGAGTTAGAGTCAGAATTCTTCTCAGTTTATCCATAGTGTTAGTTCCTCGTTCACAAATGCATTTTCATTTTTGCTGAGGTGCTATTTGTTATAAACATGTGTTTAGTGTCTAGTATTGTTATTGTTGTAGGAAAATGGGGAAAGATTCCCACAAATATCAATTTTTATGTCAGTACCCAGGTTTAAAAAAAAAAATTAATAGATGACTTAATGCAGTAAAATCACTTGCTGCCAAGCCTGAGGACCTGAGTTCAAATCCTGAATCCCACATGATGGAAGGAAAGAAACATTTCTCTCAAACTGTCCTCTGGCTTCCATATGTGAGTTGTGGCATGCACACCACACACACACACACACACTCACACAGACAATGTTTTAAAACAAGTGAAAAAAGTGATTTAATTGTGTATCAGAAAAAGTGGAGGGTAGAGTCTTCATCTTAGTTAGTGTCTCGAATTATTATTACAGTTTTTTTCTCCACAATGGGAATGTAAGAGGAGCACTTCAGTAAGACATTTACCTCTACTAGTTCAGTATAGGTTTCTCTGTAGTATGGTAATGTCGCTGTTGCTTAGTTTCTTAACAACAACAACACAAAGCTTGAAATTTCCTCTCAAGCATTTTACTTTTTTTCTGCAAAGAGCCCTAGTGAAATGAAAGTGTCTTGAGGATCATGGCAGTTGGGCTAGTTTTTAGTTCACACATTCATAAATAAAAACAGCATCTTCTCTACTTTGGATTGTTGACATCCAGTGAACACTGGTCTGATAATGGGCCTCTTGTTTCAAAGCTGTGTGCATGCATGTGTTTCCACAACAGAGACAAAGGAAGAAAGGGAATTGACAACAGACAGTCTGATCTTGTTGCAGGGACTTTGTATTCTAGTTATGGCTCCGAGTTCTCTTTTTCCTGTGGTTTCACAGTAGTTAAAAGGAAAGAGGGTGCCAAGTAACTTTTGTGTTTCCAAGGCCTGGTCCTAGTCTTCAAAAACCTAAAAATGTATTCCAGGGGCTCCAGTCATGAACTATTCATGCCCAGAACTCACCGGTAGGGTGGTTTGTGCATTGTAAGATAAGGAGTCAGATAAAAAACAGACCAACAGAAGGCTGTGGCCCAACTTTGGCCTCAGGTGCTCTATGATTTTGCATGGACCTCTAGTTTATGGTGGTAAATTCTCTAAACCTACTTAATAACCAGATCACCACCATGCCCTAAACTGGTGAAGCCAGGGTAAATGTATCAAAGGCAGTAACGGTCCTGGGAGAGGATCCAGGGAGGCAGGAGCCACTCTGCACCCTAGGCTTCCCAGTTAGGTAACGGAAGCTTTCTTTCCTATAGGGAACCACTTTTAGATAAAACTAAACCAGTTCCTGGTACACCGACAGTTTGAGTGATGTTAAAAGCCACCAGGTCCTCCAGAACTGGGGTTTGCTAACTGATGAGTAAAGCAGGTATCCGGCTTCTCTGTAGTCTATCGTCTGTCTTCCTGAATTTCTTGTTCTTTCATGGGAACAGAGGTAAATTGAGCTCCTGAATCTTTTCAGCAAGAAAAAAAAAACCCGTATTTTGCCTTAGTAAAGCATAGGTGAGTCCAGTGCCTACTTTTACTGTCCATCCTGTATTTTTGACCATAACTTTTTTGTTCATCACTAGTTGGCGTTAAATCCTTGCTTCCGCTTGAGAGCCGTAAGTGGTTGTTTATTGTTTAAGGCCTTCTGTTCTTCCTCCATGCCCGAAATGCTAGCATCTTTCCACTCAGGCAGACTGACCACTGCTTGAGGCCAGGAAGCAGAGAACTCGGTCTAACATCAGCTCATTTCTCTTGTTTCCCATCCCATGATGGCAACACCACCTATTAAGGTTAACTAAAAATGGTCAGGAGAGATGGGTTAAGAGTACTTGCTGCTTTTATAGAGGGCCCAGTTTTGAATCCCAACACCCACAAGGTGGCTCACAATCATCTGTAACTCCACTTCTGCAGGACCGATGCCATCTTCGGTGGGCACCAGGCATACCCACAGTACACAGACATACTTGCAGGCAAAAATCCACACACATCAAATAAAGAAATCTTGAAAAGATAAAGCGACACAAATGCCATTTTTAGTTAACCTAAATGGGAAACCTAATGCGGTTTCTGTACTTGTAACGATCTCTCCCCTTAACTGCTCTTGTTATCACTGAAAATGACTGGGTGCTTGGTAAATGGTTTTGTTGTAGCCCCTCAGACATAAGAGATGGGATGTGGAAAGCAGATTTTACCAGTGATGAGCTGAAATTATAGAATGTTTCCAGAGAAAAGTAGCCGAAACTAGACTGGCACCTGGTAAAGGCTTGTCTTAACTCCATGTAGGAGGAGCTAGGTTCAAAGTCTTACCCCTGACCTAGTTATAGTAGCCTATTTTGATTACTTAAACTTTTTTCTCCTTGACTTACTAGTCTCAGTAACTTAAAAGTCTGGGTTGAGTTTCAAGTTTGGGCGTCCCACAAATGTTGGTCATGAAGGCTTATTTGTTAGGATCTGGTTTGGTTATATACCACAGGAAGTTGAAATATAATGGAGTGGGGTGAATAGTTACATTTGTCATACCAAAAGCAGTTGGAGGCCAGGGCGATGGCGCAGTCAATAAAATGCTTGCTGTGTAAGCATGAGAAATGCGTGAACCCTATCGTTCAAGTGAAAGCTAGCCTTGCCAGCATGCTCCTTGGTCCTGGTGCTGGAGAGGCAGAGCCATGAGAACCCCGGGTTTCACTGACCAGCCAGTCCAGCTAGTCGATGAGTTCCACATTCAGTGAAAGACCCCCCCCCCCCATCTCTAAAAATAAGGTAGAGAGTGACTGAGCAAAGCCCCTGGCCTTGACCCCCAGTTTGCCCCTGCACACACGTGTACCCTATCATGGACATACACATACCCCAAAAGAAGTTGATTTAGGAACTCCAGAGTTGGTATCTGCACTCCAT
The DNA here is from genome assembly GCF_007827085.1 of Peromyscus californicus insignis. Classification (NCBI taxonomy): domain Eukaryota; kingdom Metazoa; phylum Chordata; class Mammalia; order Rodentia; family Cricetidae; genus Peromyscus; species Peromyscus californicus. Next base: position 60,306,581 of record NW_026294458.1, on the reverse strand, counting down.
GAGCAGAAAGACCCAAGCTTGTTTTATGGTCTATTTCACTTTCCGTCACACATAGTTTCTATCTTCAGGCTGTGTCACAAGCCAAGGGAGGCTGAGGTTACTCTTGCCATTATTTACTTATTCCTGGATAGAAAAGACTGTGTCAACATTGCCTCCTGTGTGGAAATGGAGCTTTCCCTTCGTTCCACCAACCAATTTCCTGCCCTTATGTTCCTTCATTATGTTCAAGAGTTGCTGCTCCAGATAAAATTGATGTTTTACAAGAAAGGTATAGCGTGTACTGAGTAGTCAACTAATAAAATGGGCCAGCATTACAAATACTTTTTTTTACCCCAGTACTAAAGGTTTCACTATATTGAAGGCAAACTGTTTCCATTGGTTGAGACCAGTTAGTGCTCAGATCAATCTTCTAGCCTTGGGGCTGAACTGGATGAATGCTCACTGGATGATGGGTTGCACTGTGAAGACCACCAAAATGCAGCCATACTTAAAGTGATCTTGTCAGAAAGCTGTAAGAATTTTCCATTTTTTTTTTTTTTTTGGACCTATCTCAGTCTATAGAATGTTATAATTAATCCAACTGCCCAGAGAGTGCCCCAGGTATTTATTATTAGATTAAAAGGAATGAAATGAAACCTAAGTCATGTCGTGTATTTTAAGCTAGGACTCCTCCCAGGCTTCTCTCAGCCTCTGTTCAGAAGAGACTAATGGAGTAGCTCCCCTTTCCCTGGGGATCTGTGGGCGGCTGAAACCAACCGCCATCACTCCACTGCTGCTCTGGAAATGAGCGCCTGGGCCAGCTCTTCCATTTTGACCTTGCCACTTTCTAGCTGGGTTTCCTTCCCAAGATACCAAAGCCACCACTGCTGTCTTGATTGCCGGCTGTCCCCTGCAAGACAGCTTCCTAGTTTTCCTTCTTAGTCCTGACATGTTATGCCAGGGTATATGTTGAAAAGCTCAGCTGTCATTATTGTCCCTTGTCCAGAAGTGCCTGGCCTTGGAGCACAGATCTGTTTCTTTGTCCTGATGTCTAGAATGGAGCTCCACAGTGACTGGTACTGGCTGGGTGACAAGGAGCACAGGTTCCTACTTTGTACCTTTGAAGTCCCAAAACTCCACACAGTGATACGGACTCCAAAACCAGAGCAGCAGATGGGAATCCCCGCTACTGTGAGACCCAGCAGGTTCCTCATCTGCCATGTTGAGTTTGTCCAGAAGTTCATGCTCATCTACATATGCAACAAGAAGTGACTAATACTTCCTCTCATCGAGTGATAATCCGTAGCAAAAAACATCGTAGACATGAGTGGGGAAACTGGAAACGCTTAACCTTATGAACTGATTTTTTAAGTGTCGTCTAGCAGTTGCTGTAGCAGACATGTAGATTTCTCCCATCTTGAAGGCCGAATACAACTTTATCCTCATTGGTATGTGACATAATGAAAGCACTCAAGTAAAGTTACCTTCTAGTCACGTAGGTTGTAAAAGGCACAAAAGGGCTCATGTCCAGGTCTCTGATGCCAGAGATGTTACACCTACAGCCCCTGGGCAGAGGATGCTTCTAGGACGTTCTTACCTTTACACTGGTTTAACTGTAGATCAGACAGTCTGATCTGGTCTTTCTGGAAGTGAAACCTTCTCTATGGTAGTGACATCGTCTCTGTAGTAGTAGCACCTTCCCTATGATGGAGATGCAGGATACATCATAGAGAGCTATGATGGTGGCACCGTCTAGGTGATGGTGGTGCCCTGCCTGTGATGGTGCCGCTCACTCTGACAGTGTCGCTCGGTTTGGGGTTTTCCCATTCTCTCTGACTGCTCCTACCGGCTGTCTTGCAGTGTTCTGTATGTGTTTTGTTCCATGAAACAATATTGGTGTTTTGCCCAAGCCCTTCTAGTGTCACCCTGGTCTTTGTGACCTTGGACATGAAGGTACCTAGCAGATCGCCGTCTATTTCTCCCCCTCCCCTCAAAATGTCTGTATCTGTAGCTAATTTTAGACAGCTCCACTTATATAACCCACGAACACCTGAGACTGCATGTCTAAAGGAAAATTATTCTACCCCATATGTCATATTTGAATGAGTGGATAAAATAACTGAAATCCGCCTTGTGTCTGCCACCACAAGTATTGCCGTTGGAGATGAAGTATGGAGGTGGAGAAGACTTACACACCTTGCTGAATTATGCAGGAGGGCATCTCCCCAAACTGACTGTGCCTGTGAAAATCCCTTAAGAAGTTAAATTCCTCAGCCGGGCGTAGAGGCTTATTTCAGAAGGCAAGAGTCTGAGGCAGGGAGATTGGTGCATTGGAGACCAGCTTAAGATACAGATTCAGAGCCTGCCTCACACAAACACGAAACTTCCTTCAAATGAGCAGCCTGCTCGCCCTGCCCGCCCACCACTACTTCCCTTTAGTTATTCTTTCCTCTTGTATTGGGACAGGATTTTGCTATGTAGCTTTGTCAGACTGGAACTCACTAGGCAGACCAGTCTGGCCTCCAATACAGAGATCCGACTGCCTCTGTTCCCCACCACTGGGGACTAAAGATGCCCCCATTTCCTCCCCTGCCCCATATTGTTCTCTTGATTGCACCCTCCTCTCAGTGGTCTTGTGTCCACTTTACTACTGTAGGAATTTGCTTGTGTGTTTGTCTCCCACACCCTTTTCCTTTCCCTGTGCAATTCCATAAAGACCAGACTGGAGTCTGTTTGATTGACCAGCAAGTGTCCAGGCCATTACAGAAGGACTAGCAGAGCAGTGGGTTGCATATGAGAATTAACCTGGAAGAACTTCAGAGAATTAATTGCCTTTAAGATTGTTCTTCCAGCCGGGCGGTGGTGGCGCACACCTTTAATCACAGCACTCGGCAGGCGGAGGCAGGCGGATCTCTGTGAGTTCGAGGCCAGCCTGGTCTACAGAGCGAGTTTCAAGACAGGCTCGAAAGCTACACAGAGAAACCTTGTCTTGAAAAACAAAACAAACAAACAAACAAACAAAGATTTTTCTTGTAAACTGACCCGGGAGGACACTTTGATCTGTGTACTGAATACTATGAGATCTACTCACAAGCTGCAAGTCTTACTAATATAACAGAAGAGCTTTATCTTCCCTTCAGAATAACAGTCCAGTACAGCTGGTACTAACAGTTGTGTCTAGTTATCTTAGTAAACTGGACATATAAAAACAGTGCCTTGCCCCAAACACAGAGCAAGCAGTGTTGAAGCAGGCTGTCTTGGACTGCTTCTCTGGGTTCCTCTGACACAGGCAAACACTACCTCTGGATGCGGCGGCAGCGGCGTGGGCACTCACCGTGCCGGTATGGTATCCTGAGTGCTTTTAGATCCGTGCTGAAAACAAGCATGTGGACGATGCAAACCAGATTACTCTGTTAGAAATAATATCCTTCTTATCAATAACATACATAAATGCATACAAATGACTTTCTAGCTCAAAACCATAGACAAGTCATCCCACTAGGCAGACGTGAGATGAGACATGTGAAAACATGAACTCTCATTGAAAGTCTTCAGTGCTTAGGACAGAATCCTTTCCAGCAGCAGATACAGGTGTTGTGGTGGAAATCATGGAGACCTTTGCCCAGAGAGTTGATAGAAGTCAAGCACCCAGGCTTCCAAGGTGATTTCTGTATTACATTCACATAGTCATGGCCTGTGAAGAAAACAAAGTCAGGCCTCGTCTCCGTAGGAAATGGTGCATTGGGGCTGACATGGAGCCGGGCACTGTTTTCTGGGCTGGGCTTCCCTGCAGAGGGTGGTGCTCTCAATTGCAAAGGCAAGTCTGCTATGGGCCAGAAGCAGTCTGGTCACACCCATGTCCCCTGCCCTTGCTGCTCCTCTGTCCAGAGCATTAGTCCCTCACTGGCTTTGTCGCAGAAACCACTTCCTCTCCACACCCGCTCTGAGGCCTCTCCCTCAATACCACTGAGAAGGGTCTTTAGAATACAAGTCTGATCGTTCATTTGTTTCTTTACAACTCATCCATGAGTCCTCCATTTCCTTCAGGTTGAGCTCTTAGCTCCCAGATGTAGCATGCCAGACATAACATGATGAGCTACTTTTGAAAATATATATTGTTATTCCAAGAACTTCATAGAGTGTATTTTGATCATACCCCACGCCTCCTCCTGTTGTTTTAAGTATTGGAACTAAATCCAGGACCTGAGGTGTGCCAGGCAAGAGCTCCGTCACGGAGCTATATCCCACCCCTTTGTTTTTTATTTTCAGGTGAGGTCTCACTAGTGTTCCAGGCAGGCCTTGAACTTGCCGCACCCCACGTTGACTTTGAACTTGCTGTCCTTCTAAGGGAACTTCCTAAATAGCTGAGGTTACAGCCTGTACTGCCAGGCTCAGCATGCTAAGAGCCCTTTTCAGCAATCACCTTGGCCTCTCATTCCCCCTCCAAAGTAACTCTGGACACCATTCCCTTCTTCCTGTCTCAGTTTTACGCCTTTGGTTACCTCAGACCTTGTGTCCTAGACGCCGTTTATTTCTCCTTCTCGAGTGTAATCGCTGAGCCCCTGGAGAATGTACTAAATGAGGAAGAATGATGAATAGGGTCATTAGGTGAGAGGGCCGCTATGGGGCCGAGAAGAAATGATGGTTATAGAGATGTCAGTAAATACAGGACTGTGTAGTGTGTGATGCAGATGCTAGTGTTAGGAGCTGGGTTGAAGGAGCCTTCTCCTCAGCAGGCTGTGACTGGGTGTTCTGGAGCCTCTGCTCTGTCGACACAGTAGCTAGCTTCCAGTTCTGTGGACGTTGAGGTCTGGGCCTTCCTGTGGGCTTTCCACCTCTGTGCCCATCCCCCTCTTCCGCGGCAGCAAGTGTTCCTGCCGGGGTGCAGGTTGGTTGATGGGGAACACAGACGGTGTGCACTCTGTTCACTCACCCACCTCCCCTGGTGCCCCTTTCCTTCTCCACCAAATGTTGACAGGTAAATAAACCTCTGCTGAGGTTCTGGTTTGACTGCCTGAGGGGATGGCGTGGCCTCCATTCATGTGCGGGTTACATATTCTGGTCGATGCATTGTTAGCAGAGAAAGCATTCTCACAAAAGTTTCAACATTAATGTTTGAAGAATGTGTCTATCACTTTCAGTGTCCTAGTCTTTTTTGTTTATTTGGTTGACTGGAACATGGCACAGTACTTAAGCCTCGTTTGTCTTGAACTGAGGGACACTAGTGTTCATTTTCAAACTCAACTCTGCTTCTTCTCAAGACTATCTGGGACATTTTTAATTTTCCCTACTTATGTAAATGACTTTGTTCTTCCCAAACAAAATAGTCCCAATACAGGAAGCAAAAAGAGTAGGGGGCTTCCTGATCCCACGTGTTTACTATCCTTAGTGATTCTCTGACCAGATTTTCTGGGGTGAGGGCACGTGGGGAGGGGGATTGTGCTTATGAGAGGACAGGTCGTGCATACACCATTACTGTCCTTCACATCCACTTAATACATGAGGAGCATCCTTTTCTGTCAATAGGTAGCTCTTCACACATCAGCTCTGCACAGTCCCAGCATCCCATGGAGGACTCTTTGGCTGGTGTCCAGTTTACCAGTGCTGAACCACTGTGACACAGCTCTTTTCCTTGCCTGGTTAAATTCCCGCTGTGATGTAACTTCAGTTCCCAGGAGAAGATTTAGTCACTGAAGGTAGGCTTATCATTAGTTTTAATGTCTTCCCACACTATTAAATCGATACTGGGTACTCCGTCATTTAAAAATCATTTTTGTTTCATTATGCAAAAATTGGTTTCCCGTAGTCTTCTAACTTGTTTGGTTAGCTCAAAGTTATTTTGACCCTAGAATTATGCAAATGTAGTTATGACAAATAGCCACACTACTTAAAGGTGTTCATCTCACCTTAGATAAAATGGACGTCAGTATTTGCTGCTCTAACATTATATTAGTAGGTTCCTGCCTTCATCTCCATTGAGAAATGTTATAAAAAAAAAATATTTATAGCACTGTGGTCCAAGTAAGGAGAAACTACATTGTCTGCTGCTAAAATGTCACATTTGTGTGGCTCGTATTGGTCTGAAATACAAGGTAAAATTTGAGCTTTTGACAGCATAATTAAAGGATGTTTTAAAACACATAAAAAGTACTTCCCTGGAGCTTGAGGGTCACTGGTTCACACACAGGTTGTTCTGTCCGTAGTCTGGGGTCTCTTCATTTCTCTTACCTGTAAGAAAACCAGTTTCTCGATCCAAACCTTAACTGGGGTGATGGAGATTGGAGAGACAGGAGACAGTTGCTGCGGCTCTGGGTTCCAGACCTGCTACTGGATCTGGCTGGCTTGTCCCCATTCATGTGGTTGCTGCCGTGAACGCATTTTTCAGGCTGTCTTCAAATGACACTCATCTTTTTAACTTTACCATCGAGACACTGTCACTCTTGCCGAAAGTTAGTGTCCCTCCCTGTAGGATATTTAAACTGGTGAGTCTGTTGTATCATAGTTATGCTGTATTGTATCATAGCTTAATTTAGTTTTATATGATAACATCACATCCAAAAAAATAGAATAAATGTTAGACCAACGAATTAAACTTATTGAGTGGAACACTTGAACATGTAGGTTTATTTGAGAAAACTGAATTGTTGGCTTAAAACCTTGTATGGTAGCCGGGCGGTGGTGGCGCATGCCTTTAAACCTAGCACTTGGGAGGCAGAGGCAGAGAGGCAGGCGGATCTCTGTGAGTTCGAGGCCAGCCTGGGCTACAGAGCGAGTTCCAGGAAAGGTGCAAAGCTATACATAGAAACCCTGTCTCAAAAAAACCCCCCCAAAAAAAGAAAAAAAAAACCTTGTATGGTGTAATTTTATTTAATTGTGCCCCTTTCAGTTTGGGGTGTTTTAATGTACTTGGGAAACAGACCTAGTCTTTTTTGATTCTGTGTGGTTACAAACTTAAGTGTCCTTCATTACACTGAGGGAAAAGATGGTGGGGCTTCCAGTCATGTCGCCCGCCCTTCATCCTAATCCCCTTTATCAGTTGTCTGTAGACAGCCACCCCGTCCTAGTCAGTAGTCTGAGGCGTCGTTAAATTTCAATGAACTAAAATGAAACCAAATTCCAAGTTGAGTTCCTGGGTCACACTAACCTCATTTCTGATATTAAATATCCATGTGGCAGGGGTTTGCAGTATTTAATAGCTTAGATAGAGCATACACATCATCACAGACAGCTCCCTGGTTAAAAAAGCAGGTATACAAATTAGAGAGTAGAATCGAGTGTGAGTTTTTGTACTCTCTTAGTAATAAACAGTTGTTATGTAGGTGTGTTTTCCCAACTTTCCAACTGTTAGAATGGGAAAGTGGAACCCACCAGGAGAGGGGTGTTCTTGTTTGCTTTGTTTTTGAAATCATTTGTAATTTATACACACTGTCAATCCATAAACTCACTTCTACCGTGGCTTCTCTGTTATTTGACTGATGTTGAGGTTTATATTTTAACATAACTTCTTTGAACTCTTGGCTTACTGAAGTTTTCCCTTATAATTCGTTTATTGAAGTAAGCTGATTTGATTACCTGCTTAATCCTCTTAACACACAAAACCCTTAGCCTTGCATAACCAGCCCTGAGCTGAAATCTGGTGCCTTGTAAGACCACCTGTTGTGTGTCTTTCTTAAGTTGACGGTTCTCAAATATGGGAAAGTCAGGGAGCCCATCTGTGTGCTGGCTTAATGTGATCGCCAGTAGTCCCATCTGCTACCCAGTGCAGAAATACCCCATTGCCTTGTTTTCAAACGCTGTGTCAGAACCTTGAACATGGCAGACTTGGTTGTCGTCTAAGTGGCACTTGAGTTAGCTAACGTGTGAGGTAAAAGAATAGGATTCTCCTTTATCTCAGCATTCCTGCAGGCACAGGGAGCAACTAGTAAAGCTTCCTAAGGAGGAACCTAGCCTGTGGAATTTAGGAAGGACCTATTCAGCTCCATGCCTGCCTTCCCACTGTTACTTCCATGTCTAAGCAGGACAGGACAGACAACCTAAACTTCCACTTACGGCGAGCTTGGCAACAATGAAATGGTTGTGTCCTTTTGAACCATAGCTGGCCTTCTGCTTGCTGAACAAATGCGTAGTAGTATAGTTAGAGTGGGTGTGCCCAAGCCTTGTTCTAACCAATCAATCCAGACAAATACCACTGCGGTTGTAACACGCATTGAGGCGGGCTGACCTGGCTTCAGAGCCTCTGAGGTCACAAATAGGCATGAATCCATTCAGGCGTTGGTAAGGACTGTTTGGGTTCTAAGAACACATTCTCTGTTCTCAAGGTAGTTGCCCCCCCTGTATATTAGCCAGTGGCTGAGAGACTTGATTTAATAGCGACCAAGAACTCGAGAATTGTATATGAACGTAATGTTCTGTTTTGTTTGTTTCCTCTCTCTAAGACACTGGAGACCAAACAAAAGTTGTGTAATGGACCCATTTAGTGCGCCATCCCTTCTACTGAAGGGGCTGCTTTTCTGTTCTGTTTATCAAAAGTGGTCATCTGCTCCTCAAGTGGACTTCCATTCATTTTAATTTTCTCTAATGGAACAGTGTGTATGTCCAGTCATCGTTATAATTAACAATTGCTTAAACAAACATGACATTACTTAACATGTGCAAGTATTTCTACTCTCCTAGCAACCAAGGTAAAATCATCGAAAGGAAACACTTTAAATCCTGGAAAATTTTCTAAACGGGGCACAATGTGAATCTCCATTAAAAAAAATTTTTTTTGGAAGCAACACTACTTATTACATGAATTACTGCACAAATAATTGTCTTATTTTAAGATGATGTGCTTAAATTCTTCTTTTTTTAAGGTCTATTTATTTATTATGTATACTGTATTCTGTCTGCATGTGTCCTTGCAGGCCAGAAGAGGGCACCAGATCTCATTACAGGTGGTTGTGAAGCCACCATGTGGTTGCTGAGAATTGAACTCAGGACCTCTAGAAGAGTAGTCAGTGCTCTTAACTGCTGAGCCATCTCTCCAGCCCCATATATGCTTAAATTCTTAAAGTATTTTACTGAATGTTAATAACCTGGAGCCTTAAGTCATAAGGCTTGCTTGATTAAGAAAAAAAAAATCCTACAGTCTTGCCGATAGGAAAACCCTCAAAACCAGAACAGGGTCTAGTTGATAACTAAATGTCCACCAGGTAGTCAGGTAATGTAATCGAAGAACACGTGAAGTAAAGCTGTGTGGCGTCAGTGCGGACCGTGTGCAAGACCATGTTTCTTGACAAGACCCACTAGTAAACTGCTTAGTTGATTCACTACTAGTTAATCACACATATGATCTACAAGAAGTTAGGATGGATGGGATGAGAAGTACAACTTTTTAAAGAGTTTTGGCAGTTATGGCTTTTAAAAAATGACTTTCGGAGTTTCATCTCTTCTAGGAAGAAGCATTTTAGTCCCACAGTAAGCAGGTGAAATAAAAGCCCAGGGATAGCCTCAATTTTAAGAATTAGCGTGGCAGTTATACATAAATATTCATGTTTGATTAGTTGTTGCCCCTCTGGGGGCGTTGATAGGCGACTTTATTTTAAAGAGAGAATTAAAGAATGTAATTGTGAGGACAACCTGCCAGGTGGGTGATCCGGAGAGTTTTCAGAACATGGAAGAAAGGTTTAAGTAAAAGCTCTGTGTTCTGGTTTATTTCCTGTGGCTGGGGTGGGACACTTTGTCAGCTGTGTCAGGGTGACAGCCGGAACTATGACAGCCCATCCCTTGTTAACTCTGACACACCACTCTAAACCATAACCTTTCCTTTCCAATTTGTCCCTAAGGTCCCACTGCTAATATTAGACATAAAATACAGTACAGCCTTAAAAGTCTCAACAGTCTTTAAAAAATTCTATCATTTAAAAGTTCAGTTTCTCTTTACAATTAAAAAACCTCTTGTTTGGGCTCCTGGAAAATCCAGAGTAAGTTAAATATTTTATTACTCTAAGAGGAAAGAACCAGGGCATATTGCTATTATAAATTGAGATACATTTTTTTTCTATATTAAAAATTGTATGAAGTAGTCCTGGTATTATTATTTTACTTTTTTGTTTGCTATTGCATGGGATAGTTAATGTATGTTCACAAATATTTTCAAATTGAATTTTAAAATTTAGTGAGGTTAAAGTTTTGTTATAATTTAACCAAAAACTAAATTGCTATTTAAAATACATAATGAAGTAAACTCTGTGATCTTCTTGGCAGACTGATATCATGGGAACCTATTTGTATTAGTGCCACACACACTACTTCCTTAGATGGTCAGCCCTCTAGACTCAAGTGTAGGAATGACTTCACAGACAGATGCCCTTAAGTGACCTCTGAGTAAGCTGCCCGAACTGCCTCCTACCCTTTAAGTAAGATGGGTTAAACTGCAGTGATTTGTCTGTACGTGACAGGTGGTAAAGTAAGGCTTTTATTGTTGCTGCTGCTGCTTTTCACATATTCTTGTAACTTTCCCTGATGTCTTTAACTACCTCTTATTACATAACAGACACTAAGGCTGGGGATGCCTATGAGTAAGCTAGATAATGACCCCTTTCTACACAGAACTCACCTGGCAAGAAATAAAAGCCAGTGAAGAGGCAGTTGTAAAAAATCTTGTGTATTAAACCAACCTAGGTGTGTTGGGTAGAGAAGACTTCTCAGAGGAAGTGAGGACCAGATAGAAGATGTGGATAATGGCCCAGGTTTGCAATGGATGAGTAGCAGAAGGTCTGAGCATGGGGCAGGAGCGGCTCAGGAGCAGTGTTTCACATTCTTGACTGGTCAGTGGCTCCCACACTCACAGTGTGTTCTGAGTGTTAAGAGTGGAAGCCGGGGAGATTCATTTCAACATGATGAACTCTAGGAGCCGATAGCGCCATCTGAGAGCAAGAGTTGTAGGTTCTCAAAAGCATGCATGCGGCGTGTGGAGCTGTTAGGCTACCCAGCATGAGACCTGGACAAAGTCCCAGTGTCAGGTAGCATGGCACTTTGATTTCTTACTTTATGCTGCTGAAATACAAATGTTACATTCTCTTACCAGAGTTTCAATTCATAAAATTACAGTTTGAGCTTTTCAAGTTAGGAGGGCATAAGGAATGTAACTTTTCCCTTGAAATGTGGTTTTTGGTTTTAGGTTTTTTGGGTTTTTTTTTTAACCTAGCACCTTAGTGGCTTTCCTTACTCCATTTTCACACATATTTAGACTGAATCTTTCTGGCAGGCATTCATTTAAAACTGCACATGCCTGATTTACCTTCAGTATGGAAGGAGAACTGTTTGACTTCCAATAACATGTATTGAATTATAAAAATGCATGACTATTTTGAAAAAAAATGTTTTGAATTTGAAAATGTATCCTATATTTTAAAAAGCTTCACTAAGAAAACTAGGAGCTATAAAAGGGCAGTCAAAATATTTCCATTATTTCTAGTATGTCATGAATACTTGTGAGTTGAATTTAGACTGGTTAATGGGCTTAGTGCTGCATGAGTAATAATTGTGTATAATTCATTTCTTCTAGAAGATAAAAATGACCTTGATAAGTTAAGTATAAAATTAAACTGAAAAGTGTAGACATTTTGATTTTCTTACAAAATAAATTGAAACAATTGTTTGCATTTGTAAGACTTTAATGTTTGTATATTTATAAATTATATATATATATATATATATATATATATATATTCTAATTCTGGTGTATATCTTCCAAGTCAAACCATAACTCATTAGTGAAGTCCCATAGACCCTCAGACATTACAGGATTATTGTCATTGCTCTTAGTTACCCTCCAGAACTTGATGGTAAGACCCTGCTGCTAAAGAGGACACATACTTGTGTCCCAGAATATGGTAACATCAGTCTGGTCCCGCCCTGTATGTTCCCTCCCCACTGGCTATCACCGCAGTGCCAGAAGGTACTATGCACTAGAAGGAGGAGAGAAATGGTCTTGTCCAGCTGTGAAGACTGACTGGCCAAGCAAGATATGCTCACTGGTCAACAGTGGCCACAATGTTAAGTAGTAACCAGTCATTTTTCTGCTATAAGTTAAGGCCAGTTCTATAAAACAAAACTCATGCCTAGCACCAAAACTCAGATCTGGGCCAAGAACTGGTGGCTGGGTAGGAATAGTGCCGAGGAACAGGGGAGGAACTGGGGAAGAGGGGATAAGGCATGAGAATAGGTTTGATAATAGACTTTTTCAAAACAATTTTCTTAATATGATTAACATATGTTGTTGGGGGGAAAAAGCTTTCTGGGGTACACGTGTTTGTAGTGTATGTAATTGTGTTCTTTTGTGAGGGTACACATGAATGCAGATTCATGTGTGCATCAAGTGGAATCCTGAGGTTGATGCTGGGTATCTTCAGGGATCACTCTCTACTTTATTTACCGAGGCCAGAGCTCAGTGTGTGCTTTATGTATGTACTTTATGAAGACTAGTGATTGCTGGGAACAATAGTGTGTGCTTTTAGATTGTATCCACTAATATGCCACTGGACCGAGACTCAAACCGAATCATTAAAGTTTTCGAAAGTCTTTGCTAGGCATAAAAATATTACTGTTGAGCCAGGCGGTGGTGGCTCACACCTTTAATCCCTGCACTCGGGAGGCAGAGCCAGGTGGATCTCTGTGAGTTCAAGGCCAGCCTGGTCTACAGAGTGAGATCCAGGACAGGCACCAAAACTACACAGAGAAACCCTGTCTCAAAAAAAAAAAAAAAAAAAAAAAACGGAAAAATATATATATATATATATATATATATATATATATATATATATATATATATATTGTTGAGCTGGAGCTATGGCTCAGTAAAGTAAAGCCCCTGCTGTGTTAGCATGGGCCCTGACTCTGATCCCTAGAATGCAGGCCAGGATAGGCAGAGCGGTGTCTAGGGGGGCTCATTGACCAGACCACCTAACTAAGTCACTGAGTTTCAAGTTCAGTAAGGACTCTGTCTCAAGAAATAAAGGTGGAGAGCAGGCCAGGAGAGACACACTTTGTTGACCTTGGGCCTCCACACATACATCAGCCTGTGTGAACACACATATACATGTAAATGCACACATACACATCTAAGTGCACACATACTGTAAATGAATAAAAACATTTTGAATAGAAAGCTAAATGGAAACACAGATTAGGCTACATTTCGTATTATCGGTGTCAATATTTAACATTTTTCTCTAATTTGCAGATGAGTTCTATCAAGAATTCACTAAGATTCATTTGTGTTTAAAGTAATGTTTTATTAAGAAAATCTGAATATTTTTTGAGTTTTCATTCTGTCTTCTTTTCATTTTAGGAGTACGAAAATCTAGTCTTTTACACACCAAATCACTGAGAGGCCATAAAGACTGCTTTGAAAAATATCATTTAATTGCAAACCAGGATTGTTCTCGATCCAAGCTTTCCAAAAGTACCTATGAAGGCGTTAAAACCATTCTGAGTAAGAAGATAAACTGGATTGTACAGTATGCACAAAATAAGGATATGGACTTGGATCCCGAGTGTTCCAAAAATACCCAACATCACCTGTTTAATTTCAGGCATAAGCCAGATAAGAAATTGCTCCCACAGTTTGACTCTCAGGTGCCAAAGTACTCTGCCCAAGGGATCGCTGGGAACACGGGTGCCATCTCGAGCTACACACAAAGGATTTTGGAGCAGGGGGAAAATACAGACTATGGGCTTGCTCTATTGCAAGGCTCCGATGCACTGTGGCCTCACAAACACAACCAGGCGCAGAAGAAAGAAGAGATGAGCTCCGGTCCAGAGGCAGCTGTCCCGCCCCAGAATCCTCATTACAGCAGAGAGCAGCGTAAGCAGTGTGGGAGGAAGAAGGGCGGAGCGGAGACTGTGTGGTTTGTTCGTGTTGGGGGGCTGGGGGTAGTTGGTTTTGGTTGGTTTGATTTTCTGTGTGTGTGTGTGTAGAATTATAGATTTGGTGAACATAATATTTAAGTGACAGATGGCACCTCAGTGAATGTGAGATGTCTTAAAAACTTCTCTGGAATGCTCTTGAGTATGTGTTCTATACTGACTTTCATTGGCACCATTATTTCTTCAGCCATTTTTAGTGACCAAATGGAATGGAATCAGCAGACTGAATTGGAAGTTCAGGGTTCCCACTGTTTATGTAACTAGAGCGATTGGCCAGTATACATTGCCATGTTGCTAACCCTTAATAGACTAGTTGGCCAGGAGCCCAACTTAAACATCTGACAGTGTACTAAAGGGTAGAAGTTAATGTGGGCATTTATTTTAAAATTTTAAATGACTTCTTTGGCCTGCACCATTTCCATAAAATCTCACTGGGGTGATTTTAATTGGCTTGAATTATTTTAGCTCCAAAGAGACCTTGACTATGTCTTTAGACAAGTTCTTAATTCTTCATGTAAAGGTTGTTTTACTAGATAGACATTTCACAGTACTTTAAAGTAGTGTTTTAAAACCCCAGGTCGTGACTTATCCAGAGCTTAATCAGAGTCAGTGTGAACAGGCAGAGACTAGTACTTCTGAAAACTGAAAGAGAAGATAGCAGAATCCAACAGTCTGATGACGTTCCCTTCCTTTTCAAACTCTTGTTTCCTGTGGATGATGGAGGTAGTGACATAGAAAACATGTTCCTTAAGGGTTTTGTGGTTAGAATGTGCTACACTTTAAGAACCGATGATGGAGACCTGGGGTTCTGTTGGAAGTTGTATTGGGAATGAGCTGCACATTCTTTGCCGAAGACACTGACAGAAACTCACTTTCCGAGGTTGTCTGTGGTAACAATGAATGTATTTCATGTTTCAGTGAATTCAATGACTCTTGAGGAAGTAGAAGAACTGAACACAAGGCTCCAACAGCAAATCCAGGGTAAAGAATCGCCCTCAGTGCTTTTTGTTGTGTGTGAAAATGTTACTACAAAATATCCCCAGGGATTGGACATTGTTAGCTTTCACATTATTTAAATTTAGAAAATTAAGATAGACCTGTTGAGGATTCTGAGGCAAACAGTAAGGGAAAGTTTCGTTGGGACCGTCAGGAAAAATAATCTAAGTAGAAGGGAGACTGCAGCTAACTTCTGCCTCTTGCCATCCTTGACTTCACTGTGAACCACTCACCATGACAGGTACCCTGGGCTATGCATCCTGGTAGTTCCTGAAGGCAGTCGTAATATCCCTGGTTATCTCTATAAACTATGAACCATTTGAAACAACACATAAAAATAGTGAAGTAAGTATAGTGACCACTGCCTGTCGTTATCAGCATCAACTGTTACTAAAACATGGCTGTGTTTTCCTTACCACCTGTTTCCATTCCTCTCGTCCCACGTTAGCCACCGGCATGGAATATTTTGAGAACCCTAACAATGTATTGTTTTGTTCATAAATACATCAGGGTTTTATTAAAAATAAAAATAAAACTCAGTCATACCCTCACTATCGGGTCTTCAAAAGAAACCACAGAATTGATTCTGTAGCATCGTCACAGACATCAGCACCTACAGTATTCCCATCCCCACTGTCTCTTGCTCCAGCTCTTCCCACTAAGGTGAGGCAGTTAGCTGCATGTTGGAGACCTCTAAGTTGCTTACAGATATGATGCATTCGGTCAGCAGCAGACTTAATTGCAAAACCTGAAAACAATAAACTAACACGGGTAATCCCAGTTGACATTGGTTAAGTACTTACTTGCGTTCTTTACACGTAGGATGTCATTTATCTCTCACAGTGTCCCTGTGAGCTGCTGGCCATTAGTATTGAATTTATCCATAAAAGGATATTCAAGGAGAAGTTTAGATGACTTACCTGGAGCACATACATACATGATCATAGGAGCCAGGATTTTGAAAATCCAGGGAATCTGTTCCAAGCCTCTTGGAGGAGTTTCTGGACTTGGATATTAATGAGCATTTCTCTGACAAGTCATTATATATTGATTGAACCTACTTGTAGGTTAAAATGGATAAGAGGCTCAAATGGTGGCCACTGTTTCTGTGTTGTATACTGTAGTCTTTCTTAAGTTGCACTTGATGGAGAGGAGACAGCATCTCAGTTGTCTACACGAAATACCATAGAATGATCCCCACTGATAGGCTGCAGAGAAAACAGCTGTTTTCCTTGGTATCAAATGAATTTCCTGTAAATCCTGAGATTTACCCAATGCATGGTACCTCTGTTACTTCAAACAGAAGTCTCAGGGTTAGCTCCCTTTTCCCTAACACTGAAACTGCCTTTGAAATCCTCACAGGAGTTTTTGAAGAGTTAACTCACCAAGTGCAAGAAAAAGACTCTCTGGCATCAGAGCTCCATGTCCGCCATGTTGCCATCGAGCAGCTTCTCAAGAACTACTCCAAGTTACCATGCCTGCAAGTTGGCCGGGCAGGAACGAGGTCACACCTGCCCATAAACAACTGAACTGAACGTAGTTCCTGTGCTTCACCCTGCTGGTCTGCCAAGCATGTGTACCTAGAAAATGTTTGAAGAAAGTTACGGTCCATTTTTATGGTTGTTGTACTTGCAAAACATAAGATAATACTTATTATCTTTACCTAATAAAGCGGATCACTCTAGTCTAGGGTTAATCATTTGGCTTCATTTGGGGACTTTTTCTTATAATTACTCAATGCCCCTCCCTAACTTTTACCATGTGTGACTACTTAAATATACTGTTACAGTGTGTTTTTATTGGACATTTTCTATTGTAACTCAGCTGTCAAAACAATAGAAGCCTAATAAGGTCTTACGTTAGTCTAAACTGCTAGAGATAATTTTTAAGAGGGAAGTAGAATTCATAATATCACCTTATTTATGAGCAATATTTTAATATAAAATTTTATATATAAAATTGCTATTTTGGGTATTTTTCATTGTCTTTATAAATGTGTATTTGAATGGCCATGTGTATTTGCACTTCCATGTGTGAATATGTTCACCCATATGAAGATCACTGCATTTGGGGGATACAGTGTTTTTATAACTGTTACCTTTCTTTCCAAAGATAAATGTGTTTTGGATAGTATTTGGAGAAGCAGTCTGCCAAGTTGAGCTATCTTAAATACTAACAGCATTTGAAAGTGAAATTAATCACTCTTTAAAGCAAATATCCAAGGAAATAAAGCACATTATTGTTTTCTAATGAAAGCAATTGTGAGTTAGCTTAGGAAGAAAATACTATTCTGGATCTTGTGTGTCAGTCTCCATAAAAGTAGATGCCCCACTCGACTTCTTAACTCTCCTGTCTTTCTTTGCTGTGTTAGGTTTTGGGTAAAGTAAATCAGCTCTCAGCCCTGAGTCCAGTGTACTGAAATTAGTCCTCAAAAAAAAAAAAAAAAAGAGAAAAAGAAAAGAAAAAGATTACCAGGACCAAAAAAAAAAAAAAAAAAAAAAAAAAAAAAAATCAACAATTCAATAAAATAAGCCCATTTTTAAAAAGTTATTATAAGCTACTTAAGTTCTAGATTCTTAACTAATAAATTACCTCAAGAAGCTAGATAAGATTTAATGACATAATAAAGGTTATGATCAATCCAAATTAAGATGGGCTCTAGATTGGTTTTAACTGATGCTTAGAGTGTATTTGTGTGGTAGGTCTAAGGAAAGACAGCCCATTGGCTTGGCAGCTACATGCCTGGAGATGATTTCTGCCTTGACCTTGGCACTCTATCTGGGCAAGGGTCAGACTTTAATGTTGAACACAAATAGTATTTGACTAAGCAAAGAAATGCTTCCCTGTAGGAAAAGCACCTTTCCCTAATGCTAAGATGTGTTCAGTTGGCCTGGGTTTGTGCATGGGTTGTGATAGCCATTGTTTTTGCTCTTTCCTTACTAAACTGAACCTTGGGGCTTTTTGGAGGGAATTTTTGAAAACAATACTTTTTAGTTTCAGTTTTTTGAATCATCCAAAATGAATTTCAAATCTGAAGAGTGGAGATGAATGCATTGCCTTAGTTTTGATAAGCTTTAAATTGAATGTGTGCAATATGGAAGTATCCACATTTACAAGCTGGGTAGAGACATGTCCTGATTATGCCAGTAAGTATTTTAGTGCTTCGTTGTTATGGTTACATTTTCAAGTTTGACTGTACTCCTGCTTGGCATAACTCATTAAGAATGTTAGCAGCCAGGGTATTGCACACATTTGGGCTTCTTTCTTGATGATGTAAAGGCAGTCAGGGCAGCCATAGGAGTCTAGGGTACTTCATATTTGGTATGTGCAGTACTTAGTGTATTTCTATAATAGAAGACATATGGTGCAGTCCTAAATACCAGTGTTATCCAAAGAAAACGTTTGCTGATCTCTTTAAAGAATTTCCTGGCAAACATTTAGTTTACTAATGCGTTTGGACTGACTGGGATTTTCCCGAATACTAAGGTCTTAACTGGGACCTCCCATTCATTTCATTTAGATATTTCACCTGAAACGTCAAAGGAATGGTGCTCCTACGTCTCTATCTGGTGCTCATTCACACGAATTGTGTTGGCGTACAGTATTTCATAGAGTTGACCCACCAGTTATTTGTTGTAGTTGGTTTTGTTGGTGGTGGTGGTTGTTTGTTTGTTTGTTTGTTTGTTTGTTTGTTTTGAGACGGGGTCTTGCTATATAGCTCTGGCTGGCCTACAATTCTCTAGGCCAGGCTGACCTGAACTTTGTGACAGTTCTGCCTCAGGAGGAGATACAGCGCTGTGATTGAGGTGTGTATCCTACACCTATACCTAGCTTCACCTGCTCTCCTGATTGAATATGCAATTATTGTATGTGTACAAATAAGATGGAGTCAGGGTTGAATTACAGTTTAGGGAAATAGGAACTATCACAAACACTGGTTCCCGTATTTGCTTCTTTCTAAATCGTCTGTATGTTTTGAGAAAGTTCAGAAGAAACTCTCCCTCATGAGTTCACTTTTTAAAAATAACAGAAGACAGACGGTTAGTGAGCCCTTCCATTTCCGAGTTTCTGTGAGTGTGAGGCATGAAGGAAAATGTTGTCATACTCGATTTCATAGCTAAACAAGATGAAGAGTTTTAAAATCAGAAGTCAAACGTGATTTTAGCATCATTTTTGTCTTTAAAGATTGGTGTTCTTATGTGCCTGGCATACATCAGGCCCTGGTAAATATACACAGGGTTTGGTTTGGGTTTTATTATGTTGCTCAGGCTGGCCTCAAACTTAGCATCGATCTTACTGAATGCTGGGGTTCAACACACACTGCCATGCCTGGCTTAAATTTTTTGTATTGTCCCACCTTGTAACGTTTCTCTTGAGATTACTGTCTTATCCTTTGATTCTAGTATAAGTTTCTAAATTAGCTATTTGGAAAAGGCATTCACTTGCGACACAATGCCCGTGAGCCCAACAGTCGATTCGTTTTATTGTGTGATTCTTGTATGCAGTATTGGAGTAAAGAGAAGTCCTTAGGTTTCTAAGCTACATGTTCATTTCACCATAAAGTGCCCATTTTTAGAAACATGTAAGGATTATTTTTCAAAATGTGTTCATGTTGGCAAGTGATTTCAGAAACACAGTTGAAGTATATTCTGTTACCATTTGGTAGGTAGTTTATGATTCCTTGGTTTTGTGTTGTATCTGATCTGCTGTTGAAAATGGCTTTTACCTTTCTAGTTTGTTTATATAATACATTTATCTTGGTGTTTATACTGCTGAGGCCTGTTAGGGGTTTTTTGGTTCATTTTTAAAGTAATTAATTTGATTCATTTGTATTGATGTTTACCAGTTTGGGTTTTATTTTGTTTCTTTTCAAGAGAAATCGTGTTCCTTGTTAACATTGTATGTAGCACATACAACGTGTGCGTTCCAAACTTAAGCAGGCATTTTAAAGATCTATGTAGCTTTTTGGAGGGTTTAGATTTGTGACCATGAAAAGTAATTACATGTACATGAGATACTTTAATGGTAGAGTATATTGATGCTTTTATTTTTTTTTTAACTTTCTTGCCAGTTCATTTACTGACAAATGTTACTATTGTTCATGCTAAAGCAAGATGTGTGAATATTTTAAAACTTCATAAGTATAAAAATTTTATATACTGTCTATTAAGATAAGACTTTAAAGCAGAGATTTGTTTTGATTTTGGTCTGATTCCATTTTTACCTTGAACAATTTTTTTGAGGAAATTTGCTAAAAAATAAATAAACAAACAAACAAATAAATAAATACCCTTGCCAAGTTCAGCTTTGTGGTGATGGGTAAAAAGGGTTTATCGGCTGGAGTAGTAGGGCTCTGTGGGGAAGTGGGGGTCACACGGGGCTGAGAAGAATGTGCCTTGGCCTTGCATTTCTTTTCTTCCACCTACATCAGCCCTCACCTGAACAGCCTCAGGCTACATCTGCCTTGATGTGAACCGGATCACGTGGGTCTGGAACGTTAAGATTTTTAACGCCTAGTTCATAAGTCATATTTTCACTATTCTTTTTAGTTTGAAGGCGTCTCTGTTACAATTACTTAGTAATTTTGCCCTAATTTCAAGTGTACCAACGTGAAGCAAAAATGTCGTGGAGATGCACTTGTTCAACGCTACTCCAGCTGCGCTTGCTTCGGGAGGGTGGTGGGTTTAGTCTGGTGTTTCGTTGTTTTTCTTTTCCCTGGCCTACTGCCTCCAGGAGGGGTGGTTTAAAGTGTTCAGTAGTGGGGTGTGTGTGTGTGTGTGTGTGTGTGTGTGTGTGTGTGTGTGTGTGTGTGTGTGTGACAGAGAGATGCTTTAAACCAGACTAGCATATTGAACTTTAATCTCTGCTGTTAGAAGTTTCTTTTAAACAATTGTGCTGACATTTAGAAAGTGAAAATGAAACTGCTGTGGTTAAAAACTTAAGTTTGTTTCCAAAAAAGTTTATTTAGTCATTATCTGGGTTGTTATATGCAATAATTTATATATTTGTATTCTGCTTTGAAACTGTAAACTAGATAAGCTTGTCTACTATTTTTAACTTTACAGTAATAAAACAAATATTTTGTTATCTCTCTGCTAGCTTCAGTTGATTTTTGTACATTATTTATTGTGTGTGTGTGGGGGGCGGGGCACCAGGCCACCAGAACCTTCAAGAGTTAGTTCTGTCCTTCTATCGCGTGGGTCCCAGGGATCAAGCTCAGTTCTTTTCCTCCTCCCTCCCCCTCCCCCTCTTCCCCTTTCTCCCTCTTCCTTCTTACTCCTCCTCCTTTTTTTTTAATCAAATAGTTGAGCTACATTGCAAGTTTTGCATAATCTAACTCTTTTTATCCAGTTATCTGTTCATGAACAACTTGAGTTTTTTTTAAATCCAAGTTAAGCTGGTAAGAATAAAACTTTAGGGTGCTGGAGAGATGGCTCAGGTTAAAAGCTCTGGCTGTTCTTCTGGAGAACACAGGTTCAATTCCCAGTGCCCCCATGGCTGCTAATAACCAACTCCAGTTGCAGTGGTGTTCCAGGGCCCTCTTTTGGCCTCCAAGGGCACTAGACACATTGGTGGTGCACAGACATACAAGCGAGCAAAACCTCCACATACATAAAATAAAAATTTGTAAAGATGAATAAAACAGGACTATACTTCAATTGGCTTTTTAAAGAATATTTAAAATGAGGAAACTGTAGTATCCAAGATCACTGTGGTTAGCATGAGGAATCAATGTTAAATTAGCCTTTACTCGTCCATGGTTTAATTTTTAGTAGGACTGACAGATGGCTTGTGGTTAAGAGCACTTGCTACTGTTCCAGAGGACCCCTTTCACTCGCCATGGTGCACAAGTGGAGGTCAGAGGTCAGCTTTGTGAAGCCAGCCCTTCCGCCCATCACCCACTGAGCCATCTCACTGGTCCCTCACGGATGATTTTTAAAGTAATTTTTATGATGTTTTTATGGGAATAATTTAAAACTTAGACATTCGTTTAAAAGATCAGAAGTAGATTACCTGGTAATGTCTGAGAATTGAAACATTGTGTTGGAAAAATGTTAACTGCCTGTGGAAGTCTCAGGAATTCAGCAATCCTAAACCCAGTGTGGTGGTCCATGCCTATAGCCCAGCTCTTTGGGGGAGGCAGAAGGATCAGGAATTCAGGTCATCCTTGGGCTGTCTAGCAAGTTGGGAGTCAAACTGTGCCAATAAGACTGTCTAAAAAAAAAAAAATCCATTAATTAATAATATCTAACAGTTGAGTCACAGTATTTCATCAGGAGAAGAAATAGAGACCAAGAGTGGGGGTCTGTAAATGATGCTGGGAAGAGTACCAGACCACAAAGGAACTTTTCCTGTTTGGCTTCTGCTTTGTGACATGAGGGAACATTCATAGTGACGTCTTTGAGTCTGAATTCACTACGTTTTATTCCTACTCGGTTGTCCAAACTGGAGAGTTTCAAGTTCACTATAAAAGTCTTTGTTCTCCCTTGTTTTTTCCAGTGATCTGTTAGAACTCGTCATTCTTTACAGGTGCCTGGGAGCCTGGCAGGTACCTCTGAGCACAGTGGATAAAAGCAGGCGAGGAACCTGAAGGCAGAACAGCGCCCCTTTTATACAATTGATATTCTACATAAGAAGCCCTTTAACGGCTCTGCATTTACAGTCTGATCTAAACAACGTCTGAGGTCCTTTCCATCTTGAAATTCCAGCTTTATATCAGCAAAACTTTTCCATTTATTGATGTCCTATTGTGGGGTGTGGCATAGGCTACCACGTTTATCTCTAGATACAAAAACTTGTTATCCTGACCACTTTGCATCTGGGCTCCTCACCCTAACTTTTGAAGCAAAGATGCTGTCTAAGGGGAGGCCATGCTAAGAGCCTCAATGTTATCAGCAGGGACAACATCCATTATCCATTTGCAGTAGGCTAAGGTGTAAGCCACTGGCGTCCAGTGTTGAGTAGTCTTTCCTTGCTACAAATTTGACCAGATGCAGTACTTGACTGGTCACTTTTTGCCTGCCTTCCCAGAGTTCTGGATGGTCTTGCAATGATTGAATTCTTACCAGCTGAAAGCAACGAGTCAGCCTTCTTTTGCCTGCAATAGAGCTCTGCTATACCTACCTCTGGTCTGGCAGCCTGGGACTCACCTACTTGGAAATCATATGAAATTGTTTTCTAAGAAGATACTGCTAAGAACCACTGGATTTTTGTAAACGGTGGCTCAGGACTTCACAGCTACTTGTTGAGTCAAGTAAAAGTGGACAGGAAAATTCTAAAGAAATTCAATCTCTTGACAATGCAAATGTCACTTTGGACTTTAAAGGTGTTTTTGGTTAACAGGAGGGGGACTTCAGAGAATTTGCCACTGTCTGCCACTTCCTTAGTTAGGGTGTCTAGTGCTGTGATAAGACATTATGACTAAAAGCACCTTGGGGAGGACACGCTTTATTTTATCTTATACTTCAGTTCATCACTTCCGGAAGTCAGGAAGCCGGCCGGGGCCAGGAACTGATACAGAGGATATAGAGCAGTGCTGCTTACTGCCTTGCTCAGTCTGCTTTCTTACAGTACCCAGGATCACCAGCCCAGGGGTGGCACCACCACAGTGCTCTGGGCCCTCCCCCCATCAATCACTAATTTTACAAATGCAGTACAGACCAATCTTTAGACACGTTTTCTCAGTTGAGTTTCCCTCTCCCCACATGACTAGCTTGTGTCCAGATGACATAAAACTAACCAGCACAGCCACTAATAACTAAAGGCATTCAGTTTTCACCTACAGAGCTCATGGAAGGGCTGGTCCAATAAAACCAGTGACGGCCATGGAGGGATTGGCCTGCATTCTCCTTAGTAGTACTGAATGACTCCCAATTCAAGTATCTATGGAATGGATAAATAAGTGAAAAGCTTCAGAGGCAGTACCAGGATTGAGCAACTTCTAAAATTGTGTTTAAGTAGGCACCCCACAAAATGCCTGAAGCACTCTTCCAGGGACAGATTAATACATGCATCAGTTACATTTCTTGTTGCTGTGATAAATTACCCTTCCTTACAAAAACAACTCAAGGAAGGAAGGATTTATTTCACCTTATAGTTTGAGAAGATAAAGTCCACTTCGGCAAGGAAGTCATGGTGGCCGGAGCCTGAGGAATCTGGTCCCACTGATTCCACAAGAAGCAGAGTGTGATGAGCTTCTGCACCCAGCTAGGTTTCTCCTTCTGTGGTCCGGGACTTAAGCCCAAGGGCTGGTACCATCCTCCTTTAGGGTGTCCCTTTCCACCTCAGTTAACCTGGTTGAGGTAAACCTCACAGGTGTGCACAAGGGACTGCACAGCCTATCAGGCTGTCAATCAATGCTCGCCATCACACCCCCATTCTTTCCACACGCCTTATTCTCCACTCCAGCTCCCGGACTGCCTTGAGCCTCTGATAGCTGGTACTCACTCTGCCTCCATTGCGCCTCCAAATTGGTGAGTCTCTAAACTTTGGGTTTTGTCCAACTGGGGTGTCATCCCCGGAATTTCTTAATTAGTTGGGGATTAAACTGGAGATTTTTTTTCCCCTACCAAACCCCCAGGCGACACGGATGATACACAGTGCTTCATGTACTGATAGAAGCTTTCCACGGTCCCAGAATTCTCTTCCCAAAGGAATGAGATAATGCTGCTTCTTAGCTCAAAGATCTCTGCGAAAGGTTACCACCGCCTACACAATAAAAGCCAATGCCCTACTGTCCCGTATCTAAAGCCTTCATCTGGCATCCACATGTTTTTCATTTCAATGATTTCATCCAAGAAGTATGTCAAAATACTGGAGATGTAGTTCAGTAGCAGAACAGAGTATTTGCTTAGTGTGCACAGGACCTTGGGTTCAATCCCACCGCCAAAGGGGGCTGTGGGGTGGGGGGAAGAGTGGGCCATTTGGCAGGCTCGATGCAGAGAGAGGGTGACTGGAAGAACAGAAAGCTATAAACTCCAGGCCGGCCCTCAGTGCTGCACTTCCTCCCACTACGGTCCACCTCCTGAAGGTTGCACACCCTCCAAACAGTGCTCGTGAAGGACTCTAACGGGCCAGAGCATCGAAAACTCGGCACTGACGGGGTTTGCTTTTTACCCTTCTCCCCCTTGCTAAAACCCGTTAGATTACATCCCAAAGTGAGCCCCCACGGTCCACTTCCTTATTCGCCCACTGACTCATTCCTGGGACAGAACACAGAGGTCCAGCAATCAAAATTCATTATTTGGCTAACATGGCCAATCAGGATTTACCAACTCACCCTACCACAGACTCCCCTCTTTTCCCTTAAAAACCCGCTTCTGCAAAACAAAAAAACAAAAACAATAACAACCAAAAAAAAAAAAGAAAAAACCACTTGCTTGGTCACTGCCGCTACTTGCTGTCTGCCTTTGCCCCTCCAGCCCCTGTGCTGAGAATTCGGTACCTGGGTGTGTCCTGTACCGATTGGGGAAGGGGCTCCCTTACATCTCGGAGATCAAGTGTCCAAATACCTGAGCCTGTAGGGGAGAATTCTCATCCAAGCCACCACACAAAGGGATTATAATTTAAGGAAATCAAACCGATTAGATTGAGCTCTACTGGGACAAATCTGAAATTTTGATACATCTGTCTCTCAAGAAGCAAATTCACAAAACCCTTATGCAACAGATGAAATTTCAAGTGTGGGATGAAAACAACATTTGAAGCCACTGCAAATGCCATCTGGGGGAAATGAGAATTCTGTATTTTAATTTATTCTTTTTTTCAGACTGATTTATTTTTACGTGTAAAAGTGTTTGCTTGTGTGTACCACAGTGTGCCTAGTGCCCACAAAGACCAGAAGAGAACACTGGATCCCTGGGAACTTGGATAGTTGTGAGCCACCATGTAGGTGCGGGAAACTGAACTTGGGTCCTCTGCAAGAGCAGCAACTGCCTTTAACCTCTGAGCCATCTCTCCAGACAATATTCTTTCTTCACGTATATATGTTTGTGTGTCTTTGTTCATGTGTGTGCACATACATGTGTGGATGTATGTGGAGGCCAGCGGTTGGCCTTGGGTACCTTTATCAGTTGATGTCTACCTTCCACTTTGTTTTTTGAGACAGCATCTCTCGCTCAGCCTGAAGCCCACTGCTTGGCTACACGGGCCAGCTAGCCCTGGGATTTACCAGTCTCAACCTCCTGCAGTACTGAGATTTTAGGCTCATGCCACCAGACCCTAGGTTTTTTTTGTTTTGTTTTGTTTTTTTTTTTTTTTTTGTTTTTCGAGACAGGGTTTCTCTGTGTAGCTTTGTGCCTTTCCTGGAACTCACTTGGTAGCCCAGGCTGGCCTCGAACTCACAGAGATCCGCCTGGCTCTGCCTCCCAAGTGCTGGGATTAAAGGCGTGCGCCACCACCACCCGGTGACCCTAGTTTTTGTATGAGGGGCTGGGTATGAAAAATCAGCACAGCCAACACTTTACCAACTGAGCCATGTTCCCACTCAATTTCCATTTGTTGTTGGTTTATTTATTTGTTTGTTTGTTTTACAAGCAAGTTTTATCTTCTGAGTAATTGCTAGTACCTGGGACAGAGGTCTAAGACCACCTTGACGGCCCCATCATTATATGTTAGATGGTATCATTCTTTACTGGGAGGAATTTGGGGCATCTCTGGCCTAGAATGAAGTACTTTTATAAGAAAAGTCAGCATGGAGAATGTGAAGGAAAACCAAGACACAGGCAGCCACAGTCTCGTGTCTGTACCTTCAAAGCGAAGGACAGGCAGTGTGAAGGAAAAGGCTCCTACAGGGAGGGGGAGGCGGCAACTGGACTGACCAGTGTTGAAGGTGTAAGAGGAAGTTCCCACGGGCAAGAGGACTGAGGGATTGCTACCCGACATTCAAGGTTCATTTCGAAGCCTCCTTTGCCACTCCGGGGCAGCCATCTGCCTCTCTTAGTCTTTGTCTCCTAACCTGTGAAAAGTGGAGGGGGACTTGATCCTCGAGGATCCAATGTCAGATGGCTGTGAGCAATGTTAGGAAGAGTCCAAGTGGCAAACCATTCCCGCTCCTGCATGCACAGCAGAATGGAGCCGAGAGGCCACAGAGGAAGTGCAGTTTTATTCAAGAAGAAACTGGAGCCTTATGAGGAAGCAAGCAGAAAGAAGGTGGCCAGATTAACCCGGTTCATAAGCAGAGACATAATTCTCTACATGCGGTTTGAAAGCATTTAAGCTGGAGATGGGAAAGTGTCTATAAGCTTTCACACCTTGCTTCTCCTCCACATTTCTCTGTCAGACAAAACGACTGAAGAAGAATACTTTCGTAGGACTGACGGTGGGATGGTCATACAACACAATCAGAGTGAGTCACCAAGAGCATGTTCCCGAAAGGCTGCCTCACATGTATCTCCGCAGTGCAAAGGCACACGATAACTTCAGCAGAACCTCCTTGGTTCAATTCACAGGACTGTCTTTTATTCTGAGATAATACTTTCTCTACTATCAGGACAGCCAACTGCTCTTTTTTGAAAGAATAAGGGCAGCAAGGTGGTTGGATTTCACTTTTGTTTACTAGGTTTTTTATTTGTTTTGAGTCTTCTTATTTTATGATGATTCATTTTACCAACTTCATTGGATTAAGAGATAGCTGAGAAATCTGTAAAGCACAACGCTGGGGGTATCTGTGAAGGTGTTCCTCGAATTGATTGACATATGGCACAGCAGGGAAGGTGAAGCCCTAAATGTAGGCAGCACCACCCGGTAGGCTGGGGTCTGGATGAAACAAGATAGAGAGTTACACTCAGGCTCCGTCTTTGTGGATCGGGTCATCGGAACTAATTCACATAGCCTTGGATGTTAGATGAGCACTGATGCTCCCCAACACTGACTGGGTAAGTAACTACATCTCTGGCTCTCTCACTGTGGGTGTATTTTTGTTCCTTTCAGCCCTGATTAGATGGCTCTGAAACCAGGAAAGGCAGTATCTGGGCCTCCTGCTTAGTTTCTGTCGGCTGTTGCTGCCATGCTGCTTCAGACAGAAACAAAAAACTGGTGGAGGAGGTGTGTGTGCCTACTGAAGACTGGAAAGCTGCCTGTGCTTGGAAAAAAAGAAAAGTGCAGGGAGGGAGCAGCTGAGCCAGGGATATTCGAAGCCTGGGCTTCTCTTTCTTTCTCCTGTCTATACTTGTGTGAACAAAACCGGAGGCTGTAAACCCACAACCTTCAGGACAACATTGCATTTCCTCCAAGCATGGGAGGAATCCCTGTCCCAGACTGATCTCCTCTACACACTGATTTCTTCAGACAAAGACAAGACAAGCCAACACGTAGGGTGTAACGATCATAGGCAACAACTGGATATGAAGAAGGGCTTTCTGGAGTCTCAACAGCTCAGCATTGATTTGATCTTGTTTGAATTTCTCACAGCAGAGATGTTTATGTAAAATAATCCTAAAACTGTCCAAGAATACTATAATATCTGTGAAAGCAGAGCTGTTGCTGTTTTAGCTGAAAGAGTACGCACTAGTTGGGGGAAAGCTTCCTTCAAATCTACTTCAGGGGCTCTCCTTGCTGGCCCTGGAACTGCTACCAAGATCCCTGAGGCAGCTCTGAGAGACCTGAAGGGGGGATGTGGCCAAAGTGCCATTTTTTTAATCATCCTCACTTGCTTAGGACACTTATGCATTCTACATTTTGTTAGTCACAGACATGCACCAAACTCACAATCGCCTTTCTTTCCACAGCTTCCATGGCATATGCCACCTTCACCCGGACATCTAGGTGGTGACTGCTGCTGCTGCTGCTTCTGTTTCTCCTTCTTCTTCTTCTTCTTCTTCTTCTTCTTCTTCTTCTTCTTCTTCTTCTTCTTCTTCTTCTTCTTCTTCTTCTTCTTCTTCTCTCCCTCCTTCTCTCTCTCTCTTTCTTCTCTCTTTTTCCTTCTTTCTTTTTTCCTTCTTCCTTCTCTTCCTCTTCCTCTTGTTCTTTTTTCTTTTATCCCATGAGAGGCATTTCTGATGGACTTTCTCTGCACTCTGAGGGATCACAGAACCAGTCAGCCAAGAACAGCATCCTGGGGAAAAAAATAAGCAAAGCAAGCTTTTTTTTTTTTTTTCCATGAGTCAAGAGGTACCTTAAATGTTTTTAATTTAGAAGACAACCAGATGAAGTGAGAAGAGGTCACAGGATTAGAGCATGAATATGTGCCCTTCTTACATCAAAAATCCAGTGCCAGAAAAATTCATCGCTGTGAAATTTCAATGTTTATGTCCATCTGTAGCTATTATCTGGGGATGAGGTGGGTAGCCTGTTGCTCCTGACTAGTTCTTCAAAGTAGAGGAGATACAGTGACTATAGTCAGATGTTTGAAGACTTGGATACGATGTGATTGAGATTTCCTATAACAGAAGAAACTGGAAGGATGTGAACAAAAGCCTTGTCCTGTAGCTAGAGTTTTCCTGCCTGGCCCACAGTCAAGACAAATCTCTCTCACCTGCCAGTCCCACAGCCATTCAGACCCAACCAAATAAACACAGAGACTTATATTGGTTACAAACTGTATGGACGTGGCAGGCTTCTTGCTAACTGTTCTTACAGCTTAAATTAATCCATCTCCATTAATCTATACCTTGCCACGTGGCTCGTGGCTTACCGGTACTTTACATCTTCCTTGTCCTGATGGTGGCTGGCAGTGTCTCCCTCACCCAGCTGCTTCCTGTTCTCTCAATTCTCCTCTCTGTTAGTCCCGCCTATACTTCCTGCCTGGCCACTGACCAATCAGTGATTTATTCATTGACCAATCAGCAACACATTTGACATACAGACCATCCCACAGCCTTGTCCCTCACTATACAAGCATTTTTCCGGTAAGAGGTCATCCATTTCTACATTGCATAGAGGAGCCAACGAGAAGACTTAACAAGCTGAGCGAGAAAGAAGCTCAGGGAGAAGCTGAATTCCAGCTTCCGATGTGAATGACTCTGACCTGGGAGCAGTTAGACAATTAAACAGGACCTGGAACTGTTTAGCGTAAGCAGCCCTCGTAGTCACTACTACTACTAACTTGATGCTGGTTAGAAGTAAATGGAGGCCCTATCCAATTACCCTCTGCTGGGTTTCCTGTCGTGCTGAAGAACAGGAAGAGAAAAACAAACTGTTCTGCTAGGTAAGAATTCTCATCTGTAGGTGGCCTGTGGTTTGGTGGCATGGCTGGATGTTCTGATCAGTCAACCTAGCACTGAAAATGCTAGAAATAGTATCAGAAAAATGCCCCGTGAAAGCCCCAGGTGCTTGTGTGGCTCCTTTCTTTCTTTCTGGAACTATTCCGTTCTAGAACTATTATTTATATTAAGTAAGGTAGGTGTCTACCAGGACTTGGAGAGGTGGGAGGCTGGCAGAAAGGGGCAAACAGGAGGTCTCACTTGGGGGTGCCCTTCCATCAACTGCCAGTTCTACAGTGAAATAAGGAGGGTACCCAGGAGGACAGCAGAGAGAGCTGGGGGCCTGTCAGTAAGGAGTTGGAGCCTTGGAGAGCACAGACAGAAGAAAGAGGCAGAGCAGCCAAAAGAAGATAGATTACACAGAAGAAGGCTGATCAATATGGAAATATATTAAGAATAACAGAAGCCCGGCATCTCAACCTGTAAGGAGAACTGGAATAAACCTATGAGTCTAAAATGAAAATAATGAGGTAAACTCTTAACTCTAAACAGAGAAAACATGATGAAAATAGCCACAGTCATGAATCACCTGTGTGTGCTTTCCCACGGAGAGAGCCAAGGGAGCAAATGACAAACAAAAACAACCTAATGCCTATTGCTCAAATCCTGCCTTCTGTTTTACCTTGTAGTTTATTTTGGTTTTTGTTTTGATTGTTTATGCTTGGGCTTATTTTGTGTATGTTCATGTGTAGAGAGTGTATGTGGGCAAGATCATTCATGGGCATGTGTGGGCATATATATATATATATATATATATATATATATATATATATATATATATTTATGTAGGCCAGTGGTCAATACTGGGTACCTTTGCCAATCACTACCCCACCTTACATTTTTGAGACAGGGTCTCTCACTGAACCGGGAACTCATCAACTTGCTAGACTGTCTGGCCAGCATGCCCCAGGAGTCTTCCTGTCTCTGCCTCCTCAGTGCTGGGATTACTGCCATGGCACCCATTTTCACATGGGTGCTGGGGACAGACAAACTCTAGTCTTCATAGCCGCATAGCAAGCACTGTCCAAGTGAGCCATCTCCCCAGCCTGTTTACTGTAGACTACAAACTTGCTATGTAGCTGAGAATTACCTTAAACTCCTAAATCTCCTGCCACCATCTCTGCTGGAGGATATTTTTCTGTACACTGGGAATATATGTTGTTCCCATTGGTTAGTAAGTAAGCTGTTTGGCCTATGGCAAGGCAACTTAGAGGCAGGCAGGAAATCTAGGAGAGAGACAAGAAGAAGAAAGGTAGAGGCAGAGGAGATGCCATCCAGGGAACAGCACGGCACACAGGTAAAGCCACAGAACACGTGGTGACATATAGATTAATAGAAATGGGCTGAGTTTAGTTATAAGAGCTAGCTAGCAAGAAAATTGAGCTATTGATAATAATAGCCATAATTGATATAAGCCTCTGTATATTTATTTGGGTCTGAGCTGCTGCAGGACCGGGTGGGACACAGGAAAACTTCCAGCTACACATCTCAGTGCTGAGGTTACCAACTCTTGGTTTCTTAAAAACTATACACTTAGGGGCTGGTACACACAGGTGAGTCTGGGGCATCTTTTTCCTGGTTGTATTGGTGATATTTCTGATGTTTGTGACCATTATCACTACTAAAGAGTTGTCGGTCTAAAATCTACCAGTGATTTGTAGAATCTGTGATAAACTACCTTCTTTGCAAGTTTGGAGGTTTCAAATTCTGGCTATACCACTAATGACCTGAAAAAAATCCACAACAAAGGGGTACTAACACTTCTATGAAAGGCCATTCTTGGCAGGACTGGGAGAGTGGCAGCTAAGAGGTGTGACTACTTAGGGAGTATTTCTCACATACAGGGATTCTGGATTGAATTGCCACCACGCTAATGACGAGACAAAGAGGATAGGGAGTGAATATTCAGTTGCCAAGGTACATTCCATATCAAAAAAGTATTCAAAGCTGTGTACCACAGGGTCCAGTTGTGACATTTTCCTTTGGAACACTTCCTCCGATGATTTCCCTGAAAGAATCTCTTAAATTCTTTTTCCATGGCTATAACAAAATATGAATTCAGGATAACTTATGAAGAATCTTAGTAAATCACAATTCTGGAGGCTGAGAAGTCTAAGAGCCTGGTACTGGCCTCTGCTCAGGCCCTCTTCCCATGCCTGCCATGACCTGTCAGAGGGCATCACTTGGTCTCTTGGTTACGCGTTCCTGTTGCTGTGATAAAATGTACTGACAAAACAACAAAGGGAGAAGGGCTTATTCTGGCTCACAGTTCTACACATAGTTTATCATTTCAAAGAAGGCGTGGAGGAAGTCAGGGGAGGCGCGGAGGAAGAAGTCAGGGAAGGCGCGGAGGAAGAAGTCAGGGGAGGCGCGGAGGAAGTCAGGGGAGGCGCGGAGGAAGAAGTCAGGGAAGGCGCGGAGGAAGTCAGGGGAGGCGCGGAGGAAGAAGTCAGGGGAGGCGCGGAGGAAGAAGTCAGGGGAGGCGCGGAGGAAGAAGTCAGGGGAGGCGCGGAGGAAGAAGTCAGGGGAGGCGCGGAGGAAGAAGTCAGGGGAGGCGCGGAGGAAGAAGTCAGGGGAGGCGCGGAGGAAGTCAGGGGAGGCGTGGCAGCAATAGCATGGAGCAGCAGGGAAGATAGTCCCACTGAATCCACTCAGGAGGTAAAGCAAGAATGGGAAATGGATTCAGGCTATAAAAACCTCAAGCTCCGCCCCCAGTCACGTACTTACTCCAACCAGGCTCCACCTCCTAAAAGTTCCGTAATCTTTTCAAGTAGTGCTACTAACTAGGGATCAAGTATTCAAACTCAGGAGCCTATGGGAGACATTATACATGCAAACCACAACACCTGGTAAGACAGAGCAGGGATGCAAGCTTATGACTCTCTTCTCTTCTTATAAAGACACTCTTATCATCATAAGGACTTCCACTCATGACCTCATCCAATCCTAATGACCTCACAAAGACCCATCTTCAAAAACTGTTAATATATAAATTTGGGGATATTGTCTCTATTACATGAACTTTTAGGAGGCACATTCAAACCACAGTAGCATCCTATGTAGCAATGTCTCTATATCCCTAAACTCTATGGATGTTCCTGGAATACTCTCTTTTCCCTTGTAATGCCCAAATTAACTGTCTAATTTGCTGCGGGGGACTTTTCCCCAAATTTCTGTGATCCTATAATACTTTACAATATTTTGGAAAGCATTTGTTTAGGGCTAACCTCACCTAAAGACTGAAAAGTCCCTAAGGACAAGACCATTTCTGCCTTTATATCCTCACTCCTTGCATAGGGATGGTAATAGATACCACTAAATTAATATTGAAAAACTTCAGTTCATGAGTGCACTCTTTCCAACTTTTGATAACTATTCATTTTGGCTATAGCGGTAACTGATTTAAAAATAGTTTTATTTTAGAAATAATCTTGCCTGTCCAGTTTCCTAACATTACAAAATGACTGCTGTTCCACTTCCAGGTCACTGACCAAATATCAAACAGAAATAGCTTGTCACCACACCTCCAGTGAGTCACTCGCCTGAGGGAAAAGTGCCATTCACACATTTACACTTTGGCCTTTAGGTAAAAGCCCTCTTTAGTTTTCAGAACAGGGTAAAACTGTTGCAATTAATAAACCCCATGCTAAATGTGGTCAGGGATTAAAACCTGGTTAATGACTTAAAAAAACAAACAGCATCTGAATGTGTTGTTCTGATGTTATGGCTGATGTTTATGACCATTATTGCCACTCAGGAGTTGTCAGATCTAAATGCTACCAGAGATTTGTACACAGAGTCCCTAATAGGCTATCTTCCTGATACACAGTTTTGAGAAGTCTTCCACTTCTGCCTGCATCACTTGTGACCTGAAAAAAAATCCCTGAGAAGGGGCTCTGTGTTTGTTAGTATTTTGTCAACTTGACATAAACTAAAATCATTTGGGAAGATGCAAACCTCAACTAAGAAAGTGCCTTCATCAGCGTGACCTACAGGCAAGTCTGCGGGGTATCTTCTTGGTTGATGTAGGAGGGCCCAGCCCACTATGGGCAGTGCCAGCTCTGGGCAGGTGGTCCTAGGAGGTATAAAGAAGGCAACTGGATGAGATCCTGGGAGCACACCGGTGCGCAGCATTCCTCCTGGGTTCTGCTTCAGCTCCTGCCACTGGGATGCTGCCTTGAGTTCTTGCTTTGACTTTCGTCAATGATGGACTGTGATCTGGAAGTGTAAGTCAAATAAACCCTCTTCGCCCCAAATGATATGACTTTATGGTCACGGTAGTTACCATAGCAGTAGAAATCAGACTAGGAGAGACTCCAACACTTGCATGAAAGAAGCAGGGGGGTGAGGGAGATAGCCACTTAGGAAGTATCCCAGTTGTCCAGATGTCATGCCAAAATAGATGGGGACCGCTTTCTCTGAGGTATTCTTCTGTACCTTTACTTAATAGACTGCTATATTTAAAGATACTGAAATATACACAAAGTCATAACTGCAATAACATATTTGAATATATAAGATATTCTTTTACTTTTTCTGAGTTGTAGTATTATTAAAGAAAAATCACTGAACTAAACTTCTAGAAGACTTTGGAATTAATGATAATAAAGATTGTGACATAATCCCAAAGTGTCATGGGCTGTTCTGTTTTGGGTTTTTTTTTTTAATTTATTTTAATTTATTTTGCAATACAATTCAGTTCTACATATCAGCCACGGATTCCCTTGTTCTCCCCCCCTCCTGTCCCCCTCACCTTCCCCCCAACCCCCCCCCCCATTCCCATCTCCTCGAGGGCAAAGCCTTCCCCACAGACTGAGGTCAACCTGGTAGACTCAGTCCAGGTAGGTCCAGTCCCCTCCTCCCAGGCCGAGCCAAACAATCCTGCATAGGCCCCAGGTTTCAAACAGCCAACTCATGCAATGAGCACAAGATCTGGTCCCACTGCCTGGATGCCTCCCAAACAGATCAAGCCAATCAACTGTCTCACCCATTCGTAGGGCCTGATCCAGTGGGGACCCTGTTTTGGGGTTTTTTTGTTGTTATTTTTCTTTTTTCTTTTCTTTTTGTTTTGTTTTTGTTTTTTGTAATTATTGAATTGAGTTAGTTTTGTTAGAAAGCATAAGAGGTAGATGCTATTACAGATGGGAAACTGGAACACAATACTGAATTGACCACATTATGCAATGACAACTAATAGGGCTTGTAGAGGAGACAAGGCATTCTAGATAACACGGCTTCTATTAGTGGTAGTGTGGTTATCTGACATTGCTTTATGTATACTAGAAGTGTTCTATCACTGAGATACATCCCTAGACCCATGATTTATCTTCTTAATCACTTGCTCCAATATTCAGGGATAGTATTGGCTTACATAACATATTATTCTCATAACATCTTATATGTTTAGGATTTTAAACATCAAGTTTGCCTCATAAATAACATTACTGCTAGACTGTCGCTTGTGAAATGAATTGAACATCACAGTCAAGGGAAATTAAATGGGCCAGATCATAAATGATTTTTTTTATTTTAAAAAGTAGGAGTGCTATATCGAAAGTGCTATATTCTCAGCTATCAGTCGATACCTATTCACAAATCTACACCTAGATCATTAAAACTCCCATTTGTTAACAAGTTCCTGAACCATACATCAATGATTCTGTAGTCCCCCTTTTACTGCCAATAAAGTGAAAAATGTTTGTTTTGAAAATAGAAACAAAAACTGTTGAACTTACTGTGGATTTAACACTTCTGTTATTGAAAAGTGTTCTCTTTGGGAAAGTTCCGGGAACACTATTCAATTTGATCGTAAGTCTTGTAATATTGTACGACTTGACACAAACAATCGACATAAATGGATGTTCCAATAGGAAACTGGGAGCAGCTGAGGGAGCCAGTGAGTCAGGCTCTCTCGGGAGGTATGCAGGTGCAGCCTCTGGCTCGTACCCTGACCTCAGCAAAAATGCTCAGCAAAACACAATTTGCTTTGTAATTTCACAGCTCCACTTCCATGACCCAGCCTCAAGTTTTCATTTCTACACCCAGAATGAGAATGTCTCGGAGTGAGCTACTTCCCTGCCTGCAGGTTTTATGAGGACAGTGAACTAGAGTATATGGTGCCATTAACCCATAATGGGCAGTAAATTACAGGCTGAAAACCGAAGCAAACACTGCTGAGTGGGTGATTTTTTTTTTAAGTAAATGGCTACATCTTTTTCTGAATTAGCAAAGAGTGGAAGATCTCTTAGGGATTTGTCACTATAATTCATCTTTATTTTGCCTTTAGTTTGGCCATTGAAGCAATTTGAGAGAAGGAGTTTCCACTTGGGGAAGGAACCTGGAAAGAAGAGTGCTCTAGCAGCCATAACAGCTACCCTCAAACACACTTTCTCTGACTCTTAGGATATTGTTTTTTAATTGATGAGCAAACATGTAGGGAAAAGAATAAAACTCGAAGACTGCCATCCTCTCTGCATTCCTGGAACTGCAACAGCACACAGTTCAGATTGTTCTGGGGAAGGAGGTAGAGAAGGAGAGGATCACAGTAATGCCATAAAACAGACAGCCAGACACAGTGTGAAGCCCGCCTGAAGGCCAGTGGGAGTTCTTAGCCTATTATCATGTCTGTTCAGTTTCACCAGCACCCATTCGCCCCAAAAGCTGGAGAAGAATTTGACAGACAAGAGTTCAAGCATCTTTGT
This sequence comes from Peromyscus californicus insignis, assembly GCF_007827085.1. NCBI lineage: Eukaryota > Metazoa > Chordata > Mammalia > Rodentia > Cricetidae > Peromyscus > Peromyscus californicus. The sequence continues at coordinate 60,269,791 of NW_026294458.1, read as the reverse complement.
CCAAGAGAAAGACTCAGTGGATGCTCTGCTTTCCTTCAGTAGAGACAAAAGTGGTCACTAATTGATCCTGACTGTCAGCAGATGTGTTCATCAGAAGGTGAGGGAGCCTTACTAGACACTCAAGGAAGGGGTAAAGGGGTGGCAGATTCAACAGTGGTTTTTCTTTTATTTTTCTGAGTAAATAAATTGCCTTCTATTTGAAAATTCTCTAGAGCAAAGCTTTTCCAAACACTTAAAAAGATAAAGTGAGACTAAGTACCTCCCTCCCCATGTATTAAGGCAACCCAGTATTGAGGAGTAGGGTCCCAAAAGCCAGTGAAAGAGTCAGAGACAGCCCCTGTTCCCACTATTAGGAGTTCCACAAGAGGACTAAGCTATACAGCTGTAACATATATGCAGAGTGCCTAGGTCAGTCCCAATACACGGGGAGGTGCTTAGTCTTACTGCAACTTGATATGCCAGGTTTTGTTGATACTCATGGGAGACCAGCCTTTCCTAAACAAAAATGGAGGAGGGGTGGATTGGGTGGGGATAGGAAGGGAATAAGGACTGGGAGGAGAGAAGGGAGGGGAGACTGTGACTGGGATATAAAATAAATTAATTAAAATAAAAATAAAAAACTATTAAATACCAAATCAATAAAAAGGAAAAAAAAAGGTAAAGTGTAGGGGACAACAACACAGAAATGCTCACATGTCTCAGTGTAACCCATGCTGCTATGTTCCTTATCTCCACCAGCCCACCTCCCTCAGAGTTTCTGTGGTACTGACTGAGAACATACCCATTCAAAACAAAGGTTACTCATTGCATAATTTAGATCTTAGAGAATGTCAGGTTGTAACAAGTTCTCAGACCGACGTGCCTGAAGGATGAAAGCCTATAAATTGTCTCCCAAAATTAAAACTGTCATAGGCGTCTTCAATATTACATAATTACTTTTATAAGAGTGTTTATGATGTATATAAGTGTTTATGTGGATGTACGCATGTGTGCACAGGTATGTGAAGACCAGTGGTCGATGTGAGGTGTTTTCCTTACTCTTATTTTTTTAAGACAGAGTCTCTCACTGAACCTGGAGCTCACTGATTCAACTAAGCTGCATTAGCAATGAGCTGCAGAGATCTGCTTCCTGCATCTCTCCAGGCCCAAGACTGCAGAAGCAGGCCACCACATCTGGCTTTTTCTTAGGGGTGAGCTGAAGTCCCATTTCAGTCTTCATACTTGCACAGCAGGTACTTATCAACCAGTCCCTCCTGAGAGATGGAGAGGAAGGTCGCTCATAGTAAAGAGTGAGCAGAAGTTTCCATCAGGAGATGAGGGAATCTTACCAGAAGAAGATTTAAAGAAGCAGGGGGTGAATAACAGTGTGGCAATTTCAAAGATGGTTTGTCTTTTATTTTACCAAATAAATAAATTGCCTCCTGTTTGAGAATTCTATGAAGAAGGGATTTTTTTCCCCAAACATTTTAAAAGATAAAGTAGTAAAAAGAAACCAGGGTATGAGGGTGCTGAGTACAGAAATTATATTCGTTAATTAAAGTATTAAAGGCAGTGTGTGCCCCACAAATAGAGCCATCCACTGGTCCAAACAGATATGGCTTACAGAGGGAGAGAGCCAGCTGTCTCAGAGGAGGGAGCAGAGAGAGAAGCAGCATTGCTGCTTGCTCATTCCCATCAGCCCTTCCTTCAACCCCAACCTTCTCACTTGCTGGCTTGGTAGGACTTGCAGAGTCTTCCGGTTTCACTGACATACCCACAACACATGTGAAGCCATCTCCAAGGAGCCCTTCCCCCACAGCAGGAGACACTCATCAGATGTACCCCCTCTCAGAGTTTCTCACTCCCAGGCAGGGGACCCCTCCCTTATGTTCACAGAGCCCTCCTTCCAGCCACCATGCTGACACAGGACACAACCACAGTATCGTTTATTTACATATGCATGCCACCAGCTGATAAAAAAGGAAGAAACCAAATGCTTACTCTATCGCAACAGACTGAATGCTTCTTCTCACGTCAGTTCATACATTGAGATCCTAAACCCCAAAGCTGTGGTATTAAAAATCGGGACTTTTAGGAAGTAGCCAAGTACAAAGGACAGAGCAAGTCTCGTGAATGACAGCAGTGATCTTAACGCTCACTTCTGAGGACTGAAACCCAGCAACTGTGAAAGGGACTCTCAGAACTCCACTGTGGCACTATTCTGATCTCACTGTCTCGACTCTAGACCTGGAAAACTAAATTTTGCTACTTATAACAAAACATGTACAGTAGTATGGTACTGGTACTTTGCTGTAACTGACTTAATAAATAGGTGTTGATTTGTTGATTGTTCAATTAAGTGATTAAAAAAATACTGGGGAAATTAAAACTCAGACTTACTAACAATTATCCAGTTCACACTGCCTCTTCATAGAAAGTACATCTGCCCCCAAAGGCTTTCAGAAATATGTGGACATGAGGACTAGAGAGATGGCTCAGTGATTAAGAGCTCCACCTGCTCTTCCAGCAGACCCAGGTTTGATTCAACTACTCCATAACACCTCACAATTGTCAATAACTCCAGTCCCAGGGGAACCCCTTCTCTCTTCTGGACGTCACACATACACAGACATACACGGGGACAAAGCACCCATACACATATTTAAAAGGGAGGAGGACAGCTGGGCAGTGGTGGTGCACACCTTTAATCCCAGCACTCGGGAGGCAGAGGCAGGCGGATCTCTGAGTTCAAGGCCAGCCTGGTCTACAGAGTGAGTTCCAGGACAGCCAGGACTACACAGAGAAACCCTGTCTCAAAAAACTAAAATAAACAAATAAATAAATAATAAATGGGGGGAGGATACATAATCCAGCCAAAGATTTTATTCTAAAGGGGGAAATTCTATAATAAAGCTAGACAAAACTTTTTCATAACCCAAATTTGCACTTGAAATTATTCTCTTTTTAGTATTGATACAACAACATTGCTAGATATTGCAAAGGGAATTTGAAGCCTTGGCACAAATGCCACCAACCCTTGGTATTTCACACACATATTATACTTTGTCTATATCCACGGTGCTGTGCTTGAAGACAAACAAATGAAGCAGATCCTAGGTCTTAATGAGTTGGCCATCTTATGAGCCCTTAGTGGAGAACCCATATATGTGGTGATCTACATATATATTCTTTCATTTTAGAAATAAATACAGGACTAGGGAGATGGCTCTGTCAGTAGAGTGCTTGGCACAGAAGCATGGGGACCTGAGTTTGATCTCCCAGAACACATATTAAAAAACGGGGTATGTGGCTGCTGGGGGAGGTAGTCAGTTTTCCTCAAGAGTGTGCTTCCTGTAGATCTCCCACCCTCCATTGGATGACCCTTCGCCAATGTGCACAATGACAGTACTACTGAAATTCCAGGGGTAGACGGGGGAAAGAACAGGATAATGAACTTGGGAGGGTGTAGGAGCATCTGTGAGAAGTTGGTGAATTTGATCAAAATACACTGTGTATGTGTACAAAATTCTCGAAGAATGTATAAGTAAAATAAATGGTTTTGTCTTGTTGTAAAGCTGGACATTGCATCAAAGTCCTGTAATCAATCCAGAGTAGGCAAGGCTCAGTGGCCAGAGGGCTTGGGGAAGTTGGAGATCCAGGTTCACGAGAAACGTTGTCTCAAAAATAAGGTAGAAGCAGTTGAGAAGACACCAGAAAGGCATCAACCTCTGACCTCTATGTGCATGTACACACACATGAACATGTACATTCACATATGCCCATACCAATAAAGGCAAAAAATACAAACCAAGCATGGTGATACATACCTCTAATCACAGCACTCAGGAGATGAATGCAAAGGATCAGTATGGAGTTCAAAGATTGTAGCATGAATCTTAAAAGGTCTTATTAATAAAAACAAACCCAGAGCCAGGTATTGGGGTGAATGCTGAAAGATCAGAGAAACAGAACCAGCCACAGCTAACCTCACCTTGCCAGTTCCTCAGCTGATCCTGTTCCCTCAGACTGGATGCCTCTGAGTCCTCATCCGAATAGATCTCAGCTGAACTGCTGCTCAGAAGCCTAAAAGCTTAACCAGGCTCTAGTTTAATCACCTCCTGGGATTAAAGGCATGTGTCACCATGTCTGGCTGTTTCCAGTGTGGCTTTGAACTCACAGAGATCCAGATGGATCTCTGCCTCCAGAATGCTAGGATTAAAGGTGTGAGTGCCACCATTTTCTGGCCTCTATGTCTATCTAGCGGCTGTTCTGTTCTCTGACTCCAGTTAAGTTTATTAAGGTGCACAATATGTTGGGGGACACAGTATCACCACAAAAGATAGCCAGCCAATAGTGATTTTGAGGCCAGCTTGAACTACTTGAAACTCAGTCTCACAAAAACAAAATAAAATAAAATGTAGGAGTTAGGAATCTGGATTATTTGGTATTATGCTTGCCTCAAAAGTGCAAGACCCTGGACTTGATCTTCAGCACTGAGAATAGTGAAAATAATATAAATAGAATTTTTTTAGGAAAATATTTTGCCCTGAGAAAAATAATAAATGTAGTTTTTAAAAGCTAAGGAAGCCCCTGAGGAAAGAAATGCCAGTGATCCAAAGTTAGGAGACCTTTTCCTAGGTGGTCTTTGTTATGGCCTAGTCATGAGCCACCCAGAGACCACCAGGAGTCTGAGTTCATATGCAAAGCAAAGAGCTTTATTGCAAGCTCAAGCTTGGGCTTCCCATCCCTTGCAATACAGCGGTTGGATCAGGGAGAGCATTGAGCTCAGTTATAGCAGGGTTTTTAAGGAATAAAGAATGAGGGGGGTAGGGGAATTCCGAATTCAGATGGGGGTTAAACTCCTGATTGGGCAGAAGTCGGGCAACAGAAGTCTTATCATACAGGGATTGGTACTGGCATTGCTGCAAGGAAATTAGCAACCTATACACAAGTGATGTGAGCTATCCTTAATGTTCTGGAGCATCTAGCACTTGTTTATCTCAATTCTGATTGGTTCCCCCACAGGGTACAGTTTGTGGCTTTTCCTGGTTATTGTAATGGTGAGGCCTAGTCCCAGTATTGTTAGTCTGCAGCCTGTCATGGCTGCCTTCGGTCTTTCTGCTCCTAGCTGACCTAGGGCTTTTCAGAGGTCTATGCTACATTATAAAATGGGAGCTATTATATTAAAGTTATTTTGATTTTTGATTTTTAACCTGTCACAACACACACATTCTGAAACTCAATACCTAGCCTAGACCAAATTGTCTCCAACTTTATCAATTTCCTGCCTCTGCTCCCAGAATATCAGGATTATAGACAGACACCACATACTTGGCTTATGATTAATCTTTATAGTCATCTTGATTACATTTAGAGTCACCTAGGAGATTAGTGGGCACAGTTCTGGGAGTGTCTGTGATGACATCCCCAGAAATGATAGGTCATGAGGGCTCTGACCTAATGAGTTGATCCATCCCTCGATGGGTTCATAACAGGATAGCACTAGTGGACAGTGGTCTATGGTAGTTTGAATGAGAAATACCCTCAGAGACATGTGTACCTGAATACTTGTTCCCAAGCTTGTGTGCATCTTTGAAGACTGGGTACCTTTAGGAGGTGGAGCCTTGCTGGATGCAGTATATCACTGGGGGGGGGGGGGGGGGTGGAGGTTGAGGATTTAGAGCCTCACCATACTTGCCATTCACTCTTGGCTTCCTGAGTGATGAAATATTTTCAGCCGGCTCGGGCCACCTGCTGCCATGCCTCCCTTGCCGTCACAGACTTCCCCTCTGGAACTGTAAGCCAAATAAACTCTTCCTTTCATAAGCGGCTTCTGTCATGGTATTTTAGCAAAGCATCTGAAAACTAACCAATACATGGCTACAGATAAGAGCCAGGGCTCAGATACAGGAAAAGGTCACTCTGGGTGTGTCCCTGAGGACTAGATCTTCTGCTGGTCTCTGCCTGTTTTCCTATCGGACCGCTTTGTGTTCACCAAGTGAAAACAACCTTTGCCACACATTTCCACCCAGGTTCTTATTCAGTCCAAGTACGTGAACTGAAGCTTTGAGCCCAAATCATTCTCTCCCTTGTTGTTTCTGTGAGGTATTTTTTCACAGTGACAGGAAAAGTAACTAATATGAAAGCACACAACCCCCCCAAAGTACTCTTCTGCAGGAAACTTCCAAATTCCTAGATGAGGCTCCAGATTCAGGCACCAGATTTTGGTACCCATTCATAGAAGCAATGTCGCAAGAAATAAAGGCCAGGGAAGTCATGGAACCAGACTCCTGATTGCATTTACACAAACCACATCACTCCTCTGGATGTGCTCAAGCCCTCCCTGGCATCTACTTTCTCTTCTAAAAATGACCAAAAGCATTTCCAAAGTCAGGGTCAGAGCAACTTCATGGACATGTGACCTGGATACATACATAGGTCTTCCTCTTAGATGAGCCCAGGCTCATGTCCTCCAATTGATGTTTTAGAATTCTTAATTTTTTAAACAAGGGATTTCTCATTTTTACTTGTGCAGAGTCCCACAAATTATGTCCTTGTAACCCCAGATTTTCAAAAGCTTAGCAATTAAGGCCAAGAAGTTTCTAAGTCTGTTTGGATCCTAATGAAGTGTTCCCATTCCAGGCATCACTGTTTCAACAGTGTATTGAAGCCACATTGGAAGCTGTTCTCAAGTGCTATCAACTTCCTGTGGGAGAGAAGGGCTATCATAACAGAATTCCTTCAGACCTCATCACAAGCTTAAAGAACTATCAGCTAAGAAGAGTTAGTCTCTCATCAGTCAAATCCACTGATACTCTGGCCAGGTGGAAACTGATTCTGGAGTCTTCTAAATATCCGCCTAAGCAGAAAGCATAAGACCTCAAGGGATAAATGTGACTAGGAAATAATTCTATGACTAGCGTGCAATTGCTACAGATCACTGTACAAACACAAAGGCTCTCAGCGTCCTGACCAAAGCTGTGGCACGAACATCACTGCAGGATCTGATGGACATGTTCATGTTCATCTTTGGGGCTGTAATTCTGTTGGAAGAGTGATTACCTAGCATGTGCAAAGCCCTGTGTTCGATCCCCAGGTCTGTATAAACTCAGGGGCAAGTACAGCCATAGAGATAGAGGCAGGATGATTACAAGTTCAGGTGTATGAGTTCCGGGCCAGTCAGGGTTTATAAGACCCTGTTTTAAAGACAGAAAAGAGAGAGAAGGGGGAAGGTAGGGAGGAGGGGAAAGGAAAGAAAAGGAGAAAGGAAGGAGAAAGAAAAATGGATTGTTCGCTCCCTGATTGACAGATTCAATGCTGAGGATGAAGTCAGCCACCTGTGTTTTAAGAAGCCTCTCAGGGAATTCTGTTGCTACTGGGAGCCAATGGCTCATGACATCTGAAGCAATTGCTTCTAGTTGTAAATATAGTTCACTAAAAATCATGGTAAGTTTCTCCATCATCCAACCTGTTGAGGAAGGTTATATCTTTACATTCATTTATTTAATCACTCAGAATTACTTTATTATCATTATAATTATTATAGATATTGCTGGGTGAGGCATGAATGCACATGTAGAAGTCAGAGAACAACTCTGTGGAGTCAATTCTCTCCTTCTACCTTATGGTAATTTGAATGAGATGCTCCCTCCCCGACCCCCCCCCCCCCCCCATAGTCTTGGGCATTTGAACCCTTGGTCCTCAGTTGGTAACGCTTTTTTTTTTAAGATTTATTTATTTATTATGTATACAGTGTTCTGTTTGTATGTATGTCTGCACACCAGAAGAGGGCACCAGATCTCATTATAGATGGTTGTGAGCCACCATGTGGTTGCTGGGAATTGAACTCAGGACCTCTGGAAGAGCAGTCAGTGCTCTTAACCTCTGAGCCATCTCTCCAGCCCAGTTGATAGTGCTTTAAGGGGAGGCATGCCCTTGTTGGAGGAGTATGTCACTGGGGGTGGGCTTTAAAATTTCAGATCCATTCACGAGTCCCAGTCTGCTCCCTCTGCTTCCAGTTTGTGGTTCAAGACACAGCTCTGAGGCTCCAGCTCCGGCTGCCATGCCTCTGCTCTGCCAGCATGGACTCTGCTCCCTTTGGAACTGTAAGCCCAAATAAACTCTTCTATACACGGACTTGGCCGTGGTGTTTTATCACAGCAGTATAAAAGTAGCTAATGCACACCTTTATGTGGGTTCTAGGAATCAAACTCAGGTCTTCAGGTCTGTGTAGCAGATGGATGTTTTATCCACCAAGTCACATTGATGGCTCTAATTCATAATGACTTTATCCACATGTCAACTGTTTCTACTTCATATGCATCATAGATGAGACAGGTGTCAACATGAATACAAAGATGTGTGTGTGTGTGTGTGTGTGTGTGTGTGTGTGTGTGTGTGTGTGATATAAAATAAAAGGATAGAAGAGAGGGAAGAGGTAAACTCATAGACCATGAAGAACTCCGCTAAGAAATCCAAATAAGCACCAGAAAGTATAGTATGGGTATGGCTCAGAGGAAGAATAATTTCGCACTCAAAAAAGCAGGGTTAGGGAAACAGTGAACACACCCCACAGCTGGAATTTTGGCACATGATAAGAGAAAAAAGGATCTTCTAGACACAGAAAAACTGTAAGAGCCTGAGTCGGAGGAGGGTGTCTATGTCCAAAATAAGCACTGTTGTATTGGGATTTGGATTCTGAGGGTAAAGTAACCAGGAAAATAAACAAAAATAGTATTCTGGAGCTTACTGTGCAAGCGAGAGCCTTAAGTGCAAACCAGAAAGTTCAGGCTTCTCAAAGTGAGAGTGAGACAGCATTCTGCCCCCTCTAATGGGGGCCTCAGTCCCCACCTCCTCAACCCCAGTTCTGCCTTGGATCACAGTTTTACTGTGAGGTTCCAGTGAACAACACTAAGAAATCTGTCATGCTATTTCCCAAGGAGAAAAGCAACAGTCATCCTTCTGTTTCACAGGTAAAGTCACATGGGCAGAAATGAGTGTACTGCCACAAGGACACAGCCACACTGGCAGTTCTTCCTGTGAGACAAGATACTTCTTTAAAAATGTATCTCTCTTTCTGTCTCCCCATGGCACAAGTGGAAGCCAGGGGTTAACTCTGAATGTCTTTTTCCATTACTCTCCACCTTGGTTTGTTTTGTTTAGATGGAATCTCATGTATGACACAGAGGCTGTGTAGTCTAGAATGACCTGGGCCTTCTAATCCTGCGGCTTCTACCACTCAATATTAAGATTACAGGCAGGTGCCACCATAGTCTGTACATGCCAGGCAAGTGCTCCACCGTCTGAGCTATGTCCACAGCCTTCCAGTTTATGTTCTGAGAAAGTGATCGCACCTGAATCTGACCTGGAAGTCCGTGGGGAGTGTCTCTACCATCCTGTGGAGCCACAAATGGGTGTGGCACTGTTCCGTAGGTCCTGGAACACCTGAACTGAGGTCCTCATGCTGTGCGGCAAGCCCATTACTCACTTAGCCATCTTCCCAGCAGCTCCTGCCAAACAACATGTAGAATGCTGCTCGTGCATTGCCTCCTTATTCTTTCACATCAGGGTCTCTCATGGGAGTAGGTGTGACAGTATTTTTTCTATTTTTTTTTTTAAGTCAAGAGTAATTTGTAGTTTAGAGAGTTTTTTTTCCGAGCAAGGTGTGTTTAAGTTTCCACTTTTAGACACCAGACTTCCAGCTCCCTTTCTCTCCCCACCCTCCTCTCCTGTGTGTGCCATAGATGGATACTAGGCAGCCTCCCTGAGACATCTACGACAACGTGATGGGCCCTGAGGCAAGAGGAGATCATTATTTGTTAACTACCTTTCTGGCTGCTTCTGCCAAATTCACTACATTCACACTCCTGACTTTTCTAAGACTAGGCAAAGAAATGTGAATGGACCTGTGGGAGCCTGTTTTCGGGCTCCTTGTGGCTTTACCCAGCATGTCTGCATAGAGGATGATTAGGACCACAGGCTTGAGTGCAGGTGTCTGAGATGGTCTGCACTTGGCTGTGCTGGGGGAGGAGGTCTTTTGCTCCACCCCTTGGCGTCTCTATAAAAACCCTGGGGCAGAGACAGTCAGGCCCCGTTGGAAAAGGTTCCAGGCCCTCTTGAGGCTATCCTTTATTTTCTATCTGTTTATCTCCGCAATATTCTCCGCACTATAAATCCTTCTAATATTTCTTGCTGCTCACACTTAAGAAAACTCTGGGGAACTGTGGGGTTGGTGGGTAAACACCCCACATGGACCACAATGAGCAAATTTTTAACAGCTCAAAAAAAAAAAAATACATGTGCTCCTGTTGTAATTTACCTCTTTTGTTCCTGAGGGCAAAGCCCACCATCTCTGGTTAATTCTGAATTAGCATTTAAGTGACATGAAGTAAGTTGATGCTTTCAGGGCCTCACTTATAAAAAGCATCACAGAAACATAGCTAGAGATATGTGAATTAGTGCTACTCCTGTGCACAATGAGTTCACAATGCCCATTCAAACCTAAAGGGCAGTAAAATCTAGGCCAAAGGTTACACTTCTAGGGCTTTATCTTCCCCAAATACTCAAATATGCTAACTGACCCTGTGCAATATTAGTCAATAAAGTATAGTTTGAAATAACATTTTGGAAAATAGAAGCACTTAGGAGAACTTGTGGCTCTTGCAGAGGACCACATGGTGGCTTACAGCCATCTGTCACTCCAGTTCCAGGAGATCTGAAGCTTACTTCCGACCCCCATGGGCACCAAGCATGCAAGTGGTACACATACATACATGTAGGCAGAACACTCACATATAAAATAAAATGAATAAATTTAATAAAAAATTTAAAGAAATAATTAAAACAACTGTGAATAAGAAACTGGTTAAGGGGGGCTGGAGAAATGACTCAGCAGTTAAGAGTGAATACAGCTCTTGCAGAAGACCCTAGTTCAATTTCCAGCACCCACATTGGGTGACTCAACCACCTGTATCTCCAATTGCACACGGAATATTATGCCTCTAACCTCTTCAGGTACCTATGATCGTGTACACACTCACACACATACACATATAACTAACTTTTAAAATATTTTTTTTTAAAAAGGCAATGGGAATTGGTTAACTAAAGAACAGCCACAGAGGACAAAGGAAGAAGTACCTGTGGACTGTTTTGGAAAACACTCTATCATATTCAGTTGTTGACAAATAGAAAGGTACAGGATGACTGGGTTATTTATTTTGATTTCTCTTCTTTCAAGGAAAATGGCATGGCATTTATAAATATAAAACAAAAATATAAAACAAAAATGCAGCATCTATGAAAATGAACTGAGTTGCTCAATAAAAATTCACCAGTCACTCAATAGATGTACAATATTTTTGTAATCAAACCAGTGAAAGTCACTGCACCTGCAAATATGTGTGTATGTATGTAGTATATATAATGAAGAATTTACCCCAAGACATCTTTACAGCAGTTATTACAAGTTCATAGAGGTTCCTTATAAAGTCTTTAAATGTAGACAGATGTTACAATGAGATGGCTTTACTCGATTATAGCTGTAGTTGAGTAAAATCCACACAAATCAAACCAAGAGAATCTGAATGAAGAGTCCTGTGGCAATACATGTAAGTTAAAACACAGATTTGGATCACCTCACAAAAGCAAAGGCTGCATATTCTTTCAAACATAAATACTACTTGTCTCAGTGAGTTGTGGATTCCTACTGAGTGTCTTAGAAGTTAACATTACAGTCGCTAATGGGTGCCTGGAGATAGCCACCGGTCCTCATGGCTGTAGAGCAGAATTATGGGTCTTAATCAGCAACAAAACTAGTCTTGAATGAAAAATCCTGTACAAGAGACATTTGTCCTATGTGGAAATAGAAGATGTAGCTACTTTTGCAGGAAAGTGAGCTAGTAAGAAGAACTTGAAAACTTGGGTCATTGTTGTCAAAGTTTAACAATCTGTCCTGAAAAAAGATAACACCCAGTGTCACCAAAGTCCATCTTAGTCTTTTTTTTTTTTTTTAAGTCAGAAGAACACCCAGAGAACATGTAAGTGTGAGCAAATGACTGCTTGAGAAAAGCTACAATAAACTGGTTGCAGATTTTCTGCCCGGATGACCGGTTGAGTACTACATATGTAGCAGAAGGCAGGCGTGCTTAAGTAAGAAAGCAGATCTGCCTGCTTCTAGCCACACAGATTCTTCCTGCCACAGCGTATCAGTCAGAAAAAGGATTGGCCTTATTTCACAGGAACACCAAAATAACAGTGGCTGAAACAAAAGGACTTTTTTCCCTTATAGAAGAGAAATCTAAAGTTAGGTAGCTCAGCTTGACACAATGGTTCCATTGTTCTGCCTAACTAGGAGAAAGGCCCCAATGTGGTCCCTGCCCTCCAGGAACACAAACTGAAAACCTGTAAGGAAAGCCAAAAATAAGTGATGTTAACAGGGAAATTTGAAATTTACATTGTAAACCAGTGTCACTCAAATACACAGCATGTTTCAGTAAGTAAGAAAAACATAATGAATGATAAAAATATAAACGGACAGGTCTCAAACAGGAAATATGAATGGGTCTTGGGTCTTAAATATGTTAACACTGTAAATTGTTCCTTGTAACCCTGTCTTTCATTTTTTTTCTCTTTTCCTGGCATTCAAAATTCAAAAGACAAAGCCACCTAAGTGATTAAGATGTTGACTGGAAAATCATCTACTTCAGGAAATAGAAACAAGGAAAACATTGGCCTAAGGCCTCCTAATCTGCAATCCACAGTACAGAACACAGAATGTCTTGTGACTCTATCAGATAACATAAGAATACTTATCAAGAGATGTACACTGTAGGACTACTTGGTTATACTGGTACTCGCTCATCTGAGGCTAGAAATATATTTCTCTAAAATTTCCATTATTTGAAGCATTATTTGTGGGTGAATAAAATTGGAAAGTTTCTAACAAACTTTAAAAATGGATGAGGAAGCCATGTGCTGTTAAATAATTATTTTCTAGGTATTTTAATAAGTGATAGCATTACAGTATCTTTGGAATACTTATACACACAGTTAAGTGTAGCTAGCTCTTCTTCATCAAAGAAGCTTCTCTTGGCAGCAAAATCCATTACAGAAAACCACAACTGGTCAAAATGCAGAGAACAACTAACCCTGGGGTACCCGGCCCCACCCAGTGGATAAATCTACAACACAGCTCCTGCTCCTCAGATACAAGGAGCATTGAAACTGAAGCTGGGGAGGCTGGAAGAGTCAGAGGACCAGGAAGTCTGCTGTAACATTGTGCTCCTAGAAACAGATAAAGCTAAACCTAGGATACCTCAAATATGATGGCTATGTTAGATCAAAACAGTGACACCAACAGACAGGCCAACAGACAAGGGCAATGTCACACAGAGACCCAGCCCTATATAAAGAACTATAGGCAACAAATGACTTTTGAGAGAGGGAGAATTAATTTTCCCTAGGGAAGAGCTTCTTAATCGGTTATCCAATACCAAGTATTCAATCCTGAAATCATATCCCATATAAGCAACCCTTAACAGACTCAGCAGGTTATATTTATATACTTACGCAATATCCTAACAATAAAGAAAGGGAGGCTATGAATTTGAGAGGAAATTAAGGGGACATTTCTTTCTAAATTACTCCCATGCTCTTCTTACTTTTCTGACGCTGCTTTCCTGTCCAGGCTTGTTTGGGCTTTGTCCTCAGCAAGATGAAAAGCCACCGCATTCAGTTACAAATGAAGTATAAAGGAGACTTTCACTATAGTAATAGAGATAGGTATTTATAATAATATCTTTAATCTTTGAAAGTAACAGTTGAAAACTAGCAGGACCTCTGGAGAGTAAGCACATGCAATTTAAGTTTTTTTCGAATTAAAGCTAAAGAAAAAATCCATAAGAATCATAAATGCCTAAATTTTTCCTAGAATACTTCTATTTTGGCTATTTAAATGGATAGTAGTAGAAGCCCCAAGTTGAAAGCAGTTTCTTGGGATGCTAAGACATCCAGCATACCAGGAAGTGAATAAGCATTTGACTTAGTTGTCTTGAGTGAGTATTCATCATTTAATAAAGTGGGATATACCCTTTTACTACATGTAACAATGTACACTCTCAGTTCAGTCGTGCTGTGGAATGATCCTTCTATATGCTGTGAATATGTATTTCTCTCATTGGTTGATAATAAAGCTGTTTTGGCCTATGGCAAGGCAGGATAAGGTTAGGCGGTACAGTCAAACTGAGGACTTGGAGAAAGAAGGACAGAGACAGACTGGAGCCAGTCACCGAAGGAGCAAGACGCCCAAGGAGCAAGATGCTGGAGGACTGGTAAGCCATGGACCATGTGACAATAAATAGATTAACAGAAATGGATTAATTTAAATGTAAGAGTTAGTTAGCAATAAGCCTAAGCCACTGGCCAAGCATTTATAATTAATATAAGCCTCTGAGTGATTATTTGGAAGCAGCTGTGAGATGGGACGGGACAGAGAAACTCTGTTTACACAGTCAGATGGAGTCACACTGATAGAACTGGTTAAAAAATGTATTGTTTAATTTAGCCACTTCTATTTAGTCTTTTTGGGGTAACCTCTTTGAAATTTTTAAGTTATGTATGAAACAAGAAGGAACACAAATGAAACCATGTCAGAAAGCAACCGAACCCCTGCCATGTCCTAGCTTTCTCCAATGGCATGTCACTGGGTGTATGAACCATACTCCATGCCAGGCTCTATGCCCAGGAGAAGATGGCCAACACAAAACAGACTCCATGTTTTCTGTGTGCTTTTTGCTTTGTTACTTATTTGCCTTATTGTTTGTATTAATTTTTATTTTGTGTGTGTGTGTGTGTGTGTGTGTGTGTGTGTGTGTGTGTGTGAGAGAGAGAGAGAGAGAGAGAGAGAGAGAGATGAGGAGTTGTGGGAAGGGAAAGAATATGACCAAAATAATGTTGTATGAAAAATAATTTTTAAATAAAAAATAATTATTTTAAAGAATGCAGTTTTCAGAAACAGAATTTTCTCATATATTTCTCCCTCATGGAATGGTCCAATGCTATCACGAAATTGAGCACCTAAGATCCTTCTTTGTTATTGCTCCCTTGTTGTCTTAGTTACTTTTCTCATTGCTGGAACAAAATTACCTGAGGAAAACTTAAGGAAGCAAGGGTTCAATTGTCTGGCAGTTTGAAGTGACAGTTCACGATGGTGGAGAAATCCTGGCAGCAAAAGGTGGTCACATTGCATCCACAGTCAGGAAGCACAGTGATAAAACTGTATATTCCTTTGCTGTCTCCTTTGCATTCTGGCCAGAGCCCTGTCTGAACTGCTTCTGCCCATGTTAAGTGGATCCTTGTCCCTCTGCTAACCTAATCAAGAAAACCTCTCAGAGCACACCCATAGGCTTCTTCCCTAGGTGATCTTAGATACTGCCAAATTGACTATCAGGACTGATCATGACAACTCCACCCCTCTGGATCGGTGAGTTGCCTAAAATCCCCTAAATATATTCCAACCTATGTAAGTGCATCTCTAGCCTGTTGCTGAATGTTTCCCCAACGTCATGGAATTTGAGACAAAGCATGGGGGAAGTGAGGAAGGAAACAGTAACATTCTGAAGGCCACGGTTTCTTTTGTGAAGTTTACAAACTATGTGATAGCGTAACCACATCTCACAGCCCTAGATGGAGCCTGTGCTAGGGAGCCCAGCTCCGTGCTGACACCGAAACTCATCATAAGCCTACAGAGCAGGACAGAGAGCCCAGAAATAAACCTGTGTACTCACGGTCAATTGATTTTGAACAAAGGTGCCAAGAACACACAATGGGAAAAGGATAGTCTCAACAATAAAGGAGGCTGGGGGAAAAATGAATGTCTCTGTGTAGAGGACCTTTATCTCCAACCATATGCAAAACTCAAGCCAAAAGTGATTAAAGACTTAAATGTCAGCATTGAAAATATAAATTTTACACACAAATCCCCAAAGCACAGGCAATAAAACTCCAAACTAAAAGGCTTAAGTTTTGTTTGTTTCCTTCTTGCTTTATCCCAAACTCCCTCTTTGCCAGCCTCATTTGTTGAAAGGGCAGAATGAAGAGAAATTTGTGAACGCTTTGAAAATGAAAGGCTTCCGGGAAAACAGACACAGGCAGACCCGACACAGAGCTTTAAAGAGGACTTACTGGACCTATCCTCTGAGCAAATTAAAACTGAGCAAACTTCCGAGATTGGGGGCTTTGGGGTTTCTTCCCATCGGTGGCTTTCTTCTTTCGATTTATTATCCTTTCCCCACTGAGGTTATTTTACATCATTGTCTTGTACTTCCTGCTTTTTCTGTTCTCACTTTTGTTAGCACCTGCCCCTCCCCTCCCACTGTCTAATTCCTGTGGTCTATGGTCTGCTTAGGGAGTAGCAGGGCCACGCCCCTGGAATTTTTTTAAAACTACTTTTTATATTTCTAAGACCTATATATGCTGGGAAAGGCCATCAGTCTGAAAAAGTGCAGCCAGGTGACTCCAGGTGGGATTTCAGGGTAACCCTATCTGGTCATTAGCCTCAACTTCTGAAATACAGCCAGTGATAAAATTCATGGCAGACCATCTCCCCGTACAATGTGCGGTAAAGACATGATGGATAGGCCAGCATCTCCTGTTTCACCCTTGTTTATGGATTTTGGTTTGGGGGTTTCCTCCAGCTAGAACTAAGCTATCCCATGGGCAATAGGACTCTATTAGCAACTATGGGTTTTTGCTTGTTTATCAATAACACCTCTTTTAGTTAGTAAAACCGACTAAATGATTACTGACTGACACAAAGGTTTCAGTCCATTTCAGTGGCTTTTAAATTAGAAAGAAAGCTTGACCTATGGATCAAGATTTCTAGGACTGTAAAATATTCTCTTGTAAGTTTGGACAAAACACTGAATTTAATATAAAAGAGATGATTTATATATAGATGCTTAATAATCCTTTTTATCATCCATTTGTTCTTTTAGGAAATATAATCTTAATCCTGCTTGCAACCTTTAAGGAAACTACATGTGTTGTTTTAAAAATATAAGGGTCATGAGACACAACAAAATCCAGTATCAGAGCTTTATTAAGAGGAAGTGGGGAGGGGACAGCAGAAAGTGTGGCCAGGCCTGGGGGAGACACACATGCAGGAGAGAGAGTGGGGGGGGAGGAGAGAGCAGAGAGAGGAGAGGAGAGGAGTCTGTGTCCGGCTTTTTAAGGATTCCCCTGCACATGTGCAGGTGGGCTTAGGGAGTTATGTCACACATGCGCTGATTGTGTGACCATGCTGCACGCACTTGCGCAATCACGCAGCACACTGATGACTTAAGACGTTAGCCCCTTGCTTAGCTACTGAATTGCTCACATGCGGTCATAGAGCTGGAGTGGCAGAATCCTAACAACATGACCTGTTTTAATATTAGGAAATAAATCCCAGTTCTATACATGAAAAACTTGATCGACTTTAATATGCCTACTGACCATTGGCACAGTCCTCATGGTGTTTTTCAAAGATCTATCCGATGTATTGCTATCTCCATTTACAATGTGAAATCCCCAATGCCCTTTAGCATAGATAAGGTCACACTGGTTGTGGTAGTTTGAATGTAATTTACCCCCATAATCTCATAGGGAGTGGCACTATTAGGGAATGTGGGTTTGTTGGAGGAAGTCTGTTCCTGTAGGGGCAGGCTTTGAGGTTTCCTATGCTCAGGATACCACCCAGTGTGTTAGTCAACTTCCTGTTGTCTGTAAGATGTAGGACTCTCAGCTACGACTCCAGTATCATGTCCACCTGCACACTGCCATGTCCCACCATGATGATAATGGACTAAACCTCTGAAAATGTAAGCCACCAGCTCAATTAAATGTTTTCCTTTATAAGAATTGCTGTGGTCATGGTGTCCTTTAATGATTCAGCATCACTTACTGTGATGACTTTCTTCTTTTCCAAATCAGTATTCAGTTTCAGGTAAACTTTTCTAGTCACCAAAGAGTGGGCTTGCTGGTTAATTTTCAGAAACCTTCTTATTAGAACTGACTCCTATATCTGACTATATTACTAAGCCAGTGTCTTAGGGTTTCTATTGCTGTGAAGAGACACCATGACGACAGCAACTCTTATAAAGAAAACATTTAATTGGGATAGCTCCCTTATCATTTCTGAAGTTCAGTCCATTGTCAACATGATGGGGAGCAGGGCAGTGTACAGGTAGACATGGCACTGGAGTAGTAGCTTAGAGTCCTACATCTTACAGACAACAGGAAGCTGACTGATATACTGGGTAGGATGCTAAGCATAGAAAACCTCAAAGCCCGCCCCCACAGTGACATACTTCCTCCAACAAGGCCATACCCACTCCACCAAACCTGATATACTCCTGATAGTGTCACTCCTTATGAGATGATGCAGGCCAATTACATTCAAACTACCACACCCTGTAATAGCACATGTTACAGACATTTCAGCAAAAGCACCAACCAAAAATTTTTACAAAGGCAATGTTGGATGCATATGATCAAGATACACAGTTTACATGTATGAAATTGTTGATAAATAAATAAAATATGTACTGCTAAAACAAACAAACATAAAAGGAATCTTGAGGCTGGAGGTGTAACTCAGTGGTTGATTGTTGCTTAGAATACTTAAGGACCCTAGGTTTGTTCTCCAACGTGAAAGAAAAGAGAGGAAGAAAAAAGAAGAGGGAGGAAGGGAAGAAGGGTCTTCTTCTCCTGTAACCCCTAATCACCTAATTTATAAAAGTGAGAAAATTGTTTCCACCCTGGTCAGCCTCGGACAGCTACCTATGCAAGCAACACTAAATGGACACATGGAGCTATATTTATACATAAACTTGTACATATACATGTAACAAGAAGAGGCCATGAATTTGAGAGGGAGTCGGAGCCACATGGGAGGAGCTGAAGGTGGGAGAGGGTGGGATACCGATTATGTAAATATAGTACTCCATGTATGGAATTCTCAAGAAAAATTCAAAAAATATTTCAAAATAGTTCTTCTAGTTGGGAAGAGGAAGGAGATGAGCAAGAGTGGGGAAAGCAAAGAGGGGCTTATATGGTCGAAACCCATCAGATAGATGCACGAAAATGCCATAATGAAACTATTCATACACAACTAATACATACTAATAAACACTTCAACCACCGAGGGCATTAGTGAGGCCCGCCTTTGGGTGGGCCACTGACGGCATTTTCAGGTAGGATTAACTAAAGAGGGGAGACACACATGACTGAAGGGAACACCATCCCATGAATTATGTCCAGATGAATAAGAAAAGAAGAAGGAGATATTTAGTTGACTGCCAACATTCCCACTTCTCTGCTTTCTGCTCTACCCAGACACACAGAATAAACATAGCCTGGATAAGTACTGAAGATTTTGTAGCATTATGAAAGAGAAGAGAATAATCAGCTCCAGTCTACAAGAGTGAAGTGATTTCTCAAGACACTTGGGTTCTCAAGGCAGGCTGTGTACTATAATCACTTAAGGATTTTTTTTTTTTAGGCAACGATGTAGTAGCATGCCCATGAAACAATAGATTCAGATACTCCAGGGTGGAGTGCAGGCAACTGTACATGTCAAAAGCTTGCCGGGCTCTTCTAATTGTGTGCCCAGAGAAGGGAAGCATTGATCTAAATGGAAAAACCTGAAAGTTAACAGATGGAATGTAAATGTGCTGGATCCAATGAACTGAGATGCAGGTGGCTTTGAATGTAGTAATTTCATCCTGTGATTAAGAGGCAGAGGAAGAAAGACCTGCATAATCCAAAAAGCAGAGTAAACACAGGGACACCTGGTGTTTTGTCTATGGAGGACCAATAGGAGATAGGCTAGAAGAATTTATTTTAATAAATACATGAATAAATAAATTCTTTTAGTCTTGCTTTGCAAGGAATGAAAGTGAGTCTCACAGAAGTAAAATTAACCATGGACTTTGCTTAAAAATAGATGAGTAAACATTTATTAAATCAAACTGTTTATTTTTGATTTTTTTCCAAGTTGGTTTTGAAACAAGCAATAGAATATATTTGCTTGAACTACAGGTCACTGTCAATTTTTGAGGTCAAAACTCACACATGAGGGCTGGGAATATAGCTTAGTAGGTGAGCACTTGTGTAGTGTGAGGCCCTAAATTTGATTCTCAGCACTGAGAGTGGGATGGGGGGACAGCATCGCGGAGGAATACAGGCAATTTTACACAGCTTTTCCAAATGCATTCCCATCCCATAGTTTCGTGGTTCTTACCCACCTGCTGCTTCTGACAATTTTCCATTGGAAGTATAACTGTATCCTCACCTTTAATTCTCCGAGAATCTTTCTCCGGGCACTAAGTCTAACACCACAATCACCTACATCACTATATCTACTTGTCTTTCCTCTTACTTACCTCACATCAGCAAGTATTTCCACTTGATAAAAAGTTTAAACCAAAAAAGCCAAATAAGATATTTCCCCTGGTAAGTTTAGATTGATAAACCTTTTGAAGACTATCAACTATAGCAGAGGGAACTGGCGTTGCTTCCTCAGCTTCCATATTTGAAACAAGAGTAAAACTTACTCCAAAGTAACTGAAGCAAAACCTTGGAACTTCATGTCTAAGTTCATTAACAACAGCAGGTGGAAGTGCAACCCTTTCTCCACATAGTTTCCCCTGCAAGATGCTCTGCTTGGCTTGGTCAGCACTATTATGCCAAGAATGTCTCAATTTGATTGTCATCTAATTAATTCAAAGTTATATTCAGTGATATTCACTTTTATCCCACTTTAGAGTTCTGAACAATCTCCATGAGGTCAAACCTGTGTCTAACTTATTCAGACCTTCATCAAGAGTGCCCAGCACAATACACGATATGAGACAGATGTATGAATGGTTTTGAAGGAATGGCTATAATTCTAAAAGTAGAAGCTGATGTAGTCATAAACCAAATCATGACTTGTTTTCCAACCCAGCTTGCTGATAACTGTGTATGTGATACTGGAAAAGTCAGGTAAACGTCTCTGCACTTCTGTCCTTTACCTCATTAGTAAAAGGGGCCATGGACTCCCACCACTCGTCACCTCTGTCGTTTTGGTGCCCAGAAAGAAGTACAGTCAATCCTGGGTGGGGTCATCTGCACTCTGGCTATTTGCTCTGTGTGTTCATCGCTCCTTTCTAGACTTACTCCAGCAGGTACCCAGAAAGATCAGGCAATGCAAGTTACAAAGACTTCTCAGGAGGCCTCCCAAGGTGATTGATTGCCTCTGGCCACGTGAGGTTCTGCAACGGAAAGGCTCATACGGCTGAAGTCTCAGTGTGCTGAAATTATAATCCTTTGTACACTGTCCAATTTGAGTTAGGAATAATTTCTCAAGCCTGCTTCCTACTGTGAATTCCATATTTTCCTCACAATTCAGTGAAAATTCAATATTCTCTGAAACAATGGAGAAAAACTAAAAATTTCAGTGAAAAGCTGATATTTCCCTTCAAATATATCTACTCTTCCTTCTAGAAGGATGAAAGAAAACATCTTAACAAGTTCTCAGATATTTGTATTTCCCAAGGAGCTCCATGCTCTTACAGAAGCCTGTGTAGAGGCCAGGAAACAGAAGTTGGGGAATTTTAGTTCAAATGTCTCCAAGAACCAGATCTAACTCTGTCTTTGTGGAAAGATGATCATCCATCCATAATTGGCAAATGGTTATGTGTCCCAGGATTCCACTCTGTTCTACGGAAGGTAACTCCAAATACCACAGCTCTCCTCTAACCCCCAAACAATACATCAACTTCATATTCCTTTTTTGTCAGGTTATAAATTAGATAAAAGGACTATAATCCAGGAGGAAGGGAGAGGGCAAAGAAAACTGAAAGAAAAGGGCATGGCAAACTGATTTTAAGAAGGAAACAAGAGCCGGGCAGCAGTGGCGCACACCTTTAATCCCAGCACTCGGGAGGCAGAGCCAGGTGGATCTCTGTGAGTTCAAGGCCAGCCTGGGCTACAGAGCGAGATTCAGGACAGGCTCCAAAACTACACAGAGAAATCCTGTCTAAAAGAAAAAAAAAAAAAAGGAAACAAGAGCTTGGACTGAAAACACTGACCATGCAGATAACAAAAAGGATGTAGACACTTTGTTTCATAATGAAGTTTGAACATTTAAGTTGGTAACATGTTCAACATTTATGTAATGACATAAAAGAACATTTACATGACATTGACGGAATAACTATGGAAATACCAGAAATGCCACTGTCCCCGTCAGTTACTGAGGTATGGCACTACTGTGCAATAGGTCGTCCAAACCTTAGTGGCTTAAAAGGAATGCCATTTTATTACACAGTAGGTCTTGGGGTTGGGACTTCAGAGAGGATTCAGCCAGGTAATGGTTTAGCTCCCTGACGTACTGATTGTACTTAGATAGGGTTTTAGTGGCATATAGGCTTAACAAGGGGTCCAGTGTACCTTCCAGATATGTCTGACACTATGGCAAGGAAGACAGTCAAGCTGAGCTCAGGCAGGACCTCTGTCAACCAAAGAACTTACACTAGCCTGGGGGTCTCTAATACTTGTACTTTTAAAAATATCTCTTTTATTTTTAAGTTATGTGTATGTCTGTGCACAAGTGCAGGTGCCTAAAGAACCCAGAAGGAGCATTGAATATCCTGGAGCTGGATTTACAGACAGTTGAGAGCCACCCCACATTGATGCTGGGATGCGAACTCACGTCCTCTGTAAGAAAAGAAAGTCTCTCGGGCCCTACTTGCAATATTATAGGGCTTAGTGCACTTACAGAAGGCTTTCTAGGAAAAGCACTTTGTTTCTCCCTTAGCTCTTTTGAGACCCAGTCTTGTATGTAGCCGAGATTGACCTTAAACTCATGATCATCCTGACAGCCTTCTAAATGCAGGGCCTGATTACAAGTGTGTGCCATGACTCTAAACTTCGTTTCTACCACTTCTTTTGTCCAAATGATTATCAAGCCACAATTGGTCACTCTAGCCCTGACCTAACCTCTGGTTGGTCATGTATTTAACATGTATTCAATATGTGTGTGTGTGTGTGTGTGTGTGTGTGTGTGTGTGTGTGTGTGTGTGCGCGCGCGCACGTGTGCGAGCGCGCATGTCAGGGCACCCATGTGAAAGTCAGAGGCAACATGCTTGGCAGGCAGCAAGCACCTTTACCCACTGGGCCATCTTACAAGCCCTCTGGCTATTTCCAATGTTCTGTACCTGGCAAGGTTTTCCCAAGTTATCACTTTTTAATGGGGACAAGTTTCTGAGTGGGCATGTCAACATAAAACTCTTGAGACATACCTGCTGACATGTAGAGAAGGCCTATCTGAGAAAGACTATGGGAAGCACGAGAATCCGTGCCAGTGGAGAAGGCAAAGAGGAAGAGGCAGAGTCATCGGAAGACTCAGCTTGTTGTACACCTGTTGAAGACACAACACCCCTGAGACAAAAGAATACAAACAGAGCAGGACATGGATGATTGGGAATACATGTGATATCAAAAAACATCAAGTATTTTCTCCTCTGATTCTGAAAGTGGCAAAATTCCCCTCTTGGACACGGGGCTCTGAAAGGTGAACAGACTGTATGAATCAAGAGTTCCAACCTTTAAGGACTTGTTTTAAATAACTTAAGCTTCCTTGCTTAGAAACTCATTAAAAACAACTTCAATGCGCTCGAGGGAAAAGTTGTCCTTTAACAACTTTTAATGAGCTTTCCCCTCCTACGTGTAGGGAGTATGTATATGCCATCCAGATTGCCCTCCAGAGCAGATTCTTTCTTTCTCCCACCTGCCAAGATTGTCGGTAGCCAGCTAAGTCCCTTCCTGGGACAGAGTCTCTCTAAAGAGAGCTGCCTTGTGGGGGGAGCAACCGCCGTCTAATTACTAGTCTCTCTCCCGTAGCCGACGGACAACCTCTTTGTTGACTGTACTCCATTCCATTCCTCCCTCCCTTACCGAATTTTGGAGTTTGCTTCCCAGAACACTCAACCCCAAGCCTGAGTACAGCACTAACGAAGGCAGCATGGATTATGAAAGGAGTTTCTGTCTGCTTTGGGAGCCTTGTGAGTGACAAGGTTAGAGAAAACCAGCCAGGCAAAGGACGTGCCAGTTTTACTGCCCTACTGGGAAGGCCTAGAATAACATAACCACAGGAAATAGCCCGAATGCTTCTTGGAAGCAGAGACTTACTTTCTATTCCATTCCATGCTAGACACAAATAGTTCAGAGACAGCTTCTGGGGTATAAATACGCTTACCCTGGCTGATTTTATGCTTCAACTATTTAACAAAGAAAATCACCGAGTTCACAATGATTTCACCATCTCCTCTGCATCAGTCACGTGAACACTGTCCTACTCAGAGCTACTTAGTCCCTGAGGTGCACAGAACTCAAAGGCAACAAATTTGACGTGGCCCTATCAGTGTCCTAGGCTTGTGGCACAAAAATAAGAAAAACAAAATAGTGATTAAATAATACAGTGAAAAAAAGTAGCCCAGTGCCAATGTAGCGAATACGGAGAAGTTGGATAGCGGAGAACAGAGAACGGAAGTGAGGAATGCATCATCTAACAGATGCATGATGGCACAGAAAGCAGGAAGAGATGGGACCTCTGAGGAACAACGAGAATGGGAGATGATCAAGCGGAAGGAAAGCCAAGAACTGGGAGATGCGTCACACAACAGAGAGACGGAAAGGCTGAGCTGCCGAATGGTGAGCCATGCAACAGAGAGTAACCCGCACGGTGACACAGCAGCAAGGGCCGCCACAGAGCTGCACGAACACCTGGACAGTCTTGCTGCTCAACAGCCTGAGTGGACCGTTGAGACCCTCAACACTGTGCTTCCCGAACAACCAGCCAAACCCCTGTTATTTGGAAGACACAAGGAGATGATGCTACGTTGCCCAGGAAGATGTGGTTTTGTTCATTCCAGGTCACTGTATAAGCCCAAGGCAGAAATCAATCCAGAATGTGTGCCATGGCTGCTGATGTCATCATGAGCAGCCCAGAATGGAAATGACAGGATGCCTGTGATGACAAAGGAAAACAAAAACAGCCCTTTCTTCTGAAGGGCTGAATAGTCATTGCATTGGTTCCTTTATTAAGCGTCTCCTTTACCTTGGTAGTGAAGAAATCTCTTGGGAATTGATACCACTGATGCACTCATTTGACAAGTGTTTCCTAAGGGTCTTTCCTGAGAAGCCCACACTGTGTTGGGGTTTGAGGACAAATGGAAATCAGAAACATCTGCAGATACTCCATTGTGGTCCCTAAGATCTAGTTATGAGAGACAAATATTAGAGAAAAAATGGTCTGTAGGAAATATAGAACTCAGCCATGGTGAGTGTCGAGGAGAGCACAGGGCCCCATCTGACACCACAATAGAACTTGGACAAACTGGCTTAGGTGATGTGAGCGAAGACTTTCCTGAGAAGTAAAGACAATTAAGATCTGCTACAACATATCTAGGAGAAGAGGAGGGAATATTGAGGAAAGCCAGGAACATGTGCAAAGACATACGTAAAGAGGAGTTTGTACACTGACGAACCTTTGCAGTCAATGGGCCAGCAGCCTCCAGCTCACTTGAGCAGGTTAGAAATGCGGACACTCTGGCCTCCTTTGTGCGTCAACAAGATTCCCAAGCAGTCTGAAAAAAGATTAACGAGACTGTTTCTCAGACAGTGTTGAGTGGAACAGGATGAGATTCATGGCTGGACATACAGGGACAACCCTGCACCCAGACTTTTACTGACCATGTTTAGGAGTTTGCATTTACTTTAAGAGTATTGAGAAGGCAAGGAGGATTTAAATTTGGGGTGGTGGGATGGAATCTAGCCACAATATTAAAATGTATATTGATGGAAGAATGCTGTGAGGTGTGAAATATCCCCCACAGGTTCATGTGTTTGAACACCTGGTCCATTCATACTTTGTTCTCAGAGACTGTGGAAACTTTGGATGGAGGGTCTATCTGGAGGAGGTGGATCACTGTGGGTGGGCCCTTAGCTTTATAGCCCAGCTCCACTTCCAGTACCATCTCTGTTTCCCTGTTTACTGGGATGTGAGAAAGTACCTTCATGCTCCAACAGTCAGAGCAGAGATCTGTTCCCCCCACCACCATGCCTTCTCTACCACAATGGACTACACTCTCAAACTGTAAGTCAAAATGAACCCTTCTTCAAGTTTCTTTCAGGCAATTTTGACACAATAAAGGAAAAATTAATTAATATGAGGATTACATCTGATTTTCAAGAAAAAGACTATTAAAGCGTTTAGGAATTTAGCTCAGAGGGACAGCACTTGTGTACCAAGTGCAAGGCTCTGGGTTCCATCCTCAGCTCTGAGGTGGGGAGTGGGGTAAAGAAGAAGAGTACTATAATGAGCTATGCCAGATAATACCAGAGTCTATGCTTCAGAGACAGAAGTAGAAAGGAAAAGATAAAGAGGGGAATGGATCTGGAAAATATTCAGGAAATAAAGTCAGCAAGACATGGGAATGGTTTAGAATTAGGAAAGAACATGAGGTGTGAAAAAGTATGACTTAACACAATGATTGTTACACACATAATCATGTTCTCTGTCAATCTTTTTACTGTCAATATATACAACACCAACACAACCAGCAAGTTCTCAATATTCATTGAGCTGAATGGAGAAAATCAAGGATAGTTTTAGGGGTTAGACCATGAGCTTGGCTTTGAGATTGTTGTTAGAGACTTGCATAAATTAAATTGTACCTCAAAATATATGAAACCTTGGTGCCTGTGAGTATGATCTTATTTGGAAATAGGGGTTTTGTGAGTGTACACAATTTAAAATAAAAGTCATAGTGGATTAATGTGGCTATCTCTATAAAACACAAGAACCCAAGCATGGAAGATATTTAGACTCAAAAAGATAAATGCAAAGATATACGAGGTTGCAGGCAGAAATGGAAGTGTTCCATCTATTAGCCATTAATGTTGAGAATTATTACAACCACCAGAAGCGCTGAGAAAAGGACACTGAACTGATTTTCCCCCAGAGGTTCCAGAAGGAAAAAGCCCCTTTAACACACCGACTCCAAACATCCAGTCTTCAAAACTGAGAGAATAAATTCATGTTGTTTTAAACCAACTGACCTGTGGCATTTTGTTATGAAACTATAAACTAACAGAAGAATGTTTTTCTGATATCAAAGAAGGAATGTCAATGATTCATCTTAAATTGGAAGCAATTACTATAATGAAGTTTCTTACTCAGAACCTGCTACCATTAGAGAAAACATCCTTGATTGTATCTACCCCCAATCACTGTCTTCTAAGAAAAATGGTTTCCACATGATTTGTCGAGAACATTCTAGGAGGCCTGAGAATACAGCTCAGTGAGTAGGCTGTCTGTCTGGCACACAGGAAGGCTGAGGTTTAATCTCCAGCATCGCATAAAGCCAGCTGTGGTAGTGTTCACCTTGTAATTGCTGCACGATGGAGGTGGAAGATCAAAAGTTCAAGGTTATCCTTGACTACAGAGTGAGCTGAAAGCCAGTCTAGACTATATGAAACAAAAAAACATACCAAAGAGAAAAACAATCATTCTAGGAAATTCCAAATGTCCCTATGATTGATGACAGTTAAGAAAAGAAAGATACAAAAGAAGAAAAGTAAAAACAACTTATTTTAACTTATTCTCTCTTAATTAAGTACACTTGTTCTTTGCCAGTTGCAGGCATGAATACAGTGCATCCTGTTTACTTTCACCCTACCCTCTTTCATCCTCTCTCCATCCCTGCCATTGCACACTCCTCCCCACAGGTCCCTTTGCTATGTTCACGCCTTCATGTTTTGTTTCATGGTCCACTGATTTTAACCAGTACCATCTGTGTGGTCCCAGGTTTGGAACATCCGTTACAGCCCACTGGTTTGCTGTACAAGCAAGGCAATGACTCGTCCATCTCCCAGAATCTGTTAGTTGCCAGCAGTTCAACAGAAAAGTTAAGGCTCTCTGAGCCTCTCATCCATCCATGATTGGCGGTTGGCAGGCCCAGTCTTGTGCAGACCCAGAACAGGCAGGCAACCACAGCCACTATGAGATCGTGTTTGCAATGCTGTGTCATGCCCTGAGGACAGCATTGCACAACGCTTCTTCCTGTCTCTTCTCTCCCCCCCCCCCCCCCGCCCCCGCCTGTTCACTTTTTTTTTTCTGTTCTTCCCCTCTTTCACAATGCTCCCTGAACCTTAGAGAGGGTTATATAAACGTCTTGATTCAGGCTGAACTTTCAACAGTTATCAGTCCTAACTATCTGAGCCATGCAGTCCCCACTGTTCACTGTGAAGAGAAGCTTCTTTGATGAAGGGTAAGAGTAGTATTTCTCTATGGGTAGAAACAATATTTAAACTGCAGTTTGGCAGCATGTCAATTTACCTAAATAACAGTGCTGACTGCTCTCCTCCTTGAGGCCTATGACCTCTCCAGTACCAGTTTTTTTTCTTTTTTTCTTAAAATTTATTTTACTATTTTATGTGTATGAGTGTTTAGCCTGTATCTATGTCTGTGCATCATGTGTGTGCCTGTGCCTGTGGGGGTCAGAAGAAAGCATCAAATCCCCTGGGACTAGAGTTATAGATGGTTGTGAGTGCCAGGTGTTTGCTGGGAATTGAATCCAAGTCCTCTTCAATGGCAACAAGTACTCTTAACCACTGATACAAGTCTCCAGCCCATTTATGAATTTTTGACTAGGTTTATATTTCTAGACATGCAATCCCTCATATGAAGCAGAACTCAAATCCATTCTGAGGACAGTTGTACTTTTACTGTACCAACAGGTCATCTTGCTTGGCCGGTTGACCTTATAGTTCACAGGGTTAGCAGCTGGATAACACCACTGACGCCTTACCTCCCCTAGCAGCCTGCAGAGCACATTCTGGCACCATGGAAGCTAGCCATCAGGGAGAAATCTTGCAGCTCAGTTCCAGCTTGCTTTCTCTATTATATCTTACAACCAAGGTATATGGTTGTCTCCGACAACAAGGTCTTATCATCTAGTCGTGGAGGGCAAGTAAGACCAATGGACATAGCCTGTATTTTAGGGGGACCTCCAGGTCCTCCCTGACCAGCAGCTTATAAGGAGGTTTCCCACACACAGCCTACACTTTTTTTATTGGATAAACAATGACTTCTAGGGACAGCATTATCCAACTGTGACGGATAGCTCCCTTCTAACTATGTTTTCTAAACTTAGATTTCAATTGGCTTACAAAGTAGTAGATTTTCATATGGCTTTTTCATAAGTCCATTACTTTAGCTAACTCGCCCTCCCCAACCTGTCACCTCCCTGTCTCCCACCCTCATACCCGTTTGAACCTCCCCATTTCCAATATTCTCCTTCTATAGTTTTACATTACCTGCTCTCCCTTAAGACATCCTTCCATGTACCCTTTCTAGTTTCATGGCTTCTACAGGTGCCCCAAGTTAAACACATAGAACTAAACATCCCAAGAAAAGATACACATTGCCGAACAGAAACTGTTAACTCCCATTTGTCAACTATTTATCAACTGAAATCCCATTTGTCAACTATTGTCCTTATTACCTAAGCCTCTAGAGTCCTATTTAAAAGTCCTTACCTATCCCTGGATCTTGAAATGTACTCCCTACTTTTTCTTCTAGCTGTTTCAGAGTTTCGGGTTTTATGTTGAGGTCTTTGATCCATGTAGAGTTGATTATTGTGCTGGAAGAAAAGGAAGGATCCGTATAATTCTTCTACATATGGATGTCCAGTTTCCCCAGAATCCTTTGTTGAAGACATTAGCTTTTCTTCAGTCTGAATTTCTCACGTCTTTGTCAAAAGTTAAGTAGCAATAGTTGTATGTGTTTATATTTGAGTCTTCTACTCCGGTCCATTGGTCTATATATCTTGTGTGCCAGTCTCAAAGTATTCCACCTCCTAATGCAAGGTACAGAAATGCAAGGCGGATCTCTGTGTGTTTGAAACTGGTGTACAACCTAAGAAGTTCACCTCAGCAGTTTCTCAGAAGTCTCCTAGGGATTCCTTTAATTTGTCATCACTTTCTTCCAAAGCTAAGAAATGGGGGTAGCTTAGTGGTTAAGAGTACTGGCTGTTCTTACAATTCCCAGTACCCACATGGCAGCATTCTCTGACCTATAAGAGTTCACATCTCTATTAGAAAAGGTTTACAAACAACTCTAACTGTGATAAGCCGATACTTTTCAATAGTTTTGGGCAGTTGCGATTTGAGGTCATACAATCTGTTTGTGATACAGAACAACTTGAGCTTATAAGTACAGATTTGGGATAATAAAAAAATTACCTGGAAGCAGGTATGAATGAAGTACACTGTGAACATAAAAGAAGCAATTCATTCTCTTGGTAGGAACAAATGAATTACATTACAACAAAGCAGTCATTACCTTGTTAACATGACATTGTTATATCATCATCATCATTATTATTGAGGCAAGTTCTCAAGTGTAATCTAGTCAGGCCTAGAACTTGAGGTCCTCCTGCCTCAGCCTCTGAGTGCTGAGATTACAAGCATATACTCATACTCTGGCTGGTCACTTGGACATTGATTAAATAAAGAACTTTTTCCCAACTTGAGAAAATTTGAGACAGTATTTAAATCAATGAGAAAAAAATGTGAGTAAACTAAAAGTGAGTGATGTCATCAAGAACAGGGAGTTGGAGAACCCACAAAGATAAATAGCTATAGAATCATAATGCTTAGTTTTAATTGCCAACTTGATACAACCTATAATCACATTGGAAGAGTCTCAGTGACAGATAATCTAAATTGGGTTGGTCTATGGATATGTCTGGGGGCCTTGTCCTAATAAAGCTATTGATGGGGAAAGACCAGCCCCACTGTGGGTGGCAACATTCCCTAAGCATGGGTTCTTAGCAATATAAGAGTGGAAGGATCTATCTTAGCACAAGCAAGCAAACAAGTGCAGTCATTCTTTCTGCTCTTCACTGTGGATATGATGTGACCAGCTTTCTCCTGCCACTGTGACTTTACCACTTTGGTGGTTATAACTCGGAAATGTCCTCTAAGTTACTTTTTGTCAGGGCTACTTTATCATAGCCAAAGGGGAAAAAAGAAACAAGAATAAGAATGAAAGATACATAATTGCAGAGAGCTTTGAGTATTGTGATAAGAAATGCTGGCTTTACCTCTCCCTCTGATTCACTGGTACCCATACTTGTGCTAAACTGGCTATGGAAGAATCACTTGGAAAGCATGTTTAAAATATCCCAAATGGCCGGGCGGTGGTGGCGCACGCCTTTAATCCCAGCACTCGGGAGGCAGAGCTAGGAGGATCTCTGTGAGTTCGAGGCCAGCCTGGACTACCAAGTGAGTTCCAGGAAAGGCGCAAAGCTACACAGAGAAACCCTGTCTCGAAAAACCAAAAAAAAAAAAAAAAAAAAAAATACCCCAAATGTTCAGATGTGGATAATCTGATTGAGGGATTTTAGCTCATTTTTGGTTTTGTTTTTTGAAACAAGGTCTCTCTGTGTAGCTCTTTGTGAATCTCATTATATAGACCTATTCGCCTCTATATACGTTATTATCTAAGGAGTATCTATCTGCTCATGTATTCCCAGCCTACCTCATCCATCTTTAAATTTGAAGATTGAGATTAAGTCTCTGACCTAAACTTATAATCAAGCATGAGAAATTGTTTTCTGACAACCTCATACCATGAAGACAAAAGGATTCTTTGGACCACCTTGCAGAACCAGAGCTGAAACAATGGTCAACCAGACAGCATTAGACTAAGACTACATAATTATGTACACCTCTTTCCCCATGTCTCAATTTTATCTAGGGCTTCTATCTGTAGAAATAAGGTAGGAAACTTCAGATTTCAAAGACACTGAACTTAAGCTAATCATACACAGACAAGGCTTGAGGTAAAGCAAGCGTAGTCAGTAAAGTATTTACCAGGTAAGCATGGCTTGAGATCAGATCCCCAGCAGCCCAATGTTGGCTAAGGTGGAGACAGGTGGCTCCCAGAGGACTACCCGCCAGCTATGCTAGTCAAAATGATGAGCTTCAAGTTTGGTAAGAAGCAGTGGTGGCGTACACCTTTAATCCCACCACTCAGGAGGCAGAGGCAGGCAGATCTCTGTGAGTTCAAGGGCAGCGTGGTCTACAGAGTGAGTTTCAGGACAAGCTCCAAAAGCTACAGAGAATCCCTGTCTTGAAAAAGAAACCCTAGGAGCTAGAGAGATAGCTTTGTGATTAAGAGTGCTTGTAGAGGGGCTGGAGAGATGGCTCAGAGGTTGAGAGCACTGACTGCTCTTCCAGAGGTCCTGAGTTCAATTCCCAGCAACCACATGGTGGCTCACAACCATCTATAGTGAGATCTAGTGCCCTCTTCTGGCCTGCAGTCATACGTGTAGACAGAACACTGTATACATAATAAATAAATCTTTAAAAAAAAAAAGAGTGCTTGTAGAGATTCATAACTGTCAAAGTTCTGAGATAAATTGGCTGTGAATACTGAGCCCTAAATGTGACATCTTTATCAGCAACCCCTTGCACACTACATGTAAGAGATGAAAGATTCAGTCAAATAAAATGTTAAATCTGAGAAAATTCCCACATAAACATCCAAGAACTCTGGGATACTATAAAAGAACCAAACCTACAAATAATAGGTATAGAGGAAGAAGAATAAACCCAAGTCAAAGGCACAGAAAATATTTCTGTTTAAATCATACACAGCTGGCCGTGGCACACACTCTTAATCCCAGCACTTGGGAGGCAGAGGCAGATGGATTTCTGTGTTCAGGTCAACCTGTTCTACAAAGCTAGTTACAGGACATCCAGGGCTATCCAGAGAAACCCCATCTTGAAAAGCAAAAAAAAAAAAAATCATAGAAGAAAATTTCCCCAATCTAAAGAAGGAGGTCTCTACCAAGGTACAAGGGGGACACGGAACACCAAATAGACTGGACTCAAAAAGAAACTCCCCATGACATATAATAATCAAAACACTAAATATACAGAGCAAAGAAAGGGTATTAATAGCTGCAAGGGGAAAAGACCAAGTCACATATAAAGAAAAGTAAACCTATAGAATAACACCTGATTTCTCAGTAGAAACTCTGAAAGCCTTAAGGACCTGGTCAGATATTCTACTAACTCTGAGAGACCACAGATGTCAACATGCATTACTATAGTCAGCAAATCACAATTGTCAGAGGAAGAAAAACATTTTACAATAAGAACAAATTTAAACAATGTCTATCTACCAACCTGGGTCTATAGGAGGACACTGGAAGGAAAACTTCAGTCTGAAGAGAAGATAAACTACACCCAAGAGAACACAAAGAAGAAATAAACCCGGAACAGTTAATCAAGGGAGCAGAAGGGAAATACCACAACAGCAAAATAGCATCTATGGTGTGGGAAGATACTTTGAGTGCTACCAAAGAGAAAAGTAATCATCAGTGTCATACGGCTACAAACTGAGACCTACAACAGACCTGCCTGCAGCATACGCTGGTGCAGTAGTGGTACAATGCTATGGGAGTAGCCAACCACTTTTTGATTGCACTTAAGGTCTACTCCATGACTCCTAATGACATACTACTATACCAGTTGGTCAGAGTACCGTCCACCCTTCTTGTAGTAGATGACAGTTCACACAGAGACAACTGAACAATGTGTAAAGAGTAAGACTTTGGAGCATTAAAACCCTAAATGGGATGGCTTTAGCAAACCCTTCCCTTCGAGGCTCAGGGATCTATGCAGAAGAGGAGGTGGAAAGATTGTAGGAGCCAGAGGTGGTGGGTGACTCCATGGAAACAGCATCATCAAGGCACAGAACTGTTACATATAAGTGGTCTATGATATCACATATCACAGAGACTGTGGCAGCATGCCCAAGACCTGCAAAATTCAAACCAGACAAAACTCCAGCACTTAGTAGAGCAGGGAGACACAAATCCCCATTTGAACTAAGAAGCTATATGCAATTGATATCTACTTGGAAAAGGAAGATCAGTTTACTCCAATAGAGTGTCATTGGGTATATGAACCACATTCCAGAGCAGACCTCATGCCCAGGAGTGGCTGACCAAACACAAAACAGATTCCATGTTTTTGTGTGTGTTTTGTTTTAGTATTTTTTTCTTATTGGTTTGTTTCATTTAGTTTGTTTTGCTTTTGATCTTCATTTTTTGTTTTGTTTTTGAGACACAAACACACAAAGTTAGGTGGGTAGGAGGTGGAGAGAATCTGAGAAGATTTGGAGGTGTGGGAAGAGTATGATCAAAATAAAGTGCATGGATAAGTTTAAATAAAAGAATATTGATAAAAAGATAAAGACGTGAAATTGAATGGGAAACATATTGGGGAAAATGGGGAAGGATGATTTGGAGGAGGAAATTGGGGCATATATGATTATATTTCATTGCATACATGTGTGATATTTCAAAGAATAAAAATTTTAAGAATGTTACAGATTCAGAGACAACTTATCTTGGGCTATTTTTATTCCCCTTAAAAGTTATGCCTTGGCTATCTCTGTGTTTGAGTTAACATCCCCTTTACCTCCAGGTAAAGTCTTTAAAGTACACTCTCAGTAGACCATCAGCTTCCACCAACGCAGATGCTAAGATTATTATCAGGCAGCATCTGAAACCAACAAGAGAGTTTTCTCCACTTCACTGTAACCCTCACCTGCGATCCTCACCAGTGTGTTTGGCAAATGCCCTGGTTTATGATTTTCCTTGTTCTGAAACTAATGAAATTCTCCACCTAACTTCAAAATAAAAGAGCTAATCAGGATAGAGAGAATTGCTCTTTTAAGTACAAAATGCAATTAGTTAATAAAAGTCAGAAAGCACTGGTGTGGAGGCCAATCAAATGATCTGAAATATTTTGTTAAATCCCAAAAAGTCTTGATATGACACGAAAAGTTCCATAAACAAGGCTTTGACTAGAGAGTAGAGTTAGTGTTAGTTCTCTTTGCCCTGTAGGATAAAGAGGCATAGCTGCCTCTGAGAAGGAATTCTGTTTGGTTTATTAGGGAAGAGAGCCGAGGAAAGGCTAACTGATGCCGGAAGAAGGGACAAGGTCAGAGAAGGATGGGTTAGAATAGGAGATGGAGAAAAGTTGGGTCCCTCAGAATCCATCTTTAATTCTGACATGACCTCTAACATCTCCTTAATTTCCTATTCTTTAACATCTCTTTATTAACTTTTTGAGACATTTAAAAAATCTTTTTTATATAAATTAGCACTTTAATGTTTTTGATACTATTTCATTTGAATCAAAGTAGATTGCTCAGTGTGGCCTTTAGTTCTATTGTCTAGAGCCTGTAGTTCATTACATCAAAAAGTGGAAAGGGAGGAAAACCAAATACTCCCATTTCTTCAAATACTTATAAATAAACTGAAGTACAATAATTAACAAGCACAAAACCATCTAGAGTACTTGTCTTAGTTAGGGTTTCTACTGTTGTGAAAAAACACCATGACCAAAAGCAACTGGGGAGAGAGGGGTTATTCGGTTTACATATTTTGTCCATTGAGGGAAACCAAGGCAGGAACTAAAAGCAGAAACTGAAGCAGAAGTTGGAAAGCAGTGTTTCATACTGGCTTGCTTCCCCTGAATCTTCCAGTTTGTTTCCGTACACACCCCTGAACTACCCCCAGGGGTGCCACTGTCCCCAGTGGGTTGGGACATTCAACATCAATTATTAGTCAAGAAAATGTCCTACAGACTTTTCTTAATTAGGTTTCTGTTTCCCTCTAGCTTTGTGTTAAGTTGACAAAACCAACCAGCATAGTACCAAATGGTTGAGGGGAGGTTTCCCAGTATTCTCTCCTTACTTGATTTTTCTATTTATCACTTTAGTATCTTTTTTCTTTCCTGAAAAGTGAAACCTTTCATGTTTTGTGGTTTGGGTCAGATTTATGTGCTCGTCATGGAAGTAGCTCCTTTGGGTCTTAGCCCAAGGTTGGTTCCCCCCACTCATCTTGAGCTTATCCTGCAGGCTTACATAAATATAAGGGGACTTAAGACACGGGGTGAGCAGTCCTGATGTGTGACCTCCTGTCTGAGCCAATGCTTCCTTCCAAGTCAAGAACTGGCTGTATGGTCTTGGTCTTCTCTGGGAGGCTACTGCTTATCTGAGGGATGAAATGCCACCCTTTTGGCCAATTTCCACATCTTTATGACCAATCATAATTTCTACATTAAAAGGACAATGGTTGCAATAGGCAGGAGAGAGGAAACAAACAAACAAAAAAAAAAAACCATGGAGCTAGATATTGGATGAGAGGCTCAAGAAACAGGTTCGATGTTAAGAAATCAGGCTCCACACAGATGCTCTGAAACAAATAAGAAGACACCCACCAACCGGCTCAGAATAAACCAGCAGACCATTCAACCAGCCCAAGGGGAAGTCCAAGTCCTAGGAAGAACTTATCTGCTGAAGGAAGCAATATGGATTGTTGGGCACTAAGGACCCATGTTGGCACCTGAAACTGATCTGGCTCTCTCCTCTGGTGAAAGTCCTGAGGCCAGCTTGTCAGGGCTGCCAGTGGCCAGAATTTCTCCTAAACACTCTACTAACTAGAGGAAAAGGCAGTGACAACACCAAGGCATCTAGCTTCATAATGCCCTTCATTAGTTGGCTCAGCTGTTTTGCTTCTGTGTCACTGGTCGCTTATTTCTCACTCGTACTTGAGGACTTGACACTTGGTGGAGCACCATTACTAACTGTTGTCACTGTGAGCAACCCATCTGCAGAGTGAACTATGAACACCATGATGTTAAACGTTCTTCTCTTGGCTAAGAACTGTTTCCCAATCACAAATACCAAGTGTCTGAAAATGCACAAAGCAATCGCTTTCAACCACCTAACATACTGCTATTATTCTGATCCCCTAAGTAATAATCCCTTGAGATGTTACTGTAGAAGAATAAAAGAATAAATAATTTCTCTCAGAGATGAGCTTCTTTCCAGTTTGTACGGCTACTTTGAAGAACACACTTTTTTTTTTTAAAGTGGTAGCAGGCAACTAATCATTTTTTTGCCTGTTTTCCACAAGCACATTCCAATTTTATTTGACAAATGTACTTCTGACTAATTTGAGCATCTGTGCACTGCTTTAATATTTGGCTCGGGAGACAATTTTTTTGGTTAAAAATAAGAGTCATGTTTTGGTTTTAGAATATTTATTTTTCCTAAGATTCTGAGAGATGTGCATTGATTTAAAGGAACGGCTTCAAATTCGACTTCTGGTTGGGCCTTACAGCTCTCATTCCATTCAAAGAAGAACCCCCTAAGAAGAACCACGTTAACATACGATACTGCCTAATTGTCACCTCTTGACTCCTTGAAAAACCTCACTATCTCCTTCAGGGTGCTTTGTGAAACTAGGCAGAGCTGATGGAGCCAGTAAGTAGGATTTCCCACTCCTAGTTGGACTAATGGCAGACTCTAAATTAGAATGCAAACGTGGTGTTGTGTATAAAGAACCTGACCCATTTTAAGAATCCACATTGCCTGTGGCCTTTGACCCACAGGCCACAACCATTGGAGACAGCACTGTCGCTCTGGAATCTGAAGCCATGCTTCCATTAATCACAATTTTGTTCTTCCTGGCTTTCGTCTTTTAAGAAAATAACTGAATGATTGCCAGTCTCCTTTTCTGTTCCTCAGATACTTTCTGCTGTGGAGAGAACATTCACAATGTGCGCTGTATAATTATCTTCTTCCTTGATGGATTTGCTAGACTTGTATGTTCAGGAAAAAGCCAAGTGTCCTCCAAAGAGCAGATGAAGAATGGCTTACAAGGAAGAAGAAAGAGCTTGACCTGAGGAAGGGAGTTGCCAGTTCCCTTCTCAGCATTGTGTCTCCTGCCAAGTCACCACTGCTAGGTTTCCCTGTGTTTTTCCATACTCAAGATTGAAAGGGAGTGGTGTTCTTTGTTCAGACAAACCAGGGAGAGGATAAAATAATAAAAGTAAATTTGTAAAGGAGCAACAGATGTGGTCTAATTCACTGTGACCTAGCTGCACTTCTAACAAAGAAGAAAAACCACCTACCCCTGCGTGTAAGAACAAGGCCCAGCAGGAATTACTAATTGAAAGCCAGCTCCCAAGTAGACAGAATTACTTTATGCCAAACTGCAGAGAAAGTCAGCACAGGTTGGGCCGTGACCTCACCCATCATTGGTATCTCTCCAGCTGGTACTAAGGCCTGAAAATGGTGGGCATGCTAATCCATCTCTTGTGCTAATCCATCTCTTGTCCTAATCCATCATCTTGTGCTACTCTACACCATCACCTGTGTAGTCCACCTGAACTCAAAGTTCTCAAGGCATTTTAGAAGAAATGCTGGGTTTGGAACAAAACTAAAATTTGATATCTGCTTTTAAAAAATGCTTTCATTTCAGTAAAATTCTGTGTACTTTGGGAGTGAAGCAAAACTAGTTCAACTGCCCCAAGGAAGAAAAAGAAAAGAGATCAAAATTTCAGATCTTGTCTTGAAATGTTTGCTTGTCTCTGCAAGCCCCTGTGAGTCACACTGTCACAGCTCACTTCTTACTCCAGAGGTTGACACTGGCTCCCTGTCAAGAAGACGATAACTGCAACTCGGAAATGTTGTACACTTTACTAGCTCAGGGGCAAATGATCTTCAAGAAAGCAGATCCTAGATTAGGACCTGCCTCAAAAAAAAAAAAAAAAAAGAACAAACAAAAAACAATTAAGTCT
This sequence comes from Peromyscus californicus insignis, assembly GCF_007827085.1. Lineage (NCBI taxonomy): Eukaryota > Metazoa > Chordata > Mammalia > Rodentia > Cricetidae > Peromyscus > Peromyscus californicus. Next base: position 60,231,052 of record NW_026294458.1, on the reverse strand, counting down.
GTCCTTCATCTTTCTGACTCCCAAGTACTAACCCCTGAGCTGGAAGTAGCCTGGGTACTACCACGACCCAGAAGCATTAGACAATGCCTGGGTCACAGGTTGCAAAGAAATTGAATGTAGCAAGTCTGCAGTGTGGCCTGGGAAATAGTGCTTTCCAGAGATCTCAATGTCTTTCTGGAGTCACACTTGCGAACCATGCACATACTTGTAGAAACCTCTCTTCCTTTCATCAAGTAACTAGTTGACTATGGAAAGTCTTAGCTGATTTCTTAAATGAACATATAATGCATCTGTCACTCTATTGCACCTAGGAATCTTTGTCTTTGAACTATGAAATACAACTTTAAAATATTCAAAATTCCAGTGCTCTTTTAGGAATTGCCCCTGGTATAGGACTTAAATTTAGAGAATGGGAGCATATTCTTGGGACTAATTTATCACACACAATTGTCTTGTTGCAAAGTTCTGCCTTTCCAGAGGTCCGTGGTTATCTTATCAATGATTAGGCAACCCGGTCCTTCTGATGCTCAGGATAGACCATTATCAAAGACTTTTGGGCTTGCTGCACCGTCAGAGCTCTACTCTAGATGTGAGTTATGCACATGTTTAAACACGTTCCCTAAAATACCTATTTCCTGCGGCAACTTCGGCTCTTTGCTAAGGACTCTGGTGGACACTTCCTGGGGCTGAGATGGTGCTTCCTGTATGACTCTCTTCTCTGGATAGATGAGGTTCTCTACGTTCTATATCAAAGTCTCAAAAATTAGCATCTCCTCATTCCCTTCTTTGCTGAAGGAGTGTACAGCTGGATGAAAAGTTTGGTTCGGCAGGTGACAGCCAGAAGGCTCAATCCAGTGCGGTACCTGTTTTATTAAATACAGTTTTAATGGAACTCAAGCATGCCATGCCCACTCAGAGGCTTGCTGCTGGCGGCTTTCACACACAGTAGCAAAGTTAAGTAGCCAGAGGGATGGTTTCCATCTACCCCACAAAGCCAGAAGTTATGTCCTATTTGGCTTGCTATGGTTCGAATGTGGTCTGACAACAAGGTTCACATGGTGGGAGCTCGGTGCCTAGTGCAGTAGTGTGGGGAGGTGATAAACCCTAGGCAATGGAGCTGCATGAGAGGTCATTCAGTCATAGGAGTGTTTCTCACAGAAAGAACAGGGCCATACTCACAGAATCTGGTTCTCTTGAAAACAAGATAGTTAATCCTGACTCTAAAACACTGCCTAGCTGGTGAAATAATTCCATCTCCACACATACCCCTGCCTTAATGCCATTTACCATTAGGTCCTGGCCAATGGGGTTTCAAAATTGTGACCTTTTAGCCGGGCGGTGGTGGCGCACGCCTTTAATCCCAGCACTCGGGAGGCAGAGCCAGGCGGATCTCTGTGAGTTCAAGGCCAGCCTGGACTACCAAGTGAGTTCCAGGAAAGGCGCAAAGCTACACAGAGAAACCCTGTCTCGAAAAACCAACAAAAAACAAAAAAACAAAAACAAAATTGTGACCTTTTTTCTTCAAAAGTAGGCTAAATCAGTGTCTTAGTCAGGGTTTCTATTACTGCAATGAAACATCATGACCAAAAAGCAAGTTGGAGAGAAACGGGTTTATTTGGATTCTACTTCCACATGTAGTCCATCATTGAAGAAGCCAGGACAGGAACTCAAACAGGGCAGGAACCTGGAGACAGGAGCTGATGCAGAGGCCATGGAGGGGTGCTGCTTACTGGCTTGCTCAGCCTGCTTTCTTATACAACCAAGGACCACCAGCCCAGGGATGGCTGCGCCCTCCCCCATTGATCACTAATTGAGAAAATGCCTTACAGCTAGATCTCATGGAGGCATTTCCTCAACGGAGGCTCCCTCCTCTCTGATGATTGTGTCAAGATGATACACAAAACTAGCCAGCCTAGTCAGGTGTTTTGTTATAGCACACAAGATTCAGGAATGCACAACTCTTTACAGAAAATGTTTGTCAACCTTTGGATGAAAAGATATGAATTTATTTTTCTGCTACTAAAAAAGCATCACATATACTTCTACGATCACCCCAAATTTAATATGCTGTGAGAATTTTCCAGTTCGCTTGCTTTTATTTATTTTGATCTTCTGCTTTAGATAACAATATACAAATTCTTGGGAGATTCCACTGATTATTAGAGAAGCAGAATTAAGGCTTAAAAATGATGGATGAGTCTGTCAATAGAAGCCAGACTCGCACAAGGACAACTCAAGTTGACGTGCCATCTGGGAAGGGGAAAGTTTTACAAAGCCCCACCCACTGGATGAAGAGCTACGGACAATCCATGGCTGCTTAGGAAGGGAGAGTTCATTCTCTCCAGGGACAAGTTGTCAGTCCTAAATACACATAAATACAAGTAACAGAGTGTGTGTGTGTGTGTGTGTGTGTGTGTGTGTGTCTGTGTGTGTGTGTGTGTGTGTGTCTGTGTGTCTGTGTGTGTTTATGTCTATGTGTGTTTATGTGTGTGTGAGTATATGTATATGTGTGTCTCTGTGTGTGTTTCTGCATACGTGTGCGCGTGTCTCTGTGTGTGTATGTCTGTGTGTGTGTTTATGTCTATGTGTGTCTGTGTGTTTCTGTGAATGTGTATGTGTGTCTCTGTCTGTGTTTGTCTGTGTTTATGTCTGTGTGCCTGTGTGTGTGTGAGTATATGTGTATGTGTCTCTGTGTGTGTGTCTCTATGAATGTGTGTGTGTGTATGTGTGTAAAACAATAATAATTATACAAGAAGAGGTCATGACTGGTAGAGAAAGCAAGAAGGAAGAAGGATGTTGGTGGGGTAGAAATTATGCAAATAAAGTGTACCCCTATTTGAAATATGCTTAATAACAAAGTGATATTACAACAAGTCACCTACTTACGTGTGTGAAAGAAGAGTGGTGTGGAGATGATTTGACTACATCAGCTGGTATAATTTCTGTATAATTCATAATTCTTCAATGTTCTCCCATCTTCTAAGATGAACCTCAATTGCATCAGTCTGAAATTTGCATTGTTGATAACAAAAGGAAACAACTTGTTTTCTTAATGTTCACCAAGACACGCTGCTCACTGCTGACAATGAATGACACACATCTAGAAATTACACATAGATGATGCTAATCCAGGAATACAGAATTTTAGAAAAAAAAAAATCACTAGCAATTTTTTGATGAAAATGAGAATTTGTGTGGCCTTGTTTACTAATGAGCAAAATCTGGTTATTCTTTTCAGGTGCCGTAAAAATGAGTAAGGAAACTCTACAGATTTAGTGTTTAGCAACTGCAGAACAGCAGGCCTGTGCCTCGTCCTTTGGTGTCGGACTGGCAACTCACTGATCTTTAAAGTACCAACACGCCCTCTTGTGGCAAGTTACAGTTACTGTCTGTAGGGACTCATTTTATATGACTCGTTTTACAAGACACCAATTTATCTTACATCTCCTCTGTGATGGTTTCATATGGAACAGGAGTTAATAAAGTCTGATGGAACTTTCTGGATCAACTTCTAAAATTACCCTGGACAATAATGAAATTTGATTAAGGCTGTTTTACAGCCACCCTGAATTTCTAAGAACAGCATAAAATCTAACATCCATTTTCTCAGTCTCTAGGACCATGCTTTAATAAATAAAGTATCTATTACTTTCTTCCATACTGGGAGTTATTTAAAAAGCTTGTACTAGTTCTGCTTTCCAACATGAGGAGATGAATTCACATAGAAGCATAAATAATTTTGTTCTGGGGCAGAGGAAAATTCTCTAAGTTAAAAAAAGGGCTTTGTGAGAGTGAAGCCTGCTTCCCAGTTTCTGGCCGCCTCTTCTCAGAGGAGCTTTGGGTACCTGCTTTGGCCAGCTGACCGTGTGAACACACTTGACATTGGCTATTACACAGCACAAGAGTCAGTTTGTCCCCTCACGTACATCTCGGCACTTGGAATCTACACCGCAGTGGTGGTGCTCTGAACACGACGGCACAGGTCGCTTCTCTTTTGTGAACTTCTGTCCCTGCTCTGTGTATCTACCATCCTCTCTTTCCGTAATATCTCCCACAATATGCTTCCTTGCTTGCTTTCTTCTTTCTTTCCTTTGAGTTTTTACCTGTAAGTGCCACCACTTAGTAGTGCTGTGGCTCAGAAAATAGTACCCTAAGTTCATTGAGTACTTTGCACTGGAAGCAATTTCCAGTTTTCCCTTGCCCATCTCCGAGGTGAATCACAGAAGTGGCAGTCCCTCCCTCTGGGGCGATCAGAAGCAGGCTCCTCCCCTTCATCAGGCCTGGCCCCCATAAAGGACGCTCTACCCCTGCCCTGTCCCCATGATCTTATTCTATCGAATGGAGGGAAGGCATGCCCCCAAAAGGAGCCTGGAAGAACCTGGCTGGACAGGCCAAGCGGGTTTCCTCCCTCTGTCTACATGTCATCTGTAGGATCATTTGGTCCAGTCTCCTTTCTAAGTAAAACTTCACTCTTGAACAGACTCAAGCACAAAAAGCCTTCCTAGGGGCTGGAAAGATCTCTCAGTCAGTAAACTGTCTACCAGGCAAGCTCTGAAGACCTCATTCAGATCCCCACTGTCTACACAGAAATCCACCTATGGAGCCGGGGAGACGCTGAGTCAGTAACGTGTTTGGCAAGTCTGAGGACTTGAGCTCAGACCGTAGGCACCCAAACAAAAGCTAGTCACAGTGTTGCACAACCGTAACTCTAGCATCGGAGGTTAGAGCAGACAAACAGAGCCTTGGGGCTTGCCGTCCGGGCCAGCCTAGCTGAATCAGTGACTTCCAGATTCAGTGAGAGACTGTCTCAAAAATAAGATGAAAAGTGATAAAGGAAGACACTTGTCATGGACCTCTGGCCTCCATGCATGTATGCATGGGTGAGCATATCTGCATACACACATGCACACACATCCACACACTATACATATACAAGGAAAGTCAGGGATGTGACACATATTTGTAATCCCTGCACTGGATTAAACAGGAGAAAACAGAAGGATCCCTCGGGCTCTCTGGCCAACCAGTCTAGCTGAATCACTGAGTCCCATGTCCCAGTGAGAGAACACATCTCGAAGAATAAGGTGACCAGCTCCTGAGGAAGGACACCCAGTACCTCCATACAAAGCTGCAATCTGCACACAAACACATACAAAACGCATGTTCTACACACAATGTCTTCTTGAGTCTTTGGATTCTCATTCCTGAAGCCTTCTGTGGCATGTAAAACTGTTCACATATATTTTTATGTTTTACCCTTGTCAACCCGTCTTTGGTTATAGGATTATTGGCTCTGAAGCTTATGATAAGTGATGATGTTATCATGCCTTTCTGCCCTTATGCCAGCCTACGTGCAATTTCTTGTACAATTTACTGTGTCTCAGATTTAATTCGTCATCAATAAACAGTTGATATTAATAACACAACCACTTATAACTGTTATGAGGATTAAGTACAATAACAAAGCTAAGTATCTAGTATGAGATAGAACAGGCAAATAAAGTTTAATAGGTAAAAATCAGTATTATTTCTGGATTGTGTAAATATATTCTAACACTTTATTCTCTCAATAGTCCTCTTATCCTTTTTCATTTTTCTGATATGCTTTTGGGTCTGCTTACTGATTTAGTGTGCTTGTTTCGCTTGCTGTGTGGCAATGGAAATGGGAGATTGTAGTGTATAGATTCTTGTTTCAGAACCTTTTTTAGGATTTATTTTTTTAACTACTTGTATATTAAATAGTTAAACATATAGGGATCAGGCAGAGAGAAAGTAGAGGGAGAGAGTATGGGGGAAGACTATTGGAACTGGAGGGCATTGGGGCGATGAAGAAACCCAGTGCAGTAGAACCTCCCAGCATTCTATGAGGGTGACCCTAGTAAGGACTCCTAGAGATGGAGAATTCAGAGCCTGAACCCACCATCCTCTGTAATCAGGCAAGGCTTCCAGTGGTGGGACTGGGACACCAACCCAACCACAAAACCTTTGATCTACAACCTACCCTGCCTGCAGGATGTGCTGGGGCAATGGTGGCTCAGAACCTGTGGGAGTGGCCAACCAGTGACTGGTCTAACTTGAGGTCACACCATGAGAGGGGGCCCATGCCCTACACTGCCTGGATGGCCAGGAACTAGAGACTGGACAGCCCAGAGACCAAGGGTAGAACCAAATATGACTGGCCAAAAAAAAAAAAAAAGTCAATGAAATGATTCCTAATGATATTCTGCTATACTCATAGATTGGTGCTTAGCCCAATCATCATCAGAGAGGCTTCACCCAGCTACTTATGGGAGCAGATGCAGAGACCCACAGCCAAACATTAGACAGTGCTAGGGCACCCTGAGGAAGAGGGGGAAGAAGGACTGTCGGAGCCAGGGGGGTCAGCACACCAGGAAAATACGGTCCACAGAGTCAACTAAGCAGGGCTCACAGGGGCTCTGGGAGACTGAAATGACAAACCCAAACCCTGCATGGGTCTGAGCTGGGTCCTCTGCATATATGTTGTGGTAGTTCAGCTTGGGTTTTTTTGTGGGACTCCTAACAGTGCAAGTGGGGGTGTCTCGGACTCTTTCGCCTGTACTTGGGATTCTTTTCCTCCTACCAGGTTGCCTTGCCCAGCCTCGATATGAGGGTTTGTGCCTAGTCTTACTGCACCTTGTCAGGTCACATTTGGTTGACAACCCTGGGAGACCTACTCTTTTCTGAGGGACGAGTGGATCTGGAACAGAAAGGAGATATGGTGGGAACTCAGAGGAGTGGAGTGAGGGGAAGCTGTGGTCGGGATGTACTGTAGCAGAGAAGAATTTTTTAAAAGATTTATTTTTAACTATTTGTATGTGTACCTGTGTCAGTGAGGGTAGAGGTATCGGAGCGAAGTGGCCAGAAGAGGGCATTGTATCCCCTTGAACTGGAGTTCATTGTGAGTCACATGATGTGGGTACTAGGAATGGCATCCTTCAAGAACAGCAGGTTTACTTAACCACAAGCTCTTTTTCAGACTCTTAAGTGTGAACTGAGTGAGTACTATCTCTTACACAGGCCAACTGTGCTGTACAGCCAATACCTAGAAATGTAAATAGTCGGGTACCTCGGGGTACTCAGGTCTGACTCTTTGGATACCTTTCATCAGAGCTGAAAGGACTTTTGTGTTTTAAAAGTAGGAAGGAGCAACACATGTAAAATTTGCTGGTTGCTTTTATAGTGTTTAGAAATTCCTTTTCTATTTGACTATAAATTCCCAGTGCAAGTTGGTTTTAGGAGAAAAAGCTCTCCCAGCATCTCTGTTGAATCTTTCACTTTTAGTTTTCATGTATTTTGTTTTGTAATGCTAGCCCCACAGTCTTGCCTAGGCTAACTGAGAGCACCCTGTACCAGGGAGCTGCTTCTGCGGCCCTGTCTGCTCTCAAGCAGGAAGAGTAAACATTGGCATGACGTCACAGGACAGAAGACATACTGCACCTCCTAGAGTGTTTCCGGGTCCACAGCTTCCTCCGGCACTGGTGACTTTCTAGGCCAGCTCCTGCTGACCCGTGCTTATTTTAGAGCCCTGGTTGTTTGTTTCCTTAGAGATGCTGTGACGTCACGCCCACGGCTGTGCACTAGGACTTCCGGCTAAACACGCTTCTTCATTTTCCTCGTACAATTTGTATTTGGAGATGTTTCAATCTCCTCACTAAAGACAATCCAAAATAACCCAAAATAGGAGGCCGCCGGCGGGCAGAGATGTGGAGAAAGAAACAGGGGTGCTTTTAAATAGGTAATTGAAAATAATACTCAACAGATTTTTAATCGTGTCCTTCCTAGTACTCACAATGTTCCCTGTTTCCTAGGAATGAAAGTTCAGAACAGCAGGTATGATCACCATGGTAACCTGAAGAGCACTGGCACATTGAAAATGGAACCAAAGTGAATACATTTACCAGCTGTTTTCCTCAGGTGCTAATTTCCTCCACCAGATCTTCTGCCTATCACACGAAGAGCCTTTTTTGTTAACTTTTCAAAATCATTCCGGTTGTCATGAGACCATGAGTTCAACCCGAGAAGATTAAAAATAAAAACAAAGCATTGCACACTAGCAAGCTCCTCTCTTTTGTTTGCTTTTGGAAATCACCATGGGCTTTTTTGTCTTTTTTTTTTTTAACACAACTTAAAAAAAAAAAGAAAGAAACATGGCCCTGTGTTATTTAGACTTCAGTGAATAATAAATAGTACAGATATCTGTTTATGGACACACACTTCTAAATTATGTTTTAAGATCAGGAACACACTGGGCCGCATTGCTCACTGTCATTCACTGTAGGCGAGAGTGTCATAGGAAATTAGCACTCTGTAGGAAAAACTTTCCTACCCACAAACTACCTTCTCACTCCGCAGATAAGATCAAACACTACAAATTTACATGTTTCTAAATTCAGCCACATAAAGTTCAATGTCACGCAGCTGTTTGGCATCAAAGCAGAACTGTCTGCTGCGTGTGTGTTTGTTCTCAAACACCAGGCAGTTACTTTAGTTGACTTTTTTCTCTCTTTCCGTCCCCTCTGCCTCCCCGAACCACAGCTAAGGACCTGGACGTTCGATCTGACCTTCAGTCATGCTCTTGGTTAACAGAAGGTCATTCTGCTTCTCTGAAGTGCCTGCTCCTGCTTTTTTGGTAGTGGTGGTGACCCAAATCTCTGGGCCATGGCAGATGTTTTACAAACTGTAAAGTCCTGAAGGCAGACTGCCTTCCAAGTAATGCACAGCTAGTGAGACAGCCTGCTTCATTCACTGCCTAGTGTCTAAAACAGCAGGAGCTCATGACTCAGGAGGTGACCATTCTCAGACTGTACCTCTGGGAAACTCAGGTGAAGGGTTGAAAACTCTACAGTATTGGAAAGGGACTGGTCACGAGCTGTCTACAGATACTAAAATCAGAATACGATCAAGTTTCTTATATAAAATGGATGGCTTGGTATTTGATTATAATATATGCACATCTACCCCTCATAAGTCAACTCTAAGTTATGATACCTAGCACAATAATTTTTTTGTGTGTGCGTGTGTGTGTGTGTGTGTGTGTGTGTGTGTGTGTGTGTGTGTGTGTGTGTGTTGAGATATGAGCTCCCTATGTAGCCCAGGCTGGCTTTGAACTCCCATCTTTCTGCTCAGCTTCACACACATTGATATGTGTGCACCACTGGGCCCAACTTTAGCACCTAAAATAACATATATCCTAAGTAAACAGTTGTTATAATGCATTGTTTACAGAATGCTTCAAAAAAGTCTATATACATTCAGAATCTTTGACCCATAGGTGGAGGAATCCATAGATTCAGGGCTCATGGGTGAGAAAGGACAACTATAATTTCTTACCAACCAGATCCTCAGACTGAGCAGAAAACTCTCTAGACAAGGAAGTAGATGAGAAATACCTGTTATTTCTGTAGTTTAAATAACAAGATAGATGCTGTTCATAATATTCTAAATACATTTGCATTGTGTTGTACCCTAAACGTCAGAGGTCAACAAAGTACATAGTTCATTACTGAAAAGGAATCAACGAGCGATTAATGAAAACATACAGGTATTCCGGGCACGTCTACAGGAGAAATACTTATTCTCCAACGAGGAGTCTGATAGTCTTTAAAGGGTGCGCCTCCTGGGAAGCTCTTTTCTCTGAAGTCTCTTCACTCCCTGCCTCCCAGATGCCTACACCCCTCTCAGTGGAAGTGGAGTGGGAGTTGGGATGGCCGTTTCCCTAGGCAACTCAATGTCTGTCATCCTTGGGTTCTCCCTTAGGAAAAGAGGCCTAAACATTTCTGAGTCTTCTAATTGAGGTATTTGGAGTAAAGGTGAACTTTTACATGTTCCGGGAACATGACAGGGTAACACATTCCTCCATGGAATCTGATGAAGAAGAGAATCAGAAAAAGAAAATACGGACTCTATTTCAGAAAGAGAGGGGAGGCTGGAGAGAAGGCTCAGCAGTTAAGAATGTTTGCTGTCCTTGCACAGGACTCGAACTCGGTTCCCAGAACTCCAACTGGGCCACTCACAATCACCTGTAATTCCTACTCTAGAGGATCCAATGTTTTCTTCTGGCCTCTGCACGCACCTGCACACACACTGAAAACGGGAGTTTTCAGAAGTTTGGAAATCCACTAACGGAGCGAAAGGATAGCTAAAAAGCTTAGAACGATGAGTGACAGACCTGAAGAAGTAAGCCAAAGCCAGCAGGCAGCCAAAGGCAGGGTGGGGTCGTTTGAAAGAGAGGTCTCCCATAATCTTGGGCATTTGAAAACTTCGTCCCTACCTGGAGGCTATTTGGGGAGGATTAGGAGTGTGGCCTTGCTGGAGGAAGTCTGTTGCTGGCAGCAGGCTTTGGGGTTTCAAAAAAACCCCAGGTCATTTCCAGTCAGCCCTCTCTGCTTCCTGTACTGTGGTTGAAGATCTGACTTCATCTGGAACTGTCAGCTCTTGTTCCAGCTGCCTGCCCCTTCTACCTCTGCTCTGCAATCATGGATTCCAGCCTTCAGGGACTGTAAGCCCCAAACAAACCCTCTCTTCTACAAGCTGCTTTGGTCATGGTGTTTTATCACAGGAATAGAAAAGTAACTAATCCAAGGGGAAAGGGAAACAGAAGTTATTTCCTAAGGGAAGCCAAGCAAGAGACAGTCCAGTTCCAGCTGCTGGCTTCACTCCAGCACATGGAGGGAGGAGAGGCATGAAGAACCCCATTTTGACACACAGTGTGACTTAGAGAGCAGCAGCGGCCATATTGAGAGGCAACCTACTGTTAAAAGCTGAGCTATCTATGCCAGAGGCCTGAGAACAAAGAACAACAGAGGCCCAGAAGACTTCATTTGGCCTACTACTGCCCCAGGGTGAAGGAAGGCCCTGGGAAGCAATTGTAAAGAACATGAGAGGCAGTACTGACCAGCCAAAAGGTGCAGGGTAGCAGGAGGTTCTGCTCAGGTAGGGGAGTTCTTAGGGAAATGCTCTGTGATCAGTAGCCAAGAGCAGATCCCATCGACTGATAGTAACCCTGGAGTCATAGCTCTGAGCTTCAGGTCAGCAGGTAGGTCAAGCTCTGGATCACCTGTCTCCATTCACTGCTGCAGTAGAACACAAAGAGCGAGCTTGATATCCACAGCTCTATTCCCTCCCACAGGGTCATTAACACTCAGGAAGCCATGGGAATTCAAAGGCGAGTGCCGCACTCGAACAGACCTCAGTGAGTATTGCCCACACTACCCGGGAATCTGGGAGACACTGTCCCCCAGCTCCATCATTTCAGGGATATAATCATCGCAGGAATCTGTTGGGGGAGGGGAAGAGATCCTTCCCAACACCCACACCACAAGACTAAGCATGGCATGGAGGCCTCTGGTACTCAAAGCGATTCAAATGAAGACGGTTCTGGCAGGTGTTGGCCATTTGTGGGATGCTGCGACCCAACAGCAGCGTAAAGCACAGTAAAGACAAGGGTTCACCAATACAACTGACCTTCCCCTGCTCGGGGCACAGAACTAAGGTTTTTGGGGACACCAACACTTCCTTCTTTCTAAGCTCTTTTCTTGCCCTTTCCTTCTTGTTAGTTTGTTTGGACCACCAGGGTTGCCTCTGTTGCCCTCCACATAGAGAAATAAAATGTTTATCATATGTTTATGGTTTTGTCCGTTATTGCCTGTCAGGCATTGACCTAGCTTTTGTTTAAACATTTTTCATCATTGGGGATTATTTTTCTGTAGTTTCCTTTCTACATGTTTACACTGTCCCTTTCCTTTGTCCTTTCTTTTCCCTGCTTTTAATAGTATTTGGCTTTATTCATTTTCAAAAAATACTCCAGTTTTATTTATTTATTTTGGTTTTGCGAGACAGGGTTTCTCTGTGCAGTTTTGGTGCCTGTCCTGGCTCTCGCTCTGTAGATGAGGCTGGCCTCGAACTCACAGAGATCCACCTGGCTCTGCTTCCCGAGTGCTGGGATTAAAGGCGTGATTTTATTTGTGATCACCTCTCATTTAGCTAAATTACTGTTATCATCATTAATATTTGGGGGTTAGGAAGAGAGCGTGGGTGTGTGTCCGTGTCTGTGGAGGTCAGAGGACAACTTGCTGGAGTTGGCGCTCACCTTCAACCATGGGTTCTGGGAATTCAGTTCCTGTCAGCTTTCACCTGCTGAACCATCCATCACATCGGCCCCGCTTACCTAACTTTATTTGTGTACCTTTTACTACGGGGGGAATCTTCCTTCTATGTTTTTTTTTCTAACCCCTAGCTCGTTTTCCCCTCCACTACCATACTCTCCGCTCCTCCCCTCCCTCCTCTCTTCTCTGTAATCTCGCCCTTCCTGTTTTCACCTTATCCTACTGCCTTTGTGTAAAGTCTTCGTTTACTGTTCCCATAGCTACTCTCAATCCTTTGTAATAATTTTAGCACATTCTACAAGACTTCTTACACTTTCTGTTTCATGGTCATTGGTGGTGTATTTATAACTGGGTTTTAATTTATTTCAAGCATATTTCATGTCTAATATGATTTGATGTTGAATATATCCATTCAAGAAATTCAGACATGAAACCAGAAATAGCAGTAGGTGTTGGAGTTACTGAAATGAATAATTTATGCCCGCAGTGCCAGGGCCTCTGAATTCACCATTCGACCGTGGGTGTGATAAAAGTATAAACAGACATATAAAAAATCCACAGTGATGCAGCCCTGTAAGCATGTGTATCCAGATATGAACAATGCGTGGTGTTAGCATGGACGGCACCACTCTTCCTAGGAGACTTTTACAAGTTGGAGGCAGGTACAAGAACACAAAGAAAACATGGCCACTGAAAATGTCCTGGGTCACAGCCTTGGCACAGCCATTTCAAAGTAGACCTGTGCTACTTTGCACAGTGGGTTCTCATTTTCCACCCCAGTGTTTAACAGCTATGAAACAGAAAAACCGCGAGATGCCAAGAGTAGAAAGGGCAGGAGGAAAAGGCAGCACAGATCTGAATATAGCCATTTAATGCCTAGCACTGTGGTGTATGAATTTGCCAAGGCTTCCCTAACAAAGTAATACAGCCTAAGTGTGCTAAACAACACTAATATATTTCTTCCCGTTTGTAGGGGCTACCAGTCCAAGATCCAGGAGCCAAAATAGTTAGTTTCTTGTGGGTGTGCTCTCTCCCTCCCTTTTCCCCCTCCCTCCCGTCCTCTCTTTCTCTCCCTTTCTCTTCTCTCCTTATCTCTCTTTCTCCCCCCCCTCTTATGGGTACACTCTCTCTCTCCACCCTTTCTCTCTCTCCCTCCCTCCCTCTCTCTCTCTCTCCTCTCTCTCCCTCCTTCCCTCACCTCTTCCTCTCTTTCTGTGGCTTATAGATGTTAATACTTTTGACCACACACTGTAAGTGTCATGGCTGACACCCCTAAACACCTGTGCTAGAATTTGTATCTTGAATGTCTCCCAAAGACCTCTTTCTTTTTTTGTTTGTTTTATTTTGGTTTTTTTTCGAGACAGGGTTTCTCTGTTTAGCTTTGCGCCTGTCCTGGATCTCACTCTGTAGACCAGGCTGGCCTCAAACTCACAGAGATCTGCCTGGCTCTGCCTCCCAAGTGCTGGGATTAAAGTCGTGCTCCACCACTGCCTGGCAAGACCTGTTTCTTAAAGGTTGGATTCCCCAGAGAGATGTCCTGGGAGTGGTAGAGATATAGCCCTTTAGAAATGGGGCCTAGTGAGAGGACCTTAGATCACAACAGTTGTGCCTTTGAAGAGGGTTTCTGGACAGTGGTCCCTTTTTATTTCTCTTTTGCTTCCCAGTGGTGAGGTAAGCAGCTTTGCTGTGCTGTCACTGATGCTATTGTGGGCTGCATTACTACCGGCCTAAAATAAGGGAGCCCACATACTGAAACCTCCAGACTGTGAGCCAAGATAGGCCTTGTTCCTGTGAGGGGATTGTCTCTGTTAGAGCCATCAGAAAATAAAACCCAAAGGCTTGACAGTGAGTGGACACAAAGGCTTGATGACGAGCGGACACCATCATCTTTGTAGAAATGGGGTCGTACCCTAAGGGAATAGCGGCCAACTGTGAGGGAAAGGCAGCAAGTTCTATGAGCTCAAACCTCTTCCTGGCTGCTTTGTGTAGCAATCTTGATTCAGACATGGGACAGGACCTCTTCAGGACATCAAGATCTTTGGAGCACAGGGGCAAGCTCAAAGAGTGGCATTTCTAGATTGTGTGGCTTGTTTTGATGGAGAAGAGTCCAATTTCTATGACCACCTCTGCAGAGGAGAATTCTGGTTTCTATGACTTGCCTTGGAGGGAGAAAGGGAAGCTCCAGAAAGGGTGGGAAAGGATTATAGAGATGTTGTTCAAAGACCCTTCCACTCTCCTTCAGTTCAAAGTACTCTGTATACCAGTACTTGTCTTTGGGGTGGCATGTCCTCAGCCCCAACACTTGCGTACTCTGTATACCAGTACTTGTCTTTGGGGTGGCATGTCCTCAGCCCCGACACTTGCGTACTCTGTATACCAGTACTTGTCTTTGGGGTGGCATGTCCTCAGCCCCGACACTTGCGTACTCTGTATACCAGTACTTGTCTTTGGGGTGGCATGTCCTCAGCCCCGACACTTGTGTACTCTGTTGCTTTCATAAGGCCCTTCCTCTGTGTTTATCTTCTTGCAAGGACGATAATCACATTGACTTGTGCCCTAACCATATGATCTCATCTTACCTCAATCACCCCATGTTGCTATTTGAGTTCTCTAACAGACTCATGTTTTGACAGTATTTTGAGAAGTTATATAAACTTCAGGGATTAGGACCTAGCTGGAAGAACATCAGTGGGGATATATCTTTGCAGGTTATATAGCGTCCTCAATCCCTTCTGTTCTCTTTCTCTCTACTTCCTGTCTACTGTGAGGTGAACAATGTTCCTCACCCATACACTCCCACTGCCACGATGTTCTTCACAAGTGTGTATTTACAAATGGGGCCTAGTGGAAGGACCGAATCTTCTAAAACTGTGAACTAAAATACCAATATCCTACCATGTGACCTCACTATCACATCTGCAAATTGAGACCCACTCTCCTCTTTAGGGGACACCATATGAAGCAATACATGCAAATATTATTCTTTTTATTATCATTGGCCTTTCTTGGGGACTATATATATATATATATATATATATATATATATATATATTAGTATTGCATATCCTAGCCATTTTAACCTTTGGTTTATGTACCTTATCTACTTCATTTGGTTTCATTAAATATAAATCATTAGCTCCAGCATCATAGTATCCAACTGCCCCTTGCTATTACTGATCCCAAATCCAATAGGAAAATTTATGAAGGCTTACATTCTGCAACTGTTAGAGCAATTAAAAATCTATCTTCCCCTTTTTAGATGGATGGTGCATTCTATCTGTGTGTACCTGCTCTCCCAGTACAGTTCCTATGACAACATCTCTCTGAGATGTTTTTCTGCTCTTTCCAAATGTCAATGGTACTATGTTTCTTCCTGCTACCAAACAAATAAGCAGAAATGCATCAAGATCACAACTACAAGGCTGCCTTTCTTTAGCACATCAAGATCACAACTACAAGGCTGCCTTTCTTTAGCAATGGGTAATCTCAAAATTGACCCACAATGCTGCATCAAGCATGACAGTAAACCCTTTGAACTGTTTCCTTAAATGTTATAAAGCCCTGTCTGGGCTCATCCCATCTGCAGCACAATTAGTGGTAACATATAAAACTGGTTGTTATAATGATTAGGTGCTCATAAGCATCAATGCTGAAACTTAAAACCTTTCCCTTGACATTTCTTTTGGCTTTACTATCTGCTGTAATTTTCATTACCATATTCTAATATGTCAACAATGGGAACCTTCTGTGTACCAATGGGCTCTAATTTATGGCCAAGGCATGAACTGGCATGTGAAATGTACTAATGAGATTAACATCCTAAGAACTGACTAGGCAGCTTTCAAAATTATTTATTAGAACGTAGATTTCATTTCCAGTGGGTGTGTGTATGCACACATGTCAGAGGAGGGGGTTGCTGGACTATATGGTATGTAATTTAACAAAAATAAATTACATATCTCAAAAATGTCAGGATTTGGGGCTGGAGAGATGGCTCAGAGGTTAAGAGCACTGACTGCTCTTCCAGAGGTCCTGAGTTCAATTCCCAGCAACCACATGGTGGCTCACAATCATCTGTAATGAGATCTGGTGCCCTCTTCTGGCCTGCAGTCACATATACTGTATGCATAATAAATAAATAAATAAATAAATAAATAAATAAATAGTCACTATTTTTAAATAAAAATCAACACAAATTTACTATATAGCTTGTTGGGGGGGGTTAATTGGGAAAATTAACGTAATTTAAGTTATGTAATATGAGAAACTAGGTCTCTATTTTTGCAGAAGTAACATAACACTTGCCTGGGTCACTTGTGCAGATGAAAGTTCAACTAATCTGTCCATCATAACACACCTGTCTCTTTAGAGACATCATTTCATGAAGACGCTGTTCAAGGTTTCAAGTGAAAACTTTCCAAGTATCTGGAATATACGATGGTGTTGTACCTGCTTCCTAGGAGATTACCTGTCTGCTTAATGGTGCAGCCTGGGCTATACCATTGCTGCCACTGCCTGGGAGTCGCAAGGACAGCTGGTAGGACAGGATTCCAGTGACGAGAGGATTGCAGTGCAGCCCACATCTAACGACATCTGTGGAACTGCAGACTCTCAGTCTGCTCTTCAACACACTTGCAAGGAGCAGTTATCGACCTGATCTGTCCTTCCGACACACTGCTGTGTGTCTTCATTGAAGTGCTTATGGATATTTGTGCAAATCTTCACGCTAACTTCCAGGCTCACCCCCACCCCACCCCACCCCCATTGAGTAGACATGAATTTTTTTTTAGGGCAATTTAAAGTTCACATGAAAACTGAGTAGAAAATACATGGTTCACACATGTCCCTTACTCTCCTGTCTCGCACTGTCAATATCCTACTGTAAGGAGGTGCATTTATTACAACTGATGAATCTACACCGATCATTCAAAACCCTGCTTTAAAAAAAAAGTCACCCAAAATTTAAATTTAAAGACGGAGTAGGCATTCATTTGAGGTTTCAGAACTTGGTACCACCTCATTATATAAGACAGACTGTGGTGATAAATAGAGAAAAGGGGGTTGAAAAGGGGGCTCATATGCAGCAAAGTACTGAAGAAAGGAGAAGCAAGGAACACAGAAGACTGGTCATGTAAACATCACCTTCTCAATGGCAGGCTTCATTAGTATGCTAACTCACGTTGACTAGGATCTCCTCTTATTTGGAAAAACTGTATCATTTTAAAATTTAGTTTAATTATGTCAAACATTAGTGACAGAATTCTGGTTTGGCCTGGTCTGCTGGGGGATAGGAAGCTCATCCAAAACATTGTTTACTTTAAACTTAAACATCACACACTATCTATAGATTGGATTAGGATTCATTTGACTGATGTACATTCTGAGTATTTTATGACCTCAATCCAAGAGTAATACCAAACAGAATATTCTCTCTGCTTTGCTACGAATCCTGCATGCTTTACCTATTCATCTCTTCTTTCCCCTATCTCCTGGCAACTCCTGATCTTCCTATTACTTCCTTTACAATTTTACAGAATTGCTGGGTGGTGGTGGCGCACGCCTTTAATCTCAGCACTTGGGAGGCAGTGGCAGGCGGATCTCTGTGAATTCAAGGCCAGCCTGGTCTACATCGAGTTCTAGGACAGGCTCCAAAGCCACACAGAGAAACCCTGTCTCAAAAAAAAAATTAACAGAATTAATATGCAGACAGCTCCCTATTTTTGATGGGTTGTCATTTTTAAATTTACAGTGTTCCAAAGAGATATGTATTCAATAAGAACAGGATTTTGAATTTTGACTTTTTCTTAGGCTAGTAAGCATCAGTACATGCTCTCTAGTCATGGCAGGCAGCTTGTGGGCAGTCACACATCATTAAAATAAAACAACTCACATGCTTCAGTGTGCTATGACAATAAATGGTGATATTTTGTAGGTGATAGAGTAAATGCACTTTCAATGTAGGATATTTTCAACTTACAAAGGACTTATTGGGTCCATAGCCCATCATAAAGCAAGGAGTATTTATATTTAGAATCATATAGGATGAAACATCTTCAGGTTGATTCATTTTGCTTAATAATACACATCTGATTTCTCCATGTCTTTCCATGAATGGATAACTTTTGTTCTGAATAATGTTCCATTGTTTGGACATACAACAGTTCGCCTTTCCACTCACTTTACTCTGAGTCTTATTTATTAAGAATAATGTGTGGAATTATGATGTGGACAAGAGTTTTTGACTCAGGTAAAATCAAAAAGCATGCTGCTGTATGATATGGAAGGAGCCACTCCTTCCAAGGTTGTTGTGCCATTTTCTCCATCCCACCTGCAATGTGGTTAGTGTCCTGGATCTGGGCCATTCTAATAGGTATCTAGTGGTACCTCAGTGTTTACATTTGTGTTTCCCTAATGGCATATGAAAATAAACATTTTCAAATAACACATTTGCATGTGTTCTTTGATATGGTGTCTGTTCAACACATTTGCCTTTTTAATTGGATAATATATTTTCTCATTGTTGATTCTCATAATCATTTATCTTTTTAGATAACAGATTTTATAAGGTCTATCTTTGGTAAAGATTTCATCATAGCCTGTGGTTTCTCATTTTTATTGACCATATTCATTGTTATTTTTTTATGTTTGAGTGTTTTTCTCACATGTATATGTGCACCATGTGTGCCTGTTGCCTGCAGACACCAACAAAGGGCATCAGAACCATTGAGCTACACATAGTTATGAGCTGCCATGTGGGTACTGGGAACTGAACTCAGGTCCTCTGCAAGAGGACCTATATTCATTAATAACATAAGAAAACTTGCAGTTGTTTGTGTATTAGAATTATTCATTTATTTACTCTTACATTTATTAAACGTGTTTTTATTGGATACCTGCTAGTGTGCCAGGAATATAGAATACAGCAAAAGAGATGTGCATTTGCCTCCAATCCACAAGGCCAGAGGTATCATGCCACCTACCTTCTCTAAAATCATTTAACCACATTCAGCCCGACTAGGGCAAAGCAATGGCTATTTCCTCAATGCTCCAGTTTGCTTTCCTGATGATATGATAAAACACTCCAAACTAAAGCAACTTGGGAAGAAAAGGGTTTATTTCAGCTTATACATCCAGGTCATAGTTCACCACCGAGGGAGATCAAATCAGGATGTCAAGCAGGAACAAAAGCAGAAGCCCTGGAAGAATACTACTTAATGGCTTGCTCACTGGCTTGTTCCCTGGCCATGCTTTCGTATAGAACCCAGACCAACCTGCCTATGGATGGTGCCTCCTACAGTGGGCTGGCCCCTCCCGCATCAATCATCAGTGAAGACAATCCCTCATTTACAAGGCCACAGGCCAACATGATTTGGGTAATGCCTCAACTGAGATTCCCTCTTCTAGGCTGTCAAGTTAACAATAAAAATTAAACCAACCACACTCAAGAGCAGAACTCATTTCAATCTTTTTATTAGACTCCTTTCTGTTAGGAACACTTTGAGGCTTTTAGCACTGTTATGCAGAACATTCTGGAATAGCTCTCTCATGGTATAAAACTGTGCACTCTACTGTTCTTCACCTTGGCTATATCCACATAGCCCTATGAAGGAAGACGATTAGAAATATTTGAGATTTGCTCAGGAAGAAAAATTTAAAAGACCTAAAGGTGCAGAATAATAAAGATTAGGAACCTTTTAGGGAGTAAAATAATACTTTGTAAAATGTAAAACAAATTCACTAATTAGTATTTCAAGTTTTCCTGCTTCATGGAGTGATTCCAAACTCCTTGGCATGGCTGCTTAGACACAGCTACACTTCTCTGTTTTCGTTATCCTGCTGTATGCTGCAGACAGTTCACACTGGGTCTTAAGAGTTAGGTGCTGATTTTTATAGCCACTTATTAGGTAGAGCTATTACTAAAAGTGAAATGATACAAACTTCCACTGTGAGTCTGGCCTAGTGATGTCCACCTTTAATCTCAGCACTCAGGAGGCAAAGGCAAGCTGATCTCTGTGAATTTGAGGTTAGCTTGGTCCACAGTATGAGTCAGATGAGCTAAGGCTACAGAGTGAAACCCTGTCTCAATAATAATAATAATAATAATAATAATAATAATAATCAACTGGCATCATTTCCCTTCATCTCCCTAGAGAAATCCTATTCCCACTTGAGATCCCAAAAACATTTTACAAGCAGGTGTGATATAGTGAAGCTGGCATTGTTCCTGGCTGGTGTTTTCACTCAAATACTGTCCAGCCTATGGGCTTGTCAATAAGATTTCTTATTCTTATTTGTCTCTCTTGCTAGTTGAGGGCTTGGCAGATGACAGGAATTCGATAATAACTTTGTGAGTGAATGGAGGCTAAAACATTTTCCCTTTCTGATATCTTGACATCATCTCTCTACCCAGAAGCACTCAATTTCCTCTGTGCTCCACCTCCATACAAACCCCAATCCTTTATACTCCTAGGAACCCAAGCCCTTCTGTCTTTTGATCAGTCACTAGCATGATAAAGTTTTATTTCTCTCCCAAAGGAGTCCAGCTTTCATTCTCCAGGGCTCTTTCCTGGAGAAGGGCCTTAATATGCAGAGAAAAATACAAGAAGTAGGCTGGGGGAGATGGCTTATTGGGTTAAGGCACTAGCTGCCAAGTCTGATGACCTGAGTTCAATCCCTGGACCCACAGGAAGAAGAAAAGAGCAACACTCAAAGTTATCCTCTGACCTACACACACACACACACACACACACACACACACACACACACACACACACATACACACACAAACACATGTGGGTGTGTGTACGCGCATGTGTGTGTATGTGTAATAAATACAAGAACTTGAAAAGCAAGGATCTGTACAAATTTCCTCAAGTATAGAAAGTGAATGAATTACAAAGCAACCAGACAGTAATATGTTTTAATGCACAAGTCTGAAACGGAAGGCCCACGTGGGCTGGCTGGTAAACTCACAGACGGCTCTTTTCAGCTCAACTGACATTTTGGAAACAGGAGTGGAAAAGGGAATGGCTGACATGTATCACTGCTTAGTGGGTTGCTTTATGGAACACTAGCCAGGAGAGTCGCTCATTGCCTGCATACACCTGGAAAACATTCTTTAGTACCTTTCAGAACATTCTGGATGATTCACAACATAAATATACTGAGCACTGGGGGGGCCGGGGTGGGGGGAACAAAGGTTAAAAACCATTCTTTTTTATTTCAGAGTATCCAACCTCAGACAGAGAACTACTTGACCTAACTTCTGATTCCACAAACAGCTTTGGGGAAATAGTTATTGCTTTGCCCTAGGCTTCCTAGAACAAGAACCAAATGTCCCTAAGGGCACCAAATGATACCACCACCCCACTGCCAAGCTGGCATCGGCAAAGAGATGGGCTATTTGCAGAGCGTGCCGCCTCTGCTGTGAGTGGGCAGTAAACTACCAGGGAGATGAGTGCTGCCTGCCTGCCTGCCTGGAGACAGGGTTGCTAGGTGCCTCTGAAGTAGTGAGACCGAGAGGTGTGCATTATTTCCCCCCACGCTTCTTATTTTACACAGTGACAGTTGCAGCCTGAAAACACAAGTGAGGAACGGTGTCTACTGGTGTGAGGAATAATGGCCACCCAAGTGCCCTATGGGGCAGAAGGAGTAGGGTTGAGGCTTTTATCGGAGCGGCAGAAAAAAGTAATGTCATTTGGTTTCACCATAATTGCTCGAGCAGCCTGTGTGAGAACTAATTATGAGTTCATCTGGCTCCAGAGAAACCCCACCTCTTCCCTTCTCTATAATGCTACTAAAATATCAGCATTGCGTCACCACACTCACTTCCATTGGCAGGCTTTCTTAAAGAAATCAGCATAGTCTGTCTCTGAGATCTTTACAGACCCAGGAAGTCACAACTTTCTGTTACAAATAAAAGGTCCCTGGAACTCAATTCACCTGAAAACTCGGTGCTGTACCATTATTATATCATAGAGAAATTGTTGATTTTCAAATACAGGAGTGATGAATTTGCAAAAAAGGAAATGAAGCATAAGTTCCATGCTTTATATCATTACAATAGTCTTGTTACTGTTAGGTCCAGGAGGGGTTCTGGATTTCATAAATGCAATGCACATTGATGTCTTGTCTCTCCTGTCCTTTCCCAGACCTCAGTGTCCCTAAAGAGACAGATACTTTTGCCCAGCAAGCCAAATGTATACTTCTCAAAAGGACAGAATTTGCATTGCAAGTCATCAGGATAAGACTGGGATTCCATGACAATTTTTAGTCCAAATTAAAAATCTATATGAAAATTAGACAAGGCTGCTATCCTTTATTTGCTTGTATATATTCCTGCTACATGTAGGCTTTATGTGAGCTCTGAGAATAAGTGAGCTGGCATATGGTGGTAGAGGGAACATGGATTCGAATCTCACATTCAACCTAGCCTCAAGTCCTGACTCTGATGCTTAATATGCAATACTGATTATAAAATATACAACAGTTGCATGAAGGTTACTTGCTCTCTCCTCAGATTCAACTAGCAAATCAGGAGGAAATAGCCCTTGCAGGGTTTCTGTAAGGATGAGGAGAGTGTAAAATGCTTGCATGGCACTTGGAGAAAGAGACACAAGATAAATGGTGGCATGTGTCATAGATGTTGCTCTGAGAGGTTCATCTGAGTGCCTCTGCGAGCAACTCTGTGGGGGATTGGTTATAAAGAGGTTCATCTTGTAAGCCATCATAATTTAGTGAAAAGGAGGCGGTGAGGAGTATGGGGGGTAGTACTGTCTGAAACAAGCAATCCTGCTCCTTCTGTATAACTTCTAGTTGGGGTAGGAATTCAGGGGGAAGGAAGAACAATGACATATAGCAATAGCTTAGGCCACTAGAAAGAAAAATAAACACTGATCACAAGTGGGATCTGCCAACTGCTAAGATTTACCCAGAACTCATATTTAGATTTAACAAACTAATACACCAGAAAGAAGCTTGTCATATTTTACACAGTTTTCTAATTATTCCTGGAGGGATGAATTCTAAAATAATTGGGGGACTGCCATAGGTCAGATCTGAGATGTCTCCCCAAAGACATATGTGCTAAAGACTTAGTTCACAACTCACTGCTGTTGGGTGGGGGGTGGAAACTTTAAGGGGCTGCATCTAATAGGCAGTCCTCTAGTCAGTGGGACACAGCATAGGGGAAGATCCTGCCTCACATCAATCTCCCCTTTTCCTTCTGGGCTACATCACAAGGTAAGCAGCTCCCTCCATTGTGGATTCTCCACCACAATATGCTACATTGCCACTGGCCCACCCTTCTCCAAGACTATGCATGTCCCAAAAAGCCACAGGGCCAACTGATCATGGGCTGAAGCCTCCAAAACTGAGTCAAAATAAAAAATGCTCTCTTTCTAAGATGATTGTTGTCTCATATATTTGTTTAAAAAACAGAGACATCTCCAATAATCAATCTATATCAGCTTAGGAAGCATTATACTACATGAAACTGTTAAGAAACGTTGCAAGTAAAATTTCCAGAGCAGAATAGCCAAGAGATTGAAGGAGCTCAGGGTACTTGGTTGATAGCTCACAATAAATCACATCAAACCACAGACTTATTACAAGGGAAAACGCACAGTCTTAGAGAAGGGTAGAGTTGAAGACTGCAGTTGGATATCAGAACTATGTTTGAAAGCTTCTAAAAGGAAAATATTTCCTAGGATAGATGTCTACATCTGGTCATTAAGATGAGGGACATTTTTATCACTTAGGGCATCGAAAATTTTATATCTTTTTCAGACCCCTGAAGAAGCGAATAAACTAAAAATTTTTAATTAAAAATTAAAACATGAGAGCCTGGTGACAAAGAGGTAGAAATGTTCACAGACCATGTTCAAAAGCAAACTCATGACCACAGTCTGGAAATGAGTCTGAGGTCAGTCTTTCCACATTAAATACATTTTTTTTCTTTCTTCAGGAAGGAGTGCTTCAGGAATCTGCAATGGCAGATTACATGTGAGGCTACATGCACTGAGAAAAGATTTAGACTTAGCACATGTTAGAATGCATAGAAAAGAAATGAAAAAATTGCAAGGATAAGTATTCAACCCAAGGAGAATAGAGCTGTGAGTATATTAATAATTGTATTCTATAAGCCTTAGCTATAAATAACAGTATGATCATAATAATAGAGTAGTTCTGCTCTAAGTCAAATTAGGATGCAGTTGTACTAGAAAGAGCACAGAGGGATTCATGAGGTGGGATATGGGTGAGATACAGGGATGAGAAAGAGGGAAAATCATCCCGTTACGAAGTAGGAAGAAATTGTTAATAAATAATGACTGAGAAAAAAATAAAGAGGAAAGAAATAATCATAGTATTTGGAAACACAAAGTTGATGTATCTTAGGGGGAGCATAAAAAGGTTGAAAGGGTTGATTCTAAGTAAAATGAAATGGATGTAAACAACTAAAGGGATTTCTTATTTAGTACCAGTCTATTTTATTCTTTAAACTTTGTGTACCTTTAATTTTGAAAATGTTCAATGGAATAAAAGCACAAAAGAAAAACTTACTGTTGAAATATTGCATGAGTAACTACTTACGACTTAGAGAAAATTCCCTAATGAAGCATCAAGTTCCTCCCAGCCCTCAGGATGTCATCTGACCTCTAAGATTCCCATAGCTTTTCTGTACTATATCATGACTCCTGCCTGTAGCTAGAGTTTTCCTGCCTGGCCCACAGTCAGGACAAATCTCTCTCACCTGCCAGTCCCACAGCCGCTCAAACCCGACCAAGTAAACACAGAAACTTATATTGGTTACAAACTGTATGGCCGTGGCAGGCTTCTTGCTAACTGTTCTTACAGCTTAAATTAATCCATTTCCATTAATCTATACCTTGCCACATGGCTCGTGGCTTACCGGCATCTTCACATGCTGTTTCTCATCATGGCAGCTGGCAGTGTCTCTCTGACTCAGCCTTCTACTTCCCAGCTTTATTCTCTTCCTTGTCCCGCCTACACTTCCCGCCTAGCCAATGGCCAATCAGTGTTTTATTTATTGACTAATCAGCAACACATTTGCCATACAGAACATCCCACAGCACCTGCCTCCAAACCCTTCCATTCAGTTTCCCTGTGTTCACCCTCATGATTTACCAGCTTACATTCCTGTTGAGAGACAGGTACCTACCAATTCTGAAAATTTGACATACTTACTTTGCAAGTCCAATTATAGCATAAAAACCTTGAGAACTAAGGGTATGTCTTGTGTTTCTTTGAAAGTCTAACAACTGATTCCAATCTTCTTTAATATTTATTTTTATTTTTAATCATGTGTATATGTTTTGGGAGTGGTGGGTATCTGCATGTGAGTGCAGGTACAATCAAGAGTTCAAAGAAGGTATCAGATCTCCTGGAGCTAGAGTTACAGGTAGTGGGTGCTGGGAATTGAACTTAGGTCCTCTGCTAGAGTAGAACGTACAGTTAACCACTGAGAAATCTCTCCAGGTCCCTAATTTCATTTTAAAACAAGTATGGATATATTCACATATTTCCTTGTGACATCTTATAGAACAAATACAATTATAATACATGGGTCACCATATTTAATACTGACTTGACTCTACAAGATGAGTTTAATAGCCACCATTTTGCACATGGTAAGGAAAAGAGAAAGCAGTGAAAATTCAACCTTAGCTTTGGATAGAAGAAGTATCACATTTCCTTATCAGTTTAGGCTACCTGATGCAGCAATCAACTGGCAGGAAATTCCACTTCAATAGTTTGTGGACTTCCCTTCTCTACTGCCATTTCCTGTTGAGGACTATTTGGTCACACTGTGAACCCGAGTTAGCATTTGTGTTAATTAAATAAAATTAACTATGGGTGAGGAGGCTGAGTTAGCAACTAGTTGACAGAAAGTAGTCATAGAGCATCAGAGGGTGTCTGGAAGAGATAGATGAACTGGAAGTAATAGGGAGGGATTTTAAGTGGCGTGGCTTTTTTGTTTGTTTGTTTTGGAGGAGCAGAAGGGATGGGCTTTTTAGGGAGACACCAGAAGGGAGAGAAGGTTAGCTAGGTTAGCTAGGTGCTCCTCAGCCTTTCTGAACTAGCAGGTTTTCACCCCAGCCTTTGAATCTCGAGTCTTATTTATAAACAGAATGATAGAGATTTAGTTAAAGCTACCTTTAGTGGTAGGTAGTAAGAGAGCCAGTGGCCCATGGGAATAGAATTCACACCGGGCTGCAGCCTGAGCAGCTGGGTCACTGCCAGAGAAGTAGGCTGGTAACTGAGCAGCCACAGCTGCTGGCTGAAACAGCAGCAGATTAAGGTGCAGCCACTCTGCCCAAGATAAAACAACATTTGGCACTCCAATGTGTGGCATGACCACACAGAGTCACACCAGCCGGCTCTGCCACAGTTGCTGCCTAGGCCTCTCCATGAGACAGCACTCACAGCAATTGGCTGCCACTTTCTAGTACTTCAGAAAGCAAGATCACCCTTGGAAATTGTGGGAGGGGCTTGAGCTCATAGCTGAAACCACTGAAAAGTTAGCAGATCTAGTGAGAGAGCAGGGAAGTCCTTTCCAAGAAAAACTTGCTGTTGAAATATTCCATGAATGACTACTTATGACTTAGAGAAAACTCCCTAATGTAGCATCAAGTTCCTCCCAGCCCTCAAGTTATCATCTCACTCTAAGATTCCCATAGCTTTTGTGTATTATATCATGACTCCTGACTCCAAATCCTTCCATTCAGTTACCCTGTGTTAATAATATTAAAAAGAACAATTTCTTTCATGTTTGGAATGGAAAACATCATAATGCAGGGTACTAGGACCCTGTATAGTGCTCCTATTGATGGTTTGAAATGGAAAATTTAAATGAGGGGATAAATGACTTAGCTGGGATTGACAAAATGTCGATTGTAATTACTATCAGTTTGGTGGTTAATATTTTACCCTTTAAAAAGTGGTTTAATAACTGTGACAAATATCATAATTTGACTGATGAGATATAAGCCTTAGAAAGATTTACTATTGATAAGATACAAACTTTAGAAAGACTTACTGCTGATAAGATACAAGCCTTAGAAAGACTCACCAATGAAAATGAGAAAAATTTGATTGATAAAATACGAGTTTTGGAAAGACCTACTAATGAAAATAAAAATTCTCAAACACAGACAGAGGAGTTTAGAGTAGAACCTACTACACCACTGCATTATGAAACTGAAGAGGGGCGACCAAAGGTTATTAAAAAACCAAAGTTAATTTATCCAGTTACCATACAAGAATGACCACCAGATGATAGGCACCCCAAGGCTATGCAGAAGTTAACTGAAATCTTGTAGAAATGTTAGATTTTTGGAAGTAGTCATTTCATATGGAATGCATTCACCATCAGGAAATGCTTTAGGGGTCCTCTCACAGGCCCCAGTGTCAAATTTGGTTCAATCATTCCCTGACAGCATTGGGGAAACCCCTCCACAGAGCAATTAAAAGACTTAA
The DNA here is from genome assembly GCF_007827085.1 of Peromyscus californicus insignis. Classification (NCBI taxonomy): domain Eukaryota; kingdom Metazoa; phylum Chordata; class Mammalia; order Rodentia; family Cricetidae; genus Peromyscus; species Peromyscus californicus. Next base: position 60,203,429 of record NW_026294458.1, on the reverse strand, counting down.
TGCCTGTTGTTAAAAACCATACTGCTCCGGATGACAGAACAGCTTCAGTAGACAAACAAAATTTTCAGGAGAGACAATTGAGCAAGTATTTTAGCAAACTTCTATAAATGATCCAACACCAAAGCTAAAAATACAAATAAATGGCATTGAAATTGAGGGTTTGATCGACACAGGAACAGATGTAACAATAATTTCACCAAAATCTTGGCATCCAGGTTGGCCTCTTCAGGAGGTAAATGTTCAGCTTCTAGGGATTGTAACCTTATCTCAGGTAAAACAAAGTTCAACACGGGTCCAGTGTTCATGGCCAGAAGGGCAGACAGGAAGATTAAAACCATATTTGGCTAATATAGCAATGAATTTATGGAGATGTGATTTGTTGCAGCAATGGAAAACACAGATTAACATTCCTCTAAATCTCAGAAACAAACTGTAAACTAATGTATGCTTCTGAGAAAAATATTAAAATGTATTATCAAGGACGGTCACAGATCATTCAAGTTGTGCATAACCAGGGCACAATAGCTGTTGGCCTTTCAAAGGTACCAACAGTCCTACCTTTAAAATGCTTAATTGACAAACCTGTGTGGTTGGAACAATGGTCTCTGATGAAGTAAAGAGAATTTTGCCTTGGGGATTACAAATTGCTCCTGAAAAAACACAAAGAAGAATCTTCTTTTGATTATTTAGGATACAAGATAGGGTTCCAGAAAACTCAACTACAGAAATTACAAATCAAGAGAGATCATTCTGAACTCTTTATGATTTTCAAAAATTACTGGGCGATATTAAATGGCTACAGCCTACAACTAGATTAACAATTCAAGAACTAAGTAATTTACTTCAAATCTTATGAGGTGATAAGGACTTAAATAGTCCAAGAAAACTATCACCTAAGACTGAGAGAGAATTGGCTTTGGTAGGAAAGAGATTACAGGATGCACAGGTGGATCACTTAGATCCAGAGCTTAATTATATTTAGTTATTTTGCCTTCTATTCATTCTCCACACAGGAATTCTTATGCAGAGAGAAGATAATATCTTAGAGTGAATATTTTTACCACACAAACAGAGTCAAAAATGAAAGACCTATGTAGAAAAGGTTTCTGATTTGATTCTGAGGGAAAAGTGAGACTTTGTCAATTATCAGGAATAGACCCAGAGGAAATTGTGGTACCTTTTACTAATACTGAAATTGCCTCATTGTGAGCAGAAATGAACATTGGCAAAGAGCTTGTAGTAATTTCTTGGGAGAGATTAGCAACAAATATCCCAAAATCAAGAGACTTCAGTTTATAAAAAGAACTAATTGGATTCTTCCCTCATATAATAAAGGGAACACCAATTTCTGTAGCCCCTACATTCTAAGCTGATGAAAATAAATCAGGAAAGGCAGGCTATATCAGAAAAATTAAATAAAGTAGTTCAAATCACTTATGATTCAGTTCAGAAATCAGAATTATATACTATTCTCATGGTATTATTAGATTTTCCAGAACCTCTTAATATACTTACTGACTCTCAATATGCAGAACGAATTGTTTTACATATTGAAACTGATGGACTTGTTCCAGATGATCCAGAATTAACTTTGTTATTTATTCAACTACAGCAATTATCATAAATAGAAACCATCCTTTGTATTTAACACATATCAGATCCCATACAGATATACTAGGCCCTCTAGCATAAGGCAATAATGAAATTGATCAGCTATTGGTAGAAAATGTGCTAGAAGCTTCAAAATTTCATAAGAAACACCATATTAACAGCAAAGGTCAAAGAAACAATTTTCTATCACTTGGTAACAAGCCAAAGAAATTATAAGGAAAGGTCCTACTTGTTCTTTGTATAAACAAACTCCATTTCCTGTAGGAAATAACACAAAAGGTACTCAAAAGAAATGAAATTTGGCAAATGGATGTATTTCATTTTGCAGAGTTTAGAAGATTAAAATATGTGCACCACAAATACATATTCAGGATTTCAATGGGCCACTGCTTTAAGTTCTGAAAAGGCTAATTCTGTAGTTACACATTTATTAAAAGTCATGACCATTATAGGGAAACCTGTACAAATTAAGACTGACAATGCTCCAGCATATGTTTCTGGTAAATTGAAATAGTTTTTTTGCATATTACAACATAAAGCATATTACAGATATACCACACAATTCTATAGGAAAAGCAGTTATATGAAGATCTAATCATGCCTTAAAAGATATGCTTAATAAACAGAAAGGGGTAATAAAGACCCCCAGAGATAGATTATGCAGCAACTTATTGACTTAAAAATTTTTAAATGCTAATGAAAAAACGAACAACAGTTATGGAGAGACACTGAAAAAAAATGCTGAATTAAATCAGCCTATATATTTTAAAGATGTGTTGATCTCAGAATGGAAACCAGAATATGTGTTATGTTGGGGAAGAGGTTTTGCTTTTGTTTTCACAGGAGAAGAAAAGCTAAGAATACCATGAAGGTTGATAAAGATTAGATTCAAACAGGAGAGACCTCTTGATTAGGAGAGGTGATGTTCGTCAAACAGCTTAGTCAATCAATCAAAACTAACTTCTAAAACTAACAAATGTCTTTCATTTGATCAAGTATGAAATAATAATAATAATTAATTCTTATTATTAAAAGATAATATTTTTTCTGTTGCCAAAAAATTATTTTGTCTTAACAAAGATATAACTTAACAAAAAAGGAACTCCCAAAATTAGGGTTGGGGAAGAGATTTGTTTTTGTCTTTCCAGGAGAATAAAAGCATGGAACTAAGGAATCTGAAAACTACTGTACAAGTGAGACATCTGAAGAAGAAGGATGAATTTCCAGAGAAATATGTCCTAAAAAAAATGTCCATAGACCTAAATTTGGTCTAATGGTATAGCATATTTCCAATAGGATAAAATTTCATAAATCTTCCCAAATATTTGTTTCTGTTGCTCTCTACAAACATAAAAGACAAATGGTATTTTGTGGTCCCAATTCAATTAAAAATCAAAGCTGGCTTTGGAGTTGGAGCATGGTTCGATCTTTCTCTAAACCCAAGCATGCTTGTTAAAGGAAAATCCAAAATCTCTGTCTTACATCAGAAGAGTCACCTGATACGGGACAGAACAAAACCAAAATTAAGGGACTATTTTATTGTCACCAATTTCATAATCCTTTGGTTTTATTTTGTCTTTTTAAAACTTTTCTTAAGGTACTAATATTACCTCTAAATTTATAAGATATATATGTATATATGTATGTGATATATATATATATATATATATATATATATATATATAAACTTTCTGTCATGATATTAATGGCATATAACTAATTCTACAAATAGGCTTCATCTAGCCTATTTGTGATTTGGGGCTTGGGACTAAAGGTGGAAACTAGAAATTAAGTTTTTGTACACTGGATATACTTAATAGATTGTGGTCCTTTAACCTTTTTAAGATTTGCTGCATATGACATTTAAAAAGTTTCAGTTTTCTGCAGTGAACTGTGAACATTCCTAACAATGGCTTTTGAAGTCTGCAAAAGGATAATGAGATGCCACAACAATAATTCCACCTGGGTTGTGGTAATGTCACTAAGCTGACAAATACCACCCAAAGATCAGCTTTGAACTACAAACTGCTCAGGACAATTTCAAGGTGATTAGCTGAGATGGTCCAGCCTTACAGACTATTCCAGCCAGGACTTCAGAAGAGCCCTGCACTTTCCCATTACACAGACTGGACAACCAATGTTACATCTAGTTTTCCCAAGACTTGATTATTATCTCAATTTTCTCAGGATCTCCTAAAGATGCCATCACCCCCAGATAGTAGGAAGTAATTTGAAGAATATGACATCCATATTCCCAAGAGTTGGGATTGGTGATTTTTGGTTGTTTGGTGGGTTATAATGTTTGTCATCATTTAGGGGGGTTGGTTGTAAATTGTTACTGGTCATGGTAAGGGAAGAAACTAAGCAAGAGAAGCTGGTTTCAAGGATCTCTTTCTAAAAAGAAAAAAGGCTAAAGGATAGGCTAAAAGGGTAGAATTGAATTATTGAATCTAAACTAAAAAGCAATTATTAGCTGGGTGGTGGTGGCACACACCTTTAATCCCAGCACTCGGGAGGCAGAGCCAGGCAGATCTCTGTGAGTTCAAGGCCAGCCTGGTCTACAGAGTGAGATCCAGGACAGCACCAAAAGCTACACAGAGGAACCCTGTCTCGAAAAACCAAAAAAAAGCAATTATTAATCTCAAATATTTTACATTACTATGGATTTTTTATAATGATACAAATTTAAGATTTTTTTTTAGAACATAGTCTATACATGTTCTTATTCTTGTTTAAGGTATTTTTGTATATTAATACAAATTACAAATTTATGGTTATTTTTGTTATAGTGTATATATTTCTACTCTTGTTTAAGGTATTGTACTTATGCAGCTCATTTAAAAATGTGAGTTCTAAGACATCCAGAGCTGTTACACAGAGAAACTTTGTCTTGAAAAACCAAAAAAAAAAAAAAATTAACCTTGGGCCTGGAGGCTGAGTTAGCGACTAGTTGACAGAAAGTAATCATAGAGCATCAGAGGACATCTAGGAGAGACAGAGAGATGCACTGGACACAGTAGGAAAGAATTTTGAGTGGTGTGGCTTTTTTTGTTTGTTTGTTTGTTTTGTTTTGGCAGAGTAGAAGGATGGGCTTTTGGAGGGGATGCCAGCAAAGAAAGAAGGCTAGCTAGGTGCTCCTCAGCCTCTCTGAGCTAGCAGGCTTTCACCCCAGCCTTTGAATCACGAGTCTTGTTTATAAATAGAATGGTAGAGATTTAGTTAAAGCTACTTTTAGTGGCAGTGATAGGGCCAATGCCAGCAGGTACACCACGCTGAGACCTGAAGTGGGGGCGCACTGCTAGAGAAGCAGGCCAGTGACTGCAGGTTCACCGTTGCTGGCTGACATAGCAGTAGATAAGCATAGCCATTGTGCTGAAGTTAAAACAACAATTTCCAGGTGATGAAAAAAATCAGGTAATGTCTTTTGCAGTCCAGAATACTTAAATGAAGGTCTGAAGCCCTAACTGATCCCCACTGATATCCATACTGGTGCTGAGGTCAGGCTGTGCCCTGTCCTAAGCTATTCCTTTTGGTGTGAAACAGTGGTTTCTCAGACTGTACCTTGTCCTGAGAGACTCTACAAGCAGCTGTTGACTGCATTCTAAGGATGGAGGATGACTCAGCACCTGGTTGGATAAATGCACAGTGCCACATGTCCAGCACCACACCCACAGCACAGACTGATAATTTATACCTCGGAGTAGAAAGGATACCAGTCTATACATTTCTCAAAGTGAACTGGGACTGTAGGTGCACAATGGCATATTAAAATCTTACTATAGAGACTAGGCCCAAGAACTTATCAGACATACAAATAAAAGGGTATATCTCTTCACCTGGACCCCATAAAGAGGTGGACTACTGGCACAACTATGGTTTTAGCCCTCCCGGAACTGTCATCTGACCCAGGTGTACGCAACAATGAACCCTACAGCAGAGAACTCCTGAGCATCCTAGCACCTTAATCTCAGGTCATTCCCTGCTATTGACAAGGTCTACTCAACTACTGCCTGCCCTTCCTCCTGTTCACCAGTACATATCTGCTGTTCACCCAGTCGCCTGTTCATACATCTGGACCTAGTCCTGCCCTTTGCTTTTTCTCTCTCTGGCAGCTTAACTCAGGCCCTGCATCCTGACTCTGCAGCCAGCAACCAGGGGTCAAAGTGCCTTCTCCAGCCTCTGAAGCTCATTGTGCTGGTCCTGTCACCAGTACTGATGCTATTTGCATTTCCATCAGCTTTCCAACTGCTCAGACCTCTGAAACCTCAACGCTGCCATAGCCTCTTTAGCCTTCTGTAATCATTCTGTAGTCAATATACAGTGTATATATACACGTAAGATCGATTTACTGTGTCATATGTAGTGTGTGGTCTGAAAATTAATAATTAAGATAGGAATAAAAGAATTAGTGCTCTCCTAGGCCAGGGCCATCAAAGAAGGCAAGAATATCTGGCCAACTGCTGCCACTGAAACCCCTCGTGTCAATTCATTGTTATTCTGAATGTGGAAAGACACAAATGTATTCCTCCCACAAGAACTGATACCTGAAGGGAGTAGTGCTTCTGATTATCTTGGAAAAGAGTTGTGGATCCTTTGTCACAGAAGATCGCCACACCATAGCCACTAGAGTCCTTGTAGCAATCTATTACCAAGTGAGAATTGAAAGGCAGGATCTGCAGGGCGGTGGTGGCGCACGCCTTTAATCTCAGCACTCGGGAGGCAGAGCCAGGCAGGTCTCTGTGAGTTCGAGGACAGCCTGGTCTACAGAGTGAGATCCAGGAAAGGCGCAAAGCTACACAGTGAAACCCTGTCTCGGAAAAAAAAAAAAAGGCAGGACCTTCACTGCCCTCTTTAGAACCTGCCCAAACCCTCTTCTTTCTTGTTTTAAGGAACTGTCACCTGTAGTCATTTCTGCTATCATGTCTCAGCACCTGCCAAAAGATCTCATCTTCTCCTCCATTCTCTGGTTGATATGAAATAGTCACCACACAGATTATAATCTCTCAAAACAAAATAAAACAAAAATAGAAAAAGGCTGTTCTATGGCAACATCTGCTTTCTATTTAGCAACCCAAAGCCCCTGGGGCAAAAGAACACAATGGTTTGGCTACTTTCTTGGAAGGGGAAGGGGAAAAACACCATTTAGCAGTGAAAACAAAACACAGATCTGTACTACAGAGCAGGGGGAAAGAGAGCACGTAAGTATTTGGGGGAAGGGGAGAAATTGATCAAAGTGTATGAAGTATAATTAAGAGGAATAAACTTTGAAATCTATGACATAGTGAGGTAAATACAATCAATAACAAATAATAATGTATGCCATATTTCAATATACTTGATAAACTGCAAATGTATCACTACAAAAAATGCCAAAAAAGTAAAGGGATATGCTAATTAGCTAACCATTGTGCATTGTATACAAACACAGACACATAGTTTCCCTAAATACATAATTATAGTATTAATTATAAATATTAGTACTTATATACTCCAATATAAGCATACATGTACATTAAAAGCATAAGCATGGACAAGTAGATATTTATGTATAAAGTTATATTCATGAAACAACTGAAAGTGTTGTGAAAAATGAAATTTTTGTGATAAGGGAGTTTTTATTAAAAGAACCTGCTGCATCCTCTAGTCCAGTACCATCACCTTTGAACTGCATTCCAAACCCAGGGAAAAAAACATGTTTATAAAACTGCAAAGGTCAAGGGCAGTAATGGAAATTGATTTTACATGCTCAGCAAAGTGTTTTTAAAACCATGGAACAGTACAAGGGAAAAAGAAATCTATTTAATTACTCGACAGTCTTCTGTTGTCCATTAAAAGCGCTCCACAATTGTCTACTCCCCTGAATCAACTTAACTTAAATCCTCCCATTAAAGAAGTACTTCTTAGAAACTGCATGGAGTGAACCCTCTGAAGAGGTGAGAACTCCAGAGAATGAGCTCAGACAGAAAAGGATGACTCCTGCACCAGGATTCCTGCACTGTTTCCTTTAAATGTTTTTCATCAGCCAGACATTTTCACTTGACGTTCCTGCCTGCTACCTGAATACCAGGCCCTTTGAACTTGGATTTTTCTCCCTTCATTTTCTCTTTGATGAGATAATGGAGAAAAAAATCAATAGCCTCTGCTTCAGGAACAATTAGGGTCTATATTTTACCTTATTCTGTTTTGATTTTTATCTATCATGTTCAACACTAAATTTTTCTATATCTTAAAAAAATTCATGAGGAAATAAGATTTTACTGTTAAGAACTTAGAGCATTATAAATTCTTACCATTTTAGCAGTCATGTAAGCATATAAATTAGTTTTAAGGAACTGTGGTTGTGAATGACTAGTTGGCTATACAAATGTCTTGTGACAAGTCAATATGCAAAACAGTCCCTAAGGATAGCAGTATTAGAACTATAGCAAGTCAGATGGCAAGTCTTACAGATCACTATATTCATTCAATCATTATTCAATTAATTCCATTTCATTAAAGTTCCTGAAGTGCATAGTCAGGAACTGTGTATATGAATTTTAATCATCTTTCCAAATCAGCCACAATTAATTAATCATGCACTAATTGTAATATATAGTACCTAAAAGGACAGTAACATGGAAACCATGACAAATGTCTCTTCCTTCAGCTATTAGTTTGAAAGACATCACAGTTCAGAGTGATTGATAGCAGTCAAAGACTGGACTTGATCATAACTGTCAGAGCAAAGTAAGTCTTCACCTATGCTAATACTGCCTCTGTTGCTTATCTCAACCAGAGTGTAGCTTTTCTGATTCTTTGCCCTGCAACCCACTAAAATGACATCTACTTCCTGTTAGTCATCCTGAGCCTGAGAGCTACCATTATTTGTCTAAAGGACAGTTCACAGCCATTTTTGTTGAAACACACTTGAAACTTTATACCGATCTTGTGAAACTCATTAGCCAGCCCTGTCAATTGCTCATGACTTCCAGTAAAGCTCTGAACTTCTAGGTTACTTTTATTCTTCCATATGAAGCTGAAAAATGGTTTGCCAAAAGACAGCATGCCATGTCCTAATCCCAGAAGTCTTTGCCACCTTCACATACGTGATTAGATGAGGCTCTTAAACTGAGTTGACTCCTTGTAGCTAGAGTTTTCCTGCCTGGCCCATGGTCAGGACAAATCTCTCTCACCTGCCAGTCCCACAGCCACTCAAACCCGACCAAGTAAACACAGAGACTTATATTGCTTACAAACTGTATGGCTGTGGCAGGCTTCTTGTTAATTGTTCTTATATCTTAAATTAACCCATTTCTATTAATCTATAAGTTGCCACGTGGCTTGTGGCTTACCAGTACCTTACATCTCACTTTTCATGGTGGTGGCTGGCAGCATCTCTCTGCCTCAGCCTTCCACTTCCTAGAATTCTCCTTCCTCCTTGTCCCGCCTATACTTCCTGCCTGGCTACTGGCCAATGAGTGTTTTATTTATTAACCAATCAGAGCAACAGATTTAACATACAGAACATCCCACAGCACTTCCCCTTTTCTTTTTTTTTTCAAAATAAAAGGTTTTAACTTTCACATAGTAAAATTACATATAACAAAACAATTATCAAGCAAGAATTACAGTTACAATATCTAGTCTATTTATAATATCTAGTCTATTTGGCAAAATTAAAGAAGATATCCTATCTATCCTATATTTGTGAGTCTAAGGTTTCATATCTAACTTATCTTTTATCATAACTAAGGAAAATTATAACTATCTAGTCTACTACATCAAAGGCCCCAGAAGGATATATTATCTGAGCAACTCTAAGAAAACAACGCCCCTTCTCCCTAAGGTTTCATATTTCTCAGGGTTATAGATGATGGTTATAGGGCTGGGGGTGGAAGAAAATATTAAACTCAGTATTCTCCTTAAGAAAAGAAAAAGTGTCTCAAAAAAAAAGGGAAAAGAAGAAATGGAATGGATAGGTATAAGATATTATGGTAGATTATTGTATATACTAGTAAACAAATTTAGTGAAATAGCAGCCTTAGATAATTTGCACTGTTATGGATTCTTATATGTTGATACAAATGTAAACTATTTTTTATATTCCTGTTTAAGATAATTTGTATATTGATACAAATACAGAACTATATTTGTTATAATGTACATATATTTCTACTCTTATTTGAAATATTTGTATATTGATACAAATGTAAATTTATGTCTGTCATACTGTATGTATGTCCTACTTCTGTTTAGGATATTCTGTATATTGATATATATTTAAGATTATTGTCATATTGTATATTGCACTATACATTCCTACCACTGTTATAAATATCTTGTGTATTATCACAATTTTGAAGTCATCGTCCTTTACCGTACATTTGCTTATAGACTGTTTACCTTGTTTATATGAAGCCTTAGTCTTTAGGTTATTTAGGTAGATAAGACTTATAGATTTATAGTCACCTATGCTTGTCATCTCTATAGTTACGTTAGTTAGGTTATCCAGATTTACAGATACATAGGTCAGATGGACAAGTAATCTTCAAA